>NC_140595.1:776854792-778054792 GCF_964204655.1 Triturus cristatus | reverse complement strand
CTCCGCGCTCACCTGCGCGCGCATCCTGGCGCCAACGTGCGTAGCCGCGTCACGTCACGTGACGCGCTAACAACTAGACCGCTACATATCTCCCCCTTTTACCGACCCAACAATAAGTCACTTACAGTTCGCAGTCCAGTTCAAAGTCTTGGAACCTGGAAGGCCTTACAACTTGTCTTCCGCTCCTGGTCACCTTACCACTAGACCCTCGAGCCCCTTGGCTCTGTGTTTCCTCACGTTCTGTCCCTTCGGCCATCGCTCCTCCACTGTCCAGATTACCTCCTAGCCTGTCCATCTCTGTCACTGGGGTCTTACCCCCTTGCTCTCCTCCTTGCTCCTCTCCTGCTCCTGCTTCTTCCCTTTCTTCGCTTCCGCTCGCCATATTCTCTTCATCCACGTCTCCCGTGCCTTCGCCTTCCGTCTCCCACTGTTCCCATCTCAATATCTTGTTGCACCGGGCCATGCGGTCCTGCGACCACACGTTCCCATCACTGAGCAGAGCCGCTCTATCATACACTTCCTTGACCTGCATGGGCTTGCTGTACTTGCTGTCTCCTTTCCTCTGTAGGGTAGCCAACTTTACTCTCACCCATTCTCCTCTCACTAACCGAGTGTCCTTCACACTCCTCCTCTTATTGTAGTTGTTGGTGTAGATGGCTTGAGCCCTCTCCATATTTGCTCTCACGACTGCTGGAGACCATTCACTGGTCACTACCTTCTCCTTCCAGATTCTGTTGTCGTGCGTGAAAGGTTCACGTCCTCTCAATATTTGGAACGGGCTGTACCCTGTGCTTGTGGGCGTTATCCTGTAGGCCCATACCATATTCTCCACCGCTTTCTTCCAGTCTTTGTTACAGGTGATGGCTGCTTGTATGGCCCCCATCACCACCCTGTTAAATCGTTCCACTAGACCATTTCCTGCTGGATGGTATATGGCCGTGTGCTTTACCTCGATGCCGTTTCTCCCCATGAACTGTTTCCATTTTTCTGATGTGAACTGTGGCCCGTTGTCACTTAAGATGGACTTGGGAATTCCCTCTCGGGTGAATGTTTCCGATAGGAACTCCAGGATGTTCTCCGTGTCCATCGTTTCGCTCACTTTTATCTCTGGCCACTTAGAATAACGGTCGATGAGGACACACACGTATTTCTGTACGCTCTGGTCATCCAGCACCGGCCCTAAAATGTCTATGGACAACTCTTCCCATGGGTTTGCGGGAGTGTCGAATTTTCCCAGAGCCGGGCGTAATGGCCTCAACGTTTTGTCAGCCCCTTGGCATTGGGGGCACTCCCTGACATGTCTCTCTGCTCTCACGTCCATGCCTGGCCACCAGTAGTTCTGTTTCGATCTAGCTTTGAGTTTCCCAATACCCAGGTGGCCTTCATGTAATAGGTCCAGTAGTTTGTTGATGAGATTCGTGGGGGGAATTACTCTGTCTCCCCGGTATATGAATATGCCCTCATCTCCCACAGTCAGTTCCTCTCTCACTTCATAAAAAGGTTTGAGGTTGGGTTTCACCTTCTTCTTATCGGGCCACCCTTGGGTGATGTGAACTTTTGCCTCCATCAGGTCCGCATCTTCGTCATACGCGGCTGTCCACTCCTGTCTGCTGATGATCTTCTCTTGATCCTCAATGAGAGCCACCATCTCCCCTCTGTCCGCAGGGTCTTCTTCTCCCGGCTCCATGGCCGCCGCTCGGCTCAGGTAGTCTGCCACTCGGTTCTTGTTTCCCGGGATGTACTCTACGTCATATCTGTAGTCCAACAATTTTAGGGACATTTTCGATATCCTGGGTGTGGCGCTGGCGTGTCCACACGATGTCAGAACCTTCACTAACGGCTTGTGGTCCGTTTTGAGCAGGAATCGGGTACCCCATAGGAATTGCCGGAATCTCGTCATGGCCCACACTACCGCTAACATCTCCTTCTCAATGACGCTGTACTTGCCTTCTATCTCCGTCAGTGCTCTGGAGGCGAAGCTTATTGTCTCCATGTCTCCACTTCCTCGGTCTTGCATGAGTACAGCGCCCAACCCCTTGTCGCTGGCGTCCGTGATGAGTATGGTGGCGCCTTGCGGGTCATAACCCTTGAGAGGCATTGCTTCTAGGATCCCTTTTTTGATGACTTCAAATTCCGCTTGGGCTTCCGGTGTCCATTGGAACACCGTGCTTTCTCTGGTCAGCCTCCTCAAGTTATAGGTCTTGGATGCGAATTGCACCACGAATTTACTGTAGTACTCCGCCATCCCCAGGAAAGACCTGACCTCCTCCTTGTTCTTGGGGGCCGGAGCTTCAACGATGGCCTTCACGTTCTCCATCTTGGGGGTGACCCCCTGTTGCCCTATTTCGTGGCCTAAATAGGTCACCGATTGCATTCCCAACCGGCATTTCGACCATTCCGCCGTGAGACCTTTAGCTTCCAGTGTCCGTAATACCTTTTCCAGTGTCCGGTCATGGTCCCTCCTATCTCTGCCCATCACCAATATATCGTCCTGGAAGTACTGCACGTCCTTGCAGTCTCTGAACAGTTGGTGCATCATCTTCTGGAAAACGGCCGCCGCCGAGGCTAGCCCGAACGGCATGCGACAGAATCTGTAGCACCCAAACGGGGTAATGAACGATGTGAGACTTTTGCTGTCCGGGTGTGGGGCTACCTGGTGGTAAGCTGATGTCAGGTCGATGGTGGAGTACCACTGGATTCCTCTGGTTCGTGCCAGCATCTCCTCTATCTTGGGAAGGGGAATTTTCTCCACCACTATGTTCTTATTGAGTTCTCTCAAGTCTACGCAGAGCCTGACCTTCCCGTTGGGTTTCATCACGACCACCAAAGGCGCCAACCATTCGGCACAGGTTATGGGTTCTATGATGCCCTTCTTCTCCAGATCTTGGAGTTCCGTCTGGACAGCTTCCCTTACTGCAATAGGCACATTCCTCACCTTGTGTGCTACTGGTGTGGCTCCTTCCTTAAGTACTATTTTGTGTTGAAATTTCTCCATTTTTCCAACTGCGCCCCCAAACACTCTTGGGTAGTTTTCTTTCCATCTGTCCATGTCCAGCCATTCCACCTGGTCTGTGAGCAGGATCTGTTCCTTTCCTCCTGGGTCGAGTTTTATGCCCAGGTCGCCCTGGTCCAACCATCCCAGGACGGAGGGTCCTTTCTCGGCCACATACAGCTTGCACCACGGTGCACGGCCTCTGAACTCGAACAACAGACGTCGGAACCCTAGCATGGGAATGCGATCACCATTGTATGTTACCGGTCGTATGTCTAGTTTCTCCAGCCCAGGGCCCAACTTGGGTTGGAATTGTTCTACCCACACTGCACGCTGTACGATGGTGAATGGGGATCCGGTGTCTGCCACAACAGAGATGGTTATGCCACCCATGGACATCTCCAGGACCGGTTTGGTTGATCTCTTGGCATCCACGCTCAGTACCTGATCGTATATGCACAGTACGGTGACCACCTCTTCCTCCGTGGCGTCTTCCTGGTCTTCCGCGCTTTGGTCCATGTATTTCACCACTCCCTTCTGTTGTTTCTTCCGACACACCTTCTCGTAGTGGCCCATGATACCGCAGTGCATGCATTTGGCTCTGAAGGCCGGGCAACGTCTGTCGTGGGCTTCGTGGGACCAACTTCCACACCTGTAGCACGTTTTCTTGCTCTCACCGTCCGCTTGTTTCCCATGCCATCTGCTGGTCCCTTTGGTTGTGGGAGACTTGGTTTTCTGGTCCCTGCGGTGATCTCCCTCCTGTATCCTGTTCACCATGGTTGGGGTGCCTGTGTCTTTCCTGGTAGCATCGGCGCACCTCTTTGAGAGTTCCGCCCTCTTCACTATGACCATTACTTCCTTGAGTGTGGTGTCCCCACTCGCCCACAGCTTGTCTTGCACGTTTGTACTGGTGGTGTGCATGATCACCTGATCTTTTATAAATTCGTCTTCCCACAGTGCGTACCTGCACGGGGCTGCTAGCTTCCTCAGTGCTGCTACATACTCTTCGATGGATTCCCCCACCTTTTGTTTCCTTTGCTGGAAATTATATCTGTCTACCGAAACACAGACGGTGGGGCGGTATCGCTCATCCAGGTCCTCCACCGCGTGCGCATACACATCATCGTCTGTGTCTTCTCTCTTCGTGGGCACTAGGCTCTTGTATATTCTCAGCCCTTCGGGCCCTAGATTTAGTAGCAGGATGCGTTTTTTCCTCTGGGGCGTGAATTTTTCTTCGTTCTCGTCCTCCAAAACCCCTATGAAATTGTCTATGTATTCCTTCCAGTCCTCCCATTTCATCATTGGTTCACCTGGTTTCGTTAGGAATTGCACCGGTGCAATCGCATACCCTGCCGGGGTACTCATCTTTGCTTCCTTGGTGCTTGTTTCGTCGGTGGCTTTGCTCGGGGGGCTGCCTGGGGTGTTGTCGTTGGTTCTTGAGTGCTTGATCCTCTGGGGGCTCTTGTCACTGGACCCCACTTCCTCCTCTTTGGTAGCCAGTGCAGCGCTTTATGTGCTTGATTACGTGCGAAGGCAGCTCGTGTGCTTTCGTTGGTTGTGGACGGCGTCGTCTCTTTGGCCTGTATGTGGTTCGGTTATTGTACCGTGGCACTGCCACGCTCCTCGGATGCTCTATGCCTGGGGTCGACCTCCGCAGTTGGCTGGGGCGTATCCCGTGACTTCCCCCTTCCAGGCGGCCTGTGCGGTGTTTTGTTTGGGCTTGATGGCCTGGTGGCGTGTCTTCCTTTGACTCGTGGGGCCACGTGGAGTGTTGCCCTCTACTGCGCTTCCCCGTCGGTCTGGTTTCCGTCCCGACCTCGTCGCCACTGTAAAGTTGGTCAATGAACACTCGGAACACGGTGGTCCTACTGCTATGATTTATTAGCACACTTATGAGCAGTTACACCGAGGAGCGCCGGCCACCACTATGTGCGCTCACTGCCGCGCACTCACTCTCTCCCCGCTCCGCGCTCACCTGCGCGCGCATCCTGGCGCCAACGTGCGTAGCCGCGTCACGTCACGTGACGCGCTAACAACTAGACCGCTACAATACCTCTTAGGACTTAGGGGGGGCAGGGTCGTTTTTAGGGCTTAGGGGGAAGTTTCGTTTTCAGGGCTTGGGGGGCCATTTTAGGGTTCAGGGTGGGGTTGTTTTTAGGGCTTAGGGGGTAGTTTAGTTTTCAGGGCTTGGGGGGCCGTTTTAGGGTACAGGGCGGGGAGCAGGGATCATGATACCACTTAGGACTTATGGGGACAGGGTCGTTTTTAGGGCTTAGGGGGTAGTTTTTAGGGATATGGGGAGGGCGGGGGTAAAAACGTTACTAGGGCTGGGGGGAGAGTGATAGTTTAAGAACTCGGGCAAGGGGCAGGGGTCGGGGGTTAAGACTTACCTGTGAATTCTTAACCACGGAAATGTATTTACCAAAAATGCCTTAACAACGAATGATTTGTTGTAAAGGCAAGCGTGGTAAAGGCATATTCGTGATTATGAATTTCATTGTTTAGACTTTGTGGAACCGGCATGCGTGGTAAATGCATACATGCATGGGTCCATCATACAACCGTGCTGGGGATGCTGTCTTCATGTACCATGCCATGGACGCTTTGATATGTCCCATGTCTCTGGGATGTGCTTGGGGTGCTCGGTCTCCATTCACCATGCCATGCATGCTCTAATATGTCACATCGCTCTGGGATGTGCTTCGGGTGCTCTGTCTCCATGCACCACCCCATGTATGCTCTGATATGTGGCATGGCTCTGGGATGTGTTGGGAGTGCTCTGTCCCCATGCACCACCCCATGTATGCTCTGATATGTGGCATGGCTCTGGGATGTGCTGGGGGTGCTCTGTCTCCATGCACCACACCATGTATGCTCTGATATGTCGCATGGCGCAGGGATGTGCTGGGGATGCTCTGGCTTCATGCACCACCCCATGTATGCTCTGATATGTGGCATGGCTCTGGGATGTGCTGGGAGTGCTCTGTCCCCATGCACCACCCTATGTATCCTCTGATATGTGGCATGGCTCTGGGATGTGCTGGGAGTGCTCTGTCCCCATGCACCTCGCCATGTATGCTCTAATATGTGGAATGGCTCTGGGATGTGTTGGGAGTGCTCTGTCTCCATGCACCACGCCATGTATACTCTGGTACGTGGCATGGCTCTGGGATGTGCTGGGGGTGCTCTGCCTCCATGCACCCCGCCATGTATACTCTGGTACGTGGCATGGCTCTGGGATGTGCTGGGGATGCTCTGTCTCCATGCACTACGCCATGCATGCCCTTATATATTACATGGCTTTGGGATATGCTGGGGATGTTCTGTCTCCATGCACCACCCCATGTATGCTCTGATATGTGGCATGGCTCTGGGATGTGCTGGGGTGCTCTGTCTCCATGCACCACGCCATGCATGCCCTTATATATTACATGGCTTTGGGATATGCTGGGGATGTTCTGTCTCCATGCACCACCCCATGTATGCTCTGATATGTGGCATGGCTCTGTGATGTGCTGGGGGTGCTCTGCCTCCATGCACCCCACCATGTATGCTCTGGTATGTGGCATGGCTCTGGGATGTGCTGGGGGTGCTCTGTCTCCATGCACCACCACATGTATGCTCTGATATGTGGCATGGCTCTCGGATGTGCTGGGGATGCTCTGTCTCCATGCACCACGCCATGTATGCTCTGATATGTTCCATGGCGCTGGAATGTGCTGAGGATGCTCTGTCTCCATGCACCACCCCATGTGTGCTCTTATATGTGGCATGGCTCTGGGATGTGCTGGGGGTGCTCTGCCTCCATGCACCCTGCCATGTATTCTCTGGTATGTGGCATGGCTCTGGGATGTGCTGGGGGTGCTCTGTCTCCATGCACAATGCCATGTATGCTCTGGTATGTGGTATGGCTCTGGGATGTGCTGGGGGTGCTCTGTCTCCATGCACCACGCCATGTATGTTCTAATATGTGGCATGGCTCTGGGATGTGCTGGGGGTGCTCTGTGTCCATGCACGACACCATGTATGCTCTGTTATGTGACATGGCTCTGGGATGTGCTGGGGGTGCTCTGTCTGCATGCACCACACCATGTATGTTCTGATATGTCGCATGGCTCTGGGATGTGCTGAGGATGCTCTGTCTCCATGCACTACGCCATGTATGCTCTAATATGTGGCATGGCTCTGGGATGTGCTGAGGATGCTCTGTCTCCATGCACTACGCCATGTATGCTCTGATATGTGGCATGGCTCTGGGATGTGCTGGGGGTGCTCTGTCTCCATGCACCACGCCATGTATGTTCTAATATGTGGCATGGCTCTGGGATGTGCTGTGGGTGCTCTGTCTCCATGCACCATGCCATGTATGCTCTGTTATGTGGCATGGCTCTGGGATGTGCTGGGGGTGCTCTGTGTCCATGCACGACACCATGTATGCTCTGTTATGTGACATGGCTCTGGGATGTGCTGGGGGTGCTCTGTCTCCATGCACCACACCATGTATGCTCTGATATGTCCCATGGCGCTGGGATGTGCTGGGGGTGCTCTGTCTCCATGCACCACACCATGTATGCTCTGATATTTCCCATGGTGCTGGAATGTGCTGAGGATGCTCTGTCTCCATGCACCACCCCATGTATGCTCTGATATGTGGCATGGCTCTGGGATGTGCTGGGGGTGCTCTGCCTCCATGCACCCTGCCATGTATGCTCTGGTATGTGGCATGGCTCTGGGATGTGCTGGGGGTGCTCTGTCTCCATGCACAATGCCATGTATGCTCTGGTATGTGGTATGGCTCTGGGATGTGCTGGGGGTGCTCTGTCTCCATGCACCACGCCATGTATGTTCTAATATGTGGCATGGCTCTGGGATGTGCTGGGGGTGCTCTGTGTCCATGCACGACACCATGTATGCTCTGTTATGTGACATGGCTCTGGGATGTGCTGGGGGTGCTCTGTCTGCATGCACCACACCATGTATGTTCTGATATGTCGCATGGCTCTGGGATGTGCTGAGGATGCTCTGTCTCCATGCACTACGCCATGTATGCTCTAATATGTGGCATGGCTCTGGGATGTGCTGAGGATGCTCTGTCTCCATGCACTACGCCATGTATGCTCTGATATGTGGCATGGCTCTGGGATGTGCTGGGGGTGCTCTGTCTCCATGCACCACGCCATGTATGTTCTAATATGTGGCATGGCTCTGGGATGTGCTGTGGGTGCTCTGTCTCCATGCACCATGCCATGTATGCTCTGTTATGTGGCATGGCTCTGGGATGTGCTGGGGGTGCTCTGTGTCCATGCACGACACCATGTATGCTCTGTTATGTGACATGGCTCTGGGATGTGCTGGGGGTGCTCTGTCTGCATGCACCACGCCATGTATGCTCTGATATGTGGCATGGCTCTGGAATGTGCTGGGGGTGCTCTGTCTGCATGCACCACACCATGTATGTTCTGATATGTCGCATGGCACTGGGATGTGCTGAGGATGCTCTGTCTCCATGCACTACGCCATGTATGCTCTGATATGTGGCATGGCTCTGGGATGTGCTGTGGATGTTCAGTCTCCATGCACCATGCCATGCATGCGTTGATATGTCCCATGGCTCTGGGTGGGGTGTGCTGGGGATGCTCTGTCTCCATGCACCACGCCATGTATGCTCTGATATGTCGCATCACTCTTGAATGTGCTGGGGAGGCTCTGTCTCCTTGCAACACGCCATGCATGCTCTGAAATGTCCCATGTCTCTGGGATGTGCTGAGGATGCTCTGTCTTCATGCAACAGGTTGCTCTGTCTCCATGCACCAGGCCATTAATGCTCTAATATGTCCCATGTCTCTGGGGTGAGCTCTTGCTGCTCTCAGCATGCGTGGCGTTCAGGAAAGTAATGCAAGTGCAGCTTACTCAAATGGCTCCCATTGAATGCAGCTGTGTGCCATACATCAAATAATCTAGATAGTTGTTTATTTTTTAGTTTTGGTTAGATCAAAATCATTTTGTTTTCTTCCTTTCTTTATACACTCTTTTTACTTTTTCTGTCCTTTACTTTGCATGGTTGCATGTTTAGGTCTGGTTTTGGCAGTACATCAATCAAAGAGACCGCTTTCTTACGGTATACATAGGCCTGCCCCTTTCCACCATTGACTTTCTTCAACTTGCCTCTTTCAGCCATTGGCTGGAGATCTTGTCAATCATGTCTTGCCTCAGCCCACTAGGGTATTCATCTCTCGCCTAATGCTATTGGCTGTTTGGGTATGTCCTTCTGTATTCACTTGAATGCTTGCAATGAACTGCATGAAGGGCTACTTTAGAAGTTTTGCCGTCTCTGCTCCTTCATGCTCCCGTGTCTCACTCTAATATGTTAACCCTGCAGCATGCTAAATCCAGAACTATTGACTTTGCCAATGTTTCTTTCTTCATGGCATTCAATATCTTACAAACAGTGGTCAAAGTGGGTGGGATCGGAGGGGCACAACGTGCCCATACTTTTTTGATTTATGAAGAACCGTTCCCCTAATTTTAGTAGAAAGACAACCGTCCTGGGATGGTTAATTCTGATCATTTAAATGCTTCAGCTGAAGTGTCATTCAGTGAGTGTCCTTTGCTGTTAAACTGAAGCTGGGGCAGATAGCTAAACTAGTCTTCCTGCCAGGGTGCCTGCTTACCTGAAAGACATACAAATGTGCGAAACAAGTTAATTCGCAACTGTAAAGGGTAACATTTGTGATGACAAAGATTTATTCTTTTTGCGTGGTAGTGCAAAGAGTTAACAACTATAAGCACGATTCTGATGCGGTTTGGAAAGCTTCCCGACCAAATGGGTTTGGGAATGGTTTCCGACCGAATCGGTTTTGGAGAGTCCAACCGACCGAGTATGATGCATCCGGATGCTTCCAGATACAATTTGGTTGAACTCCCATTGACTTCAATGGGAGCCTTTGCTCCAACCGAATGCATAGGCTCCCATTCAAGAAAGGGGTGGCTGGGGAAAATCGGGCACCCCCTGGTGCCTGCCACACTGTGCATGGCTGGTAAGGAGGACCCATGGGTACCCCCACAGACCCGATTGGGAAGGCTCCGGGTGCAGGGGGGCCCACAATGGGCCCCCACAGTCTGATTCGAGTCAGACTGCACGATTTGGGAAGGCTATCCAAATCCAGCATCGTACTCGGTCGTTCGGAAACGCCGCCCGTAGAGACGTACAATTCTGCTCCGTACGGCTCGGTCAATCCAAATGCTGTTGGGTCCGGATTGGGATATTCCTAATGCCTAACTCGAATCGTACTCGGTCTGCCGGAAACTTTTCAGAGTCGGGCGGAAAGACACGTTCCCGGTCAGATTTCGACGGAGCAAATGCCGTTAGGAGGCCTTCCTAACTGCATCGGAATCAGGCCCTGAGCTGTGAAGTGTGTGCTTTTAATTGTAATTGTATTTATATGGCGCTTACTACCCCGAGGTGTTGAAGAGACAGTTATATTAAAAAATGCGTTACCTACAAGTCTGGGTATTACTAAAATATATATTTTGGAAGCACCATTTTATCTTAAACCTTTTTATGTATTTTGTAGCAGTCTATCTTGGGCTGTGTGTAAAGCAAGTTTAAAATAATGACTTACATATTCACAGTGCTTTCTTCCACAGGCTGTGACCTCGTAGCACTAAAAATACACAACAGACTATTCTCCACTGCACCAACCAAGATTGAATTCTGTGGATCTCCATTTACACACACAGACCTCTACAGTGCATTAGCTAATCGAGGTTTCATAGCGTACTATAATGTATTTCCCACCAAGTAACATCTTTTTTAAATTAAGTTTTTCATTTCAGTTGTGCGTTATTTTATATGTAGCTACTTGACGCTGAAAGACCCCAAAAACGACAGAATATTTTGTTTTTTTAGCCACACATTTGCCTCTGCCCCCACACTCACTGACCCGCCCCTATTACATGCTGTATCACAGTTCCCATACTTTTTTTAATGCACTTTGACCACTGCTTACATATTTGTCATCTGCTCACTGACAGCTCAAAAAAAACAGTGGCGGCCGGCACGGATCGGGGGTGGCGGGGTGGGGGCAGCGGGAAAAAAAGGGGGACCGAATGTAAGAACGTACCTTTTCGCTGCGTCTCTCTGTCTCTCCTCCGCGTCGGACTCAGCCTACAGGAAGCACCTAGGAAACACCCAGGCTCCCCTGACCAACACAATGCTGCTATGCAGAGTTGTGATTGGTCTGAGCGCCGTGGTTCAGCGCTCAGACAGGGACTGGGGGCCTGGGTATGTTCTCCAACCAGGCTGTTTAACACAGCCTGCGTGGAGAACATGCAAAGTGCACAAGACCTCTCGGGCTGGCCAAACATTTGTGCGCACTTGGAGAGGGCAAACCACTCCTCCTGTGTCCTGCTCGGAGAACAGAGCGGCCCCGTGCACCCGCCCGCCCGCAAAGCAGCAGGAACCAATAAAATGATAATAACATGGAGTTATTATCATTTGTGGTTTCCTTTAGTCACACTGCTCAAAAGCAGTGGGGAGACGCTCCTCCGCCTTAGCGGAGAAGTAGCTACTGAAACGCAAACAACTCCCATGTTGTGCTTTCTCTTGAGCTGCCCTTCCTGCTTTGCTTGTCAACAATTACAGTCCTTTATACAAAATGACTGGGAGCCGTGCTTATAGTAAACCACCTTTAAGCGAGAACACAAGTGCACAATATGGCTACATGCAGCTCAGGTCAACTCTGAACTCAAGAATGCTCCAGCCATGATCTCAACTTAGCATAGCTCCAAGCGACATAACACCACTATAAAGCGACATAACACCAGTATAAGCGGTATCCCACACTGACACATTTACATCACAAGGGTTTTCATTCCACCAGCGTGGGAGCCATTCTAAGGCGTCTTGCCCCTAGGGGTCCATACACACTTCTGCTAAGCTGATCATATATCGTCCTAATATATAATCGGCAAAGAAGACGTGCTGTGGGGTTGCGTTGCCCTCTCGTTTCGCCCCCAGCGGCTCTAGTGACCACACCGTCATCCGCTTCAGTCAACACGCATACACAGACATCACCCAAAGATTACACTGACACTTTATTTGTGGGTGAAGAACTGCTGCAGGTTTATTTCATACAACACAGTATGATAATAAAATTGGGTTATCTTACGGGCGATCCAGGGCAGGCAGCCCCTTGCTGCCCGCCCGCCTGGTGAGCCAGCACACACGGTGGGTCGATGCCCGGCAGTGTGGCACATAAATATCTGCAGATCATCCACTGGGTCACGTGATCTGCCTCCTACTCCCGCCCCTTCCGACAGGGGCGGAGCGTGTTGTGGCCACCCCCGGTTGGTCAGGCCCCCCAACCGCCCGAAGGACTAACGGGGCGCCGTCGCGGTCTTCCCAGAACCCCCTTCGGCTCCTGGACCTTGGCTCGGGCACCCTTACTGTGCCGGACAGGGGTACCCTTACTGTACCGCCTGTCGCAGAGGTACCCTTACTGTACCAGTCTGCATCCAGATCGCCCTGTAACTCCGCCTGCAACGCAAAAAGAAAAATTAAACATTCCAATAACGCGCTGAGCCTGCCACGCGGGGTAAGAGGAAAGGGTGGGAGAACGCGTGTCCAGGCTGGCTGCGGCGCGCAGGAGACAGAGGAGGAACTGGGCGAGAGAGCCCACTAAGTAGGGAGTAAGCCGCGCCCCCCGCCCCCCCCAGCTCCACGCGATAGGGGTTTTTCCCAAGTGGGCGTCGGCCTCGCGCGCGAGGCAGCAAGGGGGGAAGGCTCCGACGGGCGGCCACTAGAATGCTGCCCTGCTGATGTCCCACTGCGTGGGACGCGGGCAGCGGCATAGTGACCACACCGTCATCCGCTTCAGTCAACACGCATACACAGACATCACCCAAAGATTACACTGACACTTTATTTGTGGGTGAAGAACTGCTGCAGGTTTATTTCATACAACACAGTATGATAATAAAATTGGGTTATCTTACGGGCGATCCAGGGCAGGCAGCCCCTTGCTGCCCGCCCGCCTGGTGAGCCAGCACACACGGTGGGTCGATGCCCGGCAGTGTGGCACATAAATATCTGCAGATCATCCACTGGGTCACGTGATCTGCCTCCTACTCCCGCCCCTTCCGACAGGGGCGGAGCGTGTTGTGGCCACCCCCGGTTGGTCAGGCCCCCCAACCGCCCGAAGGACTAACGGGGCGCCGTCGCGGTCTTCCCAGAACCCCCTTCGGCTCCTGGACCTTGGCTCGGGCACCCTTACTGTGCCGGACAGGGGTACCCTTACTGTACCGCCTGTCGCAGAGGTACCCTTACTGTACCAGTCTGCATCCAGATCGCCCTGTAACTCCGCCACAGCTCTGGGGAGGCTACCGTCGCTGCCAGAGCCCCCCTTCCTCCTTTCGCTGTTTATGGGTGCCCGCCCCTGCGAGCCAGCTTTAGTGGGCTAAATAATGGGTCCTGTTCTGTAACCGTAAATATACGGCATTAAGTTGCAACATTACTCAGAAGCCCAGGGCAGACTAACCACGAATGACTCTAGGCCCCAGTGCCGCTCAGCTGAGGCGTGACTGGAGTTACTAGCCCTATAAGCGATGCCACTGCAGATCTTCCTATCGTAATCATGGGAAGATCTAGCACCTACAAATGGAGTCAGAACTAAACCATAGCTGAATTCGTCAATCCATCGCTTCCCTTCACAACCTAGCACTAAGGTGTTGATTTCCGCTTTGTCTACACAGGGATGTATAGATAGCGGCATGGTACCTAAAAAACAGCTGCTGCTGCGGGCAATTGCATGATTTCTTTAGCAGGACAGAAGATTTTCTAACTGCTAAATGGACGTCTGCTTCTTTCGTGACTCCGGATAAAGCCGATATGGCTGACTGAGCTGCCGAAGGTACATCGCTCAGCTCGAGGACCCAAATTTGTGAACGTAAACCCCCTCTCTGGCTCCAATGAAATGTTGGGCGAGAAGAGTAACACCTAAATCTGATTTTCAGGCTGGAAATATGGCATCGGTAACAGGGCATTGGTGAAATAGGCGCTTATGGACCTGCCATCCCCTTAATACTTTCCAATTGGCCAATTTGGGTGCCAACTGGCACGGAATTGTGTACCCAACAGCTACAGCACCATAAGCAGGGTGAAGGTACCGTGTGAGTTAACCCCTTCACCTACGTGTATAAACACAGCTGACATCACTGTTACCTGACTTTGCTCCCTTTCACACCGTATTAGGCTATTGTTTACTACAACCGGCCCATATCTTAACAACATCTCCCGGTTTTGGCCTCTCTACTTGCAAATTAAGTTACCTTAAATTGGACGATAGAGTCTTATACTAGTCCCGCTGTTATCCCACTCTTTCCTTACTCTCCCCTGGGACAGCGTATCCAATTCCTTGCTTGTTAGAGCAACTACAGGCATGTGAATCATCCTGGAAAATAATGCAACAAAGTGATATAGTAGGTGTGTCCTAGGATGTTCTGCAACACTGATCGGTGTTCTAATAATGTATACTTTGCATTGTGTATGCAGTTCTAGGATGAAAGTTGATAGCTCACTATCCTATATTAGGACTTTAAGTTATACATTGCAAGTAACCAAAGGATGTCCCTTTTGAAAGCAGTAACCGGCTGATCTGTTTGCATCCTATGCCCTCTGTAATGTACTTGGCACACGTCTTTGCAGCAGGCAATCTAGCCATTATGTGAGGCCTGACAATTGCCGGGTGAAAGAAACGCTGCAGCAGGTGCTTAAAAGCTTAATAAACGTTTGCCGAAAGTGCCATGGTCAGGTTGTTGGGGAAATGGATCTAATCAATCAAATGTACGATGGAGGTACTAACATTGTAGGTGTACATTATGGGGGTCGAAGCACGTTAGAGGATAGATTGTGCTTGCCCAGGTCCGTCATGGCTGAAACGTTGCCGTCATAGAGAATTAAAGGTACTATACACCACTGGTGTGCAGCGATTGTATATTGCAGTACAGCATTATATACAACAATATTGTATACCACCATTTTATATGTGTTAAAGTCCAAGTTTGCCCCACTTGTATGCAATTCCTCCGCTATCTGTTTAGAATTTATCATGGCATTCCTTGTGCATTTAGAAATCGGCTAGAATTACATATGTAAATTCTGTGATTTAGCTACCCCCTTGTACGTTCCCCTGGATGTAGAGCAGGAGGAGATTGCCCTGTGTTAGACTCGATTCTTCCGTGGGTAGGAACTGCCTGCTATAAAACATTTATTTGCCCGCCTAAGAGGGGCCTAACTCATAGCAACGACACCAGCATCCAACATAACCCATTCTGGCCCCCCACCCAAGTGCTATCCAGTCCCTACCCTGCTTAGCTTCCACGGCGACCGAACGTATAATTTACCAGGACACGGTAGCTCAGCGCACTGAAAGCTTTGCAATGAGTGAAAATACAATTTTTTGCGTCCCAGGGTGGGCTTGAACCACCAACCTTTCCTTTAAGAGCCGAACGCGCGAACCGATTGCGCCACAGAGACCGATGCCTCAAGCATTGCCAGTACGGGGGTCGCACCTGCCACCTTCGCGGCACTAGCACCCCGCTACAACCAATCGAGCTAACCGACCAGGCCAGGAAAAACAACTAGCTCAGCGCACTGAAAGCACACCAATCCGTTTATAAAAATACAATCTTGCGTCCCTGGGTGGGCATGAACCACCAACCTTTCCTTTAAAAGCCGAAAGCGCTAACCGATTACGCCACAGAGACCGATGCCACAAGCATTGGCCAATACGGGGGTTGCACCCGCTACCTTCTTGCCACTAGCACCACGCTACAACCAACCGAGCTAATCGACCAGGCCAGGAAAAACCAAATAGCAGTAACATAGTCGAGGAACTGGGACACCAAAATCAACCTTCCACAAACGGCAAGATCAGATGTCCCCAATACGCCAGAGGGTACACTTACAATGTGCTGCCAATGCCCATTCGTGCAGGCCCGGCATATACCCCAAACGATCTCACAATTCTGAAATTGAGAAGGAATAACCTGGGATATTGTCTAACAACTCGCACATATGCCCAGATTGACCAAAACGTTGACCAGAAATCGATGGAACAATGTTAGAAAGGGGGAAAGGCCTCACCCGTGGAACAAGCATTCTGAACAGCAGACCCCCACACTATGAGCGTGGTCGACAGCAACCAGCCAGCTACATCCCACAGACACTGCATGCATTCCTGCCACCTTTGACATTTCATTATAAATTAAACTTGCTTCCATTGCACACATGTTGTGTTCTAGAGATGTTTCCAATGCATTTCTCACTAATGAGTACTTCATCAGGGGCTTTTACAGCGAACTCTTAAAAACAGTGAATATTTTGTGAGAAGCCCTGGCTATCCATTCACAAACTTCACCTCGTGCATTTCAGAACTGGGGTGGAGTTATTGTTGGATGAAAAACGAAAAATGCAAATTCCCCTGAGTGTTACCCTAAATCGTGAAACATGCCGATTAGCCGTGTCACAATGAACAATCTTACCCAAGCGTAACAGTGAAAACATCATATGTGGTACTTTACACCCAGTTTGTAACACCCATTCCACGCACTGTGCGAGGCTGACACCTGTTTAAATCATGCTACAACATATATATATATTTCATTTATGGTAAATCTCATTGGCTACCATTTTGTATAATCATGCTTTACGCACCCCGAGGCCGGGCCTTATGCCATGTAATAAACATGAATACTTTTTACCCATCAGCTCTCGCGTCACAGCATGAAGGCCTGTACCTAGAACCACACGTGCAACACAGCTACTTTTGGCACACCGCGGCACGCATGCTATGAATAGTGGGCCAATTTTGCAACGGAGACAAGTACATTTGCCATCAAGATAAAGATACCTTGACAAAGCGCGTGCAGACAGGCGTCTCAATGTCCCATCTTCCCCATGGCAGGCACTCCGCCATTGCTGCCACAAGCCCACATGGCAGCGCATTACATCCACAACCCAGGAAAACAAGAAAGGAAACGAGGGCTGGCAAATGACACCTCCCTCAATCCTCGGCCGAAACGCGGGGAGCGCGGCACGGCATCCTCGGTGCGCCGCCGCCACCGGAGAAGACCCAACACGTCCGGCACGTTCCAAACCGACGCTGGCAGCCAAGACGCGCGCGGACCGGCAGCGCGTGCACTGCACAGACTGGAGGGGCTCCAGGGGGGGGGGGCACAGACTGGAGGGGCTCCAGGGGGGGGGGGGGCGCACCAACCTGCGCGCGCAGCGTAGGAAAAACGGCCGGCACCCATCTAGCGCGAACTCGACCCCCGGCACCGGAGCGCTCCTCATGAGCACCGCGAAGCGTGGACAAAACGCCAGCATGTCTGCCTGGCGTGCACCGGGGCGCCCACCTGAGCGCCTCAAAGCAGGGGCAAACGCACGCACAGTAACATGGCGCGAACATGACCCGGAGAAACCGGAGCGCCTACTTGTGCACCGCAAAGCGGGGCAAATGTGTGCACAACTACATGGCGCGGACTCGACCCGAAGGCATTGGCGCCCCCACATGAGCGCCACAAAACTGGGGCAACTGTTTGCATAGCAACCAAGCGCGAACCTGACCAGGATGCGCCCACATGTGCACTGTAAAGCGGGGGCAAACGCCCGCACATTCATATGTCGCGACCTCGGCCCGGAGGCATTGGAGCGCCCACATGCGCACCGCAACGTGGACGCGACCTCGAGGGCACGAACCTGGCCTCCTGCACCAAAGTCGGCAGTCCTTCAAGCCGGCGGACCACACCTCCTACAAGTCCCGGGTGCAACCATCCCAACTATGCGGTACCTGGGAACCCGCCCGGGGCACAGCGCCAACCCTCGCGCGCCGGGGAACGAAAGACCAACGTCGGAGCGCCATAAACACGACCCACGACCCATAAAAGCATAACCATGCCACGCAACGACTCAAAGCGCATCCCCCCGCGGAGGTACAAACTGAAGCAGAGCAGAGAAGAAAAGGTAACAATGACCGAGCTGGCCTGCAGGGCAATGCGAGGCTGGCCGCGGCCTCTTGCTACCCCCTTTGCCCCTCAGCGGCCAGAAAAAACCATCCAGCACTCCGGCGCCACAGCCTTCAACATCCGCACACACAGACCCAATGCGCGATGTGGACAACGTGTCCCGCGGAACAAAGGAGACCGCAACAACGCCGACGGAGCCGGCCACCAATTACAGGGACATCCTCCAGAAGTGCCGTGCAGTGCGTTACATTACATATTCAGGCGCAGGAAGAGAAGCGATCCGAAAGCGGCCAATCGCTGGTAAGCGAGGACCCACCAGGACGCGTCGATAGAAAAGAATCACTCGAGGAGACGGTTTGGTGTGTACTGTGCACTTTAGCAAGTACTTCAGTGATCTCTATACAAGGCCCTCAGAACCTTTACCCCAAATGCGGGAGGCATCATGGGAGATAAATTGGAAGACACAAAGAACTCATAAGCACAACTCGTGACCTGCAAAGTAAACCATTACCACCAGCTAACTACAATTACACCTTTGCGCGCCTGACTCTAGCACTTCTTTCCTCCGTCACACAGGTAGGCGCTACACACCAAGATCACAGCACCTCACTCGTCACTAGCGGGCTACTTCAAAGCGCACCCACAAAGATTCATAACAAAGGATTCAGCAAACACCCTTCCAGCTATGTAAACCCTGGCTGTGTGTTGTACTACTTGTGTGGTCATGCGCTTCGACGCCTCGCAATGGAACATGAAGCGCTACATAAATGCTACACTACAGCAACAGAGAGGCGTGAAGCCGGTTGTTTGCGGTCCAGAACAGGGAAAGGAGTGGAAACGCGGCCAGGAGAGGAAGGGACAGCCTGCTGTGCGTGGCGGGAGCATGGCAGGCAGTGGCGAGAGAGGCCGGGTGAGTCCTCCTGCTGCTAATCCCGCCTCAGAGACCTGCGAATCCGCGCTCCAGGGGATACGAACACTGTATTTGCTAATGGCTTGCATGTGCAAGTGTTAACAAGCACAGCACAATATCATAAGCGCTCTTCCCTTAAAACGTAACTGAACTATGTGTGAGGGAGACTCGCGTAAATACGAGGCAAAACTAGACAGGCGAAATATCCGCTTATAACAAAAATGGAAATGTACGGGGAATATCACTAAACTGCATGGCAACTGGAAAGAAAGAGCTGGCTCCGTCACTGGCTGATACAGCCGGAAGAAGCGTATATCATCCTAACCAAGGGATATTAAACAATGTACGGTAACTATCCTGTCTGTTGTCATAAAATACAGAGGACAGGAGCTGCACAGCTGCTGAAAACATGCACAGGTGGTGAACTCTCCTAGCTGCGCCCGAAAACCATTATAACACATACACGTGCAATGACTGCCGCCCTCACGCACACTACAGCAGTGGAAAAACCTCTACCACCACCTGTGCTTTGGGGAAAGCACGTGAGGATCTGGGACACGAGTCCGAGTCCCACAGACACATTTCAATGAAAATAAGGGTCGGTCAACTCATGGAAGTGTCAAGTACAGTGCGGGAGCCCGTGCCTCCCTGGAGAAAGTACGTCCTACTACAAACCACCAACACTCTCTCGTGCTGCCAGGTAAGAGCGAGTAACATCCGCAAATAACAACAATAACCTCGCCATGGGGCACAATCATCTAGTGCATGCTGGCTGCAAGTAACGAGCCTGATCCACCGCCAGTCTTTACGACCTGCGCCTCTTTGGCCTCTTTGTCCCCCGCCCCGCCGGACGTGCACTCAAACCGCCTGAAAGGTTCACGGACACACCATAACCTCGGAGGTCACCACCGGGGAGATAGAGCCTAAAACCACAACCGCCGGAGGTACTCCGGGCAAGAGACAGGGACGACACACTAACACCCTGGCTCACCTTAATAACCCCGACGGACAAAGACAGCGTGGCGACGACCCCCGCCATGACTGGACCTCGTGTCCCGATCGCGATGCGGCGCAGGAAGAACGCGTGTCCAGGCTGGCTGCGGCGCGCAGGAGACAGAGGAGGAACTGGGCGAGAGAGCCCACTAAGTAGGGAGTAAGCCGCGCCCCCCGCCCCCCCAGCTCCACGCGATAGGGGTTTTTCCCAAGTGGGCGTCGGCCTCGCGCGCGAGGCAGCAAGGGGGGAAGGCTCCGACGGGCGGCCACTAGAATGCTGCCCTGCTGATGTCCCACTGCGTGGGACGCGGGCAGCGGCATTCCTTCCGGTTCATTTTAATACTTAAGGAGACACTTGGTAAACAAAGCCCGGGTTGTGGATAGCATTTCAGTCACCGCGGGCCCCGGCTCTCGCATGAATAGTTTGCGCATGAAAGCGTAAAAAGACGCTCCTCTGGCACCAACGCCCGACCTGGGGTCTGCCCACCCCACAAGGAACCCAAAGACGTCCAGCCCAGGCCATGATACCGCGCACCCACCAGGGTCCCGAGCCAGCCCTGCGGGAGCCACCGGAAGGCAAGCTTCTGCCCAGCATAATGCCCGCCTGGGAGACCTCTCTATAGCTGTTTTCCCTACCGCAGTCCCAAAACGGTAGCGATTAGGTCCTCGGCGAGAGGCTTCAAAACTAATATTTCTTAATCGAACAAAACAATCGAATGCGGCGTACAACGCTAGTGTATGTATGTCATGAGTGATGCTACAGAGGTGTCACCAAAATATCTGCTGTACAATGCTACCATCTCCTGGTAGTTTATGGTATTGCTGTTTGTTAATCCCTTTCTTGCTTTATTAATACTAGCCAATCTTACACGCAACAAGCCATGACAAGCATTGGAAAAGCAAATACAGCTGGCATTGGCCACCAGTCTTTTAGCAATACTTGTTTTATTTTGTCATAGTTTTACAAAACGTTATTGCTAAGAAGTTGCTGCTGCCCTCGTCAATCTAAAATGAAAAAAAATAAAGCTTTGGCTAAAGGCAAAAACATTGTTTTGGTCACAAAAAAAAGCGCTCATTGCCATCCCTGACACTGAAGGGAACGACTTTGTGAGTGGATGTGATCCTTGTGAAAGGACAGCAAGCCCTAACTCATAGTGAAGTCAACCAATGGCTGAAGTAGGCTGACACATTATCACTTGATGCATGCTGGAGTGAGTGAAAGAAAAATGTGAATGACACAAGCACAGACTAATGAGTGAAGTCTGCCTGAAACCCCCTATGAGGAATTCTGTCATTCACATAATTTTTGTAAAATCTAAAGGTCTTGGCTAACACAGACTAAAAAAAGTCAATCTGTCTGGCATTGCTGCCAGCCTCTTCCCTTTGAGAAAAAAAGAAACAAACAAAGGGGCATATTATCAAGGGCCTGATCTCCGCTTTTTTGGCTTTAAAAGCCAAAAAAGCGGAGATAATGTTTTCGCCCTATGAACAAGGCAGTGCTAACAAGCATTAGCGCATGTTAGCAGTCTTGTTATCGACGCCTCGCTTTGTATCTCTAATGAGATGCAAAGTGGGCGTCACTGGGCAGTACAAACTTGCAAATATCGCTGATGTGCACATCGCGATATTTACAAGGCTGCCCCAGCATTTAAGCAGACGTTAGTTTTTGGAGAAAACTGCTGTTTTTGCAAAAAACTAACGTCTGCTAAAATGCACACTTACCTATCCCTAACATTGGGGTGGATTATGCTGATACGACCACCGGGTCGTATCAGCAAGGTTATCGCCGTTTTGCAGGGAACATCGCTGGAAAACCAGAGCTGTTCCCTGCAAAACGGCGATATCCCAGCTATCACTGGAATTTTTATCGCCCTGGAGAAATGCATTGTTAAGAACGCGCTACCAAGGCGATAAATTCCAGCGATGAACGGCGATACATAAAAAAGCGCTAAGCGCGCTTTGCGTTATTTATCGCCGTCCCTAGATAATATGCCCCAAAGAAAAAAAGAAGAGGGAGGTAAGAAGAAATAAAGAGGGAGACAAGAAAGAATGAAAACAAGAAAAAAGAAAAGAGGAAGGTAAGAAAGAGAAAGGCAAGAAAAAAGATGAAGGCAAGAAATAAAGAAGACAAGAAAGGAAGGAAGGCAAGAAAGAAGGAAATAGGAAGGCAAGAAAGAAAGAAGGTAAGAAAGGAGGGGAAGAGAAGAAAGAAAGAAGAAAAAGAAAGAACAAGGAAGACAAAAAAGAAAAAGAAAAGAGGAAAATAAGAAAGAGGAAGACAAGGAAAGAGGAAGAAGGGAAAAGGGAGACAGGAAAGGAAGAAAGAAGGAAAGAAAGAAAGAAGGAAAGAGAAAAAGGCAAGTAAAAAAGAGGATGACTAGGAAGAAAGAAAGAAAAAGGAAGACAAGAAGAAAAGAAAGAAAGAGGAAGGCAAGGAAGCAAGAGGAAGGCAAGGAAGAAAGAAAGAGCAAGGCAATTGCAAAAATGAAAAAATGAACGAGGAAGGAAAGAAAGAAAGAGGAAGGCAAGAATGAAAGAGCAAGGCAAAAAAGAAAGAAAGAAAGAAAGATGGAAGGAAAGAAAAAAGAAAGAAAGAAAACAAACAAACGAGGAAAGAAAGACGGAATGACAGAAAGACAGTATTGGAAAAATAGAGCACCTCATGGGCTTATAGTCTTGAGTTCATGTGAGCTGCTGGTACGGTGTGAAAAAGTAGCAATCAGATAAACAAAGGCCACTTCAAAAAGAATTTACAACAGCATTGGCAGAAGACAGGAACTGGTAAAGCTGGAACGTACCGTGTCTGTGCTCGCATCTAGTAGAGAACATCCTCCTATCACATCAGGCTCTAGAAACAAAGGCAACACTAAGGTAATAATAAAGTAAAAACGAAAACACTGGCACTGACGGGAACTACCTTGCATGTGGATGTGCTCCTTGTGAAAGGGCTAAATGCATCACTCAATGTGAAGTTAGCCAGTGGCTGAAGTAGCCTGGCCCATTGACCCATTGACCTAGGCTGTATGCTGTAGTGGGAACAAGCAAAATGTGAATGACGTAAGTATATTACAAATATAATATTAGTAAAATCAAAAGGTCTTGGCTAACATCAGACCTAAAAAAAATTACAAATCCCTAAACGAGTAACAAAAGAACTACAAAAACGATGCCGTATGCTAACCAATCAAGACTAATTGTAGGGCACAGGATGTGGTGGCAAGTGTGTGGTGGGCTGACACAACTCACACATACACAGACATTCTTAGTGAGTCCTCGCTCCAAACTTTTCAGGTTGCTTTGTGAGACATTTCCATGGTTTCAGTGTGTGAATGAGTGACACTCTGCTGCCAAATGTGTGACGCTTTGAGTGACACTTTCTTGAAAGTAGATCAAAACGAGACCAGTATTTGGGTGCCTCTGAGTGAGTTTTCTGTTATTGGTCCTAGACATATCACACAACAATGAATATACACCAATTAAAAGCCAGATCTATTGGTGTTGCCAATACTTGTTAGCAGTAACGGCTGAATGAGTAATAACTATGATTCTGCTTTGAATGATTAGAATTGAAAATGTTTCAATTCTGAAAATATTGGACTGTGAATTAAACATTGCTTATCAATCACTAACATTCTGCCCTTCTCACCACTTTCCTCTGCAGACTCTGTTACCCACTTACACCCTTTTTATTCTCACATTTGTCTGATTATTTTCATTTGCGTATTTTACACGTCATCTCTTTCCTCTTCATCACTGTCTTTTCACCCTGTTCTGCATGTACTTTCTTGTGTTGACCACCTTTAGCCCTCACCACCTATTCGCTCTCTCACCGTGCCTTGCCTCACCTCATCATTTTGTTTTCAACTGCCCTGTATTTTCTTCACACACTTTCATTCAAAATGGTAATTGGAATTGCCCATGGTATTTGCTCATGTCTATGTGAGGTCTATGGAGAAGCCAAGCATTGGATGGTCATGTAACCTGAACATCTATATGACCCACCACAGGCACTGTTAGAAACTAGATATTCCCAGTCAGAGACCTTCAGGCGACTCGCTTCACGGTATCCACTATATCTGAGTCAGGTGCTGCATGTAGAAAAATCCTACAGAAACACCTCATCGAAACGTGAAAAAGAAACAGGGGCTCAGACTGCTTCGCTATCATGGATTACCTTAGGGGGTTACAGTCATTGTTGAGAATACTATCTGGGCTGCTCTGGCTGAGTCAGAGATGTTGCCTGCCCAGGAGAGAGGGCTGAGCTGGGCCCAGAGCTTGTTTCCATGGCACCCACAGTCACCTCTTCTCTTGGGGCACATTAAAAGATCTGTCAGACTAGTGCCGACTTTACACATGCTGAGCTGTGATCAAAGCGCCTCCAGCAAAGAACAGGGGCTAAAAATACATGACAACGCATTCTAGTGCGGTAATGCGGGGACACGCACTGGAATGCATTAACTAACTCGAGATGCGTGGTACTTGGCATGGCTCATGGAGCTGACGAGTTTCCAGCTGCTACATGTTTTTTCCTCCGCATGCGTAGCACCTCTATCAGTAGGCTAACAACACTGGGACTTTACCAACTAATACTATCCCCAAGGGGATCTGCCCACTAACCACCCCCCTCCTTACATGTATGGTTGCCCTGGACAAAACAACCCATATAAATCCCATAATACTGCTTGCGTCCTGCTGAGATCCTGTTTCTTGCAGTGAAGTGGAAACCCAATCTTGAAGCACAGACCTCTATTCTTCCTTCTTCTCTGAAACTAAAACAGATGAACAAGCATCAATAGGCCTCATAACCAGCACAGAACAGGGCGGGGCAAACAAGGAAGTCAAGCTAATAACACCTGCCAACACCTCAGGCTTATATGGGGCATCAGACACTTCAGAATTGATGGGGACTTCAAGTCAGTAGTACAGGAGCCGGTCTTCTCCAGGTAGGAGTATGGCAACTCCTTCCTCTCTGGGCTCCTAGTACATATAGCCCTTTCTGGGCTGCTGCCTGCTTTATGTCAGGATCTAAGATATTCAACCATGTCTCACCACCCTTCTCAATGGATCCCCAGCCATGCAAGAGCACAGTTCAAGATCACCCACAGACCCTCAGAATGCCCCACCTCCCTACAAGGCCAAGAAGCTAAAAATCTCAAGTACCCAACGAGGACCGAGGATGGCTGTGTCCTTGCTGCCCAAGCCCCCGACCTTCAAACTTCAGTGGGGCATGAAACAGTCCTTCTTTGGCATTGAGAGAAGGGCTCGGATCTCCTTTTCCCCTGCCGTGCGCGAGCGCAATTCTGATTGGTTGTTAGATGTCGGTAAACATTCGAATCGGTCGAAACCAGGAAGTGTCGGCCGCCATTTTGTCTCTCGCAGTCTGAGGGGGTGAAAAAAAAAGGTGGAGAACATGAAAACGGGGCAGAGTGGACAGTTCCTGACCCCCTAGCCTTGGTCAGGGGTCACAGAAGGACACCCAAGGGCGAAAAAAACAATTTTTTTTTTTTTTTTTTTAAATCGCGAGGTGCGCGCACTGCGAACCGTGGGTGCTCGGTGCGCAAAGCGCACCGAGCGACCACAGTGCGCGCACGGTGCGCGCACCTCGCGATTTAAAAAAAAAATAAAATTTCACGGTGCACGCACGGAGAAAAACCTGAAAAAAAAAAAATTTATAAATACATAACTTAGCATTTAAAAAAACGTACAAATTCACTGAAAAAACCATAGGTTTCACACACGTTATAGTTACGAATTAACATTTAAAAAACCTTGCAAATTCACTTAAAAAACCATAGGTTTCACACATGTTATAGTTAGCTGGACATTTCACTCGTAAAAAACCAATGAAATTCCCCCGTTATAGTTAGTGCAGGCAACTATAACTCACGCGACCGCAATCCTCTGCTGATGACGTCAGATATTACATCACTGATGACATATGTGTCTTTATGAAAAATAAATATTTGTAATATATGTATAGCTAAAGATTAATGGAAGAAGACATGGGTAAATAAGTGTCTAAATACAGTGATGTAATATCTGACGTCATCAGCAGAGGATTGTGGTCGCGCCCGCAATCCACTGCTCATGACGTCACATATTACATCACTCATGACATGGTCAGTGGCATCACTCATGACATCACTGATGACATCATCCTTTTGATAGAGTGGCGGTCGCGCGAGTTATAGTTATCTGAACTAACTATAACGGGGGAATTTCATTGTTTTTTTACGAGTGAAATGTCCACCTAACCATAACATGTGTGAAACCTATGGTTTTTTAAGTGAATTTGCAAGGTTTTTTAAAAGCTAATTACTAACTATAACGTGTGTGAAACCTATGGTTTTTTCAGTGAATTTGTACGTTTTTTTAAATGCTAAGTTATGTATTTATTATTATATTTTTTACATATTTATTTTACAATAAACTACGTTTTAAATTGTTAATTTTTTTTTATCGTTTGCACCGTGCGCGCACCACGCGATTTAAAAAAAAAAAATTAAAATGTTTTTTTCTGCCTTCGGGGTCCTTCAGGGACAAAGGCTAGGGGGTCAGGAACTCTCTACCCTGCCCCCTTTTCACGTTCGCCACCTTCCTTTTTCACTCTCGCACTCAAAACAAACAAAATCGCGGCCGACACTTCCTGATTTCGACCGATTCGAACGTTGACTGACATGTAACCACCAATCAGAATTACGCTCGCGCACGTTAGGGTGCGCGCACCGTGCGCGCACGGTGCGCGGCTATAGATATTTATGTACTTTAACTGCAATTTTCTCAGGAACTACTGAACAGATTGACTCCATATATGCAAAAGGCACATCCCTGACCTGAGGACTACCTCTTTGCCAAATTTCAAGTAATTCTGTTCAGCCGTTCGGGCTGTTCCTTCGACTAATGGTCCTATGGGAAAATGCATGGGGAAAACGCGTTTTGGGACCCCCCTTTTTTTCCTCGGCCCCCGCTTGACGAATCCCCCCCGAGACTTTCAGGGTAGGAGCTGAGCGGAGTGCCCCATTAGTTTTGAAAATATTGCGAGGATTCGTCAACCGGCGCCATAGTTATTCAAAATAGAATTTTGAGATTTCCTATGGACCACGGTCCTAACTATAACTATCTACTGGCGACCGCCAGTAGATAATATATATAAAGAAAATTATAGATATCTAGGGACGTGAATCCTCTGCGGAACCGTGGGTGCCCACGGATCCGAAGCCCAATTGAGGAAAAAAAGTAACCTACTCACACACCATACCCCGCAGTCTACGGCCTTAGTCCGTGTGCAGCATAGGGTTAGGTGCATGTGGAGAAGTTGCCCGCAGGCCCTGTGGCCAACCCCCACCAAAAGTCATGCGCGTTGATGGTTGCATTAACATACGGTAATTATTTATTACTTTACGTTAAAAAAACATAGAAATTCACTGAGAAACACAAAGGTTACAGGGACGTTATAGTTAGGTTGCCATTTTATCCACACACAATCATAGAAATTCCGCATCGGCAGTTCTAGTTATACTTATCTCAAGAAATTATAACTTGTGCTGTTAAGTAACTTTCCGTGTGCCACAATGAGATACTGTGGGGTGCCAAATATCCCACTTTCTGTTGATCGGAGGGGGGATGGGGGCTAAAAGGGGGGCTGGAAGCCGCAAGCAGGTCAGTAGGATGTCCCTGCATATTAGGGGGACAGCACATGTTTACACAGTAACTGGAAGGGAAGCGGAGCAGCACAGTAGGTGTTGTAAGCACTCCTAATTTAGCATCACCTTTAAGTATGTTATTACACAGCATGGAGAACACAGGGAGCAGCCCTCAATCGACAGTGACCGCCTGGAATCTTACAGATGCCACACGACTTAGGGGTTCATTTAGACACCTGTGGATGGTCTGCTGGGAAGGGTGGGTGTGAATAGTTAGGAGGGCAAAGGTCATGGCCTGTGCCACCCAGGTAGAGGGCCTTTCACCCTTTTAGAGATCCCCTCCTGTTTGGTCACTGCAGCTGCCTTACAAACTGGATTCATGTAGAAAGCACCCACTCAGCAAACCTTTTTGATCAAAGACAATACAAACCACCTAAGCAGGATACTGTTTTCTCTGAACAAAAAACAAATGGCTTTGGCTGACAGTAGTTTTCTCCCTGCCAGTGGAGGCCATATACCATTCGCCCTGCCCTTGTCCATCATGCCCAAGTGAGTGAGGGTTGCACCGCTCTCAATTGGGCAGCACGTCCAGAAGGTGAAGTGGTGGAGCCATGTTGGACAGGCTGCTAGGTCAAAGGTTTGCATTACATGAGGCAACGGAGACCCCATTGGTTTCCCCCAAGTCTAAACAGAATAGGGGCTGCAAGGAGAGAGCTCCCCTGATTTATGGTGCTGCACTGCCACCCCCTCCCCCCCAAACTCGAAGTGAGCCCTTTAATACTCACCCAGCTCCAGAAAGCTACATTTGCTGAGTACCTCGCCCCACTGTTAAACAAATTAATGAGTTTATTACATTTTATAGTTTAAAAAAGGAAAATTGAACTATTTGGAATCTATTTTCACCACTCTGGGATGTGTTGGAAGTTTGATAATTCTACCTATCTTTATTGAAACATAATGTAAGAGCAAAAAGCAGCACTTGAAAGTAAATAAAGTGCTATGGTGTTTCCTAACAGAAGTGGGTAAGAGGGTTATTGCAAAATATGATGAAATCATGATGTATGAGTGAAAACCACACTGAATGTCTGTCCTGGGAATATGTCTCATATGTTGTTACTATTTTGCTTTAACAAAGGTCGTTTCAAAGTTCTAGCATAATGGCATGTAAGGAGGCCGAAAGATCAGCTGAACACGTTTATGTCCAAGATCAAACAGTTTGGTAAAGTATGAGAGGCAATATTACAATGCAGACCTGCATGTTTCAGGCCCATAACTTTCCCACCATACTACATTTGAGTAGCTGACCTTGAGGTTGGGTACTGACTCTCCTGGGATACTATCCTGTGTTGACTGAGCTGGAGTTCCGTTTTCTTACATACATTTAATACCAGCATTTATTCGCATTCCAAATGCTTCTGATCTACAAGAACAGATGAATATATTAGAAAAGTGATAACCCAAGGGCTCACAATTTGGCTGCCTGAAAAGCCTTTGATTAAGAAGCATCTCTCCTGCTTCCAACAGTCTGACTTGCCCACTACATCGCAACTGGTGGGATCAGGGGCGGCTCCTCCTCTTAGGCGGAGGAGCGTCGCCCCACTGCTCTCAGCTCAGTGGAAAAAGGAAAAATAAAATGATAATAACAACATGATCATTTTATTTTTCGTTGCTGCAGGGTTAGAGAGGAGCGGGCGGGGCTCGTGGCCCCCGGGAGGAGGAGTGGTTCATGCACTTAAGTGCGCAAGACGGGTTGGCCGGCCATCTTGGAATAGCCAAACAGTCATGTGCACTTTGCATGTTCCCCACCAGGCTGTAATGCACAGCCTGGATGGAGAACATGCACAGGCTCCCTGTCCCTGTCTGAATGCCAAACCATGGTGCTCAAACCAATCACAGGGCTGCATTGCAGCGTTGTGATTGGCTTAGGGGACCGTGTGTGCTTCCTGCTCCTTCCGGACTCGGAGTTAGGAAGAGAAGGGGAGAGACGAAGAGAGACGGCGGAAGAGGAAAGTGGTTTAAAAAATATATATGTTTCAAACCCCCGCCTCGCCACACCCGTTCCCTACCAGCCGCCACTGGAGGTGATGGTTCTGACAAAGCACACGACTGCCATCCCCAAGACATGCATCTGTGTTGAGGACCCTGCCCAGTGCTATCATGCAGAGCTTACTATCAGCTTATTTTGGCGAAGTGGTAAAGCAGGGAGTAGATTTACAGAGTGAAAGTTTCATGAATAAAACGTACTAATCACCAGACCCATCAAGTGGCTTAAGTGGTGCCGCCCGGCCACCATGCTGATTTATCCACCTTGTAGTGGGGCCTGTTCATTTTTTGTCAATCACATCCTAAATTGAGCCAGTTTCTAAAAAGCGATCCCAAGATATATACATACTGTCATTACTGTCACCACTGGTATCCCAGGGACCTAATTCAATAACAAAGTTACTCCCTTTGTACACTGGGCTCAACTGGGTAGCTATAAGAACAATCAAGGTTATTTCCAAAACTGCGGCTCAGCAGACAGCCATCCAAAAAACACTTTCTGGGGACAGAGTCTCTGTGCACACAGAGGGTGCAAAGTGTCCTTCAAGCTGAGAGGGCAAAGTGTCCTTCAGGCTGAGAGTGCAAAGTGTCCTTCAGGCTGAGAGTGCAAAGTGTCTTTAGGCTGAGAGTGCAAAGTATCCTTCAAGCTGAGAATGCAAAGTGTCCTTCAGGCTGAGAGAGCAAAGTGTCCTTCAGGCTGAGAGTGCAAACTGTCCTTCAGGCTGAGAGTACAAAGTGTCCTTCAGGCTGAGAGTGCAAAGTATCCTTCAAGCTGAGAATGCAAAGTGTCCTTCAAGCTGAGAGAGCAAAGTGTCCTTCACGCTGAGAGTGCAAAGTGTCCTTCAGGCTGAGAGTGCAAAGTGTCCTTCAGGCTGAGAGTGCAAAGTGTCCTTCAGGCTGAGAGTGCAAAGTGTCCTTCAGGCTGAGAGTGCAAAGTGTCCTTCAGGCTGAGAGTACAAAGTGTCCTTCAGGCTGAGAGTGCAAAGTATCCTTCAAGCTGAGAATGCAAAGTGTCCTTCAGGCTGAGAGAGCAAAGTGTCCTTCACGCTGAGAGTGCAAAGTGTCCTTCAGGCTGAGAGTGCAAAGTGTCCTTCAGGCTGAGAGTGCAAAGTGTCCTTCAAGCTGAGAGTGCAAAGTGTCCTTCAAGCTGAGAGCAAAGTGTCCTTCAAGCTGAGAGTGCATACTGTCCTTCAAGCTGGAATGGAAAGATGGCCGTCCTAACTGGTGGCTCAGTGCTTAAAGCACTAAAACATTAAGCTGAGCTTTCCCAAAACAGAGATCCTCAGGGGTTGAGATAAAATAATATGACTGCATAAATCTGGAATTCCAGTGAAACTGAGGCTTCAGTTGAACAAGTTATAGCTTAAAAAATTCACAACTATTCTGATGCGGTTAGGAAATCTTCCCGATCCATTCAGTTTGGAAATGGTTTCCGACTGGCTCTGATCGGGAGAGTCCGACCGACCGATTATGATGCATCCGGATGCTTCCAGATACTATTTGGTTGGACTCCCATTGATATTTATGGGAGCCTATGTTCCTAACCGCATCGTAATCTGGCCCTCAGTGGGGAAGACACGTTCATGATTCGGAAAGAGCACATGCCGTTAGTCGGCCTTCCTAACCACATCGTATTCGGGCCCTAGGTAGGAATGCTTTCCTAACCGCATCAGAATCAGGCCCTAGGTCTTGGAAATGGGCACATCCGGTGAGCAGAGTTAGCACGAGCAGAAAAAAGTTGACACAACTCAGTTGGAGATGAGGCAAAACATTTTACCCTTGTGGGGAGGTACAAACCCAGATGATTAAACATGATGGACAGACCAAGAAGTGTCCTTCACAAAGCATGAGGCGCTCCACCTAAGGTCTACAGCAGAGGAACGATGTGCAAACATTATTACACGAAAATAATAATTACGTAATGCTACATAGAATATCAGCGGAGCAAACAACCCATTTTAAAGGACTAGAGTGTTATAATAATAAGCAAAGCAAAGGCGGCCCTGCTCAAGACATACACCTCTCACAAGAAGAATATGCGGAGCCAGGGTAAAGATGAGATGTCAAGGTATGCAATAGAGTAGGAGAATCAAGTGTGACAATATACCCGAATATAAACCCCACTCTTTGCAGTTTTATCTTTGAAAAGTATAATTTAAAAAAGCAGACATACCCACCATGCTTTCACTCTTTTTTTGCTTTTGGACCTCCCCATTTCAGAGGCAAAAATAATTGCTTGCTCAGTGGCAAATCTACATTTGGCAGACTGGCCTGTCTAACTTTAAACTAGACAACAAAAATGTGATGGGTGGATTGTTTATTCATCTCGGCCACTAGTATTTACTCAGGGTTGTGTCCAAGTCCATCGTTTTTTGCCCACCGTGCCACCTCAGACAGCAACCAACTATAGGCCAATCAGCCTTAGTCCTGGGGGAACAGTCCAGCACTGAACTGCCAGGCCAGGTCAATTTGGAATGGAAACACAAGCAACCAGTGACGGCTGGTAATTTTAGCAGGGAGTGAGGCATACGTGACACACTTGTAAATATACCCACTCACATGCACATATACACACTCACTCACACCCATGCATTCACACACACACACTTTCACTCACAACACTCACTCCCAAATATCTATACATACACACAGGCACCAAACATAAAAAATAAAAAATAAATCACATTTACCTGAGCAGCTCTGCTTCGGAGGTGCTAGGAGGGTAGGGACTGCTGCCTTCTCTCACTGCCAGACCCAAGGTCAGCCAATGAGGGGCTGCCGCAGTCCATACCTCGTCACTGAGTGGGATGGGGTCAGTGAGAGTTGCTGACCCCACCCCACTCTGTGACGAACTGTCACCGATTGACACTCTGCCCTGGGCACTTCAGGGCTTGAAACTGAAGTGCCCGGGTACGAGGCAATCACTGAAGCTCCCACTCCTCATGAGGAGGAGGGCCTCGAGGTGCTTTGCCAGGCTGAATAGATCACCCCCACAGTTGCTGTGACATCTTCAGCCTGGAAAGGTTCAGTTCAGCCAGCCAGGAGTCTGCACAGCATGTCTAGCTCCTGGCTGCCTGCCCAGACCTTGGCTCTTTCTGACAGACACTCTTCTTGTTGGGCTGAGGGTGAGGGAGAGTGGCTGCAAGCAACACAAGACTGATTTTGGCCTGTTTGTTCCATGCCAGTAGGGTGCAGTTGGTGTCCTATAGCACAGTGAACGCTAGCCCCACATATGGGCATACCCGTCGTATTTACGGCATCGCAATGAAGAAAAAAAAGAGAGATTGGTGTAATGCTTGAATTAATCCCTGCTACTGGTAATTACTTGCAGCATACAACTCTTTCTGGAGTCTGGCAACTCAAGAGGTAGCAGAATTTATGCACCATCAAAGAATTTAGAGGTAGGGGCAGAATTGGGCATTTCAGGGTCGGACACCTGCAGTAGAAAGCAAATCGCTGGAGACTCGTAGCTGTGTAGGTATCTACACGCTTCTTCAAGGTACCTTCCCTCCCTTGAAGCACGTGCCAAGTTACTCCTGTCAAACGCTGTAGTACAAGACTCGAACAGAAGACCCTCATATTTAATGAGGGTGTAGGGGGCAGTGAGGCTTCATGAGGAAAAATATTTTCTCCTGGGAATAAGTTAAAAGTGCAAATGCAGAACTGTGTATGATTTATTAATTTCAACGTATTCGAGAATATCCGCGAGCATATGTTTTGATTCGAAGTAGTCCTAACAATCTAAGAGTCATAGGTTTGCTGGGATATTTGTGGGATTCTTTGTGAAGGAAAGCAGACTTTACAAAGAGGTTTTTACCACGTTGTGGCTTTACCACGTATTTTTTAGCACACATGTTTCTACCACGTGTATGTCTTTACAACACATGTCTTTATCACGCATTTAAGTTAAGTTGTGGGGTGGGAGGGTCTCCCCACACAAATACATTGTTTTTATATATATAAACAATGCTTGGAAATGACATGCGTTGTAAATAAATGCGGGGTAAAAAATGCGTGGCTAAGGCATGTGATGTATTTCCTTGCGTTGTTGTTCCATCGTACAACCTTTGTGAATCCATAGAAAGGTGGAAATTTATTGCAAACATAGATGTAAACCTACAGAAGTAGATTTCTGATTTTTAAAAACGCTTTACGGTGTTAAAGAACCCTCCCATACAGACATGTCCACCAGGGGCATGCTTTCAAAGTCTCTGGACTAGATAAATGTACTCTTCCTACTCAGGAGGATTTGATCAAAAGACACAATTATGTCAGAAAATGAAGCTCAGATGCAAAAGTCACAAATGAAAGAGCTAGCATGGGTTCTCTTCCGCTGCACCAGACCTCTCAAGTTTCTCAGGTCAAACAGAGATAAAGACATAGCGTACTCATGTAAATGAATAAGCGTACAAATTATCGATGCTAAAACCACTAAAAACAACACTAAAAACAAAAAGCAGATAAAAAAAAAAAGAATCACACAAATAAGGAGTGCCAACCGTGATATAAGAATTCATCACAACCTTGAATAATATGTTAGCCCTCCATCAATCCCCTGGCTCTGATAGCAGCTTTTAAAAAAGAGCACATTCTAAAACAGATGATCGAAGTATTTAGCAACTGCAAGTTCTGTAACGCTTCACTGCACCTGAGATAACCAAGATGTTTTAAAAGAGGCTTGAGAAAGTGCATAGATTATGGTCAAGTAATACTTCACAAATACATGTTAACAATAATATTCGGAGACCTGAATGCAGTACAGAAGTCCTTTGTGTACAGAAACTATTGAGATTTTCAAAAACACTGTACAGAAGGATCTCCAATAAGCAACAATGGTGCTCTGTGAAGTAAAGTGAACACACAGTGCAAGTGGGTGCAGTGATAGAAGGAACATAAAAGGTGATCGTGAAGTAGGCAATAGACAATAGGATGGTTCGTCGCAGGGCTAATACATCGAATGGTTGAACATTAGAATAATGTAAAAATCCTTCCATCTATTACTGGCTCCTGGTTGACCAGCTTCTTGGTAAATTGTCTTTATGCCACCTAACGTTAACGGCGGTTCGACCCATAAGGCACTTACAGGGTCATCATCAGGACAGTAATCAATTTGCAGAGCATAAGTAGATCCAATTAAAATAGAAATTGTACTACTGGGGAATGTATGCAATGAAAACAAGGTAACACTAAAGACAGGTCTTATTCAGGATAATCATAGTTACCCAAATTGTTTGAAGAAGTAAATCCCTGAAAAAAAATGAATGAAGGGACACTTATTAAAATTATTCTTAAGAGTGATCAAAGAGTGATTGTATTGTACAGCTCGCAGATCATGCTACTAACAATAAGGGAGCCCAACATGGTCCTGAGCCTGTAAAGGAACAGAAACAATAAATTATCACAGCCCCAAAGTGAAAGTGGAAAGCCAGTGAAATATAATTAGAGGAGGAAGATGTACTTACTCAGAGTAATGAGTGTATAAGCATAATTTGTAGTAATTTAAAACATCACCAAATCAAATTAGGGAAATGAATCAGGAAATGTATATTCAAGAGGCTTGAAAGAAATAATAATAGTAACAACAGAGTCAAAAACTGTTACTCACTGCTCAAAATTAGGGGGAAAATAATATGATAAAAAACAGCTTACTAATTGCAGCAACAGTACGAGCCCCATTCCTAGGCACACAACAGTAAGGGGCTTATTTATGAGAGCCCTGCATCACTTTTGCACCACATACCGTGGTACGTGTGTGATGCAAGACTCTCATAAAGATTTATGAAGCCACGCAAAGCCACCTTGCGCGGATTGAGTGGCCTCATATATTATGATTGAGGCACCTTACTCTGCGCCCGGGCGTGTTCCATGGGCGCTGCGGTAGGTTTTCTCACGCAACACTCATGGAACTTGACAGTGACCTAGATTTACTAAGTGATGTAAATCAGGGGAAGTGTAAAATCCGTATGCCTCCCAGGGTGAGGCATAATGAGGAGAAATAGGTTAATTTCTCCTCGTTTTTCCTCTTTCCAAGTGTATAAAAAGAGAAAAACACCTTGTAGGATTGTTTTTATGCAGGAAGGTGCCCCGTCCTGCACAAAAACAATCCTACCTTCAATGGAGGCACCCTTGCACAATGGTGCAAGGGTGCCTACATTGGCGCTATGCTACCAAAATGGCACCAGCGCAGGTAGAAAGGACAGGAATGCACCATACTGCTTAAATACTGTGCATTCCTGCCCTTTCACTTTGGGGTAGGGCAGTGCATAAAGATGCCTTCTGTGCTGCCCTACACCAACATGCCATAAATGAGGACCTTATTCTCTTGAAGCGTCCCAAGTGATGGATTGTGGGCACAAGAAGTAGAGTTACACCAACAGCACATTCCAAGATTGTGAGCATGACAGAAGAAATCTCTGTGTTGAGAGTGCCCCTAGGATGATCTCATGGGCGCAAGAACGTGAGTCCCTCCTAAACTGCGTCCAAAGGATTAGCGCGGAAGAGTGACTCTCTAGTTCATACTGTCTGCACAGGAATGCGGAACCAGGATGAGAGACAGGGAAGAAATAAGGGCCAATCAGCATAAAAAAGGACATGCCGATTATGGGCACCTGCATAGAATGGGCCTATATAACATGACAGCGACAAGAAGAGGCGAATTAAGTGTACAATACAGATAAATTATAAAACTTACACAACAGTATTATTACATATCACTTCGTCTTCTAGACCATGAGTGCTTATAAGTATTCCAGAAAGCATTTTTTGTAAAGAATCCAAAATGTAATCAATGCGAGATAAAGAAACAGAACTTCAATCCTCGTCCTATAGAAAGTGTAAATATGATTTAAGATTTTTTTTAAAGAGGTGTAATTTCTCCAATAAACTTATATATACTTAAAAACAGGTATTACCCAAGACACACACATTCCCAATTCAGAATACTCAGCTCATTATCAGATTCATGGTGTAGACATTCAGGTAAGAGTACCTAGATTAAAGAGTTCCATTCGTCTAAGGCGTTCAAACCTAAAGTGGTTGATGAACAGTTCATTATTCATTTGGACTCACATCCTTTTAGCTTTGCTTCTATGTTACCTCCTCTCGGAGGCAGTTTTATATCATCGATTACTTATCATACAAAGGACATTTCTGATGGGACTTATTAGTGAAATGTGCAACCAAAGGGGCATTCAGGACCTGTCTCTGAATCCTACTTTTATGGTGCATTAACTTCTCCTTTACTTTTAGTTTAGTAGTTCCTCCTATGTAGATATGAGTACAGGGACATTTCATCGCATACGAGGCAATAGACAATAAGATGGTCCATTGCAGGGCTATTACACTGAATGATTAAACATAATAATAGAAAAATCCATTAATCTTTCGCTAGGTCCTTGTTGACCAGCTTCTTAGTGACACGCTGTTTTGACCAGTGGTGCACTTATAGGGTCATCATCAGGAGAGTGATCATTTTCCAGAGCATAAGTCTCCAAATATTATTTTTAACATTTATTGGTTAATGTTTGTAATAATTGACAATCAACAATTGATATTGTTCATGTTGGTAAATAACACCTAGAGGGATATTTGCTGCTTTTCGATTACTTTAAACCCTGTCTTCCCTATGTGTATGGGTTGCTTCTGTGTTGGTTAAAGTCACTTCACATGTCAGACACGTGTCTGCACTAGTGAGTGCCTGGTCACTGATGTCGTTTGCATGACATCACATCACTTCTGGGATATCGTCAAATACGCCAAATATTTCTTGCTCTAAGAATTTTCAAAACATGAGAGGTACAAGGCCTGTGTCTTTCATTTCAAGCAATGCTGTTAAAGGAAAACAAATCAGTGGCTGTGTTCAATTAACTGGGAATCTGCCATGTTGGATCCTCCTCTAGATTTGTTGCTGCTCCTGGTTTAAAAAAAGGCACACAGACACACATGCAGACCAAGTTATTTGCATATACATTTCAACCTATGTCATTTCGCAATAATACATTTAGGCATTGTCGTACAGACTTCATATATCTGTTAACGAACACGACAATACCTGCCATGCAACGATGGAAAGCAAATTAAGCAGTGAAGAGGCTGATTTAAGAAACAATGCACTCATATTATTATGTCAGGGACACATTAAACGATTGATTTGTGATCAGCGCTGCAAATCATTCTCCGTACTACTGAAGCACTAAATAAAATAAACAAATACAATAAACATTATCCTACTTAGAAATGGGGAGAGAACCCTTAGATGTCATGTTCACATCCTGGGGGTCTACATGGTTAATGGACCACTCAGGTTAGCCCTTGGGTCCTCGGGAGCACAGGTGGTGCAGGACACATCCATTACAACGCACTACTTTTACAACGCAGTTGTTACAACACCACTGCCTTTACATCGCATGCCATTACAACACAGCAGCCATTACAACGCATGTCACTACAACGCATGCCATTGCAGCGCATTATAAAGTAATTAATGGGGATTTTTTAAGTTTTAGGGTGAGTATGGGTTTTGAGGTACATAGGAATAGTTATTTTTACCCCTACACTATCCAACACATTCCCTACTGTTGCACTCACAGGAGTGGGAATAGTAATTTTTACCCCTACACTATCCAACACTTACCCTACTGTTGCACTCACTGGAGTGGGAATAGTAATTTTTATCCCTACACTATCCACCACTTACTCTACTGTTGCCCTAAAAGTATTATGCGTTGTAATGATATGCGTTGTAATGGAATGCGTTGTAAATGTAGTTTCTAAAAATGCGTTGTAATGGCATGCATTGTAAAATCATGCATTGTAATGGATGCTGTGCTGTAAAAACCGCGTTGTAAAAGCATGCGTTGTAAATGTTTGCGTTGTAACGTCAAATATTCCCCTAATCTCGTGCTTTGCACAAGACCCCTCAGCCCTTATCTCAAAAAGTAACACCCCTTCTGTCCTCCAATTCCTGTTCATGCTGATTACACAAGCGTTTTCAATTTTCAGACTTCAAGGTCCCAGTGTCCATTGAAAATATGACAAAAGGCAAGACCTGTGAGGTGTCAAGTTCTTATTTATTTATTAAAAATATTGTCATTAATACTTTTAGTTCTATGGTAGTGCAGACCCATCAATCCAATTTACAATCCTCTGCAGGGTGTTTCTAAAAGACAAACTTCCCTAGAAGGACGCCCGTAAGAAAGAACAGCAGCACCAGAGCCAGCAGCCTTACGTTCAGTTGTTTGGCACGGATACCAGCTGACGTCACTTCAGTGTGACCCGCATTCCTCAGTAGTTGTGTTTTGTCTCCCTCCAACTTGTTATTTTCCTCCAGTAGGTTCTGAATGTCGTGTTGTAGCTTCTTAAAGTCGTCCCTTATTTTCTTCACTCCCAGGTCATCCAAATGAAAACTTTCATATTTGGACGCGTCTGGTGACTCTGCCTTCTCTGGAGCAGTGGACGTGATTGTGTTGGTTTGCACTTCTGGAGGCTTCGTAGAGTCATTCGGGAAGTTAAAGATGCAGGTCAGTTTGGACTCCATGATGTCCTCCTGCTTTGCGTCATTCCACACTGCCTCTGCCTCCGAGGTATCGGAAGGGGCAATCACCGCCTGCACCTTGAACTTGTGTCTACCCGCCTCCACAGGGTCAAAGTTGAAAGGTTGCAGCATCACCAGCACATTGAGCGAGGATTGCCCGCGGATGATCCCACTGCTGGGCCGCACGCTGTACCGACGAGGAACGGTGGTCTTCACTCTGAAAGCGACATTCTTCTTGAGAGGATTCTGAAGCTTCAAAATGGCGCCCGCAACATCTGTGAAAGGACCACGGAACGTCAGGGTGTCCTGCGGCTGTAGGATCAGCACCTGCTTTGCCATGTATGGGTGACCCAACCACTGCTCCGGGCAGCCTGGGATCCAGGGTGGGGCTGCGGGAGGGGTCGGGGGTGGTAGGAACCACAGCAGGTTGTTAGGGGAAGTCCAGCCTGCCACAGAGTTCTCATAAAGAACCCAGTACTAACATTCCAAATGGATGACAGAACAGAAGTGAGGCAGCCATGGAAGCCATGATGTTGGAACAGGAGCTGTGGAATTCACAGCCTTTCCTTTAGAGCAGGTTACACGTAATTAGAAGCATAGTTTTTATACATGTCTTTTGTTGATTCATATTTCAAACCTCTTGTTTCCCCGCATCTATCCAACATTCACTTTCCACAACTAGGTACTCTGACTGCAACTGCTCTATGTTATTTCCCACCACATATAGTCTAAAAGCTAAAAATGCATTACATATGTATTTATTTGTCTGGTTATTTTTCAATAACACACTCATGGAAAGGCTGCTGCAAAATGCTGGCACACTACGGAGTAATGGAGAACAAAAATATGAGAAAATAAAGTCATTCAGGAGTAAACCCGTGGAGGGAGAGGTAGATCTTCAATTGATTTCTAAACGATCTGAAGTATTGATCACTGCGGAGATGCAGTGGAGGAGTGTTAGAGATGGATGTATGACGTTACAGCGCACACTTTTACAACGCATGCACTTACAACGCATTTTTTACAACGCAAAATCCATTACAACGCACTACACTTACAACGCATGACACTACAACGCATTTTAAAAAACTACCTTTACAACGCATACCATTACAACGCATAATATTAAATTGCATTTAAGGTAAGTATTAGATAGTATAGGGGTAAAAATTACTATTCTAACTCCAGGGGGTGTAACAGTAGGGTAAGTGTTGGATAGTATAGGGGTAAAAATTACTATTCTAACTCCAGGGGGTGCAACAGTAGGGTAAGTGTTGGATAGTATAGGGGTAAAAATTACTATTCTAACTCCAGGGGGTGCAACAGTAGGGTAAGTGTTGGATAGTATAGGGGTAAAAATTACTATTCTAACTCCAGGGGGTGCAACAGTAGGGTAAGTGTTGGATAGTATAGGGGTAAAAATTACTATTCTAACTCCAGGGGGTGCAACAGTAGGGTAAGTGTTGGATAGTATAGGGGTAAAAATTACTATTCTAACTCCAGGGGGTGCAACAGTAGGGTAAGTGTTGGATAGTATAGGGGTAAAAATTGCTATTCTAACTCCAGGGGGTGCAACAGTAGGGTAAGTGTTGGATAGTATAGGGGTAAAAATTACTATTCTAACTCCAGGGGGTGCAACAGTAGGGTAAGTGTTGGATAGTATAGGGGTAAAAATTGCTATTCTAACTCCAGGGGGTGCAACAGTAGGGTAAGTGTTGGATAGTATAGGGGTAAAAATTACTATTCTAACTCCAGGGGGTGCAACAGTAGGGTAAGTGTTGGATAGTATAGGGGTAAAAATTGCTATTCTAACTCCAGGGGGTGCAACAGTAGGGTAAGTGTTGGATAGTATAGGGGTAAAAATTACTATTCTAACTCCAGGGGGTGCAACAGTAGGGTAAGTGTTGGATAGTATAAGGGTAAAAATTACTATTCTATCTCCAGGGGGTGCAACAGTAGGGTAAGTGTTGGATAGTGTAGTGTAATATTATGCGTTGTAATGGTAGGCGTTGTAATGGAATGCGTTGTAAAGGTAGTTTTTAAAAATGCGTTGTAGTGTCATGCGTTGTAAGTGTAGTGCGTTGTAATGGATTTTGCGTTGTAAAAAATGCGTTGTAAGTGTAGTGCGTTGTAAAAGTTGCGTTGTAAAGGTTGTTCCCCGTTAGAGATGGGTGAGCCTTGATGGTGGAAAGATCTTCTCCCAAACTCTTTCAGTTTAGTCAGATCCAAACATGCAGCAAATAGGCTTGTGCACTGTCCCCGTGGGCACAGCAGAATATCTTTAATTAATAAGCAAACATCTTCAATTTAGTACGTTTCCCTCATTTCTCCATTTTTAACTTTTCCCATGACAATTCTCGAAAATAATCGTTATTTCAAAAACTCTTTTTCACTGGTATAGGGTCATAATCTCAATGCATATCAAACCACATTCGCTTCTTCGTCAGGAGAATGGATGGATTATTTCAAATCTGTTAAACAAATAAGAAAATTTGTTTATACAAGAGTAGTAATGGTTAGTTAAGGAACGCCGACCTTAGGCCAAGCAATAGAAAATGAAAAATGTGGAGAAGTTGTCCGGAGCTGCACCGAGCATCAATTTGTATACCCGGCACAGGGGGTTGAAGACCATCTTTGATTGAAAGGAAACCAATACAATCAGTTAATCAAAATAGGGATCTAGTCCAAACCTTTTAAGCTGTAGAGAAGTTGGATGGCAACATTTTATGCTCTTTGTAGTTTACTTATTCGGTTGGGAAACCCCAATAGGTGCCACTGCATATAAAGTTTACATCTGTAATAAGGGTGATAGTTCTGAGTTGAAATAAGTATTCCTCTGAGGCAAATAACACATTTTGGTTGTGGAATTGCCCTGAGAAGAAAAGAATAGATCAGTGTCACATGGGACTCCCAGACTTCTTTTTGAGTTAGCAAGGGAGGGCGAAACGTCCGGATGGAGGGATCATTGAAATCAAATGAAATGACATTTATAAAGCGCGATGGCTACCCGGAGGCCTCCCAGCGCTGCAGACAGGTACAGAAGACAGAACAGAGAGAGATGAATACAGATCTAAAAAAGCCAGGTTTTTAAGAGCTTTCGGAACGTGAGCAGATTAGGCTCTTTCTGCAAATGAAATGGAAGGGCATTCCAACCGATGGCAGCATTATATGAAAAGGAGCGTCCACCACATCTGGCTCTCCTTATTCTGGGTTGTACGGAGAGGAAAGAGGCTGTTGAACGAAGGTCTCTCCTAGGTCGACAGGGAGTGATCAGGGGTTGGAGAATGGCCAGGCCATTCTTCCAGATGGCCTTGTTGGCCAGGCACATGGCCTTAAACTGAATCCTTTCCCTGATCGGCAGCCAGTGTAGGCTCCTTAGAGCTTGTTTTGCGGGATGCCAGCGAGGAATCTGGAGGAGTCTGCGAGCTGCACAGTTTTGAATGATCTGGAGCTTATTGATGGTGTACTGTGGAGCTCCCAGATATACGACATTCCCATAATCCAAGCGGGAGATAATAAGAGCTTGGACCATGATCTTTCTGGCCTGGAAGGGGAGAAGAGGAAGGACCTTCCGAAGCATCCTTAGTAGGCCATAGCAAGTCGCTGAAAGCTTCGCTGCCTGATGATTAAAAGTAAGGGAACGGTCAAACCAGATACCGAGGCTCTTAATCTGGTCTTTCGGGGCTGGGACTGGTCCTAGGCAGTTGGGCCAAAGTGAAGCAGGATTGAAGGAGGAGGAGTTGCCCAGGAGCATAAGCTCCATCTTGTCCCGTTAAGTTTAAGGCATGAGAGTTCCATCCACTTGGCAACCTCCTCTAGGCATTAGCCTAGGGTGCTAGATGACCCCTCGGTGTGGTTAAGCGCCACCACGAGCTGCGTGTCATCTGCATAGGTGATGATTTTTATGCCAAATGGATGGACAACCTCTGCCAAAGGTCTCATGCAAAGCTTAAACAGCGTGGGGCTCAGGGCAGAGCCCTGAGGAACCCCACAGCTGAAAGGCAGCTGGTTATAAACAACATCACCCTCAAAAACCTTAAAGGAGCGTTCACTGGGTAAAGACTGCAGCCAGGCTACTGCAGAGCTGGACACTCCCAGATTCTTGAGTCTGAGAATCAATGGCAAGGAGTGGCAAGGTCTCATGATTTTCAGGACCACTGCCTAATATTGTAGATTTTGTGCCATTCATGCACAGGCAGATATTCATCATCTTTGTTTATGTGTTGGAGGTAGTATGGCATACACATTGAGAAACGTTGGAATACACGCGAAAGCTGATGTTATGGCTGTTGAGGATCATTGCCAAATAGACAAGCAGGTGATCAAGCAGAATGGAAAAAGAGAATATCTGTGTGGCACACCACAGGTCACCCAAATCATTCTGGATAAGAAAAAGCAGAGTTTTAGCTGATGGGTATGGTTAAAGAGGAAAGATCTGAAGCATTTGATTGCTCTGTCTCTCTGTCTTGTACTCTCCAGTTGTGAAAGAAGAATGACATGATCAACCATGTTAAAGAAATCTGACAGGCCAAAGAGAATTAAGACACAGTGTTGTCCCTGGCAGAGAGGAAGTTCTTCTGTAATGTTATTAAAACTCTTTCAGTGTCTCTCATAGATATCAAGACCAAATGGAAGTGGTAAGAAGATTACTGGAGTCCAAATAGGTGGTAAGTTAGGTGGAGATCACAGTTTACAGACTTTTGGCAACATTAAAGAGACGGAGATCAGTCTGAATTTTGTTGCGAGTGTTTGGGTCAGTAGTAGATTTGTTTGAGCAGTGTAATGAATGTGGTTTTAGGTTGGTTAGGTATGACTCCTGCCCACAGGGAAGGATTTCTGAATCTGGTAATGACCAACAGTAAAGTAGATTGGCCCTGTTTAACTGTTTTTCTGTTGAAGGGGTCATGTTTCTTGATAATCTTGTTGACCTAGGTCGAGTAGAGGTATTTTTCTTTGACTGGTGAGGGGGATTCATTTTAAGTCAGTTGGTTGGTTTTGTCTTTGAAGGACATAAGGTCATCAAAGAGCTGTTGTGAATTGTACAACTGAGGGCTAGGTGAAGAGATTGTGGCCATTTCACCATAAACCTTAAAGAGTTATATTGAAGAGTTTTAGGCTTCGGTAAGACAAGATTGGATGTAGGCTTTTTTGCTCTGAGGTGGTCAGTTTTATAGCCTCTTTCGTGGATGTGGCAAACAGTTTTTTCAGATGGGAGGAGATACTTTTTCCCTTTATATTTCACGAAATCCATGTTATTGCTTCAAGAGTCAAAGCTCTTCCGAGAATCATTTGCTGTAACTGGCTTTGAGTGATCTGATATTAATTTTGGTGGGATAGGCAAGCTCATCCAGTGCATATGTATTGATTTGGAAGAGGTGATCAAGAATGTTAGAAGTGTTATTTGGGGGTATAGTTCTTGTCTGTAGGAGCAAGGAGGAAGTACTTTTTTGGAGAGGAATTCATTTTGCAAGATAAAGTAAATGAGAGAATGGTCAGATCAGAATAAAGGTTGATAGCTAGTGAAGACCAGAATGGGAACTTGTTAGAATAATAGATCCAAACTGTGACTGGTTCATGTGTGGAAGAGTCGGTGAGTTGAGAGCATCCCATATTATCCATAATTCCTTGTGCACAGAAGTTATGCGGGTCATCAGTTCTAATGTTAAAATCTAGAAGGAAGGAGATCTGTGAGGAGAACATTTTGATTTATGTTTGATCCAAAAGCCCACTTATAAAGTTTTTGGATAGTTTTTGGGGATGATAGATGATTGCGCTTAAGGAAGATTAGATGCTCCTTTCAGACGCAATAACCAAGCATTCGAAAGAGCGATAGTGCTCACTTCTTAGTTCATAACACATTATCTTAGATTGATGGATTTGGGCCAGTCCTCTACCACAAATATTTTGGTAGAGGAAGAAGGAAATATTTTGCCTTTTACCATAATGTATTGGGATGAGCTTTTAAGAGGTGCACTAAGACTACTGTTACATGCACGCAAGCGCAACTTCCTTTCCTTCTGAATTGTAGTGTCTTTGTGGAGCAGACACAAGCATGACATAGCTTTGTGGCGTTCGTGTCTCTTTCATAAATGGCACTTTTGTGGTGAAGGGGTTGCTTGTGTTGCAGGGGTGAGGATACTGTAAGCTCCGTTTGTTTCCAGTGATCGCAAACACGAAGTATATATATATATATATATATATATATATATATATATATATATATATATATATATATATATATATATATATATATATATATATATATATATATATATATATATATATATATATATATGTATGTATATATATATATATATATATATATTCACTGAAAAAACCATAGGTTTCACACATGTTATAGTTAGCGGAAATTTTACTGATAAAAAACCAATGAAATTCCCCCGTTATAGTTAGTGCAGGAAACTATAACTCACGCGACCGCAATCCTCTGCTGATGCTAATACTGTATTTAGACACTTATTTGCCCATGTCTTCTTCCATAAATTTTTAGCTATACATATATTACAAATATTTTTTTTTCATAAAGACACATATGTCATCAGCAGAAGATTGCGGTCGCGTGAGTTATAGTTTCCTGCACTAACTATAACGGGGGAATTTCATTGGTTTTTTATCAGTAAAATTTCCGCTAACTATAACATGTGTGAAACCTATGGTTTTTTCAGTGAATTTGCAAGGTTTTTTAAATGCTAATTCCTAACTATAACGTGTGTGAAACCTATGGTTTTTTCAGTGAATTTGTACGGTTTTTTAAATGCTAAGTTACTTTACGCCATTCGTGGCGTGCGCGCCCACTTAACGCAGTTCGTTCCGTGCGCGCACGGTGCGCTTCGCGCACCGTGCGCGCACAGTGAGCACGCGGTGCGCTTCGCGCACCGCGCGCCCACTTTACGCAGTTAGTGCAGTGCACGCACAGTGGGCACGCGGTGCGCTATGCGCACCGCGTGCCCACGTTACGCTAGATGGGCCATGTACGCACGATGCGCTTCGCGCACCGTGCGCACATGGAGGACATATTATGCGCTTCCTTGTGATAGGTAATCTGTTGAAATTTTTTGGGGAAATGCTGTGCTCTTATATGCCATGCACAAATGGTGGCCTTCGGCCACCATTTGCACACGGGGTGGAGAGAGTGGGGTTTTTTTTTTTAAATAATTTTTTACCGTACGCGTACGGTAAGCGTAGTCGGCGAAATTTTCGAAAAATAAAAAATTACAGTTTTTTGCCTTGGGGGATCTTTGAAGACTCAACTAACATGGTTATGTGCATGGGCGCTGTCTAAACAGCCCCTTTATATGTTTTTGGCATTTGTTTATCAGCTCCCCCCTCAGAGTGCGAGAGAGAAAATGGCGGCCGCCGCTTCCTGGTTTCGACCGATTCGAATGTTTACTAAGATCTAAGGCCCAATCAGAATCGCGCTCGCGCACGCCACCGTACGCGTACGGTAAGCGCACCGTAAGCGCACCGTAAGCTGGCTCAGATATATATATTGATTTAAAGGCTATTTTCTCAGAATCTACTGAACAGATTTACACCAAACCTACAAAAGGCACTTCCTTGACCTGAGGACTACCTCTCTGCCAAATTTCAAGTAATTCTGTTCAGCCGTTCGGGCTGTAGCTGTGTCTAAAGGTCCTATGGAAAAATGCATGGGAAAAACGCGTTTTGGGACCCCCCTTTTATCTCAGCCCCCGCTTGACGAATCCCCCCGAGACTTTCAGGGTAGGAGCGGAGCGGAGCGCCCCACCTATTTTGAAAAATTCGCAAGGATTTGTCGACCGGCGCCAAAGTTATTGAAAATAGAATGTTGCGGATTTCCTATGGAAACGTGGTCCTAACTATAACTACCTACTGGCGACCGCCAGTAGGTAATATATATATATATATACACATATATATCAAAGTTCACAATTGCCCCAAGGACGGGCGCACTCACTGTTTGGCATGCTCCAGGTTAGAAAAGTAGGGCACACTCGGCGTCAGCAGTGGCCTGACGCGTTTCGGGTCTTCCACCCTTCCTCATAGGCTGTCTGCTCCCAAATGACTGCCAACAAACAGACCATCCAGTCTTTCTCCCATATTTATTCTCATCACAATCAATCACAGGTGAGTACCTTAATCAATGATGCATTCAATCAATCAATCAATCAATCGCATTTATAAAGCGCGCTACTCACCCATCAAGGGTCTCAAGGCGCTGGGAGGGGGGGGGGGTCAGTGCTCGAAGAGCCAGGTCTTGAGCTGCCTTCTGAAGGAGAGGTGGTCAGGTATGGCGCGAAGGTGGCTGGGCAGAGAGTTCCAGGTCTTCGCTGCTAGAAAAGAGAAGGATCTTCCTCCGGCGGTGGCTTTGCGGATGCGGGGTACGGCTGCCAGGGCCTGTCCGGTGGAGCGCAGAGTGCGCGGGGGAGTGTAGAAGGAGACGCGGTTGTTGATGAGTTTGGGTCCGAGGTTGTGAAGGGCTTTGTGTGCGTGGGTGAGTAGTCGGAAGGTGATCCGCTTGTTGACGGGTAGCCAATGGAGTTTTTTCAGGTGTCCGGAGATGTGGTGGTGGCGAGGGATGTCCAGGATGAGTCTTGCGGCAGCGTTCTGGATCCGTTGGAGTTTCCTCTGCAGCTTGGTGGTGATGCCGGCGTACAGGGTGTTCCCGTAGTCCAAGCGGCTGGTGACGAGGGCGTGGTTGACGGTCTTCCTGGTGTCGGTGGGGATCCAGCGGAAGATCTTGCGGAGCATGCGGAGGGTGTTGAAACATGCCGAGGTCACCGAGTTCACCTGTCTGGTCATGGTGAGGGAAGAGTCCAGGATGAAGCCGAGGTTGCGCGCGTGGTCGGTGGGTTGGGGAGTGCTGCCTAGGGCGGGGGGCCACCAGGAGTCATCCCATGCGGTGGGAGTGGGGCCGAGGATGAGGACCTCCGTTTTGTCTGTGTTCAGTTTCAGACGGCTGTCTGTCATCCAGTTCGCCACTTCCTTCATTCCTTCATGTAGTCTGGTCCTAGCTGATGTGGGGTTGTTAGTGAGGGATAAGATGAGCTGGGTGTCGTCGGCGTATGATATAAGGTCGAGTCCTTGTTTGCGTGCGATGTTCGCCAGGGGGGTCATGTAGACGTTGAAGAGAGTGGGGCTGAGGGAGGATCCTTGAGGTACGCCACAGATGATCTCCGTGGCTGTGGATCTGAAGGGGGGAAGGCGGACTCTCTGAGTCCTTCCGGAGAGGAAGGAGACGATCCATTCCAGGGCCTTGCTTCTGATGCCGGCGTTGCTGAGGCGGCGTATCAGGGTGCGGTGGCAGACCGTGTCGAAGGCTGCAGAGAGGTCCAGGAGTATGAGGGCCACGGTCTCTCCCTTGTCGGTCAGGGCTCTGATGTCGTCCGTTGCTGCGATCAGGGCGGTTTCGGTGCTGTGGTTGGCCCTGAAACCGAACTGTGTGGGGTCGAGGGAGTCGTTGGTTTCCAGGGCGTTGGTGAGTTGAGCGTTGACGATTTTCTCAATCACTTTGGCGGGGAACGGCAGGAGAGAGATGGGCCGGAAGTTTTTGAGTTCGGTGGGGTCTGCTGTAGGTTTCTTTAAGAGGGCGTTGAGCTCTGCGTGTTTCCAGCTCTCCGGGAAGGTGGCGGCGGTGAGGGAGACGTTGATGACGTCTCGGAGGTGCGGTGCGATGATGTCATCGGCCTTGTTGTAGATGTGGTGCGGGCAGGGGTCCGATGGGGATCCGGAGTGGATCGAGTTCATTATGCGGGTGGTCTCCTCGGTGGTGGTAGGGTTCCAGGTGAGGATGGTGGTGGTGTCGGTGGCGGGTTCCGGAGGGGGGCTCGTGTCGGCGGTCGGGAAGCTGTTGTATATGTCGGTGATCTTGTGGTGGAAGAAGGTTGCGAGGGAGTCGCAGAGGTCCTGTGAGGGAGGGATGGAGTTGTTTTCTGCTTCCGGGTTGGAGAGCTCTTTGACGATGCCAAATAGTTCCTTGCTGTTGTGGGCGTTGTTGTCAAGTCTGTTCCGGTAGGCTGTTTTTCGTGCGGCGCGGAGGTGTTGGTGGTGTTGGCGGGTGGCGTCCTTGAGAGCTGACATGTTCTCTTCGGTCTGGTTAAGGCGCCACGTCTTCTCGCGGGCGCGGCATTCTTTCTTGGAGTTCTTGAGGTCGGGGGTGAACCAGGAGTTTTTCTTGTGGTTGGTGGTGCTGGCTTGAGTCTTCAGGGGGGCCAGGAGGTTGGCGCAGTCGGAGATCCAGTTTGTGAGGTTGTTGGCGGCTACGTTGGGGTCGGTGGTGCTGGTGGGTTGGTTCTGGGAGAGGGTTGATGCGAGCTGTTCCGTGGTGATACGATTCCAGTGTCTTCTTGGTGGTTGCTGGGTGTGGTGGGGCACGGTGGTCTTTTTGAAGATGAAGTGGACGCAGCTGTGGTCCGACCAGGTGAGTTCGGTGGTGTGGCTGAAGGTGATGTGTTTGCTGGAGGAGAAGATGGGGTCGAGCGTGTGTCCGGCGTCGTGGGTGGGGGTGTTGACTAGCTGATGCAGTCCCAGGTTGGCGAGGTTGTCCAGTAAGGCGGTGGTGTTGTTGTCGGTGAGGTTCTCCAGGTGAAAGTTGAGGTCTCCTAGGAGGATGTAGTCGGTGGATGAGAGTGCGTGAGGGTTGACAAAGTCTGCGATGTCTTCGCTGAACTTGGTGCGAGGTCCTGGTGGTCTGTACATGAGGGTGCCTCTGAGGGTGGTTTTGGGGTCGCTGTGGATCATGAAGTGGAGGTGTTCGGCGTCGGGGAGTGAGTTGTCGGTGTCGGTCAAGATGCGGATGGAGTTTTTGTGTGCGATGGCGATGCCTCCTCCGATGCGGTTGGTGCAGTCTTTCCGGATGATTTTGTAGCCGTCGGGGATGGCTATGGCGATGTCGGGTGCCGAGGAGGGGTTCATCCAGGTCTCGGTGAGGAAGGCGATGTCCGGGTTCGTAGAGTTGATGAGGTTCCACAGTTCGATGGCGTGCCTGTGGATGGATCGGGTGTTGACCAGGATGCAGTGGAGGTTGTTTCCGGGGGAGTAGTTCTTGGCAGGAGCGGAGTGGGTTCGGAGGCAGGTGAAGCGGCAGTTGCTGCAGGTGAAGGGTCCGTGGGTACGTTTCGGGGTGGCGCAGTAGCAGCCCGGCGTGCGGCCGGGGTTGAGGTTGGCGAGGAAGGCGGAGTCGTAGGTCAGGCGGGGGGCGCAGGGGCCAGAGGTTCGGGTGCTGGGCGCGGTCCAGGCACGGACGGGCGCAGACGGGCTTGCCTTAGGCGCGCCCGCTGCACACGTCCGCTGCGCGGCCTCGCAGCGGCCGCCATATAAGGGGTAGCCGGGGAGGCGGGGACAGCTGGGAGGCGGGAGGAGGGCGGGTAGGGGGGAAAAGAGCGGGAAAAGCGGCGAAGGGCCTCGGGGAGGCGAGGAGGCCCGAAAAAGCGGAAAAGTACCTAGAAGGGGTACTAAAGCCGGAAAAGCGAGAAAAAAACGACAAAAAGCGGCGGAAGGACGGAGGGGGACGGCGGGGGCACGAGGGGCAGCAGGCACTCAGGGATACAAAAAGCAAGGAGAGCGCGATCACAACGGGGAAAGCAGGCACTCAGGGATACAGAAGGCAAGGGGAGCGCGATCACACGGGGAAAGCAGGCACTCTGGGATACAAAAAGCAAAAGGGGACGCGATCATACACAGGGGAAAAAGGCAGACAGTCGGCACAACAACAGAGCAGAAGGCAGGCACAGAGGATCTGGTGGCGCCGCGAGGGCAGGGGAGCGACCTACCCTGGGGTCAAAGGTCGCTACCACGGCCTCGCAGCGGCCGCCATATAAGGGGTAGCTGGGGAGGCGGGGACAGCTGGGAGGCGGGAGGAGGGCGGGTAGGGGGGAAAAAGAGCGGGAAAAGCGGCAAAGGGCCTCGGGGAGGCGAGGAGGCCCGAAAAAGCGGAAAAGTACCTAGAAGGGGTACAAAAGCCGGAAAAGCGAGAAAAAAACGACAAAAAGCGGCGGAAGGACGGAGGGGGGCGGCGGGGGCACGAGGGGCAGCAGGCACTCAGGGATACAAAAAGCAAGGGGAGCGCGATCACAACGGGGAAAGCAGGCACTCAGGGATACAGAAGGCAAGGGGAGCGCGATCACACGGGGAAAGCAGGCACTCTGGGATACAAAAAGCAAAAGGGGACGCGATCATACACAGGGGAAAAAGGCAGACAGTCGGCACAACAACAGAGCAGAAGGCAGGCACAGAGGATCTGGTGGCGCCGCGAGGGCAGGGGAGCGACCTACCCTGGGGTCAAAGGTTCGCCATTGTGGGGCTGGAAGTCCGTAAAATCATACCCCAGTGGGCTGGTAGCAGTACATCAGGGAAAATATTAATATAACGGGTGTGTCCATTGAGTCTTTCCTCAATACGCCATGTGCCAGTTAGTTCCGCTGCGCTGAACACCAGTCCAGCTGCGGAGCCGTTACCATCTACGGTGGTGCGTCCCACGGCCGGGCCGGCCGTTTTAACATCAAAGTTCACAATTGCCCCAAGGACGGGCGCACTCACTGTTTGGCATGCTCCAGGTTAGAAAAGTAGGGCACACTCGGCGTCAGCAGTGGCCTGACGCGTTTCGGGTCTTCCACCCATATTTATTCTCATCACAATCAATCACAGGTGAGTACCTTAATCAATGATGCATTGTGGGGCTGAAAGTCCGTTCAGCGGAACTAACTGGCACATGGCGTATTGAGGAAAGACTCAATGGACACACCGAGTGTGCCCTACTTTTCTAACCTGGAGCATGCCAAACAGTGAGTGCGCCCGTCCTTGGGGCAATTGTGAACTTTAATGATACATATATATATATATATATATATATATATATATATATATATATATATATATATATATATACACTTTTTGGGGGTAAGACCCTTAAGATTATGGTTACACCCTCAGATGCTCTTACGGATGATAGAGAAGTTCCTTACTAGCAACTTTTTCTTGTTCAACTGAGAACTTTCCCATCAAGTGTGCGGAACACCAATGGGCACCTGCTTCGCCTCCAGCTATGCGAATCTGCAAATGGGCTGGTGAGAGGAGCAGGTGGTCCGCATAAAGTTCCATGAGAAATTGGAAAATCACATTATGCACTGGAGTCGTTTTATTGACGATCTATTCTTGGTCTGGAAAGGGACAGAGAATGAAGCGAAAAGTTTTCTCATCAAAATCCAAGAAAATTATTTCAACTTAAGCTTATGAGCAATACCAGTGCTACAAGTGTGAATTTCTTAAACCTCACAGTATACATCAAAGACAAAAAACGTGAAACTAAACTATATAGGAAACCAACATCAGGGAACACGTTGCTTAATGCAACGAGTCTCCATCCTAAAAACTTGATTAGGAGTATTCCTTATGGTGAGTGTCTAAGAACCAGACGCAATTGTAGTGAAGAAACTGGAATCAAAAATGAAATTGACAATTTAAAAAACATGTTCAAAGCTAGAGGGTATGTGAGAAAGTGGCTCTGTATATACTGTTCCCAAATAGGTACAGTGTGCACAGAGTCCACAATCCCCAGAGGTTTGGCATAGGCTAAAGTTAGATATAACCTTACTCTCTAAAGTGGTAGCTTGGTCGGGCAGTAAGGCAGTATCAGAGGACAGTGTAAAGCATTTGTTGTACACACTCAGTCAGCAAATGGTCTCACACACTCAATAACTGAACTCTAGGCCAATGGTTTATATATAAAAAATATATGCTTGTTTTATTTTAGAACCAACAATTGGTATTAAAATACACTTTCTTAGAATGAGATGCTTTGTTTAAATACTTTTGCAATATGCAATTGATTTTTTTTCAAACACAATAATGCATTGATGGGGCGTGGCCAAGCTACGAGGCAAGATGGTTGCGTAGTGCCTCGGCTCCGCCGATCACCTCCTCCCGACCACTTATCCTGCTAACTATCCTGTTTGTACGTGCTAAAATCTGCCTTCCTGCACCCTGCGGATTCGGCCCCCGCTTTCCGGGACCCCGGCGCTGCCTCCTACCCGAAGCTGCGAGGTCCGATACACCGGGGCCTGGCGGAGGCGGTGCGACCAGGGAGTGGAGTGATCCTGGACGCCGGCGCAGTGCGGAGGAGTGGGCGGCCGCGGCTCGCCGGAAGTTGCCGATAGGCGGTGGGCGCTGGGACCGGAGTTTCGCTCCGTGGCAGTGAGAGGTCTGCCCCGCATCGGAGGACGGCGTGATCTCCCCCCCCCCTCCTTCCCTGGTGCTGGGGGCTCAGTGGTGGCATCTTTGCTGACGGGGAGTGACTCGCCCTGCCCTGGGACATTCCTGCCGAGCTGTGTGGTCCTCTGGCCTGGGGGGCCTCCTGGAGGTCCTGAGTCCATCCGGAGGGGTGCCCCGGGCTGCCGCTGCAGCGGAGTCTTTCGCCCCGCATCTCTCCTGTTGCCCCGCCTATGGTACTGGCGGCGGACACTGCCCTGCGTGGACTGGGACGCCGGCAGACATCGTGCCTCGTCGACAAACCCTGGAGGTGCCTGGAGATCCTTTTCTGAGGTGAGGGGAGCTGCGGAAGGGGACTGTGTGTTGACGCTCCCGGCAATAGCGCATGAGTGACTGTGGCGCTCTCACTGATAGCGCCGTGCAGGGGAGATTGAAGACCCCCTGCCAACTACGCAGCGGGGGCCTGGGACTGGTTGCGCCCCGGGGACTCAACATATTGGCACGGTGTGACGGCCGGTTCGAGAGCGGGACTGGCGGGGCGAGGGTGTAGCAGTGTGGTGGCGGACAAGATCTGAGGGACGGGGAGCCACGTGGCCCGACCTGGACTTTCCCTTGCCGAGTGTGTGCTGTGGGTACCCCGCCTGCCCCTCGCTACCTCTGCACGGCGGGAGGACGCCATATTGTCTCGCTTTACTCGGGGATCCTGCGCTGGCCGCTCTCCCTGAGGGAACCATTGCTGGGACTGTGCTGCCCCTGCGCCTGCCCTGACCTGCGCTCTGTGTGACACTGGCAGCCAGCTCCGCGATGTCCGGCGCCAAGGGAGCCAGAGCGTCCCAGCAAAGTAAACTCGACCGATACACGTGCGCAAGGGCCGATCAACCTGACAAGAGGGCGCCGGGAGACACTGCCCAGCATGGCGCGACACAGGACCCTGCCGAACCCACTATGAAGGACCTTCTGGCAGCCATTACCGGAGTCCGAACATCAGTAGACACTCTTTCCTCTGAAATGATGCTCATAAGGGCCGACCTTGCCAACTACCGGGAGAGGGTGCAACAGCTCGAGACTACTGCGGAGGGACTGGCGGGCGACACCTCGCAGCTACAGGCAGAGGTTGCTGAACTACGGGCCTTCCGCAAATCTACCGAGGACAAACTCGACGATTATGAAGGGAGGATGAGACGCAATAACATACGCATCCTCGGTGTGCCAGAAAAAATGGAGGGACATGCTGTGGATCTCTTCATTGAGAATCTGATCACGACTAAACTCCAGCCTAAGGGCCTCTCGAAACTCTTTGTTGTAGAAAGGGCACATAGGGTGCCTGGAGGTCGCCCGACGCCGGGGGCTCCGCCCCGCCCAATTCTGGCCCACCTGCTAAACTACCGAGACAGAGACACTATCCTCCAGGCCGCCAGGGTGGCCCCCCCGGTTCGCTTGGAGAATGTGCATGTCACCTTCTTTCCTGATTTTACCCGCGGGGTGCAGATGCGGCGGCGCACATTCCAAGAGGTCAAGAAGCAGCTAAGAGCTAGGGAGCTGAAGTACGCCATGCTTTTCCCCGTGAAGCTACGTGTGGAAGCGGACGGGAAGACCTATTTCTTCGAACATCCGGATGCCGTCTCTGACTGGCTGGAGGGTCGGGGGGACCCTCGGGGGACTGGCCCCTCAGACGGCTGATATATATGAGTTGGCCGTGTGGGACACCGCTCCACGGGTGGTGGAGCCGCCGTCATCCGGTGTGGGTGATCTTACCAGGGGGGCTCCGCGGGGCGATCTATTGCAAGACAGAGCATGGTGCCCCGGAATGGTGTACCATTGCCCACTTGGACCATTTCGCATACTGGCTTAGATGTACAATCACTTGGGAGTGAGGATCGGGGACCTGCGATGGCCTCCCCCCACGTTCTTCCTGTAGCTGAGTTACACTTTAATTTTTTCTTAATTGCTTTTTCTTGTGGGCGACAGGCACTCTGCATTTCTTGTTTTATGGGTAGTGTTAAGCCCGGGGTGCAGGGCAGCAGGGAGGGGGGGAGTTGGGAGGGACTGTTGGTTTTTTCGGTAGCTGTGTACTATCGTATGTTTGATGGCATAATGTTCAATTCTCTATTGCTGTTTCACTCCTCATCGACACGTAAATGGGTATGCAACGCAACAAGGAATGTAAAGTCTTAAGTTGGAACGTTAACGGGTTGGGGGACAAAATCAAGCGAGGGGTGGTTACCCAACACATTAAAAGACTGTCACCAGATGTCGTCCTCCTCCAAGAAACGCACCTAATAGGTAACAAGTGTGGAGCAATGTCCAGGTGGGGATACTCGATGGTGGCGCATGCTGGCTTCACGTCTAGCTCAAGGGGAGTGGGGATTATGCTAAAGAAATCATTCCCGCTATCGATCACATCCTCCTTTGTAGATGACCGTGGGCGATATGTGGGTGTCGCCGGCAGATGGGAGGGACATACCCTAACCTTTCTTTCTGTATATGTGCCCCCTGGGTTGCAATCAACGACATTCACTGACCTTAGTGCTCTGCTACTCACCCTGCCGGTGGGGCAGCTTGTCATAGGCGGGGACTTCAACTCTGTCGTATCGGGTGAACTAGACAGGCACCCGCCGCGCCAACTGCCCCCAACGGCACACGCACTCTCCACTTTTTTGGAAGCTATGGGTCTGGTGGACCTATGGCGCACTTACCACCCGGACAAACGACAGCACACCTTCTACTCTAGCGCACACCACAGCCTCTCCCGATTGGATTACATGATTGCCCCTGCCTCACAAGCTACTCATATTCACGAAATTCGGCATCTACCGAGGGGTATATCTGACCACTCCCCCCTATGGGCCCACGTCGTACTAGACCATACGCAAATAGGTTGTATCGCCCCCATCCATCCCTGGCACTTTAAGAACCCTAAGATACGTGGGGAGCTGATCAAAACTATAGACAGCTACTTTGTAGAAAATGAACGCTCAGTCGATTCCCCGCAAACGCTCTGGGAGGCGTTTAAAACTGTAATCCGAGGTCAAGCCCTGTCCCTCATAGCCGGGGAAAAAAAGTAAAGACTGAAGGACATCTCTGACGCTGAACATCGGGTGCACCTGCTTGAACATGCAGTTAGCTCAAACCCGACGCCTGACGCGATCCATGAACTTAGGATCTGTCAGGACGACTACCGGGCCTTGGTTACAGATCGCGCCAGAACACTGGGGCAAGAAAAATTGGGCCGTATATATGACTGAGGAGATAAGGCAGGGAAATTGATTGCCTGGCTCGATAGGAGAGTACGTGCTAGCCGCCTAGTCCCTGAACTCATGGGAGTGGACGGAATCCCTGTTACAGACCCTCAAGAGATAGCCGCTCGCTTTGCGACCCACTACTCTACCATATATGCATCTGGTGCCCCTCACACTGTCGAAGACTCCCTTGACCTTCTAAGGGACATCTCCCTTCCTACCCTCTCAGAGACAGACCGCCAATTCCTAGACAGCTCCCTCTCCACTGAGGAAATCGCAATAGCGATCCGAGCACTCCGTCCGGGTAAAGCTCTTGGCCCCAATGGTATCCCTATCGAGCTGTACAAGCTACGCCCTGATAAACTAGGTCACTATCTTAGGTCCATGTTCACCTCCAGCCTTGACAGGGGGCTACTGCCTCCGGACCAAGGCTTGGCCACGATCGTTACCATACACAAGGAGGGGAAGCCCAAAACGGACTGCTCCTCATATCGGCTTATCTCCTTACTAAACGCTGAGCCCAAAATTCTAGCCAAAGTTCTCGCTAATAGACTGATTAAGGTTGTGGGGGACCTGGTCCATCCCGACCAGTCGGGATTTATGCCACGGAGGAATACTGCCCTGAATTTGCGCAGAGTGCACGGGGTGCAGGGAAGGGCCCACACTATACGAGAGGACGCTATCATTGCTTCCTTAGATGCCATTATGGCATTCGACACCCTTGAATGGCCTTATCTATTTGCGGTGCTCACAAAGTTCAGCCTTGGTCCGGTATTTATCAGCTGGGTGAAACTCCTCTACGCCACGCCCATGGCACAGGTAGTGGTGAACAACAGAAAATCTGCCCCCTTCGAACTCGGGCGAGGCACTCGTCAGGGTTGCCCCCTCTCTCCCCTTCTGTTCGCTATGGCCCTCGAACCCCTCGCTGCCTGGATCCGTAGTGATGTTGCCATTCGCGGACTACAATGGGCACCGGGATGGGAAGACAGGATATCTTTGTACGCGGATGACGTTCTTGTATACCTCGCCTCACCTAAAAGATCCCTTACTGTCCTACTTGATATCCTTGACATCTTTGGGAGATATTCGGGCTTTCGGGTTAACTGGCAGAAATCGCTCATATATGTCCTCAGCGGTGGCACACCGCAACTACCCCGAAATTGCCCCATATCAATAGCCTCCGAGGGCTTCAAATACCTCGGCATTTTTATCTCTAGGGATCAGACACTTCGATATGCGCGTAACTTAACCCCACCCCTGCAACGCCTCAAAAGAGACATTCAGCACTGGCAAGCGCTCCCTATCTCCTTACTGGGTAGAGGGGCATTATTCAAAATGATGTCACTGCCGCGCTTCCTCTATGCATTGCAAAACGCCGCAGATCCCGTTCCTAACGCATACTTCGGGGAGATAGAGAGCCTCCAGAGGACTCTCCTCTGGGGAGGCAGGTCTCGCATAGCACTATCGAAGCTCATGCTTGGCTGGTATGATGGCGGAATTGGACTTCCGGACATTAAAAGATACTATTGGGCAGCGCACCTAATCGCTATCAATCATGGCACCTATGGATCCCCCGATGACCCGGGTTTCCGCATGGACCGCTGGCTCCTCCCCGGCGGGGGTATGGTCGGGCGTTGTACTCCGCTCCTGGTAAGCTCCCCCTGACAGGACCTACCAAACACACGACTAAGATATGGCACACTGCTACACAGTCATTGGGTTGGGCCAATAGATTGACGCTTGCTACCCCGCTTTGGGATTCGCAAAAGCTAGGATACTTGGGAGATTCCAAGGGGTTTGACAAGTGGGACTTGATCGGTATCTCCACCATTGGAGACCTTTGGGAGGCGGGGGGAATAAAACCGTTTGGTACCCTACAGACCCAATACTCACTTGCAGACACGGAGCGGTTCCGATACCTCCAGGTCCGACACGCACTGAAGACCGCTCTGCCAAGGGACGTCCCACCACCTGCTAGCACCCCCCTGGAGGATAGACTCCTTGATGGATACCTGCCCGAGCGGGCCATATCTCTGACATACAAAAAGCTGATCAACAACATGCACGACCCCCTAACCCTACTGAGAGAAAGATGGGCGGGGGATGGTATAGAATTAGATGACGAGGGGTGGCAGACAGCGATCTCGTCCCCTAAAACAGTCGCAATATCAGCAAGACTCCGCCTAGTGCAACTCAAAATTTTGCACAGAACATATCTCACTGGGCCGCAATTGGTACACATGGGGAAACACGCTGATGGGTCCTGCAGACGGGGGTGCATCCAACCGGGTATTTTTATGCACATCATATGGCACTGTGGGATAATTCAGAAGTACTGGCATAGGATACATTCGATTCTTAGTGAAGTCTTGGAGGTTGGGATCCGACCTGAGGCTCCCAGGTGTATCCTAAATATCTGGGAGCCCACGGACCTCAATGCCTACACCATACAATGGGTCACGCTTGCCTGTATGATCGCTAAACGTAATATTGCACAACATTGGGGGGCCCCGCATGCACCCAAAATCGCAGACTGGAAAAAGGACCTTGATTGGTGCATGCAACGTGAAAAATCTGTTTACATTGCGAGGGGATGCCCCCGGAAGTGGTCTAAGGTATGGACCCCCTGGAACATGTACCGAGGCGAGATTTGTGCCCCCCCCCCCCGACAGAGTGACCCGGATATTTCCCCCTCCCCGTGAGTCCAACGATAAAAGTATATTGTGTACTGATGACTCCTTGTGTATGCCACTGCCTATTTTGTATCTCTGTGAACTTATGCCGTGTTGTCAAAGTTCTTATAATAAAAAGAGTTTAAAAAAAAAAAATAATGCATTGAGCTCAATGGAAGTTTTAAGTTATTTGCAATAGATTACTTTCAGGATTACTTTAGCAACTCCAGGAATGGATCCTAGATTCAGTCCTGGGACAGTTCTTAGAAACAAGTGATAAAAGTCGACTTTGTTACTGTTGTGATTTTTAGGCTATATTTTGCTATTTTAAAAGTTGACACTTAGAAACTTTTTCTGATCAAATTACCAATGTTATCCTATGGAAGGAAATTCACTTAGCAGGTAAGTGGGGTTATGGTTACTTTTTCTAGGTCAGTGTTGGATCCTAGATCCAGCACTAGTGTACCACCTGTAAGCAGTTGAGAAACTGCATTTAAGTTATACAGGCGATTTTTAAGGAATATTTATAAGTTTGCAAAATCGACAGAAGACATTTCATAGAAAAACAGTCAATGGTTCCCTATGGAAGAAAATTCAAGTTACAGGTAAAGTAGGTTCTTGTCACTTTTGTAATCCAGTGCTGGGCTCCTAGGCTCAGTACCGGAACATCTATCTAAAACAGGTAAGTAATTACGTTTTCACAGTTGGTACGATTTTTAAAGAATATTTGTAGTTTGCAAAAATCGACAGAAGAAATTTCACAGAAAAACAATCAATGATTTCCTATGGGAGAAAATTGAGTTAGAGGTAGGTACGGTTGTGAGTACTTTTCAGGGTCAGTGCTGGGCACCAAGGTCCAGCACTGGTATCTCTCCTAATAGCAGGTGAGTATTTCCGTTTTCGTTACTCGGTTGATTTTAGGTGAATATTTTAAAGTTTAGAAACTCCACACTTAGAAGAAATTTCAGAGAAAACCAGTCAATGTTACCCTATGGAAGAAAAGTGAGTGATCGGCTTTTGGGTAAGTACTCGACTGGCAGAGTTAAGGTTCTGGGCACAGACTCAGGAGTCTCCCAGGGTCAGGTAAGTACAGTTATTACACCCTCAGCGGCACAGGGGCAGCTAGGTGCAGAGGTAGTTAGGCCCAATGTTATCCAATGAGAGGCAGGGAGCCTTTGGTTGGTGGCTGCTGGCAAGCAAGCCACACAGCTGTGGGAGCTGGGCTCCTGGTCACTTGCTCAGGGCAAATGGGGAAGTAGGTAGGAGTAGTAGTTGCACTGCCAGGGCCACTCGGGCAGCTGGCTGCAGGGTGCTTTTGAGCCTTTGGGTGCTCAATGGATTTCAATGGGAAAGCTCCAGGACGAACAAAGGCTGCAAGCTCAGGGACGAAGATTCTTCAGGTGCCACCACCACTTCGAGAGGTAAGTTGGGTAGTTGGAGGATAGGTAGGTACCCAGGAGTCGGGCACAGGGGGCCGCAGGGCGCCGGGCGCATGGGTGCCTTTTGGTGTCAGGAAATCTTACCCTCTGTTGATCGCGGTTGGGGGGTACCTGGTTCTGAGGCTGCAGGCGTCGTCAGGAGCGTTGAGGTGAGTCCTTGGGTGCTGGATTCGGGGTCACAGTCGCCGGGGGGACGTCCTCGGGGTCTTTGTTCACTCCGGCACAGGCCAGGCTTGGCGAGTGCAGAGTGTGCAGGGTTCGCGGTTCCGGGCTGATGCCATGGGTTAGAAACTTGCTTTGAGCAGAGCCACTGCTCATGGGAGTCCCAGTCTTGGTAGATTCTCAAGGTGTACTCAAAAAAAGGAGTTTAAGAGGGACAAATCAACCAGGCCACCCTCCACTCAGTCAGTAATACACACTACAAGACCTGGAGATATCAAGCACTATTTCAGAATGAATGGGATTGGGAATGGGGTAATATAAACAATTATTATACCCTCAAAAGTAGTTCATATCATGAACTATCAGTACCATCCCTAGTGCCTCAAAATTTGACATTTAAAACAACCCAACATGTGCAAAACATTCCACCTAAAGCATAAACCAGAAAAAATGTGTGGAGAATGAGAAAGCATCTCACGTGCGCAACACCAGAGGAGCTGCTGGCTGGTTCTCGCCAGTGTGCTCACGAGTTTCTCATCATCGATGTCTTTCTCATGAAAATAATGTGAAAAAGAAATGTGTAAAAGATTGTAGGGAAGATATATTTAGGCAGCCCAAAAACCAACAAAAAGAAAAAAGTTCTTGGAAGAAAGACCCGTGTGGTCTTACAGATAAGATTCGGTATGACCCACGTCTATATTTCAACCTGTTTTATTCCACTCTGTGAGTCATCCCAAGGTTAAAAACACGGTCATGTTCAATAACCACATTTATGAATGGCCAACATGTTTCATTGCCTACTTATCTTTGCGGCAAATTCATCAGGGCGTCATGGAACTGCGATCACTTCCCTGGGTTAGATCTGTTTTGAGACAGAAATCGCTGCATGTATGCAGAGAACATAAAAACACATGTGAGGTTGACAGAAACATGAAGGAACCACACTGTACCCCCCTTAAAGCCAAACGACACACCATTTCACAAGGGACATTACCTAGTGAAAGCCAAGGGCCCATGTACCAGCTCTCACGTAGTCAATGTTTTAAAAGAGCACTGTCAGTTGCTCTAGTAGTCCTAATGCACACACACATCCGTTTTTTTGTGGTGCTTAGACCGTCATCTGTCGAGACAAATCAAATACTTTAGGAGGTGCCCACATATCAAAAGTCGTGCACGCTCGCTCGTATCACTAAGTCTTATCTCAGATTAAAACCTGTCACTACCCAAAAGTATGCTCACACAGGATAGTCGGCAAGAGTCTATTTCACCAAGTTCACCCTGGTTATCCCGGTTAGCTCTTAATAATAGTGCTCTCTCGCTATATTTACATATTGTTACCTCGCATAATCTCGATCTTAAGATTTCCCATTGCGCCTCTACTGTTATAAATGAATCTGCCAGGGCTCACCGTGCGGTTGAGGAACTCTATTTCACGAAGTTCACCCTGGTTAACCCTAGTTAGCTTTTGATAATAATGCTCTCTCGCTACAATTACATATTGTCACCTCGCATCCACTGTTACAACGGACCAGCCCAGACTCACCGTACGGTTAAAGAGCTCACGCCGTAACTCATTCCCGGAACAACCCGGGGGGATGCGCGGCGGGGATTTAAGCCGGCGGCGCAACACTAGCACTTCCGGATCGAAACTGATAACCCGGGTCATTACGTGAGTGGCAAAGGCGAGTCCATCAAGGCGGCCATCTTGTAATGGCCAGGTTAAAACCAATTGCATACACAGTGCATTAGTCTTTCAACCAAGCTGGAGTATATTTATGGGAACCAGTAATCTAAATGGATATTTAAAATTATTCTCAAATGCATAGATCGATTACCATTAACAGGAGTCGAATGTGGAGATTAGAATTCTTTTCTTATTTATTTTTTATTAAACATTATTCACTGATGAATAACACATTCCCAAAGGCCCAGTTAAGATCCTCACATAGAGTATATCAAACCACACGGGGACAGATGTTTTAAGGGAACGGGCAATCAATTCATACACTGTGTGTGTCCACCAAATACCAGGACCTGCATAGGTATCTAACCACTGTTCTCATCGTCTGGAAATCTTATTCCACTCAATTTGATCATTCAGGCCAATCTGATCGACCTTTTCGGAATAAATCCAGCGAGCTTCCTTCACTGCAAGTGTATTCTCGATCTGATTCACATTGCCCATCACTCTTTCCAACACCAACCATTTTACAGCTTTGTAGTTGTGCTGGTGGTCCTTATAATGTTGAACCAATTTCGTAGTTAATTTGCCATTCTTGATGGTACTGAGATGCTCTTGTATCCTCACCTTGATTTTTCTTGTGGTGAGGCCAATGTAGTGAAGCCCACATGGGCAAGTAAGCCTGTAAATCGTGTGCGATGAGTTGCAATTACTGAACTTGTTTAAGTACCAAGTTCGTCCATCCTGCAACTGTACACTAGTTGTCTTTTCAGTTAATTCACAGACAGAGCAGCCGCCACACGGGTAATGCCCAGGGGGAATGGATGTGTTGGTCACTTGTGATTGAGGCCTTGTATGGACGAGCCTGTCTTTAAGGTTCTGAGCTCTTCTGAACGCGAACCGGGGTGCGGGCATTTTGTAATCGCTGGTGGATAATAACGACCAATGCTTTCTAATGGCCTGGCGAATTTTCGTCGCAAGAGGGTCAAAGGTAAGCACTATGGGTAGACAGTCAGAACTCTCCCTCGAATTCCTTTCCAACAGTGCTTCACGTGGGGTGTTATGCGCCCTCTTGCGAGCTCTGTTGACAATTTTTCTTGGATAGGCCCTTTGCACCAGTTTCTCAGTGAGGGCCTCAGACTGTTTCAGAAAGTCAGCAGTCGAGGAACAGTTTCTGCGGTAACGCAGAAACTGTCCCACTGGGAGATTGTCCCTCAGTGCTCTAGGATGGAAAGATTGGTAATGTAGGAGGGAATTTTTGTTTGTAGGTTTCTGATGAACAGTCGAAGTTAACCTGTCACCAGTCACAGTGATGTCCAAATCCAAGTATGTTACCTTCTCGGTGCTCATGCTCCATGTGAACTTCAAACATTTGTCCCGGTTATTGAGCCATTCCAAGAACTCACACAGATGGCTACGTGTACCAGTCCATATACAAAGGACATCATCAATATACCGCTTCCAGAGGCTGATGTGCCCCTGGAAGGGATTAGATGGATGGTATAGATGATGCTCTTCGAACTGGCCCACATAAATGCAGGCCAGACTAGGTGCGAAGGTAGCACCCATAGAAGTCCCAGATGTTTGTAGGAACATGTCATCCTTATAGGCAAAGTAATTGCGAGTGAGTGCTACCTCTATGCATTGCATAACAAAGGTTTGGGGGGTGTCATAAAACCAATCCTGACCGTCAAGAGCGCGTGCTGCTGCCACTAGCGTTGCGTCTTGGGGGATACTTGTATATAACGATTCAATATCGATAGTTACAAGTATCTGTTGCAATCCATCAAACTTTAAATCTTGATATACAGAGATGTGTGCCATGTCGACTCTTTGTTTTGTTCTGTACCCAGACACTCAGCCTGCAAGGGCAGTGTGTGTGTGTGTCAGGGTACAGGGCCTCTAAGGGTGGCACAATAAGTGCTGCTGCCCTTAGGGGCCTTCTCTGGTCACAAGGTCCTGGGCACCTAGGGTACCATTTACCAGGGGCTGACAGGTGACCAGAGATGCCAATTGGGTTTTGGCTGTTAGGCAGTTTTTAGGGAAGGAACACAGGCCCTGGGCACCTGATTGACAGAAGGCCAGGGTACAACAAGGAAAAGTGCATCAGTTATCAGGCAACAAAAAAGGGGGGGTTACTGCAACAGAAACCCACTTTCATACAGGGTACACAGAGGAATGCATAGAAACTGCAGTTTTTAGAGCTACGAAACAACAGAGAGAAGAAATTCTTTAAAAAAAAGTTCAAAGAGATGCAAAACATGAGAAGGCTACAAAAGAACAGTGTAGAATAATAACCACGTTCAGTAAACAGCAGAGAAACGTCAGGAGTATTTTAAAAAAACATTGGCACATTATAAGAAATGACTCAATTTTAGGTAAAGCAGTGCCGCGGAAACCCCAAGTAACATTTAGGCGAGCATGATCCTTAAAGCAAAAACAACCTGGTTAAGCAGGAAACAAGGATTTTTTAAATAATCTAAATGTTTGGTGTGTTTACATGGGAAAAACACAGAGCAATACAAACCCAGTTTGTCTAATAAAATGAAAAAGATCAAAGGAAAATGTAATTGCAAAACAGAGTTTGCTGTCTATCTACTGCAGTGCCCTTGTGGCCTGTGGTACGTGGGAATTACAATTCTGGAAATCCATAAACGGATATTACAGAATTTTAGAGCAATCAAAAATGGCGACAGAACATACCCTGTAGCGCGCCATTTTGAAGCTTTTTATAACAAAGATGTAAAGGGATTGACGTATTACGTAGTGGATGCAGTTGCTTCAGATATCAGAGGGGGCAACAGAGAAAAGAAACTGAGAAAGTTAGAGTCTCGGTATATTAACGATCTAGATTCAAAAACCCGGGGGGGCTGAATATGGAAGATTTCCACACTCACTTGTAATAATCTAATTGTCTGAGATTAGCCTCCTACACCGCAAGGCATTGATAGTTTTTAAATTCTAATTTTAAATCACACTTATTACACTTTGCACTAGACAGACTTAGAAGATGTATATCAATAGGTAGAGGACCGAATGCCCACTGGGGCTTAATCACAACAAGGCACAAGCATGAATGAGTTTACGATGCGCCAACTAAACAATGCATATATTTGAACAATTAGATCCATTTCCCGACTAGGAACTATAATGAATTACAATGTTCTAAATAATGTTCCAAATATGTGGTGGGAATGCCTAAGAAATACAGATTATAAAATATGGGATGCTACGATTACAATCATAATAGGGTAATTTTCCCGATAAATTGTTTCACTGAAAAAATAATTTTACTAAAAAGAATATTCAAGTGGAAGACAATTTGTACAGTATGTATTTCGTATTTAAACAAATACATGCATGATGACTTAATAAGTATAACATTGTATAAATTGAGTACTCGATTTGTAACTATAAATCATTACTATTATCGAATGAATTTGAACAAGGCGATGTAAACTACGAGTCTGTCTTCAGTATTAGCTACACCGTAGTTTTCACGTTACATGTATTAAAGAAATGTTCAAAAGTTGGCTGGTAATTGTGCCTCGGCATTGGTGATCAAGCCTGCTGCGCAGGCGAAACGTGTACAATGGTGGCGACAATTGATGATCCAAAAAGAAACATCCACACTTGGCGTCGTCATCCGTTGAAAAGGAGTTTGGTGATTTATAAACAAACCCTCTCTCGTGCAGTTTGTCAACACGACGCGCCCTTTGGTCAGGAGGCAGCAGGTTTCTTAACGAGAGAAATATTGAGGAAATATATATCTGTGTTGTAACTGTTCTATATTCAACGGTAGGACCTTCCTTCAGCAACTTGGATCTCCTATATGAAAATAAATTGTATTACCTTTAGAAGACTTGCTGCCTACTTCGTCCTTCTTTCTGGAGACATTAATTTCACGACTTTTCCCACAGATACCACATTTAAAAGGATCATTCTTTTTCCCTAATCAATAACTAAATCTCCAAAAAGATGAGTAGTTTGAATGTATTTAATTTTTTTTATCTTTGCACGTCTCATTCCCTCTTGTAGGTCCTTTTTGTGCCCCCATGCATGACACACACTGGCTGCAGGTTGCCATTTTAGTAATATATGAGGCAATATTAAAAAATACATTATGTGTGTGTGGTTGGACGGAAATGTCCTCTGCATGATAAAAGATGTGTACCGCTGCTCTGAGTGCCAAAATGCAATATTGTCTGGATTCCTAATTCTGATTTTTGTGGTCATAGGCAAAAATGGATCATTGGCCTTGTTGGATCATGGTCTTGTTGGACATGGGGGGCGCCCAAAGCGCCCAAAGCGCTACCCTCATAGCGGTGGAAGGCTACGGCCTTCACCAAGGAATTCAGTCGCACAACCACAGTGGTGGCAGCATACAGTGTAGTGATCAGTAGGAGTGAGCAGATCCTTTTTACCCTGGAGGGAGGACTACAACCTCATTCACCTTTTTTGAAGTTCTTCTGCTCTGTGCTTAACACCTTCTTGGCCTGCATCAGGTAGATATAAAGTGTTGCGGGCCGTAGTGCCTCTCCATTGGATGTATGTGATCATGGGAAGGGTACAATACAGAGATAGAGCAGTGCATGTATGCTTAGTGCATGTACTGAATGCCTGTATGCCTGCGAGAAATACATTACATGAGAGATGTAGTGCTGTGCAGTGTGTGCGCAATGAAAGCATGTGCTGGGTGTGTGCGATTGCGAGAAGTGCAATAACTGAAGGGTGAAGTATTGTCCAGCACGCACATGATGAGTGTGAGTGTCTTTGCAAATAGCACACCATGGTACAATACAGAGAAGTTACAGTAGTGAACAGTACAAGCTGTTTGAATGTCTGTGCTGAATGTGTGTCTGAGAAGCTACAGTAGTGAACAGTGCACGCTGTTTGAATGTCTGTGCTGAATGTGTGTCTGAGAAGCTACAGTAGTGAACAGTGCACGCAGTTTGAATGTCTGTGCTGAATGTGTGTCTGAGAAGGTACAGTAGTGAACCGTGCACGCACTTTGAATGTCTGTGCTGAATGTGTGTCTGTTTTTATAACTTTTTTTAGCATGCATGTACCTCTGACACCATTGATCACAAAAATTATTTTTCCTGCTAGCCTTTTTAATGACTGCGGTTTGAAAATATATTATTTTGCTTTCTTGTTATTTTCAAGGCTGAGTGAACACAACTTCAATTTTCAAAACAATTGTTCTACATGTAAAATTGTGACAAATATATACATTTATACAGTGACTTTTGAACGTTTTATACACAAATCAAAAAGAGAATGAAAACAAACAAATGAGAAATTCTTGACAATAATAGGTTGTCCGATTTTCTATATCTCTAAGAACTGAAGCAAATTAATTCCTCTAGTTCCTGAAATTAGTACGGTCCTGGGCAGAGTCAAATGCTAGTGACACGGTAGTTAAAGGGAGCACTGGACTTCTTTGATGTTTACTGTTTTCGCTCTTTTTGGGAGTTCTAAAGTCTAGATTGATCTCTCCCAGTGTTTTCTAGATCTCTGCCTGATAGCCAAATGTGTGTCTGTGGCGCACCACGCTTGGATGTAACAGTCCTGGACAGTATGTGTGCTGTGTATGTATATTAAATGCAAGTATGCCTGCAATGGTACATTGCATGGAGGACCCTGGGTTCCATTTTGGGAAGCCCAATCCTGCCTGTTGAAGACATGAGTAGAGAATCCCCCTCATACAGATTTGAGGATTGCTGCATTCCTGTGAGCTTAGTGGGGCACACACAGGAGGAAGAGACTCCCCTTTATACTTCAAAATATTGCTCTTTGATGCAGTGATAGATCACATGGAAGGGGCCTAGACACATCTCAGGAAGGAGATGGGGCTGATAAGGGAATCATACAGAATAGGGCTGTTATCCTGGGATTAACCTTTATATGCTCATAACACTGTGGCTGACATCCAGGCGTGAACTCTGGTCACTCCAATGGTGTGTGTTGCGGGACAAACAGCTTTGGAATTCTGCCTGCTGTGATAGACAGCCTTTCAATAGGCAAGAAGAGAAAAAAGTACACTTCAAAAGAAACAAAATCCCAATATAAAACTTCAAAAAGCCTGCCCCTAAATCACTTTTGTTGTCTGTAAATGGACTATAAAAAAGAGAGGTTGAGACCCCAAAATTGCCATCTACCAACCAGCCAGACTGATTGTATGAGATGGGGAAGCTCTGAAAGACAACTGCCTGTGACCAGGACTGGAGGGCAAAGGTCTGCTAGTCTCCCTGCTGAGTGAGGGGACATCACCCAGGGAATCCAAAAACACATGCCCTGGAGCCTAGAGCACCAGCACCTGCCTACGTGCCAAGACCAGTGTGCCCCATGAGGAAGAAGACAGCATTGGAGACAGCAAGGTCCAGTGGGGAGCCCTACAGAGAGGACTCCCTGAGTAAGGCATGAGGAAACCGCTATGCACCGATCTGGTCATTACATGTATACAGCATTGATTCAGTGACCCCTGCATGCCAGGAGAGGGCCACCATGGACTGAGCTCTGCATTAAGCCCTGTGCAGGAAATGCCAAGCCTGTACCGCCGTGTTACAGTGACCCTTTATGCCGGGAGAGAATCACTGTTGAAGTTAATGTTACAAATGCGCTGATACTTGTGACTGCCTTAGCAGAAAACATGTAGACCAGGTGGGGCCGCAGTGCTGTGGGTGACTGCAAAGAGGAGTCTCAGATTGAACCTTAAAGTACCTTGGCAACCATGTATGAGAGGGGCTGGCGATATCAACATTACCAGGAAGTTTAGGGCATTACCTGGGAAAGGACAGAAGCTGCGTTCAGCAGGTTTAGCCTGAACAGCTAGAATTACCCCTCCCCACCTCCTGATTCACCTGCAGAATATAGGAAAGATTGACTTAACGTGTCTTTGCAGGCTTAGAGCATCTCGGATCACGAGCAGAAGCTAGCAGCACCGCTCTGGAGAGAGACGGCGCCTGCCGGGTGCTGCTGCATGTACTGCAACAGCCCAACTTCTCCAAACAGGATCCAAACTTGCAAGTGCCACAGTTAGGGCACTTGCTGCAACACTGAAAGCTTCCTTGTAGCAGGAGCGGGTAAAATTTGAATTGGGCCTTGGCGACTCGCTGCTGTTGGTACTGAGGCACCATAGACACTTTTGTCTAATTTCTAAAGAAACAAAGGGGAACTCTTGAGTACAGCCTACTAGTGAGCATTCCCTGAATGTGGTCCCCAGTGAATGGGAATGAAACAACCAAGTTGCCAGGAACAAGGTGTGACAGGGATTTTCCTGACAAACGCTAGAGCCCCATCCTTAACGGGATTGCGTTGTTGCTTGGAAATGTTGTTATTCCTTTGAATATGTCGCGTTAGAAATAAAATACTTCTTTCCTTATAAAAGCAAGTATTTGACTGGATGTATGCCATGGTGGCTGAAAAGACGGTGTTCAAGGGGCGTGGGTGCTCCAAAAAATGGGACACTAAATGGGGGAAGTGGAACAAATATAGGGGCGATATATGCATCTCTCCTACAGTGGAGTTGAGGAGGGAGAGGCGGACACTACTGGCTCTACAGGATGGGATAGGAGAATTTGTATCACCGGGTGTACGCCGTTAGAGCTCTGCGACGTGGAGGGTTTACACATATTCCCAGGGGTTTTTGTAAACTGTTAAGATGTTATCCACCGCCAAGAAGACTCAATACAGCACTAAGCAAGGTGTTAAGTATCCTCCTGCTCTGTATAATTGATGTACTGTCAATTCGAACTGATTTTTGCTTTGCCATTGCTGATTCTGTGATGCCTGGAAGGTTGTTGTTTCTCATCAATAAAATTGTTTAAAAAAAAAAAAAAAAGTATTTGACTGGATGGGGGGCGCTAGAGGGTGCGCTGCGATATGGCCGCACATTGAGGCTGCTTCGCCGGACGGGGACATTCTCCGACAATACACTGTTGCACTGAACGACGCTAAATGGAAAATTAGCACAGCATCAGGCGTCGGAATATCTATGCAACGCAATGCTGGGGCTCAAATCTGAAAATTCCGCACGTTCATGGAGAAAACTGATCCCGAGGGTGAAACACACTACCATTGCTCCTTGGCTCTAAGATGGTGGCGTGAAGCATCCTGTATCGGGCGGACGACTAACACCTTGTGAGCCCCCAAACTGCCTGAGCTGCGGCATTTGACGAACTGACAACAGCCACCTAGACTCCACCGCAAAATGCCGATGATACATGGGTGAGCTGCATTTTCTACATTGCTCCGCCGCGCTATAAATCGAACCGCCACTCGGAAACTACTAAAATGGCTGAGCGCGCACAGCGCTGTGATATTGAAGCGTCTTGCCTGTGGTGCGGCTTCCTCCATCCATAGGCACCTCAAAATTGAAATTTAGCGGTGATTTACCTGGAGGGACAATTCCAGTACACCACGCAAGCTGTGGTGCAACGATCCTCAGGCGAGTGCAGTGCAACATTCCATATGCAAGGCACACTATACATCACGACCGCGTGAAACTGTGCCACCTACGCGCTAGAAACTAACGGACCCCGCATGGTACCATATTATATATAATCTATGCTGCCGCCGATCACTCGCCGAACGTGGTGAGTCCGCCCACAACTGCGAGACTCTAACTTGGCGCCTACGTGCACGACCATCAGGGGAGTGGCCCCATACCTCTCCATACTGGACTCGCTACTAGCGGAGCGGCACCATAAGGCCTGCTGCCCACGTCCCACACTGGATATCTGCTGATGCCAGCCTAATTCATGCCTGCTGTGATGAGTGCCAGCAACCTTGTCCACAATCGTGGGGAACCTCCATGTTGGGATCGGCACTCAATCAGAGGTACATAGGACGGATTTGTGATGTCTCAGACTCCTCAGGTTCTACCGGTGGCGTGGGGCAGTGGAGGTGCAGTGCCACAGTGATATTGCCAACGCCCCCACGAGCAGATTGCAAGACTCCCCAGGCCACCAGCACCGCCCTTAAAATCCTGTCCCGACAACATTGGTAATGCTGGCTGCAAACTGACCCCTATGGCATAACCATAACTCAGCGAGCTACCACCCAAGCAAATATACGGTGGAGACTGAGCACACCACTGGATCATACCCCCTCAGATCTCTCACATACTACTGTGCCATATCTCTTGTGTCGCATTATCCACTCATCCACCAAATAACTGATTGAAGGGTGCGGGTGCAGACGTATTCCAGATGACAACCTTCACGCGTCTCCTACACCCACGACTGCCATGGGTAAACCAGATAAACAACAACCGAAGCTTTCCTTCGATACCAGACGGAATCCTAACATCCCAACGGCGCACTCGGATACCGAACCGGATGCGGAACAGACGACATCCAAAAGTATGGAAACTGCACTACAAGCTTTACAGCAAAGCCTCCGGGCTATAAATGGTAAACTGGACACGCTCACCCAAAGAGTAGATAATATATCTGCCAAACTGGACAAACAGAGAGAACGCCTTGATGCTACGGAAGATCGCATTACTGCGGTGGAGGATGAATCCAGTACAACAACATGCAAATGAGATGGAGAAGATCCTGGAGGTCCTTAAAAACAGGGCGGAAGATTTGGAAGCGAGGTCACGCCGCAATAATGTACGTATTACAGGAATTCCTGAAAGCACCAATACTGGACAGCTGGAAACGTACGTGGAAGATATGCTGTGCACTACCTTTGGAACTGACAGCTTCTCATTGGTACTAATCGTCGAACGAGCCCACCGATCGCTGGCGCCACCACCTCCACCAGGCGCCCCACCAAGACCCATCATTGCCCGAGTCCTTAATTATAGGGACAGAGACACGATTCTGCGATTGGCTCGAGAGAAACAGCAAGTCATCTATCAAGGCAACAACGTGTCCTTCTATCCGGATTTTCCCATGACAGTTCAAACGGCACGCAAAGATTTCCACCCTGCGAAGAAGAAACTCCGAGAACTGGGCATCGAATGTGCGATGCTCTACCCTGCTAGGCTGCGGGTCAATTGTGATGGGCGAGTGACAATATTACAGATGCCGAAAGCAGCACAAGACTTCATAAAGAAGAGCATCACCAAGTGGAAGTCAAAAAAACGAAGATATACTAACCCTGACTCCCATTGAGACACCTATGAATACGGACAATACGTCGGAGGTACATGGGGGGGACTCATCATTGTCACTGCAGTCAACTTGCACGACAAGCGGCTACAGAACGTGCGCTAAGACCTTTGGGTGACATCATGAAGCCCCTCACTTTGACGACCGAGTGTAACATAACAGAGAACCAAATACTACAGCTACGAGCTCTAGGATGACACTCGACTCCTAGAAAAAGGCACCTGCCAGCAGGACGACTCATGCTTCATGGAACTCAAGCCGCCCCTTCGATTGGGACACCCCATATAGGTGGTAAGATGTAAAGACGATCTGGGGCAGCTTCATTGATCCTGTGAGTATATCTTTCTGTAAATTGTATAAATGGACAATAGACTGCATTCACCAGACGCCCACACAGAATACCACCTCCAGAGCTTGGCATAGATTTATGATGATACCCTACTTATGAGAGGACTAAGACTGGGGACACAAGTACTCATGAGGGAGTACTTGGATATGGCTAGTGTACCCAGCCGGAAATTCTGTCATACTTAGATGTGGCATTAGCCTGGCTCTCAGACGCTCAAAGAGATTACCTATCACAGCCAGTGACGATAGAGGAAGTCACAGAAGTGGTCAAAACTCTTCCAAATGTTAAAGCCCCAGGCCCGGATGGCTATACTAGTGAATTCTATAAGGTATATATTGATTTACTAGCAACTCACCTTGTAGAAATGTATGGAGATGCCCATAGCAAGCAGAGTCTACCTCTCACCCTACAAGAAGCCATGCTCACTGCTTTATTGAAGCCCGATAAAGACCCTCGAGAACTGTGAATCTTACAGGCCCCTTTCGTTAATAAACACTGACACTAAAATACTGGCCAAACTACTCGCTAGGCGACTACAACCGTTAATGCCCAATATCGTACTCCCAGACCAATCGGGATTCATACCACACCGTTCCACTGCTCACAATATCCGGACACTGTTTGCGCTATCACATTATCCCCCCACTGACTTCCAAGCAGCTGCCGTACTATTGGACACAGCGAAAGCGTTCGACTCTATCAAATGGCCATATCTCATCGCTGTATTGTGCAAAATGGGCTTTCCCCCAATTTTCTTACAATGGATCAAGGTACTCTACACTGCACCAGTAGCACGAATGCGAGTGAATAAATATGTGTCAGATCAAAAATACATCGAGAGAGGTATAAGACAAGGATGCCCCCTTTCCCCCCTACTTTTTGCAATCGCTCTAGAGCCCTTAGCGTGCAAAATACGGCTGTGTCATAACTATGCAGCTCTGCAATTTCCACAGCAACCATTGATTATATCTCTATACACAGATGACATGGTCTTATATGTCAGAAAACCCGCTGACAACCTCACCCCTGCGTGAATATATTAAATTTGGTCGGCACTCGGGTTCGCCAAATTAATTGGTCCAAATCTACTATTATCCCCGTAACTGAGAATACAATAACATGCCGTGCGGAGTTCCCACTAGAATGGCAAACAGAACCGATCAAATACCTGGGAATATGGTATCACCGTGACCCTGAAGCAGTTATCTGCACGAATTACGGGACAGCAATTAGCAAACTCGAAGAGAAAGTGGATTGCTGGATACGGGAAACATCCTTAACATCGCAGTCAGTACACCACGATGCTGTTACATCGCGGTCGTTACAACGACTGCGATGTTATCACGCTATGCCATTACAACGCAAGTCTTTACATCGACTTGCGCTAGATGGCGTGCTAACATTACAAATAGTGTAGCTTACTATCCCAACATCTTCCCTACTGTTAAGTGGACTGGAGTTGGAACAGTAAATTACACTTTTCTAATGTTAGCACGCCATTTAGAGCAATTCGATGTAAAGACTTGCGTTGTAATGGCATAGAGTGGTAACATCGCAGTCGCTGTAACGACCGCGATGTAACGGCACGCATTGTACTGACTTGCGTTGTTACATCATACATCCGCTGGATACGCCTACCACTCTCCGTGGCAGACCGAATGGCTATTGACAAGATGGTCGTTCTGCCTAAATTCCTTTACCTTTTTAATAATATCCCCATAGCTCCACTGAAGGCTGTATTTCAGAGGCTGACGGCCACCACTACCCGCCTAATATGGGCAGGAAAGCAAGCACGCATTGAACTACGCGCCTTGACACTTCCATTCGCTAAAGGCGGCTTTAAGGTGCCAGATTTCCTCCTCTACTATTTGTGCGCCCAAGTCCAATATTCACACTACTGGTACCACCCTGTTCCCTACCTACCTCATATAGCGATCGAAGATGTCGCGGCTCGCCCCATCCCACTACCCGATATATTACCACATCCCCACACCTGTGTACCCAAGCACGAAATAAACACATTGCATACCACTAGTGCAGCCTGGCAGTGCATGGGGACGCTGGCGCATAAAATACCTTTGTACGCACCTGCGTTGCCCATGCAATTCCATCCGGATTTATCAGTTGCCCAAGAAAAGGTCGGCATGGAGCTGTTGCATCAGGTGGGCATAGCGACCATGGGAGATCTATACACCAACGGCAAATTCATAGACCCTGAAGATCTCCTATATGTCAGCAACCAGACATTGCTTTTTAGGTTTACATACCATAGACTAAAAGGAGCCCTTAAAAAGCTGTACCCTACCTTCCCAGAAGAACCACCGCAAATGAACACATTACAAATGATTATCACTACACCCTGCAATATACACCTGGTAACGAAGCTGTATACACGGCTTCAAGAAGATATAGAGGATCATACCTCAAAAGCACGGGACCGCTGGAACGCTGTGCTTGACACACACCTCACAGAGGAAGAGTGGTCTACCTGCCGCGTCCTAACTAGAATGCTCACCCCTAATGGCAACCTACGCATACTGCATTATAAATACCTGCACCAAACCTATCACACCCCTACTAAATTACACAAATATGGTCTCCGTGCAGATGCCAGATGTCAACGATGCGGGGTGGACAATGCTGACTTTCTTCAACTTGCGAGGCAGTGTTTGCTGATTGGGGAGTATTTGACAAGCATAGTTAGCGTATTGGGTGAGATACTGGGAACCCCCATTGAATGTACAATTCGGACACGTCTGCTAGGCTTAGTCCCTCAATTACAATCTACCAAGCGTAAGTTCTGCCTGATAGCGTTACTGCTGGCTAAAAGAAGGGTATCCATGGCCTGGGGGAGTTGGAAAACCCCACAGAGCAAACAGTGGATAAAGGATATGGCATATTGCAAAGATACATTACACATGTATGAGGAGGACCTCCGGTCCAAACCCAGAGACTATTGGACGCCATTGGTGGACTATCTTCAATCTCACCAACCTGTGTAGTTCTACACTGCTGTAAAAGATTCAGAACTGTGGTTGATAATAAGGACGAAAAGTGGTGCTGTACTATATTGATAAATTATGATTACTGAAGCCTGTATGTTTTGTTCATGAACTGTATAGATTGAATAAAATACTAATAAAAAAAAAATAAAAGTATTTGACTGGATGTTAATTTCTTGACAGTAGTGTGTGCATTTTGATTTATGAGTCATATTCACTAACCTGTATCTACACTCGCCCTCCCCCAGGGAGCATTTGACTGCTCATTTACAGTTACCACTGTGAGTCAAGTGCAGAAGGGTTACTTGGCCGAGTTGCCCAGGAACCGTAGTAGGTCGGTCCCACTGACAATAAGAGTAAAATGCCTCAACCACCACGGTTGGGCCTAATAGCCACTGCTTGACCCATGGGACACTGAAAGGGGTTCTGACAGTGAGGTTCAGAGAACATATCTCTGTCTATCAAGGTAAGCCTATTGTATGCTCCTGGGGGTCATTTCACACCTTTCTCAATCCTATTCAAATGTTATTTACTGGCTGGCAGAATTGCAAAAGCAAATGCAAATTTAGGCTTCAGGAACATCAGGCAGGGAAAAGGTAACTTTCTAAAAAGTTACTTTTCCTTAATATTTATCAGAAATACAACTTCATCATTAAATTGGATTTTTAATAACTATAAAAAATTGTATTTACCTATTTTCCTAGCTAGTCCTATTCCAGAGATACAGGATCAGGATTTTGTATTCTGGTTTTGTAAGGAAGACAGCTAGGCCTGCCACAGTGAAAAATAGATTTGGGTGCTAGTCAGTCATGGTAAGAACATTAACATTACATTTCTACATGTCCTACTTTTAAATACCATACATGAATTGACTACAAGGGCCCAAATAGAGGTGGTTTAATCATATTTAAAATGGGGGTTTGAACTGTCAAAAAGGTTTAATTTGACAGGTCGAATTGCAGTGTTTAAACTGCCACAGTCAGGCTACAACATTAGGGCTGAAGTCATATTTTACACTGTCACTATAGGTGCCACAGTCTATTGGTGACATTCAACTTCACTGCTCCCACACATGCATTCAATTTTGTGGAACCAGAGATGGCATCAGTGGCGAAACAATATAAATTTGTAACCTGGAATATGTGAGGTATGGGATCCATACAAAAAAGACATAGGATCTTGGCCCAGCTACACCGGCACCAGGCATATATTACCTTTCTTCAAGAAACACATTTGATTGCCGCAGAGGCCTTCAAATTACAAAAGCATTGGAGGGGCCAACACTTCCATGTCACCTACTTGGGCTTTGCCCGTGGTGCAACTATCTGGATGCGGGCCAGTGTGCCATTTGGGTTGCATGACTTGAGGGTGGACACAAAGGGTTGATATGTGCTAGTAAATGGCACCCTAGATGGGGAAATAATTGTCTTATGCTGCATCTATGCGCCCAATATGGAACAAGAAGCTTTTTACACACACCTGTTCACTGTGCTAGCTGATTGGGGCCGCGTTCCCCTGGGTGCTTGGGGGAGACTTTTAATGTGGTCCTAGATGTGATGTTTGATAGGTCACACCCTCCACTGCTGAGGACCCGACAGCCAGCCAGGTCAACATATTGAAGCAATGGATGGATGGACGGTGGCTGTCTGATATGTGGAAAGGTCGGAATGAAGGTATGCGAGAATACTCTTTTTACTCGCATCCCCAAACTCTTAACACACAGGTAGATCGATTCCTATGGCCAGCTTACCTCTGACCAAACATTACCCAGGCCAGCTACTTAGGCAAGACCATCTCGGATCATAATCCCCTGGAGATCTCATTAGAATGGGGTACGGTACCAGCTCCAATCCCCACATTGCAGTAGCAACCTAGCCTATTGGAAGACTAGGTCTTCCATGAAACTCCGGCAACTACCATAGATACATATTTCACGACGAACGCTGGTACTGCTTTCTCTTCCACTATAGAATGGGAAGCATTTATGGTGGTAATTAGGGACACAACCCGAAATTCTGTAGTGGGGGCTAGAAGGGAAATACTTTGAGATCTCAGTAACACGGAGGAATCACTGGGGCCCCATGAGAAGGAGGCATCAGAAACAAGGGATGCTAAGCCACGATTATAAGAGGCCAGAGTACAATAAACGGAGATACTGGAACGTCTTAGGGTGGTGGATTATCGCCAATACACACAGAGAGTATATACAGAAGCAGACAGATCAGGCACCCTATTGGTGCGTGTGATACGCCCAAACCTCTCCCCCACACAGATTCTGGCAGTAAACATCCCGGCTCGGGGTCACACAGCTCGACATTAACACAGCATTTTGAGACTGTTACACTGACATGTACTCTGCACACCCCACTCCTAACCCCACAGAGTTACTAGAGTTCTTACGAGGGGCGCAACTCCCTAGCGTGCAGGCAGCAGACAGGGAGGACCTTGCTGCTCCAATAGTGGTGAACGAAATCAGGGGGGCCTGAAGGAACTGTCACGTTCTAGAACGCCGGCATCTGATGGACTTACGGTGGAATTCTACTCTACCTATTCTACTCAACTGGTCCCACAATTAGAACAAGCATTGAACATGCAATAGGTCTCGCCTTTGATTAAGTTAAAGCCATTTGCTTTTCTAATGGTATTGTATAGCAAAGCAAATGGCTTTAACTTAATGAAAGGTGAGACCCATTGCATTTTTAATGCTTGTTTATATAATACTGCAGATATTCAGAGCCTCTTTTGCCTGCCTTATTAGAATTCAGGGTCTATTCCCGCCCAGCAGCGGTCATATTTTTGGAGAAGAGGTGGGCGAAACAGGATCCTACAATTGTGCCTTTCCCATTCCTACAATAGGGGCACACACAGCCCTTTACCCTCGGCTATCTCTGTATTATCCAGGCGGCCCTTCAGGTGCCAGGAAGGCCGCTAGAAAGCAGGTTGTATTTGAAATTCTGCTAGCCCCCCCCCCCCCCTTCTCCCCGCCGTTGTCGCTCCTGCAGCAATCTCACCACTAATGTGGAAAATAACATTGGGGGTCGGTGCAGAGTGTGAGCGGAATGAAACGCAGCCTGCCCGCGAGCGCTCCTGCAGCCTGCCCGGGAGGAGTGGGGAAGTGATGAAAGGGGTGCCGAAAGATGATTGGGGGGGGGAGGACGGTTAGGGGTCCGCCTGCAGAGGGGACCAGGAGCCGGATCGATTTATGTGAGAAGTGTGGAAAAAGAAAGGGGCGAAGATGGAGGGTGGAGGGAGGGGATGCGAGAGAGACGGTGAGCGCGCGAATGAGAGAGAGGCGGCCAGGAGCACACCTGCAGTGTGTCTGCAGAAGGGGGGGCTCTGCGGGGACCTGCCTTATTTATGTGAGGGGTGCAAAAAGGGAGGGGTGCACCGAGAACAGCTCGCACAAGAAAATGATGAGCGCGTGCAGGGATAAGCGGAAGATAGCAGCGAACCTGCCGTTTCTCTGCCGCTGACCGCGGCCCCCGCAGGGGGCCAATCGGCGGTCGGCGCCTTAGTGCCCCCGGGGCACCGGTCACCCCTCCACACCCCCTCCCACTGGGGGGGCGCGGGGACGCAGACCGGAGCCCCCCTCCTCGGGCTGGCCGGAAGTGACGCGCAATGCGTGTCACTTCCTGGCCCTGGTGTGAGGGGGAGGCTATTTAGCCTTCCCCCACCCTCCTGGCGACCTCTTTGTCGCCCACCTCGCCATTGATCGGTCGCAGCCTCGGACACCACCGGTCGTCGTCCTTGCCTCGCGCTGCGATCCCGGCCTCTTCGTCGTTGTGCCAACGGTGAGTCTTGCTACACCCCCCCCGCCGCCCCGGCCCTGTCCCTGGGCAGTACCAGGTTGACGGGGCCCTGTGGCTCGGATGGCCACGGGTGGGGGGGGCGCAAGTGGGGTCTTAGCACCTCGAAAGGTCACGGCGGCTATCGTTGAATAGGTCAGGTTTGCGCCGGGAATGAGGAGTCCTGGGGCGCGCGGGAAAGGAGCGAATTTGAGAGCTACTAGGCCGCAGGGCCTGGCCGAATGAGGGATGGAACGTATGCCTAGCGTTGGGCCACCCCGGCGACTGCTGCCGCATGAGGCTGCTAGAGTCGCTCTGTTATAATTGCACGTCGGATACTCGTGTTCAATAGGTACCGGTTAGGTCCATTGAATTATATCCCGTGCGACGCAACGCCCACCCGCCCACCCGCCCACCGGGCATCAAATGTATGTGGCTAGCTGTGAATTATGGCACTGGGATGGATTACTCGTTGGCAGCGGTCCTCGTGGCCTGAGGCCGCGCACCCGGTGTGTGGCATCGGCACCGTCCGTACCCCCCAGCCCCCAGCACTACGTGGTGTTATTACGGCTCTGAGCTTCCAGGGGCTTGGCTAATGTAAATGCGATGCTAATGAAGGCGCTCGCACAGCGCCCTTTGTACGGTCAATACGATGCTCAGGTAATGTGCTCCTATACCGTGGGACGATTTTGTATCCGTTCGCTATTACGGCACTGGCGCGACATAGTAGCGACAGGTTGGTGGGCTTCACAAGAGGTCGGAGACCAAGAGCTATGCTCATCAAAACTCTTCTTGTTTACGGACGCGATGCAATGCTCGTATTGTCCGATGATCGCGTACGGGTTGGTTGGCTGCGCAACAGGGCTGGGACCAAGAGCTATGCTCAATGGTAAGTCTCGGACCTAAGTCCCGCAAACGCTGTCAAAGTGTCATACGTTGGTTAATTCAAAACCCTTTTTGATTACGGACGCGATGCAAGGCTCGCAAGTCCGTTGAACGCGTACAGCGCGCCAACACCTCCGCTAATTTGCGCGTTATATTAGGCAACAGGTTGGTTGGCTGCATAACGGGGCGAATGCGCGAGGCATGAATCGTATGGGCACAAGAAATTGCCACCAATTCCTGCAAGTCGGGTGAGTCACGTGGATCCATGGCTTGAAACCTGACCCACATGTTGGCATGGTCGCGAGTGGCGCGTTAGGTCACCAGGACATTACCCCACCCCCCTTCCACCTCGAGTCTAGTTGGCTCGGCGCGCTCATACGGCCCTACAATCAGTTGGCATGCATGAAGGGGTGGGGAAACGCCCCGGTAGGGGGGTGCTATGTTAAGGAGCCTATTGGGGGCCCCAATTGCTGTTGCAGGGTGGAGGGAATGCACCAAATGCGTGAATGCGTAATTTAAACACTGTACTAGTTAAAGCGCTTCAATGCATTCCAGACCTCCTCCTGCCCATGCATCGGCCGCAGCGAGATAGAGGTTGGCGGCCGCATCGAACTAGGGTTCAGGGGGTTTCGCGGGCTAGGTCTAAACCCTCCCCTGCCCAAGCGTCGCCGCAGCGTGATTCAGTGTAGGGTAGAGCGCTCATTACACACTGTATCGACCGTGTGTCCGTCGGCCTTTCGCCCGCGGGGCATACTTCTCAATGGCGGCGGCCCTCGCGAGCAAAGTAAATGAATGGGGGTGCGACGGCAAAGAAGCCGCACACCCTGCGCCGGGGAAGCCGTTAGGAGATTAGCGTCGGTTCACGGCCCTAATACACCAGCACTGCAAGGCTGGGAGCTGCCTGGGTCCCCGCGGATCGCGGGCGGTGCAACCCCCGTGGCGCTCCCTGGATAAGGTTATCGCCCCCCTCTCGCCGGCTATGCTGCCGTTGAGGGCGGGGGGCATGCAGTGGGCTGCGTGCGGTAGGCGTGGTGACCTGCAGAGGTGGGGTAGTCCGACGAATGCGAGCTGGACGCTGGTTTAGGGAAGTGAGGTTCCGCCCCTTGAGGTCGCGTCCGCATTATGCGATTGTGGGCATTACTGACCCCCGCACCTCAATGGATAATTGGTACGAATCTTGTAAGCTCCCCGTGCTTAAATGTGTAATGTAAATAAGGTGCTCATGGAAAGCGCTCCAATACCTTCTGGTCGAGTTCGCGCTATATATTTATGCAACATGTATTGCTGGCTTCCTATAAGGCGGATACATGATACAAGGGCATGCATTGTTCACATTTCGCGATTGCGGGCATTACTAAACCCCCCGCACCTCAATGGATAATCTGGTGCGGTGCTCGCGTGATCCGGTACGGGGAGCGGGTAATATGGTACGATTCTCTTAAGCACCCCCTGCTTGAAGGTGTAATGTAATTATGGTGCTCATGTAAAGTCCTCCAATACCTTCCGGTCGAGTTCGCGCTATATAAATATGCTACATGTAATTGCTAGCCTCCTATAAGGCAGATACATGACACAAGTACATGCATTGTTCACATTACGCGATTGCAGGCATTACTAAACCCCCCGCACCTCAATGGTTAATCTGGTGCGGTGTTCGCGTGATTTGGCACAGGGATCGTGTTATATGGTACGAATCGCTTGCGCTCCCCGTGCCTGCATGGTGTAATGTAAATACGGTGCTCATGTAAAGCGCTCCATAGACCTTTGGCGTCGAGTTCGCGCTATACAAATATGCAACATGTATGGACTGGCTTCCTATAATGCAGACACATGATACAAGTGCATGTATTATTCACAAGAATTTGCTCGTGCCCACATTCGCGCACATCAGGTGATTCCAGGCATTACGACACCCCCTGCACCCGAATGGGTGATTTGGTCGGTGCTCGTGTCCGGCGCTCTAATAATTTCGCGCGCATTACGGTTTGAGCTAATCACTAAATCCACCGTGCCCGAATAGGTATGCTAATACGGCCTCATGTACGACGACTGCGAGTTGGACGCTGTTTAGGGTACTCAGGTTCTGCCCCTTGAGGTCGCGTCCGCATTATGCGATTACGGGCATTACAAAACCCCGCACCTCAATGGATAATCACCTCAATGGATAATCTGGTGCGGTGCTCGCGGGATCTGGTACGGGGATCGGGTAGTATGGTACGAATCTTTTAAGCTCCCCGTGCTTGAATGTGTAATGTAAATAAGCAAGTATCTGCTGGCTTCCTATAAGGCAGATACTTGACACAAGTGCAGGCATTGTTCACAAGATTTTGCTCCAATACCTTTGGGTCGAGTTCACGCTAGATAATCATGCAACATGTATTGGCTGGCTTCCTATAATGCAGATACATGACACAAGTGCATGTATTATTCACAAGAATTTGCTCGTGCCCACATTCGCGCGGATTGTGTGATTCTGGGCATTTCGGCACCCCTTGCACCTGAATGGGTTATTTGATCGGTGCTCGTGTCCGGCGCTCTAATACTTTCGCGCGCATTACGGTTTAAAGGAATTTCGGCATTCCACGCGCACGTATGTGTGACACGTTGCTCGTGTCCGGCACTCCAATGCATGCGCGCTCATTACGTGATCCCGGGCAGGACTACATCTCCCGCACCTGAACTGATTAATGTGGCACGGTGCTCGTGTCCGGTGCTTAGTTACTTTGGCGCGCAGTTGCGCTATGGACAGATGCTTCTTCCCCCCCCTCAACCGGTGTCTCGAGAAGGCATCGCCGGTGTGCGCACACGGGTTCCCGAGGGTCGCGGACCTGGCGGCTCATGATCTCACTCCCGTGCCCGAATATGTGTGTAAATATGGTGCTCATGCACAGCGCTGCTATACCTTCGGGTCGAGTTCGCGCGATATAGAAGGGCTATTTACAGCAATGGTCGCACAGTCCGGTACTGACCACACGTAACGCTTTGTAACCTCATTGACCACGCAGCATTCGCGACATTCAGAATAGGGCCGGTAGTTGCACCAAAGTTTACGGTTGGTTCCCACAGACTTGTCTGCCCCCAAGGTTATCCTGGGGTGGAGTTGCCATGCAGGTCCTGCCACCACTGGGTTCCCCCCAGGCGATGGGATCAATCTAAGTGGGAACACGAAGTCTACGGTCTTGGGAAACTTCCAGCGGTAGGGCATTTAGCAACAGATAAAGTATCAGCGTGTAGGTAACAGACATCTGCTCTCCAGCAGCACCGTGCCCTGGGAGCACGCACGTTGCCTTAACTCTGTGGCCTACCCATAGGGGGGCCGAGTAGCAAAACAAGTAAATAGGTTCCATAGCTGGGTGAAACCACCATCATTTGTAGATAGGCCCAGGCAAAATAGGGTTTCTTCACGTCTAGAGGACCATTGCGGTTGGGGGTATCCCCCAACGGAATCACTGGTCGCGTACTGCAGCTGCAGGAGACTGGGATCCTGGTTTACGGACACTTTTACCGCGCTCAGGGAGTGCTGCCAGCCTACATATGGTGCTGCTGTCCCAATAACTGGGGTGTCAGCGGGGCAAACACAAGGGGACATTATGTCTATAGAACATTTGTCACGCCCAGGGTGCACTAAATCTCTACTTCATCGGAGCAGGGGATGCACGGGGTTGGTGGGGGGGGGGCACCCCCCCCTGCCACACTAGTACTAGGGAGCATGATGAGAGGGGCGAAGTAGGACTTAGTCAATCCTCAATGCTTGAACTTTACAGACGTGAAATCCTATGCAAAAAGCTTATTGACAGAGGCTATCCTAGACGGCTAGTTAAACTCTCGATGAAACGAGCTTGGTACTCGCATCGCGAATTTTTACTACAGCCCAAAGAAAGAGCACCCCTCTCTAAGATCACACGTGTGACTACTTTCTGCCCAGTCAGTAACAAACTCACCAAAATGATAAAAAAACATTGGTCAGTACTAGGCCCATTGGAGCTCACCACAGGAACCCCGTTATTTGCTTTCAAAAGAGGCCGTAACATTAAGGACCATCTAGTCAGGGCCCAAAAACCCACACACAAGGACAATACTTTACATTCCTTTCTTGGCCTTCCTCCTCTCCAAGGCCACTATAAATGTAATAATTGCATAACTTGTGATTCTACTGTTAACACCAAGTTTTTTTAATTTGATGGCACAAAACACACGTTACAGTTCTTTTCAAACTGTAACTCACAAAATGTGATTTATTGTATTGAGTGTCCCTGCAAACTGCTCTATATCGGACAAACCACGCAGAAAATCAGAGCAAGAATCTCGCAACAGAGAAGCAGGATCCGTTGCAAAATACAAACTGCACCACTAGTGGAACATTTTATAGCCAAAGGACATTCAGAAACTGACTTTACATGGCAAGTGATTGAAAGTCTACATCCCAATCACAGAGGAGGAAATCAACAGCAAATCCTTAACCGTCTAGAATGCAAATGGATTTTTAAATGCCGGACTGTTGAACAGGGGCTGAACACTCTGGATGAATATAATACCATTCTATAATAAGAGATATCCCTCTCTTGTGTACACTCTTGTGATCCTTCATATCCAGGATCATGTTTCTCTGCTGCTACTGGCCACCTGTATAGTATACTGATTGCTATGTACAAGGTTAAGCTAATGTTAATATTGTAATACCCTCCGTTATTTATTGGTTTTTTTAAATAGCCATGATGTTTTGATGCTATTAACTCGGAAATACCACTCTCTCACAGCCTTCCTTCGCTAAATTAACGAGCGGATGCTCCTCTTGCTTGATTTTAGCCTTGATTTGTAGTTACTGCTTACACGCCTCCATTGGGCAGAGCCTCACAGCTGTGCGCGATGAGAACTCCCACCTGTTCCTCTCCTGACTCAGCCCGAGCCAATTACCGCCCCTTGCTCAACGCGCATGTTCGCACGTTCAGCTGGCCCCTATCAGCACCTATTGTAGATACAACGCTCCCAGCGACTCACAGGTATATATACCGTGCTCACCCGGCCCCTGTCCTCATTCCCAGCGCGAAGCAGCACCCGAGCAGGACTCGCTCCACCCCGCTTTGAGGCTTCCATTCATTGGACTGTTTACCGGTAAAATAGTAAGTAATACCTGGAGATTTTCCTTCCCCCCCCCCTTTCACTTCCCGCTGCTCCAGCTGCCCCTTGACCCTAATCACACTCCCTCCTCCTTGCAGATTGATTAATTTCCCGGCGTATGAACACCATCGCTTCACGGCCAAGTGGTTTCAGCGCGTTGTTCAAGTAAGTTCGCTACCTCTGGCCTTTCCCGGATTTTCTTTCCTTCCGATTTATTCGCTCCTAATACCCACTTTTATTCTTCCCAGGCCTCCCGCTCCGACAATGGCCTAATAATGGGCAGTCCACCACACCCGGCCCGCATTTCGAACATTAACTTCTTCTAAGCTCATAGATAACGGACCATTCACACCGTGTCCACATCTAATGTAAGTGCTACTAATTGCTCTAGCGATGGTCGAGAATTCTATGAAATAGATGGCCTTTAGAAAGTTTTTTCTGTGGGTATATTCCTCATGCTCCCTTGCCACTGACAGGGAATTACGCCAGCACTAATCAGTTTCTACCAATGAATATTGTGTTAATTGTATAATTATTCATTACACAGCCTTAATGTTTACTATTGCTTTTTTTTATTACCAGTTTTGATCTTTTTTAATTAGTTGTTCTAAAACTGCACATGTTGCATCACTCAACAGAGAGCACTATGAATTATACATTTAAATGACTGTGATGCCATACTCAGGGACTAGATTAAGATTTACTTATACCTCTTTTTATTTTAGATTCTAGCTGCTCACATTTTTGTCCTGAAGATGAACTCGAATAACTGAGTTCGAAACGTCGTCGACCTCTTACAACATGAACCCTTTATATTAAGTTAAAAAGAAAAGTGGTTCTACAATTGTTGTCAATGCGATGTCTTTTTTAAAGTTCACCCTCACCTTTCACGTCACGCTTATTGTCACTGAATATGTGAGCACTTGAATTCTACTTATGTATAATAAATATCTGTCATACCTTTGACCTTCTTGTCCCTCCTCTATATTAATTATCGCTCTTTTCTAAGATTTAAGTTCTAAATACCTTTACTAAACTTTTTACCCTCTCTAGGGTATTTTTCTTGTCCTGGACCTTTTTAGGCCATTAAGAACCATTGTCTTTCTCCACATTGTACTACCCCTGGTTCGCATATTGGAGTACCCTTGTTCCAAAAAACACTTGAACTTTACAGACAGCGTGCAATGCTCAAGCCAGACAGATTCCCGAAGCTAGTATGCCTAGGGGGGTTTCATCACTGAGGGATCTGTAGGGGCATAACTCACATAAGGAATAAGGGATGGTGGGCAGGGGCAAGAGTCGCCCCTTGCCCATGGTCACGCGCGGGCAGCTAGGAGCACTCCTGTGCTCCAGGTTTAGCAATCAGAGGGGACTGGCCGAAGGTTAAGTAAAACCTTTCTCGCCTTAATAGCCAAAGAGGGCAGGCCCAGAATTGTGAAGAGGTGTAACCTTCCCGCTGGGGGGCGAATAGTTCTTGGCACATCTTCGCAGGCCCAACGGGTCCTTTATTTCAGCAGACCCTATCCGATTGGGATGGCGTCTCGGGCTTTAGGGACATAGATGGGGCCATCTACAACACCAGGAGCTATAGCTCACTGGTAAGTCTTGGGCCTGTGGATATAAGGGATCTCACAGGGATGAGTCCCTAGCGCTGTCACACTGTCATGAGGTGGCAGAATTTCAAACTCTTCTTTCTGCTAGGATGGTTCCCTTCCAGCTAGTTGCAGGAAGCCCTAGATAGGAGAGGTTGCAGGTAAGACTATAGCGGGTTGGTGGGGGGCCCTGGCTGCGATGGTGAGCCGCCTCCAGGGCTGTGGCGGAGTTACAGGGCGATCTGGAAGCAGGCCGGTACAAAGGGTACCTCTGCGCGGCACCATAGGGGGTGCCTGAGCCAAAACTGAGGAGCCTCAAGGGAGGTCCCGGAAGCCGTGTCGGCGCCCCGCTAGTCCTGCGGGCGGTTGTGGGCCTGAACAACCGGGGGCATGCTATGCGACGCTCCGCCCCGAGAGGGGGGCGTGAGTAGAATTACCAACGGCACGTGATCGTAGAAAGAATCACCTGGAGGGCAGCAACGTCGGGCATCACTCCCGCACTGCCCGGCTCATCAGGCGGGCAGGCGACCCAGTTGGTTGCCTGCCCTTGGATCGCCCGTAAGATAACCCACCCATTACATATTCTGGAATTATGTAATAAACCTGCAGCATTGTTACCCAACACCAACTGTCTTGTGTGTGTCATTTGGGTAACCTATTATGGGGGAGGGGGGACAGCGGGGTGCCCCTGGGGGTACTATGCCGCTGACCGCGGCCCCCGCAGGGGGCCAATCGGTGTTCGGTGCCTTAGTGCCCCCGGGGCACCGGTCACCCCTCCACACCCCCTCCCACTGGGGGGGGGCGGGGACGCAGACCGGAGCCCCCCTCCTCGGGCTGGCCGGAAGTGACGCGCAATGCGTGTCACTTCCTGGCCCTGGTGTGAGGGGGAGGCTATTTAGCCTTCCCCCACCCTCCTGGCGACCTCTTTGTCGCCCACCACGCCATTTCCCTCCCTACCGCTTACCCGGCGTAGGCGTTGGGTGGGGGGGGGTTTCTGAGCGTTGTAATGTTTTCTTTTTCATTGCAGGCGGAGTTACAGGGCGATCTGGAAGCAGGCCGGTACAAAGGGTACCTCTGCGCGGCACCATAAGGGGTGCCTGAGCCAAAACCGAGGAGCCTCAAGGGAGGTCCGGGAAGCCGTGTCGGCGCCCCGCTAGTCCTGCGGGCGGTTGTGGGCCTGAACAACCGGGGGCTTGCTATGCGACGCTCCGCCCCGAGAGGGGGGGCGTGAGTAGAATTACCAACGGCACGTGATCGTAGAAAGAATCACTTGGAGGGCAGCAACGTCGGGCATCGCTCCCGCGCTGCCCGGCTCATCAGGCGGGCAGGCGACCTAGTTGGTTGCCTGCCCTTGGATCGCCCGTAAGATAACCCACCCATTACATATTCTGGAATTATGTAATAAACCTGCAGCATTGTTACCCAACACCAACTGTCTTGTGTGTGTCATTTGGGTAACCTATTATGGGGGAGGGGGGACAGCGGGGTGCCCCTGGGGGTACTATGCAGAAGGCGGACTCCGAGGGGACCTGTGGCATGTTTTATTTCTGGGAGGGGCTTTTGGCACTGGAGGGGGTGAGTGTGGAGATGGGTGGAGAGGTGACTGACGAGTGAGAGGAAGATATGATCAAAGGGCGACAAGGAAAAGACATAAGCGATGCAAAAGAAAGAGACGTAAAGGACAACAGGAGACATTGAAGGGAAGTAACCGAAGGAAAGGAAGGCGTGGTTAAAAGAATCATAAACAATGGGTGGAAAAGGCAAGAGGAAGAAACGATTTTAAGATATATAGCATGGCGTGGGAATAGTATTATTCACACCCACAAAAACACGTCGGCAGTGCATGCTTCCCACAAACACACACACACAGACAAAAGATACAGCAGCAGTGCAACCGTCCCTCGCGCAGTACATGATGGCACACCGTGTAGGGTGTACGGTGCGGATTCTTCACCCCGCCATCCGGTATGTTTTGACCCACCCCCTCCAGCTCTCAGTTGTATTTTCCACCCCACCAGGCCCCTCCCGTCCCGCTCTCTGTTGCCTTTTCAAACCACCCTCAAATTTCAACCTCAGAATCGCGGCGTGAAGCAGTGCTTAGAAGCCTCCGCCGGATGTTGCATTAAGTGTCATAAAGCACTCACTCATTCACTCACCCGAAATCACCAGCTGTTGGCCGAGTGCGCCCCTGCCCTTTTTGTAGCACTATTAGAACCCCTCACACAGTCTTGAGTCATAGGCAGAGGTTGCAGACTCTTCTATCAGCAGGCACCTACGCAGCCTGTGCACGAACCTCACTCACTACACAAGAGACGCGAGCCATTCACCCCCCAGTTTTACAGGTAGCACCTGCCCTCTACAGCTAGAGCGCTCTGCTAGGAGGGTGTGGCTTAATGGCCAGAGCTGCTGAAGTTGAAACTGATGAACCAGGTTTGAGTCTCAGCGTCCGCTCAACGTCCTGTGGTTCTGGGCAAATCACTTGATCTCACTGTGAAAATGGATATGTGCTTGTGTAGTGTAATTGATGCTCATGTAAAGCTCCAATACCTTCCAGTAGAGTTGCTATATAAAACAAAAATAGGTCAAAAATAAGCACATCCCCGCAGTCAAACAGCTAGACCCTGGTCTCAGAGCACTGGAGTGAATTGGGGTCTTGATTACTAGACAGCACAAGCTGTTTGTTTGCAAAAAAGACCTATAGCGAGTTTACAATCGACTTAAAGCCCTCCCATTGATTGGCGTGAATGCCACTCAGTTGCTTGCTTTCTATTAGTTATTTTGTACAAGTTGCCCTTCCTCTTCATGTATTTGTCGCTTCCCTTGAGCATACCCTCATAACGTGTGTTCTTGCACAGCTGACTATTCATGCACTACTTTTTTGGTTGAGCACGCCACAAGAGTGCATGTGTTTTCCAGCTGTCTCCCTTTTGTACTTCTTTATCCCAAGCACTCCGCACTATTGATCTTGTGCTTCTCCACGTCTCACTCCATATTTTGCTCATCCTAGTGTGTTTATTCCCCCTAACTTGCTTTCTAGCGCCCGTGTTTCTCTCTCGTCTGCTCCAAGTTGCTCTCTCGCGTGCTTCCCTTCTTTTTGGTGCGCCACCGTGTTCTTGCTCGCCTGCCATGTTGCTTCTGCCCCCTGCATGGCTTCTCCCACTCACGCCCCTCATTTTGCCTCACCAACATGTTTTTGGGGAAGGGACAAAGGGGAAAATATGCTGTCCCACTTCAGATCCGTGAATAAAAAGAAACAAGCATTGCCATAGCCAATAGGTCTCGCCTTTGGGACCTTATAAGTGTTTAGCCATGCAACAGTTGCATAACTAAATACTTATAAGGTCCCAAAAGCGAGACCTATTGGCTATGCAAAGCGGCCATGCAGCCGTAAAAGTGATCGCGATCACGATCAAACATCAAAGCGGGCGCGAAAGTGAAAGTGATCGCGGTAAAGCGCGACGCGCGCGCACGCGCACGCGCACATGCACTGTAGCTCTAGGCTGGCCTGGTAGCACTTTTTGGAGCCCTCTCAATAAGTCTCGCCGGACCAGCACATGCGCTGGGTCAGGTGAGACCTAAAAAAGCATCCACATCATTTTGTAGGAGCGAGCATGTGTGGCGAAGGCCTACAAAACGATTATGGCACCTTCTTTTTTAGGTCTCGCCTGACCCAGCGCAAAAAGTGCTACCAGGCAGCCTAGAGCTACAGTGCATGTGCGCGGGCGCGCGCGCCGCGTTTTACCGCAATTACTTTCACTTTCGCGGCCGCAGGGCCGCTTTGATGTTGATCACGATCGCAATCTCGATCATCTTCACTTTCGCGGCCGCAAGGCCGCTTGGCATAGCCAATGGGTCTCGCTTTTGGGACCTTATAAGTATTTAGTTACGCAACTGTTGCATGGCTAAACACATAAGGTCCCAAAGGCGAGACCTATTGGCTATGCCAATGCTTGTTTTGCTTTCCTCTTTAGGCACGCCTTTGGGGACACTGCGCAGCATCAATAAAATCGCCTGGCAAAGCCATTAGTTTTCAAAGGCGAGATCTATGGGCTTTGCCAAAGCTTGTTTTATCCAATGATAGCGAGGTAACAATTAATGAAGTTATTACTACTACTGTACTTTACACTGGGGCGCAGCAGGGTTTTCAGGATAGGCTGTTTAATGTTGTGCATCCTACAATATGTTTATTTTTTAATCACAATGAAAAAGCAGCTATATATTGAATTGCCCCAGTTAAGGATGGCTGAAGGGGTGTAAATATGATATTTTGCGTTTATGTATGACATTTGGCTCCGGGCCCCTGCCTTTACTCAAGCAACCTTAAGTCTGGACTCATACACTGATCTCCCCTCAACCTTCTGAAGCAGCTGGGAGGGGGCGGGGGGGTCATGATGCGCCCTCGCCCGTGTCAAAGTTTACTTTGGGGGAATGGGGGGGGGGGCGGTGTTAGCAGCAAAATTACATGATTTTACTTTTATGAGCATAATTAAAGCCACACTGGGTTTTGATTAATAAATCTGTATAGCCGTTGTTGGATCTGCTCTTGAAATGTAACACTTTTCACAATCACACTTTTCAACCATGCCCTCTGGCTGCTCCTCTAATCTCTGGGCTCTTAAAACTGTCTGTCGGCAGGCACTCTGCCCTGAGGGGTGCCCGAGCCTCGCGGCCGCATCCAGCGTGCACCAGGGGCGCCACGGGCCATAATATAAACAGCAGAATAGCCTCCCCATCCCCTAGTTTTATGGCTAAAAAAAACCCGCTACTAACTGGGGTGACTGGGTGCCCTTCACACCCCTGGGCCCTGTTGCCACTAGTCGACCAGAGGCAAGGGGGCCCAGGCTGGTGAAGTGCACGTTCACCCAAGGGTATCTTGGCACTGAATAACAGATGTTTATTGTTACCCAACTCAATATCAGATGGATGAAGGGCTGAGTGGACCCGTCGGGATTTGAAGCTTTGACTGTGAGGTCGAACACAGGCCTCTACAGTGAACGCATTAAACAAACCCACCAAACCCGGCCCCATTCCTCTTCCCCTCAGCCCCCAAGTAGGTGAGTTCAGGGGTCTGGCACGGTTTGTACCATGAAATACGATCCAGACACACTGCAGCATATAAGGTAGTATACCACAAATTGTAGCATAAAAAAAATCACACACAACCTTATTCAGCATCTCAAGGCCACCTCCTGCAGGAGGAGGGGTGAACAGGTTAAGGGTCATTCTGTGTCTCCCACCCCTGCCGTCCACTCAGCCTCTCTCACCTGCACACCTCACTAAGGCCTTGGGGAGTGTTGCTCAGCGCTGGCCCGCACCCCATGCTCCTCACCGCACTGTGGACCTCGCTGACGCAGCAGGGCAGCTCACAGTGCCAGGTCAGGTTTAACGTACCCGTAGCTCACCGAAACGGATTGTGAGAAAGTGGCTCTGTATATACTGCTCCCAAATAGGTACAGGGTGTACACAGTCCACAGTCCCCAGAGGTTTGGCAGAGGCTAAAGTTAGATATAACCTTACTCTCTAAAGTGGTAGCTTGGTCGAGCAGTAAGGCAGTATCAGAGGACAGGGTAAAGCATTTGTTGCACACACTCAGCCAGTAAATGGTCTCACACACTCAATAACTGAACTCTAGGCCAATGGTTTATATATAAAAAATATATGCTTGTTTTATTTTAGAACCAACAATAGGTATTAAAATATACTTTCTCAGAATGAGATGCTTTATATAAATACTTTTGCAATATGCACAATTGACTTTTGTAGACAGTTACAAGTGGTTGCAATAGGCAACACAATTCTAAACACAATAATGCATTGAGTTCAATGGAAGTTTTAAGTTATTTGCCACAGATTACTTTTAGGATTACTTTTGGAATTCCAGGACTGGATCCTAGATTCAGTCCTGGGTCAGTACTCGGAATCAAGTGATAAAAGTCGACTTAATTACTGTGATGATTTTTAGACAATATTTTGCTATTTTTAAAAGTTTACGCAGAAAATTTTTCATAGAAAACAGTCAATGATTCCCTATAGCAGAAAATTCAAGTTGCAGATATAGTATGTTCTCGTTACTTTTGTCATCCAGTACTGGGTGCCTAGACTCAATACTGGGACCTTTATCCAAAACAGGTAAGTAATTATGTTTTCAGATATTATACGATTTTTAAAGAATATTTAACATTTGCAGAAATCGACAGAAGAAATTTCACAGAAAAACAGTCAATGGTTTCCTATGGGAGAAAATTGGGTTACTGGTAAGTACAGTTGTAAGTATTTTTCAGAGTCAGTGCTGGGCACCAAGATCCAGCACTGGGAGCTCACCTAAGAGCAGGTGAGTATTTTTGTTTTCGTTACTCGGCTGATTTTTGCTGAATATTTTAAGTTTTGAAAAGTCCCCACTTAGTAGAAATTTTAGGAAAAGCCAGTCAATGTTACCCTATCAAGAAAATTGAGTTATCGGTTTAAAGGTAAGTACTCGACTGGAAGAGTTAAGGTTCTGGGCATAGACTCAGGGGTCTCCCAGGGTCAGGTAGGTACAGTTGGTTCACCCTCAGCGGCACAAGGGAGGCCGGGTGCAGAGAGAGTTAGCCCCAATGTTATCCTATGAGAGGTAGAGGGGCCTTGGTTGGTGGCTGCTGACTAGTAGGCCACGCGGCTGTGGGAGCTGGGCTCCTGGTCACTTACTCAGGGCAAGTGGGGAAGTAGATAGGTGTAGAGGTTACACTGCCAAGGCCACTCGAGCGGCTGGGTGCAGGGTGCTTTTGAGCCTTCGGGCGCTCAATTGATTTCAATGGGAAATCTCTGGTTTAGAAAAAGACTGCAAGCTCGGGGACAAAGATTCTTCAGGTGCCACCACCACTTCGAGAGGTAAGTTGGGTAGTTGGAGGATAGGTAGGTACCCCGGGATTGGGCACAGGGGGCTGCGGGGTGCAGGGGTGCCTTTTGGTGTCGGGAAATCTTACCCTCTGTTGATCGCGGTTGGGGGGGCACCTGGTTCTGAGGCTGCAGGCTTCTTCAGGAGTGTCGAGGGAGGTCCTTGGGTGCCAGACTCGGGGTCACAGTCGCCGTGGGGTCGTCCTCGTGGTCTTTGTTCACTCCGGCACTGGCCAGGCTTGGCAAGTGCAGAGTGTGCTGGGTTCGCGGTTCCGGGCTGCTGCCAAGGATTAGAAGTAATTTTTGAGTAGAGCCTCTACTCATGGGAGTCCCAGGGGGCTTAGAGTCAAAAGGTAGCCAGGTCCTCCGGGGTTTGTGAGGTTGCTGGCCACAAGAGATGCCAGGTTGGAGCAGGATCGAGGGTCGACAGGCCGGTAGGGCTGGGGACAAAGCAGTTGGTGTCTTCCTCTTCTTAGCAGCTGCAGGGCAGGTCTTCTTTCTTCTAGCTCTTCTTCGGATTTTGGAATCTGGAATCTGGGGAAGGAAGGTTCAGGGTGCCCCTAAATACTAGATTTAGGGGCGTTACAGGTAGGTGAAGGGCAGGGACCAATGGGTCCCTGTCCTGGGGTGGGTACACCCCCTATCCTGCCTCTCTCCGGTGGGAGGGGGGCAGTAGCCTAGTCCTGATTGGGCAGGGCTTCCCATCTTCAAGATGGCGAGAGCCCGGAGATGTGCTTCACCTCGCCTCCCCCACCTGAGGGGTGGGGTTGGCAGGCTGGCACATCCCCTGTCCTTATTTGGGGTTTCCGGCCAAGCTTCCCGCCAGAGTGGGGGGTTGCAGTGGCCTGGGGAAGATCACAGAGGCGGCATGCCTTTGAAGCTTCCCCCTGCCCATCCTGGGGGAGGAGATTTAGCACCTCGCCCAGGATGTGCATTGTTGCAGACCCAGGAGAGCTGGGGATCTCCTACCCAGGGGTCCAGCAACATGTCTGCTGTGTGGCAGCCTAGGCAGCCTCAGAACAGATGTGGATTGTAGGTTAGGTTTCAGGGGGCATCTTTAAGATGCCCTCTGGGGTGCTTGGTACATTAAATCCCACACTGGCATCAGTGTGGGTTTAATGTGCTGAGAAGTTTGATACCAAACTTTCTCAGTCTTCAGTGTTGCCATTATGGTGCTGTGGAGTTCGTGTTTGATGAGCTCCCAGCACCATATACTCTTAAATGGCAGCACTGCACTTACAGTGCCCAGGAATGGACCTGGGTACTGTAGGGGCACAGGGCTCCTGTGCCCACACCATTGGCATAGGGTACCCAGCTAGAGGGGTGGCTGATGTATGCCATGGCAGTGTAGGTGGTGGGCATGGCACACAGGGATGTGTGCCATGTCGACTCTTTGTTTTGTCTTGTACCCAGACACTCAGCCTGCAAGGGCAGTGTGTGTGTGTGTGTGTAAGGGTACAGGGCCTCTAAGGGTGGCACAATGAGTGCTGCAGCCCTTAGAGGCCTTCCCTGGTCACAAACCCCTGTGTACATAGGGTACCATTTACCAGGGGCTGACATCTGGCCAGGGTTTGCCAATATGGGGTTTATGTTTTAGGGAAGGAACATAGGCCCTGGGCACCTGATTGGCAGGAGTCCAGGACACAGTCAAAGTACATTCAGCAATTCAGCAAAAAGTGGCGGCATACCATGCAAGAAAGATGGCACTTTCTCACACAACCCCCTCCCCCAAACGAAAGGTGATGAGACTAACCTTGCCCTATGGAGTCTTCATTGTCTAAGTGGAAGAACCTGGAAAGTCCATCTGAATTGGCATGGGCAGTCCCTGGTCTGTGTTCCACTTCAAAGTCCATTCCCTGTAGGGAGATGGACGGCCTTAGTAGTTTTGGATTTTCCCCTTTCATCTGCATTAGCCATCTGAGAGGTCTGTGGTCAGTTTGAACCAGGAAGTGAGTACCAAACAAGTATGGCCTCAACTTCTTCAGGGACCAAACCACAGCAAAGGCCTTCCTCTCAATGGCACGCCAACGCTGCTCTCTGGGGAGTAGCCTTCTGCTTATAAAAGCAACAGGTTGGTCTTGGCCTTCATCATTGGTCTGGGATAGGACCGCTCCTATCCCTAGCTCAGAGGCATCAGTCTGCACTATGAACTGCTTGGCATAATCTGGAGCTTTTAGAATTGGTGCTGAGCACATTGCTTCTTTCAGGGTGTCAAAAGCATTTTGGCGGGGGGGTGGAGTCAAGATGGCGACGGAGTAGGACGATCTCTTCGGTCCCTCCGGCGCCAGTCCTGCATAGCGTTGTCACAGCGGCCTCCCGAGGATCCCTGCGACCTACCTGGTGTATCGCTTGGTCCTTTGCGGCGGCGGACAGAGTTTGGAGTCGCCGGCAGCCCCTCCCGTGGTGCTAGCTGCCCCGTCCTGCCTGCGGCCTGCGGCGTGGCTGGCGGAGGAGCCGGGCCTATCTTAAGAGACAGGACTGGAGCTGTGGAGCCCGGCGTCCCGTCGGGGGCGGAGCAGCGAGTCGGAGGAGGCAGCTTTGCGGGGACGTCCGGAGTGTGTGGCCCGTGTGCCCCTGATCAGCGGGAGGACTCGACCGTGGACACTTGGGAGGTATAGCCCCCGCTCAGGCAGAGAGGCAGGGCCTGTGGGGGTCCCCGGACCGGAGCGTTGAGGAGCCGGAAGCCGAGCTCGCCGGGCCGCCCAGGCGACGCGACGTGCGGGGTGGCATTCGGACCCCTCCGGGCTCCTGAGAGGCGGTGAGCGACTACGTCCCTTGAGGCGCTGCGGCCCTTTGAAGACCCAGCTGGGGGGCGCTTGTGGAGGCCTGGGGCGTGGGAGCTGGGAGCGTGCTCCGCCTGTGGTGGTGTCGGGAGGCCTGCAGTCTTGCAGTTGGGACCCCGCTGAGACGCGGCTGGACGGCCGGGGAGGAAGCGGAGTAGTGGCCAGCTGCCACGCCGAGTGGGTGCTCGGGGGGCCGTACTTCCCTTGCCCCCCGAGCTGTGTGGGGTCTGCTTCGACCTGCTTGGACTACCGGGGGAGCCGTGGAGCGGAGGGCTCCCCCCTGAACCCAGCGATTCAAGTGTGGGCCCGGTGGGATCGGGCTGGGGCCCGTCTGGTGAGCGGTCCCCCTGGGGGGCTACCGCTGGCGGCCACCTGGAGGAGACGTCGCCCCACTGACCTCCCTGCTGGCTGTGTGTCCCCGGATGAGGAGAGTGCGGCAGCGGCCTGAGAGAGCAGAGGCGTGAGTGGAAGCGTCCTGCAGCTGGGTGCGCTGCTCCATAGCTGGACCCTCCGACCCGGTGAGTGCCGGCCTGTCTCTGCCCCCTCCCCACGCTTGGCTTGGACTGGGAAGAGGGGCCTGCCCAGAGACCGGCTATTCCCGGTTGTTGGGAAGCGCTGTGGGGGCCGCACCGGTGGTGGAGACGGGGGACCTGGCAGCGTGTTGCACCGAGCTATCCTTGAACGGCCCAAGATGCCCCACAAGACCCGGGGGGGCAGGCCCGGTGGGGACGGTCCACAGCGGGGTGCCACCCCTTCGACGCCGCCTGGAGCTAGTGCCCCTCCCAAGCAAAATGACGATGAAGCGCCTGCCACCAAGGCCTTTATGCTGGAGCTGTTCAACGCCATCAAGGAGGATATCACCAGCCTCCGCTCTCAGCTGGCTTCTGACCTCCGGGAGGTGCGCCGGGATGTGGATGGTATTGGGGAGAGAGTGGCCACCCTGGAGGAGCATGACTTGGGACTCGCCGGCGACATCCATCAACTCCAACAGGACGTTCTTCGGCTCACGGAGCAGAACCTGGACCTCCAGGCCCACGCGGAGGGCTTAGAGAACAGGTCCCGACGGAACAATATTCGCATTCGAGCGGGGCTATGTGGAGGGGCTGTTCTTGCAGATCTTGGGAGAGGACGATATCCGCGAAGTCCGGATGGACAGGATACATCGCGTGGGGTTGCCGAGAGGGTCAGGGGCTCCTCCCCCCGACATCCTGGTCTGCGTCCACCATTACCAGCTTAAGGAGCGCATTCTTCGGAAGGCGCGTGGGATTCCGTCGCTGCTGTACCGGGACAACCATCCCCAGCTGTTTCAGGATCTGGCGGCGTCAACGCTACAGAAGCGACGTGACTTCCGTCCCGTGACATCCTTCTTGCGGGACCAGAATGTCTCCTACTCGTGGGGTCACCCGTTTCGGCTTTTTTTCCGGTGGCGGAACAGGCTGGTTCAGGTCCGCTCTCTGCAGGCTGCCAAGGATCTCCTGGGATTAGATGACGGGTCCCCCCCGCTGGGAGCTGGGGTCTCGCTGGCGGGGCGACGTCGACGCTCCTCCTCTTGGCAGAGAGTGGGGCGCTCTTCCGCTGCGGGTCGGCCGGACCCTGAGACCAGCGTTCAGGAGCGAGGTGCCGCGGTTGCTTCGGTGGCGACTGTGACGGAGGCTACCTTGCAGGACTCTTCTTCGGCTGCCTAACCCCTTGGGAGGCCTTTGCTTGCTGGACGCAGGAGGGCCGCCCTCCTTTAAGGTACCACTGGGAATTGATGTACTTTGTGGGGAGACACCCTGGGCCTGCTCCCTGGAGGGGTGTGATCGGGGACCCCGCTCCATGGACTTGGGGGATAACCACAGTGGTCCCGGCTTTGGGGTTGCTGGCTTTTTTTCTCTTTCTTTTTTGTCTTCGGTGGGGTCCTAGTTGGGGTGGTCCTGGGAGAGGGAGGGGGGGTTGGGGAGGGGGGGGGTTGGGGAGGGGAGGGACCGGTGTTGGTGGCTGGGGGTGGCGTGTGCGGGCTGTGTGTGGATGGTTTGTTCCGCGGGGGTTGGGGTGTGGACCTGGGGTGAGTACCTGTACGCGATCTGAGTCCGGGCGGGGAGGTGATGGGCTGAATTGGCTAGGGTCCTTGTTCTATTTGCTGTGGCAGAGCGCGAGGCGACGTCTGGTTGATGGGTCTGGGGAGACGCAAGACGACTTGGGATACGACCTGGAGTCTCCGTGCGCTGTGAATCGGGTGCGGCTGCCCTGGGGTGCGTTGCCGACCCTCGCTGGGGGAGGGAGGCCTGAACGCACTGGGGGCTGGGTGGGGGCACTGTGGTGTAAGTGGGGTGGTCTGGCGGAGACAGGAGAGGGGTGTTATGTAGGATGCCTGTTACCCTAGGTACTTGGAATGTGAAGGGGCTGAACTCTCCCCAGAAATGCCAGAAGGTCTGGAAATACATCCTGGATCACCACCTGGATGTGGTGGGTCTTCAGGAGACACACCTGACCCGGAGGGACGAGTCCCGCCTCAAACATAGGCAATTCCCCCTTATTTATAGGTCTTCGGCGGCGTCGAAACACAGGGGAGTGGCCCTGATGTTCCGTTCGACCCTTCAGTTTCAGCCGTTGGGGGTGCGTGGCGATAAGGAGGGCAGATGGCTCATTGTTAAAGGAGTACTCCTCGGCAGGACTTGCAGGTTCCTGGTGTTGTATGCCCCTAACGCTGGGCAAAATAGGTTTCTCCTGGAATTGTTGCGCTCGGTGGAGGACTTTGTGGAGGGCGGCCTCTTCATAATGGGCGATTTCAATTTGGTGTGGGATAGGGACTTTGACTGTTCTCACCAGCGGAGAGCCGAGACCAGCCTCTTTTCTGAGGAGACACGTCAGCGGTTTGAGGAGCTGGGCCTGTTGGACGGGTGGCGTTCTCTGCACCCCCTTCCTTGTGATTACACCTTCTTTTCTCATGTGCACCACTCTTACTCCCGACTCGACCATGTTTTTTATAGCCAGTCCCTCCAGGGGTCTCTGAGGGAAGCAAAGATTTTTCCCCTCTCCGTCTCTGATCATAGCCTGTTGGCGGTGGGCCTCCAGTGGGCTCCGGAGGGGACTGCGCCGCGACGATGGTACTTTCCGGCGTCCCTGGTGCGGGACGAGTCTTCCTGCAAAGACCTCCGTAAGGCGATTCGGGAATTCTTTGAGCTCAACCCAGTGCAGGACACCTCGATCTTCACTACCTGGGACGCCTTTAAGGCGTCGATTCGGGGTAGCTGCTTGGCCCTTAATGCAGCGCTCAATAGGCTGCGGAGGGCAGAACGGGAAGCGCTGGAGCGGGAGATCTCAACGCTGGAGCAGGCGCATAAGTCCAATCCGTCCAGGCAAACGCTGCGCTCCCTTACTGCTCTCAGGGGCAAGCTCCGGGCCCACTATAATAACAGGGCAGAGTTCACTCTCCTGAAGCTCCGCCGTCTCTCTTACTCCCAGGGGAACAAGGTGGGGAGGCACTTAGCCCGCCAACTACGCCATAAATGGGAGAAGGAGTACATAGGGGGCATGAGGGACGCCGCCGGCTTGCTGCAGCATAACGACGCGATCAAGGCAGACCTCTTCGGGGACTTTTATGCGACGTTGTACTCGGGGGACGCCCTGGACCCCGCTGCCCAGGAGGACTACCTACGCCCTCTTCCTCTCCCCCGTGTGTCTACCGAATGGAATGACCTGCTCTCTGCCCCCATTACTAGGGAGGAAGTGTTGGGCGCCATAAAATCTCTGAAGCCCCACAAGTCGCCTGGCGCGGACGGGTTCACGGCCCTTTTCTATCAGACCTTTGCTGTGGATGTCTGTGAGTTCCTGGTTCGCCTGTGTAATGAAATGGCCGACGCGGGGGTGTCCTCGGTCTCCATGGCGGAAGCGGTCATCTCGGTGATCCCTAAACCTGGCAAAGATCCCTCTGTTTGTTCGTCTTTCCGGCCGATAGCCCTTCTCAACCTCGATGCTAAACTTTACTCTTCCATTCTAGCGTCGCGCTTACAAGACCTGATGCCGGGGTTAATTCTCCCTGACCAATCGGGTTTCATCAAGGGGCAGCAAACTCATGATAACACTAGACGGGTGGTCCACCTTATTGAGAAGGCCAACCGGTTTAACATCCCGGCGGTGTTGATTGGCCTGGATGCCGAGAAGGCATTTGACCGGGTGGACTGGCAGTTCCTGTTCCGGACTCTTCAAGCCTTTGGATTCTCGGACAGGTTCGTGACCATGCTTAAAGCCAACTATAGCGGCCCCCGGTCTAGAGTAGCGGTGAATGGGTACTTGTCCCCCTTCTTCTCGCATTCGCGGGGCACGCGGCAGTGTTGCCCTCTCTCCCCCTTGTTGTTCGCCCAGAGTATCAAGCCCCTAGCAATGGCGATCCGGGAACACCCGGATATCCGGGGACTGCCCTTCACGGGGGAGCAACACAAGATTTCTTTGTTTGCGGACGATGTCCTCCTGTCCCTTGCGGATCCGGTGCACTCCATCCCCCATGTGCAGAGGGCCCTGGCGCACATTGAGGAGGTGGCGGGGTTTCGGGTCAATTACGGCAAATCTTATATCCTCAATCTCACGCTCTCGTCGGCGGAGGTGGACCGTCTTCGACCGCTCTCGCCCCTACCGTGGTCCCACTCTTCCCTATTGTATCTAGGGGTTCGCTTGACCCCCACGGTTAGTAGGCTGTACTCCGCCAACTTCCCCCCGCTCTTGGCGACTATCCCAACTGATTTGCAGCGATGGAAGCCGTTGTTTATCTCCTGGCTGGGCAGGATCCATGCGATCAAGATGACGCTCCTCCCGAAGCTCTTATATTTATTTCAGGCTCTCCCTATTGTCCTCGACGGGGATTTCTTTCGCCGCATAAAGACTCTCATGCTTCGCTTCGTGTGGCAGGGGGGCCGGGCTCCTTTTTCCTTTGCCACTCTTCGGCGACCGCAGACGGAGGGGGGGGGGGGGGGCCTCCCTGACATGCATCTCTACTATAAGGCAGCGCAACTGAGGGTCTTGGTGGAGTGGACCCAACCCCTTTCAGAGAAGCATTGGCTCCACATGGATAGGAGTGTGGCGGGTCGCACGATCTGGGACCTGGTGTGGAAGCCAAGGGGGGATAGGCCCAAGAATGCTTACATTAGCACCCCTACCGGCACCACCCTTAAGGTCTGGGACTCGGTTTCAGGGGACGAGCGATGAACTACTTTCCCATCGCCCTTCACTCCCATACATTTCAACCCGGCCTTTCCGCCTGCACTTCGGGAGGGCCCTTTTGATGCCTGGAGGGAGGGAGGCTGCCTAGCCCTCACGCATCTGTTCCATGGCTATGCCCCGCTGACTTTCCCGAATTGTGGGCGGGACTATGGGATTGCCGAGACGGAGCAGTTCCACCACGCTCAGTTGCTCCACTGGGCCCTATCTCCGTCGGTTCGAGAAATGGCAACTCGGCCACCCACCCCCTTTGAGGCCTTTCTTTCTCGAACCACGACCATGTGCGGGGCCATCTCTTTCATCTATAGCCACCTCCTGACCACCGCGGTCTCGCCTAGGCCACGATATATGGGTCATTGGGAGGACCTCCTTGGGCGTGACATCACGGATGAGGAGTGGTCCCATCTGTGGCGGGACCTGGCCAGACATAACCACTCGATAGAACTTCGAGAGGCGCATATTAAAACTATGATGGATTGGTACCTCCCCCCTGCCAAGCTCCATCGCATCTTCCCCGGCTCCTCAGACAGATGTTGGAGGGGATGTGGCTTGTTGGGGGATTTCCGCCATATCTGGTGGGACTGCCCGGTCATCCGCCCCTACTGGGAAGAGATCCTGTCCCATATTAAGGACATCTTGGGGTACCCGATCAGGGATTCCCTGGAGCATGTGCTGTTGGGCCTTCGGGACCCGCTTTTAGAACATCAGACTCGAGCGGACAAGAAGATCTTTTGGCTCTGCATAGGGGCGGCTAAAATCACTCTGGCGGCGGCCTGGAAAAAGAGGGAAGCCCCAGCGATTTCCCTGTGGCATGCGAGGTTGTGGAAGTTGTTGAGCATGGAGCGCATGGCGGACATATTTCTTGGGGACTTCAAAAACGTTGTTTTCCGTTGGGGGCCCTTGGTGCGCTTTCTGTCTGGAGGGCTACCAGCTGCTGTGTTCCCGCCATCGGTCCGAGCCCTCCATCTGTTTCAGGTTTGAATATCATTGGATGATTGCTGAAGTGTGATTGTGTGCTGCCACCACTGGAGGGTGGGGGGGGGGGGGGGGGGGTGTTGGGGGAGTGGGGGGCTTTTTCCCCTTTTTTCCCGGTTTTCATTTGAGTTATGTTTTTTTGGGTTACTGTGACAGTCCTAAACGACAAGAGGGGCGAGCCTGCAGTACTGGGATTGGCTGGTCCAGCCCCGGTAACTTCAATGCTGTTGTACATTCTTGGTGGGCGGAATTCAGACGCCCGTATTGCATCTGTACTGGAGGCCTGGACTTGGACCCTCTTCTTTTCCTTTAGCCTTGTAGCTTAGCTGCTGTGCCGGACAGCAGGACATTTGCTAGTCATAGCGGCCCCCCCCAATTTGTGCATCTCCCCCTGCGTGGGAATTGTTGCGGGATTGCCGCGTGTGTTCTTTTTTTTTTTTTTCCTTTCCCTTGTTTTTATACCTCAATAAAAAACACCTTTGAGAAAAAGCCTTTTGGCAACTAACTGTCCAGTTAACCTTCTTGGGCATCTTCTTGGAGGTGAGTTCTGTGAGGGGGGTCACAATGGACCCATATCAATTCACAAACCTCCTGTAGTACCCAGTCAAGCCAAGGAATGCCCTGACTTGGGTCTTGGTTGTTTGAGCTATCCAGTCCATGATGGCCTGGATCTTGGGTTGTAAGGGTTGTACTTGGCCTCCACCTTCAAGGTGGCCCAAGTACACCACAGTGCCCTGCCCTATCTGGCATTTGGATGCCTTAATAGTGAGACCTGCATTTTGCAGAGCCTCTAAAACCTTCCCAAGGTGGATCAGGTGATCCTGCCAGGTGGAGCTAAAGACAGCAATATCATCAAGATAAGCTGCACTAAAGAATTCCAGCCCAGCCAGGACATGGTTCACCAACCTCTGGAAGGTGGCAGGGGCATTCTTTAGTCCAAAGGGCATTACAGTAAACTGATAATGCCCATCAGGGGTGGAGAATGCTGTCTTTTCTTTTGCTCCTGGGGCCATGCCAATCTGTCAGTACCCTGCAGTCAAGTCAAAGGTACTGGGGAATTGGGCTGCCCCTAATTTATCTATCAGCTCATCTGCTCTTGGAATATGGTGAGCATCTGTCCTGGTGACAGAGTTGAGCCCTCTATAGTCCACACAGAACCTTATCTCTCTCTTTTCACCTTGTTGATGACGTTTGGGGACCAGTACCACTGGGCTAGCCCTGGGGCTCTCAGAGGGTTCAATGACCCCTAACTCCAGCATCTTGCTGACCTCAGCTTTGATGCTTTCCTTGACTTAGTCTGACTGTCGATAGATTTTGTTTTTGACAGGTGCACTGTCCCAGTGTCCACATCATGGGTACACCAGTTTGTCAGACCAGGGGTCAGGGACAAGAGGCTAGCATACTGTTGCAAGACTTGCTTGCAGTCAGTCTGCTGTTGGGCAGAGAGGGTGTCTGAAAAGATCACACCATCTACTGACCCATCTTGTGGGCTGTAGGAGAGGAGGTCAGGGAGAGGTTCACTCTCTGCTTCCTGTTCCTCATCAGTCACCGTCAGCTTGGTGATGTCAGCCCTGTCATTGTAGAGCTTAAGGCGGTTCACATGGATAACCCTTTTGGGTGTCCTGCTAGTGCCCAGGTCAACTAAATAGGTGACCTCACTCTTTCTTTCAAGGATAGGGTAAGGGCCACTCCATTTATCTTGGAGGGCCCTTGGTGCCACTGGCTCCAAAACCCACACCTGTTGCCCAGGTTGAAATTTAACCAGTGCGGCTTTTTGGTCACACCAGTGCTTCTGGAGCTCCTGGCTGGCCTCAAGGTTCTTGGATGTTTTTTCCATGTACTTAGCCATTCTGGACCTTAGGCCAAGCACATAGTCCACTATGTCTTGTTTGGGCTCTTGAAGATGCCTCTCCCAGCCCTCTTTTACAAAGCAAAGTGGTCCCCTTACAGGATGACCAAACAGAAGTTCAAAGGGTGAGAAACCTACTCCCTTCTGTGATACTTCCCTGTAAGCGAAAAGCAGGCATGGTAAGAGGACATCCCATCTCCTTTTGAGTTTTTCAGGGAGACCCATGATCATACCTTTCAATGTCTTGTTGAATCTCTCAACAAGGCCATTGGTTTGTGGGTGGTAGGGTGTAGTAAACTTGTACTGCACTCCACACTCCTTCCACGTGTGTGTCAGGTAAGCAGACATGAAGTTGGAACCTCTGTCTGAAACCACCTCCTTAGGAAACCCTACCCTGGTGAAGACACCCAGGAGGGCCTTGGCTACCACAGGAGCTGTAGTAGTTGTAAGTGGAATTGCTTCAGGGTACCTAGTAGCATGATCCACTACTACTAGAATACATTTGTTCCCTGAGGCTGTGGGAGGTTCAAGTGGACCCACAATGTCCACTCCTACCCTTTCAAAGGGTACCCCCACCACTGGTAGTGGGATGAGGGGGGCCTTTGGGTGGCCACCTGTCTTGCCACTGGCTTGACAGGTAACACAGGAGCTGACAAACTCCTTCACCTTTTGGTGCATCTGGGGCCAGTAAAAGTGACTCACTAGCCTTTCCCAAATTTTCCCAGATGTCCAGCTAGGGGGATGTCATGAGCCAAAGTTAGGAGGAACTCCCTGTATTTCTGTGGCACTACCACCCTCCTGGTGGCTCCAGGAGTGGGGTTTCTTGCCTCAGCAATCAGTAATCCCTCTTCCCAATAAGCTCTGTGGGTACCACTGATATCTCCCTTTGCTTCTGAAACAGCTTGTTGCCTCAGGCTTTCAAGAGTGGGACAGTCTCGCTGACCCTGGCACAGCTCTTCCCTAGAGGGTCCCCCTGGGCCCAAGAGTTCAACCTGGTACGGGTCAAGCTCCATGGACTCAGTTCCCTCAGGGGTATCCAAATCCTCTCCCTGTGGAGAGGGGTCCTGAATGTTTTGCTGTGCAGAAGCTGGTTCCCCAGTCTTCTTACCTTTTCTCTTGGTTGGTTGGGCTATTATTTCAGGCTCCAGTCCTACTTTTTCACCCTTCCTCTTGCTCTGTGCTCTGGTTTGCACACACACCAATTCAGGGATGCCCAGCATGGCTGCATGGGCCTTTAGCTCAACCTCAGCCCAGGCTGAAGTTTCCAGATCATTTCCAAGCAGACATGCAGCTGGCAACTTTGGAGAGACCACTACCTGTTTCAGGCCACTAACCACCCCCCAGCCTAATGTCACCATGGCCATGGGATGACTAGTGGTGACTGGGTAAGACTTCCCAATCAAATATTGCTCAGGGGAAACCAGTGTATCTTTCACCATAGTGACACTGGCACCTGTATCCCTCAAAGCTTCTACCCTAGTTCCATTCACCCAGGGGTACTGTAAATATTTCTTTAAGTTGGGTGGACACAAAGCTACAGTGGCAAACTCCACTTCTCCCAGGGAGACTAGGCTTGCTTCAGTGTGTTCCCAGATTTGCTCAGGGTACACTTCTGATCCCATCTGTATACTTGCTGCCCCATGAGTAGCTGTACTGGGTGCCTTAGGGGCTTTGTTGTGGGGGAAAGATTTATCTACAGTTAGGTGTCCTGACCTCTTACAGTTATTACACCAGGCCTTTAAGGGATCAAAGTTCTTCCCCCTATAGGGTTGAGGCACATAGGGAGTAGTTTGGGTCCCACCCACCTGAACAGGTTTTTGGGGCCCTTTGGAAGACACAGACATTTTATCTTGGGGATTCTCACCACCTTTCCCCTGGGGAGGCTTTGTGACCACTTTCTTCTGGTCACCCCCAGTGGTTGTCCTTGTCACCCTAGTCTTGACCCATTGGTCTGCCTTCTTTCCAAATTCTTGGGGAGAAATTAGACCTAGGTCTACCAAATGCTGATGCAACTTTTCATTTGTGCAGTTACTTAATATATGTTCCTTCATAAATAAATTGTACAATCCAGTAAAATCCTGCACACCATGTCCAGCTAACCAACCATCCAGTGTCTTTACTGAGAAGTCTACAAAGTCAATCCAGGACTGTGTCTGGGTTTTGTGAGCCCCCCTGAATCTAATTCTATACTCCTCAGTAGTGAATCCAAATCCCTCAATCAGAGCTTTCTTCATGAGGTCATAGGATCCTACTTCTGGCCCACGGCGTTTGATCGCGATCTTGGGTGGGTGTGGGAAGGCTTTGGCCATTTCAGGCGCCATATTGGGTGGGTCAGACGCTATACTAGGCGGAACCCGCGTACTGGAGAGCTATATAAACCGCTCTTCTGGCACTGTAGGTAGACCTTGTCATCGCGCGTATTGTATTTTTTAAAATCACTATTGGAGACTTGCTTTTAGGTTGCGCTGCTTACGTTGCCTTGACGCTTGCAAATTGGGGAACAGTCAGGCTTACCTGCACTTTAATTGTTGTGCCACCCGCATTCGGCGGGATTTAGTTAGTGGGGGCTTCTGGCTTGCGGCGTTTGATCGCCATCTTGGGTGGGTGTGGGAAGGCTTTGGCCATTTCAGGCGCCATATTGGGTGGGTCAGACGCTATACTAGGCGGAACCCGCGTGGCGTAATATCATTAATAGGAATGGAGGAGCAGGCGCACAGCGTCCGCGCCCAGCGGGCGCGCAGCGGGCGCGCCATGGGCGCGCCGGAGGTGCGCCAGAGGCAAGCCCGTTTGCGCCCGTTCGCGTCCCGGTTGCTCCCGGTTCTACAGTGAAGGTTATTCCGCATTTGGTATACTCTCGAGAAGAACTGTATGGTTTGAACCACCATATGGCCCCAGGTGAACAACCTACCACACGGTCTTCTATCCAGCCCACTATTTCTTGTGGCTTACTCAATGTTCGTTCTCTTGTGAAGCATCACGCCGAAATTGCCTTGCTAGTCGAGTCCGCTAAGTTGGATATTTTATTCATAACAGAGACCTGGACTAGAACAGATAGCGGAGTGGAGCTCGGTTGGGCTTGCCCTCCGGGCTACTTTATAAGGCATATTCCCCGAATTACGGGGGGGGGGTGGCGGAGTGGGATTCATTTGTAGGGACACACTTTCCCTCTCACAGCTTGTAGTAAAGGAAGTGACAGGGTTTGAACTCATGGGCTTCTCCCTGACAGCTCAGGGTGGTACAGTATTAGCAGGCCTTCTCTGCTATAGACCGCCCTCCGGAACCACTTCTTCCTTCCAGCAATTTATTGATCTTGTTTATGACCTATCTAATTCACACACTAAGTTCATAGTGTTGGGCGACTTCAATCTACGACCCTCAGGCTCACAAGAGCTTGCCTTTAGAGAAATCTGCCAAGCGTGTAGCAATATACAGCTAGAGCAGCTGGTGCAGTGTTCTACTCATGTGATGAGGCACACTTTGGACTTGGTTTTTGCGGACAAGGAGTTGGTCGTAATTAATAAGGTCATGGATCAATGCTGGACTGACCATGCTTTGGTCCTTATGTCCATTCTTTTGTTGGGAGAATTGCGTAGTGAAGATGGCCCGGTCAGGCATAAATTTAGTAGACAATGGTCTCGCCTGTTAAGGGGGTCAAGTTTACCTTTACTATTGCCTACAACATTTTCGGTGGAGGAGACTGTGGACAAAAGCTATGCTGCCCTTAGTCAGCAAATTCTGACATCATTAGATAAATTGGTCCCTCTAAAGAGGGTCAAGAATAAACCTCTGAGAGTTAACACTTGGTTTACTAGCGATCTCAGCCAACAGAAACTTCGCTGTAAGCAGGCGGAGCGTGCTTGGAGGAGAGGATATGGGGAATCGGACCGTGCGGCCTATAAGCAGGCCTTGCGGGAATATAAAATCCATCTAAGGATGGCCAATTCGAAGTTCTTGGAAGATTCCCTGGCTAAAGCCTCTAATAAATCACAGACCCTCTTCAAATTGGTAAACAATCTGGCCAGTCCAGCCTGTGCAGTACCAGTCACCGTAGCATCTCAGGAACTGTGTGACTCGTTGGCCTCTGCGTTCGAGGATAAAATTAAGTTAATTCTAAGCGGTCTCTCGACCTCGGGCCATTCGGCCTTGGTAAAGTTTTCCCCATCGAAATCCCTTTGCTCTCCGAGTGTTGAGGATGCTAAAGGGGAGCAACAGCAATTATTTTGCTTTCCTACCCCTTCCTTGGAGGAATTCCAGACACTAGCTAATGGTGTGTCATCGGGTTCCCCACTTGACCCTTTACCACATAAGTTCTGGAAGGCTTTCCAGGCAGAGCTGCTGCCACCGCTGTATACCATCTGTTGTCAGTCATTGGCCACAGCCTCGGTCCCAGACAGCTGGAAGCTGGCTGTAGTGACACCTTTGTTAAAAAAGGCTTCTTTGGACCCGCTATGTCCTGCTAGCTATAGGCCTATCTCGCTGTTGCCATTTCCTATAAAAATTGTAGAGAGGCTGGTCACAAGATCCTTATCTAATTTCTTAGAATCCAACTCATGTTTGGATGCAGTCCAATTTGGATGGGACTGAGACCGCCTTGATCACCGTGTTGGATGATCTGCGAACGCGTGTCGACACAGGTAAGGCAGCATTTTTAGTGTTGCTGGACATGTCGGCCGCGTTCGACACGGTGGATCATGCTGTCCTCTTGGACCGCCTTCAGAGAGCGGGTGTTGCTGGTTTGGCGTTGGGCTGGCTAAAATCCTATCTTGGTAATGGGCAACAAGCAGTGGCACTACCACCTTTTCGCTCAGCCGTACGTCAGGTGAAGCAGGGTGTGCCACAGGGGTCCACGATCAGTCCGATCCTTTTTAACCTTTACCTCCGTCCCCTAATCAGTTTGATAAAATCATTCGGCATCTCACCCATCAACTACACCGATGACACTCAACTGATTTTTTCTTTTGAGGGTAAGGAGGCGGTTTCGAGGGACACTTTTCATCAATGTATGTCGGAAACTGCAGAATGGCTTCGGCTTAATTCGCTCCAATTTAACGGAGCAAAAACCGAGGTGCTTTATTGCTCCTTGGACCGGCCCTCTTGCCCGCTGCCAAAGGATTTCTGGCCGGCTTCTATTCTGGGCACAGTGACAGCCGCTGAATCGGCCCGTAATTTGGGGGTCATGTTTGAACCTAGTCTGCAGCTTGATGCCTCTGTAAATAAGACCATTGCAACGTGTATGGGCCTACTTCGAGCCCTACGTAAAGTCTTGCCGTTGCTCCCCTTGGGAGCTCGAGTAGAGGTGGTGCGTAGTACTATTCTCAGTAGACTAGACTACTGCAACGCGCTGCTTCTGGGGGCTCCCAAGTCTCTGGTATCCAGGTTGCAGAGGATTCAAAACATGGCAGCCAAATTGGCCCTAGCTCGGCCACGCTCTGCGTCATCTTCGGCAGCATTATCCGAGCTTCACTGGCTGCCTGTCCAGCAGCGGATTCTTTTCAAGGCCGCATGCATTGTTTTCAGGGCGATGCATGGGCTGGGACCTTTGCCACTTCAAACTCTTTTCTCCTGGTATCAGGCCGCTAGACCTCTAAGATCCTCCTCGGCGTTCCTGATAAATGTTCCTAAATTTGTCAGAGTAAGGATGGGCGGCCGCGCATTTAGCTTTGCAGCCGCCAAGTTGTGGAACACTCTTCCCTTGTCACTAAGGAGTAAGCAAGATCTAACTTCCTTTAAAAGAGATCTGAAGACCTATCTCTTTCCGAGAGCAATGTAGTGTGTTAGATCTGATGATTTGTTGAAGGTCAAGCGCCAGGATACCCTTGGGGTGGCAGTCGCGCTCTACAAGAACGTAATCATAATAATAATAATAATAAAGAGAGGGTCAGAAGCCTGTCTCTGCAGTTACCAGAGAACAGTTCCCACAGGAGTGCCCCCCAGAGAGGTTTCTTTACTTTTCTGATGTCACAAGCCCTCTCAAAGGCTGTGAACCATTTGGTGATATCATCACCTTCCTCAAATTTAGGAACAATCCCTTTGGGGATTTTAAGGTCAGAAGTTTCCTCCCTATCCTTGTTTTTATTATTGCTGCCACCATTGATGGGTGCTAAAACCATCTCTCTCCTTTCTTTTTCTAGAGCCAGGAGCCTGGACTCTAGCTCTAATCTTTTGGCCAGCCTCACAAGGCTGTCCTCTTCACTGGGGGGTCCCCCAGTGATCTCTCTGGTACCAGAACCACCTGTGTGATCTCTAGGTCCCCAGATGGTAATTCTTGGATTGAAGGGTATGGGTGCCCTCTCCTCCCTAGGGAATAGTGTGTGGGGTTATTATCCACCTCCTCTTCTTCCCCTTCCTCATCTGACTGGCCATCACCATGTTCAGATGGGTGGTCCTTAGCATACTCAGCCAAGAGCTCCTGGAGCCCTAGTTTGGTTGAATGCAGGCCCATTAGAATATTTTAAAGTTTGCATAGGGACCTCAATTCCTTGAAAGACAAGTGCGAGTAAGGTGTGAGGTCGAGCTCCTCCACCAGGTCCATGTTATTATTTTCACTAATAGCTGGGTTTGTTTGAGTCATTCTAACCTGACAGTTCTAATCCTCTACCCCGACTATAGTGACTTTTATTTTTCTAAAATTCTAATGGGACTTAAGCAAGGCCCTAGCAAGACTTTTAGTATTTTTGGAAAAGATCAATCAGAATTCTAAAGGCAATTTTAAGAGGTCTGTCGTGTGATCAGATGGTAACCAAGTAGTCCAACAAATGCAAGTTTGTATACCACCGCTGATCCACCAATGTGAGAAAGTGGCTCTGTATATACTGTTCCCAAATAAGTACAGGGTGTACAGAGTCCACAGTCCCCAGAGGTTTGGCAGAGGCTAAAGTTAGATATAACCTTACTCTCTAAAGTGGTAGCTTGGTCGAGCAGTAAGGCAGTATCAGAGGACAGTGTAAAGCATTTGTTGCACACGCTCAGCCAGCAAATGGTCTCACACACTCAATAACTGAACTCTAGGCCAATGGTTTATATATAAAAAAATATATGCTTGTTTTATTTTAGAACCAACAATAGGTATTAAAATATACTTTCTCAGAATGAGATGCTTTATATAAATACTTTTGCAATATGCAATTGACTTTTGTAGAAAGTTACAAGTGGTTGCAATAGGCAACACAATTCTAAACACAATAATGCAGTGAGTTCAATGGAAGTTTCAAGTTATTTGCCACAGATTACTTTTAGGATTACTTTTGGAATTCCAGGACTGGATCCTAGATTCAGTCCTGGGTAAAAGTCAACTTAATTACTGTGATGATTTTTAGGCAATATTTTGCTATTTTTATAAGTTGACACTTAGAAAATATTTCATAGAAAACAGTCAATGATTCCCTATGGTAGAAAATTCAAGTTGCAGGTATAGTACGTTCTCGTTACTTTTGTCATCCAGTACTGGGTGCCTAGACTCAGTACTGGGACCTTTATCCAAAACAGGTAAGTAATTACGTTTTCAGATATTAAACGATTTTTAAAGAATATTTAACATTTGCAGAAATCGACAGAAGAAATTTCACAGAAAATCAGTCAATGGTTTCCTATAGGAGAAAATTGGGTTACTGGTAAGTACAGTTGTAAGTATTTTTCAGAGTCAGTGCTGGGCAGCAAGATCCAGCACTGGGAGCTCACCTAAGAGCAGGTGAGTATTTTCGTTTTCGTTACTCGGCTGATTTTTGGTGAATATTTTAAGTTTTGAAAAGTCCACACTTAGAAGAAATTTCAGGAAAAGCCAGTCAATGTTACCCTATGGAGAAAATTGAGTTATCGGTTTAAAGGTAATCAATCAATCAATCAATCATGAAATTTATATCGCGCACTACTCACCCGGAAGGGTCTAAAGGCGCTTGGGGGAGGGGGGCTGCTACTGCTCGAACAGCCAGGTCTTGAGCTGTCTCCTGAAGGCGAGGTGGTCCCGGGTCAGTCGCAGGTGGACGGGCAGGGAGTTCCATGTCTTCGCCGCCAGGTAGGAGAAGGATCTTCCTCCGGCGGTGGTTCTCTGGATGCGAGGGACGACGGCGAGGACGAGGTTCGCGGATCGTAGCTGGCGGGTGGTCGTGTAGAAGGTCAGTCGGTCGTTGAGGTATCTTGGGCCCAGGTCGTGGAGGGATTTGTGTGCGTGGGTGAGGAGTCTGAACGTGATCCTCTTGTTGACAGGGAGCCAGTGCAGGTCTCTTAGGTGGCTCGAGATGTGGCTGCGTCGGGGGACGTCCAGGATGAGTCGGGCGGAGGCGTTCTGGATACGTTGAAGTCTTTTCTGGAGCTTGGCTGTTGTACCGGCGTAGAGGGTGTTTCCGTAGTCTAGTCTGCTGGTGACGAGGGCCTGGGTGACCGTCTTCCTGGTCTCGGTCTGGCAGAGTTAAGGTTCTGGGCATAGACTCAGGGGTCTCCCAGGGTCAGGTAGGTACAGTTGGCTCACCCTCAGCGGCACAAGGGAGGCCGGGTGCAGAGAGAGTTAGGCCCAATGTTATCCTATGAGAGGTAGGGGGGCCTTGGTTGGTGGCTGCTGACTAGCAGGCCACGCGGCTGTGGGAGCTGGGCTCCTGGTCACTTACTCAGGGCAAGTGGGGAAGTAGATAGGTGTAGAGGTTACACTGTCAGGGCCACTCGGGCGGCTGGGTGCAGGGTGCTTTTGAGCCTTCGGGCGCTCAATTGATTTCAATGGGAAATTCCGGTTTAGAAAAAGACTGCAAGCTCGGGAACAAAGATTCTTCAGGTGCCACCACCACTTCGAGAGGTAAGTTGGGTAGTTGGAGGATAGGTAGGTACCCCGGGATTGGGCACAGGGGGCCGCGGGGCGCCGGGTGCAGGGGTGCCTTTTGGTGTCGGGAAATCTTACCCTCTGTTGATCGCGGTTGGGGGGGCACCTGGTTCTGAGGCTGCTGGCTTCTTCAGGAGTGTCGAGGGAGGTCCTTGGGTGCCGGACTCGGGGTCACAGTCGCCGTGGGGTCGTCCTCGTGGTCTTTGTTCACTCCGGCACAGGCCAGGCTTGGCAAGTGCAGAGTGTGCTGGGTGCGCGGTTCCGGGCTGCTGCCAGGGATTAGAAGTAGTTTTTGAGTAGAACCTCTACTCATGGGAGTCCCAGGGGGCTTAGAGTCAAAAGGTAGCCAGGTCCTCTGGGGTTTGTGAGGTTGCTGGCCACAAGAGATGCCGGGATGGAGCAGGAGCAGGATCGAGGGTCGACAGGCCGGTAGGGCTGGGGCCAAAGCAGTTGGTGTCTTCCTCTTCTTAGCAGCTGCAGGGCAGGTCTTCTTTCTTCTAGCTCTTCTTCGGATTTTGGAATCTGGAATCTGGGGAAGGGAGGTTCAGGGTGCCCCTAAATACTAGATTTAGGGGCGTTACAGGTAGGTGAAGGGCAGGGACCAATGGGTCCCTGTCCCAGGGTGGGTACACCCCCTATCCTGCCTCTCTCCGGTGGGAGGGGGGCAGTAGCCTATTCCTGATTGGGCAGGGCTTCCCATCTTCAAGATGGCGAGAGCCCGGAGATGTGCTTCACCTCGCCTCCCCCACCTGAAGGGTGGGGTTGGCAGGCTGGCACATTCCCTGTCCTTATTTGGGGTTTCAGGCCAAGCTTCCCGCCAGAGTGGGGGGTTGCAGTGGCCTGGGGAAGCTCACAGAGGTGGCATGCCTTTGAAGCTTCCCCCTGACCATCCTGGGGGAGGAGATTTAGCACCTCGCCCAGGATGTGCATTGTTGTAGACCCAGGAGAGCAGGGGCTCTCCTACCCAGGGGTCCATCAACATGTCTGCTGTGTGGCAGCCTAGGCAGCCTCAGAACAGACGTGGATTGTAGGTTAGGTTTCAGGGGCATCTCTATGATGCCCTCTGGGGTGCTTGGTACATTAAATCCCACTGGTGGGTTTAATGTGCTGAGAAGTTTGATACCAAACTTCTCAGTCTTCAGTGTTGCCATTATGGTGCTGTGGAGTTCGTGTTTGACGAGCTCCCAGCACCATATACTCTTAAATGGCAGCACTGCACTTACAGTGCCCAGGAATGGACCTGGGTACTGTAGGGGCACAGGGCTCCTACTCCTGTGCCCACACCATTGGCATAGGGCACCCAGCTAGAGGGGTGGCTGATGTATGCCATGGCAGTGTAGGTGGTGGGCATGGCACACAGGGATGTGTACCATGTCGACTCTTTGTTTTGTCTTGTACCCAGACACTCAGCCTGCAAGGGCAGTGTGTGTGTGTAAGGGTACAGGGCCTCTAAGGGTGGCACAATGAGTGCTGCAGCCCTTAGAGACCTTCCCTGGTCACAAGGCCCTTGGTACCTAGGGTACCATTTAGCAGGGGCTGACATGTGGCCAGGGTTTGCCAATTTGTGTTTTGCGTTTTAGGGAAGGAACATAGGCCCTGGGCACCTGATTGGCAGGAGTCCAGGGCACACTCACTCAAAGTACATTCAGAAATTCAGCAAAAAGTGGGGGCATACCATGCAAGAAAGATGGCACTTTCTCACACCGATCAGCTCCTCCCAGTGGAGGGCTGAACTCCGAGGTAATGTAGACTCTGGAGGTGTTTTTCCCAGCTCGTGGCGCTATCCGGCCTTCCACCGCACCCGACCTCGCCCACAGAGCACCCAAAGTACTTCTTTCAATCTCTGCAGGCAGCAGTTCTTGAATTAGGACAGTACAAAGAAACCGGGGACAGGACAATAGCCAGGAAGCAATAAATCTGTGCCGGGTCACAGACTTCGAAGGAGAGAGCCAGCTCCCAGGGCGGGGTTCAATCAGCAAAATGCTCACTTAACCCCTTCAGCGCGGCGCGGATTACCGCGCTGTGCTGAAGGGTTCGTGCGCGGGCGGGGCCATGACGGAGCGGTTCCGTCATCCGCACAGCGCAACCGATGCGCATGACAGAACCGCTCCGTCATGCGCATCTAAGGGGTTAAAACCGATGTGCTTTAAAACACATTTACCGAGGAAAGGTTACATTTATTGCACACAGACTCCCCACGTGAAAACTGGCAACCTCAGTCTGTTGCGAGTCACATTTTGTGAAGGCACTTGGCACAACTCCTACTGATTGCCTTGAAACCGCTTCCGAGTCTTTTGAGGCACTATAAACACACAAAAACAGGAACAAACGGAGTTCAGCAAACTGAGAAAAGGCATGTGCTTAGACTTGGGTCTGAAGCGGTGCACGTGTGTATATATGCTCGTATAATTTGAAAACTCAATTTAAAGCTACTTTGTGTAATACATACACATACTTTTGTGACTCACTGCAGGCAAAAACTCTTCCTTGGACTTTAGAAGACATTGCTTGAAGCAGAGGGCTGACGTGCTGAATTAACAACTTCAAATGTATTAAATAAACTCTGCTCGCTGTGGCAGACGGTGTGTTTCCAGTACTTGGCCTGGACACAGGAACACTGAACCGGAAGGGCTGGGGTGCGCAATCCAAACTTCCAACTTTCGCACCCAGCTAAGTTTCCTAGTTCAAGCCCCGTCTGAAATTATAGCAATGCGAAATATGTTTTTCCGCATTTCGGGATAATGCTCACTATAATTAAGCCAATCCAATACTGTAAAATTATGCGGCATATACAAATGTACCTTTTTATAAAAACAAAAAAAGTCAAGACAGTCACGTAAATAAGAAACCGTACTCAACTCAATGCTGCACCTTCATGAACTTTAGCAAAGTTTACGATACCATGTGAAAGTCTCTGGCAGGAACTGTACTTCAAGCACTCAGAAGGGGGGGAGGGGTGAGGACACGGAGAATTAACCTCTTAATGAGCCGGGCACACATCCGGCGCTTATCCCATTTACTCCGAAAGCGAAAGAGGATTGCGCCGGAGCTTGTCTTTATGGGGCCATGTGTTTGAAACCCCATAAAGATAAGAAAACGTTTGCGACGGGAGGAAAGCAGGCGAGGGAGTCCAAGTAGGCCGTCCCAAAAAGCCAAAGGGAGTCAACATAGAAAGCTCTTTTCCAATGGCTGGCCACCGTTTAGCATAAACGGTGACGCCAGCCAATGGAAAAGAGGGGTGGGGCTTAAAGCCCTTTACTGAAACTCCTCAAAGACATTAAATTACGCCGAGCGAGCTGCGCACCTGCGCAGCCACGCTAGGCAAGACCTAAAAATGATATAATACATCCTTAGATGCCGGACTACTTCCCCCTCCTCCACCAGAGAAGCAGTTACATCATTGTTGAAACCTAAAAAGCCCCCACAAGAGTTGCCTCCTATCGCCCACTTTCTATATTGAATACTAAATTTAAGATACCTAGTAAGATCCTCACCTGCAGACTACTTCCGATGTTACCCAGACTAATACACACTGATCAGTGCAGATTTGTGACTCGCCAAAGCACCTTGTTAAATATAGGAAGGTTGTTTCAGATCAAGTACACCAGCAGAGCTCTCCACCCCCACACCGGTTGCCTTTCCTTAGACATCCGCCGAGCGTTCGACTCCTTGAACTGGGATTACATGCATGCCACACTGGCTCGATTTGGGACACCTCAAGTCTACATTAAATTGGTCAAATTACTATATACAGACCCCACGACCAGAGCAAGAAAGGGTCCCCACATCTCCCAATCCTATTACGGGGCATGAGGCAGGGCTGCCCTCTTCCCCCTCTCCTTTATCCTCGCGATTCAACCCATAGCACAAAGAAACAGACAGGAAGCAAGGCACAAAAGGATTCCAATGGGAGGCATAGTTCACACCATTTCAATGAATGCTGATGACATGATTCTGTATTTTAAGGATATCAGAGAGGCGCAGATGGAAATGGCCCAACTATTGTCCATCTTTGGGACCCTTTCTGGCCTCTGCATTAATGTAGACAAATCATGTGTTTTCCTGTGCTGGTACATATGCAGAGCCAACCCTACAGTTTGGTCAATCTGTGACCCCAGTTAACTTCCGATTCCTAGGAATTCAAATACATAGAGAGGGCCCTGAAATACTGGAAGGCAATCTCTCACACACAATCACATTGCTCAAATCACAGGTCATCTTTTGGTTGACATTGCTCCTCTCAGTGGCAGGGCAGTCAGCACTAGCCAAGATGGTGATGTTGCCACGCCTTTTATACCATTTTGTGAACTTACCAATTATAATTCCTAATGAAATGGGCTCTCCCGGCGACTGAACTCTCTCCTGACTGACTTGATATGGGGAGGACGTTGAAAAGTCAGCCTAGCAAAAGTACAACTTCCGACGGATAGAGGAGGATTAGGAGCCCCTGATTTTAAGGCAAACTGCATTGCTGGAGAACTGAAATGGTGGTCATACTGGCTTGTTCATATTGTATTGCTTTTCACAAGTTATTGATATGATGTACAAAGTAAACACATTTGCCATACATTAAAGTCACTTTGTGTCAGGATAAGTAAGTCATATACGTATAATTAACTGTGGTCCTGTGGCCACTGGATACCTTCATGTTGGGGTCCACCTCCTTCCCATTCAATACCCAACTCCCGAGTAAGACCAGATGTCCGGTCCATCAAGGATATAGTATTTGTCATTGGCGGGCCAGTAACACAGACATTGTTGGTCTCTCTTTGTTTTCACAATAACCGACATTACAGCAAAGGTCACAAGTGTATACACATCATAAAGTAATCAGTTTCAATCAACAATAAAGAGAACAAGATAGAACAGTACCCATCCCCTCACCCCAACCTGTCTGTGTGTAGGGCTATAACTCCATCCCTAATAACTACTTCGATATTCATACAGGGCTGAGGGCGAGTTTACTGCTAATTGTCTCCCGGTGATAGTCTCTGGGTGGCGCCTAAACCTGTATGCCTAGGTTTTTAATCTCAGTGAGGTGTTTAGCAGCGGCAGGTGAGAGGTAAAATCTCAGCTGCATATTATTTACCAGAGGTAGAGAGAAGGTTTTCAGGGGGTTTGATCATCCTTACTTGCCTCAAGTTTTTCTAAATGGGTGTTCCAACACTCCAAGGGACCTGGTCCGTCACCCCTCGTGCGCAGACGTTTGTGTACCATTAGTTCCCACCGGTGCCCATCTGAGCATATCTGCCTATTAACGCATCAGCCATGGCTGATTTGCAGGCCATAGTAATGCATCGTTTGGCCAGAATTAATGCTAGGTTCTGAAATGTGAGTAGGCCCTTGCTGGTTTTAGTGATCTGCCTTGTGTCAAGTAAGCACCGAAGTGGCTGTGGGGGAAATAAACAGCCTGTCACTTCGATACCATTCCTGACACCCATTCCGAAAAAGGGCGCATTATTGTGCATGACCACACCATATGAAGGAAAGCAGTGTTCTCTGACTTGCACCTCGGACATGTGCTAGGGGCACCTGGGAACATCCTGCTGATCCTGTGCAGGGTTAAATATGCATGATATACGTAATAGAATTATATAAGGCGGAACAGCGGATTATGCGTTACCTGTTAACCGATTGTAGACATCAGTCCCACTGTTTATCTGCAAGATCAGTCCCAAGCTCCAATTTACAACAGTTTCGGTGCTTTTCACGTTCCCTAATGAGGGAACCTCGCAATGCGGAATATAATTGTGTAATGGCTTTGGTGGTGTTCCCACCAGTCAGGGCTGCCTCTACAGGACCCCTTGCGGGGGTTGCTCTCAGTCAGTTTGCCAGGTCCTCCTCTTCTCACCCTGTAGAGATGAAGAGAGATAGAACTGCTCTGCTCCCAATCCATGATCTAGCGCCAAAGTATCAAAGGCACAAAATCCTTCTTCAGTCACCACGTCTGCCCCGGTTGTAACGCCTGCTTCTGCCCAGTCTCGGAAACAATCTGCCGTCCTCAAGCCTGTGCATTCCGGCATGGCCCAAAAAGGAAGACTGGGTGCATAGGGCGTACGACGTCACCCACGCATCGTTTCCAGATGTGTAGCGCCGTTCTCAACAGCACGCCATCCATAAGTCTGTGGAACTGCAGTCTGCTGTAGGAAGCTGGCTCTGTATATACTATACCAAAGTGAGGTATAGTGTGCACAGAGTCCAGTGGAACCCCAAAGGTAGGCAGAGGTAAAAGTAGATAGCACCTTACTCTCTATTTGTGGTAGTGTGGCCGAGCAGTAAGGCTTTATCAGAGGGTACTGTTAAGCATTTGTTGTACACACTCAGGCAGCAAATGATGTCACACACTCAAAGACTGAACTCAGACCAATGTGTTTGTATAAAAAATATTAAGTTCTTTTATTTCTAGAACTAAGCCAAGCCTGGTGCAGATAAGTGAAATAAATGCATTGCAAAATCTTATGCAATGTTTAAAGTTGAATGCAGGTTCAAACGCAGCTGACTGAATTACAGGTAATACAATGTTTCAAAATTACTTTTCAGTTACTTTACAGACTACTTTGAACGTTATATTTTAGATTACTTTTTAAGTTACTTTTTCTACTCAGTGCGATATGCCTAGATATTACAATGGGAAATTTCCTAGAGAAAAGGTAAGTAAATCAGTTTTTGTACATTTGCAGTTTTTCAGTGCTTCATACAAATCAATTCCCCATAGAACAATTTTCAAGGATAAACAGTCAATGTATTCCTATGGAGAAAAATGAAGTTAACGGTTTGCAGGTAAGTACAGGTTTGTGGGAGTTAGTATTCTGGAGTTAGAACCACGGTTCTCCAGGGTCAAGGATGCCTTCCTGAAACACCTTCAGCGGCACTAGGGCAACCGGGTGCAGAGTGCTGAGGTCCAATGTTATCCAACGGGGGATAGAGGGCCTCTGGTTGGTGGCTGCTCACGAGCAGGTCACAAGGTTGTGGGAGCAAAGCTCCTGGTGTTAGGCTCAGGGCAAAGGGGGATCCGGGTTAGCACCCAAAGTACAACCACAGCGGCGGCTGGGTGCAGGGTGTTATTTTGGCATTGGGTGCCCTGTTGTTTTCAATGGGAACTCTCCAGTTGCAACAAAGACTGAAGGCTCGGGATGAAGATCTCATGGAGGTCACCACAGATTGGAGAGGTAAGTTGGGATGCCGGGACACCGTCAGTTGGGCCACCTAAGGCCGTGGGGGACGGGTGCAGGGGTGTCTTTAGGAATCAGGTTTTCCCTGACTAGCTCCGGTCGCGGTCAGGGGCATCCTCCAGAAAGGGGCTGCAGGATTCGCTTGGAGATTAGAGGCAGGTCAGAGATCACCAGATCTCAGGTCAGGATCACCGGGAGACCTCCTCGTGGTGTTGGGCCACTCGAACTCGGGCTGTAGGTGTCGGGTGCAGACTCAAGGTTCTCGCTGGGCCAGAGTCTGTGGGTGAGCAAATCCAGTGCTCACGGGAGACAAAGTCTTCGGTTTGGAAGACAGGACAGGTCCTTTGGGTTCTTGAGGTTGCTGGCTGCAGGACACACGGGGATTTTGCTGGAGCAGGATCGAGGTGGGGGACAGGCCGGTAGGGCTGGGGCCAAGTCAGTGGGCGTCCTCCTCTTCTTAGTTCCAGCATGGCTTCTTCTTTTCTTCTGGTCTGTTCTCGTCTGAGGAGGCAAGGTTCAGCATTACAGGTAAGTACAGGTTGGGACTAATGGGTCCCTTCCTTGGGGTAGATACACCCCCTATTATGCCACCCTCCAATGTGAGGGGGGCATACGCGTCTCTCCGGTTGGCTGGGTCCCTCCATCTGTAAGATGGCGGGGACTGAGAGTTGTGCTTCATCTCCCCCACCTGAGAGGTGGGGTTGGCAAAGGTGGGCACACCTCCCTACCTCACTTGGTTTTCCAGCTGATTCTCACACCCAAAGAGGGGGCCATTTGCTGAAGGCAGCAAAGAGCTGGGGTAGCTCACAATGGCGGCAAGCCTTTGTAGCTTCCCCTTAAATGGATCCTGCCCATCCTGGGGGAGGAGGTTTGGCACCTCGTCCCAGGATGTGCATTGTTTCAGACCCCCAAGAGCAGCAGGCTCTAGACCCTGGGGGTCCAGAAACATGTCTGGTGGTGGCAACTGGTGAGCAGCCACTCAGCCAGGACACTAGTTAGGTCATTTGTTCAGGGGGCACCTCTAAGATGCTGTCCGAGTGCATTTGTCATTAAATCCCACACTGGCATCAGTGTGGGTTTAATGTGCTGAGACTTTTGATACCAAACTTCCCCGTTTTCACTAAAGCCATGATGGTACTGTGGAGTTCGTAATGACAGACTCCCAGCAACATATACTCCTAAAGGCATTACTGCACTTACAATGTCTAAGAATTGACTTAGACGCTGTAGGGGTAAAGGGCTCATGCACCTGTACACTCACCACTGGTATAGTGCACCCAGCTAGAGAGGTGGCTGACCTATGCCAGGGCAGTGGGTTGTAGGCATGGCACACAGGGATGTGTGCTATGTCGACTCTTCACTTGGTTCTGCACCAAAACATGCAGCCTGCAATGGCAGTGTGTGTGTGTAAAGGTTCAGGCCTCTAAGGGTGGCACAATATGTGCTGCAGCCCTTAGAGGCCTTCCCTGGCCACAGTGCCCACGGTACCTAGGGTACAATTTACAAGGGACTGACCTGTGGCCAAAGAATGCCAATTGGGTTTTGTCTTAATGCATGCAGTTTTAGGGAAAGAACATAGGCCCTGGGTACCTGTTTGGCAGGAGCCCAGGGCACACTCAAAGTACATCAGCAGTTTGGCAAAAAGTAGGGCAACAATGCAAAAAGAGGGCACTTTCTTACATCTTCCCGCTCATACATCCAGAATACCTGCATATTCAAGAGTTGGTGTTCCTGTGAGCCACTGCATTGGCCACTGTAATGTGATGCGGCATAATAGTATTCGTAGTGAGGTGCACCCAGGCCTCTTTCATCTAACGGGGCAAACAGTTTATGTATCAATCAATCAATCAAACATTTGTAGAGCGCACTACATACCTGTGAGGGTCTCAAGGCGCTGAGAGGAGGGGCGCTACTGATCGAACAGCCAGGTCTTGAGTAGCCTCCTGAAGGTCAGCAGGTCTTGGGTCTGTCGTAGGCTCAGTGGGAGGGTGTTCCAGGTCTTGGCTGCGAGGTGGGAGACGGATCTCCCGCCGGTGGTTGTTCTTCAGATGCGCGGGACGGTGGCGAGAGCGAGGTCGGCGGAGCGGAGCTGACGGTTGGGGATGTAGAAAGAAAGTCGTCTGTTGAGGTAGGCTGGACCGGTCTTGTGGAGTGCCTTGTGTGCGTAGATGAGGAGCTTGAAGGATATCCTCTTGTTGACCAGCAGCCAGTGCAGGTTTCTCAGGTGGGGGGTGATGTGGCCGTGGCGTGGTACGTCGAGGATCAGTCGTGCCGAAGGGTTTTGGATGCGTTGCAGTCGTTTGATGAGCTTGGTCGGGGCTCCCGCGTAGAGGGCGTTTCCGTAGTCGAGTCTGCTGCTGACGAGGGCCTGGGTGACTGTTCTTCTTGTATCTGTCGGGATCCACCTGTAGATCTTGCGGAGCATGTTGAGGGTGTTGAAGCAGGAGGAGGAGACGGCGTTGACTTGCTTGGTCATGGAGAGCGTTGAGTCGAAGATGATTCCCAGGTTGCGTGCGTGGTCGGTGGGTGTCGGGGCTGCCCCCAGTGCCGTCGGCCACCAGGAGTCGTCCCAGGCTGAAGGGTTGGAGCCGAGGATGAGGACCTCCGTTTCGTCCGTGTTCAGCTTCAGTCGGCTGATCTTCATCCAGTCGGCGACGGCCTTCATTCCTTCGTAGAGGTTGGCTTTGGCGGTGATGGGGTCCTTGGTGAGGGAGAGGATTAGTTGAGTGTCGTCGGCGTAGGAGATTATGTTGAGGTTGTGCTGTCGGGCGACGTGTGTGAGCGGGGCCATGTAAATGTTGAACAGTGTCGGGCTGAGGGAGGATCCCTGGGGTACGCCGCAGATGATCTCGGAGGCTTCGGATCGGAATGGGGGAGCCAGACGCTCTGGGTTCTGCCAGAGAGGAAGAAGGTAGTCCATTCCAGGGCTTTGTCTCGGATCCCTACGGCGTGGAGGCGTGCGCGTAGTGTGCGGTGGCAGACGGTGTCGAAGGCGGCAGAGAGGTCCAGGAGGATGAGGGCTGCGGTCTCACCGTTGTCCAGCAGGGTCCTGATGTCGTCGGTGGCAGCGATGAGGGCGGTCTCGGTGCTGTGGTTCTCGGTGCTGTGGTTGCTGTGGAACCCTGACTGGGAAGGGTCCAGGATTTTGTTTTCTTCAAGGTATCGGGTTAGCTGTCTGCTGACTATCTTCTCGATGACCTTGGCCGGGAACGGGAGCAGAGAGATGGGCCGGAAGTTCTTGAGGTCTCTAGGGTCTGCCTTGGGTTTTTTGAGTAGGGCGTTGATCTCAGCGTGTTTCCAGCTCTCTGGGAAGGTCGCGGTCTCGAGGGAGAGATTGTTGACGTTGTGCAAGTGGGGTGCGATGGAGCTGCTGGTTTTGTTGAAGATGTGGTGCGGGAATGGGTCTGACGGGGAGCCAAAGTGGATTGTGCTCATGGTCTTGACGGTGTCATCGATGCTCACGCTGGTCCAGGCTAGCAGGGGGTCGTGGTCGATGGTGTGCGGAGAGTCTGTTGTGTTGCTGTCTGTTGGGGCTGTCTGGGTGCTGAAGCTGTCGTGGATGTCTGCTATCTTGTGGTGGAAAAAAGTGGCAAGGGAGTCGCACAGGGCTTGCGACGGCGGGATGTCGTTGGTGTTGGAGAGTTCCTTCACGATGTTGAAGAGCTCCTTGCTATTGTGTGCGTTGTTGTTGAGGCGGTCTTTGAAGGAGGTCCTCTTGGCAGTCCTGATGAGGTGACGGTGGTTGCGGGTGGCGTCCTTGTGGCTGCGTGGCTGTCCGGAGTCTGTTCGCTGTGCCATTTCTTCTCTAGTTTCAGGCAGGCTCGATTGGAGGCTAGGAGTTCTGGGGTGAACCAGTATGGCTACACTCTTTCTGCCCTTGCCCCAGATCAAGTCCAATAATACACTCCATAAGTCTATGAAGAAGGCCCATCCAATGACCAATGGATGGGCCGCAAAGAAGTATAAGAGGTGTGGCAGTACCAACATTTTGGCAATGGCAATCCTGTCCATAGGGAACAAGAGCAGCCCAGTCCATAAGGGGAGGGAGCAGCACACCGCAGTTACTGCCTTTTCTAAGTTCCCTTCGGGGAGGTCTCGAGGTTCGTAATATATCTGTACTCCCAGGTACTTGATGGAGTCAAACTGCCAAATCAGTTCCATGTGGCATTGCCTTTCAACTGTTCACAGGAATACACATAAGTGGGAATAAACATGTTTTATCCCAAATAACTCAGAGCCCCAATAGCGATCCAAATGTAGTCAGCACTGTCATGACCTCTGGCAACACTGTATGGTCCGCCCTGAAGTAGATCAGTCCATCATCTGCATAAAGGGACACTATCTGGGGTCGTCCAAGCACCACATTCGTCCATCGCCAGGACGAACAACAGCGCGAGAAAGGGCAGCCCTGTTGTGTGCCTCTGGAAAGGGATCAGATATTATGTTACCCGTGCACACCCTGACAATTGGATTAGTGTATAGTATCGCCACCAACGTTAAAAAGAAGGTCCAAATCCCATGTAATACAGGACTGCCATGAGATAGAGCCAGCCCAGAGTATCAAATGCCTTCTCGATGTCGAGAGGCAGACCATCACTCCATCCCAGCCTGTTGCATCCAATCCATGACATGAAATAAGCGCTGTAAGTTAATAAAAGTATAGCGTCCAGGTATAAAACCATTTTGGTCTGAGTGAACTAGAGTGGAGCTCATTATCGTCAAGCCAGTAGTTTCCCAAGAACTTTATTATCAAGGTTAAGGAGAGATAGATGTCTATATGATTTCACATCCAACGGATCACGGCCCAGTTTAGGGAGGACCACTATCACCGCTTCCCTCACGTAAGTTGTTAGGGTTCTGCCATCTAGTGCAGCCTCAAATATTTAAGGAGACATGGGGCCAGCCGGGCACAGTAGTGAGCATAAAACTATAATGGGAATCCATCTGTTCCCAGGACCTTCCCTCGAGCTATCTGGATTATTGCCTCCCACACTTTCTCCAGTGTAACTGAGCTGCCTAACTATTGTCGCTGCAGGGGGCTTACTGTGGAGGTATGTACAAACGTCAGATAAGTGGTGAGTGCCTCAGGGTCGGCTACTGAGGGCTGCTCATATAAACCCTTTTAGTAGTTTCGTTTTCAAACTGTCTACTGATGTCTTTTTGGGTATTCATTATCTGCCTACAATTGTCAGATAGCAGTGATTCAAAGTCGGGGACTCTCCGAGAGCAGCAACCATGCTAGCAATTGGCCTGCTTTGTCCCCATGTTCATGCTGTAACTGTGTGTGTGCTTTATGATCGAACTTGGACAGCCGAATTGCCAATTGCCTGTGTTTTTCCTCAAGGCCAAAAGAGTTAGTATGGGTCATGGTCTGTCAAACAAGTTCGCACCAGCTCACCAAGGCAGGCCTCCATGGCCACCACCTCAGCAATTAGCTCTGTCTGCACTCCATAAATTGTTTTCATGCATATCCAGCCCAACACAACTTTAAATGCATCCCATTTCAACCAGTACATTGGATGCTGCCCCATCATTATCATGAAAGTAACGATCAATAGTTTCACTAATCTGTGTGCTAAACTCCACGCAAGCCAAAGCTTCAGTGTGCAGGCACCAAGTAGGGATCCTCGGCCTGGGTCTACCCCAGCATAATGAAACCAGTAGAGGGCTGTGGTCTGACAGGGTCTTGCCTAAACATTCCATGCTCTACGTAACCCATGTCTGAGAGGTGAAAACCCAGGCTGGAGTGCAATTTGAGTACTGTTATTCATGGAGTGTAATAAGCGTCAAATCTCCCCCACTTTTAAGTCATGCGTCCACATATTCAGGTGTGGTGAGACAGTACAGAAGTGTGTGCCGAAAGGGGTGTCTGGTTCTATCCACCACCAGGTCAATTACCCCATTATAGTCCCCCCCACCACAGTGTGGGTGTCGTTTAAGATGCTGGTGGTCCCGTGGTTCGAGTATATATCGCTCCCGGACATAAAAACAATAACAGAAACCAGGCGCGCTCTAACAGCAGAGAGCCATCCAGTGATCAGTGCAAGCCGTCCGCGGTGCAAGGTCACACAGATGGTCTGCTGTGCACACGTCTCGGAAGCGGCGGGGTACACTCGCTTTCCTAACCCACCCAGCTTTCACTACGGCTGAACGCACCCTAGAGCTGGCAGCGTCTCCTGCAGCGTCTCCTGCGGGACACCCCCTGAGATGGCCGGAGCGCTGGAGAACTCGCGGAACTCCGACTCCATCCTTCCCCCCTATGCAGAGCTGCGCAGGGCAGCCGCTTAATCTGGCTTCCCAGCCAGAAACATCCAACAAACAACCGTCCCGTCCCGCTGGGCCGCTTCCCGGCGAGAATACTGCCAGTTTGGACAGTCAAGGCGCAGATTCCACAGCCAATCGGCACATCAGACTCCTGTGCAGCAGGCTAGGATTGGATAAAGCACTACCAGTGCTCCAATCCTGGGTCACCTTGTACTTTAACATCACTTACTAAACGATACCAGAATATGTTCAGCTGTGGGATTGGTTGACGTACGACCCGGAAGTGCTAATGTGAAGGCCACATGGACCACGGTACCCTTTTAAAAAAAACATAAACAGCGGGCAAGAGTAGTGTGCTGAATTCAATGGACGGTCCGTGTAAGTAGTAGACAGTTAACTACTTTCTTTCTCAGACCCGCCACAGAGAAATGGTCCACCGGTTCAGCAAGTTGGGAAACAAAAGAACAGGGTGCGTACTTTGGAATTATGCGCCCGAATTGTGTTACGGCACAGCTGCTAACTTTCTCATTCCTTGAGAGTGACGTTTCTGTGTTTTCATTCAGTTAATGTGTGACACTTTTGCGTTATATTTCACGGTGATCGTAGTGAAGCAGATTTATCTATTTAATGAGTGCATGTCCCTAGGTCCACCCTGTAAGCACACTGAACATGAGCGCAGCGCAGCTAAGTTGTGTAGATTGTCCCTATGATGGGCCACAATTTATTGACTAGTGTGGGATGTACCTGCAGCTCCTGTACATAAATGCTAATCTCAAGGCTGTTTCTAAAACATGCTTATATTCATTGACACTAATCAGGCATTTGATCTCATGCAGTGATAATGTTCTAAACCAGCATTTTTTGTAGGCAACTGAAAAAGAGCTTTAGCCTGGTATTGTTAATAGGTAATCAATCGGGCTGCATAGTTAGAACTGGCAGAAAGCGTAAATCACATATTAGGAGGCCATTTGGTAACCACTGCTGAGTGCGCCTACAAACGCAAACCTTGCAAAATAGTGTTTCTCATTTAATGGTATTTCTCATCTGCAGGCGAAGGAATTTGAAATATGAGCATTTTTTTCATTTACTTCAATTTTACGTGCAAACATCAATATGTTGGTTTAATTTTGCCAAACACTACAGCACTACAGTCAGCATGTGTTAAACCATCCTATCTATTTGCCTCCAATACTCTTACCAGTTGCTGCAACATAGGTCTGGAGCACTCTCAGACCTGAGCCGATAAGAGCGCCTCTCGTCAGTTGCTTATGTAAGCTTGTCCATGTGTCAGCAGCGCTCTTACAGCAGTTTTGACCAGGGAGCTGGCTGGCACTAAATGCCACTGTCTGACACCTAATTAAAAGAGTAGAGTGATCCACAAAAAGGCAGGGGAAAAAGCGATATCTAGCTTAGCTTTCTCTTTATCTTGTTTGCGTGACAAATTACCAACCACGGAGTAATGCATTACTCTTAACGCGCCATGCTTGACACTTGGTAGGACTGTTTTAAGCACTGGCAGCCCTTATAGTGTGTAGGAGATGGGAATAGAGAGTGACACACATGCTGCACATGTGTTGAAAGCAGTTTCCATCCTCCATAGGTGTGTAGGGTTTCTACCCTCCCTAGAGAACAGTTCACGTTTTAAGGTTCTGCAAAGGCCTGGACATGATTCTTTAGTAGAACTTAATATGAGATTATCTATATTATCTGTTTGGTCGAAACCTACCAGGCAGTCTGGTTTGCTAACAACATCTTGGGGACATTCGGAAAGCTTCCCTGGGAATGCATTCTGCTTATTGCTTACTATTGGTTTTGTGGTTTGTATCTTACATTTGCTTGCTTTCTATTTACTGGCTCTATTTGTTTTAGGCTGGTCAGCTTGAGTTCGTCCTTTCCCTTGTCCAAATCCCACTTACCGTAGTTTTCCATCAGTGCTGTATTTCTGTAAATCTTGTTCTTATCTTGTCACATTTGCTAATGATGAGGTCAAATGTCAGGCTCTGTCTTCAAGGACGCTTGATGTTTACTTTTTCTTTCCCTGACTTCAAAGTGAGAGAATTTATGTGTCAATCACGCTGGCTACTAAGGGTGTGTTGGAGGAAGGCTGTGAAGTGTGGGGCAAACAAATATTTAATTGCAACTGAAACAAATCAATATATCAGGTGATGACATTTCCACACATGATAGATAGTTTCTGCACTGTATACTTTCATCAGTAAAACTGTATGTCTGTGCAAATGTAATGGTCCTTTCAATTGAAGATGTGTTGTCAATCAATCATAGGGTACTCCTAAAGCACTGCTTGCCACCGAAAGGGTATTCAGGTGCTGTGCTGCGGTGTCAGCCGAAAAGTCAGGTCTTGAGACTCTTCCCTGAAGTGGTTCAGCGAGGGTAAAGTGTGAAGGGGAAGGGTTTTCAAGGACTTGGCGGTGAGAAGGAGCGTCCTCCGGTGTGGCACGGCAGATGTGTGGCACCTGTGTGAGGGCAAGGTAAGCAGAGGTTCCTGGGAGGTAGGCGGAAGTTCAGGCGGTGGTTCGTGTAGGCGGGTCCTTGGACGTGGAGGGCTTTGTAGTCGTGGGTGAGGAGCTTGATTTTGCATCTTTTCTGGATGGGGAGCCAGTGAAGGTCTTTCAGGTGCTGGGTGATGTGGGTTCTCTTTGGCAGGATGAGGATCAGTCTGGCTTCTGTGTTCTGGATCATCTGGAGCCTCCTTATGAGTTTGGTGGTGCTGCCTGTGTAGAGTGTGTTGCCGTAGTCCAGCCGGCTGGTGATGGGGGCCTGCGTCACAGTTTTCCTGCATCTGATGGGGAGCTCTTCAAGTCTTTGCAGAACATACAGAGATTGTTGAAGCAGGCTGATGACACGGCATTGACCTGACGTTTCATGGAGAGTTAGCTGTCCAGGATGATGCTGAGATTGCTGGCGTGGTCTCTCGGAGTGGGGGTGGGTCAGAGTTCCAATGCCCACCAGGAGTATTTCCAGAGGGTGGTGTGTCTGCCGAAGATCAGTACTTTAGTTTTGTCCATGTTTAGCTTCAGAAAGTTGTTCTTCATCCAGGCTGAAATGTTCTTCATACAGTTGAGGAAGTTGGTCTTCGTCGTGTTGGGGTCCACTGAGAGCGCGAAGATGAGCTGGGCGTTGTAAGCGTAGGAGATGATGTTGATGTGGGTTCTGATGATGTCTGCGAGTGGACTGTAATGGCAATGCACTACCACACTGTATATACTCCCCTTTACCCCACTCCCCTCTACTCTGCATCACATCACGGCACTGCACTCTACTCTGCACCACTCTACTCTGTGCCACTTCACTTTACGCCTCTCTGCACCACTGCAGTCTATGCAACTGCTCTCTATGCTAATTTGCTCTACTCTTTACCATTCCACTCTAAGCCAGTGCATCAAATGCCAATCCGCTCTATGCCACACTAATCTACTCTGCACCACTGTACTCTACACCACAGCAGACTACCATGAGCAACTTCACTCTACACCACTTCACTTAACTCTGAAACAGTCTACTCTACAAAAACCGCATTCGGCACCTCCACGCCACTACAATCGGTGCTGCACCACTTCAGTCTGCGCCACTATACCGTATACCACTGCACTATACTCTATCCACTATGCTCTGTGCCAATGTACTCCACACCACTTCACTCAGAACCAATGTACTCTATGCCATTGTACTCTACATCAACCTACTCTGCACCAGTTAATCTTTTGCCACTGTACTGTACTCTGCAACACTCTATTCCCTGCACTATACACCATTATACTCTACGTCACTATATTCTACTCTGTATCACCATACTGTCACTCTACTCTGCACCACTCTACTCTAAGCCTTTGCACTCTACGCTACTCTACTATACTGCACTCAACAATAGTCTACTCTGCAACACTGCATTCTCTGCCACTGACTCCACTCTACTCTATGCCACTACACTTTATACCACTCTACTCTGCATTACTCCCCTCTACGCCACTGCTCTTTACCCTGCACTACTCCAGCTCATAAAGATCCTCCCCATATCCATCTCTCCAATGACCTATTTGTCCTTGGCACATGCACACTTTATTTTTCCTATGAATTTTAATAGTTTCCAAGTCCTATTGTGTCATATGTACCATTTACTTCTGGCACCTTTGCAAATATGTTGTTGCGTTCTGGGACTTTGTATGGTTGTATCTGAGACTATTCTTGCCTTGTAAAAGCAAAACTTTATGTCCCAGAATGTGACATGCTTTTGGATAAACTGCCAGGACTGGTTGAAGGTATTGCAGAGGACATGGATCTACTTGGCAGCAGTGGGTGTTTTTTGCTGCCTTAAGAGAGTAAACTAACATGGTACTGGGAAACATATTTTACTGCTGTCAAATAAAGAGTATCAAATATGCTTGTTCTCTTGTGCACTCCAAGAGGGAAGTCAACAGCTAAAATTCTTCCTTTAAAATAGCACCAATCAGATTATTTAAACGGAATCATAGGGGGTTCACAGCAGTTGAGAGGAGTTGCAAATGAGCATCTTTGCACCCTCAGTAATTTAACCAATCCGTTACTGCTATTCCAAGAAAGTATCCCTAATTTCTTTTTAATATTAGGTGGCTATTTATACCGGTTATCATTCCATGTATATAAACATGCTTCAGCCTAAAGCTTTCTATAAAAGTTGGTAAAAACAAATGCAACTAATCCACTTTCTGGTTCAGAAAGGTAGAGGGCAAATGTCCAAAAGCGATAGATGTCATTTGGCGCAGGAAATGGTAGCTGCAAATAAGTTGAGAGCCTGCCTGAGTCAATCCACTTCTATGGCCAGATCACCGGGGTATCGACAATCCACTTCCGGAACAGAGGTGAACTAGTGCCTGTCATCGTCCTGAAGCGTACCCGATACAGGAATTCATACGGCGTACTCACCGTACTTCTATTGACAGGTGCTTTTTTGTGGATTGTCGATACCCCGGCGATCTGGCCATAGAAGCGGATTGACTCAGGCAGGCTCCGCTTCATGACTCCTTAGGTCTCCGGCATTCCGGATTGGCCTTTCCTGACAACTCGTTACCCCGAGTTCCTTTTGCATTTATCTTTTCCCTACCAGCTCAGCCGGGTTGGAATTATCACCGGCAAAACGATACCACCCGATAATGACGCTTCTCAGACAGCCCTGAAGAAGTCACAGGATACTTCCCATGTGTGACGAAACACGTGTTGGCTGGTTGTTTTCGTAAAGATTAAATACCTGAAAGAACTATTGTCTTGATATCAATTATCAGACATTGTGAAAATACGAGTGACTTTTTTTGACAATAAGTAATTCACTTAGCTTACGTGTGCCCGGGACTTTGGTTTTCTGTATATTGTGTGGGTCCCCACCCACACGCAATTAGGGGTTTAGGGTTTTCACCTATCCTGGCTGCACCTTGCCCTACGGCAGAACGAATACCTTTACGCAAACAGAGCAGGGCGCCAAACTTTGTGACATATCCCAAACCCTTTTCATTAGACATACTACTATCCAAACCAACCTGGAATTATTAACATGACCCCCAACATGTGTTTCACTCTTATTAGTGCTCGTCAGAGGTGTTTCACTCTTATTAGAGCTTGTCAGAAGAATAGCTTTATCCAGACACCAGGAAGAAAGTGTCTGTCAAAACAATACCCTTTCAAGCTTCGAGTGCTGCATACATTGGGTGGTGTTCTATATAAAAGGACTGCTTTCCACCTAAAACTACCCAGGGTTCCCTGCTTCCTTTTGTGTGTGTATGAATGTGTGTGTATATATATATATATGTGTGTGTGTGTGTGTGTGTGTGTGTGTGTGTGTGTGTGTGTGTACACACACACAATAGTATGTTCATATAACAGTCCATTGTAATGAGCACAATATAAATTATGCAAATGTGAATACTTACATGCTTGCTGATAGTGCATAATAACCCCAGCTAGCACAAAATCAGAACTAATATTACCTCCAGTGGCAAAATGCTCAGTATTTGCTTCTCTCTGTCTAATGCCATTGAGCACATATTGGCCATTTTCCACAATCCTTATGTTTTCATTGCTAATAACTGTTATTTCTCTTTCAGATAGCTGATTGAAGTTTGGATAAATCTGCAGCTGGGATGAGTGAGGAGTGTGTTGCCCATGCCACATTCCATCCAGCCAGAAAAAGAACTAGAAATTAAAAAAAACATTACCTAGCAATGACATCGCAAACTATCATCTGAGATCTGTGAAATTCACTTTGCAACATTTTCATAAATAAAGCAGAAGTAATGGAGGCAGAAGCTGCCGGAGACTCTGGGACAGAAATTCCCAAGGAGGTTAAATATGGGAATAGTGAACAGGATGGCGGGCATGTGGTGATTGGGTATATCCGTGCTGCAGAACCTGCCCATGCAGGAGGGGATGCGCAGGAAGGACAGGACTGCATATTGAATGCAACAGGCGAGGTCAGCGCTGAGGTGCCTGCAAGTAGTTCTTCAGTGAAGGTGTTACCCTCACAGGCAGAGACTGTTTGCATCTCAAGCACAAAGGAAGAGGTTGACAATGGAGAACCATTTGCAAAAGCTGCCCGCCTGAGCAGCAATAATCCTCCCAGTGAAGCCATTGTTGGGGAAAGATATCCAGGCACCCCTCCCGAGGATTTCTCCGCGTCCACCATAGACCACTCCACTGGATCAACCTCTGTTTATCCCTCTCTCAAGATTAAAGAAGAAATGCTTGAAGTAGCTGCTTCTGCTGACAGTGCACTGGGTAATGACATTGCTCCCTTCCCAGAAGGATCAGCCTATACTTTTACCAGTCTCAAGGAAGGGGTTGAAGTGCAAGCAGCTCGTGACCAAGATCCTACAGTCAGCAGAGCTAGGAGTCCCAGATCATCCAGTGTGTTCATCTTGTCCAACGAGAAATCAGAAATACCCGAAATAGCTCTTCCCCCTGCAGAAGCCTTGGAGAGTGCTGGAACACTGGTACCTGAAGCATTACCTGATGCACACTCCTCTCTCAAGGCCATGGCGGAAACACAAGACTTATCTCTTCCCAAAGAACACAGTATAAATGAGACACCAGCCGAAGAATTTAGTGTTGGAACAGAGTATACAGAGGAGCAATTCTAGTAAGTATTTCCACGCTGTACTATAGAGGCGAAAGCTTATTATATGTACTCCGCACAAAATTGGTGTTAAATTATTTCTGTTCCTTTTTAGAAATAGAATGGGTACTACTAGTGACATCCCTCAAAAATAACCCTTTCCTCCATTCTGAATTATGAAAGCATAACTGCGCAAAAGCTTTCATTTTGTTGCTGTGTATGGTTTTTGTTGAAAATTGTGGCCTCTGCCAACGTTTAAAGAACATTTTTATATTATACGAATTAGCTGCTTAATTGTCTTTTCCTCTGTCCCAATTTATGAAAACGTTAAACTTAAAGTTAACTCAACAATACTGCTTCAAAATAATAGAAAACATCTATGTATCAACACTGAATATACGTTTTCGGTGTAATGTAAAACATCTTTGTAGAACAGGGTATAATTCTGGTATTGCAGTCATTTGGCAAGGGAGAGGTTTGTTAAAACTCCACTTTAAATCTGTTACTCAGTTTGCGTAGTTCTAGCCAGGAGTAGCAACCTACAAAAATTAAACAAACTTCCAGGTGACTTAATGTTGTCTACCTACTAAGGTGTTTTTTGAGTGGACGTTTTGTGGAAAAGGCTTCAGAATTCACCTTCCAATCGTATTGCATTATTTATGCACACATGTACCCATATGCTTCTCTGCAATGTATGTGTAACCTAGTATTGTAAATCTAAGCAGTGAATTATCATGAAAACAGAAGTGAACTGATGAAATAAAATGAAAAGAAAGGTTTATATAGCACAACTGTCACTCCTGACGGAGTCTCCTGGCGCTGCAGATAACTTAAACTAACTGTAACTGTCCAGACTAAATCATAGCCAGAGAGCAGACATCTGTTAGACCGAAGATCCAGGTCTTAAGGGTTCGTCTAAATAGGTCTTCACGTTGAATTGCTCTCAAGTCCTTTGGCAAGTTATTCCATGCTTTTGCTCCCAGTACCATGGCTGATTTCCCTCCTTTTGATGACAATTTAAACCTACTTATTGCCAAAAGATTTGCAGAACTTGATCGTAATGTCCTTGTTGTAGTGTATGGTTTAAATCTGATGGAGAGATAGGCGGGGCCAACTCCCCGAAAAGCTCTAAAAGTCGTCAGAAGTAGTTTGAACAGAATTCTTTTATGAATTGGAAGCCAGTGCAGAGTCTTCAATGCAGCAGAAGCAGACGATCTACGAGGAAGTCCCAAGACCAATCTGGCCGCTGCATGCTGGACTACCTGAAGCCGTCTCAGGGAGGATTTATTCGTCCCGACGAGGCTATTGCAGTAGTCCAGCCGAGACAGTATAAGAGCTACTGTCACCGTTTTCCTAGCTGCTGATGGAATAAGATTGAAAAACTTTTTCAATGTTCGGATATGACTAAAACAGATCCCTGTTAATGTTAAAACATGGGGCTTAAAGGAAAGGGAGGAATCAAACAGTACCCCCAGATTTTTAGCAACCTCAACCGTTGAGGGAGGGGCTGCAATATCCTCTGGCCACCAGTCTTTGGGTTGAAACAGATTGTTTTTACCAATGGGAAGAATCTCCGTTTTGTCGGTGTTGCAGCAGAGATGGTTGTTATTCATCCATTTAATGATTGCAGAGAGACAAGCTTTAAAATTTTCTTCTACTGTTGTTGATCTATCTTCCAGAGACAGAATAAGTTGGGTATCGTCAGCGTAAAATGTAGTCTCAATTCCAAAGGACGAGATTAATGAGATGAGCGGAGCCATGTATATATTAAACAACAGGGGACTGATAGAGGCCCCCTGTGGGACACCCGTAGAGACAATGCGTTCAGATGACACACAGGAGCCCAAGGAAACGACCTGTTTCCTGTTAGACAGGAATGATGTAATCCAGGCCAATGCCAGATTTGTAATGCCGCATGATCTTAATCTGGCTAACAGGATGTCATGGGAAATGGTGTCAAACGCGGCAGACAAATCCAAAAGGATCAAGACTGCCTTCCTGCCACTATCCATGATGAATTTTAGGGTCGGGCTCAGGCAGCAGAAGCTCAGACCCATTCAGCAGAAGACTAGTAATATTTCCAGGCAGGTGCTCCAGTCCTCTTCCAGCATAGGCCGCCTCTGAGCCTTGTCATGCCACTCGCCAAGATAATGCACACCAGCAGCCCTTTGAGAGCATTGAGTTCTGAGAAGGTCCGGCTATTGCCGAAGATAAGACCACTCAGCAGACTTTGCAGGAGTGCTGTAAATGTGTTTCAGAGGGGCCACCATTTGCTCAGTATCACACATCGCAGTGGTCCCCACTGGAGTGGCATAAACTAAGTTGTGCTGAGGTCCACAGCTGCCTCCAATAGAAATTGTTCTTTGCCTTCCTTCACTCTACCAGTGAGCAGAACTGTGGAAAGTACCCCTTAAGCAGTCATCCCCAGCATCCCAATAAATGACCTCGCTTGTTTGTATGGAAGAGTAAAGACTGCAATTTGATGGCTTCTTTCATTATAAGCATCCCCTTTGAACTTCCTTTGAGGTGCACATTTTGTAATGTAACACCCCTCTGTGAACCTTTAATACCTGCTGACCCCGTTCATGCAATTGAACTAGGTTTGTAGTGTGTCTTGTTTGTAGCCAACAAAAGGAATATAGTCTTGGTTGGATTGATCCTCAGGTAGGCGCTGGACATCCAGGTCTGGATATTGTGTAAGCAGTGTTCGAGGCTTTTGCTGTCCGAAGCACATGGGTCTTTCAAGTAGTGTATCATTGGCATATTGGTGAATCTTGATACTGTTATCTGTGAGTAGAGAACCAAGCGGCTTTATGAAAATGTTGAAGATGACAGGAGCCCTGGGGGACTCTACGGGTGATAGTGATCTTTTGTGACCTTGAGGTGACCATGTGAACAAACTGGTGTTGGTTGGAAAGGAGAGAGGAGAACCATTGAAAGATATTGCTGGCAAATCCCATTCACGATTTGAGGGTGTGTATGAGGGTGGGGTGGAACTGTGTCTAAGGCATCTGAAAGGGCCAGCAATATCAGGAGGCTGGGGTAATCTATGGTGAAGAGGGTGTTTTGATATGTGAGTGCAATATGGTAGTTTGAGTGTGAGTCTTGCTGCTGCATTCTGGGTGGTTTGGAGCCTTTTTGGTGAGTTGAACTGTGATGCCAGCTTCGAGGACATTGCTGTTGTCCAGTCTGCTGGTGATTAGAGATTGCGTGACGGACCTTGGGTGCCAAGTAGGAGCTATCTGAGGATTTTCTCGAGTGTCTTCACAGTTGTGGAAGCAGGTGGTTGTAACCATATTTACTTGGCTGTTCATTGAGATATTGCCATTCGCAATACCTAGGTTTCTGGCCAAGATGGATGGGCTTTTGAGTTGGTCCTAGCTCTGTGGGCCAAAAGACCAAGGACCAGAGCGAGTTATTGTTTCTGAAAGGGCCATTTCTGTTTTATCACTGAGTTTAAAGTTGATTTTCATCCCGTCCACAACCTCGCACATGCAGCTGAAGATGAAGGTCATTGAGTGTTTGAGGTGTCTTCTGCTAGGTAGAGGATGAGTTGGGTGTTGTTGGTGTAGGAGTTGATGATTCTCAGTCAGTGTGTGTGGATGATGTTGGCGAAATGGGTCATGTAGATGTTACTGAGTGTGGGGCTCAGCGAGGAGTCTTGAGGGACGCCACAGGTCAAGATGGAGTTGGCAGACGAGTACGGAACTAAGGCTGTGTTTGAGTGCTTCCTGAGAGGAAGGAGCTATCCTATCAAAGTGCTGGACCATGGTTACTTGCCCCATGGAGGCATTGCATGAGAACGGGGTTGGGAGACTGTGCCGAACACTGCTGAGAAGTGTAGTAGGATGAGTGTCGCTGCCCCCCCCCCCTGTCCACGATGCAGTTGACTTCCGTGGCAGCAATGGACTGGCCAGGTGCTGTGGTTTAGTCTGAATTAGGATTTGGAAGGGTCCAGGAGGTGGTTGGCATTTACATGGTTGGCCAGTCTGGTGTTGATGAGCTTCTTTGGCTGGGTAGGAGTTAGGCGTAAAATAGCGCTCTAGTTAGCTGATGGAGCACATGGTACAGGTGGTTTCCATACGTTGATGCCTGGCCAGCAGGTTAGGGTGTTATTTCGAGTGTTCTTGCTGATGGATTGGAAGAATTTGAGGCTGGAGAGGTCCGGTTAGTGGGCGGGGGTAAGTTGTTGTTAATGGATTTGATTAGTAAAAAATGTGAGCGGGTTGGGTACAGAGTTCCTGTGAAAAATGTGAGCGGGTTGGGTACAGAGTTCCTGTGAAGGGGCAATGTTGTGGAGCTGGCAGCAGGGGGACATGAATTCCTTCACTATGGCAAAGATTTCTTTCACAGTGTTGGAGCTGTTTTGGATCTGTTCAGTGAGGGCAAGGCACTTGTTGTGTTTTGTTTTTTTCTTAACATTTTATATTTGGTTTTTGAAAGTCATAACAGCAGGGACTCAAACAATTGTCCATTGCATATTAGAAAACAGTTTGGAAGGGCATCAATACAACTGGTATCTTCACACAGCTCAATGACTTGAAGGTATTGAAAGAATCGATAACAAACTGACAAGCATCATAAATCCAACTGCATTGGTCATCAATTCTAGTGTGACAACACTGCATTCGCTTCATCCAGTATATCCTACTCCTAATATTTGATCCAACCACCACATATCTTAAACAACTTGGTGGTTTTGAGTCCATGGATGCAGATATGAAAGGTTGATCTGTTGTCATTGGTGTGACACCACCATCATGCCACCTGTTTTCAGTGGTGCTTGGCGAGTCGGGGGTCTTCTGTGTATTAGCTTGCTTTTAGCTTGGATCGAGATGTAGAGGTAGTTATGGGGAGGGCGAGGTGGGTGGTGTTGGTAGTCCGCACAGAAGGTTATCTATGTGTGAGGTAACCTTTGTGGGTCAGGCTTGTGACTGTCTTTGGGGCTCTGGTTCCAGTTGCGCCAGGAGTTCTGAGTGTGAATGGTTCTGAGATGGTTGTGCATGTGCAGGTCAAATCTGACAGGGAGTGGCGTAGGAAAGTAGGATCTGCTTTTATGGTTACCCCCACTTTTTTGCCTGGTGCTATGCTGTTTCTGACTAGTCCGACTGGGCTCCTGCTAATCAGGGCCCCAGTATCTGTGCTTTCTCCCCTAAATTGGTGTGGTAAGTACTTAAGTACATCCCAGATTGGACTCTGGTGTATCCTTATCAGTCCGTAGTATATGGCACTAAGGTACCAAGGGCTTAGGTACACCAGGGGTCCCCCATGGGCTGAAGCATGCATTATGCCACCCATGGGGGATCACTCAAACTGTAACTACAGACCTGCCTTTGCAGCCTGTGTAAACTGGTGTTAGCACCACTTAAGACAGATATAGTTTTTCCTATATCTGAGTTCACTGCACCTAAAACCTATAAGTCACCCCTAAAGCAGGCCTTTCAATCCTGAAGGCAGGGTGCTCGGTTCTAAGTGTGAGGGTGCCCTGCATGAGCTGAACATCCCTACAACCTTGAGAGTTCATTCTCCTGGGTTGTAAGTGCATCAGCCATTACGATACATTGAGTGGCCATGCGTCGTTACGCAATGACCGTCTCTAAACTGGATAAAATGGATGATTCCACATTCTGTTTCGTTTTTTTAGGGGTTTTATGATAGCAAATTTCCAGTCCCTGGGAACAATACCCAAGGTGAGAGAGGAGTTCACTATACTGTTAATAACTGAGTTCACCACATCAATGATATGATGTAAAAAAATTGGGGGACATGCGTCCAATGGTGAACCAGATTTACAAGCTAAAATAGCCTCTTTCGTTTGGGCTAATGTTGCAGCTTGAAATGATTGCAAGACAGGAAAGTTCAAACCAAGATCTGATATTCGTTCATCAATGAAATCTTGTGGCCTGAAAGTTTCAAAGTTCCTTTGAATGTTTTTAACCTTGTTGTCAAAGTAGCATGCAATTTCATTACAAAGTGCCACGGACGAGGGGATAGTAGTATGCAAGACTTTAGGATCTGTAAAGGATTTTACAATTCTGAATATTTCTTTTTGGTTATTCTTGGCTATGATAATTCGATTGTAAAAGTATTCTTTTTTTGCAACTTTAATGGCCAGCTTATATTTCTTCCTGAAAGCTTTGAAGGTTTGCAGGTTGGATGCTTCATATCCCCTTCTCCACCTATGCTCAAGCTGTTTACTGTGTAGATGAAGATCCACAAGATCCCTTGAGAACCAAGGGTCACTGTGGATTTTCCTTTTAGAAATTCGAGTACCTCTTCTTGGGGGTTCCAATTTATTCCCTATGGATGTGAGCCAGTTAGACATTCTAGGTGAATCCTCTTCTGGTTCCCCAGTAAGTACAGGCACCGTGTCTTGAGCCGTAGCTAACAGAAGTGGGTTGGAGACTAATGAAAGCAATTTCCGCCTGGAAACGTTGATAGTGTCACTATCACTTATACCTATACTAGATTTTTGGTGAATTGAGAAGGCGAAGGGAATAAAACTGTGGTCCGACCAAACCTGTGGCAGTGAGTTACTAGTCTGTAAGGACTTTAAGTTGGTACAAACGGTGTCAAGTGTGTGCCCTCCACAGTGAGATGGACCTTGGACCATCTGTTTAAGTCCCAAGATGGAAATCATTTCTAGAAAAGATGAAACTCCTGGGCTGTTATCACATTCCAAGTGAAGATTAACATCCCCAAGAAGAGTGAAGTTTGAATACCTAAGCACTGCCTCACTAAGGGCATCTCCCAGGGATTCTAAAAAAGTGTTGCTGTTGCCTGGAGGCCGATACAGCAATACCCCAGAAAAGGAGAAGGAGTCATGCATGGTACAACAGAAGCCCATATTTTCTGCTCCTTTTAGTCCTTGTAGGGTAAAGGTCTTTACCCGCATGGTATCCCTATGTATAATAGCGACTCCCCCTCCCCTGCCATCCTCTCTATCTTGCCTGCACATGGTAAAATTTGGCGGCAGAGCAACCACTATGTCCGTATTACAATCTTCCCTCAACCAAGTCTCAGTAATGAATAAAAAATCCAACTTATTTTCGATAATCAGTTCATTAATGTCCAAGGCGTGCTTACTTAAAGATCGAGCATTTATTAAGCCCCCTAGGATGAGATCCGGATAACTGCTTGCAATATCTGAATCAGTCATGGTATGATGATCTATGAAGTTTATTTGTGTCTGGCATTTCCAGCAACTTATCGGGCCAATGACACTATTGACCTCTAAAACATGACCACATTGTTTACTGGTATTCAGTTTCTCCAAGTAACAAGAGGTCATGGTCTGGTTTGGAGGGTAACGAGCAGCATGGCTGGCGCTGGACGCGCAACGGACGCGGACGGGCGCAGACGGGCTTGCCTTTGGCGCGCCCGCTGCGCGCGTCCGCTGCGCGTCAGCACCATAGCTTGCTTAAATACCGTGCTGGAGAGAGTAGGTCCGTAGACTAGACCGTCACCCTATCAAGATGGCGGGCAAAGATGTCCCACCGGAAGTGGGGGCGGATATGTCGCGCAAGTACTCCCTCCACACAACCAGCACCAGCTGTGGTGGACCGGGGAGTGAACGCGTGAAACAGAGTTACACAAAGGTAAAAATTAAACAGTACAAGATACGTTCCCTACAAGATATTTTTTCACGATTTTTAATACCTATTTAAAATTGTAACTACAAACGTCGCAGAGCATAGTAAATACAGTGATTTTTAAAAAGAATTATAGCCAGAATAGCGAGCCTTAATCTTTGTTACAGCAAAACAGCAAGACCGGATTTTCAACAGGCCATATGGGTGGACTGTGGGGGGGCCGGCCTTTTCTCATGGGGCCAATACATGGAAAGAGTGGCTTAGATGTTTGAATTGAGGAATGGACATCGAAAGATCAGAGCAAGGACCTAGCATCAGCTGGTACTTGAAGGTCTGCATTTCTTAAAGAAGAAGGAATGACCATTTCGTTAGAATCCACGATGAAAAGTGCTTTAAAATGAATACTCTGCAACAACAGGAGCCAGTGAGACCTACAGGGAACTTGTCAAGTGTCAGATTTCCTAAGGCCGCTCACCAGCAAAATTCTACATCACTTGTAGTTTCCTCATTTGCCCATTCAGAATACCCAAATAGATGACATTGCTACAATCCATCAATGCATGGGCCAGGCTATCACATCCAGAGTTTTTTTTCTGCCAGAGTTAATCATACAGTTGGTTTTATCAGTGTTTAGCTTGAGTAAATCCTCGTGTATCTTCTTGACAGCTGGCACTCCCTGAAACAAAAGTCTCTATTTCCAGACTATGTGGTGCAGAAACTGCAACCTTATTAGGAAATGCAACTAATCTTCAAAAGTTGCAGGTGTTTTATTCTGAGAGTTGCCTAATTGTGGTTTGTTCCTCTGTGTCCAAGAGATATTGCTGACAATTTAGCCAGGGGTATGTGTTCAGTCCGTCTCTGTGTTCCTCATAGAATTATGGCTTCAGGTTGGGGAGAGTTTGTGTATTTACAAAATGACTGATTTTTGACCAGGCACAGCTGACAATTGACCTGGTGACCTGTGCAGTATCTGGTAAACCAAGAGTACATTTGTTGAGCTACTTCTAGGCAGAAGTTCTTGGTGTGAATTTGCTGTTACAACAATTGACACTCCAAATGGACATACAAATGACAGTGAGTAGAAAATGATGAACATGGAAGAGGTGGCAACTGGTTGTTTCTAGGGCACCTTCACATATTGCACTTAGACATGCTGGAGTCAATTGTTTTCCATTCATGCCACTGAGAAAGAGGCTATAGGTGAGTCCGCATGTTAACTTCCTTGAATGCAGTATTTGTTTGAACAGAGACTGTGCTTCCACTGAAAGTGCTTGTATTTCACTCCTACTGACTCACAAGTTTGATCCCTCACCTAACATGTCCACCATGTGCAAACGCAGTAGTGCTGCAGCTTGTACTGCTGTCCCTATGGGTTTTGAGGGGTTTTGCCTCCCCAAAATATGGTCGCTCATTAAAATGCAATGACTCAATGATCCCTATCAACGTTTGAGCCCAACTGCTGGTTGTCCTTGAGAAGGAGTTTATATGTTACGTAGCTGCAAGCAGGGACAGAGGACAGTGCCCAAACAGCCCTTTCCATAGGTGAAGGTGCATCCAGAGGTGCTCATCTACCAACAGCACCATGTCATTGGTTACAGTTCCCCCACCAGTCCGGCAGGACTGGGCTCAGGCAGCAGAAGCTCAGACCCATTCAGCAGAAGACTAGTAATATTTCCAGGCAGGTGCTCCAGTGCTCTTCCAGCATAGGCCGCCTCTGAGCCTTGTCATGCCACTCGCCAAGATAATGCACACCAGCAGCCCTTTGAGAGCATTGAGTTCTGAGAAGGTCCGGCTATTGCCGAAGATAAGACCACTCAGCAGACTTTGCAGGAGTGCTGTAAATGTGTTTCAGAGGGGCCACCATTTGCTCAGTATCACACATCGCAGTGGTCCCCACTGGAGTGGCATAAACTAAATTGTGCTGAGGTCCACAGCTGCCTCCAATAGAAATTGTTCTTTGCCTTCCTTCACTCTACCAGTGAGCAGAACTGTGGAAAGTACCCCTTAAGCAGTCATCCCCAGCATCCCAATAAATGACCTCGCTTGTTTGTATGGAAGAGTTAAGACTGCAATTTGATGGCTTCTTTCATTATAAGCATCCCCTTTGAACTTCCTTTGAGGTGCACATTTTGTAATGTAACACCCCTCTGTGAACCTTTAATACCTGCTGACCCCGTTCATGCAATTGAACTAGGTTTGTAGTGTGTCTTTTTTGTAGCCAACAAAAGGAATATAGTCTTGGTTGGATTGATCCTCAGGTAGGCGCTGGGACATCCAGGTCTGGATATTGTGTAAGCAGTGTTCGAGGCTTTTGCTGTCCGAAGCACATGGGTCTTTCAAGTAGTGTATCATTGGCATATTGGTGAATCTTGATACTGTTATCTGTGAGTAGAGAACCAAGCGGCTTCATGAAAATGTTGAAGATGACAGGAGCCCTGGGGGACTCTACGGGTGATAGTGATCTTTTGTGACCTTGAGGTGACCATGTGAACAAACTGGTGTTGGTTGGAAAGGAGAGAGGAGCACCATTGAAAGATATTGCTGGCAAATCCCATTCACGATTTGAGGGTGTGTATGAGGGTGGGGTGGAACTGTGTCTAAGGCATCTGAAAGGGCCAGCAATATCAGGAGGCTGGGGTAATCTATGGTGAAGAGGGTGTTTTGATATGTGAGTGCAATATGGTAGTTTGAGTGTGAGTCTTGCTGCTGCATTCTGGGTGGCTTGGAGCCTTTTTGGTGAGTTGAACTGTGATGCCGGCTTCGAGGACATTGCTGTTGTCCAGTCTGCTGGTGATTAGAGATTGCGTGACGGACCTTGGGTGCCAAGTAGGAGCTATCTGAGGATTTTCTCGAGTGTCTTCACAGTTGTGGAAGCAGGTGGTTGTAACCATATTTACTTGGCTGTTCATTGAGATATTGCCATTCGCAATACCTAGGTTTCTGGCCAAGATGGATGGGCTTTTGAGTTGGTCCTAGCTCTGTGGGCCAAAAGACCAAGGACCAGAGCGAGTTATTGTTTCTGAAAGGGCCATTTCTGTTTTATCACTGAGTTTAAAGTTGATTTTCATCCCGTCCACAACCTCGCACATGCAGCTGAAGATGAAAGTCGCTTGAGTGTTTGAGGTGTCTTCTGCTAGGTAGAGGATGAGTTGGGTGTTGTTGGTGTAGGAGTTGATGATTCTCAGTCAGTGTGTGTGGATGATGTTGGCGAAATGGGTCATGTAGATGTTACTGAGTGTGGGGCTCAGCGAGGAGTCTTGAGGGACGCCACAGGTCAAGATGGAGTTGGCAGACGAGTACGGAACTAAGGCTGTGTTTGAGTGCTTCCTGAGAGGAAGGAGCTATCCTATCAAAGTGCTGGACCATGGTTACTTGCCCCATGGAGGCATTGCATGAGAACGGGGTTGGGAGACTGTGCCGAACACTGCTGAGAAGTGTAGTAGGATGAGTGTCGCTGACCCCCCGCCCCCCCCCCCCACCCCCCCCCCCATGTCCACGATGCAGTTGTCTTCCGTGGCAGCAATGGACTGGCCCTGTGCTGTGGATTAGTCTGAATTAGGATTTGGAAGGGTCCAGGAGGTGGTTGGCATTTACATGGTTGGCCAGTCTGGTGTTGATGAGCTTCTTTGGCTGGGTAGGAGTTAGGCGTAAGATAGCTCTGTAGTTAGCTGATGGAGCACATGGTACAGGTGGTTTCCATACGTTGATGCCTGGCCAGCAGGTTAGGGTGTTATTTCGAGTGTTCTTGCTGATGGATTGGAAGAATTTGAGGCTGGAGAGGTCCGGTTAGTGGGCGGGGGTAAGTTGTTGTTGATGGATTTGATTTGATTTGATTAGTAAAAAATGTGAGCGGGTTGGGTACAGAGTTCCTGTGAAGGGGCAATGTTGTGGAGCTGGCAGCAGGGGGACATGAATTCCTTCACTATGGCAAAGATTTCTTTCACAGTGTTGGAGCTGTTTTGGATCTGTTCAGTGAGGGCAAGGCACTTGGTGTGTTTTTGTTTTTTTCTTAACATTTTATATTTGGTTTTTGAAAGTCATAACAGCAGGGACTCAAACAATTGTCCATTGCATATTAGAAAACAGTTTGGAAGGGCATCAATACAACTGGTATCTTCACACAGCTCAATGACTTGAAGGTATTGAAAGAATCGATAACAAACTGACAAGCATCATAAATCCAACTGCATTGGTCATCAATTCTAGTGTGACAACACTGCATTCGCTTCATCCAGTATATCCTACTCCTAATATTTGATCCAACCACCACATATCTTAAACAACTTGGTGGTTTTGAATCAATGGATGCAGATATGAAAGGTTGATCTGTTGTCATTGGTGTGACACCACCATCATGCCACCTGTTTTCAGTGGTGCTTGGCGAGTCGGGGGTCTTCTGTGTATTAGCTTGCTTTTAGCTTGGATCGAGATGTAGAGGTAGTTATGGGGAGGGCGAGGTGGGTGGTGTTGGTAGTCCGCACAGAAGGTTATCTATGTGTGAGGTAACCTTTGTGGGTCAGGCTTGTGACTGTCTTTGGGGCTCTGGTTCCAGTTGCGCCAGGAGTTCTGAGTGTGAATGGTTCTGAGATGGTTGTGCATGTGCAGGTCAAATCTGACAGGGAGTGGCGTAGGAAAGTAGGATCTGCTTTTATGGTTACCCCCACTTTTTTGCCTGGTGCTATGCTGTTTCTGACTAGTCCGACTGGGCTCCTGCTAATCAGGGCCCCAGTATCTGTGCTTTCTCCCCTAAATTGGTGTGGTAAGTACTTAAGTACATCCCAGATTGGACTCTGGTGTACCCTTATCAGTCCGTAGTATATGGTACTAAGGTACCAAGGGCTTAGGTACACCAGGGGTCCCCCATGGGCTGAAGCATGCATTATGCCACCCATGGGGGATCACTCAAACTGTAACTACAGACCTGCCTTTGCAGCCTGTGTAAACTGGTGTTAGCACCACTTAAGACAGATATAGTTTTTCCTATATCTGAGTTCACTGCACCTAAAACCTATAAGTCACCCCTAAAGCAGGCCTTTCAATCCTGAAGGCAGGGTGCTCGGTTCTAAGTGTGAGGGTGCCCTGCATGAGCTGAACATCCCTACAACCTTGGGAGTTCATTCTCCTGGGTTGTAAGTGCATCAGCCATTACGATACATTGAGTGGCCATTCGTCGTTATGCAATGACCGTCTCTAAACTGGTTGTAACAAACCCTGTCATGTTTGTCAAACATGTTGGAATCCTACGGTGTGGGAGGCATGATTCCATGCACTGTAAAGCTCCTCCAGGAGGCCCTCAGTGCTGTCGGTACCAGTCTTCTAGCCCCAGACAGCACAACATGGCTGCTGCCGACCAGAGACACAATTATGCCCTCCTGCTGATGAGCCAATCTTGAGCGGGGGCGAGGCAAAACAATAGGTATTCTGTCACAGGGAGGTGTGACCACCTTACAGGCAGCGTTTAGTGTATTGAGGCTGGGTGGAAGCGCTTGCCAGCGCCACTCCATCTACTTGAAGGGCACATTTGGTGCCCTCCTTGCATAGTAGAGTTCAAACCAGCTCAGGGAGCCGTTGGCTCCCGCTCTGGCGCTAAACTGAACAAAGGACATGGGAGTATCCTCCTCACAGTCCAACCCCTTCCCTGAGAGGGAACCCTAAATAGTTCAAACCCTTTCCTTAGGGTACTTAAGGGTTTACCTGTAGGTGGGTCCCTAGGTTCGTCATGGGAAAAGATTCATATCAAGACACCACATCTACTTTGACCGTCTGGGCACTCTGGACTTCACTCTGGGCATCAAGACCTCAACTGGGAAGACTCCTGCTGCTCCTGGTCTCGTCGCCCTGCTAGTCTGCTGCAACATCCGAGCCTGTGCTCCATACAGGAACCTTCCAAGGCCTGTCGACATCCAAGACACCTGAAGAAAGGAGTCCCTTCCTGCATCTGCAGGCACCGCAACAAAGCTGACCAGTCTTCTGATCCAGAGCTCCCACGGACTTCCAAGGGCTCAGCAACACAGGTGTTGATTCTTCACAGCCCTCGAGGCCTGCCCTGTCCTCTCACCAAGTTTGAGGCCAGTATCCCTCATTGGAGCCGCAGGAACCGAACCCATGTACACCGCGTTGACTTGCTGATGCAAAGGCTTGCTGGCTTCCTTCCTCAAAGATGTTCGGGCTTTGAGTAGCCCCCACCACAATCCTCTCCAGTGACCAAGATCTTCCTCCTTACCGCATCACTTGCATCGGGGGCCTGCATCTTTAGTGAGCTGCTCGAGGTCCTCTTGTGACTCCAGTGCCTCCGACCTGTGGGTTCTCTTGAGGGTCTTCTTTGATTTCTGCAGGCTCACCTGATTGCTCGGGGCCTGCCCTGACTCCCTTGCTTCTGGTGAGTCACCTGGACCTTGCTGGTCCCGACACTGCACCTTCTTCGCTTTCCACATTGTTTGCAGTAGCCAAGGCTTGTTGTGTTCTCGATGAACACCGACACCTCCGCTCTCGACATCCGACGTGGGACAGCTCGTGAACGGCTCCTGGTCTTCCACAGCGTGGCCTGGTCCTCGCTGCTGCAGCTCCAAGGTCACGTCATCTCTCCTGCAACACTCGACTTCGGTGGGCATTAGTCTTCCGTACATCCTGGTCACTCCTGAGTGGCATAGACTCTGTCCCCTCTGCTTGCAGATACTTCTCATCCTGAATCCACCTTTGGATTCCACTGTACACTTTCACCTTCTTCAGCAGGGGCATCTTCCTGAAGTCTCACAATCACATGGGTTGGAACACGCACTACCAAGTATGATCTGAGGATGTAGGGTTGTGGCGTGCTTCAGGGATATCGGCCTCTGATCAGGGTGTGGATCCAAACGCAAGAATGTAGTGTCACTTACATAAGTGACATCCCCCTGAGCACAGACTGTGGCCTGCGCTAGGCAGGAATCTAATAATTTGATGCTGGTTAATCAAAAAACGAAGCTGATATGATAATCATTTATATAGTCGTTGTTTATTCATGAGATATCATCTCCGAGATAAATGACTTGAGTATACATCAATCCATCTTGTTTATTCAGACATGTCTCCCGATGCATTTCGGGCAATGGCCCTTCGTCAGGGAAAGTATCTACAAAATTAATGAGCAATTATGTCAATGAGGACACCTGTCCGACACAATGAGATCCCTTCACCTTGTGTTCAAACAATAAATAAGTGCGAAAAGTGGAGGAAAAAGGAACAAACAATACCCATGGTCACCAAAAGTCTTCAATGGTATTGATGAGAGATGAAAAGGTGATGACTAGTGAAGATACTAATGAAAACGAAATCATAACTGCGACGTGTCATGGTGATATATCTTAAGAGACGGAAGAATGAAAATCAAGATTTGTGAGGACTGTGCAACTGAATTGCACATGATGGAACAGAAGAATAGAAACCAAGGTTTGTTAAAAACATGCAACAGGATAGTGTATGAATATAGTGTGGGTTTAAACAAAGACGATAGAGCCGCCAATGATGAGTGGATGTGGTGACCGTGAGGATGTAAAAACAATGGCCGGTGCATACTTGTTCGTGGTAACGTCAATTGAATTATAGACAATACATATCTCTGCATAAGGTTTTAAAACACGGGTGGTGAGGAGTGAACAGCAAGTAAAGTGCTGCCAACTCGTGCAAAGATAAAACTACAGTAACATGAACGTCGATTAGATCACAAACAAATACGCGTTTAACGGTGAAGTTGTGAAACGCGAGTTGTTAGAAAACAGACAAATTAATGTTAAAGCTCATGAGTTTAAGAACTGTGATTATCTAGCTATGAGAGTGCCCAGTGCATATAACTCAACTAACATTAGTCGACAATATGAACTTACGAGTCTGATGAGGGTGACGGTCTCGTTATCGGGAAGTAAAGCGTATACGACGCGTGTAGAGTCAATGGAGTTTAAAATGGGTGGATGTATCAAAATGAAGGAAGGACTGAGGTGCCAATGAGGCTGGGATCAAAACGGAAATGGGTGCCATTTTGGAGTGGGGACCGAAAAGCCGACGTCCGATAAAAACCTAATCAGTGTGATACCATGAACATGCCAATAAAATATTAATATTTTAATATTAATATATTGTGTATATCTCCGGCTAGGAGATATCTGTATGTGTTGGTGAGTGTCTTATAATAAATACATATTTTTATAAATAGACTGCGTGGTTCTTTTTCACTTAATCTATACCAATAAAAATATGTTCAGGTAAAACAAGCTGCTTTACACTCCTTCTGGACTATGCCTGAAGGCTGCTCTCCACAGCTCCCACATAGAGTCTAAGACCACTAAAATCGCCATAAGGGTTGTCTGGATTGGTGGAGGGTACCCACTTACGTAGGTGTGCATCATATACCAAGCCAGCTTCTCACATTGAGTGGTCTGTGCCGGTGAGCGGGGTGGGCTTGTTCAATGGGATGTGTGGGAAGTTGGTAAAGATGGGGTTGAGGAGCTGTCTGGTTGCATTGATGGGGTTGGCTCCGTGTTTAGTGAGTCCTAGTATGCTCAGGGCTTCCAGGAAATTGGTAGTTTTGGGGTCGTTCTGGTCCTCTACATGAAGGGGGAGTTCACGGAGTAGAATGAAGGCTTAGGATGCAAATGCCAGATGGCCCGCAAGTGTGGCGCTAAAATTGGATTTTGTTCTGGACAGAGGAGAGGGGTGTAAGGCCTCTCCTCGGATGTTGGTGGTGAATATTGTAGCCCATGTGTCCTAAGCAGTCGCTGGTGCGTTCTGAGGTTATGAAACAGTTGATATGCTCTTGGAAGATGATGGTGAGTCCACCCCTGAATTTGTTGGTTCTGCCTTGAGATTTTGTATCCTGAGCATGGTGGCCACTGCAATTTCTGGAGTGGATGTTGGTTTAAGCCAAGTTTCGGTGAGAATTAGTCAGTCCGGAGATACATCTTGAGGGGGATCCCAGACCTCTGTGGCCTGTTTAGTGAACGGGTGTTGAGAAGTAGGCAGTTGAGGGTGGAGAGTGTGTTGTTGCTGGTGGTGTCTGGCTTAGTTTGTTTGTGTTTGCAGAGTTGGGTGGGGGCGGAGATCGGAGAGTGTGGGTCGGGGCGGTGGGGCATAGGAGAAGTAGCATGGTGGACAGGAGAACCCACCTTCAGGCTCATTGCGAGGAGGGCTTTGGTTGGCAGTGCCTCAGGCTGCAGTGTGTGGCTGGCAAGCCAGGGGCCTTGCCACTGGTTGGTTGGGGTGCAGATGGACTTGCCTTGGCATGCCTGCTGTAGTCGTCCACATTGCAGCTGCCTTTAAGAGCAAGATATGGAGCAGTTGGTGATTAGATACCTTGCAATAAAGGTGTATGTTCTGATGAAGGTGTAGGGAGGGAGGAGAACACTATATCAACATTTGTCTTTTCCACCCCCTTTGCAGTGGATCAGAGTATGATTTCACCCAAAACCCAACAATGCTGACCGGAGCCTGGCACGATTATTGCAAGATGAAAGAAAACTATCTCCGAGGCTGTAAATGGTAAGACATGCTACAGAGCAGCTGTAGCTATCTACACAGATGGCTTTGTGAAATGCCCCCTGTTTTGGCACATCGCTTGGCTCTGTTTAATCCTCTCACTCACACACCGCTCCTGTTTGACAACTGCATGTGATGTTCATCTCATGAAGCTTCTGACCCTCGCGTGCATTGCTTGTTCCTCACGGTGAGAAGGCTATAGAGCTTCTTAATCACATTTTCTGTGTTGCTGGGAAACACACATTTTATTTTGGGTTTTGTTTTGTTTTATTTTTTAAAGCAAAATTACTCCCACAACTGAACTTTTCTAACATTCCTGAGCTGTACATATTCGGCTTACATAGGCAGATTGGTTTGTAGTGAATTTAGCAAATGTCTTGACACTGCTGGTATGACTGGCAGCAGGATCAGTTACTTGTTAGTTGCATCTTAATATTTTGATTTCCCTGTCAGCCTACCGCCTCCTTCTCTAACAGATTGTCTGGATTTAGTATACAAAAGTCACAAACTCTTGCATTGTCAGACCTTCAAATCTGATTGTGAAAACGGCTTTGTCTGGCACCTCGTCTCCATGTTTACATTTTGTGTGCATGTACAGTGCTCGAAGGTGAGCCTCTGTCTTAATCTAGAATTCTGTGATGCTTTGTAGCCGTAGGTCATGCATTATATCAGGCACTTGACAAAAGGCTGTGAATCAAACCAGTTTTAAAGCGAGTTTGAGCCAGTACTATGGTGGACCTGCTACAGTTACATAACTTGTAGGAAACGGAAAAGAAAAAACAAATTGTATGTACCAGACGCAACTCTTACCTGGTCATCTGAAGTCTGCAGTTCATATTTTGGGTGCTAATGGCGTTGGCTTGAGTGTGGCTTGACAGTTATGTATGCAGAAATGGCATGCCATGGAAGGAATTTGTGGTTGGTTTCCAGAAGGGAATAACAATAGCCTTTGAATTGATAACTTGACTGTGAGATGTACTGTTAAGTGGCACAGTTGTCTATAGGTGAGGGGCTTGTCAGAGGCATGACCACGAAGACAAAAGGAACAGGCTGATGGAAGCAGAGAGTGGATCACATTTTGGTGCTGTAAAGGATCTTGATGAGTAAGATGACCTCTGCTGGTATGAAGGATAAGTTGTGCTTGTGTTCTGTTACCTGTTCACTGTCGCCCATCATATCACAGTCACTGTGGCTTCCTCTGCATGACTAAATATAGGCTTCTATTTGCATGTCAACAGCCATGTGGCTTTCCTGTGCGTGCTAGGCATGCATTTCCTAAGTGCCAATCGAGTGACTGCATTAAATTACGAAGATGGTGACCAGCCATGGCCTAGAACATAGACTTCCTGCCAATGTGCCAGGCCTGTTTGTTGAGCATCTTTAATGAAGTAGAATTTTGCAATGGCTGCCAAGTCTGTTTGTTAAGCATCTTTAACTAAATATAATGTTGCAGTGGAGTTTATATGATCCCCTTGGTTTATCTAACCATCCTGGTTTTGTGCTCCTCATAGGGCCCCAGATGGATCCTGTCTGCTCACTAACAGCGCAGAAAACATCCTACGAATATATAACCTTCCTCCGGAGCTGTATAGTGATGATTGGGATATTCTTGCAGAAATGGTATGTAAGCACAGTGCATGGTGAAGCTAAAATGTGTCTCATGCCAGTTTGGCCCTCTATCATCTTTCTAGCCCCTAATCTTCTTTCATTTATCTCATGCATGTCTTTATTATTCGTCTTATTGTATGTTTTCAATGCACCCCTTCATAGTGTTCCCTATCATCGTAGTTGGGGATTTCCTTGCTCTCCTCAATTTCTCTCCATTCATGATATTGAGTCTTAACAAACTAGTACCAGTACCATATTCCCGTCATTCCGGCAGGCTAGGGAATATCTGGCACACCTTTTCTTCTGCTATGCTAGGCCTGCCCTAGGAAAGCTTGGATCATCCCAATCTGCAAACAACTTGGTTGCAGACAGCTGCAGGTAGCATAGAGGCTCTTGCGCACAGAGTCTTTCCAGATGGTTCTCTGTGCTCTGTCCAAATATCTCCAGTGGAGCTGGTGCATCAGATGTAACACACTGGTCTGAGCCTTCTTGCCATCTGTTCCCAGCACTGGGCTAATCCTTCTAGTCTGCAGATTTACTTCTTCTGTTTCTATTATGTGAATGTGCAGGGATTCCCTCTTTTATGATTGTATTTTAATTACATTGATAAGCCATTAACCTTTTAAAACCTTTTTTATTGTATTTGAACTACCTGTTTTTTAATTAGTGCTGGTATATGGTTTTGGCTTATAACTACTCTTAGATCTTATTAGCCAGCTTTTAGCGAATGCAGATACACTTCTTAAATCTTAGAATGTTCATAATTTCTTCTTGTGGGTTCACTGCGGTATGTGGCTGAGTCTAGCTTTGATTATGTTTCACCTGGTTCTAAAATGTTTTATATGGGATTGACGCGAGTTGAGTTGGCTCCACCATGATTTTATGTGTTTTTGTGTACTGTATTTGCTCATGTGCTTTTTTTGGTTGCAAAAACCGAATAAAGTATTGATGGTGATGATATTGAGTCTTACAAAAAAATCATGGTTTTAATGTGTGGGAGGTTATCTCTCTTGTACGTTCAAATCACAGCTAAGCCTATTCAATGTTTGAATACAGAAGAGTGCAAGAACTCTGAAATATTTGTTCCCTTCTCTACAGAGTCGTGTGCTGCAGATGGCTGAAGGAGACACCATATATGACTACTGCTGGTATCCTCGCATGTCCTCCCTGAACCCAAGCACTTGTTTGTGAGTTCTCTTCCTTCCAACTTCTTCTAAGGTAGCATGTTGATCGTGGGCTAAGTAGCCTACTGATGGGGAAAACCCGGGTCAAAGAAGTGAAGTTTATGGAATAGCACCCGGATCATACTTTGGGAATGAGATGGCGATAACAGCTGCTTCCATTTTAGGGCTGGTGTATCCACTATTGGAGGAACTTCTGGGATGTCTTAAAGGTCTATGACCCCTTAATGTAACCATTGTTCTGTCTCTAGGGTGTCTTCTGACTCAAACCCAGTCTTTGGCCGCACTTGCTTGCTTTTAAGTTCCCTGTGGGGGTAAGGAACAGCTTCTCACTTTCAGTGCTTGGAAGTTAAGACTACAGCAGGCAACACCTCAACAGCAGGTTCACTATCCATATAGTAGGAATTTTATCGTCTGCAGGGAAAAAAAACAACTACCATCGGGATGGATCAGGCCCATAGCTCTATGTTAATGCCAACATAAGATGTATTTTGATTTCTGGCGTTACTTTTAGCCAAATAACTGAGGTCCTGGCAGACCGGCCTTATCTATTTCGTAATGTCTGTGACAGCAAAGTTCCTACCTGGCTACACATGGGATAGAGCATTCAGGGGTCCAATAATAAGTGCTTTTTTTTGTGGCAACGTGTCTCAACCAAAACGGTGCCCCATTTCCTATACAAACAAACTGCAACCATGGACATAGAGACCATATTCTGTCTGTTTTCACTGCCAAAACATGTAACAGCCAAACACTTTTTACATTTAGTATTTCCAAAAAACGATCATCCGGGTCTTCTTGTTTATGTTTCATGTTCTAATAATAAGGTGCAAAAAGAAAACTTATTGCACCATCTAGGACTGAAATCTGACATTTCATTAACATTTACGCACATGTATACCTTTCTATGTAGTTATGTATCTATATATTTATTATTTTACTCCTACTGTCAAAAAAACAAATCCTTCAACTCTCTCCAGTTCACTACTCTGTCCCATCCTATACATCTTTAAATAAATAAATCCTCTACCTCCCACTCTCTGACTCATCCCAAACCTCATTGAACTTGAGGCGGAGAAAGATCAAATCTAACAATGCGCATTAACCTTCATGGCTACAAGGATTACCAAACTGATTCAGAAAAGCAGAGCAGATGGGGCTCCTGGCCCCAATGGTTTTCTTGTGACAGTCAACAAGCAGGATGCCGAATTCTGGTCTACATTGCTGGTAAAGCTCTTTAAAACCTGTGTGGCCACGAAATCCATCCCGTCATCTTGGCAAGGCTCGGTTTACTCTCCATCTACAAGAAAGGCCCAGTGGCGGCTCCTGACAGTTACCACCTTATTGCTTTTTTGGATGCTGAAGCTCAATATTTTGCCTCGCTCCTGCTGGAAGATCATGATGCATGGGCAAATTCGAGGAACCTAATACCATTCAATCTAACCGGTTTTAGACTCTTCTCTGGCACCTCTGATAACCTGGTGGCCATCAAGTGCTTGTAGCAAACCAATAAGGAAATCGAGCTCTGGTCCAAACTTACTGCCTGGCAAATACCATCACCACTACTGCGAAATAACAATTCCATCTCCAGTAAAATAAAGACCCACCACGGTATCAAACAAGGGTGCTTACTAGCCCTGGCCTTCTGTAATTTGTATATTTATGACCTTGTTCCCGAACTGGATTCTGTTGTTAGCCATGCTCCTAAACTCGCAAATCAATCCATTACTATGCTGCTTTACACAAATGGTATGGTTCTTCTAAGTCAAACGGTGACTGGGCTACAAAGATCGACTTAATGCATTTTACAAACATAGCAGCTCAGAAGCAATGACAATAAATCTAGAAAAAACAAACGTAATATTCAGCAGAAAAAATAGGTGCCTGGTTCCTGAATAACCACTGTTTGACCAAATCTAACAAATACAAATATCTTGCTTTCTAGCTATATGACAAAGGAGTCCACTTAATACATCTCAACTCTTTGAAAACAAAAATATCGCATCTCTCCAATTTGCTTTTCAAACAATGCTTAAAACTACAAAACAGCCTACTCTGGAACCTATTTTGAAGATAATCAACACCAAACCTATATCCACGTTGCCGTACGACACAGAGGCATTTCCAGGGAGACTTGGTGCCTTTTTTAACAAAGCACAGCGCACCACCTTTAGGTCCTTGTTTATAAGCTGCCACACAATACATCACTGGCCCAGATTAGGATGGAATTTAAATTAAATGACCAGCAATTCGTTCAGAAAGCCAGCCTCCGGACGTATATGCACACAACATAAGTTGCCAAAGCATGATCCCTAAAGAACTTATTTTGGTGTGAAGTAATATCCTCAAGTAGTTCACAGGCCCAAAACCCCTGGTTAAATGCCCTCACCGAAGTCCTGGAACTGGAAGGTGCTGCCACCCTGTTGAATCGCCATCTTCCTCACCATCAGTTTAAAACGACTCTAAATAAAGAGGTTCACATAGCATCCTTCATGCTGGATCAATCCAAATTTAAGAGAAGAATACCTACTCACCTCGTCATCGATAGCTACTCTCAAAGAGGGATTCAAAAGTACATAATTAAACCATTTTCTACCTATTACAAATTAAGGTTTTGCCAGCTACGTATATGGGATGCTTTTCCTCATTAGATCTTCTGCTCCAACCACCTACCAACAAGTGTTCTTTGTGCGATATGTATCAGGAGACTCTGTCACATCTTCTTTGCATCTGTCCTCATTTAATGAATGAACGAAGAAGTCTTCTTCAAAGGCCCCGGATTAATCAAGGGTCACGGTCGGTCCAGGCGGACGTTGTTTTTCTTCTGAGAGGAGAGCATCTGTAAGTAATAGCAAGCTTCATCCAAAACCTGAACAAAATGGACAAAGCATTAAGGAACACAGCTTCATCAACTGCATCCCTTGGAACCTAGCCCTCCTTGGTGCAGACGCCATTTGTAGAATAAAGGACCATGCGTGAATACAGCGGTCATGCTGCTAGAAGAAGATTGTCATCTTAATCCTGATTTTACTTGTAAACAACATTGAATGATTGGTTTAATGGGACAACATTAGCTATCCTGCCGCCATCAGGAACATAATGACCAGTAACCGTTTACTGCAGTAGTTGAAGTACCGTCTCTTAAGTATGTTTGTTTTGGAGCGTTCAATGGTCCTGGAGCTTGTTTTACATCAACAGCCCACCTATCTCGAATAATGTTTCAAGTGTTAAGCATCTAGTAATCTTATTTACAAAATTATGGCAGATAAGATCGAGATATATTTCTTGCTGCGGAGATATTCTTATGTAATCTATCAAATTCTCCAGCCTTTATTTACATAGAACAGCCATTCAGACTGCGAAACACATATTTTTACCATCCGTCCTGCACTAAATTTAGCACTTTATCCTTTCAGAGCATATACCATTGCAGTAGTTTAAATATCTAGGGCACGTTTTTTTTTATCTTGTAAAAGCTGCTAAATGTAATTAAGTGTTTTATTCCGCCTTAGAAACTATAGGCCATAACTGTGGAATTGCTTAAAAATCTTTTGCTGATTATTGAATTACGACAATTATGACTCTGTAATAGATAGTCACTTGCACTTTACACTGGAAATCATATTGAGGTTCATCTGATTTTAGTATCCCTTAATCAAGACACAATTATGATTGTATAAACAGACATTTGCGCTTTATATTGGTGATTCATACTAAGGCTTATCTGTTTAGCTAGCATATTTTAATTAAGAAACATGTCTCCGGTTTGTACATCTGTGTTAAAATCTTTTGTTTGTACTTAAATGGAATTGATTGTCTAATTAAAGTCATACTATCTATGTATCATTGAACTAGTATGATCTCTCTAATAGCCCTTCTAGAGTCTTCCCTCCTCTATCCCTCCTTTGAACTCCTCTCAAACCTCATTTTATTACTATGATCTCTCAAATAACACTTTCTAGAATCTTCCCTCCTCTATCCCTGCTTTATCCTTGTTAAGCCAACCAACGTGCCTACCACTCAGATTAACAACTTTTATTTCCCTATTCTAATCCACTTTGGTTTCCGCAGTAGCGTGCTATTTGCCAAAAAGCTGTTTGGCTCATCAGAGGTAATAAGCGCTATATGAATACAGTTACAATATGTAATTTATTATAAAATTTAGTTGGACACATTCCACTAGCTTACATTTGGAGAGGAAACAGCCCAAAACGCAAATGGAGGTTTTCTTACCCACAGTGCCCTGCTACAGAAATGGATCAAACCAAGGTCAGTGGGAGAAGTGTGCCCAAAAAGACCAAGGATGGTGATTCTAAGAAGGGGGCTAGGCCCACAGATGGGAAAGAAGGAAGGTAGTAAACTTACCAACAGGTTCCCTCAAAAACCTAAGGAGGGTGTTAAGACCGACCCAGTGAGTTTGTGCTTCGACTGCCAGCAGTCGGGACACTACAGAGGGGATGCAGCCTGCCTTAAGATGAAGGTTAGCACTGGGGTGGCTAGTGTAGCTTTTGAGGAGGACACCTCAGCTGAGGAGGCCCTGGTAGCTTTCAACTGGGAGAGGGTCAAGATGGTAAGCTGGTGATTCTGAGGGTGGGAGTAGGCACTTCCACCACTTCAATGTACATAGGATCCCAACCACTGACCTGAGAGATACAGGTGCCACTCACACCATAGCAGTCTACAGGTCAGTGTCCCTAGACTGATATTTGCTAGGAGAGGTAAGGAGAGTTTTGTAGTTCCAGGGAAGGTCACAGAACCCTGTGGCCTTACTGCCCCTAGAAATAGGGGGTGCCCTGAGGTGACATAGCATGGTAGTCAGTCCTGACCTCCCCCTAGATTGTCTCCTAGGCAATGATCTCCAAGAGGTTGGTCTGAGCCCAGAGGCGGTAGCCGCCCATGGTGCCTCCAGTCCCAATGATCCAGGAGGTCCTGACCCTTAGGTTAGGGGACATAGACCCCCAGAGAAAAGGTAAAGAGGGGAGAGGAGGGCCACTCTTAGAGACTCAGAGATCCTCGGCCACCTACCGAAGTAGGGAAGGGCCCCAAGACTGGCCCTGCTGAGGCCCCCTCCTGACCCCCAAGAAGTCCTAGATATTCAGTCAACTGCACAGTCAGGGTGCCCCCCCCCCCCTGAACTGACAGCAAGTATGGTGGAAGGGAGTAGTCTGTCATCTGAGGTAGTAGCTCCTCACTGAAAATTTAGAGAGGCCCCAAGTAACCCCAGTTGCCCTTCAGGTAGTGCATCCATCTGTCACTGGAGAGCTCAGGGTGCGGTTCTCGGCACTGTCAGCTGTCAGTAGCCTCTATTGGGTGCTTGCCTTTGTGGCAGAACTATCCTTGGCTTGGGGATCAGACCCCATGATAGGGAGTGAGGTAGGCCCTCTGACCCTGATGGTCAGTGTGGGGTTACTCAAGTGTTAGGAGGCCTCTTTGGGTCAGTTAGGTGTTGCCCTCCAATAGCTAGGGTTGAGTAAGTTAGGTAGCGCACAGACCCAAGTATAGGGTGAAGAGAATGTTGAGAGAGACCATCGTAGCCAAGGCCCAATTTAGATTGGGGTCTGTCGTAGTTTAGGTAGATCAGCTACCCAGAGGTTATTACCCTGGCAGAAGGATGAAAGGCAGAGTAGGTCCAGCAGTGGTCAGCCAGTTTCCCTACCTCCTTCTTCGCTAAATAGTCAAGGAGACGTACCAAAAGTCTGGTTGAGTTCTCCTGGATGTATTTTCTGGAGGGAGGGGGATTGTGTAAGGAAATCTGCTTTTTGCAGGTTTACTCTCACTTTGTGTACCTATTTTGTATTTTGGGTACTAGGTACTGGTGTGGCTCTGAAATGCTCGGAGCCCTGCTAAACGGCACTGCATGTGCTCTGATCCTTAAAATGGTACGTGTTTAATTGGCATGTCCCCAATGGCAAGCCCCACTTGATTCATGGCACCAGGGGTTGATAAGGCCTGTAAGTTGAGGTGTCTCCCGTAGACTGAAGCTCTAGTTGTGCCCTCATGACTACAACAAGGTAAAAAATGTATCCCAGTCTGCCACTGTGGGCCGGAAGGACAGTTTTAAACTGCTAACTTGACTTTGCTATTTAAAGTAATGGCCAAACCTCCCATTGTAATATATGTATGTCATCCCTAAGGTATACCTAGCGAACCCTAAGTCAAGATACTGAACGTTAAAAAGTGAACATGTACTTTTACATGCTCCAGCAGTAATAACCCTAAATTGTTGTTTTTACTATGGAAAGGCTAGTAGCCCAATTGACCAGTCCGGAGTTACAGGCTTACACCTCAGCCCTGCTAACGTCTGAATAAGACAGCTAAAGGTGCTATTGTAAGGCATCAACCGAATCAGTGCATTATATCCAACTCGGCACTCAGTACATCTTCAGCATCCTTCATCCCTTGCATCAGGACCACTTCTATAGGAAAGCCCTGCCAAGGATAAAAGTGCTTGGAACTGCCTGAAGACTGCTTCACCTGCTGAGGTAACTGTTTCCGAGGACCTTGCTTGCCCCCTGTTTTGTTCCCCACTGGAGTTGGTCATCTAAAGTGACTCTATGTGACTGCATTGCAGCTTGCCCAAACATTTTGCTGAAAAAAGTTTCCAAGTGTCAAATTTGTTGAATATGCCAATCTTTGTGGACCGAGGAGTGCCTCCAGAAAGACCCCCATCGACTACGCTTTGTCCATACCATCCTTGGAGCATGTTCAGCATCCTTCATCCCTTGCATCAGGACCACTCCACAGGAATCCATTGCAATGCAGATAAACTGCTTGAAGACTGATTCTTCTATGGAGGTAACCATTCTTGAGGACATTGCTGGGTCCACTGCTGGAGGAGGTTGCTCTAAGTACTTGTAACCAAGCAAATTGACACTTACCCAAGTTTTCCTTGAAAGAGTTTGTGTCCAATTCGGTGAATTTGCCAAGGCTTGTTAGCGGTTGAGTGAAATGCTTTAGTTTATTATATCTTGTAAATATCTCCGGAACCCTCAGATGAATCTTTTTCTTTGTGGTGTCTAATATACATAAAAATACAGTCCATTTTTATAAATTGGTGTAGGATTTCTTTGGTGTTGTGACGATTTCTACTTCAGTTGTTTTGGTGCTTTTTTAATCTTTACATTTGTTCTTTTGTTTAAGCCTTGCTGCTCAGATTCAGCGCAACCACAGGTTTAGCTGAAGGTTTGACAAACGAAACCCAAGGCTCCTAAAGGGGGTGGCAAGAGTATTACATGACGAGGCCGCACAACCACACCGTGTAATACACCCAGATTTCCTCACAATGTAATATAAAACAAAAACCTATTTTGGTGCAACTAGCTTGAAAATCACACTATTTTCAAACCGGGAAAGGTTTATTAAAAATGGTAATTGAAGTACATGTTTATACTCTTTGAGAATGATAATTAATTGTGTACTTAAAAACACAGGGTTAGAGAAATAGTCTTTTATGAATAGACTGCTGATTAAACTCAAGGTAGTGGTTGTGCTGGGAGATTATTAAAGCTGTTGTCGGCATGGTAGAGCTAATATTAGTCCCCGATTGCGTTTAGAATGTTGAGGTTTTGCTTGGCTTTTCGCAAATAGATTGCTATTTAAATTTTGGGCAATGGCTAAGCACAGAGATGTTTTAAACCTTTACTTCAATGTTCAGCTACCAATGGGCCCTGATTGAAATTTGAATGTTCAGTTTCACTCTAGCCTTCATGAGAAACTTAATAATGACTAAAGTAGAGGAGTGGAGTGACCCAGACCTGCATGACGCACTACACAAGACTATAAAAGTCTATATCATTATTTTAATATTCTTCTGAATATTTAAACATCGAAAATACGTGAATATTTTTACATGTGCCAACTTATTAGAACAATATAATAGTCAGAACATCGTGAATACAAACAACTGTTGTGCAAAAATCATAAGAATATGGAGAATCATAGACATGTTCAATCCATGTAAATTTCTGACTCTAGAAGCAACATAAATATTATTCTTTTTACAATGAAAGTTCCCAATGCATTTCGGGTTAACGAAACCCTTCTTCAGGGGATACGCATTGTAGAGAAGAAGTCAATTTTCAACAAGGTCCACCATTCTGCAAGCTACAACAAAACAGAAAGTCTGATTGACTAAGTGAAAGAAGTTACAACATACTGTAAAATAGGATTTGCACTCCTGAAAAGATTTGTGAAAGCAGACTGTTAAAATGTACGTGGTTTTTAAGGAAGGAGATAGTAACCGAAAGAGCTCTAGTTGTAGAAAAGTTGCCCAAACGTGCCAAAAGTATGCGCGTATTAGAACGCGATAAATGCCAAAAGTGGGTGTGATACAGAAACAAAGGAAAGTGCTGCTAAGGACTGGTGTATCTAGTGATCCTGTGCATAGTATCGCTGAGTAGTGTACTTACAGCGAGGTCTATGGTGAAAAACGATCACTGAAGGATACGTCGCTTACACAAGAAGTGTCTATCTGTGAAGCAGAAATGTTAACTATAAGATGTTATCTCTCTAAGGTCATATGACCTGTGTTATCCTTTAACAAACACCCGAGTGTCTTGAATCTTACCTAAATGGTGGTAACGTTCCACACGTTCGCAAAAAAGTAAGCTGTCGGGAATCAAATGTAAGTACAATGACACTCCGGGAGAGATTAAATGAGCTAAAAAACAGAATTATCGTGTTACACGAACGCCGCTTACCAGCTGATCTAAACAGGCTCCGACCGAGTGCAGAGTTCGTCGTCTCCAGAGAACGTGCGTGATGACGCGTGTGTTCCCGAGACTTTTTTAAAGGGGCCTCCTTTCAATTAGACGACTCGAGTTGAAAAACTTTATGTGCATGAACAGAATTGCGAAAAATAAATGAAAGGGAGATGAGAAAGGGATTAAAAACAAACTTTTAAGAGAGTGCAAGTCCTTTACAAATGAACAGTACCTTTTCTATATTAAGTATGTATTAGAAAAACCTCTTGATCTATGATATCAGTGATAGAGGAGCTGTTTACAAAAAACATAGCAATTCTACATGGTCATTGAGGCCCCCCGGGGTTAGGGTGCCAAGTTGTTTTATCCAAGCAGTTTCTTTTCGGGCTAGGGTTGTGTTAAAATCAATGCCTGGCATGGATTGTATCTTTTCTAACACTGTGAAACGTAATTGTGGTATTGTGTGCGAGGTGTTTACCCAGTGTGTTGCTAAGCTTGACTTGAAATTTTTATTGCGTATGGTGCTTTTGTGTTCCACTATTCTTGTTTTTATTTTCCTGGAGGTTCTTCCTACGTACACTAATCCACAAGGGCATCGAATTGCGTAAATGACGCCTTCAGTGTTACAATCCGAGGAATGTCTTAAAGTGATTTTTTTGTCCTGATTGTGGGTGTGAGAATAAGTTGCCCACGATGACATTACCACATTGGCCACAGTTGTGGCATTTCTGCATACCTTTATGGGTTTGTTTTTTGGTTGAATCTTTTGGTTTTAATAATTCTCGAATGTTCTTGGATCGAGTGTGGGCGAACAAGGGAGGGCCTTTATACAAGTCCTTGAAATCCGTTTCCTGTGAGATGATTTCCCAACGTTTGTGGATGATTTTCTTTATTTGAGAGGTTTGTGCTGAGTATTTTAAGACAAACACTTCGCGTTGTTTGGTCTGTTTCTGTGAGGGTTGGAGAAGTTCCTCTCGTTTTTTGAGTGTCACTGTCTTTAGGGCTTGTGAAAGCACTTCTTCCGTGTATCCACGTTCCATGTATCTCATTTTTTGCTCCTCTATTAGTTTGGTGCATTGTGTTTCCTCTGAAGTTATCCTCTTGATCCTTATAAATTGAGACACTGGAAGATGTTTTTTCAAGGAATATGGATGTGCGCTAAAGAAATGTAGCGCATTGTTGACATCTGTCGGTTTCTTGTATACTCTTGTTTGAAGCCCTGTTGATGTTTTGAAAATTTCAATGTCTAAGAAATGTATTTCACTTGTTTGGATTTCTGAGGTGAACTGAATGCGTGGATTATGTTGGTTCAATTCTTGAATGCAATCTTTTAACACTTGGATTGGTCCCTTCCAAATGACCAATACGTCGTCTATATACCGTAACAGTAGAATTGCGTGCTTCCGCCATGTGGGATTCTGAAGAATGTGTTGGTGTTCAAAATGTGCCATGAAGGTATTGGCATACGACGGTGCCCCGGGAAATCCCATTGAAGTTCCTGTTTTTTGCAAGTAGTGATGTTTTTTCCAGCTGAAATAGCTGTGATAGAGTGAAAAGTGTAAAAGTTCCAATAGGAACACACTCATGTCCTGTTCTAACGTAGATTCCAAAAGTCGCCATTCCACCGCTTCGAGACCTTCGTTGTGAGCTATGGATGTGTATAAGGCTACCACATCTATTGTGCATAGGATAATGTCCTCTTCATTTTGGTATTTTACGGTCTCCAGTTTCTGTAGACAGTCAGTTGTGTCCTTAACGTAGGTTTCCCATGATTGAACTAGTGGTTGTAGGTGAAAATCCAGGAACTGTCCGATAGGTTCGTGTAAAGATCCACACCCTGCCACAATAGGGCGAAAAGGTGGTTTAGACGCATTCTTATGTATCTTAGGTAACATGTATATGTGAGGTATTTTAGGTGTTTCAACCAGTGAGAACTTTCTGGTATTCTCTGTGATCAAGCTGTTCTCCATAGCTTTTGTTAGAAGTGTACCTAAGAGATCTTTGAATTGTTTGGTGGGGTCACTGTCCAGTTGTATGTATGTGTCTCCATCGTGTACATGTGTGTTCACACTTTCTTCATAAAAGTCTGTGTCCAAAACAACTATAGCTCCCCCTTTGTCTGCTGGTTGGATGGTTATTTCCGTGTTTTGTTTTAATGCGTTCAGGGTTCTGAGTTCCTTTTTAGATAGATTACTGTGTCTCGGCTTGACGTATTTAATCTGTTGCAGATCTTTTTTTACCAATAGTTCAAAACTGTCCAAAGTTTTGTGTGAAAATGGAGGCATGAATTTACTCTTTGGTCGAAAACGTTCTGTGGGCCTCTCCTCTAGAGTATTATGAGAAAAGAACCACCTCAATCTCAGCTTGCGCATAAACTTGAATAATGATATTTCAGTCTCCAGTGGGTTGGACGTGTATGTGGGCACAAAGGACATGCCTTTGTTGAGTACTCGCAGTTCTTCTGTATTCAAATTTTTTTTGGAGATGTTTCTCACGAGGGAATTGGCTTTTTCGGGTTCCTCTGTGGTCTGCCTGTTTCTACTGTTCTTTTTGTTTTGTCCCCTCCGGATGCGGTGTCTGGTTGTTGGATGTTCCTGTCTGGAGGTAGATTGGATGACTGTCCCTCGGCTAAAAAAAGACGGTTTTACCCCTGAGGTTGATGCTGTTTCCATGTTTGATTTATCCATCTGGGTGCTTTGTTTGGCCGGTGGTCTTCGTGTGGAGAGTTCTTGGTCTTCTACTACACTCTCTTCGGAGGAAGTGTGGTCTGGTTTCCGGAAGAACCGTTTTTGTGTATAGGTTTCAGCCCATGTATACACCTCGTCTAATTTATAGTCGATAGTGTCTCGTCTGAATTTCCGAATCTTGCGTTCATGGACTTCTCTGGCATAAATGTCCAATCTCCCATTGATTTCTTCCAGAACTTTAGACCAATTTTCTTGCTCCATTTTCTCTTGTAAGTCATCCTTGAGTTGGTTGATGTCTTGCGTGAGTTCTATAAGTATGGTTGATAATTCTTCAATGATGAGTAAGATGAGGTCTAAGGAACATTTATTCAAAATGGCATACCATCTTGCCATGAAAGTTTTATTAAATTTGAATAGCATCGGTTTTAAGGCAATTCTTAGTCCCCTAGGGATTCGCTTGACTTTATGGTACTCGATGAGAGTGGTGGCGTGGAGACGTTGGTTAATCTCTTTTTTCATGGTGTATTCCAATTGTTTGAGTAATTGAGTTGTAGTTCCAGTGGTGGTACCAAAAGTTCGTGCTTCATGTATTAAAGAGTAAATTGTTTCGGCTTCATCTGTAGAATATGCTTTGGTGTCCGCCTGGTTAGATGTCAGGTCTGCTATGTCTTTGAAAGACATGTTCAATTGGTGGGTGCTGGTTCAAGGGTGGGCTTAGGGTATGAAAAATGAGAAAAGGTTGAGCCTGCACACCGGTGTAATAAAGTTTTATCAGGTTCTCTAATTAAATTTAATGTGGTTAACAAACTGTTGGGTGTGCTGTCATGTGTAGGGGTGTTGCCCTGACCCCTTGAGGAAAATGTCTAAAGTAGAGGAGTGGAGTGACCCAAACCTGCATGACGCACTACACAAGACTATAAAAGTCTATATCATTATTTTAATATTCTTCTGAATATTTAAACATCGAAAATACGTGAATATTTTTACATGTGCCAACTTATTAGAACAATATAATAGTCAGAACATCGTGAATACAAACAACTGTTGTGCAAAAATCATAAGAATATGGAGAATCATAGACATGTTCAATCCATGTAAATTTCTGACTATAGAAGCAACATAAATATTATTCTTTTTACAATGAAAGTTCCCAATGCATTTCGGGTTAACGAAACCCTTCTTCAGGGGATACGCATTGTAGAGAAGAAGTCAATTTTCAACAAGGTCCACCATTCTGCAAGCTACAACAAAACAGAAAGTCTGATTGACTAAGTGAAAGAAGTTACAACATACTGTAAAATAGGATTTGCACTCCTGAAAAGATTCGTGAAAGCAGACTGTTAAAATGTACGTGGTTTTTAAGGAAGGAGATAGTAACCGAAAGAGCTCTAGTTGTAGAAAAAGAGATTAACCAACGTCTCCACGCCACCACTCTCATCGAGTACCATAAAGTCAAGCGAATCCCTAGGGGACTAAGAATTGCCTTAAAACCGATGCTATTCAAATTTAATAAAACTTTCATGGCAAGATGGTATGCCATTTTGAATAAATGTTCCTTAGACCTCATCTTACTCATCATTGAAGAATTATCAACCATACTTATAGAACTCACGCAAGACATCAACCAACTCAAGGATGACTTACAAGAGAAAATGGAGCAAGAAAATTGGTCTAAAGTTCTGGAAGAAATCAATGGGAGATTGGACATTTATGCCAGAGAAGTCCATGAACGCAAGATTCGGAAATTTAGACGAGACACTATCGACTATAAATTAGACGAGGTGTATACATGGGCTGAAACCTATACACAAAAACGGTTCTTCCGGAAACCAGACCACACTTCCTCCGAAGAGAGTGTAGTAGAAGACCAAGAACTCTCCACACGAAGACCACCGGCCAAACAAAGCACCCAGATGGATAAATCAAACATGGAAACAGCATCAACCTCAGGGGTAAAACCGTCTTTTTTTAGCCGAGGGACAGTCATCCAATCTACCTCCAGACAGGAACATCCAACAACCAGACACCGCATCCGGAGGGGACAAAACAAAAAGAACAGTAGAAACAGGCAGACCACAGAGGAACCCGAAAAAGCCAATTCCCTCGTGAGAAACATCTCCAAAAAAAATTTGAATACAGAAGAACTGCGAGTACTCAACAAAGGCATGTCCTTTGTGCCCACATACACGTCCAACCCACTGGAGACTGAAATATCATTATTCAAGTTTATGCGCAAGCTGAGATTGAGGTGGTTCTTTTCTCATAATACTCTAGAGGAGAGGCCCACAGAACGTTTTCGACCAAAGAGTAAATTCATGCCTCCATTTTCACACAAAACTTTGGACAGTTTTGAACTATTGGTAAAAAAAGATCTGCAACAGATTAAATACGTCAAGCCGAGACACAGTAATCTATCTAAAAAGGAACTCAGAACCCTGAACGCATTAAAACAAAACACGGAAATAACCATCCAACCAGCAGACAAAGGGGGAGCTATAGTTGTTTTGGACACAGACTTTTATGAAGAAAGTGTGAACACACATGTACACGATTGAGACACATACATACAACTGGACAGTGACCCCACCAAACAATTCAAAGATCTCTTAGGTACACTTCTAACAAAAGCTATGGAGAACAGCTTGATCACAGAGAATACCAGAAAGTTCTTACTGGTTGAAACACCTAAAATACCTCACATATACATGTTACCTAAGATACATAAGAATGCGTCTAAACCACCTTTTCGCCCTATTGTGGCAGGGTGTGGATCTTTACACGAACCTATCGGACAGTTCCTGGATTTTCACCTACAACCACTAGTTCAATCATGGGAAACCTACGTTAAGGACGCAACTGACTTTCTACAGAAACTGGAGACCGTAAAATACCAAAATGAAGAGGACATTATCCTATGCACAATAGATGTGGTAGCCTTATACACATCCATAGCTCACAACGAAGGTCTCGAAGCGGTGGAATGGCGACTTTTGGAATCTACGATAGAACAGGACATGAGTGTGTTCCTATTGGAACTTTTACACTTTTCACTCTATCACAGCTATTTCAGCTGGAAAAAACATCACTACTTGCAAAAAACAGGAACTTCAATGGGATTTCCCGGGGCACCGTCGTATGCCAATACCTTCATGGCACATTTTGAACACCAACACATTCTTCAGAATCCCACATGGCGGAAGCACGCAATTCTACTGTTACGGTATATAGACGACGTATTGGTCATTTGGAAGGGACCAATCCAAGTGTTAAAAGATTGCATTCAAGAATTGAACCAACATAATCCACGCATTCAGTTCACCTCAGAAATCCAAACAAGTGAAATACATTTCTTAGACATTGAAATTTTCAAAACATCAACAGGGCTTCAAACAAGAGTATACAAGAAACCGACAGATGTCAACAATGCGCTACATTTCTTTAGCGCACATCCATATTCCTTGAAAAAACATCTTCCGGTGTCTCAATTTATAAGGATCAAGAGGATAACTTCAGAGGAAACACAATGCACCAAACTAATAGAGGAGCAAAAAATGAGATACATGGAACGTGGATACACGGAAGAAGTGCTTTCACAAGCCCTAAAGACAGTGACACTCAAAAAACGAGAGGAACTTCTCCAACCCTCACAGAAACAGACCAAACAACGCAAAGTGTTTGTCTTAAAATACTCAGCACAAACCTCTCAAATAAAGAAAATCATCCACAAACGTTGGGAAATCATCTCACAGGAAACGGATTTCAAGGACTTGTATAAAGGCCCTCCCTTGTTCGCCCACACTCGATCCAAGAACATTTGAGAATTATTAAAACCAAAAGATTCAACCAAAAAACAAACCCATAAAGGTATGCAGAAATGCCACAACTGTGGCCAATGTGGTAATGTCATCGTGGGCAACTTATTCTCACACCCACAATCAGGACAAAAAATCACTTTAAGACATTCCTCGGATTGTAACACTGAAGGCGTCATTTACGCAATTCGATGCCCTTGTGGATTAGTGTACGTAGGAAGAACCTCCAGGAAAATAAAAACAAGAATAGTGGAACACAAAAGCACTATACGCAATAAAAATTTCAAGTCAAGCTTTGCAACACACTGGGTAAACACCTCGCACACAATACCACAATTACGTTTCACAGTGTTAGAAAAGATACAATCCATGCCAGGCATTGATTTTAACACAACCCTAGCACGAAAAGAAACTGCTTGGATAAAACAACTTGGCACCCTAACCCCGGGGGGCCTCAATGACCATGTAGAATTGCTATGTTTTTTGTAAACAGCTCCTCTATCACTGATATCATAGATCAAGAGGTTTTTCTAATACATACTTAATATAGAAAAGGTACTGTTCATTTGTAAAGGACTTGCACTCTCTTAAAAGTTTGTTTTTAATCCCTTTCTCATCTCCCTTTCATTTATTTTTCGCAATTCTGTTCATGCACATAAAGTTTTTCAACTCGAGTCGTCTAATTGAAAGGAGGCCCCTTTAAAAAAGTCTCGGGAACACACGCGTCATCATGCACGTTCTCTGGAGACGACGAACTCTGCACTCGGTCGGAGCCGGTTTAGATCAGCTGGTAAGCGGCGTTCGTGTAACACGATAATTCTGTTTTTTAGCTCATTTAATCTCTCCCGGAGTCTCATTGTACTTACATTTGATTCCCGACTGCTTTTTTGCGAACGTGTGGAACGTTACCACCATTTAGGTAAGATTCAAGACACTCGGGTGTTTGTTAAAGGATAACACAGATCATATGACCTTAGAGAGATAACATCTTATAGTTAACATTTCTGCTTCACAGATAGACACTTCTTGTGTAAGCGACGTATCCTTCAGTGATCGTTTTTCACCATAGACCTCGCTGTAAGTACACTACTCAGCGATACTATGCACAGGATCACTAGATACACCAGTCCTTAGCAGCACTTTCCTTTGTTTCTGTATCACACCCACTTTTGGCATTTATCGCGTTCTAATACGCGCATACTTTTGGCACGTTTGGGCAACTTTTCTACAACTAGAGCTCTTTCGGTTACTATCTCCTTCCTTAAAAACCACGTACATTTTAACAGTCTGCTTTCACGAATCTTTTCAGGAGTGCAAATCCTATTTTACAGTATGTTGTAACTTCTTTCACTTAGTCAATCAGACTTTCTGTTTTGTTGTAGCTTGCAGAATGGTGGACCTTGTTGAAAATTGACTTCTTCTCTACAATGCGTATCCCCTGAAGAAGGGTTTCGTTAACCCGAAATGCATTGGGAACTTTCATTGTAAAAAGAATAATATTTATGTTGCTTCTAGAGTCAGAAATTTACATGGATTGAACATGTCTATGATTCTCCATATTCTTATGATTTTTGCACAACAGTTGTTTGTATTCACGATGTTCTGACTATTATATTGTTCTAATAAGTTGGCACATGTAAAAATATTCACGTATTTTCGATGTTTAAATATTCAGAAGAATATTAAAATAATGATATAGACTTTTATAGTCTTGTGTAGTGCGTCATGCAGGTTTGGGTCACTCCACTCCTCTACTTTAGACATTTTCCTCAAGGGGTCAGGGCAACACCCCTACACATGACAGCACACCCAACAGTTTGTTAACCACATTAAATTTAATTAGAGAACCTGATAAAACTTTATTACACCGGTGTGCAGGCTCAACCTTTTCTCAAACTTAATAATGAATCAATGGACAATGCTGAAAATCTTCAGAGGCTGTCATTTTGACATCATTTTCATACATTAGGGAAAATATAACCGGTATTTGAGGGTTTTGGTGACATCATAAACGATGAAGCAGAACAATGAGTGGTTTATAATTGCCACAATAAAACCATGATGTTTATAAGATAAGTTGTTACCTTCACATTGCCTTCCCAAGTGTAATTGGGCCTTAAAAGACACAGCCTACTCCTCGGAGGCCCACACAGTGCTGTGGACCATGGAAGATTTGATATGCCACCCACCCCTGCAAAATGTAAGTGTGCCATCCTTTTTTTTTTTCCAGCTTTGTCAGCAGCAGTAGAGACAATCCTATCCACCTTTGGGATGCTTTTACTGGGAATCTTCAATCGTCATTCCGGCCATATAATCATCTGGTAAGCAAAATCAATTCATTTTTAAAACAATCATATTCTCTAATTTTTGTACATTACAGTGCACATTTACTGCAGTGCCACTTAGAAGAATTGCTGACGTGGGCAGAATGATTTTGATATGATTATTTATAATGCACAAAATTGACTTCAAGGCTATTTAATATCCAAGTGCAATCATCCAGACCAATAGTAATTACATTTTCATAAAGACAAAATACAAGTTATAGTTGATAAAATTAAGTGGGAGTCTAAAACGGTAACGCAATCGGAACAAAGAAATCTGGTACACTGTAGACGCTCTTGATGTCCAGTTTCAATGTAAATTGTTTCGTGAACTTAATAACATTGGCACTGTTTAAGTGGCACACGTTGCCTCCATATATAGCAAATTGTTTCTTATCATACCCCACTGTACTTGTACGCAAAAACAGAGGATGAGGTGGATGGGGTGCTCACCAATGGCCTGTTATCTACCAAATTTAAAGGTGGGATGGAATGTGTAGGCGAAGTTAGATGTTAGCCTTCATAGCAAAAATATTTTACATCTAGCATTTGCTGGATAGTCTGGTTACTTTAGGGGGCTTATAGGTTGCACTGTCCAGGTTATGCCCTTCTCGAGAGGTTGGCTACGTACATGATGAAACCTGCCAACTATGGAACATTACAGTAGAACAGCTGCATTACCGTCCACAGCCCTGCTTCCTCTCCTATATTACTCATTGACTTAAAGCTTGTCTTTGACCATGTACAGTGCTCCGTTGCATTTTAGCTCAGTTCGTGCTATAGAAATATTGTATACATACCTACATTCAAATAGCTGGCCTAGTAAGCATTTTAGATCAAATACTACCAGACAGTGCTGCTGTCTGGCTGCAAAGACATATTGGAGACATGCCAAAAGCTTACCTAGAGATACATTCGCTTATTGCTTACCATTTGCTTTGTCACTCACATTTGCTTGCTTTCTATTCTTTGGCTTTATTTCTTTTAGCTTGTCCAGCTTGTTTGCCCCTCCCATCTGAGCATAGCCTGTTTATCATCTCTTATTGGCTCCTTCTTTGCTTCCACCTGTGTCTGCTTGTCATGAACAGTTTTTTCTTGATTCACTACATGAGAGTGAATGTGTTTTCTCTCTCTTCCTTGGGTCTTTCTCTTCCAAGCCCCTAACTCTCCAAGTTGTTTCCTTTCTCAAGTTCTGCTGGCCACACTTCCAGTGCTTAATGTTGTTTTTCGCCCAAACCCTTCTGCCCTGCCCTTCTGTGTAGCTTCGTCCTCTGCCTGCTCCCCACGATGTCTTTCTATCCCATGTTCCACGTTCAGCTCTCTTGCAGATGTGTTGTCCTCCTGTTAGACTTTGCACTCTCTGCATGTCACCACCAAACCTTTTGCTTTCACACCTCCTGTTTTGCTGAATTCGTTTTTGTTGGCCTTGGGACTCTAGCACTGGTCAGCAGTGGTAAAGTGCACAAAGTACCTGTGCTCACTCCCTAAAACGTGGTGAAATTGGCTGACACTTTATTGGCACATTTAGTTTCTTTAGAAGTCCCTAGAACAGTGGTATACCATATGCCTGGGGCTGGTGAATGAAATGCTACTAGTGGATCTGCAGCACCGATTGTGCCTCCGACTTACGTAGCCCCGTAAAACATGTCCCACGTCTATAGGCCTATATGTGGTTTTAAGCTGCCAGTTCGACTTAAATAAGCCATATGCCAGGACTAAACCTTCCTTTTAATACATATAAATTACTCCTAGGGTAGGCGCTTAATAGCCCACAGGGCAGAGTGCAGTGTATTTCAAAAGCTGGACATGTTTTATATGTCCTGAAAGTGAAAAACTCTCAAATTAGTTTTTCACTATTTCAAGGCCTACCTCTCCCATAGAATATCATTATTTTACCTTAACACATTTAATAAGTGATAAGGTTTGATTGGGATAGGTAGGAATATCGAGTTTGGTCTCTAAAGAATTGTAATTTAATGCCCTCTTTAATGGTAAAGTTGATTCACAAAGTGGGACTAGTTGTTGGCAGGATGGGCCATCTCTAGCAGGATGGGGGGGCAGAGCTGTCACCTATCACACTAAAAGTACAATCTGGCTGCCTGTGCACACTCACTAAGGGTTTCACACTAGTCAGTTGTGATCCCAGACAACCTGGGGCCAGGGCAAGTATGAAGGACATTCCAGACACCTCTGTGGGGGAAAACTGTAGAAGCCTCTCCCATTTCAAAGGGGGCCCCGGGTATAAAAATATGACCCTCAGACCCACTCTTTAGTACACCTCTGGACCTGTGGATACTACAGAAGAAGGATGCCCTGTTGCCCTGCTGCTGAGGCCTGCTCGGTTTGCTGAGAAGGAAGTCTGGATCTGCTCGCTTCATCCCAGGGTCAGCCCCTGTTCTTAGCTGCAGGGTCAAAACAAGCTCCAGAGGCCCCCTGCAACTGCTCAACTGATCTGCTGCACTCTACATGCAACTGGACCTGTCTGAGCCCTGATGGGCATCGGTACATCTTTCCAGAAGAGGTCAAGTGGTGCCTCCCCATGTCCTGAGCCCTTGGCTGGCATTCGAGAGAGCTCCTCCTGGCGTAACTGAAAGTCCCATCAAATCCGTGCAACTGAATCCATGCAAAGGCTCACCACACAGCTGTCATCCCCCTCGGAACCTGCTCAGAATGACGTGAAGCCCTCAGAGCAATGCAAAGCCTTGCTGCACAAATGCCAGCCTCATTGGAACAGACACAGTGACGCGAAGCCCTGCACAGCTGCCAGCCTCATCGGAAGCGACACAAAGCCTCACGCTTCACCGGCTGAGACACCAGACGACGTGAAGCCTTGCAAAGCAACACCGGGCACAAAGGATACGCAGTACAATCCATGGCGGTCCAATCTCTGTCTGATGCTGAACCTGCTCTCCTTCGCGGTTAGGCTGAACTTGTGACTTTGTCCCGGTCCATTGCGACTAGACCTGAGTTGGTACTGCTCTTATCTAAACGTTTTAAATTCCATATCTCCAGTTCTACTGATAGGATGTTTGTCTTTTTAATCTCAGATAATTAATTAAAATGTGCTCTGATTTTCTAAATTAGTGTTGAAATTTTCTTGTGGTGTTTTCACTTTATTACTGCTTAAGTGCTGCACAAATACTTTATGCATTGCCTCGAAGTTAAATGTCACTGCTTTTGAGCCAAGCTACTAGAGGGTTAAGCCCAGGTTAATTTAGTTACGTTTTGTGGTTCACCCTGACAAGTGTTGTGGCTATTGCTTGAGAAGGGCTCACACACTCCTCAACCAATAGCCTAATTCCTCCAACCCCACCCTAAGCTTCCATCTCCCAGCCATCCTCTCTCCTTTGCCGCAGTTGCTTTTTGCCCCTCCCCCTTCTTCAGTTCCCTTTGTTGCTGCCATAGCTTTTTATCTGCCCACTTTTCTTCCATTGCCACTGTTGCTTTTAAACCGTTACCACTGAGGCTTAGTGTAGGCCCACCCTTCTATTCCTTCATTGATGTTGCTGCTTAGTGCACGCAAACCCTCCCTCGGTTGCTGTTTAGTGCACAACCATCCTCCCACCTTTTCTGCTTAGTCGTCCGCCCACCGTCCCTCTGTTACCACTTAGTGAAGGGTGCTGCTTAGTGCCTTCTCATCTGTCTCAGTTGCTGCTTAGTGCATTCTCACCCTATCTCCGTTGCGGCTTAGTAACCGTCTGAACACCCTCCCTCTGTTTCTTTTCCTTGCCCATTTACCCTCCTTTGCCCTTGTTGCAATCTCCCTGCCCACCATCCTTTGCTACTTTTTCTTCAGAAGACCCATCCTCTATTGTGACATCCAGAAACACCATATGGAGACACATTTATGGGTGTAAAGTTACCACAGTCAAAAAGGAGCTGTAGTAAGTCCAGCACCCCACATGGCCAACAACTGATACTGCAGCACTCTTCCAAAGAAAATAATAGAGGCAGGGAGTTAAGTAGAACCCCATAGGAAATAATATTAAATGAAAATAATTAATTTCAACTTTTTAAAAATATATATATATATTAAATTGAATGCTAAAAAATATATATTTCAAACATATTATTTAATGGTTAAAAATGTAATAACTTTTTAAATTTAAAAAGAAATGTAATTTATTTTTTAATTTTAATTAATTCTGTACATGCCGTTTTGTAATTTTTAAGACTCAATAAGTACTTAGGGTGGCATTTGTGGCAATAAATAATTAAAACTTTTTTACTTAATATCGTTAAAAGATTACATGAATTAAATATTAAGTTACTATTTCGCTGTACTTCACCACTGGATAGGATATCTCCTTTGGTAGAGATCTCCCTATGGTACCATAAAGGGAAAAGTAAAATACTTTATTAAACTTGAACACTTTTTAAAATATTTTTATGTTAAACAAACTTAACATTTAAAATATTTATTTTAAATGTACAAAATGAAAATGCTTTAGTACGATTAACTTAATTTTGAAAGACATTTAATGAAAAATAGTCCTGGTTGGCCATGTTTGGTGCTGGACTCTGGGCTCTCAAGCTAGAGCAATTTAATTACTGTTTTGGGTCCTTTTTGGCTGAAGTAACTTTAAGCCTGTTGCAGTTCACAAACTGCACTTTTACTTTTTTGTGGATAGGTGACTTTCTCACCGTAAACCCCTTACTAACCCCTCCTTAACTCTCACTAATTCCCACCTGTTTTGTAGTAAGTATGCCCCATTTTTCAACCACTCCCTCAGTCCCTCCCATATTTACTCCTCAGTAGTAAACTTATATGTGTGCGATCTCCCTATAGAAAAAATAAGAGGGGTGGAAAATTACACTTATAGGTTTGTGAATAGCATTTTTTAGTACTTTAGTATTATTATTGTAATACTACTAAGTGTGCTGCACTATACAGTTTGTAAGCTCCTTTCATTGACAACTTTTAGCTGTGTGTAATGGACCCTTATTTTTTCACCAGTCAAATCGTTATGGAACCTTAGAGACCTATTTGATATAGCCTTCAATATTTTTTCTCTGGTATCCGCAGTAGTTCTTCGCTGCTCTTTCCATGTGCATTAACTAAGTTCAATTCTGTCTTTTCTTAGTATTGATAGTAAACAAAATAACAGTTTTTCTCTAGTAGACCGCCACTTCGATTGTGCAAGTCCTTTCCTGAGACATACCTGACTATCAACTTAAAACCCCTCCAATCCTCTCCAAATAGACAGTCAGGTGGCTTACCTGATCTTAAATCATGAGTGATCCTGGATTTTTCCCATGGGTAACCTCTTCCTTTCTCTTTAGATTGGTTTGTCATAAACATGTGCATTACCTTTAAAGTCCTATGCTTTGCCCATCGTTCTGCCTACACTCACTTACCTTTTATTAAAAACCGTTTCCAACCTCACATCCCTAGATTCACCTTCAGATCCTCTGCTTCTTTACGGCGATGCAGAAAGGCAAGGGTCTTTTGAGGGGGAAGTGCTTTGTTTCTGTGTTCCTGCCATCACACTATGGATTTGACCATCCTTGTCCTCTTAACTTCTGACATAATTTCAAAGCTCATATGTTTATGCAAACCACCTAATTTTACCCTAGTAAAGACCGAGTCGGGTACTTACCGCTAGTGCCATGTAACTTTACTGTGATTGAGCACTTTATAAATGTTTTTTAGCCTTCACATTATTCTAGCAATTTTTATCTGAAAAAGCTTAATCGACAGAAATGTACCCCCCAGGAGGAAAATGTCAGAGCCAGTAAATTTCTACTTCTTGCCATCCTGTGATCTAGATCCTGCAACATGTTCTCTTGGTCTACAGTAAATTGAGTAAAATAACTGCTTGTGTCCTGTCTGACAGATTTAGTAGCTTCTCCTGAATGTGTAGCGAGGTGGTTCTAATTCCATAATTGGGTCTAAATATGGTTTGAGTTTATATCAGATTAATACAAAATTCATTAAACTAATATTAGTAACAATACAAAATAAATACAATGCACGCAGTAAAATACATTACAGTACAATGTCAGTATAATACAAATTAAAAATGTGTTATTTACAACAGATACAACAAACATTTGCAATGCAATCTGTCTCACCTTTGGGACCTTAAAAGTATTTAGCCATGCAGCACATTATTGCACATTACTGCAAAATAGCCTAGCTATGGACTGTGTGGCAGTGATCATGGGTCTGGCAGTAGATGTGGCAACAGACAAGTGAACGTGGTATTTGAGCTCCTAGGAGTGGGTTGAAGACAAATACATTAAATTATTGATACATTTTAATAACATTTGTAAACCAGTGGAGAGTACAAAGAAGTCTGTGGAAATTAAAATGCATGCCCCTGTTATTATTTGCCGTTATCACCAGCTTTTGAGGCTTTTGCTGTGGAGGGAGCTCTGCTCTCACACTTTCAATCTTTTATTTGTAGTCTGAACTATTAGTAGTAAAAGAACTACTAGCAACCCAAAAGAATGAAAACCTAGAACCGCATCTGACACTTTCCAAGAACGTTGCATTTTGCCAACATGTGCTTCTGAACTGTGGAAAGGTACCAACTCAAGGTTGTAAAGCAGCCAATCGGAGGGCCAGTGTTGTGAGTGTGCGTCACCGCAGTGTGCACTCAGAGTTTAAAAGTAAACATGTGGCGCGTGCTCCAAAGGTGGCTTTGTTGTTGGCAGCGGAGGGTTTGTTCAGGCAGCCACCACAGTACACATCGAATAATCCTTGTCATGTATAGTGTGAAATCCAAAGACATTTATCATGGCTGGATTGAAAGCATAAATAGGCATACTTGTGCAAAGCATAAGAAGCATGCAGCACTGACTCAGTGTCATATAAACGATTTTTGGGGCCTAGGGAAAGATATATTTTCAGGCCTCCCGTTCAAAACTATTTTTGTTTTTATTACCTTTGTTCCAATAATTCAAGCCTACACAACCTTTCACACAAAACACCTGAAATGTCTCTTGGTAGAGGCCCAACAACTATTAAAATGACACTGACTAGAGAGACAGTCAGCTGTAGGAAGAGGAAGGGGGAGAGGTTCTGGTGGAGAAATTGGAGAAATCAAAACAAGAGGGAGAAATTGAGAAATATTACTTTACCAGGGGAAATTTACAAGGTGGAGGCCCTGGGCAATTGCCCATGCCTTAAAACGTCTCTTCGTGACTGTAATGTAAACTGCTCACAGCAGCTCTCCGTAATTGCGCTTCAAGTACCCTGATTTTGAAGAATCAAAATACGTAAAATATGGTTTGTTTGGCTGGTACAAAGTTTATTTATTTCTAGGTTGTTGTAAGCCGATCACCTCGCTTATGACATCACTGTAATGCAGGGCCTCCATCTGCATGACTTCGGACCATGTTTCCACAGGCAAGACATGGCTGCACCGACGGTAGTGAGTGTGTGGGGCCTTATTACCCCAGAATGGGGCATGACAGTAGTGAATGTCTGCGATCGTGTGCCTCCGGACTGTACTTTTTCCTTCTACCTTGTTCAGCCCTCCACTACCTTTTGGCTAAGTTTGCAATATACAGATACCATATCTATCTATATAGATATAGATCAGGGGTGTCTGGGACTATGGGTCTCGAGGTATGGCATGGCTACACTGGCTGCAGTGAGTGCACAGAATTATGATTCCTTGGCTGTGTCATGACTGCACTGAGTGCCTAGGATCATGTTCTCCTGATATGACATGGCTGCATGGAGTGCCTAGTGCCATGCTCCCTAGACATGACAAGGCTGCAGTTAGGGATCATGGTTCCTAATTTACAGCATGTCTGCACACCAGGTGAACGGAACCATGTTTTCTCAGATAAGCTATAAGTCTAGGTGGGCAGGACTGTGTTTTTTTTAGAAAAACATGGCTGCTGTGACAGAAGTGAGTGTTGGAGACAATGTGTCCCCAGAAACCGCATGAGTGCCCGGGTCTATGTTTTCGCTCTGGCTGCAGTGGTTAGTATTAAGTGCTCTGAACTATAATTCCCCAGACCAGGCTTAGTAGCGCTGATGGCAGTAAGTGCCGAGGACCATATTTTCCCAGAGGGCAAGGCTGCCACAGTTATGAGTGCCCGGGACCATGCTGCCCCAAAGAAGGCATGGTCACACTAGCAGCGTGGTGTCATGTAGCCCCAAATAAGGCATGGTTAAACTAACTGCAGGGAATGCTGGGGGAAACATTTCCCCAAATGTGACATGACTTAATGATTCTATATTTTCCCAGAGTGGTATGCGCTGATTGCATTGAGCTTATATGACCATTTCCAACAGTCATGGTATGGCTGCAGTGAGTGGCGGGGCCATGTTTTCCAACATAAGGCAAAGGTGGATTGGTTGCAGTGAGGGCCCGGGGTATTGTTTCCCCTGCATTTAATAGGTTGTGCTCTGATGACGTGTCCCTGGCATATCATGGTTTGAGTGATTTAGACGTGTGCTGTATGCAGAGAGTATGGTATCAACATAGCATGTGTGAAGATACGCACGTGGACAGTCTCGAGGGACACTGAATGCCCAAGAATTTGTGAGTTGAATAATAACACTTGTGATAGCAAGAAAACAATTTAGTTTTCAAGGCTATCATAAAAGAGACAAAGCCTTAAGCTTCTAAAGTTGAAAAAAGTAATGGCTTTTGTGGGGCTTTATTGCGAGCACTGCTGTGTTTATGCAGCGCTATATAAAACCAACTACAACGCAACTTAGAGAATGTTGTGTGAAAAATGCTACGTGCGGTGGACCGATGCTTAAAATTTTTCCAATTTTACTATGTAAAATGTGTACATTCTAATTACATCTGCTCATAACTTGTTTTCTACGATGCGCTGGGGTCAGCATGACATGGTTCATAATAAAAGAATCCTTAAATAAACTAATTATTATTTTGTTTTTAATTTTTTTTTACATGCCAGGTAGTCTTGGCAACTTACATGGGGAACCGCTTCTCCAAAGTGTCATGCCTTCCCTGTGAGAATTGCAGCAGAGCCTCTGCCATGAACATGGGCATTTAAGGGAAAACATCAGGAATACGTGATAATTGCCCTACTCATCGTCTCTCTGTTTTTATTTAGTATGGGGTTTAAAAAGTCAGGCATGCGTTTCCTTTTGGAATCGTGCTACGACGACCAAAGTTCTGCAACTGCTTTCCTTGCACCTTTAACTTGTTGATTCAACTAACGTCATCACAAGCAGGTTAGGGACAGGAAATGAATTGTCTGCAATGGCCTTCCCCTCCAGCTTCACTTTTTATGTTAACAAACGATTTTCCTCACCATTGTATGCGGGAGCCACACTTGTCATCAGGGTCTTAATAAAAGTCACGGTGATCGTGAGAGATGTCCATCAGTTGTATTTCACTGGTAAACCACTAGTAAACTGTCCTGGACAGCTATAAAAGCAGAACAGGGATATAAAAGTACAATTATGGCTCTTCTTTGAGCTGTGTGTGAGCTGAAACGTTTTACTCAGAGTAAATCGGAGATGCTTATGGATGCTGACCCTGTAAGGCATTACAAAATTCATGACTAATTGCTTCATTTGGAGGTTGAGCAATGTGCCGCGATCATAGGGAAAGTGAACTGCTAGTAGCACTGTGTGCCAGCGAGCGGCAAGCAGAGGGTGGAAAGTACAAATTGTGCTGAGACCAAAACATATGGCCCATATTAAAAGGATCCATGTAGCAGGGGCAGTCCACAGGGCGGAAACAAAATGGCCAAACAAAACAGCCACAAGGCGGGACAAATGTACACTATTTACCAACGAAAACTGTGGAATTAGTAAAGGCAGCCCAAGCAACCAATGAAAAGCGATGGGCGTATGGTGGGTGTGTTTACAGCATACCTTGCAGAGCAGCTCGTATGCGCTGACTCTAGGCTCGACCTAAAAACCTTGAGAAATCTGACAGGACCAAATACTAAATTAACAGAAGTGTAGTAGGAGTGCATATTTCATCTTAAAACCTAGAAGCAGAAGCTCCCTAGATGATTACAAATCTACTGTGAGTAAGTAGTGCAGATGATGGACACTTTACCAGTGAAGTGCCACTCCGGCTAGCTCTAGAATAATAAAGTTTCTCTACATCTCTTCCTTTCCTCTCACCTTATGAACCTGTAAAAGGGGAAGCATCCAGGGTTTCCCGTCACTAAACAAAAGGCAAACCAATATGACCTAAATGACTAAGTAAGCATTGTTTGAGAGGTAGATGCCTGAAGCCAGGTTATTTTATTGCATTTCCTTCTCGGTTTGCCTAATGGTAAAAGTCTAGCCTGAATTTGGCATACAAAGACCACTTCCTTGGTGTGTGCATAATTTTTAAAAATGGCTGCACCTCCTTGGAGAGATAAACTATTTGCTCATAGGTGATAGAATCCTGCAAAATTAGTGGGATTTGATTATGTTCCCCTATGTGTTCTTTAGTCTGAGACGCTAATTTTATAGATGGTCCCAGTAGATCCCATCCTTTTGTCTGGCCAAGATTAGAATCCCAGCTTTAGCCATACCTGATGATTCCCTAGTGGTGTCCCTAAATACAGCACCATGCATTGAACTACAGGCTGTCCAGTTATAAATCTCTAAATCTTGCTTTTTATATATAATATTTTTGATTTCTATAAATGTTGGCAAAAAAAGGTTTGTATTCCTGTTAAACGTCATTACTTCCATAAAACCCCCTACTAGTGATCAGAGAAGCAGAGCTGGTGTCAGTTCTTCTTTCACTGCTCATTGATGATATACGTTTTACGCCACATATTGGTTTTTGCAGGCTGCTGCGTTGTTCAGTCAGCCCCTTGAGTGTGACGCAGGGTAGTAGAAATTAAATGTAAAAATAAGGGTAAAAAAAAAAACTGTTTACGTGAAAGAAGGTTTCTAGATTAGAGCGTTCATTTTACCACTTAGTAACTAGATTGAATTTGGCGTTGCTGTTTATCCTATACTTTTCTGGTAAACCTTTGAATGTTTCCATGATTCTGTCTCCATATTTTGCTTAAAATATGAGGCTGTATATTATGGTGAAAATTGGCCTGGGATGCTGGAAAGTTATGATTGTCCTACTCATACCAAGAATGCAATAAGCACTTTAATTTTTTTAAAATTTTTATTAAACAACAACACGACATTTCTGTTCACAGTTTTAAAGAGATGTTTCACAATACACAATTAAATCACCCTAGCCACCATTCAACGGTCTGGCTTTGTCATAATGAAGATACAATTTCTAAGATGTTACAGGATCTTCCACAAAGAGAAAAACAGGGGGTTCACATATGTTTCCACGGTAGCTATTCCATTTGCTCCAAATATCTATCCATTTTTGGGGGCACCCTCTAGAGACATACACAAATTTCTCTCGCAACATTCACCAATCCAAGGCTGCCTTCCATCCCTCAATCGTGGGTGCAGCCACGGCCCCCCACATCCATGCCAGGTTCCTCTTTCCGAACATAAGCCCCAACGTTACTCAAATGCGGTCTTTCCTACCATAAGTCCGTAGGCTCCCAGACATTCAAAAGACACCTCTTGATCTCCATCCCAACAGCAAGCCCGAGGATATCCCCATACAGGTGTGCAGCTCCCTCCAATACCTTTGTATATGCTCACACTCCCACAGGATATGGATGAATGTGCCCTCCCACTCGCACTGTCCCCTCCACATGCCCTCATCCGCTCTACCCATACTGACTAGTTGAGTCCCCGTAATGTAAATTCTATGTAGGATCTTCAGTTGAACCAGATGTAGCCTAGATGAAATTGCCACTTCTCTTGGGGACGCCACTGCCTCCTGCCACTCTTCATCGTTGAGTTCCAGCCCATCGTTTCCCCAGCGGTCACGAAGTGCCTGGAGGGGGTCTAATGTGTTATTTACCAGTTTCTTATGTCAGGGAGACCGCCTTGGTTGGAATATACCCGTCTGGCAATCTGTCCTCTAGCGGGGAGGCATCTGGGAGGGATGTTTCCTGTTTCAAGTTGGTTGTCAATGCATGCCTCACCTGTAAATATAGAAAATATTCCGAGTTAGCTAGTTTGTATTCTTGTTGTAGTATAGTGAAGGAGAGCACAACTCCTTTTTACCATAATGTTCCTATTTTAGTGATCCCGATTAGGATGCAATAAGAACTTGATATGGATATCCAAGTAATATGATTCTGTTTCCTCCCTAAGTATTGTGGCAAGAGAAAATATTTTATGCTGAAGAATGAGAGCCAGATGCTTCCTGATTTTTTTGTTGATTGTCTGGGAGAGCAGATTGTGGACAATGAAGATAGCTGTCCAGAGGGGGTCTGGTAGTATCTTACAACTCAGGACGCCCCCTCCGAATTACTTACAAATAGAATGTGGTGAAAGATAAACCAAGCAGATGGGTTCAATACACAGCTAATCTGAGAGAAATCCATTGAGTTATCAGCAATGCTCTCGAGCGGACAAGGGCTGGTGAGAATCCATGCCTTTGAGCCAGTGATGGCTCTCAAGAGATCCAGACGCAGCACTGGAGCAGATAATTTACTTGTGTAGTTTAAAATAAATCTCATTCGCACGGGCCTCAATAAGGTGTTTGACAGGTCAAGATTCATGGAACATGTTGTTGAATCTGTCACTACAAATGTGACTGAAATGAGGAAACTATCAGTAAACTCCAAGGAATGGCTTGTATTCTCGAGGCAAGGGTAAAAGCAGTGAAAGGAATTCCGTCCGCATTAGTATGGGAATTTTTAGATTTTCCTGGAATAGCGGAGACTCCATAACTTGAATTATTTTGGAAAGCATGGTTTCTGATTGCTTTGTCTTTTGAACCTTCACTTCAAAAGGGAAAATGGAGTACTTGCTGAAACAGAGTCCACCATTAGGGGCTATCCTAGTTTTTGTGTTTCAATTTTAGAGACCAGTGTGATCCTACAAGGCAGAAGGTGTCGCTCAATAAGAAGGTCTTGTAATTCAACTCTTTCCTGAGTGTTGGGTGCAGCGTCAAAGGAAATTGGGATTCTTTTGGCATGGTGAAACGGGGGCTGCAAGAGAAAAATATTAAATATATGCGTATGTTCAAAATGAAGGATAATCGGCAAAAAGGGCACATTTTTAGGTCTCGCCTACGCTTGCATAGGAAACCTTTAGCCGTCGTACAGCTCTTTTTCGAAGCACATACTCGTGCTTCTGGCGGCATACAGCTTATGGGTGTGCGCAGTGGCGCGCCATAAGCACAAGTATGTGCTTTGAAAAAGAGCAGGCTGTGCGCGCACGCACGCACCTTTGCCATGCTTTAAAAAAAAAATCCTTTTAGAGCGCACGCACCACTCCCGGGCTTGTCTTATTAGCTGTCTCCCTCATATGCCTTCTATCTTCACGCACTTTGCGATGCTCTATTCCCTGTGTGCTTCTCCCTACTCCCCCATGTTGCGCTCGTTCTCGCGTCCTAACCCTGTTGCTTTCTCGCCCTGCCTGCTTCACCCTGCTCTTGACCCTAGCTTCTCCCCACTTTCAACCTCTGTGTTGTTTCAGCCCTCGATGTTGCTTGCCTCAATCAGCGTTTTACTCTTTCATCTGTTGCTTCTCCTCCCCACCCCTGCCCTTAATGTTGCTTTCTCCTTGCACCCTCCCACTGTCCCCCGTTGCTGCTCTTCCGCAACCTCACCCTCAGTGTTGCTCCAACCCTACCTGTCATTATTATAGAAGAAGATTTTGCTATTTTTTATTTGTCGACCCAGCTTGGCTCAACAAATAACAGAAAGAAAAAAAAGATGTGTGTCAATTTGTATGCGCTGACGTGCGTGCACCTGAATCATAGGCTCTCCCTCCGCCCCCTTATTTATCCATGCTGCACAGCACTGGGGATGCTGTACAGCATGGCTAAAAATCAATTGACAAAGCTAATAGGTATCGCTGTTCTACAGGCTTCTTCTACCACTCTTCAGGGCGCAGTGGGTCCAGGTGCTTCCAGTGCCATCCTCGCAAACAATATGGCTGTGGCACTCGATTTCTTCTTGATGGTCCTATACATTATCCGAATATCAGTTGTACTTAATCTGCCTAGTATTTTTATGACTCCATGTGCTACTCTGCAGTGATGTTTGAGAACCAGGAGGTAGAGGAGCTGTTAGTCACACTCCTATTTTTTCAGATGTCTTTTGTTTCCTGAATAGCTTGTCTTATTGGGTGTACCGTACCCTGACTCCCAGTGCACCCGTTTATGTGGCTGGTATTAATGACACCACCTTCTTCATGTAGCAAGTCCATGACTCATACTCAGATTGTGTAACTTACCCTGCCTGCACTACGCACACAATTCTGCTGTCCAATTTCTATGGCATTGTGTGTCTGTTCCTGTCCGGACACCTCTGTATGCGGTTAGCCTCCTTTTCAAATTCTGCTCTAGTAGTTCATTAACCTATCTAGGTTGACCAAATACCCAAAGCTACATCTCCACCTGCTCGTTTTTCTTCCTTTTAAGGTCTACGTATGGATTCTTGTCTAAAGGACTCATTCAAACCTTCCAGCTTTCAGGATGAATGGAAACATACTGCATTGTCATATTTCTCCTTTTTTTCTTCCTGCTTGAAATTCTTAAGTGCTCCAAGGCAGCCCACGTTGGTGCGAGTTCTTCATGAAAGAATAGGGAAGTGACTTCAACAGAGAAGTCACAGGCGTCCCGCATTTTATGTGTAGTATATTTGTAGTGCCCGTCTCTTATTCTGTGAATTTCCCTCTGTCTTCCCTGTGCTACTTCCCACTGATCCCATCCTCCCCATGAGTGCTTACAGTGAACGCTCATGTACATTTCTACCTTCACAGATGTTAACACATACAAATTCCACTCTGTGAAGTGGCTTGTAAATGTGTCTGGATGACCACTGTGCAAGACAGACACTGTGGAAGAAAGGGGAAACAGCAAAGAGCACAGCAAGTAAATAGATGGACAGATGCTTTAAAAAGCAGAGAAGCATTAACATCCTGTTGGGAATAGATACAATATAGTTATGAGGGTATAGGGATCCATTGAGGGGCATAGGGATCCATTGAGGGGCATAAAAGCATCAGTACGGTGTAGAGTAAGATGCAGAGGAAACAACATAATGGCAACTTGTTATGTAGTAATGAAAACAGCTTCATCAATGCTTAAGAGCTCAACAGTAAGTACCAAAACAGGGCATTCTGTGAAAGGGATAGCTAATGTATACTACTACTACTGGTAGCAATCCCATTAATTTCCGATTAAAAAGAAGCGGTGAAAAGAGTATGGATAATCCTTTTCATAACTATTGCAAGCAGAACCAATGTGGAATGGTTACAGTAGTACAACAAGCATTTGCAATGCAATAGGTCTTGCATTTGCGAAATTTTAAGCTATTGGCATTGTAAATGACAATGCCTTTTATTTAGATGTTTTCAAAATCAACACATAGATAAACGGTTTGTGATTTAAAATGCCAGTAGCTCAAAGTCTTGGAAATGCGAGACCTATTGCATTGCAAATGTTTATTTTAACAGCAGTTGGATAGACGGATGGGAGAAACTTTGCACAGTGCACAAGAAAACATAATCTGAGAATATTGCATTACTAATTGGAACATGGAGCATGGAACAAGATGCTATTCAAGATTTGGATTGTGTTGCTAGTACACTCCCTGCTCCTTAAGTGACGGTGAATGAAGATCGCACCTGAATAGTGACTTATCATAACATAGCAACAGTTTTTTATTTGCAGTCACTGCAGAGGGCTTTGAATGCACGACACTGGCCACACATTTAAGGGAAAGTCTGGTTTATAAGGCCATTCATCCACTTGAGTGTCTACCGCTCTGCTGGGGGTGGCATTTGGGGACCCTGGAGTTCGACTGCATTTAGGATCTAATGGTTGCTAATGGTTGCTGTTGTTATTCTGGTTTTTGTTTTATGAGGTTTTTGTTTTGTTAGGACTGATGGGAGATAATTGGTGGGAGAATTAACTAAATTAGTTTCCGGATTGCTGTATGCAAATCCTAGGTTTTTAGGTCTCGGCTAGCGAAGGCTGCGCTTGCGCAGTCTTGCTCGCGAGATTTAATGTTTTTTAGTACGGGGCTTGAACCCGCCCCTCTTCTCCATTGGCTGGCTTCCTAAACGGAGGCCAGCCATTGGAGGAGAGGGGCGTCTGTCCGTTTAAGCCCCGTCTTTTTCGGATTCGGGGGCGTGTTTTTTACTTTCTTTCTCTCCTCTGGAATGTAAACATTCCAGCCAATGGCAAGAGGAGAGAAAGAAAAACACGCCCCGAATCTGAAAATGCCGCTGCGTTTCTCCCAGGCATTTCTTTTTGACCTCGGAGAAAGGTGGTGGTGTTCATGGCTCTCGCTGCCCAGGTGCGATCCAGACTGTTCGCCTGCAATACCACAGGGACTTTTTCTGGGGCCCACAAAGAACCCCACACGAATGAACCGTGACTGGAAATGAAAATATCAAATGTCAGGCCCCGAAAAACACTGCCTGCCACGCACTTCATTGCTGAACTACAGCACCCATCTCTCACGGAGACTTCAGACTGTTAGTGTGCGTGAAGAGCTGTGTGCTCTCTGCAAATACTCGGAGGCTCAAACGGGATCACGGCACCGGACTACCTTACTTGTGAAGTACCGGACATGCGAAGGAAAAGAACGAGATCTACAGTCCGAAGGATGAGACCAAAGCCGTCTTCAGTGTCGGCAGCGACTTTCTATGTAGTGGCAAGCAGAAGGGGGATGGGAGCACACTGCTACCTCCCAGCACAGTTCGCCCCTTGGCATCCTGGTACATGCAGTTCAATTTAAATGCTTACTTGAAATTTTGCAGAGTGTCTCACCAAAGTTGGTGCAGGTTAGGGCTGTAGTGGCAAGCACTGCTGATTAATGCCCCTCAGAGTGTCCTTATCTGCCGCATTCTCGGGAGTTTCAGTCAATCCCCACACTCGGCTTATCCCTGCACAGAACAATGCCATATTTTGACTTTTGGCACCCCTACACCCTACCGTACCCTCGCCAGCTCCCTTGCCTGCCCTCGCCAGCTCCCCAGCCGAATTGGTTTAAGGATTAGTGAGCAGCCACGTGATCATTTAAAAAGATCTGGATAATCCTTGTTTCACCTTCACTGTCGATAGCTTAATACTTGTCGGGTCAGAGTCGCAGTTCGCGCCCCGCTCTGTGTCAGGCCGGCAGCTGGGGGACGAGGGATGGTATGGAATCCACAACCTCTCTATGGTGCAACTCCTTTCCAGGATTCCAAATCTAACTTTGGGATTTTTCATTTGATTTGCTGTTTTCCCTTTATAAATGTGAGTTTGGTCCCAGAGGATTGAGGGGACGAAGACACAGAAGGTGCAGCAGAAGGAAGCATTCTCCTGCAGCTGCTCACCTTAGCCGCTTTCAGGATGAGCGCTTTGACTGAAGAGGCGGTGGAGAAGTTCCTTGATGCCAACCTAGCCTTTACAAGGCAATACTACGACCGTAAATTACGGCCTGAGGTCATTGCCAAACTTCTGAGCAACCGCAAGGCCGATGTAGACTTCGGCACATTCCATTCACTGACCAGCGTGGAGGAAAGTGAGATTGTCTTTGACCTCATACGGGACTTCCAGGACAATGTACAGATGGAGCGTTGCTGCTTCAACATCCTGAAGCGTATGTGCTTCATAATCCAGGCTGACTGCATGAGCCTCTTCATGTACCGTATGCGCAACGGCACAGGCGAGCTCGCCACCCCTCTTTTCAACATACATAAAGACGCCACCGTGGATGAGTGCCTGGTAATGCCTGATTCCGAGATTGTCTACCCATTGGATACTGGTGTCCTGGGGTATGTGGCACAGTCCAAAAAAGTTGTCAACGTCTCTGATGTGGACCAGGTAATAAGGGGGGGTGGCTCTGTGTGTGTGTGGGTGGCTTTGTGTGTGTGGCTCTGTGTGTGGGTGCAAATGCAATAGGTCTCGCATTTGAGAGTGATTAAGCTATTGACAGTGTTAATAACAATGCCGTTTCTTTAAATGTTTTAAAAACAAATACATAAACAAAAATAATGTCATGAGCAATGCCAATAGCTCTAACTTTAACGATGCCGAGACCATTGCATTGTAAATGCTTGTTATATTTTGTTGCTTTTTTTTATATGGACACGAAAGAGGATATCTGTGTCCTGGACTCTTTTTTTTTAACTTCTTCATTTTTTTCTTTTTTTTTTTAAGTCCAGATCGAGTGTTTTTCGTATTTGGTCTATTTATGTAGTTATATTGGTATGAGGGTGGTGCCAGGTGTGAAATGGTTTTAGGCGGATTCCTTTCTCTATAAGGAACTAAATTGCAGGAATACGGTTGTGTTCCAAAGAGATGAAAGGTGATTAATATTCCATGTTATTACTCTAGCCTGGCAGGACAGGCTAGAGTAATAACATGGAATATTTGCGGTTTGAATAATTACACCAGACGATGCAGTGCATTCTTAGTTATGCAACTTAAATATATTTCTTCTCCGCTTTATGTCGCATTTGATTTAATAGGAGTCTTAGAAGGATGTATATAAAATGGAAGGGTAGGCTGCTCTTGTCATTTGAGTGGCCTGTTGGTTTAGACAGCTGGTGACCTGCCATTTCAGATCACCACCAGGGTGATCTGAAATGGCTCCTAGGGGTAGATTTCTGCTAATTAATGGTTTAGACAATCATCCAGAATTGTGCCTATTGAGTATTTTTGATCTGCCATGGTAGATGTGAATTTCCCCCAGAAACTAGCTATAATAGTCAAGCATTATATTAATGTCCCATTAATATGGACAGGGGACTTCAATTGTGTGATGTCCAGAGCTATGGATAGTGTGCCACCATTGATGGGATCAGAAACTAAGTTAATGAGAGGTTAACAGGCAACGTAGCTGCCAAAGTCTGACTAATATCAAATAGGAAAGGAAGGAATAAATAAATGACTGCAAGCTTTAATTAGGGGTAGTTTCAGTTCAACATTAATCTCCAATCTGGGAACAAGTTGGTGATCCATTGTATGAGGTGGTCCATTTTTGCTTCCACTAAAATTGCATGAGTCAGCAGAATGAATACATCATGCAAGTTATTTCTCTTAATAGAAATCTGTGAACGTTTTTAGGTCGTCTATGTACTTGGTAGGTGCAGTGTTCTATTTTGTGGCTCTAGTTGTGCTCAGTATCAGCAATGGAACTCAAATTTCATAGTGCAAGCATCCCAATGTTCCTGTTTCTTTCTTCTTGTTCCAGGATGAGTTGACCTCTGCTCATTCCCTCTGCTTTACCCCAGACGGATCACACCTCTACTGTGGCTTCGATAAGATGGTGAGGGTGTTTGACACTTCCCGGCCGGGTCGAGATTGTGAGAAGAGGCCAACTTTTGGTAAGTGGTGAGACGCACAGCCGAGAACTGCAATGTCAAGTGTTCTGTTGCGCTGTTGTCAAGCCTTATTTAGGGATCAGGTTTGACATAAAGTTGGTGGCTAAGTTCATGGTTTGCTGCTTTAGGGAACACTTGCAATATTACATAATGGATGTTTACCAAATATGTTGGCAATAAATCCCATTTGCAGCATGTACACTGAAAGGTTTGCGTAAGTGTATAGCACCCTGAAGATGTAGTGATGCAGATTCCCCTGTATTAGCCAGTACACCTACTTCAGGTTAACCTGTGAATCTGGGTATCTAGTCTGACTAATTCATGTTGAAATTAGTTAAAACCTTACTTTTTGAAATCCCATGACTCTGCATTTCCCCAAATAAGTTGTGCTGCTCAGTAAGCCACTCCTTCCAAGTTATACCATTACTTCCTTTACAATTGCTTCTGTGGGTGCTGATATTTTATTAACCAGATAGCCCCAAAAGAAATCAAGCCAAAAATAATAATTAACAAATTGAATTGGTACAAATCGGGGCAAACGGTCTTTACAACCTGGGCCTAAGCACGCTTACTGTTTCCTCGCAATCTGAACAACGCTTTCCTTAACCACGCATATGAGTGGTTAAGGCCGTTGGCATTCTAGCTGTTTGAGCGGGGAGAGGATCCAGAAGCCTTATGGCGGGAAGGACCAAAACGCTGTTTAGTGTTTTGGCTGGGGGGGAGGGAGGGGGGGAGTGAGGGGGGCTGGTTTAGGGCTCAGGGCGAGGGTCTGGGTTCGGGGTAGTTTTTAGGACAGGGGGCCAAGTTTTAGGGCTCAGGGCAGGGGAGGCAGTTTTCAGGACGGGGCAGTTTTTAGGGCTCAGGGTGGGGGTGCTGTGGTTGGGGTAGTTTTTTGGGCTAGGTGCCGGGTTTTAGGGCTCAAGGTAGGGGGTCAGCGTAGTTAATATTGCTGGGACCGGTAGATTACAATGCAGGAGGGCTGAATTTTAGGGCTCTGGCAGAGGGGTCCTGGGGTGGGATCTTTACCACACCTATACCTTTACCAATCATGTTTTTAAAACAAAATTCATTGTAAAGGCATGCGTTGTTGTAAAGACTACATTGTTAAGGCATGGTTGTGTCATACAACCCAAATAAGCAATGCTCCCAGGACTCCGCAGTATGTACTAATCAGGTTTGTCAATTGTCAACGCTATATTTTATTAATATTGCAAACTGAGGTAATTGACTCCAGTGCACATATCATTTAACATGGGATACATGTTCTTGTAATGTTTACAGCCACCTTGGGCACAAGCTTCTTGTCCATATGTATTATAATGCCTTGAATCCTAAATTTGTGTTATCTTTGAAGTACATTGTCTTCAATGTCAAGATTGGTTCGTACCCACAATTCCCTTGGCATCTTAGACACTATTACTAAGGTGCCAAGGAACAATTTGCCATTTGGGCAGCTGGATAATGGCTTGCATAATACACTGTACTGGTTTAGGTTCAGAATTTGCAGGATCAGTGCTGCAAAACCTCTGAGAGTAGCAAGCGTAACAACAAAATAATGCCTCTCTTTGGGGAGTGTAGTATGCCTGATGAGGTTACAACAATTGGGCATCTTGTGTTGCATGGCTATAGATATAACCATCCTCGATAACAGGAAATTGAAGGTTATCTACATTATCTGTATTTGATAGTTTCCTTGGGTTGTCCATGGGAAATCCTTGTATAAAGGTGGCAACATTCCTGATTGAAGATGAATAGTTAAATTACTGACCCGTCTACTTTTCGGTATGGTCAAATTCTTCGTATAGCCAAGAGAATTGGTGCCTGTTATTCACTATGTCCAGTGTGGGGCGCTTATGCGGTGGCAAATGTAGACTTTTATCCATTCATGCTTCATAGAATGCACATCCAGTTTGCACTCTGAGGCCATTGTTTATTTTAATCCTTTTAGACCTCCTTCCTAGAAAGATGCTTAAAAATCACAACTAATAGAGAGTGTGTTCCATCCTACCAAATAATGCATGAGCTGATGGGCTGAAGTGAAGGAGCAAATGCAGGGGACTATTTAGTGTCTTTGCTCCACCAAACACATTGTCCGGAGATCATTTTCAATAGGAGCTTTGTAAGATATCTGCATTTTCCTTGGGCATCTCCTGAAGACCCCACTTCTCAGCTCTCCAGACCATTTTGAATGGCTGAGGGTGGCCAGAGGTACTTCAGTTGCATATTTCCTTTGGTGTCTGCTTCAGAGAGTGTCATGGGGAAGTTCCCTTCCTGGCTTCCCCAGCCGTGTTGAATTGTGCTTCTACATGAGAGATGTTGGTAATGGTCCAGGAAAGTCAGTGGGGCAGTCCTGAATAGCTTGAGGGACTTTTAGAGATTGGAAGCACCCATGCAAGTGCACTTCAAAGATGAACCTCTTCGATGTACCAGCACCGCAAGGAGGCATGTATGGTTCTGGATGTGTGCAGGTGGAGGAGCGAATGGGTTGGTGATACCGTAACCGAAGACCAATCCCATTTGTGTAGAAGTCTTGTGCATTCTGTGGCCGAGACCGGGGCCAATTAAATGGACTTTATGCTTGGAGACTTCCCCTCCCACATTCCAGAATTATGTGGACTCTGAGTGGACTGATAGAGAGAGAATGGTAAAGTGATCGATTGCTGCGCTTTATGATAATGGAAAGCACAACTGGCCCAGATGGAGCCTGACAGCAGGGTCTAATTGCTGCAAACCCAGAAGCGGACAACAATAGGAGCTTTGGTTGGCAGAATTATGAGGCTGAACATCCAGATTGAAGATCTGGGCAACATAAGGCAGAGGGTGTTTGAGGGGCTGGTGGGGGTGGACAGACGGTCAATCCTGTGAATTTGCTTACTGAGACGTTGACTCAGAAGCTCAGTGAATTGGAAACCTTTTCAGAGTGTCCAGATCAACAACATAGACAGTGGGTTTACAGAGTGCAGGCAGGAGCTAAGAGAGGAGACCCTACATCAGGTTAAACTGTGATGGCAGTACCTCACTGGGCGGAGTGGTGTGACATTTCTCTCAGCAGTATACCCACAAATTAGTGGGAGTTGTAAAACTAGGAGATACCTTTTTACTTTTGTTACCTGATCTGGAATCCGACATGATTAAGAGATCTGTCGGCTATAGTAATTTGTGGCCCTTTATTGATTGACCTGTTGGTGACTTATTTAGGAAGTTCTAGAGTACAACATCTCCGGGAGTGTGAGCATTGGTTCCCATTTACTGTGATGTGATCTGCTGTGCTGCAAATGTCTTCTGGTTGTCTCGCTACTGTCCACTCTCTCTCTTGTGCTCCCTTTGAGTTACAGTGATTACAGTTGTGGTATTAGCACCAATCTTTATAATACGCTTACATCGATTTGGGACGGAGTGTCAGAGAAGGTTTCAGTGTTTATTTTGGTGAATTATGGCAACTGTCTAGAATCTTACGGTCAAGAAAATTATTTAAAACTAAATGGGAGCTGTGAGACAATATAGGAATTCATAAAGGTCCTAAGGAAACCACTAAGTGTACCAAAGACAGCAATCCTTTTATGGTTGTAGAGTAAGTGCAAGCCAGTTAGTCAGGATTTTGTGGAGTGTTACTAATTCAGTAGAATAAATCTGAGCTCCTGTTAATCGTCAGTACATGATAGGATGAAAAAAGAAGGCCAGCATTACTTCCAATACCAAAATACTCTGGAGGGAGCCCCTGAATGTCCCACAAACAGAAACGTGGATCTCTCCCCCCCCCCCCCCTCCCCCCCATGTCATGCTCAATACACCCTGGAGGTTGTACATGCTATTGCAAAAAAACAGTTGATGGACAGAATGCAGAACAATGTCATACATTCACCCCAGTACAGAGATCTGGGCCTAAATCCATAGTTTTTTTGCTCACCATGCCGTTCCAGTTTGAACCCAGCCATATGCAAATTAGTCTTGACCCTGTGCCTCATGGGAACAGTCCAGCCCGAACTGCCAAGCCAGGTCCTCCCTGGACTGGAAACAAGCATCCTAGGACCGGTTTCGGGGTTTCACCCCTCTTCAGCCAGGATAGCTTGATTCCAGTAGCATGGAGAGCACGGGACCCACGTCTGGGCATACCCTTCCCACTCGGGGTGACAAATGCAAAAAAACAGTTGATGGACAGAATGCAGAACAATGTCATACATGCCTCATGGGAACAGTCCAGCCCGAACTGCCAAGCCATGGTTGTACATGCTATTTACAGCGAAATGGAAAGAGGATTTACAACATATCACCCATAATAGTGTGATGTATTAAACTGACCTATGAACTGGCTCTTACCCTCAGTGTGGTCAGCCAAGACACTTTATTTTGTAGAATTTGAAACATCTGTGTTTTTTGTTGTCTTCTACAATGTCTTATGCTATAACCATGATTTTGAACACAGGGCAAACCAGACTGTATTTGTGTAACCGAGAACTGACCTTAGTTGTGTCCCAGTGGGTAACTAGAATTCAATTTATCAAATTGTGCACTTAGGCTGGAAAGATTCTCCGGTATAAAGGCTGATACCAATACATGTACTGTCCCAAAGATTATTAATACTATTTTTTTTTTACTTTCGGCTAGCCACAAAGCCCCCATTTTCCTTCCATTCTTTAATTAGAAGTGAATGATTCATGAACAGTCGCCTGGAGCAAGGGTGAAGTAGTCTTAATAAGTTATCAATAATGAAGAAAACACATTGCGATTAGACAGAGGGTTAAATGGGCTTGAAGGCTCAGCCTGACAACATCTCTTAATTCACTGTCTTGTTTCGCTTTTCCCTTGTTTACAGTAAAGAAGCGTGGGCAGAGCGGGATTGTATCCTGCATTGCCTTTAGTCCAGTTCAGGACATCTATGCTTGTGGTTCATATTCCAAGACGGTGGCCCTATACTCAAAACGAGAGGGCATTGCCGTCACGGTCCTCCAAGGGCACCAAGGTGGCCTCACGCATGTGATGTTCTCTCCAGATGGCAACTGTGTGTACAGCGGCGGGCGAAAGGTAAGAAGGCTAGTTATCTTACTGTAACTTAAATGTGTGGCAGACATTGGGATCTGCCTCAGTGAGTTATTGCTTACCTCTGACCATTGCAGTCCTCTTGAAAGTCAGGGATGGATTCAGCCGTCCACCCTTGGCAAATTGAGTACCACTGACATGCCTAATAATACTATTTATCATTTACAGCACTTAGAAATGGTGGAAGTCATACATGAAAAGTTATTATTCAGTTACTATTATCACTTTCCTATTTTGTGACTAACATTGTCTACAGCAGTATTTCCTAAACTGTGGTTCGGGACAACTGGTGAGCCACAAGCCTATGGTACGTCTTGAAAATCCTAGTTTATCTGTAAGTAATATTTAAAATTATTAGCCTGTTTATGCACCAGTGCAGATGTGCTGAACAATGTCCCCAGGTCCAGTTTTAAAACAAACCCTTACAAATATTCCCAAGCAAGTCTCTGTGTGATCCTTCAAAAATGTGTTGCTGCTCTTTTTTTCACGTAACTAAACCATTTCAACAGAGAATGTGCCCCCTAGACGTGATCATACACAGCCATACTTCTTGTATATGACTTTCACACATAAAGTTAGAAATATGGATGTGGCCTTACTGCCAGAGCTGCCGACTTTGGATCTAGGGAACCTGGTTTGAGTCTTGGCTTTGGCTGAACATCCTTTGATTCTCTGCAAATCACTTAGTCTGGTGCCCACTTAAAGTGTTTCAATGCCCATGGGCTGTGTTCGCACGATATAAAATTGCAAAATATACATGATGTCCAAAATGTATCAGACCTTAGCCAATACTCTGCTGAAGAAGGGCTTTCTCAAATTTGCTAAAATCAGTGATATCCACGCCAAGATCTTTCATAAGCCTTGTGATTTTAGAGAACAGATGCTAAATGTGCAACTTGACGGAAAACCCACTTAGGGAAATATTGATGCTCTAAAAAAGACTACAAGTCCCAGTATGCCAGACTGTTACGCACTACGCGGTGACCCACTTAGGGCAATTAACTAATTAAGCATGCCATTAATAGAAATAAAAGAAGAGCTCTTTTCGCAAGTTTGCAAGCAAGCCTATGACTAAGATGCGTGTAGCATCGAAACGCGTCAGGCATGGAGAGAACTTGTCGGGACGCCAGGAAAGCCAGAAATGAAGACCGGATGGTCTGCGAGCTGCTGTGTGCCCTGTCACAGTTCGTGGGAATTTGGTGGGAAAAAAAAAAATATATATATTTATTATAGTGCGGCCAGCATGGCTCGCGGTGGGCAGGCGGGTCGCGCACATTTACAAAAAAAAACAGCAGAAAAAAGAATCTTACAATTGCGCTGGGTCCTGCGTCTCCGCTCCTGCTCTTCTCTGTCTCCAACGGAAGCACAGCCAGGCCCCACTGACAAATCACAACGATGCAATGCACCTTTGTGATTCGTAGGCACCCAGGGTTCCCAGACCAGTCCTGGTGGGACGCTCAACCAGGGAATGGGAGCTTGGGCTTGTTCTCCATGCAGACTGTAATGCAGCCTGCATGGAAAATGGGGAAAGTGCGCATTACTGGTTTGGGCGGCACAAGAGGGCTGACCAAACAGTCATTGCGCACTTAGGAGTGGGCAAACCACTCCTCCCCTGCTCTGTTCCAAGAGCAGAGCAGCCCGCCCGCAAAGCAGCAGGAAGTATAAAATGATAATAACTTAAAGTTATTATCATTTTATGCTTCTTCTTCACACTGCTTAAAAGCAGTGGGGAAACGCTCCTCCGCCATAGTGGAGGAGCCGCCACTATATATGATCAAGGCCGAAGGCGGACAAAACGCGTAGTGGCGGACAGCTCTTGTTAACAAACTCAGCCAGAAAGATTTGGTGGTCCATGTCCGTTTATCTGAAGGAGGTGTGGAAGTGGGTGTTTAGGATATATATATATATATATATATATATATATATATATATATATATATATATATATATTCCCCTTTTATCAAGTTTTATTTTTGCAGTAACGTATCAAGACAAGTAGACAGATTTACCTATGCAGGTTGAAAAGCCATCCACATGGGCTGGTTGGATTGGATTCACATTTTTCTAGCACAAAATGAGGGTCCAAATCATTTTATGTTTATTTGGACAGACCCTTACCAAGTATATACCCTTTGCCATGTAAGCAGATCCATCCATCCCTCAAACTCCCTCAGCAAATGGTGGCATGCTGTTGCTGCGCTAGTGGTGTGTATTGTCCGTTTTTGCCAATAGACACCCCATGCCAATCAGTTTAGGGATTTAATGTGTACTTTTCTACCCACTCATTATTCACAGTAGTTCCATTTTAGAGGATCATTCCACCTGGTATTCCCAGCACTTGTGCCAGAGTTAATTCAGTTAGATGCAAGAATCAACATGTATCTTAACACTTCCACATGACGTGGGATTAGTTGCAATCTTCAGTCTACATCTTTATTAAAGTGCTGGGGCATAGTAATATCTATGAAAGATTTTGAAGTGAATCAGACTAATGCGGACTGATATTGGGGATTTGTGGGGAACCATCTTAAACCTCTGCTCACTCCTCTTGGTCAGCGACGCCCCCCCCCCCCCAACACTTCTTCCCATTGGGTCCTTAATGCTATGAATGGATTGGGTGTGTTAATTATATAAGTGAGTGGCATATCCACAATATCCTGCATCTACTAACAGGCTCTGTTATGGGCTAAACTCAAGGAGTTCTTTATGTTTAATGCATGTGATACTTCTCTAAGTCATTTCTCACCTGAAGGTATCTAAAGTTGGATTGGTGAAGTCCCAATTCTTCTGAAAGTCATGCAAAGCTGCCACTGTATGGTTATTGGATACACTTGGCCCATGAGATCCTAGAGCCCTCTTCCCCAATCAGAACAGAGCGGGTAACTGCTCTGACTGTAATATAAAATTGATTTGGGATACCGTATGGGTAATTATGAAGGACACAGAGTAGCCTTGGAAGTGCAATCCTTTTGAAAAAGGCCTCTCATCCCAATATAGGTATTGGAAGGGCATATCCAGGCCCCTGCGTAAATCCAATGGAGTGGGAACTATGTAAAGTTCCCAGCAAGTCTTCAAATATGTAGAAGTGTGCATTTACAAGTATTTAAAACACCTGGTTTATGCCAGAAGCTGCTGCTCGCTCAGACTGCACATCCCATCCTCTAATCTAAACAAGAATGGATTTGTTCCAATTCAGAATCGGGCTGGAGGTCTTTCCATAAAGATCTGTAATAGCAGCATTGTGCCTGCCCGTCTTGGACAGCAAAGTAATCTACATATAGATAATACCCAATTCTGAAATCCGCCATCTCATGGAAAGCCCTATACCTGGGCATCTTTCCTAATCCATACTACTAGTGGCTGACCCATAGAGTTTAAACTTGCTTGGCCGCTAAAGCCTTGTAGTAAATCTGTCTTTCTTTGTGGTCACTCCAAACTTATTGCCTCTTGCTGATCCCTACATTATGGTTTTAGAACTCTGTGCTCCTTAACTCTGCTAATCAGCAGGTAAGTACTTGTGCTCCCCCTTTAAACATGGGTACATTGGCATATTCCTAATTGATATAATTAACTTATCTATGGGTCCTTAGTTTCTAGCACAAGATGTACCCAGGGTCTGGAAGTAATTGCCTCTAGTGCACTGCAACACCTATGATGCCATCCACTACATTGGTAGTGCAAACTTAGCTTTAGCCTGCCATGTGTAGCTTAACTGTAGCAGTGGAAAAACCGTAGTTCGGCCAATCAAAATAAACCCTTTTGAAAGGTCAAAACTTCCATTTTGAATATTAACAAGTTACCCCTACATGGGCATTATAGTTAACAAGGCAGTGTGCATGATATTTAAAAGTAGGACATGTAGAAATTTAATATTAACATGTCCCTATATACCAAATACCAAAAGGTATTTTTTTCTGTGGAATGACTAGATGTCCTATGTAGAAAACAGGAGTACAGATTAAAAATCCTAATACTGCATCGCGGGTAATAGGATTATCTAGAAAAATAATTGAACAACAATTTTTAATAATTACCAAAAATCTAATTCAATGATTAAGTCAAATTTGTGATAGATATTAAGGAAAAATACCTTTTAGAATGTCCCCTTTTCTCTGCCTGAAGTTATTTGCATTTGCTCTCCCACTTCTGTCGGTCAGTATTTAGCCTTTGAATAGGTGTGTAAAACAGTTTGAAATGCCTCTCAAGAACAAACAATAGGGTCACCTGAATGGGAAGAGATGACTCCTTTGCACCTCCAAAATGCAGGATGCGGGCTGTGAGTATCCTTTTTGTCAGTAGTTTCTTATCCTGCTAGAAGTACATGTAACACTTTGGGGCGTTCTTAAAGGAGGGGAAACAGAATGCCCATACTGTCTGGTTGCTGGAAAAACAATTGTTATACCAGACTTCGGTTTCTGGGTTTAATGTGGGTACAGTGTCTATTGAAACTGGATTTTAGTGGTAGATTGGGAGGGCACTTGGATTAACATAGTACACTCTGCACACACCCCTGAGTCCAGGTTTAGTGTGGCTGAAGTCTTTTGCCCTCTTGAAAATGCTCAGTGGATAGGGTTGTCCCAGGGAACCTTTACCTTTATTGGTAAGGGCATGCCCAGGAGTCATTTCCACCCACTACCTCATGCCAGTCATAAGTGTGGCATCTCTAGGTGCCCACTTCTGGGCACTCGTGCACCTGAGGAAGAACAAAAGAGGACTTGCCCGCTGCCTGAGACCTGAAAGGAGCCCTGATGGATTCAACCTGCTCCCTTTTGTACCCAGGAGAAGAAGTGGACTCCAAAGGCCGTAAGACTGACCACCTGTGTAAGCTACAGGGATACAACAAACTACAAGAGGCCTGTCTTGAAACTGCCCAGCTGATCAGTGCCAACTGGGCCTGTACTGAACCCTGCTGTTGGCCTCTGTCTGACAGTCTCTAAGTGCCTCCCTTGAAGTCCTAGGGGGCTTTAGAAGTGTATTCCTATGGTGGATTAAGGCTTAAAGGACTAAAATCAGAAGATAAAGTATTTGACCAGCAAACCTAGTTGGTATATCTGCCCCACTTTCCATTGCGATCCGCTTCAAAGTGTGCCTAGGTCCAGTCTGCTGTGGCCATTGACTATCTTTGGCACTTTATGCTTCTTGGCACTATTCCTATTTAAAACTTTAAAAATTCATATCTCCGGCTCCTCATATTGGATTTTGTCAGTTTGGTGCCTTTCGTTTATTAAAATTTAATCTATCTGTCTAATTCGTTTTTGGGTATTTCTATTGTTCTGCATTTTGACATTTCTACTATTTGGGTGATGCATAAATACTTTGGGGCTGACTCATGTCTGCCTGACTCGTTGCGTAATTGGGACCGACCGACCGACCACCTGTCGGCGTTCCCGACCGCATTATTTGGATGTGATCACACATGGTGCGGTTGTAGACTCCCATTTCTCTATGGGAACTTGTGCTGCGGTCGGAAACTGGCTGCAGCACAAGCTCCCATAGTGAAATGGGAGCTTTTGTAAATCCCTGCAACGCGTGGCAGGCACCTAATGGTGCATTCCACATGGTGCAGAAATTTACAGGGAGGCACCATAGGTTCCCCCCAAGCTCCCAACCAGAGGCTGCAGAGGCATGGGGGCCCTGCTAGGGGTCCCCAAAGTCGCTTTCCGACAGGCTTTTCATGTCGAAAAAACAGATATGAAAAGCCTGCTGGAAACCAACATCATAATCCCCACGGCGGAAACGCCGTCCGTAGGGGATTGTGCGGCCTCCGACTGGCTGACGGGCTCCTTGAGCTGATCGGAAGCCAGCTGGATTGGCCGTCCGGTTTCAAATCAGACAGCCTTCATTGTAATAAGGCTGCCTTTAATGTTGGTGGGAAGCTTTCCTACTGACATCCAAATCGGCCCCTTTACATTTTGCCTCAAGTTAAACCTGTCTACTCTGTGCCATAGCTACCAGGGGCTTGAGGTTAATTTAGTGACTTGAGGGCTCACCCTGACAAGGGTTGTTATTATTTCTTGAGGTGCAATATCACACCCCCCCCCCCTAAATCACCCCACTCCCAAAATATTAATCACATTTCTGACGGGCCTCATTGGCTCAAGGACTTCCTTTGCTTGATCCTATCCTCCTCAATGCTGAGCCTTTTTTGACATATGGGGCAGTTTGCTCTTAAACCTTCTTAACATTTTTCTAGAAAAGGAATTCAGGTCAACTTTGTCTCCTCTTTTCACCCCCACAAGTTGTAAAAGTAGCAAGAATTTGTGGTTTTCCCAGAATTAAATAAAATAATTTTAAAAAATTGCCAATTCATTTTTTGTTAAAATAATTTAAATCAACAAAATGTTTGCTATGATAACATTGCCCTCATTCTATTCAGAAACTGGCAGAAGTTGTAAAAAAAAAAAAGGTTTTCCATCACAGTTTTTGCAGATTTCTAAGTTGTGGTTAGTATTGCCTATTTTACAGTTTCAGTCTGCTTGCAGTTTGTGAGGAAAAGATGTGGACCCGGAAAGCTATACATTTTGAGAAGTAGTGAGGTTCAGAGCAGAAGTTTATCTGTGTATATTGCTAATGATTTGCCAAAAGGTTAATCATTGACATAAATTACATAGTGAAAGTCAAAACACTAAATTGGCGGCAGTATTTTCACCCATAATATTTTTGCACTTAAAGTGATCTACAAAATTATTAAACCGCTACATCCATCTAACTCTTCTGGGTACAGAAATATATAGTGCACGTCAGTTGTCCACAAATACAAGATTACCACAGTATATAAAAGAGCTGTAGCCTATGATTATGATTTTTCATTTTGTTTTGACCATGCATCAATTCATCATATAAAATTAAATGATTTTAAAAATGAATATCAAAGAAAGTTCTGCATTTTTTTAAATGTACCTGGGTATCCAAGTTTAGGAATAGGAGGTTATTCTTACCACTCTCAATTTAGGGTTGCATAAAATTAGTTGATTTGAGGACGTTTTACAAAAATTGTTCTTTTGTGATGTATGTGAATTAATGGAAAAACAAAAACTTAGAAACCACATTGTAGGAAACCAATTTAAGGAAAGACACTTTTAAGGAAATACAAATAAATTGCAAATTAAAAGTAACTTGAGGGCTTTTCTTGACATCTGGTGGACTTTGAACAAGCAATGTGTAAGCTGAAGTATGTGATGACGCACTGGAGAAGGACATGGCTCTTGTTTCCTTGTCCCTGGTTGGAAGTAGAAGAATTTAGGAGATCCACAATGAAAGGTGTGCTGCAGCTATATTCCAAAACTGAGAACTTGGATAATAATTGCGGGGTGCATTAATGGAAATCCTGGGGTCCCTATTGAGATCATTACAGACTAGTTCAGAGTGAACTAGGTTTGATGTCTTTTGAAGATACTGGAAGATACAGAGCATACTGTCATCACTAAATGCGTCACAATTCCTATAAGAGGTCCTGGGGCCAGATAGGTGGTTTGTTGATGCAATAACCAGGCCCATGTGAGTTGGAACTAGCTGGAAAAAAGAGATGCTTTGTAGAGATGCTAGATTTTTATTGTTCCCTGATCTGAACTTGGACACTCCTTCAAGGAAGAATGCCGTAATGGTAATTAAGATAGAGTTGAATGCTTTTGGACTGAAATGGATGATCGAGTTACCTGCCAAACGTTTACCCATGCAGCCAGAACTATACATTTACTCTGGAAGCTGCAATCAAATATTTACTTAATCTGTGGTGAGCCACGATAAAGTGAAAGTCATTGCCTTTCTGATTTATTTGCTGGTCCATGTTTGGTGTGGCTGAAGGTGTGGCTGAAGGGAGGATACCTCTACTGAGCTGGTGGGCCTCTCAAGGGGGAGGTTGCAGTAAGTAGGGACATGTGTCTTGTGCCAGAGTTCTAAAAGACAAATATTAAGCTATTGTCCCTGCTTCTAATAGGACATCCCCCCCCCCCCCCCCGCCCCCAAGGGACCTTGTAGATGTTGGACATTTGCATACTTTTGTTTATCTATTGAAGGAGTTACTTTTTTTTGTAAAGATATTGCCTTCATTTTCTGATGTTATATTTTCAGATTCGTTTTTTCTTGGGGGGGGGGGGGGCGGGTCATGTAACATACACATATATGGTGCATATATTGGTGCATATGCGTGTGTTGGATGCCAAAAACAAAAATCAGCAGTAAAGAAAAATAATAAACTGCCTTAGTAATAACCATCATTTTTATTTTTAGTCTTCCTTCCCAGTAAATCTCGCTTGCTGGTAGAGAAAAGGTTTCTTCAGCATAAGAGCCCACTTGGACCAATTTCCTGCACAAAATCGAGGGAGAATGGTGGATAGATGGGCGCAATGATTATGAGCTAGGATAGTAGGGAGGGGGATAGAAGTTGAAGGTAGGAAAGGAAAACAAAAGTAGGTAGGAAAATGATTCCTATGAGCATTGTGAAATATGTGAGACCGTTGGTATTTGTCGTATTATGATAGGTATATTCTGGAGTGGTGGAAACTCAGTTTCCCAGGTCACCAGTGTTCGGAGTGGGAGTTGTATTTAGAGGGTTCTGATTGCACCTTGAGATGATCAGTGTTTGACCCTTGGCTGCAGGGACCCACGTGTAGTTAGCTCTGGGTGTGTCTGAGACGGTTATTTACATCTAAAGCACTCTGATTCTTTGTCACAGATAAATTCTTCTTATTTATATTGGATTGTGGTGTTTAACTCTGTAGCAGTGCAAGCTCCACTACCAGGGCTCTAATACTTTAAGTAGCAGTTCGATTGATGTTCTGGTTTTTGAACTGGAAGGTTTTTCGCTGAAGCTCAGTACCGTTTAGATGCTTTGTTTGGTCAAAGTCCAATGGAGGCTCCAGTTTTGGAATGTGGTGGTTAAATCGGGATAACCACAATTTTTAAACAGTCTGATCTCTTATTAATATTTGTGTTTATATTCCACCTATATCTACATATTGTTATGATATACCACCTACATGTGTAGTTTGCAACATATGAAACTGTGCCACTCTGCCTCATTGCTGGCTGTGATAGACACTTGGACACTGTGGCAAGAGACAAACTGTATACTGTCTCTAAATAGAGTTGTAAAATTGCACCAGTTCCAGGGAAATCCATGCCATAAATTGATTCTTTGCCAGCTCTTGAGCTTGCCTAGGAGCTGTCCACAACTTGTATTTGTATGGTAGCTATGAATGAGCACTTTGCAGCCAGAAACAATCGGTCTCGCCTTTGGGACCTCATATGTATTTAGCTATGCAGCCTGGGTGCTGAAACATCTACTGTTCTTCAATATGAAGGGAAAGTAAGCACCAAACTACGGAACACATGGAGAGACATGCTACCTATCAGCAGGAAATGTTATTGTTCAAAGCGGTGTTTTAAATATAAAATCAGACCCTTTGGTTGTCATATAACTGAAAATACAAGATGTGAAAAAAATATTATTGTCTACATGTGGTCGCTGAATACATGTTTCTATGGGCTGGAATCTAGAGAATGCTAAAGTGATTCCTGTATATTACTGACCTCTACTGGTTGTTTTCTATCAAGACAGTTAAATAGAGGCAGTTGAACAGAAAAAGTCCCTAAGCAAAGGCGGAAGCAGACAAGTCCTAGGGCTGATCTCCAAATCCCACAAAGTACATACAACAGATCTTCCAGACAGCGCTCGACCTAAAAATCAATTAGGCTGCAAAGTAACCTGCTTTTTGGATACCTTCTTGGAGTTCTCTTATTCAGGTCAAGGAATAGCGACTAGTGAACGTGCTTTATAAATCACAATGACTTCAAAATGGATTCTGGAAGCAAGAAAGAGCCAATGCAGTTCTAGAGGATAAGGCTTGTGTAAGAAGCCAGCTTTGATTGAGTCAAAGAAAACCCCATGCACACCTGAAGAGAGACTGGGGTATGTGATTATGTAAGGTCACATATGTGATTTCACTGTACCCACATGGCATTGCTTTATGTGTGGGGAAATGACAACTGACTTTTTTGGGTATTGCCCACGCCCTGGCTTTAATGGAATCTCTGGACCTGGAGTAAATCTTGTATTTTCAAATGTCTAGAACCTGCCGCCTTTAAGTATAGACATGAGTGACCGGAAATTGATTTGGGAAACTGACATGTTTAGTTATTTAGGAATTAACATATATCACACTGACTTAGACTTGCTATCTGAAATAACAGATCTTGTTCTGGACCACAGTTCACGGTCTGCGACAGCCCGCATTGCTTCGTCAGAAATTGTTGTGTTGCCTCGACTTCACTATTATTTTGTAAATCTCCTTCTTACTATCCCTAAAAAAATTATTTGTGAACTGTATATGATGCTCAGAAATCTAATCTGGGGACCCGATAGGTGGGAGGTTGCACAGACAAAATTACCTGCTACGGCAGGGACTTGTGAGCCCCTAATTTTGAGAATTATTACATAGACATTGTAGGAAATTGGGCTATTAGTTGTGTGGCCTGCACAAAAGGTCCACAATTGTACTTGCTGGGAACTGAGAACCCCACTGTAGCGCTTGGCTCTCTGTGTAGCGAGGCAGAGCAGTTCAAGACCTACGCAGGGCAGGTGATATGGGCTAGTAATACCGTTCGCTGACACTCCATATAATGCTCCATAAAAGAGTTTCCAGTCAGTACTTTTTCTTTAAAAAACGGAGAAGTACATTTATTTTACACACACACCTACATACTACACAGTAATTTACAAATGTATACATTTGTAGATGCAAAAATACCACTACTGACATTACATAATGACCTTTGACCCTTTAATTGGTCATGCAAACATGTAAGGACAATCTATTAACTTGGTCAAAGGTTCAAGATAAACTACATGTAAAACACATCACTTTGTGCATAAATGCAGTCATCAAGAATAATCAGATGTCAATGCACTTAGTACTTTTTATTATCATTTTGAAATATACAATTCCTTTCAAAGCACAGATACTAATACAAGTCAGGTTGTAGTCTGTTGAGTATCCGCCCTCAAATAGAACTTACAGGATTTTTGCCACAGGAGGATGCAACTTACATCACATTTGCATCAAACTGAGTTAAAATAACCAAAGGTAAACAACCAACTCCCCCACCACCCAGTGCTCTGTCAGTTACCCCAAGTGTCGGTCAGGAAGACTCATGTTGTTGCTAAGGAATCCCACTACATCTGATTGTAGTTGTCGTGGAAATCATGGTCCCATTCTTCTCTTCTGTGTTCCCCTCCGCTCTCCAATTTGACATCTCGAACCCATACGTCCAGGAGCTCCTCTCTGCTTCAAACATCCACCCCATTCTGGGAGGGGTTCTTACGCAACTCAGTCAGATCGTGAATCATAACTCCCCATGCGAGAAGGTCGTCAGTTTATTTCTCATTGCGTCACACTCATCTTATATGGACCTCTTCTGCCCCCACCCATTTAATCAAGTCTCTATGCCAATCTGCCACCAGTGGGGACCTCGGGCTCAACCATCTAATGGCTATGTGCCGCTTAGCCAATGCTAATCCAAACAGCGCACGTTTTCTCCTGAGTTTCCTATTTTTCTTATCCCATGTTGGATCACCCAGCTTGTGGCCCAATGGAGTTGTTCTAGCACCTCCTCCCATTAGTGTGTAATTTGGGGGCAACTCCACAACACACACCCAGGTCTGTAGATGGATAGATAATGTGCGACTATTGAGGGAAGAGATGAGCAATATGAACAATAAGAAATTGAATGAGCTTAAATCACGCATTTACTGATACCTCACACACCCCCTTGTGTATCCTGACCCACTCCCACTTATTATTGTTAATAAAGCATATTAACTGTGATCCACAATCATTGTCAACATTATCTCAATTTAGCATTTAAAATGAGAAAAAGGTGTTTGTGCGTTTTTTTTAAATAAAACTGCAATCATATATAACAGTCCCTAAAGGGCATAACATTATGACTACATTATATGCAACCATAAACTTATCTCCTAGAGAGCACTTCAAGACCTGTACCTTACTTAGACATACTCAGGCCACAATAAATGTAACCATACAATCAGCCCCCAGAGGGTGCAACACTCCCAGCTGTAGAACAAAAGCTCCAGCCTTAGGAGTGCTTGGCAACATTGATAAAATCCTGGAGGGGTCCTGGATTATATGACCCCGCAAAGATAGGGTCATTACTATTCTAAAACTTCCTTGGGAGAGCTGCTGCGCTAATGCAGATACCACCCCCTGGCTTCTTTTTAGCGTTGGCGGTGCCCCCTGGGGTCAACCGGGCAGGGTCCTTAGTTCTTTCTGAGAACTAGTTCTCCATGGCGGTCCTAGGGTCCAGCAGCGAAGTACATCGAAATCACCAGGCAAGAGAGTGAAAGAGTTTTTAAAGGGGGGGGAGGAAGGTTCCAGACGTCAGCAGCCCCTGGCCAATCCTAAGGTTCTACGTCTACTCTCCACTCTTATACCAACCCGCCTGCACAGCATGCTGCGACAGTTCAAAATGGCGTGACCGATCACATCTGCTCCTGGGGTCTCATCTCATCGCCTTGCTGATATCCATGCCAGTGCCTTTCGCACCAAAAATTCAAAGAGAAGCCCCTCCTGGGTTGGCTCCAGATGTCTGGGCTTCCTCCTTTGTTTAGGGTGGCTGGGCTGTACCCAGTTCTTGGGGCAGTGTGACAGGTAATGAACAAATGTAGATTTACTCTGCCACCCTTTCCTGAGCAGCAGCTGAGGGAAGAACTGTTAAGAAGTGTGATTAAGTTAGCACAGCAGGGTGATGCTGGGATTTATCAGTACCACTCTGTCTTTCTTGAGATATTGTCACTAGCCTTGATGTAACCAATGCAGTCTGAATTTTCATTGCCATGTTATTACTAGTCAAAATGTGCCTTGATACTGGCAACTAATCTTCTCCCCCTCCTTTCTTCATCTATTACATGAGTGCTGTTCCGACTGTATGTTTTATTGATAAACGTGCAAAAATAAACAAAAAAGGTTAATAAAAACGATTTAAACAAAAAATAAACAAAAAAAAGTTAGCACAGCAGGGTGATAAAAGGCCTGGGCTCTGATCCTGAGATGAGTCAGAGAAATATGGCAATTCTGGATGACCTATAATTGTACAGATATTTTTTGGGAATCTGCAGAATTGATTTTCCCTCCTAGGTTACACTCCAATTCGATATGTTGCTGGTCTCCGTAGGGCAAAGGAAACATAACTACTCTAAAGCAGTTATCTCCCTATGTGTATAATAAAGTCTTACTGCAGACAAAACAGTAAAATTGCACTGGCTTTCCCTGTTAGTGTACACCAACATTATAAAGCCTACCCTAGGTCGATATCTAATCCTGCAGATTCCCCATTGCACCAGGCTACCTGTGCTTAGTTACCGGGCTATGCATGCCAGTAGTCTCCTACACGCAGCCCACACACGTGTGTGTGTGTGTACAGGTGTTCTCGTATAACTAGCCAAGTGACGCTTACCGTTGCTGCATCTCAGCTGCCATATCTTAAAAGGTGGCCACTGGCAGTAAACGCGTGCAGTCCATTTAACATGCAATTACTGTGTTTGAGACACATGTAGTGAGGCTCACCCACAGGAAAAAGTGCAAAACCATGTGATCCAAAAAGCAAAAACATCTGGGCATACTGAATGGGCGGAACCCACTTGCACCAGCCTTGCAGTTGCAATGGATAACTTTTTGGTTGGCGGAACATCAAATTACGGAAACTGATTACACACTTCAGCATTTGTGTGAGGGACGTCTACTTGCGACTTTATTCCTGAGGTCACACCCCTCTGAAGACCTTCCACACCTACTGCGTATGGCACTGGGGTGCCTGCATAATAGAAAGTTTATCGAGCCATATGCCCCAGATATCTCTCTCATGTGACCCCTCACTGCTGTGGGAACACTGATTTGATACTCTGGGAAGAGGCAGGCACTACATAGGTCTAAGATGTTTTTAGGGACTGTAAATTATTAAGCTTTCCTACACTCTAAGAAGAAACCGAATGCGTGGTCAGCTCTAGTTTACACAGCTTGAGGAGTTTAAGATGCATACTGTCATACAAAGCATGCATACGATGGGGAATGGAAGGACGGTTATCACATGGCTTTATACAGCCATGTGATAACCCTCCTCCCGTTCATCATCATATGGCGCTATATAAAGCTCTTTTAGAGCACACTGGGTTGTCCCTAAACACACTTCGAGGCCATTGGGAAGAGGACATATGCTAAATGCACAGATAGGCTGTACATTTAATGACAACAAATGGACGCGAGTATTAATATATTCCCATAATGTGTACTGAAATACCCACTTAAAATAAATTCATACCAATACGCGACACAAAGCATATATTACATCACTCAGACTCTGAAAATCTTATCAACTTCTAAATGTGCGGTAATTCAGTTTGGTAGTTAAGTTGAGTAATAACCACTTTATGGGGATTAAGTTCCACACACACTTCATCTACCTCATTCTGACATTGCGCTGAAGCCTGATTAATTAGCCTGGGTTCTTCTGTGTTTCTCTGGTCTGTGTCCTCCTCACCTCACCAACTAGACTGGAAATCACCCCTTTTTTCACAGTGCAGAGATCAGTCTGTTAAGGGGGTGGCCAAATCAGGGGTTCCTTGTCTTGAGATTATTCTTTACTTTCCCAATGAGTTTGGCAAAAGAAACTGCTCACTAGGAGTATGGAACCATAGTGCGCCTTCCTATATTTTTCAAAGTGTTATTCCAGTACTAATTCAAACCTACATTGATAGTTTGGACCAGTAGCTGCACACTTAAGGATTCATGTCAGCCGGCTGCACATCACAACCCTCACTGAGCTTTTTTGTTTTTTACCTGTAAAGTGGATTTAAAGCAGGGATTCTTGTGCCCTCTCTGCACTTACAATAATGCAGCCAGTAAACCAAGAGGCAAGTCAGTTGTCACGTGTAACCTCTGGGTTGTCTAGGTTGTTATTAAACATGGAACAGCATTATAGGTTATTAAATCAAACACAAGAGAATGTTTTGTACCATGCTGAACTCCTGTATTCTAAGGTGCTCTCTTATTTGATAATGAAGAGAAAGGAGGCAAAGTGAAATAAATCAATGACCTGGATCACATAATTTGGTCAAATGGAAAATCCGGGATTTGATCCCAGGTTTTATGGTCTTACATTGTTGAATTCTGCCAATAGACGGGTACATCTGTCCTGTTCTGGTTTTACATAAAAATATATGAGGTTAGACCATAGGTGGAAGGCAGAAGCTGCATGAAGAAGGCTTGGCTCATTTTGGGCTTGAGGATCCAAGAGAACCTCAAGCTGAGCCGTCAGTGGCTCTCCCACCTATGTCAAATAATGGCAATAAGGGGACAAAGCGCATAGGAAGAATAGGATTTAACAATCAGACAATTTGGTGGAGCAATGAAGAGTACCAACACCACAGTGCAGGGCTCCTTGTTTCAAGATTCCTAACTTGCTCACTGTACTGTATTTATTGAATGGATTATGAGACTGGGTATTTTCTCCCACATGGGTAAAATCAAATGATTGTTGGGTTACTGTCCTGTTTTCTTACCACTTACTTACCACCAGTGTTTAGTTTAAGTTTTTACTATGTATGTTAAAAAAAAAAGGGAAGCAGAAAAATAAGTCTAGAAAGTTATTACCCAAGAGTGCAAAATTAGTTGCATGTTGAAATCAAGCTTAATAAAAAATATGCCTTGCCCATTACACAACAACTGGGGTGTGAGTGGTACCTACCATGAAACTCGTATTAGGCTGGAAATGGCACAGTGTAACTCCCTAATAAACCACTTATGGATCTGTACCGGTAGTGCTGCAAAGAAATACAGCAATCTAAGTCAGACCAACATTTTGGCTATCGCTACCTTCTCCATTGGTGAAAGTAGGAGTCTGATCCAAATGGTAAAGGATTGCTTTGTCATGGTAAGTACCCTTCCCAAATTACCTTTTTATAAGATGTTCATCTGGGTAATAAATGTGCAATCCCGGGTACTTGAAAGTATCAAACTTTCATGCTAATATGGGGATTGGCACAGCGCTACATTCTACCTCTGTCAGATGCTTACATGAGAATATGCAGCATTTACCCTAATTTATTTTCAGACCTGAAATATAGCCAAATTCCTTGAACAAATCAATCTCCTCTAATAAATTGTCTCCATCCTCCCACAGATAAATGAGCGCATCATCTGCGTACAGCGAGATAATGTGCTATCTGTTGGTCATCCTTATTCCCCAGTCTTGAATTTTCTGTCTTAAAAACCATATTAATGGCTCCCTGTCTGTTGCAAAGATGATGAACAATAGTGGGCATCCTTGTCTAGTGTGTTTGTTTATGCAGAATTGTTTAGAGATCACCTTACCTGTTCACTCTTGGCTAGCAGTTCCTTGCAGAGCAGCTGTACCCGTCCTCTAAATTCAGGCCCAAAACCCGTTTTTTTCGTTTGTTTTCTAATTACCATCATGAGGTATGGTCGTCTCCGGATATCAAAGGCCTTTGCTATATCAAGAGATACAGCCAGTTGTATTTGGCCCTCCCTACGTGTCCCCTGCTTGGGCGATCCAATTACCTTAAATTGAGGAAAGTGTGTCTGCCTGGGATAAAGCCAGTCTGATCTTAAATCACTTTGCCAACTGGCTATTACCATTCCTAGGAACGTATCATTTAGATTCATAAAGGATATTCTAGGTTCAATTAGCTCAATAGTTGATAGGGACAAACGTCAATAGTTTGGGCCAGACCACTATTAGCACTTCCCTAATCCACCCTGGCAGTTTCCCGATCCATCGTGCATTTTCATACATCTATACAAGCTCCAGGACAATTTGGGTTTTGTAGGTTGTATAAAACTCAACAGGGGATCAGTCTGTGCCCAGATTTTTATTTTGCACCATTTGGTCTATGGCGATGTCGACTCTATTTTCTTAGACCTTCTAATGCCTGATACTGTATTGGGTCAATTCTGGGAATGTTCATGGCTTCTAAATAACCATACAATCGACATGTTTCCATCTCACACAAGGCTTCATATCAATGTTACAATATTTAGAAAAGGTCTCCTTGATGCCCACCTGTGTGAATTCTTTCACTCATTGGTGTTTTGATAGCTCCATTTAGTGTTCTAGTGGCATCAGCTTTTAGGAGCCAGGCAAGTAGCCTGCAATCTGTCACCTTCATAGATGTTTTAGCTGTGTGGTCTTGATACTATACTTCTTTCTCAGCTATCTAATATGCTTGAATTGTTCAGGATCAGTTATAGATAATGGAGACTTCTTATCATCTGATCCGGTCACCGTTTCAGGTTAAGAGTCAGGTGCACCTGCTTGAGGGGTATTTTTGAGTAAGAGAACAGCCACCGCTTATGCCATTTCTCTAACTGATTCCTCTCTGGTGGGTCATCTGTGAGTGTGTCTGCTCTGCCTTTTTCTGCTGTGTTTCATTGTCTATACAGTGTCAGGATTGTACATGTCATATGGGATAGCCGCTCCTTCTATTGGAGCCAAAACCAATCCTCTTTCAAGCCAATAGGAAGAAGTGGTCTTGTCGCCTACTGTAACTCAAAGGTTAGCAGGAAACATGAGAGCATAACCAAGGCCCATCTGGCATAATTTTGTTTCCCCCTTTTTAGGTCTCGCCTGAGCCAGCGCTTTAGCGCTGCTCTGGCGAGAGCTATAGAAAGCGGGATTTGGAAGTGCAAACTAGTGCTTTTCAGGCCGCCAACTACAGTGCATGTGCGCCGGGCGCGCGCACCATTTGTCAGCCTGCTGATCACTTTCGTGGCCGCTTTGATGTTCTCAGTGAGCCGTGCGGCCACTGAGAACATGAAAGCGGCCGCGAAAGTGCTCACCATATGCCAGCCTTCCTTGTGTTGCTTTAGCACTCACCGCCCCCCCCCCCCCCCCCTACCATGTTACCCGTGTGGCTCACTTTCTCTTTCATGGCCGCGCGGCGTTAATTTCACGGCCGTGCAGCCAATGCTTGTTTACTTTACCTCATTTCATTCCTTTTCATTCCCCGTCTGTCTTCTTTACTCCCCCTTTCGACCTGTATCTCTCTGTTTGGTTTCCTGCGCGTTCTTTGTTTCTCCGATTAAGTCATGTTTCCTGTTTTAAAATATTGTGTACATTCTGCATATTATTTAGCTCTACAGAATGGCAGATCGATATAACATGCCACACTGTCTGCTGTCCAGGTTAATGTAACACTGCTGCCCCTCTACAACATTCCCAAATCCCGAACTAACTCGCGGTTTAAAAATATTTATTGTGCTGTGGCGGCACCCTGTGGCCTTTCGGTGTAGGTGTTAAGTCGCCCTGGAATTGTTCCTCCTTACATACAGCTTTGCTTGTGACTGATGCCATGCGCCGCTGCTAAGTGCCCGCAGGAAATAAAACCAGCATTGGCATAGCCAATAGGTCTCGCTTTTGGGACCTTCTAAGTATTTAGTTATGCAACTGTTGCATGGCTAAACACTTATAAGGTCCCAAAAGCGAGACCTATTGGCTATGCCAATGCTTGTTGGTTTTGTACTTCACTTGTGTGGTCCTGGTAGATATCAACTGCGCTCCCATATATGGTCTTTTGGTTCTTGAGAGTTGTAATATTTGGTCTCCATCCCTATAGACAAATAGCCTTGCCACTATCGTCTCAGAGGTGTCTCTGGCAGCGGAGGGTGCCCTACGGCTCAATGTGCCCTTACGATTGAAAAGCAGTTTGGTTCCTTACCCACCATGACCGATGACATGAGCCAATCCTCGAGGAACAGATCCATGTTTGGACCCCGACTGTTCTGGTATCCCAGTGATCCTGATGCTGTTCCGTCTAGAGTGCCCTTCGGCATTCTCTCCTTTCAGTTTATGGTATCTCATTTCCTCCTTCAGCGACTTAAGATGTGTTTGCATGTCCATCATTGTTCATCAGAACTGATTTATTATTTTCAACTCAGCCAATGAACTTCTGTGATCCTTCCTCAAGTCTGACATCAATTGACACAAAGTCTGTTCTACATTCTAGGGTGTTTTTCTTGTCCAGCATTGCTTGCAGTATTTTATTAAATTTGCCCCTATGCTCATCCAATGTTGATTCTACATGCTCCAGCAGGTCTCTCAGTTCAGAAGTTTACCCTAGCATCTCTACGGAGACCCTAGTTATTGCCACAGTTATTGCCACTTTTCAGTTTCACCAATCTAACACCACACTGGAAGAGTTTGGTGTTGCAGGCTGCAATCTCTTCAAAATCCTGGCTGCGTTATGCCACTCCACGGTCAGTAGAATAGTTACACAAGCAATTGCGAAATGCAAAGGCAGACTTCCATCACATATTTCAGGTTTATGTCCTTTAAGAGCAGTATTCTCCTACATTTTGGTCTCGATGGCAGCCAGCTTCGTCATTGCCCATCTTGAAAGTATAATTGGCACAGGTTTGTTGGGGTCATCTACAGCGGTCCCCCCCCCCCCACACACACACACACTTCATGAGGCTCTACAGAGCTAGTCCTCTGGGATCGTTCTTTGTGCACAATTTATTTGTGGATCTAGCTCCGCCCACAACTAACTGGTCATTGTTGTGGGTTAATGGCTGCACATGAGACCTAGTTGTTTTTTTGTTTGGTGGCATGTCTCTTAATAGCATGGGGCAAAATTCACCTTCACTGTCTCCTCAAGTCCACTCTACCGCCTCAGGATGGCCTACAGCCACTCCTCCTGCATAGCCTTCCAGGGGACCTGCTCTCGCCACCGAACTACAGATCAGCATGCAGTCCAGAGCCCCTTCCAATACCAGTCTCACTTACAGGCTGACCTTTTATTGTGCCATCCATACCTCTCGCAGGCAGTTTCCAGCAGTGCGGGGGCCCCAGGGTTCGAGAAGGGCTTTACCAGCACTGAGGGGGTAGGGATTCATGGTGAAAATATTGAGTCTGCTGTGGAGCTCCAGTGGTTGCACTGCACACGTTGCCATCTTGCCCCCCCCCCCCCCCCCCACACACCCACCCCTGCTGCTGAAGAGTGACTTGCTGGTTGACCTTGATGGCTGTGAATACTATCTCAGCCATGTAGGTAAAGTCCATTGATGTCCATATGTGTATATTGTTTTGGCAGCTGGTAGTGTGTGCAAATGATAGCAAACACCATTTCATTGTCGTGAATTGTCAGAAGACATTGTCTATCCTTGGTTTACAGTAGCAGGTGTTGTTCTGCCAGCAGGCTTCCAAGAGTCTGTTGGTTTCTGGTCTCTGCTTGTTTCTAATCTCTCTGTATGATGGCCAACATACAAGCCTAGCAAGATGCTATTGAGCGAGTATATAAGGTTGTTTTGTCACTAACCTTTCTATTGTGTTCCTGGTACCTTAGTGATGTGTATTCACTGTATTTTCATATTGATGACGTGTAACACAGTAATTCTGTGTTCCTTGTATATTACTTTTGGGTCGATCTTACGAGGGCTATTGTGTCAGCGGCACTTCAACCGATTGGGTGAAAACTAAGTATTTTTAGTGATTCTATACCTCACGTCTGGGCCACATTGTGGAAACCTGGAGGTAATAGAGCCATTAGTAGTATTGCTGCTGGTTCCCCTCTGCTGCTTAACGACACACAAACCACCAAATTCACTTCCAAGTTGCCAAATGTCGTTATGCCTTGTGAGCTTCATTGAGCTACTGAGCTGTTCTCAGAAACCTTGGTACCAGTGACTCAGAGGATAAGTGACCTGTAAAGCAGTTTGGCATCTCTACCAGGATCACTTGAAATTGCTACTCAAGACCAAAATATCTGTGAAAAAAATACCCTTTTACATTGACAGCTGACTGCAACACCGGCCCTCTTTGCTGCATTGGCAAGCCCACAATGACTCCATTGTATCGCATCTTCTGTCTTCGCACAGTACACCCAACCTTCCACATAGGTCAACTTCACTCTTCTGTTTCTTCCTCCTGTACCTCACATAGGACCTTCAGCTGCATACAGGTTAACTCCTCTCCTACCACAGTAACATACTTAGCTGCTGCAAAAAAAGAAAAAGAAAACACTGCAACATTATTGGAGTGTCTCTTAGGCTTTTACTCTCTGCTCCCAGCTCTTCCTCTGGATGATGCCCTCACACACATCTTCCATCATTATGCTGCATCAGTGGTAAATGCTTGCTATATATAAGTACTAGAAAACATAATGGTTTGGTTGTTCTGGAAACTTGATATGCTGGTTTTTCACTCCAAGTACAATCATATTCTTGGATAAATCACTCAACTCTTATTACAACATATCACTCAAAGAGCCAAAGTTTTACTCTCACTCTGAAAGTCTGAGACGTTTTATATTCTTTGTCTGGAGCGGTTTGCTCGCTCTCTAAAAATCTACTAGTACTTTTTGTGTTTATCAGTTTAGGAGCGCTCCTCTTGCTGACACTGTGTGATTGCTTCTCACACCTTCACATCCTGTTGGATCTGTAGTCTCAAAGGTTCATTGTTTCCTTAAAGCAGGCTCTAAATTCCTCACAATTGCATGCACCAGTCAGATGGAATGGCTGACCAATTCTCTTATTTTATTTCCTAAATATGTATGGCTGCATACTCGTGAGTATTCAATTGCATTTTCATTTACCCAAATGGCTTGCACTAGTTTTCAGCCTGATCTTTTTACAGTCTGTTTAAAAAAGAATACCTTTATTTTCTTCCTTAATCTCAAAATGTTTAAATTTTCTCCTCTTTCCCACATTGATTATCGATGCAGGTCCCTCATTTAAGCATATCTCCTTCATGGCAACACCAGACTGTTTGACCCGGGAAAAAACAGCATTTTTTATTTAAATATTTTTGTACTTTCTGTGGGTCTGATGTACATCCATTAACCCACAACAATGAGCTGTTAGTTGGGAGCGAGTTCCACAAATAATTTGTGCACACAGCAAGCTGCATAGAGTAATCACCTAAGCGCACCAGCCAACAAGAGTCCTCATGCAGTAGAGGAATTTTGTGAACCTTTGCTGCAGACCACAACAGAGGAGAGCAAGGTAGCTGTGAGTTTAGTGAGCCTTCAGGGAGGTCTGTCATAATAAGTTGGCTTATTGTACAGCCCTTTGCGCTCATAAGATAAAGTGCCCCTCGTGTTGGGACAGACACCCTGTTGTGTGCTTCAAGTCCATCTCCAAAGCAATTGATAGCTGGTCCAAAGTGCCACCCTCTATTTCCGCTCTCTGTCATCCACTCTCACAACTCCACATTTTGGGACTATAAATAGACTTTCAACCTCATCCCTTATACACTGAACCTGAGATTTGCTGTTGGTCCACCATAGTCGGGATGGTGTGAAACCAGCTGTGGTCTTGCCAGTGGCCCGCAAGACACGCCCTCGGGTAAATGACTGTTAAGATCATGAACACCATCCACTCCGGCTCACCTTCCGACCCCTGCCCCCACCACATCTTCAACAAGGCAAGCTCCATCATCGCGCCCCAACTCCGTAAAATCATCAACAACTCCTTCGAGACCGCCACCTTCCCGGAGAGCTGGAAAAACACCGAGATCAACGCACTACTCAAGAAACCCAAGGCAGACCCAAAGGACCTCAAGAACTTTTGACCCATCTCCCTGCTCCCGTTCCCAGCGAAAGTCATGGAGAAGACCGCCAACAGACAACTGACCCACTTCCTGGAGAAGAACAACGTCCTGGACTCCTCCCAATCCGGCTTCCGTAGCAATCACAGCACCGAAACCACCCTCATCGTCACCACAGATGACATTAGAACCCTACTGGACAATGGCGAAACCGCGGCCCTCATCCTCCTGGACCTCTCGGGCGCCTTCGACACCGTCTGCCACCACACCCTGCGCACACGCCTCCACGACGCAGGGATCCGAGACAAAACCCTGGACTGGATCACCTCCTTACTCACCGGCAGATCCCAGAGAGTCCGCCTCCTCCCCTTCCGCCCGAAGCCACCATGATCACCTGCGGCGTACCCCAAGGATCATCCTTCAGCCCAACCCTTTTCAACATCTACATGGCACCTCTCGCCAACATTGTCCGAACACACCACCTCAACATCATCTCGTACGCCGACGACACCCAGCTGATCCTCTCCCTCACCAAGGACCTGGTCACCGCCAAATCCAACCTCCATGAGGGAATGAAGGCCGTCGCAGACTGGATGAAGACTAGCCGGCTGAAACTGAACTCTGACAAGACGGAGGTCCTCATCCTCAGCCCCACCCCCTCAGCATGGGACGACTCCTGGTGGCTGGCCACGCGGCGAGCTGCCCCGACACCCTCCAACCACGCACGCAACCTGGCAGTCATTGTGGACTCCACGCTCTTTATGACCCAGCAAGTCAACGCTGTTGCCTCCTCCTGCTTCAACACCCTCTGCATGCTCCGCAAGATCTACAGATGGATCCCCACCGAAACCAGAAGGACGGTCACCCAAGCACTTGTAGGCAGCAGGCTGGACTATGGCAATGCCCCCTAAGCAGGAATCACAGCGACACTCCAGAAGAGACTCCAACGCATACAAAACGCCTCCGCACACCTCATCCTCGGACTCCCACTCCACAGCTACATCACCACCCACCTGAGAGACCTGCATTGGCTCCCGGTCAACAAGAGGATCACCTTCAAGCTCCTCACCCACGCTCACAAAGCACTCCACAACGCCGGACTAGCATACCTCAACAAACGACTGTCCTTCTACACTCCAAACCGCCTGCTCCACTCACCTCGCCACCGTCCCATGCATATGCTGAACGACCACCGGCGGCAGATCATTCTCCCACCTCGCCGCCAAAACATGGAAAACCCTACCTGTCCACCTACGTTAGACCCAGGACCTGCTGACCTTCAGGAGACTACTCAAGACCTGGCTGTTCGACCAGTAGCTGCCTCCCCGTTAACCCCCCCACAAAGCGCCTTGAGACCCTCACCGGTGAGTAGCGCGCTCTACAAATGTCTGATTGATTGATTGGTGGCTTACACCTTTTTTCTGGCTCTAAGGTTAAACCCAGAGGAAGCCTTGCAACATTTTAAGCAACTAAAGTTTATTTAATTTTGAACACATCATCAAATGTTAGTCACATGTTCATACCATAAAAGCTTTTTCTGACTTGAACTAGCTTGAGCAAGAGTCTCCATCTGTCTGTAAACTTATAAGCAAAAGTGTTGGTTGAATGATTGTCATGACCTTTGGTAGGCAGGTAATAACAGTTCCAGGTATGCCTGGTTTTATGGGATACAAACCTTGGTAATGATGCAACTCTTCTCACTGTTATTTCTAGGATCCAGAAATTCTAGCCTGGGATCTGCGACAGCCGGGTCAAGTGCTCTTTTCCATGATGCGGAGTGTGACAACCAACCAGAGAATGTACTTCGACTTGGAAACGTGAGTTGCTGATATTCTGATTTATCTGTAACCTGACCACTTGTAAACAATATATCTCTTGGTCTCGACCCTGCAGCAGTGGGAACAGTCCGGACCCAACCTGACTGGCAGTTTCGGCTGGACTGTTACCATTAGAGCAAGGCAAGGTCAAGCCTGATTTGCAGATGGCTGGGTCTAAACTGAGGTGGTGTGGAGTGCAAAGTAACCATGGATTGGATGCCTTCCTGAATAATTACCGGTGGCTGAGAGTAATTCAAGCAGATTCCATCCATCCATCCCTTTTTGTATACTTCATCAATTATGATTGGGTGGTTGTGGCGGTCCTGTAGTGGTCCCATCGCCATTGTTGTAGTACGGCGGATGGGCCGCCAGTCTGGCGGTCCAGGGACCACCCCCACGGGTTAGTCCACAGAACTCTTAATTACGCTCCAAGTCTAGGGAAAGCAATCGGGATGCTATTCGTATTTTGAGAAATAAGAGGTTTAAAGAACACGATCTCAAGATTTAGAGACTGGCCAGTTATGTAACAGAATTAGAAAATCCCAGGAGATGAGGCAATATCAGGATTTTTTGCCTCCTTGAGGGTATTGAGAAAGATGCAGATTAATGCGGAAAAATATTGGAAGTCTCCCAAAAGTAAATACTACTATGCCTAGCGACTTGGACATTGAAAGGGCACATACAGTGCCTGAACATTAGATTAAGGATAGTAATTATCCTAGGCTAATGCTCTTGAGCCCACTAGGCTTTCTTCACTACACCTTGATACTTCAAAGGGCCAAGAAGAACCCCAACATTGAGTGGGAAGAATGCAGACTTGCATTTGCTCAAGATTTTGCAAGAGATAAAGTAAAGAATAAGAAAAAGTTTCTGTATCTTTGACCACAGGTAGGAAAACGGATATTTGATGCACATTTTAAGGACCTTACAGAATAATGATCACGTGTAAAGGTAAGATGCAAACATTTGATGATACTGTTTCACTCCTTTTCCTATGAGATTATAATAAGGATATGAACATGTGAGCACTGTTGCCTTGCAGCACACATAGAATCACTGTTTTTGGTTAAAGTTAGCATATCTGGCTTAGTTGGTAACCTCATATTATAGTGGCACCTGTAGGTTTTCATATTTTATGGGAATTGGTTTAGTTTGTGCTTGTCTTATGATTGGACCCAGTGGTTAATTTGAGCAGGAGATTTAACGTGGGTCCCACCAGTACTCTTTTATTGGGACCGGCACTCATATTTTCTCTTGAGATGTCTGACCCTAGCAAGAGAGACAAAAACGCAAAAGGGAGAAAGAATGGAGAACAGGAAGATGGAAAACCCGTAACAAAGGGACAAAATAAGGATGAAAAGAACCTGCAAAAATGAGATAAAGGGACCGGGCGAAGCATTTGAATCCTTGATCATCCTGCATTTGTGTTGGATGTTGTGCAGGTCACGTTCTTGTCGTGCGTGGCTCCATGTGCCCTTACCATTTCCAAGTGCCTTTATGTTTGACCTGCCTGCTAATAAAAACTAGATTAAAAACCAAAAAAGGGGTAGTGAGCGTCTGGTGGGGGATTGGAGAGGCATGAGGTGAAACTTAGACAATGCAGCCGAAGGTTTTGGCATCCCAACCTTCTGTAGCATCCGCCTCGGGTTTCTGAACAAAACATTGGATTCATGTACTTGGTCTGTTACTCTGGAAAGACCTGCTCCTCAGGTTCTGACATTTGGTTCCTGTTTTCAAGAGTAGATTTATGATGAACTGTTAATTTAGTTTTTACTTCTAAGGTTGCTGTTCTAGTTCAAGTATCAATTTCATATCATTCTACTGCTCTGAGTTATTGATAGGTCAGTTGTTAAAAGTTGTAAGATTCTACCTCACTTTCTTTGTAATGTGTTTTATTAAAGTTTCAGTCATGGTATAACGGTACCATATGCATGTGAGGGAATGACAATGGGATAAAACAAGAGTTTTCCTCATTTGAGTGTGTCTCATCCACTTTTATTGAAATACACGTACCTTTGTTTTCAAGTGTGTGAAGATGTAGAGTAAGATTACTACAGTTTATTTCCATTATGGTCTTCTTTAAGTAGCCTATCAGTAAGCCATGTTAAGTTGTTCCGCATACATGCTAAAATGTTTTTATGCAGAAATTAATACAGAACTACTGCTTATGCTGAATTGAACTGTGTAGTATAAAGTACTGCTGTAAGATTAAAAAGTACTTTGTTTTCTTAAAAAGATAAGCAGTGGACAAGACACTGAAATTATTGCATCTGTTGGTTGATTAAGTGCTGAGCAACTGCCTGTGACTGCTAGCCCTCGCTACCCTGAGAGTGAAGTGTAGAAAGGGTTGTCCTTGGCCTAGTTTGAAGATCCATTAGTATGAAAGACTCCAGTTGCCCTATCCAACTCTGTTCCCCCCCTCCCCCAAACTGGGTCAAGCACCAACCAATGGAATAGATCACATCCCCTACCATCCTCTCTACTTAGCATCACCATACCCAATATTTAGCTATACTAGCAGCCTAATCTTCCAAGAAATAACAGTCAGTTCTGGTCACAACTTTCTTCCGGTGCATCACCTCCCTTTTGTCCTCCTCTATGCGGTGTCCCCCTCTGAGTGACCCTAGACAAACGTGTCACCAAGGAATTCTGGCAGAAACATGAATAAGGCTCCCATGTAAATCAGATCACTTGTTTGCTTGGGTTCTTACCACTGGTGATGTAGTGGGTATGAGTTGAGTTCTGGGTCCCTCATACATGACTATCACAGACTCCGCGTGTGATTCTACCACAGTGGGAGGCTTGCCAACATGTGGTTGCAGGCCGCCAAGAAGGCCCATTGGAAACTGGGGCTTTCTGGTTGATTCACTGGTCCACGGTGACAATGGTACTCGTGCAGGCCCTGATCATACAGTGGCTGTTCTTCCTGACTGATGAAATTAGGCTAACATTTTCTCAGACTGACTAAAGACTGAATTACCATCATTGCTTAGTTAGTAGCAGACTGGATTTATGAAAGGTAGACTTTCAAGTGACAGTATCAGGTTGTTCGGTCATGTAATAAATTTCACAAAGGGGACGGTTATCCTATCTAATGTCATTTGAGTTGAGATACGTTTTGTAAAATGCAGTTAAATATTGGAAGCTTTAGTTGAACAGCAGATGTCTCCATATTTGTGTATTCCCTTTCTTCTGTAATAATTGCTTTCATATTGCCTTTTTATCTTTGTGTTCACTTATATAAATTCAGTAAAACGATCTTAAATTAAAAAAGGGTTACAAGAACAGTGTTAATATTGAAGATATTGAAACAAAGCATTTCATTTGTTGGTTTTTTTGTGTTCCGTTTTTAATACACCAAAATTGTCCGACGTTTCTTAAGGGTGCAGGATGGATCGGAATCTTTGGGGTGGTTTTGAGGGAGGAGCTAACAGAGCAGTGTTGGTGTGCAGAAGCCCATCTCCCACCCTTTTGCCATCAATTACCAGTTGAAGCTGGAGGCTTGCCTTTTTGCCCCATTTTGTGTTTGCTGTGGTTCCTATAAGTCCTTAGAGGGAGTGGTCATACATTTTGGTAATGCTGCATTGTTTTGTTTGTATGGTGCGCTGGACCCCCGTGAGAAAGGCAGTCTTTCTTTTCAGGGGATGTTTCAATCAATCAGGGAATTGTAAGCAGGCTACTCACCCGTGAGGGTCTCAAGGTGCTGGGGAGGGGTAAGGGGGGGGGGGGGGGGGGGGGGACGAGAGCTCAGCTCCGTCGAAGAGCCAGGTCTTGAGTGCCTTCCTGAAGATGTTCAGGGAGGGGGCACGTCTGATGTCGATCGGGAGCTCGTTCCAGGTCTTGGTCGCGATGTAGGAGAAGGCTCTTCCACCTGGTCTGGTTCTGCGGATGCACGGGGTTTCAGCGAGGGCGAGGTCGGCGGATTGGAGGATTCTTTTGGGTACATGGAAGGAAATTCTTTTGTTGAGGTATTGTTTTCCGGTGTTATGGAGGCATTTGTAGGCATGGGTGAGTATCTTGAAGGTAACTTTCTTCTCGACGGGGAGCCAGTAGAGGTTCCGCAGGTGTTGGGTGATGTGTTCGTGTCGAGGGATGCCGAGGACCAGTCTGGCTGTGGTGTTCTGTATGGTCTGGAGTTCGTGGTGCAGCGACTTGTTGATCCCAGCGTAGAGGGTGTTTCCGTAGTCCAGTCTGCTGGTTATGAGTTTGTGGGTGACGTTCTTTCTTAATTCGGGGTGGTCCATTTGAAGGTCTTTCGGAGGATGTGGAGGGTGTTGAAGCAGCTGGAGGGGACGGCATTGATCTGTCATGTACCTTGTTGCTCTGCTGACCGTGTTCACGAAACCCCAATACTGTGTTGAAGCCCAGCTGCCATGCATTTACTGCCACGCATTCACTGCCACTTTCCCTTTCCTGTAGGAGTGGCCAGTATCTTGTGAGCGGCAACACAGAAGGTGTGGTGTCAGTTTGGGACACCACCTTGCCTCCTACCGGCAATGAATATCCGATATTGGAGCCTGTGCTTCAGTTCCAGGCACACAAAGACTGCGTCAATGGAGTCAGGTAAGCGAGTTTGCTGCATTCGATTTCACCTGGCTCTGTAGTGAGTGTGTTGCATGATGTCCAGTCTCTCCTCTTCATCATCAGCCCTATCGACTGTGCTTTTCCTAAATGTTGTCCCTGGCGGGAAATAGTATGATCTAAGAAGGGGACCTGGGAAAGTTACTCCAGTGGTTTCATGCTTTTGATGCTGATATAGTTCCAACATACTTGTCACAAGATTAAACCGCCAAGAGTTAAACTCGGCCTTTCGTACTTTGCGAGGTCTATAACATTTGCAAGTGCTTGGTGCAATTTTATTTTAATGCTTGATTTTACAATTTTTATTTCACTACTGGATTTTGCACTTTTCAACACATTTTGTACAAATATTCTACAAAAATCCATGCAAGAGGTTTAATTTAACAGTTCAAAGAAGGAAAAGCCCAGATTGCCACTGTTCTCTTGGAAGATGCAAGATGTTCTGCTAGCCTTGGCACTTCAGCTCCCATCACTGTGCATGCTGCTTCCTGTAGGTTGACTTTTCCATTTATAAACACTAGACAGGGGACAACTTTGGATTTAGGAAAGAGAAAATGGAAGTGATGTTTTTAGGGTTTTATAGACATCAAGTAAAATGTTTTTTTTAATAGCATGTATAGTGGTGTGTTTTCTATTTCTGTTTGCTCCCCAATTTTGTTGGTGGTACATTTGTGCCACATGGATCACCTAGTTTGGTAAAGTGCAGTCACCTGGGTTAGAGTTAGGGTCTTCTGGTCTCACACTATGTGCCATACTGTTTTTCTAGAGCACTAGAGATAAAGGATGAGTAAGAATGTGAATATATATTTGACAGCATAATATTATCGAAAAAAAGATAGACATTTTTATACATTTTTTTTTCCCTAAATAAAAATGGAATGACTATTTAGTAATGAGTCTATGCATAAGTTGAGTGGTTTTCTTGTGAAAGAAAACCAGGCACGTACGTGTTCAGTGTAAGAAACGGGCCGGTTTTAAAGTCTACATCATATAGTTGCATGGCCTCTTCAGAACAAAACAAGCATGCATAAAAATATGCCATGCCGGAAACCTTATGCAGATGCACAGTGTAATTTGCTATGTAGTACCTGTTTTCAGGGAGGGGAGGAAGAGCTCGACCCACTCAAAATCTCCCTTCTCTTGAGTCATGGCCCTTTCTCAAACTCAACAATGGTAATACATATCCTATCACACGCTGCACTTGTCAATAAAACCTGTTATTTGGAGCAAGTGGACTCATAAACATAGATTCACACATTTATTGTGACAGGCCCAATGTCCGATCACATGTTCCTATTACGGTGGCGCTGAATCTTCTGGATATTCTATATCCTCATTCTCCTGAACATCACTGCTTCACACTGTGGGCTTTTACATGGAGATTGTGGTCTGGTCCTGTGTTTATAACTATTGAACATGAAAAAAGGGCACAAACCACATATGCAAATGCACAGAGAGTAACGTTCTTGGTTATCATCGAAGAGGGAAAGGAGGTGCAGCCTGACCTACTCAAGGCTTTGTCTTTCACTGCACCCTACCACACTCAACAATGATAATAAATACATATAACATTGTGTCTGTCTGTCTGTCTGCCATTTTGTGGATGCCAAGAACTGGTTAACTTGGTGCCTTTATTAAGAAGCAGCTTATGGACCACTGTTGCCCTGTCACCTCCTCGCTTGCTGAAAGGTGTGGTCTGGGAAAGGGATGGGATTGTACTGAGGGGGCTTATCCAGAAACCAAGAGGAGGGACTCATAGCAAGCACTTTAACTGTAGCACGTATTTCTCTCTCCCGATCAGTTTGCACCCCAACATGCCACTTCTAGCCACTTCGTCCGGCCAGCGAAAATTCCCTGACCTCTGCGAGAGTGCAGACGAGGATGACACAGAAGGCACAGATGGTGACCTGATGACACTCAAGCACATCCAGAGTGAGAACTGCTTGCGGGTTTGGTGGTGCGGTGGCCCAGAGATGGAGGAGGAAGAAGGGCAGTGTCTGACAGCCCCGCAGACTGGTGAGAATGCACATGGGGAGACTGAACTCTGAAGCCAGTGGCACCATCCCTTGTAGTTTTGGGACGGCACGGTCTGTAGTAGCTCCCCTCGACCTCTCCCAGAGGAATGACTGCTTTAGACTTTAAGCGACCTACACTGAGCAAAATGGAGACCTTGCAGCTCCCACCAAAAGGAGGGTTGACGTACAGCAATCTACCTGTAACATTCAATCCCGAATCCTTTATCCGAGTTAGAAGTCAAAGGAGCAGGATTTATTTTATGTTCTACCTTTCTACTATACCTTTTGTGTTACTCTCTGAAAGTGATGATTTTTGTCAGCTAGTCATACCATTCAGGTTTCCCAGAGCCTGCTGTGAGTTGCCCTGCTCTTCTATACTAATGACTGTCTCTCACCCTAACCCTGTTATCCATTTGCTTTTCCTTCTCGAGAATTTACTTTTGCCAACTGTTCTCCAAGTACCCTCCCACTAGCTCTATTCCAGAACTGGTTACCACTAGGGATAGTGACTTTTGGCTAGAATAGTCCTAAGATGCATAATTGGGTTAGTACATGCATACCTGTTATCTGATAAATTCACCTCAGTCCTGTCCCTCACTCTGTCCAACCCTTTCAGTACTCTGACCCTACAGTCAGATCCACTGTTTAATTCACAGGAAGATGGAAGAGGACTTGCTAGTCTAGGGCGAGGGTATTCCTAGAAATGTTCACTGTTCCAACAAGCAGCATATTCTCCGATAGCAGTTATGGGAGCCAGAAACTTGCCATTCTTTACAATCAAGATCTGGTGTAGATTCACACCATCAAAATACTCATGTGATGTTTATCTAGACCTTAGTCAATCCTTTATAAGGAAAAAACCCAAAACATTTAGGCTTCTGTCAAGTGTTTGTTTGGAGACTATACTAACACCACCTAGAACCCCTGATATCCCCTTTAGTCTCACACCATCCTCAATTTATTTTGTATGTCATTGTGTCCTTCTGGGTATCAGTTTGTGTGCCTTTCTTTTAGCCTCTTCTTAATAGACCTTGCAAACTACTTCAGAAAAGCTCTTCTGTTCAGCAATGGAGTTTTGTTTGCTACCACTTTTGCATAACAGGATGTCTATGTATTGTTATGGATCATTGACACAGCTGACGTTTTTGAACATGTACCTATCAGAGAGTGTTTGGGATGCTGCAAACGTTGACAGCTAAGATGAGAGACTCTCTCTGCTGTCCAACCATGAGCTTTACTGATCTTAAATCTGAATTTCCTTGTGCCTGCACTAAGACTCCTGGCGGCAATGAGTATGGGTGCAGGGATCAGCTGAGCTAGATGGGATTGCCCAGTCATGTGAAATTCTTCGGATGAGGGGTCAAAAGCTGTCCTCCAGTTTACAAGTTCCTTGCCAGTGCAGGAAGTGTTCCTCAAAGTCCAGCTACCTCCTACCTTTCTAAAATTAAGGACTGTTGAATGAGGGTTGCAACCTGCAGAAAAGGAAAACATCATGTCTGGTCAAGATCTATGTTTGCACCAACATACGTGAGCATGTCAACAGCTTTTGTCCTAAAAACATGGTTTTGCATCCGTGCCATGCCAAAGACCTTAAGGCCTATCTCCAATAGCCTAAACCTCAATATCTAAGCCTGTACACAGTGTGTTCTTTCAAGCCCACCAAGGGCTCCTGGCCTCTAAACCATTGACATTGAAACATAGCTCTACTGTATCTCTTCTGACAGTCTTGAGGCAGAGTTGGACGCCAAGTCTTTGTTTGACTTCTAAATCTCTCGCTAGGTTTGAGGGGCGGTATGTAGACTATTCAGAAGAGCAGTAGTTGAGACATTCTCTGGTGAGTTGAGGTTTTTGGAGGCATACGGCCCAAACTCTCCCCATAAGACATACATTCTTGTATTGGTTATCTGAAATGTTACCATTAATTGTTCTCATTTATACCATTTGTGTGGGTTTGTGGCGACAACTTTACAAGCCCATATTATCAGAAGCTGCCATTAGAACCTGCAGCATTTTCGTTTGCTCAGCAGTTGGTTTGCTAGAATATTCTAGAAGACACACGTGGTTGGCCCTGGCCTTTTACTAAATCTAGAACTGCACTCATGGTTCCAGTCTGCGCCCAGAGAACTCCCTCTAGATCCAGTTTCGCAATGCTGATTACAGCCAATTGAAGATGGGCATGCAGCTAAGCAGGACTGCCAATAGCTCATTGCTTGTAGCACTATGTGGGAGAGCAGTGTGGGTCCCAAAAAAGAAAAGACACAAGCTATTCTTTAGTAAGGAAACAATTGTATCTAATCAGCTTGTGCAATGTACAGCTACAAGGCGCTCAGTAAGGCATTCATGCCACAGACTCTTGGCCACAAGGGGTCCCATTCCACCCTCCGTTGTCCTTTCCAGTGGCTCACGTAGCTCTGGAAAGGACAATCAAAAATAAAGCTATAGATTGGCAGGTGTCAATAAAAGTGGAAACTCTTGGAGTTGGGTCTTAATTCAAACAATGCCGTGGCTGCCTAATACATTATCAAGCACAGCGGGACCCTCATCCAGCGCCTCTACTCTATGTAGAATTGACAACACCTATTCTACAAATTCAGCTTCAGTCCAAAAGAGGAAACAGCCTTTACAACGCGGTCTAAGCCACGCATTCCGCTTTCCTGCAAAGTCAACCACGCTCACCTTAACCATGAATATGCCTTAACTATGCGTTGTAGAGGCACGCGTGGTTTAGCCATGTGTGCCTCGATGATTCAACTGTCCGGAAGCATGCTTATTTCCCAGTGATGGATTCAAAGTTACTCCTGCTACATATGTGTTCATGACTAGAGAAAATGAGTCTCCACTGTCAGGATCTCAGCTAAAATGTATGTCTGAATGCATTCTTGTTATGTAAAGGACATTTCTGTACACTTTTCCCATGCTATGAATTTACGGAGTAGTTGAAAATGTGAAGTGGTCTCAAAAGACTGTGGTCATCATTGCCCCTACGTTGATGCTTGCTGTTTGAGACCTTCTACAGATGAATGCCCCTTTATCAGTTTGCGTCTCAAGCCTGAATAGCCATCCATGACGTATGAATCAAAAGGCTTTGCATCACATAGGATGGTCATCTCATCACATCAAATAACAATACCATTTCACAAAAAGATCATGGTCTGCGAATTCTAGCACACTTTCAACAAGACGGATGGTAGTGACTGCTGCTCTTTGATAAATGTTCAATCAGCTGAAATCTGGATAAAAGGCAACATTGTGCACATTACAAATCTTCACAAGACACTATTGCTGGGATTCCAATGCTCACCAAGCTTCTCAGGAAGACCAAGCAACAAAGAGGAGTCCATTAAGAAAGTGCATTTCCCCCTTTCCTGCTTTATCTGATATGATTCTTGCTGTGTAACACAAAGCATGTTCATCTGTCATGAGTGAAAGTGTGTGTTACTTACCTGTGACATTGGTTTTCACCATTGTGTTTTACATAGAACCAAACTCAGATGTCCACTCCAGCCTCCTCAGCAGGCAAATGTGATAATAGTGAGCTGCTCTCTAAAAACAGCAGCCAGACCATGGGATATGAATGTGTCGTTCAACTCAATTTGCTTCAGAAGTTCGATCGCTCCTGAATAAAGACCTTCCCTTTGCAGACACCCACATATTTTTCAGGCTGTAAAGCTTTTCAACATCCTCCCACTAGAAGACCAGCAATAAGCATTACACGTCATCAAGACGTGATGATAGGCTGTCATTGAACTCCTCACAGAGCCACAATCCATCCTCCTCGGAAATCTGATTTCTTTTGTGTTTTTCCTTTACTAGTTGAAATGTGGAATGTACTTGTAAACCCAACAGTGCCCTTTTCATTGCTTCTTTGGAAATCATGTAGGTGGGCTAATGAGAGCTTGCTCTTGTATTAAAATCTTGAAGGCTTCGTTCAAAACATTTTCAAGAACCTAAATATTGTAAGACGAGCTTATCTAGAACAGACAATTTGCTGCACAATTGTAACTGGAAAGAAACTTTCTTCTTAACTTTTCCATCACCTGATAAGCTAAAAAACAGAACACCCCATAGTAATTGTGTTTGTTGGGGGTAGCTATGGTGTGAACAATGATTGTGCTGGTACAAAACCAGGATGAGGAGTACTGTACAAACTTTGAAGTTGAAGTGAGCTAAGACGCAGTAATAAAAAGTAAATTATTATCGCGTTACTAGAACATTTCCAGCAGATCTTATGCCTTCCTTTTCCATACACATTTGGGACAATTTCACGCTACATGTAACTTTGCTCAATCCGCAGTCCAGAATTCCCCTGACCAATCGTATAGCCCCCAAACATGCACTCATTCTGCAATAATATACCTTTCTATGTCCCAATAGGTTTATATTTTTCTGACGATTCCAAAACACAATGTTTTGAAAAAATGTGTGTTATTTATTAAAATAAAGTCATTGTGATTTACTTCAGGATATTTTTCGTAGTGACTGTTTATTCTGTCTTTATCCTAAAAGGGTCACGCTGTCCCTCGCAGATTTTAAAGTGGTTAGGTTTATGCTGAATACCTGGCTAGGCAATTTGTAATTCTGTGGGTGGCAGTGTGTTGCTCTTGTTCCACTCTTTGCTGGTAACGTAGGGGTTGGTGCACCCTCTCAACCACTTGGTAAACCTTAATTTTCCACATCTTGATGTGGCACATTCAAGAAGACACTGTAAACAGTTTAGCAAATGTAGATAAATCTTGGCTTAATTGTGGAGGATTGCTGTACTCCACTGGTTCCTAACAAAGGCCAACTTAAAGACAGGCCAGTCGTTCTCTTTTGGCAAGTGAAGGTGGTGTTCTATTGGAATACTCTTACGTACTCTTTTAAAAAACTGTATGTGTAGCAGGAGTATGTCAGACTACTTGATGCGAAAAGTATATTTTTGTGTAGCAGAATATTTTGTAAAGTTTTTTTTATTTTTTTTTTAAAGTGCCACTAAATGGAAATAAATAATTGTAGCTAACATGCCCAGATTGGTTGCCTTTGTTTAGCCTTTCGTTTGCCTCCAGGAAGCAAGAATCTACGTGGAATTTCGGAGCCCTCTGGAAAGATGTATGGACGAAAAGCAATGGCAATATGTGTGCTTTGTATTCTTACGTTACTGGATTTCCTGGCCCTAGGGTGTCAGGATTCTGCCATCCTGCCAATAGATGTCACTTGCGAGGGCCCTTTACGAACCTGCCTTTGTATCAGTATAGGTCAATAAACACATATACACTTATCATACTTAGTTTCTCTTCACCTTTTAGTCCAGGTTTATGTTCCACTTCCCAGATGCATTATGGTCCTTGTAGTTCCCTTTTTCCACAGTCCCTTCCTAGCTCACGTCCTGATGGTGGTTTCCTAGATTTGTTTCTGGATCTTACTGTTGTTCTGACCCCTTTATATTTGCATTCCGAACCCTTCTCTATGTTTGTGCTGATCCATACGCCCCTCCACGTTTTCCTATTCGATGTCTTGTGTCTCTTGGTCTTCCCTTCTCCAGGTCTCAGTTCAGCCTTCCCTCCATTGGTGGTTCCATGATTCTCTGCACCTGGTAAATTTCTTACAACTGGCTTTTGCCCTGCACCTGGCTTTCTCCCTGCACCTGTGCTGCTCCCCCTGAGACTCCAGCTATTTCAGCCCTTTAAGCCCTATAAACGCAGAGAGCAGCAGATTGCAACTGACTTCTGAGTCTCCTTGTGCTCTGTTGTGTTGCTGCTGCTTTATTACAGGTTTGTTCTTTGGTTCTGTTTACCTTATACCCTGAACCCATTCCTGATTTGGGCTATTTGTAGTATCTGTTTATGTCCCTTGTTTTCCTGCAACTCTGTTCCTGTCTTAGCCATTGATATTAGTCTCCTGTCTGCACTCTCTCAGGATCTATATGCAGACCCCTTGCCTGCCTTGTGTTCTTGTTTGCATGTTTCTGTCTTGCCTTTTTTTTGTGTGAACCATTTTTATCAAAAAACACAACCAATACCTCATATTGGCACTTTGTCTCAAGTAGGATACCAGAACAGTATAACTTGCTGCTTCCCCAGATACGCCCTTCCAACCCGCAAACCTCCCCCCATACAAAGGGTCTATTACCCCTACAGTGTACCAGACCCATACATTCTCTCTCCACCAGTACATCACAGAGACCCCTATAACTGCCCCACATTTACCAGATCTTTTCCCACTTCGGGGGCATCCTCTATCCTCATAGACCTGGCGTTCTGCCGCCCTACACCAATCCATCTCCATTTTCCATTGTTCCACACTTGGTGGCTTGGCCGCCTGCCACAGGTGCACAACATTTCATTTTGCCACAGCAAATCCCAGCGTGGATAGTAGCCTACGGAACCTGCCTGGATCACCCCCCCCCCCCCCATACGTTCAGAAGGATCATTTCAGCTGTTGTCCTGGTGCCGTGACCATCTCACTGTCTAAGCCCCTCTCAGGCCCAAACCCAGAAGTCTCTTGGCTTTGAGCAGTCTGGAAGAGTATGCAGGAAGTCCCCGTGTAGCTCACACCCCCTGATACATCTGTTGGTGGAAACTTGTCGGATATTATGCATAAGCACACTTGTGTAGTAGGACCTGTGCAAGAGGTGCAACTGCACTATGCGAAAGTGCACTCCTGGGTAGACAAATTGCTTCCTCCCATTCGGCATCCTCCATCGCTCCTACATCTACCTCCAGGAGAATATGGTTCTAGTTCTTCCCTTTATCACCAGACTGCAACCAATTGCTCAATCCTCTGATGGCAACTGAAAAAGTTAGTCCATATTCAAGATAGCATAGTGGTTTGGTACAGCATTTATCGCAGAAATGGCATATGTCGGGACAAACATTACCCCTGAACATTGTAAGGTGAAACAAGATAATTATGTTATGAGGTATGAATGACAGCGTGTGAGGTATTCACACAAGCTTAAACAGGATAGCGGTGGCATATCATTCATTACTTGCGCTACAATAATAAGCATTAAGAGAGATCAGTTAATTGCTAAAGGCATTATAAAGACTCATCTCACCAGACGCAATGAATTATTGAACATTACCAAATGTAAGCATGAACGGAAATTGCCTGACAAAAACACATTCGATTCATCACAATGTACTCAGAGGTGTGACCCATTTACAGCATTTTGGCCAAATGTTATCTTTTGCTGCTGGATCTACACCACAAGTGAAATACAAAAATAACAGAATGTTTAATAATACTTGTAGTTGAAGTGATATCATCAAATATATGTAGAAAGGTGGTGCACTAACTTGGTCATCAATGTATCCAAAAGGTTTTCACAAATTTGGTAACTGCAATTGTTGTTAATATACCTTGGGCAAACAACCCTTTTACACAAACGAAAAACATTCATTCATTTAAAATTAAATGTTTTGTAAACTGTAAGATGACCTTCTCTGTATATGTAATCACTTACAACTGCCCAAAAATCTATATGGCAAGAACCCAATATCCGTGCATCTGGATCATTACCACAGAAGAGGACACTGGAACAAAATGAAGCTCTGTGGCAAAGCACACATATCAAAACACTAGAGGTAAGGAAACCGAGGATACACAATCAGAGCGTATCATATTGAAACCGCAAATTAGAAAACTGCTGAGCATGGTTTGAATGTGGATTCAGAACATCGTTTTGTTTTTAGAGAACAATGATGAAATGTCTTAGAGCTATTGTGTCTGTGCTTCTCTGGAATTCCATTAAAAAAAACTGAAGACTTTGGGATTGGACATCAGTATTGCAACACAGTAAAATCACAAATATTTTACTTGTTAGATGTTACTTTGCTTATTCATGATTCACTAGTTGGTTTCAAGCCTATTTTTCATCCTTGAAGCATACTTGTTCCTATTGTTTGGATAAACTAATGGTAATAACTATGTTTCATAGATAATAGAATTAATGATGATGAATAAATCCTGTAGGTTGTATGGCATACGAGTTGTTATACCTAAAATATAAGAGGCATCATGTATACTTTAGAGTTTCATTAGCTGTATCAAAATAAGAAAAATGTGGTAATTTTTTGTAATATCGACACCATAGAACTTATACTTTTGAGTATCAATCAGTCTTTATTCGACCAAAAATGGTCGTGAAAGCACATATTAAAAACCATAATCACATTAAAAAGTACATAACAGTGCCAAAAATACAATAGATAAAATAAATAGCTGTCTTTCCACAGGCTAAGAAAACAATATCCATATGCTCACTATACTAGGCAGTTCATAAGATCAATGTGGCCTAAGCCATCTATACAGCATATAGATTAAATGTGCAATTGGGACAGCAAATCGGTTTGCTAAGGTTGGTAAAGTGTTATGTTATGTTATGTTATGTTACTGTCCGCTTCTAAAATTTAAGTTCACTTGGCGCTAGGTAGCTGATAGGCCTACCAATAATTTGTGGATCAAGGCCTTGTTTAAAGAGCCATGTCTTCAGTAGTTGTCTGAATCTAGCATAGTTAGTAGTAGCCCTAAGAGCCAAAGGCAATGTATTCCATGCTCGAGGGGCAGTGACGGAGAACCTACGCCCTCCAGTTCTTTGTTTTTTGCATGAGGGGATAACCAGATAGTGTAGGTGGCCAGATCTCATTTCTCTGGTGGGGCAGTATTTAATAATCCGAGATTTTACGAAAGCAGGACAGTTCCAATATAAGGCCATAAAGACCGTACAGCACACCTTGAACATTGTTCTCTGTGCGACTAGCAACCAGTGGAGGTCTTTAGTCACCTGGGAGATGTGGCCATATTTGGGCAGATGATCTATCAGCCGGGCGGCCTGGTTTTGGATTAACTGCGCAAAAGGACTTTGGGAAGACCCAAGTAGAGAGAATTAGTATAGTCAACTCTGGACATGACTAGGGCTATTATTACTTGTGTCAGAGCCTCCCTAGTGAGGAATTTCTTTATCTTTTTTAAGCGTTGAATTTGGCTGAAGCTTGCTGATGTCACTGCGTCAACCTGCTGCTTAAATGATAACTCCTCATCAATGATGACACCGAGGCTTTTTGGATGAGGGAGAGGGACCCATCTCACTGGGCCAGAAGTGTTTTGTCAGAGTTTAACTTCAAATGGTTACTGTTCATCCAATCCCGGATGAATAACATTGTATCCTGAAATTCCTGTCTAGACGTGGAGCTATCGTTAATAGTACATAACAATTGCATGTCGTCAGCATAGTTAAAAATATTAACTTTCTTGTTTTTGAGGGAAATGACCAAGGGGCAGTTGTAGTTATTTAAAAGAGGAGGAGAAAGTTAGGAGTCTTGTGGTACCCCGTAGTTGAGTTATACCTCTGCTGAATTCAAAGGGAGTAGCCTAACTGATTGGGATCTATCACTCAGGAATGAAATGATCCAGTTCAATGCTGAATCCCGAAGACCTGCGGCCCTGACCCGGTCAGCCAAAATGATATGGTTGACCGCGTCGAAAGCCGCAGACAGGTCCAGTAGCACTAAAGCTTGAGTGTTGCCATTGTCTACTTTCTTACGCATGTCATCTACAACTGACATGATCATTGCTTCTGTGGAGTTTGCTGGCCGAAATCCCGCTTGACCCGTGTCCAGGAAGTCTGACTCTTCTATGAATAAGCAAAGATGTGCTTCAAGTAGTTTTGCCAAATATAGTAGGAGGGAGACAGGACGTATGTTTTTCATATCCGCAGGATCTGCTCCTGCTTTCTTTAGAATAGGAAAAGTTCTGGGGACCAACCCAGTATTAATGAATTGATTAAGAAGTGACAGTAGAAGGTCTGCAAAGAGGGTGCATACTACTCTTAGGACCTTCTGGGGGCAAATATCATTTGGTGAACCTGACTTAACTTTTGTCAGTAAAGGGGCGTGGCTATGACGCGTTGCGAGATGGCTGCCTGCTAAAGGAGCACCACAGGCCAAGCTTCACAATCCGGCTAATACCATCCTAAATTCCCTTCTGAGCTCGCTGAAAACCCGCACACGGCCAACTGGACATACCCTGAGCACGCGTCTGTGATCTACGAGCCCGGACTCTGCGGCAAACTACCGTAACGAGAGAGGGTCATACGCAGAGGGGACTGAGAGAAAATGTCCGCCAGCACTTGTGGCGCATCCGAGTGAGTGGAGTATATCGAGAGGGCGAGCGGCGGCTGCGGTGCTGCTGACTGAACGGGCGGCGTCACGACTGACTGGAGGTGGCACTGGGGGGCGACGCTCTGTCCGCTCGTATACCTGCCGACGCATGCGCTGATCTACCGAGGAGCGGCGACCGGCATCCACTGGAGGCCTGTGGCGCAGTACTGAGGTGCGAACTGCTGAGGGCTAATGTGCTGGTGTGAGGACAGGACGGCGGCGACTGCTGCTGTGGCGGACATTCCCCCCAGAGTACAGAGAATAAGAGGTAAGAGCGGTAGGGCCTGGGTTTGGTCGGCGCTGGGCTAATTCTCACTGTGTGGTCTAGGCCTCCTCTGGCACTATTGTCACGCGGGGCCTGTGACTGGCGCTGCGTTCTATTTGGCCTGTATGGGGGCCCTGGGCCTAACTTGCTCCCTCCACCTAAGGTGACCCTTGCTGTGCCGTTTGACGCGGGAGGGGGCACGACAGAAGGAGGACTGCGGGCGATGCCTAGCTCTCCCCTAGCAACGAACGCGGTGGGGTTGCTTTGGCGGTGTGCGTGCCCTCCGGGTCTCCCCTCCCCCTGCACTGCGGACCAGCCGGGATTCCCCTGCCTCATTGATAGGACTAGCCAGAGACTCCTCTGGGCCAGGGTACTAGTCAGACGCCAGCGGCTATGACCATGAGTGGCGGCCTGCAGATACTCTGATGCCACATGCCTGTCTATTCTTGAAGGGGACTGATTGTTGAGTGCTTCTGGGGTGCGGTCCGGTGCTTCCACCGCTCCCTATTGCTTGCCTCAGAACTCTTTTTGCATACTTGCCCGCTCCACCAGTGCTCTGCTACCTGATATCGTGATAAAGAGGACTGGGCACCCTCTCCTGCATTGGGTACACTCGCTCTTGACCTGCCCCCCCCCCCCCTGACCTGAGGTAGGCTTGGGCTTATCACTGCCGAGGCAGCCAGTCACAACGAGATTCAACATACCATGGAGTGCGGCCGGCTGCGTCGCTACTATCTCTCGGCCATGGGCAAGACGGACCCTAAACAGCCCAAGATCCCATTCGAAAGTAAGTGCCACACACACACCGTAGACACGCCGGCGGAGTTGGGAGCCGCTCAGGGTCCACCAGATAACGTGGACGACCTGGAAGAGGACATGAGGTCCATATTACTGGAGGTGCGCACTGGTCTTAAAACTATCGATAGTAAAATCGATGCCCTCACATCCAGCCTTGACGCAGTCAAGAAAAAGGTGGACACACATGAAACCAGACTAACGTGCTGGAGAATAGGTTGTCTGATACTCGGGGCTCTAATGCTGAAGCGAGGACACAGATCCTTAATATGGAGAAGGTGCTAGAGGTTATTAGGATGAAAAACGAGGATTTGGAGGCGCGCTCAAGATGGAATAACCTTCGAATAATTGGCCTTCCGAAATCGACGGCCATATCGAAAATGGAGCCCTTCATAGACAACCTTGTGCGTGAGCTGTTTGGTCCGGTGCTGTCCCCGGTCATGGTCGTTGAGAGGGCGAACCGGACTCTCGGACCTAGACCGGTGCCAGGTGTGCCTCCTCAACTACGCAGATAGGGACGCTCTTCTCCGTGAGGCGAGGGTCAAGAGTCATATCACTCATCAAGGTAACAACCTGTCCTTCTATCCGGACTACACCCGAATGGTACAGGCCGCTCATAGAGAGTTCATGCCAGTAAAAAGGATTTTACAATCTGCCTCTGTTCCCTATGCAATGTTATACCCTGCTAAATTGAAAATCACCCACAATGGTCAAGCACATTTCTTTACAGATTCCAAGTCGGCTCTGAAATTCACGAAACACATCTGTCCTCGTAAGCCTGCTAAGGCCGCCTCAAAGAGTTCAACGACGTCGCCATCTCTCAGTGATGCTGATTCATAACTGACCAAATTGATGCACATTATCGCTGTTTAATCACGCTACTGCACATCTGTACACAATAGCCGGTGTCACTGAAGGAAAGCCCGCGATCTGGCCGAGGCGTTGTGCTGCCGGCACTTTAACGCTAGTATTAGTCTATATTCGTTATGGATGTTTTTCTCCAGTTTATTTCCTTTTTCAGGGTTTGTAGAGCCAAGAGGTTACACTGATATTGCAGCCTGCCCACCCTGCCGCTTGGTAGGTGTTTGCTGTCGTTCCTCCCCCCCCAGAGGGTGATCCCCCACCTGTTTGAAGTTTACTATAGGGATTGGTGTAGATATTGGAATGGGGAGGGGTTTGTATTCTCGACCTAATTGGGAGGTTGTAGTGGGAGGGGGTGGGTAGGGGGGCTCCATGTATCTGACACCAGCCAATGTAAATATATGGGCATGGAGAAGATTGTTTATTGTGATTGTATCGACACCAAGACTGAGAAATGTGTTTTTGATCCAGTGTATTATGACAGCCAGTTGTTTGATTCATTTGTGAATTGCCACACTAGAGAGGCCAATGGGTGAGGGTTATAGATTACTAACATGGAACATTAGAGGGCTAAACTCTCCGAAGAAAATCCGACATGTGTTTGCATATCTGAATCGCGTTGGTACCCAGATCACATTCTTGCAAGAAACACACCTGTTCAAGGTCTCAGAAACGAACATTGCGCTTAAATGGGCAGGGTTCAAGCTGGCCTCATCATACTCATCTTACGCCAGAGGGGTTATCACCCTGATCAAAAAGGACATCCCATTCACGCCACACAAGACTCACATTGATCGCGAAGGCCGATGCGCAATGGTTCAGGGTAAATTAGGAAACTCATTAATCACCCTCATAAACATGTACGGTTCCATAGCAGATGAGCCAGAAGTGTTTCAACGAATGTATGGCATACTAAGACAGTGGCCCGAGACAGCCATAGTGTGTGGGGGGACCTTAATACGTATCTATACCCCGCTCTGGATAAATCTAACCCACAAAGCACTAGAACACCTAAAGTGACCCGGAGTATCAACCAAGCTATGTTGGAATTCGGACTGGTGGATGTCTGGAGACTGCGCAATGGTACGGCAAAAGAGGGAACACACGCCACACCTGCGCATAACAGCTGGTCTAGACTAGATTACTGGCTCCTTGGTGAGGGCGCAACGGAGTGGGTAACAGATGTCGACCACTATCCATGCACGCTCTCCGATCACAATCCAGAGCAACTGGTTCTGCATATCCCCACTTTGACACATCGCCCATTCACGTGACGTTTATGTTTGGAGGCGTTATTAGATCCCCTGTATAACAATACAATCCGCAAAGCAATAGAAAACTACTTCTTGGACAATAAGGGCACTGTGGATAGTGCTGCCACACACTGGGAGGCGTTTAAAGTGACGATCCGGGGAATCTGTGTAGGCACAACAGCTGGTATACTGAAGGATCTCAGAACACAACTTGTCAAAATAGAGACCACACTAAAAACCCTAGAGAGAGCTTACACGGATAACCCTACCCCAGACACACTATCTCCCATTCATGCATTGGTTCAGGAATATGACACGGCCACGAAATCGGAAATTTGCTATATCTCACGCCGTCACGTGGCCAGGAAGTACGGAGAGGGTGGCAGACCAGGCCGTAATCTGCCTGGGAAAATCAGGGCACGTGATGACCATCATATAGATAAAATAACCGACTCTCAGGGAAGGGAACACTACGCTTCATTGGAAATAGTGGAGCAGTTCAGAGATTATTATGCCAGTATGTACACTTCTCGGGGGGCGGGCCCAGACTCCGCAGTTGAGGAGTATCTAGATGACATTGCCTGCGTGTGGTTATTGGATGGTCATCAGGAGTATTTGTGTCAACCCATAGACGAGGCGGATATAAAAGCTGCGATCTATGTTTTTTACCGAATGCAAAAGCACCGGGAACAGACGGTCTGACTGTAGAATTCTATAAAGCCTATGTAGATCCCATCACTCCACATCTAATAGAAATGTATGCTGAAGCGCACGAGGCTGGCGTTCTGCCTCCATCCCTTAGACAAGCACTCATCTTTACCCTTCTGAAGAAAGACAAGAACCCTGATGTGTGTGAATCCTATCAGCCCTTATCTCTGATTAATATTGATGCAAAAATACTCGCCAAGATCCTGGCCACGAAACTCCAGCCATTGATATTGTGTTTGGTTCTACCGGACCTATCTGGGTTTATCCCGGAGCGATCCACATCTCACAACCTACGGACCATTTTTGCGATGATGCGCCCAAAGGGTTTGACTCAATTGAGTGGAACTATTTGCTTCGCATTCTGCAGACTATGGGATTCCCATTACCTTTCTGGGGTGGGTAAAGATATTGTATACTGACCTGTCGGCAAGAGTTCGAGTGGGGGGGCCTAACGTCCGAGTCCTCTCCTATTAAGCGAGGCACCCGTCAGGGCTGCCCTCTGTCGCCACTGCTCTTTGCCATTGCAGTTGAGCCCCTGGCATGTGTGATACGCCAAAGACATAGAGAGACTGCTTTAAATTTTAATCACTGTCCAGTTGGTATCGCGCTTTACGTCGAAGACATGGTGCTTTTTAGAACCCGCTCGATATCTGGCGCAGGTTTTAAGAGAGTACATCAGATTTGGACTAATCTCAGGCCTTAATATCAACTGGGATGAGTCAATTATTGTTCTTCTGACGGCAGTCGCCCCCGCACCACCTGTGGAATATCAGATAGTATGGTCAGCAGATCTAGTCAAGTATCTGGGGGTCTGGGTTCATCGAGACGCTGATGTAGTTGTAAGGGAGAATTATGGGCGGGCCTGTGTATTGCCGGATTACCAAATAGATACATGGATAGCATTGCCGCTGTCCCTGGTGGACAGCATTGCTATTATAAAAATGGTGGTATTGCCCTGTTTTCTAGATCACTTCTCTAACATCCCAATAAAGTTGACGCTGGGGTTTTCGCTACACTGCGAACATCACTGCTATGATTGATCTGGGGAGGCAAGCAGGCTCGGGTGGCCTGGGCTACCATTACTCTAGATTATGCCAAGGGGGGGATTTGGTGCACCGGACCCATATATATATATATCTCCAAACAATTGTCGATTTCTCTTCATTCAATCAACAGCCGAAGACCATAATGTTGCAAAAGCGGTGATTTATTATCGCTTCGCACTCAACCCAACGCGTTTCGGGGACAACCCCTTGATCACGAGTAACAGGTATCGTTTGGCCAATCTACTTGAAATAAACAAACCATCATGTGACAAATAATAATGGAAGACAGACTTGAAGAGTTACCATCACTCTAAAAGTTGTTTTAAGTTAAATAAATGTGACAAAAACATGAAATGTTCTTTAAAGCATTGGAAACAAAATAATTGCTGATTTAAATTATTTTTCACAGTGTTAACTTCACAATGGAAAGATAAATAGTCTCAAGGATAAGCTCTGAAATTCATTAAACATGTCATTATTAGCTATCTGTCCATTCAATAGACCCTAGGAAAACTTTATTGTTCCTCTCTTAAATTAATGAATCATACCTTGAGTCATGCTCAAGAAAATAATAAAGCCCCAGTGGGCAATCATTGTGTATCACAAAATGATTATATATGAGGGTATTGGACGAAAAATCGGCTGATCTTCTATAACACTGAAAAGAACTCCATCCTTTTCATGACTGCTTCCTAATCCAACAAATCTGTGATCTAAACAAAAACCAACAATGATCAATAAGTTTCATAAATAACACATTGACAAACAGATACACATAAATATACAAACATGTGTGATGTTACAGGCTATAAAAAAGGTCTTGCTACTTAGAATAAAAAAATGCTAGAAAAACAGTGTTCAATACAATCCCTAAGGAAAGTCTGTTGTACTATTAGAAAAGTCTAGTAGATACAGCTCATTAAAGTTTGTGAAAATACCTATCACATTCAGTTACTTAAACATTGACAATTATGGAGGCATGGATGTAGAAAAAACTAGCAGGATTGATAGGCGAGATTTAAATGCAACCTAGGTTGCTTAAAAATCCTTGACTTACTGAACTAAACTTCAAAGGTTTCCTTTAAAATTTCGCAACAAATCTGTGTTGAATGATGTGGACTTCTATCCTAAATGCACAGACAATTCTTCGTCACAATTATGTCCTTCAGGGGCCATAGTGTGGTATTGGATGATCAGCCTTGATTCTAAGCGTCTTAGATCTTGTACACGATTGCCTCCTCTTATGTTCACGTTAACCGAATCCAAGACCACGAAAGATAATAATCTTTCATCTTTGTTGTGGGCTGCCTGAAAATGTCTAGCCATGGGGTATTGTTTGTCGCCATTTCTTATGGCTCTCAAGTGTTCTAGTACTCGTTTCTTGGCTTTGTGTAGTGTGCTTCCTATGTACGTGTTTTTGCATGGACATTGCAAAGCATACACTACGTGATCTGTGTTGCAGGATAGATGTTTTTGGATTGTGAATGGTTTGCATGAAGATGATAATTTGCATTCTTTGCAGTTTTTGCTATATTTGCATGCTTTGCAATTGCGACAAGTGAAAAAACCCTTGATGTTGAAACCTTTCTCTTTAGATGGCTCTAATGTCTTGCAAATAGTATCCTTTAAAGACTTAGCCTTTCTATACGTGATCTGTGGGTAGGTTTCCACTTGTGAAACCAGGTCTTTGTCAGTGGAAAGTACATTCCAAAATTTGTTGAGACTCTGTCTTACTTGCTGGGCCTGTCTGCTAAACGTAGTTATAAATCTGATCTTATCATCGGGGATGACAGCTTCTACATTGGCTTCAGTCAAAAGATCAGTTCTGTTGCGGGCCCTGACTTCAGTTTTAGCTTTTCTAATGACTGTCTTGGTGTAACCTCTCTCAAGAAAACGTTTTGTCATAGCTTCCTCTTCCAGGTGATAGCTATAGTCTGTGCTGCAATTGCGTTTTGCGCGCAAAAATTCCCCCAAGGCGATGCTGTGGATCAGATTTCTTGGGTGGCAGCTTCTTGCGTGTAGAAGGCTATTGCCTGCTGTTTCTTTACGAAACAGCATGCTTTCTAATTTGCCTTCTACCACCGTCAGTTTAAGGTCAAGAAACTCTAATGTTGAGCTCGAGAATTGACTAGTAAACTTCAAGTATATATATATATATATATTCACTGAAAAAACCATAGGTTTCACACACGTTATAGTTAGGAATTAGCATTTAAAAAACCTTGCAAATTCAGTGAAAAAACCATAGGTTTCACACATGTTATAGTTAGCTGGACATTTCACTCGTAAAAAACCAATGAAATTCCCCCGTTATAGTTAGTGCAGGCAACTATAACTCACGCGACCGCAATCTTGTGCCGTGCCCCCGTTACGCTAGATGGGCCATGTACGCACGATGCGCTTCGCGCACCGTGCGCACATGGAGGACATATGATGCGCTTCGTTGTGAAAGGTAATATCTTAATTTTTCACTACTGTGATATGCCATGCACAAATGGTGCCCTTCGGGCACGATTTGCACATGGGGTGGGGAGAGTATGGATATATATTTTTTTTTTATTAATTTTTACCGTACGCGTACGGTAAGCGTAATCTGCGAAATTATCGAAAAAATTAAAATTCCGTTTTTGGCCTTGGGGGATCTTTGAGGACTCCCTCAACATGGCTAGGTGCTTAGGAGCTGTCTAAACAGCCCCTTTACATGTTTTTGGGCTTTGTTTTTTAACCCCCACTCAGAGTGCGAGAGAGAAAATGGCGGCCGCCGCTTCCTGGTTTCGACCGATTCGAATGTTTACTAAGATCTAACAGCCAATCAGAATCGCGCTCGCGCAGGGCGGCGTGCGCGTACGGTAAGCGTACCGTAAGCGCACCGTAAGCTGGCTCAGATATATATATTGATTTAAAGGCTATTTTCTCAGAATCTACTGAACAGATTTACACCAAACCTACAAAAGGCACTTCCTTGACCTGAGGACTACCTCTCTGCCAAATTTCAAGTAATTCTGTTCAGCCGTTCGGGCTGTAGCTTGGACTAAAGGTCCTATGGAAAAATGCATGGGGAAAACGCGTTTTGGGACCCCCCTTTTATCTCAGCCCCCGCTCGACGAATCCCCCCGAGACTTTCCGGGTAGGAGCGGAGCGTAGCGCCCCATTAGTTTTGAAAATTTTGCGAGGATTCGTCGACCGGCGCCAAAGTTATTCCAAATAGAATGTTGCGGTTTTCCTATGGAAACAGGGTCCTAACTATAACTACCTACTGGCGACCGCCAGTAGGTAATATATATAGGAGGACGTCTTCTGTGTATAAACTGCCTCCTCCACAACGGAAGTCGCTTCGTTATGGGAGGACCCCACAGAAGCGGGTCCTGTTAAATTTCAGCAAGTCCTTCTGTATCCTTGGAAGGAAAAACGAAGCAGTGTGTGATCCTTCAAAATCTTTATTCAGCCACTTCTGCCAAACGCGTTTCGAGTGCAACGCACTCTTGTTCACTGACAAATAAAATCAAAGCGAGCGGCCATTTTTACATTGTTACCCACGTGATTAAACTAAACTACAAAAAAAGTGCATTAGAAAACAGACTTGTAGTTTTTTCGTATTATACTGTTTCAGGTAAGCAACACGCAATGGTTGACATTCACGCATTAGTTAAAATTAATTTAGAATTGAATAAAACAAGCGTAAAAACAAACTGTATAAAATATAATATATACAAGCTTTTCGATCAAATATTAAATATTTATAAATATTAAATATTCTAAAAAGTCTACATTTGTTGTATTTTTGTCAGTGTGGCCCCAGTGGGCTCACGTATCCAATATTTTACCTCTGATGTTGCTTTTTATTGTTGCCCCAGTGGGCCTATAACCATCTTTAATATAATCGTTTTTTGTACTACATGTCATGAATTCATCTAAATACCCACTATTAAAACCCAATATTAAAACTGATAATGATAAAATATCACATTATTCAGACTAGATGAGTATACAGATCTTCTTCTATGTTCAGACCATCTGGTTGTTTAGAATTGAGTTCAACAATATAGCGTGACTCCAAATTTCTCAAAGCTCTTTCACGGTTCCCTCCTCTTATATTCTTTGGTACCGCATCAATTACAAAGTATGATAATCCTTTAACATCATTTTTGTGAAATGTCTCAAAATGTCTGGCGACTGGATATGTCCGATCGCCATTTTTGATGGCCCTAAGGTGCTGTAGAATTCTTTTATGGACCTCCCAGATTGTGCTGCCCACGTACTGCAGGCCACATGGGCACTGGAGCACGTAGACAGCAAAATCTATTTTACAAGTGTATTTGCCTCTAATTTTCTTTGACTGCTTGCTAAAACCTGGCTTATACCTTTCGGTATTTACGCCATGTGTGCAATCTTTACACTTGGGGCATCTTATAAATCCCTTGCGTCTTGTGAGCCATGTGGTTTTTTGTTTTGGCTTGCTCATGGTATTTTTCACAAGGGCTTGTCTGAAAGATTTCACTTTGCGGAATGTAATCTGGGGTTTCCGTGTGACAAATTTACCTAAAATTGGGTCATTCTTTATTAAGTGCCAATGTTTATTACAGATGTTTCTTAGTTTTTCGTGCTGAATGCTGTAGGACGTTACAAATCTACACTCCTTGTTTATTTCGTTTTCATTTTTTTGTTTTACTTTCTTGGTATTAAACAAGATTTCTTCTCTTTTCTTTTCACTGGTTCTACACATTGCATCTTCAACCCAACTGTCAGGATACCCTCTAACTTTAAACCTTTTTTCTAAGATTTTCATTTCTTTATTCATTTCTTTGTCACTACTGCAATTCCGTTTGGTTCTTAAGCATTCCCCGTAGGGGATGCTCCTTTTTAATTTTACCGGGTGGAAACTTTTGGCATGCAGAATTGTGTTGCTGGTTGTTGGTTTCCTGTAAAGTTTGGTTTGTATTTTACCATCCTCTATGAACACTGTTAGATCTAGGAAATTGACACTTGTCCGGCTAATTTCACTCGTAAAACTTAAATTGAGGTCATTTTTTTTGGAGATTGTTTATGAAAGATTTTGCTTGATTTTCCGTACCTTTCCACACAACAAATAGGTCGTCTATATACCTGCTCCAATGCATGATGTTTTCTTCCCATTCTTTACTATATTGGGTCCTGACCACCTGCTCCTCCCACCAGCCCATATGCAAATGAGCATAGCTGGGGGCGAAGCAGTTGCCCATTGCCGTACCGCAGGTCTGTTTAAAAAATTCCTCGTTGAAGAGGAAATAATTAATTGTTAAACATTTTTTCAACCATGTTGAGGATCATTTGGGTATGTGTCCACAATGATATTGGTTGCATCCCCAAAAAGTGCTTGATGGCCATCAAGCCATCCTTGTGGCGAATGCTGGTATACAGCGTTGCCACATCAATGGTTACAAGTAAATAATCGTCTTCCCAAGGTATATCATAGAATCCTCTTAAAAAATCTCCAGTATCCTGAATGTAGGAAGGTAAAGATTGCGCCAAAGGATTGAGGAAAGTATCAACGTATTTAGATGTATTTTCTAGTGAACTCCCTATGGCTGAGATGATTGGACGCCCTGGGGGATCTACGAGATTTTTGTGGACTTTTGGGATTAGGTAGAAGACTGGTGTAATAGGATGATCAATTAAGAGAAATTTGTATTCATCGTGGTGAAGTAAACCCTGTTAAAACCAAAATTTCAGCTTGGTGTTGTAACTGTCATTACTTTCTATTAGATCTCTCTCTACCACTTTTCTATAGCACTTTTTGTTGTTAAGTTGTTTGTAGGCTTCTATTAGATATTTTTGTTTGTCCCAGAGGACTATATTGCCTCCCTTATCAGCGTTTCTCACAATGCAGTTGTCATTCTCTGACAATTTATTTATTAGTGCCTCGTATTCTTTGTGCTTAACAGTGTTATATTTATTTGTCCCTCCACTCATGCTCATTTGTGTGCTCAGTTTTTTCAATTCATTGGTTAGTTTCGCAAAACACATCTATCCCATCTCTAGCCATCATAGGAATAAAACGTGAAGCTGGTCTGAATTTTGTAGGCGCTTCTTGTGTGATAAATATACTTTCTTCTTGAGCAATTGTCTCAGCTCTCATGTCGATTGCTTCTACATTGTCCATATCCATATCTCTAAGTTCCAACATCAAATCAAAATCTCCCACTTGCAGTCCTTCTTTCTGGGGGATATTTGTGTTGCTACAGGTTGTTTTCTGCGTAGGATTGGATAAAAAATGTTTCCTCAATTTTAATAGTCTGATGAATTTGAATAAATCAATTCGGGTCTGAACATAGTCCAGATTGGTTTCGGGGCAGAATGATAGTCCCAGTTTCAATATGTCTTTTTCTTGGTTGGTTAGAGTTATTTTTGCTAGATTAACTATTGTGACTTCATTTGGTGTTATTAGTCCCAATTGTTCTTCTTTTTCTCCTGTCCCTGCTGCCCTCTTCCTGCGAGCTGCCCCCTTCCTCCTCTTCGTCCTCTGCCTCTTCCTCTTGGTGGTCTTGATGTTTGTATTTGTGGCCTTGGTCGCAGATTGAACCTGCGTTCTTCGCGTAAAAAATCGAATTCATCAATTACGGTTGGTGTTTGGCCTTGTGCTTGTGGTTCTTCGTCCTGATCTGTATCCACCTCTGAGCTTTGTATGCTGCTTTGTTCTGAATGTGGCTCTTGTGTAGCGCTGTTGGCTTTTCCCATCTTATTTCTTCTTATGCTGTCGAACTTCTTTGCAAAGGTATAGATCTGGCCTCTGTCATAATCTTGTTTATCTCTCATAAATTTTTGAGCTTTTCTCTCTTTTATCGATGTTTCTAATTTTTTTATTCTCTCTTTCATTGCTAATTTGAATTCTTTTATTTGCTCCTGATCTTCCTCTTTGCTCAAGATTTCTGACCGTGTCTCTATTTCAGCAAGGATTTTTTTGCGATCGATGTCCGCATACTTAATTAGGATGGCCAACATTCTTCTTGAGGCGTCGTTATTATTGGCTGCCCACTCTCTTAGCATATCCGGATTGGGCTCCTCATATGTGGGTGTAACCATAATCCGTAGACCTCTGGGCACTCGCTGTACTTCCAGGTATCGCTGTAGGGATTTTGACTCCCACCATTTCGAAAGTTCAAGGCGGTGCAGTTTTTCTAAGTGTTTAAGATGCGTTTTTAAATTGCTGCCTGTTCCGCTTTTTTGGACTGCCCCCAATTCTTTATCTGTTGCCGTATACTCGTGATTGAATATTTGAGAAGCTGCCTCCTCGCGTTCTTTGATTTCAGTGGCTGACATTAGAACTAATTTACAGGGATTTCCCTGTGGACCACAACCGTTTAGTGCTCCGTGCCGTTAATGCACTACACTTAAACTTTACTTCCTCCCGCTTTAGCACAGTCAAAACAAAGCCCAGCCTTACCGCAAAGTTCCAGCGCTGTCTTCCCCTCTCTGGAGTTGGCTACGCTGTATACTTCGGTGCTGGTATCTTTCTCGATTTGAAAAGTTTTCAGTCTTTTGCTGCGGGGGGGAGGTAGCGTTGCAAATAGGAGGACGTCTTCTGTGTATAAACTGCCTCCTCCACAACGGAAGTCGCTTTGTTACGGGAGGACCCCACAGAAGCGGGTCCTGCTAAGTTTCAGCAAGTCCTTCTGTATCCTTGGAAGGAAAAACGAAGCCGTGTGTGATCCTTCAAAATCTTTATTCAGCCACTTCTGCCAAACGCGTTTCGAGTGCAACGCACTCTTGTTCACTGACAAATAAAATCAAAGCGAGCGGCCATTTTTACATTGTTACCCACGTGATTAAACTAAACTATAAAAAAAAGTGCATTAGAAAACAGACTTGTAGTTTTTTCGTATTATACTGTTTCAGGTAAGCAACACGCGATGGTTGACATTCACGCATTAGTTAAAATTCATTTAGAATTGAATAAAACAAGCGTAAAAACAAACTGTATAAAATATAATATATACAAGCTTTTCGATCAAATATTAAATATTTATAAATATTAAATATTCTAAAAAGTCTACATTTGTTGTATTTTTGTCAGTGTGGCCCCAGTGGGCTCACGTATCCAATATTTTACCTCTGATGTTGCTTTTTATTGTTGCCCCAGTGGGCCTATAACCATCTTTAATATAATCGTTTTTTGTACTACATGTCATGAATTCATCTAAATACCCACTATTAAAACCCAATATTAAAACTGATAATGATAAAATATCACATTATTCAGACGATGAGTATACAGATCTTCTATGTTCAGACCATCTGGTTGTTTAGAATTGAGTTCAACAATATAGCGTGACTCCAATTTTCTCAAAGCTCTTTCACGGTTCCCTCCTCTTATATTCTTTGGTACCGCATCAATTACAAAGTATGATAATCCTTTAACATCTTTTTTGTGAAATGTCTCAAAATGTCTGGCGGCTGGATATGTCCGATCGCCATTTTTGATGGCCCTAAGGTGCTGTAGAATTCTTTTATGGACCTTTTTTAAGCACAATCTTGGAGGTCCATAAAAGAATTCTACACCACAAGTGAAATACAAAAATAACAGAATGTTTAATAATACTTGTAGTTGAAGTGATATCATCAAATATATGTAGAAAGGTGGTGCACTAACTTGGTCATCAATGTATCCAAAAGGTTTTCACAAATTTGGTAACTGCAATTGTTGTTAATATACCTTGGGCAAACAACCCTTTTACACAAACTAAAAACATTCATTCATTTAAAATTAAATGTTTTGTAAACTGTAAGATGACCTTCTCTGTATATGTAATCACTTACAACTGCCCAAAAATCTATATGGCAAGAACCCAATATCCGTGCATCTGGATCATTACCACAGAAGAGGACACTGGAACAAAATGAAGCTCTGTGGCAAAGCACACGTATCAAAACACTAGAGGTAAGGAAACCGAGGATACACAATCCGAGCGTATCATATTGAAACCGCAAATTAGAAAACTGCTGAGCATGGTTTGAATGTGGATTCAGAACATCGTTTTGTTTTTAAAGAACAATGATGAAATGTCTTAGAGCTATTGTGTCTGTGCTTCTCTGGAATTCCATTAAAAAAACTGAAGACTTTGGGATTGGACATCAGTATTGCAACACAGTAAAATCACAAATATTTCACTTGTTAGATGTTACTTTGCTTATTCATAATTCACTAGTTAGTTTCAAGCCTATTTTTCATCCTTGAAGCATACTTGTTCCTATTGTTTGGATAAACTAATGGTAATAACTATGTTTCATAGATAATAGAATTAATGATGATGAATAAATCCTGTAGGTTGTATGGCATACGAGTTGTTATACCTAAAATATAAGAGGCATCATGTATACTTTAGAGTTTCATTAGCTGTATCAAAATAAGAAAAATGTGGTAATTTTTTGTAATATCGACACCATAGAACTTATACTTTTGAGTATCAATCAGTCTTTATTCGACCAAAAATGGTCGTGAAAGCACATATTAAAAACCATAATCACATTAAAAAGTACATAACAGTGCCAAAAATACAATAGATAAAATAAATAGCTGTCTTTCCACAGGCTAAGAAAACAATATCCATATGCTCACTATACTAGGCAGTTCATAAGATCAATGTGGCCTAAGCCATCTATACAGCATATAGATTAAATGTGCAATTGGGACAGCAAATCGGTTTGCTAAGGTTGGTAAAGTGTTATGTTATGTTACTGTCCGCTTCTAAAATTTAAGTTCACTTGGCGCTAGGTAACTGATAGGCCTACCAATAATTTGTGGATCAAGGCCTTGTTTAAAGAGCCATGTCTTCAGTAGTTGTCTAAATCTAGCATAGTTAGTAGTAGCCCTAAGAGCCAAAGGCAATGTATTCCATGCTCGAGGGGCAGTGACTGAGAACCTACGCCCTCCAGTTCTTTGTTTTTTGCATGAGGGGATAACCAGATAGTGTAGGTGGCCAGATCTCATTTCTCTGGTGGGGCAGTATTTAATAATCCGAGATTTTACGAAAGCAGGACAGTTCCAATATAAGGCCATAAAGACCGTACAGCACACCTTGAACATTGTTCTCTGTGCGACTAGCAACCAGTGGAGGTCTTTAGTCACCTGGGAGATGTGGCCATATTTGGGCAGATGATCTATCAGCCGGGCGGCCTGGTTTTGGATTAACTGCGCAAAAGGACTTTGGGAAGACCCAAGTAGAGAGAATTAGTATAGTCAACTCTGGACATGACTAGGGCTATTATTACTTGTGTCAGAGCCTCCCTAGTGAGGAATTTCTTTATCTTTTTTAAGCGTTGAATTTGGCTGAAGCTTGCTGATGTCACTGCGTCAACCTGCTGCTTAAATGATAACTCCTCATCAATGATGACACCGAGGCTTTTTGGATGAGGGAGAGGGACCCATCTCACTGGGCCAGAAGTGTTTTGTCAGAGTTTAACTTCAAATGGTTACTGTTCATCCAATCCCGGATGAATAACATTGTATCCTGAAATTCCTGTCTAGACGTGGAGCTATCGTTAATAGTACATAACAATTGCATGTCGTCAGCATAGTTAAAAATATTAACTTTCTTGTTTTTGAGGGAAATGACCAAGGGGCAGTTGTAGTTATTTAAAAGAGGAGGAGAAAGTTAGGAGTCTTGTGGTACCCCGTAGTTGAGTTATACCTCTGCTGAATTCAAAGGGAGTAGCCTAACTGATTGGGATCTATCACTCAGGAATGAAATGATCCAGTTCAATGCTGAATCCCGAAGACCTGCGGCCCTGACCCGGTCAGCCAAAATGATATGGTTGACCGCGTCGAAAGCCGCAGACAGGTCCAGTAGCACTAAAGCTTGAGTGTTGCCATTGTCTACTTTCTTACGCATGTCATCTACAACTGACATGATCATTGCTTCTGTGGAGTTTGCTGGCCGAAATCCCGCTTGACCCGTGTCCAGGAAGTCTGACTCTTCTATGAATAAGCAAAGATGTGCTTCAAGTAGTTTTGCCAAATATAGTAGGAGGGAGACAGGACGTATGTTTTTCATATCCGCAGGATCTGCTCCTGCTTTCTTTAGAATAGGAAAAGTTCTGGGGACCAACCCAGTATTAATGAATTGATTAAGAAGTGACAGTAGAAGGTCTGCAAAGAGGGTGCATACTACTCTTAGGACCTTCTGGGGGCAAATATCATTTGGTGAACCTGACTTAACTTTTGTCAGTAAAGGGGCGTGGCTATGACGAGTTGCGAGATGGCTGCCTGCTAAAGGAGCACCACAGGCCAAGCTTCACAATCCGGCTAATACCATCCTAAATTCCCTTCTGAGCTCGCTGAAAACCCGCACACGGCCAACTGGACATACCCTGAGCACGCGTCTGTGATCTACGAGCCCGGACTCTGCGGCAAACTACCGTAACGAGAGAGGGTCATACGCAGAGGGGACTGAGAGAAAATGTCCGCCAGCACTTGTGGCGCATCCAAGTGAGTGGAGTATATCGAGAGGGCGAGCGGCGGCTGCGGTGCTGCTGACTGAACGGGCGACGTCACGACTGACTGGAGGTGGCACTGGGGGGCGACGCTGTGTCCGCTCGTATACCTGCCGACGCATGCGCTGATCTACCGAGGAGCGGCGGCCGGCATCCACTGGAGGCCTGTGGCGCAGTACTGAGGTGCGAACTGCTGAGGGCTAATGTGCTGGTGTGAGGACAGGACGGCGGCGACTGCTGCTGTGGCGGACATTCCCCCCAGAGTACAGAGAATAAGAGGTAAGAGCGGTAGGGCCTGGGTTTGGTCGGCGCTGGGCTAATTCTCACTGTGTGGTCTAGGCCTCCTCTGGCACTATTGTCACGCGGGGCCTGTGACTGGCGCTGCGTTCTATTTGGCCTGTATGGGGGCCCTGGGCCTAACTTGCTCCCTCCACCTAAGGTGACCCTTGCTGTGCCGTTTGACGCGGGAGGGGGCACGACAGAAGGAGGACTGCGGGCGATGCCTAGCTCTCCCCTAGCAACGAACGCGGTGGGGTTGCTTTGGCGGTGTGCGTGCCCTCCGGGTCTCCCCTCCCCCTGCACTGCGGACCAGCCGGGATCCCCCTGCCTCATTGATAGGACTAGCCAGAGACTCCTCTGGGCCAGGGTACTAGTCAGACGCCAGCGGCTATGACCATGAGTGGCGGCCTGCAGATACTCTGATGCCACATGCCTGTCTATTCTTGAAGGGGACTGATTGTTGAGTGCTTCTGGGGTGCGGTCCGGTGCTTCCACCGCTCTCTATTGCTTGCCTCAGAACTCTTTTTGCATACTTGCCCGCTCCACCAGTGCTCTGCTACCTGATATCGTGATAAAGAGGACTGGGCTCCCTCTCCTGCATTGGGTACACTCGCTCTTGACCTGCCCCCCCCCGACCTGAGGTAGGCTTGGGCTTATCACTGCTGAGGCAGCCAGTCACAACGAGATTCAACATACCATGGAGTGCGGCCGGCTGCGTCACTACTATCTCTCGGCCATGGGCAAGACGGACCCTAAACAGCCCAAGATCCCATTCGAAAGTAAGTGCCACACACACACCGTAGACACGCCGGCGGAGTTGGGAGCCGCTCAGGGTCCACCAGATAACGTGGACGACCTGGAAGAGGACATGAGGTCCATATTACTGGAGGTGCGCACTGGTCTTAAAACTATCGATAGTAAAATCGATGCCCTCACATCCAGCCTTGACGCAGTCAAGAAAAAGGTGGACACACATGAAACCAGACTAACGTGCTGGAGAATAGGTTGTCTGATACTCAGGGCTCTAATGCTGAAGCGAGGACACAGATCCTTAATATGGAGAAGGTGCTAGAGGTTATTAGGATGAAAAACGAGGATTTGGAGGCGCGCTCAAGATGGAATAACCTTCGAATAATTGGCCTTCCGAAATCAACGGCTATCTCGAAAATGGAGCCCTTCATAGACAACCTTGTGCGTGAGCTGTTTGGTCCGGTGCTGTCCCCGGTCATGGTCGTTGAGAGGGCGAACCGGACTCTCGGACCTAGACCGGTGCCAGGTGTGCCTCCTCAACTACGCAGATTGGGACGCTCTTCTCCGTGAGGCGAGGGTCAAGAGTCCCATCACTCATCAAGGTAACAACCTGTCCTTCTATCCGGACTACACCCGAATGGTACAGGCCCCTCATAGAGAGTTCATGCCAGTAAAAAGGATTTTACAATCTGCCTCTGTTCCCTATGCAATGTTATACCTGCTAAATTGAAAATCACCCACAATGGTCAAGCACATTTCTTTACAGATTCCAAGTCGGCTCTGAAATTCACGAAACACATCTGTCCTCGTAAACCTGCTAAGGCCGCCTCAAAGAGTTCAACGACGTCGCCATCTCTCAGTGATGCTGATTCATAACTGACCAAATTGATGCACATTATCGCTGTTTAATCACGCTACTGCACATCTGTACACAATAGCCGGTGTCACTGAAGGAAAGCCCGCGATCTGGCCGAGGCGTTGTGCTGCCGGCACTTTAACGCTAGTATTAGTCTATATTCGTTATGGATGTTTTTCTCCAGTTTATTTCCTTTTTCAGGGTTTGTAGAGCCAAGAGGTTACACTGATATTGCAGCCTGGCCACCCTGCCGCTTGGTAGGTGTTTGCTGTCGTTCCCCCCCCCCCAGAGGGTGATCCCCCACCTGTTTGAAGTTTACTATAGGGATTGGGGTAGATATTGGAATGGGGAGGGGTTTGTATTCTCGACCTAATTGGGAGGTTGTAGTGGGAGGGGGTGGGTAGGGGGGCTCCATGTATCTGACACCAGCCAATGTAAATATATGGGCATGGAGAAGATTGTTTATTGTGATTGTATCGACACCAAGACTGAGAAATGTGTTTTTGATCCAGTGTATTATGACAGCCAGTTGTTTGATTCATTTGTGAATTGCCACGCTAGAGAGGCCAATGGGTGAGGGTTATAGATTACTAACATGGAACATTAGAGGGCTAAACTCTCCGAAGAAAATCCGACATGTGTTTGCATATCTGAATCGCGTTGGTACCCAGATCACATTCTTGCAAGAAACACACCTGTTCAAGGTCTCCGAATCGAACATTGCGCTTAAATGGGCAGGGTTCAAGCTGGCCTCATCATACTCATCTTACGCCAGAGGGGTTATCACACTGATCAAAAAGGACACCCCATTCACGCCACACAAGACTCACATTGATCGCGAAGGCCGATGCGCAATGGTTCAGGGTAAATTAGGAAACTCATTAATCACCCTCATAAACATGTACTGTTCCATAGCAGATGAGCCAGAAGTGTTTCAACGAATGTATGGCATACTAAGACAGTGGCCCGAGACAGCCATAGTGTGTGGGGGGACCTTAATACGTATCTATACCCCGCTCTGGATAAATCTAACCCACAAAGCACTAGAACACCTAAAGTGACCCGGAGTATCAACCAAGCTATGTTGGAATTCGGACTGGTGGATGTCTGGAGACTGCGCAATGGTACGACAAAAGAGGGAACACACGCCACACCTGCGCATAACAGCTGGTCTAGACTAGATTACTGGCTCCTTGGTGAGGGCGCAACGGAGTGGGTAACAGATGTCGACCACTATCCATGCACGCTCTCCGATCACAATCCAGAGCAACTGGTTCTGCATATCCCCACTTTGACACATCGCCCATTCACGTGGCGTTTATGTTTGGAGGCGTTATTAGATCCCCTGTATAACGATACAATCCGCAAAGCAATAGAAAACTACTTCTTGGACAATAAGGGCACTGTGGATAGTGCTGCCACACACTGGGAGGCGTTTAAAGTGACGATCCGGGGAATCTGTGTAGGCACAACAGCTGGTATACTGAAGGATCTCAGAACACAACTTGTCAAAATAGAGACCACACTAAAAACCCTAGAGAGACCTTACACGGATAACCCTACCCCAGACACACTATCTCGCATTCATGCATTGGTTCAGGAATATGACACGGCCACGAAATCGGAAATTTGCTATATCTCACGCCGTCACGTGGCCAGGAAGTACGGAGAGGGTGGCAGACCGGGCTGTAATCTGCCTGGGAAAATCAGGGCACGTGATGACCATCATATAGATAAAATAACCAACTCTCAGGGAAGGGAACACTACGCTTCATTGGAAATAGTGGAGCAGTTCAGAGATTATTATGCCAGTATGTACACTTCTCGGGGGGCGGGCCCAGACTCCGCAGTTGAGGAGTATCTAGATGACATTGCCTGCGTGTGGTTATTGGATGGTCATCAGGAGTATTTGTGTCAACCCCTAGACGAGGCGGATAGAAAAGCTGCGATCTATGTTTTACCGAATGCAAAAGCACCGGGAACAGACGGTCTGACTGTAGAATTCTATAAAGCCTATGTAGATCCCATCACTCCACATCTAATAGAAATGTATGCTGAAGCGCACGAGGCTGGCGTTCTGCCTCCATCCCTTAGACAAGCACTAATCTTTACCCTTCTGAAGAAAGACAAGAACCCTGATGTGTGTGAATCCTATCAGCCCTTATCTCTGATTAATATTGATGCAAAAATACTCGCCAAGATCCTGGCCACGAAACTCCAGCCATTGATGTCGTGTTTGGTTCTACCGGACCTATCGGGGTTTATCCCGGAGCGATCCACATCTCACAACCTACGGACCATTTTTGCGATGATGCATGTTCTTGACCCCAACCTGCACGCTGCGGCGGTCATGCTTGACGCGCCCAAAGGGTTTGACTCAATTGAGTGGAACTATTTGCTTCGCATTCTGCAGACTATGGGATTCCCATTACCTTTCTGGGGTGGGTAAAGATATTGTATACTGACCTGTCGGCAAGAGTTCGAGTGGGGGGGCCTAACGTCCGAGTCCTCTCCTATTAAGCGAGGCACCCGTCAGGGCTGCCCTCTGTCGCCACTGCTCTTTGCCATTGCAGTTGAGCCCCTGGCATGTGTGATACGCCAAAGACATAGAGAGACTGCTTTAAATTTTAATCACTGTCCAGTTGGTATCGCGCTTTACGTCGAAGACATGGTGCTTTTTAGAACCCGCTCGATATCTGGCGCAGGTTTTAAGAGAGTACATCAGATTTGGACTAATCTCAGGCCTTAATATCAACTGGGATGAGTCAATTATTGTTCTTCTGACGGCAGTCGCCCCCGCACCACCTGTGGAATATCCGATAGTATGGTCAGCAGATCTAGTCAAGTATCTGGGGGTCTGGGTTCATCGAGACGCTGATGTAGTTGTAAGGGAGAATTATGGGCGGGCCTGTGTATTGCCGGATTACCAAATAGATACATGGATAGCATTGCCGCTGTCCCTGGTGGACCGCATTGCTATTATAAAAATGGTGGTATTGCCCTGTTTTCTAGATCACTTCTCTAACATCCCAATAAAGTTGACGCTGGGGTTTTCGCTACACTGCGAACATCACTGCTATGATTGATCTGGGGAGGCAAGCAGGCTCGGGTGGCCTGGGCTACCATTACTCTAGATTATGCCAAGGGGGGGATTTGGTGCACCGGACCCATATATATATATATATATATATATATATATATATATATATGGAGGACGTCTTCTGTGTATAAACTGCCTCCTCCACAACGGAAGTCGCTTCATTACGGGAGGACCCCACAGAAGCGGGTCCTGTTAAATTTCAGCAAGTCCTTCTGTATCCTTGGAAGGAAAAACGAAGCAGTTTGTGATCCTTCAAAATCTTTATTCAGCCACTTCTGCCAAACGCGTTTCGAGTGCAACGCACTCTTGTTCACTGACAAATAAAATCAAAGCGAGTGGCCATTTTTACATTGTTACCCACGTGATTAAACTAAACTACAAAAAAAGTGCATTAGAAAACAGACTTGTAGTTTTTTCGTATTATACTGTTTCAGGTAAGCAACACGCAATGGTTGACATTCACGCATTAGTTAAAATTAATTTAGAATTGAATAAAACAAGCGTAAAAACAAACTGTATAAAATATAATATATACAAGCTTTTCGATCAAATATTAAATATTTATAAATATTAAATATTCTAAAAAGTCTACATTTGTTGTATTTTTGTCAGTGTGGCCCCAGTGGGCTCACGTATCCAATATTTTACCTCTGATGTTGCTTTTTATTGTTGCCCCAGTGGGCCTATAACCATCTTTAATATAATCGTTTTTTGTACTACATGTCATGAATTCATCTTAATACCCACTATTAAAACCCAATATTAAAACTGATAATGATAAAATATCACATTATTCAGACTAGATGAGTATACAGATCTTCTTCTATGTTCAGACCATCTGGTTGTTTAGAATTGAGTTCAACAATATAGCGTGACTCCAAATTTCTCAAAGCTCTTTCACGGTTCCCTCCTCTTATATTCTTTGGTACCGCATCAATTACAAAGTATGATAATCCTTTAACATCTTTTTTGTGAAATGTCTCAAAATGTCTGGCGACTGGATATGTCCGATCGCCATTTTTGATGGCCCTAAGGTGCTGTAGAATTCTTTTATGGACCTCCAAGATTGTGCTGCCCACGTACCGCAGGCCACATGGGCACTGGAGCACGTAGACAGCAAAATCTATTTTACAAGTGTATTTGCCTCTAATTTTCTTTGACTGCTTGCTAAAACCTGGCTTATACCTTTCGGTATTTACGCCATGTGTGCAATCTTTACACTTGGGGCATCTTATAAATCCCTTGCGTCTTGTGAGCCATGTGGTTTTTTGTTTTGGCTTGCTCATGGTATTTTTCACAAGGGCTTGTCTGAAAGATTTCACTTTGCGGAATGTAATCTGGGGTCTCCGTGTGACAAATTTACCTAAAATTGGGTCATTCTTTATTAAGTGCCAATGTTTATTACAGATGTTTCTTAGTTTTTCGTGCTGAATGCTGTAGGACGTTACAAATCTACACTCCTTGTTTATTTCGTTTTCATTTTTTTGTTTTACTTTCTTGGTATTAAACAAGATTTCTTCTCTTTTCTTTTCACTGGTTCTACACATTGCATCTTCAACCCAACTGTCAGGATACCCTCTAACTTTAAACCTTTTTTCTAAGATTTTCATTTCTTTATTCATTTCTTTGTCACTACTGCAATTCCGTTTGGTTCTTAAGCATTCCCCTCTATGAACACTGTTAGATCTAGGAAATTGACACTTGTCCGGCTAATTTCACTCGTAAAACTTAAATTGAGGTCATTTTTTTTGGAGATTGTTTATGAAAGATTTTGCTTGATTTTCCGTACCTTTCCACACAACAAATAGGTCTATATACCTGCTCCAATGCATGATGTTTTCTTCCCATTCTTTACTATATTGGGTCCTGACCACCTGCTCCTCCCACCAGCCATATGCAAATGAGCATAGCTGGGGGCGAAGCAGGTGCCCATTGCCGTACCGCAGGTCTGTTGAAAAAATTCCTCGTTGAAGAGGAAATAATTACTTGTTAAACATTTTTCAACCATGTTGAGGATCATTTGAGTATGTGTCCACAATGATATTGGTCGCATCCCCAAAAAGTGCTTGATGGCCATCAAGCCATCCTTGTGGCGAATGCTTGTATACAGCGTTGCCACATCAATGGTTACAAGTAAATAATCGTCTTCCCAAGGTATATCATAGAATCCTCTTAAAAAATCTCCAGTATCCTGAATGTAGGAAGGTAAAGATTGCGGCAAAGGATTGAGGAAAGTATCAACGTATTTAGATGTATTTTCTAGTGAACTCCCTATGGCTGAGATGATTGGACGCCCTGGGGGATCTACGAGATTTTTGTGGACTTTTGGGATTAGGTAGAAGACTGGTGTAATAGGATGATCAATTAAGAGAAATTTGTATTCATCGTGGTGAAGTAAACCCTGTTCAAACCAAAATTTCAGCTTGGTGTTGTAACTGTCATTACTTTCTATTAGATCTCTTTCTACCACTTTTCTATAGCACTTTTTGTTGTTAAGTTGTTTGTAGGCTTCTATTAGATATTTTTGTTTGTCCCAGAGGACTATATTGCCTCCCTTATCAGCGTTTCTCACAATGCAGTTGTCATTCTCTGACAATTTATTTATTAGTGCCTCGTATTCTTTGTGCTTAACAGTGTTATATTTATTTGTCCCTCCACTCATGCTCATTTGTGTGCTCAGTTTTCTCAATTCATTGGTTACAATTTCGCAAAACACATCTATCCCATCTCTAGCCATCATAGGAATAAAACGTGAAGCTGGTCTGAATTTTGTAGGCGCTTCTTGTGTGATAAATATACTTTCTTCTTGAGCAATTGTCTCAGCTCTCATGTCGATTGCTTCTACATTGTCCATATCCATATCTCTAAGTTCCAACATCAAATCAAAATCTCCCACTTGCAGTCCTTCTTTCTGGGGGATATTTGTGTTGCTACAGGTTGTTTTCTGCGTAGGATTGGATAAAAAAATGTTTCCTCAATTTTAATAGTCTGATGAATTTGAATAAATCAATTCGGGTCTGAAAATAGTCCAGATTGGTTTCGGGGCAGAATGATAGTCCCAGTTTCAATATGTCTTTTTCTTGGTTGGTTAGAGTTATTTTTGCTAGATTAACTATTGTGACTTCATTTGGTGTTATTAGTCCCAATTGTTCTTCTTTTTCTCCTGTCCCTGCTGCCCTCTTCCTGCGAGCTGCCCCCTTCCTCCTCTTCGTCCTCTGCCTCTTCCTCTTGGTGGTCTTGATGTTTGTATTTGTGGCCTTGGTCGCAGATTGAACCTGCGTTCTTCGCGTAAAAAATCGAATTCATCAATTACGGTTGGTGTTTGGCCTTGTGCTTGTGGTTCTTCGTCCTGATCTGTATCCACCTCTGAGCTTTGTATGCTGCTTTGTTCTGAATGTGGCTCTTGTGTAGCGCTGTTGGCTTTTCCCATCTTATTTCTTCTTATGCTGTCGAACTTCTTTGCAAAGGTATAGATCTGGCCTCTGTCATAATCTTGTTTATCTCTCATAAATTTTTGAGCTTTTCTCTCTTTTATCGATGTTTCAAATTTTTTTATTCTCTCTTTCATTGCTAATTTGAATTCTTTTATTTGCTCCTGATCTTCCTCTTTGCTCAAGATTTCTGACAGTGTCTCTATTTCAGCAAGGATTTTTTTGCGATCGATGTCCGCATACTTAATTAGGATGGCCAACATTCTTCTTGAGGCGTCGTTATTATTGGCTGCCCACTCTCTTAGCATATCCGGATTGGGCTCCTCATATGTGGGTGTAACCATAATCCGTAGACCTCTGGGCACTCGCTGTACTTCCAGGTATCGCTGTAGGGATTTTTACTCCCACCATTTCGAAAGTTCAAGGCGGTGCAGTTTTTCTAAGTGTTTAAGATGCGTTTTTAAATTGCTGCCTGTTCCGCTTTTTTGGACTGCCCCCAATTCTTTATCTGTTGCCGTATACTCGTCATTGAATATTTGAGAAGCTGCCTCCTCGCGTTCTTTGATTTCAGTGGCTGACAGAACTAATTTACAGGGATTTCCCTGTGGACCACAACCGTTTAGTGCTCCGTGCCGTTAATGCACTACACTTAAACTTTACTTCCTCCCGCTTTAGCACAGTCAAAACAAAGCCCAGCCTTACCGCAAAGTTCCAGCGCTGTCTTCCCCTCTCTGGAGTTGGCTACGCTGTATACTTCGGTGCTGGTATCTTTCTCGATTTGAAAAGTTTTCAGTCTTTTGCTGCGGGGGGGAAGTAGCGTTGCAAATAGGAGGACGTCTTCTGTGTATAAACTGCCTCCTCCACAACGGAAGTCGCTTTGTTACGGGAGGACCCCACAGAAGCGGGTCCTGCTAAGTTTCAGCAAGTCCTTCTGTATCCTTGGAAGGAAAAACGAAGCCGTGTGTGATCCTTCAAAATCTTTATTCAGCCACTTCTGCCAAACGCGTTTCGAGTGCAACGCACTCTTGTTCACTGACAAATAAAATCAAAGCGAGCGGCCATTTTTACATTGTTACCCACGTGATTAAACTAAACTATAAAAAAAAGTGCATTAGAAAACAGACTTGTAGTTTTTTCGTATTATACTGTTTCAGGTAAGCAACACGCGATGGTTGACATTCACGCATTAGTTAAAATTCATTTAGAATTGAATAAAACAAGCGTAAAAACAAACTGTATAAAATATAATATATACAAGCTTTTCGATCAAATATTAAATATTTATAAATATTAAATATTCTAAAAAGTCTACATTTGTTGTATTTTTGTCAGTGTGGCCCCAGTGGGCTCACGTATCCAATATTTTACCTCTGATGTTGCTTTTTATAGTTGCCCCAGTGGGCCTATAACCATCTTTAATATAATCGTTTTTTGTACTACATGTCATGAATTCATCTAAATACCCACTATTAAAACCCAATATTAAAACTGATAATGATAAAATATCACATTATTCAGACGATGAGTATACAGATCTTCTTCTATGTTCAGACCATCTGGTTGTTTAGAATTGAGTTCAACAATATAGCGTGACTCCAATTTTCTCAAAGCTCTTTCACGGTTCCCTCCTCTTATATTCTTTGGTACCGCATCAATTACAAAGTATGATAATCCTTTAACATCTTTTTTGTGAAATGTCTCAAAATGTCTGGCGGCTGGATATGTCCGATCGCCATTTTTGATGGCCCTAAGGTGCTGTAGAATTCTTTTATGGACCTTTTTTAAGCACAATCTTGGAGGTCCATAAAAGAATTCTACAGCACCTTAGGGCCATCAAAAATGGCGATCGGACATATCCAGTCGCCAGACATTTTGAGACATTTCACAAAAAAGATGTTAAAGGATTATCATACTTTGTAATTGATGCGGTACCAAAGAATATAAGAGGAGGGAACCGTGAAAGAGCTTTGAGAAAATTGGAGTCGCGCTATATTGTTGAACTCAATTCTAAACAACCAGATGGTCTGAACATAGAAGAAGATCTGTATACTCATCTAGTCTGAATAATGTGATATTTTATCATTATCAGTTTTAATATTGGGTTTTAATAGTGGGTATTAAGATGAATTCATGACATGTAGTACAAAAAACGATTATATTAAAGATGGTTATAGGCCCACTGGGGCAACAATAAAAAGCAACATCAGAGGTAAAATATTGGATACGTGAGCCCACTGGGGCCACACTGACAAAAATACAACAAATATAGACTTTTTAGAATATTTAATATTTAATATTTATAAATATTTAATATTTGATCGAAAAGCTTGTACATATTATATTTTGTTCAGTTTGTTTTTACGCTTGTTTTATTCAATTCTAAATGAATTTTAACTAATGCGTGAATGTCAACCATCGCGTGTTGCTTACCTGAAACAGTATAATACGAAAAAACTACAAGTCTGTTTTCTAATGCACTTTTTTTGTAGTTTAGTTTAATCACGTGGGTAACAATGTAAAAATGGCCGCTCGCTTTGATTTTATTTGTCAGTGAACAAGAGTGCGTTGCACTCGAAACGCGTTTGGCAGAAGTGGCTGAATAAAGATTTTGAAGGATCACACACAGCTTCGTTTTTCCTTCCAAGGATACAGAAGGACTTGCTGAAATGTGTGTGTATATATATATATATATATCACCGGAGTGCTCCGGCACAATATGCTTACAAATGGTTTAATAGGTATGACTTCACACCTCACATGGCGGTTGAAGACGGCGATGCTTCTCTGGTCCCTCTTCGTAGTATCCTCACTCACACGCGACGGGATACCCCAAAAATGCAAATAAACACGATAGATACTACAATAGTGGCGTGGCAAGCTATAGTGCAGCTCGCTGACAAATTGCCTATATATGCCCCGGCGATGCCATTGGAACATCACATGGCGCTCTCAGTAACACAGGAAACTGGCCCAATGCGTCTGCTTGGGGAGGCGGGACTGAGCACTAGCAGGACCTCTACCCGGGTGGCACCTTCCTCACCCCGGAGGACTTGCAGTATATTGTTAATCCCACACTGCTTTTCCGGTTCACTATACATAGGCTAAGGCATGCTATCAAATTGCTCTACCACACATACCCAGCCGAGCCCCCGGTTCTCCAATCTTTACAGCTAGTACTGACTACTCCAACACGAAAGAAGTTAATTACAAAGTTATACAGGGCAATACGGGCTGAGAAATCTAGTGGGCCAGATAGGAGCTTTGATCGTTGGAACACCGTGTTGACCCCCCCCCCCCATGACATTGGCGGAATGGGAACATGTGTGCAGCCTCACCAGTAAACTTACTCCTAATGGAAACCTCCGTATAATTCACTTTAAATATTTGCATCAGGCATACCACACGCCCCTTCGCCTATACAGCTATGATTTGCGAGACACTTGTAAATGTAAACGCTGTGATCAGATGGAAGCTGATTTTATGCATCTCGCTTGGGACTGTGGGAGGGTGGCCTGTTATTGGAAACAAGTGGTGCAAAATATATAAGAAATGTCTGGGTCGGAAATTCAATGTACACCACTGGTGTGTCTTCTATGTTATATTCCTCATGTAAAAGGGGTCCTGGGAAAATTCATACGCATTGCTCTGCTCCTGGCTAAACGCAGAGTCGCTATGACATGGGAGGGTACACAGGTGCCAAAAGTTGTGCATTGGATCAGAGACATGGTCTACTGCAAAGAAAACTTGGAATTGTATGCGGAGGAACTGCCGATATCATCCAAACCCAGGGACATACGGGCGCCACTGCGTCAGTCCCTACAGAGGCCGTCCACGGCTGATTCACAGGCTGGGACAGAGTGAACACTATACATGAAAGTACCTTGGTGCACTCGGAGTGCATTGGACTTAATAATCTGACATGTCATATATAATCGTTGTGGTGTTGATTGATCACAGTTTGTAACCGGCTGGTTTGACGCAGATGTTAGTCTGTTTAGTAGTATTGATGATTATTATTTTTGAAATGCAATAAACAGAAATAAAAAAATAAATAAACTTTTGTCAGTAAATTGACAAGTCCTCTTGCGATATGTTGAGAAAGCAGGTGATCGTGTGATTATACCTATCGCCTCAGGTTATTGTGTGAAGGGCAGGGGGGGATGCTATTTTTAATAGCCTCATTCTTATTCTCAAAGAAGGCATTGAGAGAATCGCACACATTTTGAGTAGGTATAACCGGAAGAGTGACTCCATCTGGGTTGGAGAGGTCTGTAACAATCTTAAATATCTCTTTAGATTTATTGGGGGCATTCATGATTTTACCTGTAAAAAAAGCTCACTTTGGTTTGCCTTAAGAGAGTTTTGTAAGTTTTGAGTTGTTGGATATACCTTATTTTAAGGTCTAGCGAGTACTTGGACCATCATTTCCTTTCTGCTTGTCAGATTTAATTTAGCTAATTTGAGATCATCCGAAAACCATTTATTGGCCTTGTGACGATCTAGTTCTATGGAATGGTGCATGGTCATTGCTGACCTCCCTCAGCTAGCTGGTGATTTCATGCTCATAAGCTTCAATGTCCTCCTTGGGTACAGGTAGAGACTTCCTTAATTCCTCGCAGAAAGCCACGAGGTTGACCGGAGTCCAATTTCTAGAAATAATGGCAGGTCCAGTAGGGGAACTGTCCCAATTAAGGCAGGAACACTGAGAAGGAAATCAGATGATGATCTGACCAACCACATGGAGCTATACTCAATTCCTCACAGGGAATTTGGTGGTCCAAATCTGATCCAGAATGTGAGTTGGGAGGTTTACTAGTTGTTCACTGAGGGCAGCAGTGAGATCATCGGCTTGCTGCCCCCCTTTTTCCTCATTAACCCAGTAGTTTGTCTCCTATCAGAAGGACCTTGACACACATACACCTAAGCAGCAATTTGTCAGAAGTTACATGCACATCCAAATCAGTCTTTTTGTCAATTTTTAACTTAACAATGGTTGATAGTCTGTATTCTATATAGTTTTCTTTCTATTTTGCCTATAGTGCACTCAAACCTAACTTCCTCCTCTGCTTGTCGAAGGAAAAATACAAACCCGTAGGTAAGCCCAAAAGGATATCCCACTAAGGTCACACACTAATTACGCATCGGTTGAGGCACATTATGGGTATTCGTCTTTTAAACATTTCATATGGTACCAAATTCACAGTGAATTTCAAAGTCCACAAACAAATCCAAAAGTTTGGTTGGTTAACATTTGTTTATTATTCCTTTCTTGGATTGTCCAAAGTTCAATCTAACACATAACAGCCGACACGTGTTTCGTCCATCCGGACTTTTTCAAGGCTCGATGGAAAGTGGAGTCTCTTTCCATATATAAAAACAGATGTGAACGACCACTTCTTGTTCGCAATGATCAGTCTTGGCATTAAACGATCAATGTTGTTTGTCAGAGATTTCTTTCTAATACCTCGAGCATTCCCCAATCGAATAGTCACGATCTGGCAGTAATCTCAATATACAGGTGCTACAATGCCAGAGCTCCTGGTTATCTTTCCAAGGACCCCTATCAACGTCAGTGATGTCGGGACCCACTTGTACTTTTAAAGTTGTCTCACCATGGTCTTTTTTTTTTTTTTTTTTTTTTTTTTTTTTTTCCTATCAGAAGGACATTGGCATGATCTATGATTAAAGGCGCAACAGATTCTGCAAGGGCCTGAGAGAATTCCTGCATGTAGTTTGGAGGTCTATATAACAGTACATATGTAAGGGAAGAGGTCGAGGACTCCAGATGGGTGACTAAATTCCCCACCAAGGGTAGATCTAGAGAGGTCATCTTAGCAAATCGGCACTCTTTCTTAATAATGGCTGCAATGCACCCCCCCCCACCCGCACCCGCCCTTTCTTCCTTGTAGTCCTGTTGGTTTGCAGAATATAATACTGGTTTGGAAGAGCTGAGAGTATATTAGGTGAAGACTCCTCCGTGAGCCATGTCTCTGTTAATAACAGTATGTCCGGGGACTGAGAATCCAGGAGACAGATTTCATCCTGGTGCTTCACTAAGGAGCGAGTATTCAGGTATATGACCGGGAATTCGGGCTGATTTAACTTGTGAATTGTATAGGTAGGTCTCGTAATTATCTTGGTCAGTTGAGTGTAGGTCGCTACTAGAATCGTAAACCGCTTCTTGGGGGGGGGAGGGGGACCAATACACCTATTCTTTTAATACCATTGTGAGTGAGGAGGGGATATTTTGTAAACCAGAAGTTCTTTCCTATTATAAGTGATGAAAGGGGCATAGTGACTGACCCCGGCCGGACGCGTACGGGTGCAGACGGGCTTGCCTTTGGCATACCTTTGGCGTGCTGCCATTTTAGCAAATCGGCACTCTTTCTTAATAATGGCTGCAATGCACCCCCCCACCCGCCCCCCCCCCTTTCTTCCTTGTAGTCCTGTTGGTTTGCAGAATATAATACTGGTTTGGAAGAGCTGAGAGTATATTAGGTGAAGACTCCTCCGTGAGCCATGTCTCTGTTAATAACAGTATGTCCGGGGACTGAGAATCCAGGAGACAGATTTCATCCTGGTGCTTCACTAAGGAGCGAGTATTCAGGTATATGACCGGGAATTCGGGCTGATTTAACTTGTGAATTGTATAGGTAGGTCTCGTAATTATCTTGGTCAGTTGAGTGTAGGTCGCTACTAGAATCGTAAACCGCTTCTTGGGGGGGAGGGGGGGGGGGACCAATACACCTATTCTTTTAATACCATTGTGAGTGAGGAGGGGATATTTTGTAAACCAGAAGTTCTTTCCTATTATAAGTGATGAAAGGGGCATAGTGACTGGCCCCGGCCGGACGCGTACGGGTGCAGGCGGGCTTGCCTTTGGCATACCTTTGGCGTGCTGCCAGCACACCCGCTGCACGAGTCCACTGCGCGGATGCGCCATGCTTCTCCTTAAGTAGGTGTGGCAACAGCCCCCGCCACTGCTTATAAAATAACAGTCAAATATTTGGCATTCCTGTAAGACGATAAAATACACACAATATATACTTTTTCATTGCACAATGTTTCCTAAGTCTTATAGCAGCAGTGATATAATTGAGGCCATACAGGTTTCAGGTGAGGCTAAAGGTTGGATACATACAAGGCCTTCTTTATGTGATGAAAAGTGCTTGTGCAGAAGGATAGGGTGTAAAAATCAAACCCTTAACGTCCGATACAATGTGCAAAATAGCATAAAATGTACAGTTGTTTGGGTTGAAACATTATCACATGGACATTTCGAAAAAGAAGTAACCCAAGAACATGCCATGGGAAACGCAACTAAATGATGAATTAGATTTAATCTCATCCTTAACAAGTAGAATATATGCTGGGGATTAATACAACATATTAAATAGGGTTCAGTACCAGAATAAACAGATATTTTCATATAATTAATAATACAACATAATTCAAGCGATTTTTATTATCCTGCCCTTTTCACAGTATGAAAAGAAACTGTTTCTCACTGTTTGTCTGAGGTCCCATTTTTTCAGGGAGATTAAAAAGATCAGTCTGGGAGGAGATGAAAACATGGTCACACATGCCCCTCTCTATATATGGCAGATCTACTATCTTTAAAATCGTGTTGTTGCCGCGCCTGCTCTATCAATTGCAGAACCATCAATTTCCTGTATCTTCCATGTGGTTTTGCCAGGTTAATGTGGCCTTAGGGCAATTCCTGTGGGCGGGGGGGGGGGGCGTCCAGGGTGGCACTGAGGACTTGCTTCCAGTCAACGTATGGCATCACATCTCCTGGTGCTGAATGAATGGTGGTATGGGGACAGGAAAGATCCTGCTTATGCAGTGGAGCGTAGGTGCATGGGGGAATCCGGCCTACATACCATTTTGTATTCGGCATCATTATGCAATTCTCTTCCGCCGGCTACACGGGTGGTATTCCAGGTATGGAAACAATCCCTCCGCAGGATGAGGTGGTGGAATAAGTTGACTAGGGAAACCTCACTGTGGCACAATGGTCGCTTACCGCAGCTGGCTGCTTTATCCGGATTTTGAAGCTGTGATAATATAGGAGTATCAACGTTAGGGGATGTAATGCGCGGCTTGGTACTGAAATTATTCCAAGACCTTCAACAAGAGTACCAGATGCCAAGCACTCAGTTTTATAAATACCTTCAATTTCGGCATGCTATCTACCCTAGAGGCTCTCCCTGAATTCAGTCCGATTGAAGCCAAGGTCTTCATGGGTGATTTGCAGGACCATAAAATATCAAAGATATATCAGTCCCTGGTGACCCATAGCTCCAATACTTGGGATTAACTCAGGGAAGCATGGGCTGGCGACATTGGCCTAATAGACGGAGATGATTGGACGGACGCACTGGCTTCTCCTAGAGAAGCAGCAATAGCAACGCTATTGCATCTCATTCAATTTAAATACCTTCACCAGGTTTACTATACCTGGCTTAGGCTGTGGAGGGCAGGCCTTGTCACATCCCCAATATGCCTGCGCTGTGGTCGGAAGGAGGGGTCCCTAATACATACAATTTGGCATTGTACAGTTCTCATGAAATTTTGGAGAGGGGTAATGGCCTGTCTGGCGGACGTGTTTGGGTGAGAGCTCCCTTTCTCACCCAGATTGGTAATCCTACATAATATGGAGGGTATAGGAGTCAACATTTACAGGAGGCACTTGTTATTGCTGGGGTTGACATTGGCTAAAAGGGATATAGCAAGGCTATGGAAAGCGACGGCCCCACCTTCTCTCTCGGCATGGAAAAATGGGCTGGACTTCTGCATGGGCTTAGAGATCCCAATATTCAAGGCATGGGGTTGCCCGCAAAAGCATCCTAAAATCTGGAAGAGATGGGCTGATTATCGAGGCCATGACTTGGACCCGGTACCCCTGGTAGATTCATCGGTTTCTATGTTGTTATGCGGGTCTCTGGTGTGGGGGACCTGAAGGGTGGTGAAGAAATTGATTTGTGGGTATGGATGATCTTGTGGCAAACGAAACACAGTAGTGAGTTAGAGCAACGGGGGTGGGGGGGGGTTCAATGCGTTTATGTTATATTGTCTTGAATAACTATGATAAGAACAATGTATAACCTAATTGTCAATGACAATAATTTGCAATGTCTTATATGGCAGATGTTTCCTGGGTTAAGGAGCTCTGCAATGTACATGACTTTTGACACAATAACATTTGTTTAAAGATCAGTCAGACCCATGGTGTAAAAGATTTTTATTTTTTTTATTTTTATTTTTTTACATAAGACAGCCATGGGATAGCATTAACCTTTTCAAGATTTAAGCAGTCAATCAGAACTTCTCTTGATAGAACATCTCTGGGGGTACTCCATTGTTTTAACCACAATAGCAGCAGAGCTAATTTGATAGAGTCCACCACGAAACCAAGCCTCTCTTCCTCATGTGTAATAAGAGTTGAGGTTGCTTTTGGTAATGCTCAAAGTCCAGCTAAAAACATGTTTTACCTCATCTGCAATTTCCCAGGAGTTATGTAACGTCATACTCCTGCTCCATAAACACCCAGGGATAAACATTTACTTTTATATAGCTGGATCATTTCCTTAAATGGTTTATGGCCCAATTTCTTTGCAAATTGATATATAATTTCCCCAGCAGCGCCCATCTATTGTATTCTCTGGTTGATTAAACCCTCCCATGACCCAGTCACACCGATTAAGAGGCCCAAATGGTAAAGGAGGATACTTTCACAATTGGTATCCCATCAATAGAATTTATTTTTTGTGTGGATTTAGGACCGCAGGTCATATTATATGATTTTTGATGATGTACCTTAAGGCTAAGACTACTCATAAAATTATTAAAACCGTCTAAAAGACTTTGGAGGCCATTTGCTGTTAACCTTAGAAGAACAGCATCATCCGTGTATGATAGAACCGGAACTACACGAGAACCGATTCGCAGACTATCTTTAGTACATGCCCCCAAAGGTCTATCGAGAGAATTAATGTAAAATAAGAATAAAAATGGGGGCAAAACACAGGCTTGTCTCACTCCTCTTGTCACCTTAAAAGGTTTAGAGCAATCCCCTGAGTATGAATAACACACTTTAATGGATGTATCCCAATGTAATCGCTTAATTCAATCCAACAAACTAGGGTCAACTCCTGCCTGAAGTATTAAAACCCATAGTTTCTTTCTGTCAACAAAGGCACAGGAGAGGTCCATAAATGCCACATGAAGGGCACCTCTCCTGGCCTTAACATATTTGCCCCAGATAAGATGGAGATTAAGAGCCTGCTCTGTTGTTCCTTGACTAGGTCTAAAGCTGTGTTGGAATGGTGAGAAAAAGGATGTATGTTCAGCCCATTCCTCAATTTCCCCAAAATAACCCTCCAAAATTATGGCGGTTCAGTACATTAACCAAATTGGTCTGTAGCAAGCAGGCAGATTCCTATTACCATTTTTAAAGATTGGGATTATAGTAGCCTCTCTCCAGGACTCAATTAGGTTGCCTCTTACAGCAGCCCTCAAAATATTCGTTGAAAGAGGAGCCCTAAGATTGATGTTACGCTTAAAAAGATCAATTGGAACCCCATCGGGACCAGGAGCCTTATTGTTAGCTGCAGACTGAATAGCTGTGATAACAGCAGGGAGACTTATAAGTTCCGCCATCCAATCTTCTTCAGTAGGTACGGAATCAAGCCTAATATTCTTGTCGTAACCCAACAGCTCTTGCACAGGATTAAAAAAATCCTTTTCCAGTATGTGGGTCGATTTACAACCTCCCGGAATAACCTAGGATCTCTCAGGTTGGATGCTTTTTCTAGATCCTCCCAGGCCTTGAGTCTAAGATCCTGACTTCTTTGTTCAAGAGTTTGCTTAGAATTTATTCTAGCTGCTCTTATATCCTCCATGGGGCTTACAAATTCGACATTTTAGTTAGACTGTTTGAGTTATTGAGACGACAGTGTTACAACATCACATTTATAGAGTACATCCCATTGAGGCATCGTAGTGTACCGAGTTTATCCATGGGGCTTTCTTAATTGCATGTTGTAATGCTTTAAGTGCTGTAGTACAGTTGGGACCTCTTAAACTACCTCTTTTAAAAAACATTTTATCCAACTTAACTAAAAAATTTAAGAAATGCATGATTTACATAATTTGCTTTCGGAATAAATACTATTCCTTACATTTAGTAACTCCGCTATCCATTAGCTAAATGAAAGTACTTTGAATAATTTGCATTCACATATATGTGTTTTAGACTCCATGCTATTAAACCCTCCTTCTCTTTCCCATGATTCTCATCAATTTACTTAACCAACTCATTTGCCCACTTTAATTCAGCACTCCGATTCTCTCTATTTGATAAAATGCACCCAGTCCACCCCATCTTTTAAATTTAACTTAGAATGTTTATCCATGTGTAATGTGTACCAATAATCCCCTGTCTTCTCATCTTTTACCATCCCACAGGTTCCAGTTAAAGCATTTAATTCAATTGTTGGTCAGTTATCTCCCAATCTGAAGATACTTCTCAGTTATAGTTTTCCTCAGCTTTATAACTCTTCTAGTATCTTTCATGATCTGTCAAAATACTTTAATCCTCCATTGTATCATTTCTTAGTACTTTAGTTATTTTATCCATTCTACAAGCTTATAATATTTTCAATATTTTATAGTGTTTCCTTCCGAAGTTCATTTGGGGTTCAAATGATATGGAGGTAACAGTACAAATTCAAGTTTACCAGTCTCCCAAGATGTACACTCTATTAACACCCTTTTCATTAGTTCTTTCAGTCCTTCCTTTTCAGCAGCGTGCCCCAAAGTTTTGCTTTTATTCACAGTGCACAGTTTACACGACCATTAATTGTTTTCTGGATCTTAAACTTGACAATGTCAAAATAGTTTTATGAGTATCTAAAGTGTATGTTCATATATTTATTTATTTGAAAAGTTTTCTATAGCGTGGACTAGACCCTGGAAGGGTATCGGAGCGCTTTACAAAAGTTACAACACATAGAAGTTTAATACAATAGGTACAAAAAGAGCAGAGAGTAGGGAGGGCAAACTTGATATTCATTTTCAGAATATTAGTTTCCATCATTATCTCAAGAAGAGACTTCACTGGTGGTTCCTCTCATGTAGAAATGATATGCTGCCTCTGATTTGAAATTTGGGAAGTCACTGAGGCAAGCTGCCAATGGGATTTTCACCGGATTTCAATGATTTATCAGGGTGTTTTTTTGTTCACTTTTCAGTGAAGTTCTGCACAGGCGTCCACTACCTGCAGGCATGATTGTTGGTTTGGACCTTAGTTTCGGAGTCTGGGAGGGGGTATTCTAATTTTAAAATGCGAAGTGGGTCGCACACCGCTCGTCATACTAGCAAATAGCCCCATAGGATTCTGGAGGATGTAGTGACAGCGGCGGGTACACCTATGCCACGAGTAAAAAGTTTAAAATGCCATCCCTGGACACGTGTTTCGAGGTAATTGCCTCTCGTCAGCAGGGAGCAGGTACGTATGCGGGGTGCTGTAGACTGCCAAAAATTATCAGGTCTAGTACCTCTCACGGCGTGCGGGTGCGGGATCCGGGCTCGTCAACCCATAGCTCAGGGAGCTTTAAATACAAAATGCGAAGTGGGTCGCACACCGCTCGTCATACTAGCAAATAGCCCCATAGGATTCTGGAGGATGTAGTGACAGCGGCGGGTACACCTATGCCACGAGTAAAAAGTTTAAAATGCCATCCCTGGACACGTGTTTCGAGGTAATTGCCTCTCGTCAGCAGGGAGCAGGTACGTATGCGGGGTGCTGTAGACTGCCAAAAATTATCAGGTCTAGTACCTCTCACGGTGCGCGGGTGCGGGATCCGGGCTCGTCAACCCATAGCTCAGGGAGCTTTAAATACAAAATGCGAAGTGGGTCGCACACCGCTCATCATACTAGCAAATAGCCCCATAGGATTCTGGAGGATGTAGTGACAGCGGCGGGTACACCTATGCCACGAGTAAAAAGTTTAAAATGCCATCCCTGGACACGTGTTTCGAGGTAATTGCCTCTCGTCAGCAGGGAGCAGGTACGTATGCGGGGTGCTGTAGACTGCCAAAAATTATCAGGTCTAGTACCTCTCACGGCGCGCGGGTGCGGGATCCGGGCTCGTCAACCCATAGCTCAGGGAGCTTTAAATACAAAATGCGAAGTGGGTCGCACACCGCTCGTCATACTAGCAAATAGCCCCATAGGATTCTGGAGGATGTAGTGACAGCGGCGCGAACACCTATGCCACGAGTAAAAAGTTTAAAATGCCATCCCTGGACACGTGTTTCGAGGTAATTGCCTCTCGTCAGCAGGGAGCAGGTACGTATGCGGTGTGCTATAGACTGCCAAAAATTATCAGGTCTAGTACCTCTCATGGCGCACGGGTGCGGGATCCGGGCTCTTCAACCCATAGCTCAGGGAGCTTTAAATACAAAATGCGAAGTGGGTCGCACACCGCTCGTCATACTAGCAAATAGCCCCATAGGATTCTGGAGCATGTAGTGACAGCGGCGGGTACACCTATGCCACGAGTAAAAAGTTTAAAATGCCATCCCTGGACACGTGTTTCGAGGTAATTGCCTCTCGTCAGCAGGGAGCAGGTACGTATGCGGGGTGCTGTAGACTGCCAAAAATTATCAGGTCTAGTACCTCTCACGGCGCGCGGGTGCGGGATCCGGGCTCGTCAACCCATAGCTCAGGGAGCTTTAAATACAAAATGCGAAGTGGGTCGCACACCGCTCGTCATACTCGCAAATAGCCCCATAGGATTCTGGAGGATGTAGTGACAGCGGCGGGTACACCTATGCCACGAGTAAAAAGTTTAAAATGCCATCCCTGGACACGTGTTTCGAGGTAATTGCCTCTCGTCAGCAGGGAGCAGGTACGTATGCGGGGTGCTGTAGACTGCCAAAAATTATCAGGTCTAGTACCTCTCACGGCGCGCGGGTGCGGGATCCGGGCTCGTCAACCCATAGCTCAGGGAGCTTTAAATACAAAATGCGAAGTGGGTCGCACACCGCTCGTCATACTAGCAAATAGCCCCATAGGATTCTGGAGGATGTAGTTAACGAGCCCGGATCCCGCACCCGCGCGCCTTGAGAGGTACTAGACCTGATAATTTTTGGCAGTCTACAGCACCCCGCATACGTACCTGCTCCCTGCTGACGAGAGGCAATTACCTCGAAACACGTGTCCAGGGATGGCATTTTAAACTTTTTACTCGTGGCATAGGTGTACCCGCCGCTGTCACTACATCCTCCAGAATCCTATGGGGCTATTTGCTAGTATGACGAGCGGTGTGCGACCCACTTCGCATTTTGTATTTAAAGCTCCCTGAGCTATGGGTTGATGAGCCCGGATCCCGCACCCGCGCGCCGTGAGAGGTACTAGACCTGATAATTTTTGGCAGTCTACAGCACCCCGCATACGTACCTGCTCCCTGCTGACGAGAGGCAATTACCTCGAAACACGTGTCCAGGGATGGCATTTTAAACTTTTTACTCGTGGCATAGGTGTACCCGCCGCTGTCACTACATCCTCCAGAATCCTATGGGGCTATTTGCTAGTATGACGAGCGGTGTGCGACCCACTTCGCATTTTGTATTTAAAGCTCCCTGAGCTATGGGTTGACGAGCCCGGATCCCGCACCCGCGCGCCGTGAGAGGTACTAGACCTGATAATTTTTGGCAGTCTACAGCACCCTGCATACGTACCTGCTCCCTGCTGACGAGAGGCAATTACCTCGAAACACGTGTCCAGGGATGGCATTTTAAACTTTTTACTCGTGGCATAGGTGTACCCGCCGCTGTCACTACATCCTCCAGAATCCTATGGGGCTATTTGCTAGTATGACGAGCGGTGTGCGACCCACTTCGCATTTTGTATTTAAAGCTCCCTGAGCTATGGGTTGACGAGCCCGGATCCCGCACCCGCGCGCCGTGAGAGGTACTAGACCTGATAATTTTTGGCAGTCTACAGCACCCCGCATACGTACCTGCTCCCTGCTGACGAGAGGCAATTACCTCGAAACACGTGTCCAGGGATGGCATTTTAAACTTTTTACTCGTGGCATAGGTGTACCCGCCGCTGTCACTACATCCTCCAGAATCCTATGGGGCTATTTGCTAGTATGACGAGCGGTGTGCGACCCACTTCGCATTTTGTATCCTAATTTTAGTTCATTTTTAGGTCTCGCCTATAGACTGCTTTAGCTGCCTAGTGATAGCCATTGTCCTCACGCATACATACACTGAAAGGGTCTTTTGAATAATCCATTTATGACATTGGCTACTGTGATTTAGATAGCTTTAGGGCCCGGTTCATAAAACTCTCCAGCAGTGTTGTTTTTATCCCCGCACAGTAGAGTATGTGAACATCTGTGAAAAAAATGTATTACCCATTATATGCTAATTGAAACCCTATGTTGCCTCACAATAGTGAGTAATATGTTAAAGGTTAATGTACAAAAATACAAAGAAGTGATTGAGAGAGAAAGTTAACTTTTCTCAGGGGGCCCTTAGCAACTGCCCACTTTGCCCATGCCTTAAAATGGCCATGGGTTCGAGGGGTGTGGCCAGAGTACTGGATTATACTGATTTCATTCATGATTATAATCAGTGGTTAAAGTGCATAAACAAAGTATGGGAACTGTGATAGTCATATGGGGTCGGGTCAGTAAATCTGGGGGCAAGGCCAACGGCATAGCTAAAAAGGTGAATACTTATAAAACATAACACACACACCCTAAATGAAAACTAAATGTAAGTTAATGTAATGAGTAGGTTATGCAATCTTTTACATTGTGAAAGGTCATTGCTTAAAGTGATCATTGCAGATGTCTCTGTGTGTAACCAGATAGTCACAGAACTGAATTCTGGTTGGTGGCGTGGATAATAGTGACACTTCTGTTTATGGAGCTAAGAGGTTCTAGCCTGTGACTTAAAGCAGTGTGACTATGCAAGTCATAATTTTAAATGTGTATAGCACACAGTATAAGATAGGCTGTCACAAAATATGCAAAGCGATTAAGTGTTTGTTAAAATAAGTGCTTTCATAATATATATTTTAATTAATACGCACTCAGACTCTACCTAGTGCACACATATTTCTTTTTGCAAGTTTCCATTAACAGGCCACACTCCAGAACTCAGCTGCTGACACCCTTACATTGCCTCTCAAAACAAATACACATTAATCTCGAGGTAGAACAAAATAACTCCATTAAAGCCTTTTGTAGCTTCCAAGCAGCCTTTAGATTTGCTGATTAATCGATTGCACGTGTTTATATTTCTTTCAGAGTGCAGGCACTCTGGTGAGAAGGTTTGTTTCTTCTTTACCTCTCTTGACTTCACAGTACAGGTGACCCTCTCATTTTCCTTTCTGGAAGGGGCATTAACCATCCAGGGAGGGTGATTTTTAACAGAAAATAGGGGAGCTGTTTTTGTAAAATAAAAAAATGCCTGGGAACGTTGTTCCCAATGGATCCCACTTCAACCACTACTGATTATTGAATGTTAAGTGGCTTTTGAGAGATACACAAGAGGACTGCGAGCTGGCCCTTCTCTGCTTGTTTCTATGCAGCTGTATTTGATTTTGAATAAAACGTGTATTAAAAAAGTAAAATTAATTGAGGTTATGGATAGGCATCACAATGAGATGAGGATCAAAAATGAAGGGTCAATAACTCTACAGAGAAATCCATATAACGGAGGTTTGGCCCTTTCCGGATATTAGGGCATACTATAGGGCTTCCCACCTCGTTGCAATCAATGAATGGATTCATGCGCCTGGAGACCACCTGGCATATAGACTAGAAAGGCTACAATTTAGAAAACGTACATATCTTCACTATATTTATGGTGGTAAGGGATGTAGTCGACTACTCCAGGCAACCCAGAGGACACTTGAGGCATGGAAAGGGGCTGAGAGACAGATGGGGTGGGAACACACATGTACCAGGGAGACCCCTTTGTGGAAGGCGACACGGCTACTTGAGATAGTGAAACTGAAAGGCTTTAGGCAATGGGACTTAATTGGCATCTCTAAACTAGGAGATGTCCTGGACCAGGATGTGTAGGCTTCATTTGGTACACTTCAAGCTCAATATCCGCTCCACAACACACAGGCATACGCATATCTCCGCTTGAAACATGCATGGGCAGCCGAGGGGTTAGATAAGAAGACGTTACCGGAATATGCCCCACTAGAAGGCCGACTCCTCCAAGAGGAGATCCCTACTAAAGCCATTTTGTACACCTATAAAACAATACTCAATAACATGCCTGATAAATTGGGTCCCCTACGGGTGCAATGGGAAAAGACCACTGGTGTAATGGAAGACAGACTGGGAGGCTGCTCTTATGCACCCACGCGAAGTGACAATCAAATTACGGCTGCGTCTTATTCAATACAAAATCCTACACCGAGTTTATTTTGCTAGAGCAAAGTTACATACAATTGGGAGAGCTGAAAGCCCAGACTGTCTTAGATGTCGTACAGAATGTGGTACATTCATACATACCCTTTGGGAATGCACTGAGATTCAGCTTTATTGGGATAGGATTGTGAGAGAGCTAAATGCCATATTAGAGGTCCAAATATACTTGTAACCAAGATTTCTCCTTTTGGGAATTCCGACCGATATGGATATCCCAAGACGTAAACTTGTACTGGCCAATTTGGGGCTAGTGGTGACAAAACGGGATATAGCGAAATACTGGGGGCCCCCTCAAACACCAACATTGACTGAGTGGAGGGCATGTCTTGATTTGTACATGGTGGCGGAGCAAGTGACATACAAGGCTAGAGGCTGTCCCCGGAAGTTCCGGAAGATATTGGTGCCATGGATCAAGTACTATGGCCTGGAAGTGGTGGGGTAGGTAGAGGCAGGGGGAATGCAGTCTGGAGAAGTGGGAAAAGAGCCTTGAAAGATGTAATGTTGATTCCTAATACTTGTATTCATGAACAGTGTAACCAGGACCCTTTATATTTATATGCCTGGGTGGCTCGGACCCCTCCGTGGATTCCACTGAAACGTATATATTTTGTTTCTACAAGTGCCATTTTTGTCACTGTGATTTGTCATCAATGGTGCATCATGTATTCATGCTTTGTTTGACGTTTGCCTTATTTTAAAAAAGAAATAAAATAAAAACATTCTTAAAAAAAAAAAAATGAAGGTCAATTGTATGACGGCCCTGAGGAAATAGCTTTGGTAATTTTGGGGACCAACTTGCACAAAAAATGTGTTCTCTGAAGTTTGGGTTAAGTAGATGCAAATGGCCATGCCCTGGCTACCACCCACTGAGTTAGTAACCCTACTGACTCTCACATTAGGTAACAGTCTATATATAGACAGCAGAAACAATTTGCAATGGTTCATGTTGAGGAGCAAAAGTACCAGAGTACCAGCGTGAGAACAGCTCTGGCTGAAAGGAGATGCTGATGTAAAGTAAGAGTTACTATGGGTAGGAGGCCTGGACGCACTTTGGAATATAAAGGAGAGCTGACTAAGGAGCAAGATGGTGATATTCAGGTGGCCAACTAAAAACGTTGGTTAGCCAAGGGAGTCTCGGATAAGTTTAAAAAGGTGTGCAATAAACGAAGACATAAACAAGGCTTTAAGTGGGCCGGGTCCTCAGACAGGACCCTATCGGGATCTTCGTTTTTACCCTTACCCTAGGCGTGAAAAAGAAAAACCTTCACTCTGAGGCACTAGCAGCCATTACCAGCCTTTGATGTAACCCTAGAGAGACTCCTTTGTTATGCATACTGCCACGAAGGAGCCAATCCGAGGATACAGTCACCTGCTAGTGATCTGAAAGTGCACACCGTGGGGATCCAGAGCGCGCAGGAGGGGCGAAGGGCAGTGCTCAAGCTCTCCTACAGCTGCACATGGGCAGCTATTGCCAGCTTTGAGACATGTTTTAAAACCCACAATAAATAAAACTAAGTATTTTCCGAAGAGTTTTATTTAACGTTTCTAATGGAGTGGTATAGTTATTTCACAGTATCATAATTACAGAATTGAAGCTTTTTCACTATATTAGTAACCATAGAGTCATTGTTGTTACCCATTCATCTTCTGCAGCTAACAACCATTGGTAGATCCAATAGCCTGGGCTTGTTTTAAGTCAATGCCAGTTCTATGGTGTATTTGGATGCAAAACAGAAAGTGGCAGCAAAGAACCACTCAGGTATCAGTGATTTTTATCTTACGTTTAAGTCACACACTTTTTCTTTTTTTTTTTTACATAGGTTAGGCCCTTTTGAGGACCCCCCACACACACACAAACACAATTTTTCAACCCACTTAAAACCCTGGGCATAAACCAGAATGCTGCAGAAATTGTGATAGTGTCCAGAGTAGAGGGTGTCATACATTTATGGAGTCACTTCAGCTGCTTCAAAGCAAGCAAAATGTCCTATCTTATAACTCAGAAATACAATGGCAGATTTACTATTCTTCGTGCTGGCAAAGTGTAGAATTGGGATTTATTTCTAGCGCAAAACTTGTTTTGCGCTGTAAAGTAACCCTGAATTAACACAAAGTAAAGCTATATTATGTTACTTTGCACCAAAGGGTGTACCATGGGTGGTACATGGGCATGTCCATATAACCATCCATGGTTTTTACACAAAGCCCTATCTACTAACATTTGTCGACCGGGCTTTGTGCCAAAAAAATAACACCTCTTTGAGACTGGCGTTAGCTTGAAGAAATGTTTTTATTTCTCCAAACGTTTCAAACTTTGTATATATGCCGCACTGTACCCCACACATACATTGTTTGCAAAGTTTGAAACTATGTCTTAGTATAGTATTTTATACTGGAAGGCTATATTTCCAGTACACAACCTACGTTATACATGCCCCACACAATTATGCACGATGGTGCCAAGGTGTGTGCGTTGTGTTAGGCAGCATGTTTTGTGCACCATCTCTAGAGATGACAGCAGCATCATATCAATTGGATATGGCATTGCCCTGTTCTCTCCTAATGCAATGCAGCAACTTTGGTTGCTGCTCTGCATTACAATTCAGAATATCTGCCCACAATATGCTCCTCACTTCAGACTGAAGATTTTGCTTTTTTCTAAAGCAATTATTTTATTGGTTAAATTAAGTATTGATAAATAACAGCAAATGCTGCGACATTCAAGTGCTGTTTATACCTATATTGAGATACAAATGCTAATTGAGATACATGCACCAATAATCAACAAAACTTATATATAATATTTGAGAGGTAGCAAAAAGAAGAGAGCGGTGAGAGAATAAGATATAAAAGAAAGATTTTACTTTTTCAGGCCAATCTACCTGTAGAACTCCAACTTCAGAATATTTGCCACCATCAAACCAAAGATTCAAATTATTAGTTTATTAATATTTTATCTGAGTGAGACAAGAACAGTGAGAGAGAGGCAGGCTGTTAGAGCAGCGCTCTTTCATTCCACATAAACATAAGTGGTCCAAATGGAAAAGGACGGCAGGTATGTCTAGTTACTGTTGCCTTGCATTAGTTCTGTTATTAATATTTGTACAATTCCCATTGCTACACTAGAGCCAAGACATGGAAAAAGAGCAGGCTTGCTTAGGCAAGGCTGCAATGGGAGTAAAACAAGCATTGGCATAGCCAATAGGTCTCGCCTTTGGGACCTTATAAGTGTTTAGCCATGCAACAGTTGCATAACTAAGGGGCATATTATCAAGAAACGGCGTTCTAATTATCGCCGCTTTAGCGGCAGAAAACTGCCGCTAAAGCGGCGATAATGGGCTTGATAATATGCCCTTGAGAATTCCAATAGAAGCCTATGTTCTGGTGTCAACATGGGCTTCTATTGGAATTCTCTGCAGCATATTATCAAGCCCATTATCGCCGCTTTAGCGGCAGTTTTCTGCCGCTAAAGCGGCGATAATTTTAACGCCGTGCTTGATAATATGCCCCCAAATACTTATAAGGTCCCTAAAGTGAGACCTATTGGCTATGCTGTGCGGCCGCGAAAGTGATCGCAATTGCGATCAAACATCAAAGTGCGGCTGCGAAAGTGAAAGTAATCGCGGTCAAGCGTGGCGCGCGCGCGCACATGCACTGTGGCTCTAGGCTGGCCTGGTAGCACTTTTTGGAGCCCTTTCAAAAAGTCTCGCAAAACCAGCGCATGCGCTGGGTCAGGCGAGACCTAAAAACGTGATTTAAATTGAGCATAGCAGCCTGGCTTCAGTCACAGCAGAAGCCAAAATCAAGGGGGTCACGCAAGCCAGACTAAAATCCTGCACTCTGCAGCTTAGTTGCTGACGTCTAATATGACACAGCATATGTTGTATAGGTCAGGTCCAGTTTTACCCATTACTGGCAGCCACTTTAAAACATATTGTAATCGGTTTCCAAAGCTTTGGGGAAAAACTAGTGGCTACAATGGAAACAATTTAAAAAAGGCATTTTGGAGTATGTAAAGTAGTATTCTTAGTTTACTTACTTTCCCATGCTTTTGCGAATTGACCTCAAAAAATGGCAATATCTGAAAAATATTCATGTGCAAGTAGTACATATGCAAAGGCTTGTGCACTCTTTGCACTTTTACTAACAGGGAGTTGGACTTTTCAATGCTGATTCACAAAGGCATTTAAGAATATATAAAAGAGTAATCCTGTTATGTTACTTCCTGTACTCTTATGTGGATCACCTCGTTGTTTCTGAAGGCAGTGAAAGGATGGTGGAGACACTGGCGTTGGATTAAAAAAGGTTTGTGCTATAATGAGTACAGCTTCCTCTTAATTATGGGAAATCTTTCTAATGGTGTGGAGGGTAAATTGTTGATCTGGTCAACAGCATTTTGTCTGTAACACACCATGATCCACTAAGTTTGGGATTGAGGTATTGGTGTCTAAAACCCTAATGGCACTGAATGTTCCTTGGTGAAAAGCAGTAAAGTACTTCCTTCTCTAGTTTCTCTGTTTATCCTCTAGTGTCTTTCAGCTGGAACCCAAAAGATTTAATTATCTTATTTGTCAGCTACCCAAATTTCCTTTTTTCTCTTACAGGGCTCTGCCAACATTATTTTCACTACTCACTTTTCAGAAACTAGTGTCCAGCGTCTCAATCATCTCATTCAGTCCTCTAGTGAGGCCCTCCTTTGTGAGACTCTCATTCTATTTATGTGGTATAGATTGCCACCACCTCTGGGTCTTTAAAATAGCCTGACTCCCATGCTTCACCTTTTTTTTTTTATTATTAGTTTAAATAAACTTGCTGACAGCAAATGACATTTGTAATCTCAGTTTGTACAATTGACAAGGTAGTACAATTATTGACATAAGGTACAAGTTTACTTTACATTCCAAATTATAACACAGTAAAGCAAGACAAGAAATATCACTTCCAAGCCGTTCATTTGATCCCACGCTAATGTGTGCAGTCTAGTCACTCAGATCTGAGTCTGAGGCCTCATCGGGGGGGGGGGGGCAAATGTTGCAGCGAAATGTATTCCATTTACCCCATATCTTCGCCCACTTGCGGGGACAGCCTCTGTGGGTGAATACTGTCTTCTCCGCCACCATCGCCCTATCTAAGTCTTGACACCAGTGTAGGTGCAGCAGGTGTCCCCCAGTGTTGTGCGATATTTCGTTTTGCCAACATGATCCCCAAGGTTGCCCATGTCTGTGCTGCATGGTTAAGGTCGGTGGGTTCCCAGATATTGAGGAGGCAGCGCCGGGGTTCTGGGAGGACCTCCACCCCGCTGACTCTGGTGATGGTCGCCATGATTTTCCCCCAGTACTGTGTTATAATGGGACAGTCCCATAACGTGTGGAACGATGTACCCAGTTGCCCACAGCCCCTTAAGCATAAAGGCGTTTCAGCCCATCCGATCTTGTGAAGCGTCGTTCTAGTATAATATGTTCTGTGCAGTATTTTCAGTTGCACAAGTTGTAGTCGGGATGAGATCGCTACCTCCCGTGGGGATGCTAGGGCCTCTTGCCAGTCTTGGTCATCCATGTCCCCCACCTCTGTGTGCCTCTTCTCTCTTAGGGCATGCTTCACCTTCTTAAGGGAAATTGAAAATCGCTTTTACCTCCATTCAAAGGGTTGCCAACAGATCTTCTCCAACGTGTTTCTCATGTAGCCATTATTCAGCATAGGAGGCCTCAGTCAAAGGCCTGATATGGTACCCAGATGTGTTCCCTAAAGACTCACCCTGGCCCATTCCACTTGGCCTGGTACCAAGTCCCATCCCCGTAGCAGCCCTAATTAAGCTGAAATCCACTGATGTATGCAGTCACAGGTTGAACATTCCTGCCTTTTGAGCCTACACACAAAACATTCATCACCACTACTGGCCAGTGCATGCTTTTGCTGCGGAACACCCATAACTTTCATTGCAGTTAGTAGTAAAAAGACTGTTTGACACACTGCAAACACCCTCCTGTGTGGGCCTTTGCACTTGGCAGAGGGACCCACCGCTTCACTATCGAAGCTGAAGGGTATAGGTGAAAAGTTCTCCGAATTAACATACAACACAGGTTCAATTTCATATGAGGGTTTATTAATAACACCTCATCCATCAGATACCAGGCAGCAACTGACAGATGAGAAATTCTCAACATTCTAAGTTCTATAGAACTTACATCACCAGAAATGAGTGAAGGAAGACACCGCACATCTCCCTTCCAATATTGAGATGAGCAGATAATACAAAGATAAGCATATGTGAAGATTAACAATACTACTTTAGAAAACTACATGAAGCACTACTTAACACAATCCTTAAGATAAAATGGCACAGTTGTCTTACGACACTTTGTCTTGGATTTGAGCCAGAAAACTTATCTGAGTCATCAGGTGAAATATTTCCAAGCACGGTCTTGTCAGAGTTAGGTCTAAGCAGTGCTTAATTTGTAAAATATTAAGTGCAGGTGCTCCAGTTTTTTTCCAGAGGCCACACTCACTTTCCTGGCAACGCCCACTTCAACTGGCTCCACCCATTTCCTTTATTGGTTCCACCCACATCTACAAGCCTCAACACATCATAGTCACTCCTCGCATCTTGAGTTCCGCAAGGAGCTGAAGACCTGGCTCTTCACATAAGCACCTTGGGGACCTCACATCTACATACCTGCCCAAGTTCCTGGATACCCTCTCGGGTGATTAGTATTTCTACAAATTAATATAACTTAATATAATGTAACATATGGGAAGCCTATGACAAAAACTTCAAAAGTGAACTCAAATTGGAGAATTTGTGTAAATCTCAAAATGCAGCTTCAGAAAAGGTCATTAAAGGACTTGAGGCAGCTTTGGAAATTAAAGAGAATTTGCTTGTACTGTGCTGTTTAAAAGAAAGGAAGGGGTGAAGGAAGGAATACATTAAAGAAGGCAGCAACAAATGCAGGCAGGAAGTGGAGTACTGGAGTGAGGATATATATGAGCAATGGATGAAAGACTTAGGGAATAAGTAAAGAATGTGAAAGGAAGAAATGAAGGAATAGAGGGAGAAAGGAAGTGAATGATGTGTGATGGATGAGAAAAAAGGAAAGGAGCAAGATAAGCATAAGGATTGGTTGATGAAAAGAAAGGTGGAAATTAAAGAAGAGGTGAAGGAAGGAGCAGGAAAACAAAGTAAGGAAAGAATGGAGGAGGAAGGATTAAATGCACCCAGGGAGGAAGCATGGGGAATGAATGAGGGTGTAAGGAAGCAAGAATGGAATGAGCTTATAAGCAAGCAAGAATGGAATGAGGGTGTAAGGAAGCAAGAGGTGAAAGGAGGCATGGTTGGAGGTGCTGAGGAAGACAAAAAGGGAAAAGAAAAAGATGGGACGAAGGAAAGAAAGGAGGTCAGGGGAATGAATATGAATATGTGTATGAAAAGTACTGGGTCAAGGAGGAACAGAGAGAATAATGACAGTATAATATTGCATAGAAATTGAAAAACAAAAGATTGAAATACATTTGTGTCCTTAACATACCATGTATGGCACACATTTTATCGACCTTGTAAATATGAAAGACTGAGTTTCTGCCTCAAGATTTAAATTTATGACCCTGAGAACAAACACAGATTCCTGGAGTGGATATGAAGACATGCGCAAGGAGGAAAAACATAAAAGGGAGAGTGAGGAAGGAGGAGAGGTCTGAAGGCAAAGACAGATACGGTAGACAAAGAATGTGAAGAGAAGAGAGGAAAGCAGTGATAGGGAGTGCAAGACTGGAGTGGAACATTATGGGAATGAAAAAAAGGAAAGAGGAAAAAGTGAAGAAGAGCAGACAGTGGTAGATGTGTGAAAAGAAAGTGGAAGGGAAAGATGAGAAGGTGAAAAATGAAAAGCAGTTAATGAGGGGAGGTAGGGAGTAAGGGGAAATGTGGCCGTAGTGCAGAAAGTGAAAGAAAAATGGAGAGAAGGGAAGGAGTATGGTGTGAAGGGGAGGAAGAAAAGCAGATACTGAGGAAAAGCAAGAAAAGAGTATACTACTGCCTTATTAAATATAAAGTAATCAATTATATAAAGGTGAGGGGTGACAAGGCTGTATCATTCTGGGCCTGTCTCATCAATGCACAGCTGTTCTGTCCAAGACACACAACAGCGATTTAGGACATCATATCACTGAGTGGCAAGCTTGGGGGCCTGCCATTTGTGCATGCACTGTGAAAGCCCATGCCATTGTTAGTTCTAAGGCCTAGTTCTTTCACAGGGTATATGAACATGGTGCTCCCTCCCACATCCTTGAGCTAGGTGCATGCGCCGCCAAAAGAGATTTTCGGGCGCATGGAGCGCTAAAACCGGCACTGCCAACACGTTCACTTACAAACTTGTTAATTCAACCACTCACATTGACTTAAGTATAGAAAAATACATCACAGATTAACTAACTCCATGTGAAGCTAGAAACAATGTCATATTTTTTAAATTACGCTTCCTTTTACAATTTTTCCTCTTCAGGCATGTTTGCACAGGTCTGCCTGTATAGTGTATTCTAAACATTCTACGTTTTAACAAGTGAGCACCAAATCCTTTGCACAACATGAATGACTCTTTGGTCCTCAAGAGGCAACAGGAGTGGAAGAATGCAAAAGTCATGTATGACTCTTTCAATTTAGCTCCTAAACGATAATTCTTAATTCAAAACAGTTAACCCTTTCCATCCTATAATAACCCAATTACATACCGTGTATTGGGTCAGGGTGGCATTTTACCATAAGTAGATTTAATTAAGGAGACAGACAATGGTTTCCGCAGCATACTATTGCTCATTTTGCGTTTGGACACTTTAATCAACCGGCACTTATGTATGGGCCAGTCAGTTTCAGCTGTTGTGTTCATTCATCGAATAATTGAATTTAGGGTAAATGAAATGAAAGGACACACTTTCAGAGGCAATGGTCACACAATGTTTACATGCCAAGAAATCACATATTCAAGATCAACAAAAGAGCAACTCTAAGGAAAAAGTTTTTAGAAAGCACAGAGAAAGGAGTTTACTTTTAATAAAAAGAACCCTCACTCACCAACCTGGTGGTGACATGCTTCATCATAGGGTTCCCACCAAGGAGGCCGAATGCCTCCTTGGTGTGCTACGACGCCTGATTTACAGCGGAGCTGGTTTCTTTGGGGAGAGTGCAGGGATGTGTGTGTTGGAAGTGGTGGGTAATTTAAAAGGTAACGGGTTTTTACCAAAAGTAAATTTTAATGGTGGAGAAACCCGTAAGCATTAAAAAAAAGGGTGACGGATGTTAGCTGGCTGGTTAGGTTAACCAGAACCATCCGGTTTTAGCAAAGTGAAAAAATGGTCGACATGTTTCAGCTTATTTACGCATATTCGCTAAGCTTTCTTCAGGACCGTATGCACTCACTAAGGCGTACCCAAACCTATGGAACTACGTAAATAGTAAAACTCACGGTTCTACCACAGTGGACTCCCTGGGATTTCCTAGGCCACTGAAATATGGAAAGAAGACTTGATTAGCGTCATGGGTCCGGGAGGGGGGGATCAGTATGCTGATAGGATTTCTATGCTCACATACTCCCGCAGTACACCTAACGCTGTCCTCCTCGGCCCGGATATTCAATATGTAGTTCCATAGGTTTGGGTGCGCCTTAGTGAGTGCATACCGCCATGGAACTGGATTACGGTCCTGAAGAAAGCTTAGCGAATATGCGTAAATAAGCTGAAACATGTCAACCATTTTTTCACTTTGCTAAAACCGGATGGTTCTGGTTAACCTAACCAGCCAGCTAACATCCGTCACCCTTTTTTTTAATGGTTACGGGTTTCTCCACCATTAAAATTTACTTTTGGTAAAAACCCGTTACCTTTTAAATTACCCACCACTTCCAACACACACATCCCTGCACTCTCCCCAAAGAAACCAGCTCCGCTGTAAATCAGGCGTCGTAGCACACCAAGGAGGCATTCGGCCTCCTTGGTGGGATCCCTATGATGAAGCATGTCACCACCAGGTTGGTGAGTGAGGGTTCTTTTTATTAAAAGTAAACTCCTTTCTCTGTGCTTTCTAAAAACTTTTTCCTTAGAGTTGCTCTTTTGTTGATCCTGAATATAGTCTAGGGGGATTTAGAGCGACCCACTCTCCCTCTCTCTTTTGTTGTTCTTTATAAAGAAATCACATATGCCAGTGTTAGCCCAATAGCGATCTAAACAGGTGTGCTAATGTGCTCTTTTATAGCGTAGCTATCTCCTGTCACAGCAAAAGGACAAAAGTATTCAACATTCTCCCACCATTGCAGACCCGTGGTTGCATCCTTAATGTATTAAAAAATAAAAAAAGATGAAAAGTGAGCCCATTGCTATATGCTTATGTGCCAAACATTGCTTAAATCAACAAAACTGGAACGTGATTACGCTCCAATGCCAGAAGCACAGCGTAATTCGTGAATGTTCACGAACATACCATAGGCTTGTTCATTTTTAATAGTTTTATTTCAATTGATCCAGTGTCTTTTTTCATTCATTGCTCACTCCGTTCACATGTAAGGTTATATGTTTTCCCATTTCTTCTCGTGCAACAGCTATGCCTATCTAGGCCTTTCTCTAGGGCACGCAAAAATACAAAAGTTCATCCTTGGCAGTATTATCATTTTCTACCCAATGCATTTCGGGCTCCAATAGCCCTTCTTCAGGGGTAACTATAAAGTTAAAAAATTACCTTTCGTTTTTTGTTCAGACCAATATCCGTCGAAATTAGTTTTAAACGCATTACGCTATGTGTAAACTCCAACCATATTTTAGACAACACCTTTTCATTGATCTACATTGTCCCCGTCAAGAACGTGTTTAAACTCATGCAAATTGTGCCCATAAAAACATATTTAGAAATTCTCCCAAAGCGTACCCTCCTATCTTCTACATCCTTGTTCACATGCACCCTGTGAGTGCTTGGCCCGTTAGATCACAACCATTGTGTTCACAATCAACTGATTAAAAACTGACTCGAGAGTAATAACAACCAAAATGAACTGAGTTTTCTTGTGTACCTGCTTTCTCCATCTCACAGTGCATTAACTCCAACCGCTTTCCACATCTTCTGTGTGAAATGCTCAATTCGCATCTGCCACGTGATCCTCCCCTTTGTAGCTCATGCAGCATGACCACACACTACTATTACCCTACAAATTAACCAAATGTTTCTACCTGCCTGTTCAGGTCCATGTGCTCTCAAGAAAAATACAAGTCCCATAAATCACTACATCCTACCCCTCTGTGAACCTACCTACACCTACTAATTAACCCCCGGCTTCTAGCAACACATTCAAGAACAAGTGTATTCAGAAATACCAGTCCCATTAAATCATATGGCCCACCCTCCCAACAACCAGTTAATAGTTACGATTTCCACATTTTTGGTTATACAACATAACATATTGTTTTCAATTTAGATGTTCTATATAGCATTGATCATTTGTTGATGAAAAATAATTTTTATACATCCAATGATGATAAGCAATGACAGTCTGTTAGTCCATAACTCTAAATGTGAATTACCACTTGTGGACGTGATGTTACCAAATCACCTTACATGTGACATCATGTTGTTTATTCTGCTTAAACTTTCCTGGGTGCAAACGAACTACGAGGCAGTTATAATTACACCAGCCAAACATTCCAGTTTTGTTGATTTCATACATGTGTGTTACAGGGGCAGAGCACGCAAGCCCAGGCTGCATGCAAATGTCAAATTAGTTTCAAGTAACTTAAAATAAATTAATTTGAATGGTGTGCATCATCTTTGTTTGGATAAACATAGCCTAAAGGCATAGAAATAAGATTTCAACATTTTTAAGCCACCAAAAGAAAGATTTTAGGCACGGACCAACACAAACTGATAGACTAATGAGGGAAGAGCAGCATGTGCACACCATGAGCACTTCTAATGCAGAATTAGAGACAGATCCAAGCCAGTGCTGATATAAATGCATGCTACGCACTCTTTTTCAATTTCTGAAAGGCAGAACAGCAAAATTAATATACGAAGGATTTCCTTTTCATAGCATGCTGCTAAATGCTAGCAAACCAAAACGATGAGACTCAAGAAAAGTAACCTCTGGCAACCTTCCTACAGATTTTACAAGGCAATACATCTGAAGCCAGACCCTCAGTCAGCACAGGAGACAGGAGAATAATAAAACATGCCTCAATGCCGGATATTTAATTTTGGAGCTGCTCTTGTTGCCTTCATGAACCAAGTAAAATCTATGAAAATGATACCTGTATTGACAGCGGGCGCTCTTACATATTCACTTCTGCTGGACGTTGTGCTACTGTGAAATGTTTATTGGCAGTCCTGCACACTTCCAGCCTGCCTTGCCCTCGCCCCAGCTCAGCCAAAAGCCTCTGCCCGCCCCGAGCCATTCTCCAACGGTCCGGAAATAAACCAATTTTCAGTGAAAGGCAGGTGCGACGTGACATCACTAACGTGATGACAACGCTCCTTCAATATGCCTGGACTAGGGTGGGACTGCTGAGGACATAGCAGGCAGCCACAGAAAGAGGGCAGGAATTTATTTTTAATAAATACCGGGCCAAGAGAAAAATCGCAAAGACCCGGCCTGGTAAAATAAGTGCCGGTGCTGAGCACCGGAAAGCACCGGCACAAATTAACCACTGGGTCTAAGAATGGCAACACGATTTAAATTCCAAATTCTTCCATTTTCTAATTTAACATAATTTTTAAAACACTTTGTTACACAAAAGGGAACAGTGAATTTGGACCAATACATATTACCTACAGGAGCTTTAACACGAACCAAATCATCTACTTTCACAACAACTGGCTTTACCCTTTTTCTTTCATCAAAATACAATTTATTTTTTAGTTGTAGTCTTTCCTCTCTTTGTCTCCAAATACCAACACTATTATCCTTTACACCTTTATCCCAAGTCATCCAGCTTGGGCACAAATTTGTATTAGGAGTCCTTCCTTTGACTAACTCAAAAGGAGACTTCCGAGTAGTGGTGTGAGGTGTAAAACGATGAGCTAAAATACATTTGTGCAACTATTCCTTCCAATTCAAAGAATTAACTCTGGAAAGTTGAATATTTTCTTTTATCACCCTATTGAATCCCTCAACAGCACCATTGGCTTCAGGATGATTATCCTTATTTAGAAGTAAACTACAGAATTATCAGCAAAATTGATGGGCTACCCCCAGTCCATTGGACGATAGTGGATCTCCATTAATTTTCTAAGCCTGATCCTCAATAAAACTGAGGTTTTACCTCCCTTGCTCACTTGCCATTGTGATCTCCTTAACACTGAGGTTTTTTCACCAAGAACCCCCAATGATGTGAAAAGTATTGGCTTAATAAGCGACACCCACCTTCTCTTCGTTGCCGTGGCTGTGGAAAATTTGGGTACCTCATTGTGTCACCTAAATATCAAGAAATGTATCTTGCAGCACTTAGCTCATCCCCATCCAACAACAGCATCTGTTTAATCCAGACTGGAATAAAGCAACGGTGTATTCCTATGGGCTTCTGTAGAATCTCTCTCTAAACAGACAAGAACCACACAAGATGTTGTTGCAGATTCTGGGTGCGCAGATGTTGCCTTGTTTTTTATTTTTACACTTAGTCTGCATTCTGATGGTGCCCTGACTGCAGGTGTGCTGAGATCCACTAGAGATGGTGTTGCACATGGCGCTTCTTAGGGGAATTTACCCCAAAACTTTTTTCTTTTTCCTCATATTTTTTTCCGACTCTCTCTGCATGGCCTTAGGAATCTGGGCACCTTCCCACAGTACTAAAGAGAGAAGGTGCGTGCGCGCCCACATTGGGTAAAAGGTACGTACGTGATGGGTTTAGGTGCCGTACCTCTGTGCACCCTATAAACAGGTACACCACAGACCCGGGGCAGGTACAGCACTGGCTAGGAGTGAGATGTACCACGGAGTGTGCCACACACCGTATAGCCTGTCAACACTGTATAGGGCCTGTCATAGCAGGACTGTGGGGCACCATTGCGACCCTCCCCAGGTTGGCATCCCTTACACTTCAGCCAAACCTGAGTGAGTCGTCTCATACCATGAGGGCACCCCCCTAACGGGCGCAGGAGGGGTGGTAGGCTGAAAGGCTGGGCGGGTACATATGGATGTTCCCTGCCCAGGCTTCCGCTGCCGTGGAGTTTGCCTCTCCCCATTCGATACTCCTGGGGTGTGGCCAATTCTCTTGTGTGACCTCAGGGCCCTGACCACATCCTCTCTGTCAAGGCAGTGGGGAAGGGCGTGCGCCTTCCTACACAGGCTAGGAAGAGGCGCTGATCCGTAGTTCTGAAACGTGGGTCGGTCTGCCAACACGGACTGGGGAGAGCGCACTTACACCTGTGGATATACACATCATCCCTCATGCTGTTTCGAATACATGTCCTGCCTATCTTTGCAGGTTCGAGGATATGCCTGGACACCTATGGCATTCTGGCTAGGAGCCCGGCCTGCCATCGCAGGCTGGTGAGGGCATACCTGCATCCCCAGTATCTCACACCAGGGTGAGGCCGGCCAGTGAAGGCTGGGTGTGCGCAGTCACACCTGTAAGAAGGCGACCAGTGTCTGGCCAGTCTGGGCCAGGTGGTATGCGCACACTCGCACCTAAGGTGGTAGGGCCTGGGTAAGCCCATGAACTTGTCTGCCATCGCAGACTGGTGTGTACGTATTGGCAGCTTTCGTGATTAAACTCATGAGCTGCCTGCCAGGACAGAACACTGTATGTGTGCACCCGCACCTATGGTGCCGTTGATTGCATGTGCCACCTGCCATCGCAAGCTTGTGCGGGACCACTGACACACGTATTAGTTAAACCTGTATCCAGTCTGCTGTTGCAGACTCAGGAGGGCACACTTGCACCCCTGGTGTAGGGGATTGTGTTTTCGACCTATCATTGTGTGCACATTAGTGCACGGGCGCTCAGGTAGTGTGGAATACCTGATGGTGTTTTCACAGCCTATGAGACTTGCTTTTCCCATAGGTTAACATGGGTAAGTAGTAGTTGACATTATTTTGTGCTGAAATAGTGGATTGCAGTGGAGCAGATACATAATGTTTCCTATCAATGGATTCGCCATGCCAAACCACTTTCGATGGTAACGGGGGTTTGGGCATATCTTGCTTAGAAATGCCACTTATAGAATATGGGCATTTCTATGCGCCGAGAGTCTTGTGGGCCGTGGTGCCTGGCTCAGGTAGACACCAGGGGTCGGGGGGGGAGCACATCTGTGCATTCCCCAAGCAACAGTCATAAACCATGGGCATCCCATGAGAACTGCAGAACTCGGCCATTTGAGGGACAAATGGAATAGATTGGAGAGAGAGGTTTTGACACTTAGCCTCTAGGGGCCGGATCATGGCCCCACTAAAGATTAAGATCTGCATTCCATTGTTGTAACCCGGGGTGTACCATCTAACCATGTGGCACTGTATTATCAGGATTAATAGAGTGGGCCTGGGGTGGATAGCGTGTTGCACCGCGTAAGGGTGCTCTCTTTATTGGGGGTGTTAGATTAGGAATTTGCCCACAGTGTGCATACTATTGATATCGTAATGATACGAGTGGACCTAGTGCTGCTAGTAATATTTCCAAATGCATTTTATGCCCAAAAGTATATGATGTTCATGTTAGAATGATTGAATATGTGTTTTGAATATAAACGTTATATTCATACATCCTGTGTGAAGTCTCTTTTGTGACGCTCAGTGTATTTATTGTGAGTGACTGCTGTGCTTTTGCTTTACACATTGCCTCTGAGGAAAACCTGACTGCTCAGAGCTAAGCTACTCAAGCGTGAGCACAGGTTGTACCGCAAGTATAATCACCCACCCTTGACGGGAGTGGTAGGTTCTGCCTGGCTGGGGGCATCCCTTCAACTAACCAGAGAGTGTGCGTTTCAACATTTGGTGGCAGCGGTGAGGTTGTACAGCTAGTGTAATCACCCACCCTTGACGGGAGCGGTAGGTTCTACCTGGCTGGGGGCATCCCTTCAGCCAACCAGAGAGTGTGCGTTTCAACATTTGGTGGCAGCGGTGGGATAAGATGTGCATTTGCACAGCAGCGTGTTGTGTACAGCTTCACAAAGGCAAAAGTGTACTTTTTTCTCTACAGTGTGCCTGAGGGACGGATTGGCCTTGGGGTCGGTAACTGTTGGTCCCTATAGATCTCTATTTCTGCTCTCACTAGTTTGCCAACCTGCCTGGGGTCCTACCCAAGTGTGACTTGTTCGAGCTGGCTGATCTTGACTTGTATACAGAGATGAAGCTCAAAGAGTTCTGTCAGGAGAGGGTGGTGCTTGAAAGGGGAAGCACCACAAAGGCAGATCTTCAAAAAGCCCTACAAGCATAGTCAGAGGCCCACCTCAGAAGGTTAGTGAGTGGTAAAAGAGATCCTGAGTGTGAGGAGGGATTGGAACTGACCGAGGGGTTTCCAAATAAACTAACTGGAAACAGGGGGAGCCCCAGTCTCGCGGAACGGGGGATCTCCTTGGCCCCAGGTAGCATTGTGTCCTCCAAGGGCATGTCCTCTGAAGAGCTGGAGGACAGAAGGGAGGAAAGGACGCTAAAATTAGAACTTGCTAGACAGGACAGGGAGCTGGCCCTAGCCCTTGCTAAATTGGTAAAAGAGCAGGTCCTTGCCAAATTGGAAACCGAGCAAGCCCTGACTGAGAAGAGGCTAGCCATGGAAGAGAAAAAGATGGCCAATGAGCTCAGCCTCAAAGAATTGGATATTTGAAACCTACAGATAGGGTCAAATTGCAGCAATGGTGGCAGAGCACCTGCAGGTCCTGACAGTGAAAGTAGAGGTCACATCCCCAAAAAGATAATACCAAAATTCCTATTGGGGGAGAGACATCAAGAAATGCCTGGCAACCAACGACGCGACTCTAAAAGCGCACGGGGTCCCCAAGGAAATCTGGAGAGGTAACTTACGTAAGTTTGTTCCTGAGGTGGGGAGAGACGCCCTCCCCCCGCTGACAGGGAAGGGCATGGTGAGCGACCCGGTCATGAAAACCATCTTGATTAAGAAGTTTGGGGGAGGACCCAAACAGTCCGTTCTGGAGGGGAGGGATCTCTTACTTTACGCTGGAAATACTTTGGGGTGATAGTCCTCAGTCAGATGGCCTGGCTTTCTCCCCACCACGGATGGGAGAGGTGAATGTTAGTGTAGGAAGTTCCCAGTGAAGCTGGGTGGTGAATGGGTCCTATGTTCTTTCTTAAAGTGGGAAAGGAGTCGGGGCAGGCTAAAGCCCAGGAAGCCTCATGTTTCTTCTAAAAGTGAGGTTCCAACAGATGGTGTGCTTGCCTGCAAGACAAGGGAGGGTGCTGGTTGTGATGTCTTGTAAATGAGGCGGTTGATTTAGAAGATGGTGTGGGCCAACAAAGTTTGGTGAGACAGGACATCTGACTGCTTAAGCTATTGTTACCAATTCTTTAAAACATATTTAAATTGGCCTTTGGCTCCACCCAGAGAGGCATTTCTGTTTTACTTCATTCAATTAGAAGTTTGGTATATCATTTGACTTCCTATAGAGTGCTTGCATTGAAATAAATGAGGGACTATTTCTCATCTCAGAAGTATACTGTACTTCCACATACAATTGTTCATCTCATTAATCCATTGCATACAGAATACAACTGTTTTGTGTTCTGCTTTTACTGCTCCATACTTTTTGGGTCTGGTGTTTTACAGGGCAGTTGTCAAATAGACCTATTACTAACAATATACATAGAGTAGTCTTTGGGTCTGACCATTTCACTGGCTTTCTTCAACCAGCATCATGCATTGGCTTCACACTTTGTTGGTTGTGTCTTGGATCTGCCAGTGGAATAGTATCTCTCACCTGATACTATTTGCAACTTGAGTCTATCATTCCACCTCCTCTCAAGAACTGTGCATGAGGCTAATTTACATCTGCAGTCCCTTCTCTGACCCAGAGTCTTAGAGTCTGCTTTACTCATAAGTACTTCCTCTGACGTTTATACCGCTGAGCGCCAGGATGCTCCCTTGGGAGTGACAGTAGCGCTTTACAAATTCCAAATGCAATGTAATTAAATTCTGTTCACCTGGAGCGGCCCTTGCAGGTAAGAGCGGTGAGGCGGGGTAGGGGGGACTCGACAGATGACAATGAGGGAAAATTAAATAATTTGTTTTCTCTCTTCGTCGTCTGTCAAGTCCCTGCCCCACCGTTCTTACCTGCATGGGCCACTCCTTCTATTCACTTCTGCTGCCTCTTTCCTCTACCTTGTTCTAATGCACTAATGCACTAATTGTGTAGGCATTAGCAGATTACACCTAGACCTCTTGTCTTTGCCAGTGCTTGTTTTCACTTCAAATATAAGCAGCAAGGGGTGAAGCATGGATATCTCTACGTTTGCGTGTGGTATGCATTTGTTGGTGTCTGTGTGTAATACCCATCTTTTATCGACACATTTTTAGCATATTCTTCAAGGATAGAATGTCACAGAAGTTCCTGCTACACAGTCAGTCCAAGCTGCCCCAAGTAAGCAAACATCTCTTTGTATAATAGTACACTATTAATGTTTACAGCCCATCCTCGTGTATGATGGGCATTCCAAATGTTTGCCATAATTTTATTTACAGTTTGGAAAGTGCAAATCACCTTTCGTCCTGATTTTCATGGGCAGGAGCTTTGGCTTACTTCATTAAGCATATATTTAAGACTCCATAGCTGCCAAGTTTCTAGTTCATTTACAACGGCATTCATTATGTCCTTGGTGCTGCAAGCATTCTGTGCTCGGGTAATAATAATAATCCACATTTGTAAAACGCGAACAATTACCCGTAAGGGTCTCTAGGCACTGGGGGCCGTCAGGAAGATTAAGCAAACTATTGCCCAGAGTCACATGGTGCTGGGCTAATCTGCATCCGGCGCCGGGGATCGAACCGTGATCCCCAGATTACGGAGTCAGTCGCCCTGGCCGCGGCGCCACACCTCTTCTCAAGGTGAGCTGGTGGGATGAGGGAACAGCCTTGGAGCTCCAAATCACCTGGAAGTAGTATTTCTCTGGCGCCGGGTGTGGTCGAAATTCTCTTTATTTCAGGGACTTTAGCATCATGGTGTGAAAGCCCAGGGACAGCCATGTCACAAGACATCCTGCAATTGAGATGGGTCAGGACTCGCCGTAGCACTTTATTGCTTCAGGAGAGGTACCATTGCCCTAGTCTGCACAGCACGTGAACGTTGGTAATTAGCAAATTACATCATTTCAAGGAAAGGAATGGTCACTTGCCCAGTTTGAAAGGGCAACAGTTGTCTCCACTGAGGATAAAACAGCCTGTTTTATATTAACTTAATTTGCAAACAAAAGACCCTGGCTCCTTTCTCACGTAAGCAGCCGAGGAAGAGATGTAGAGCTATGCATTTATTTGTTACTCTTAGCCCTGCCAAGGGCCACCACGCATGTGCCTGAATGATGTCCAATTCTTGTGGGGATGTGGATGTATTACTAAAGTGCGTCACACTAACGCGAGATGCGTGGCGCTAGTTAGGGTGCAGACCAATTAGACATAATGGTAGAGAGGTTTGACCAAATATCCAATATTGATTGGCGGCAGTGGCAAAGCCTTCTGGGAGAAGCCAGACGTGGAGCTCGTCCCTTTCTCAATGTCTCCTCAACTCGCTGGAGTCTGCCACTGCCGGGGACTTCCACGCACAAGAAATAGTTTTCTTTCTTTGCAATATGTATTTTAACAGCTACTTCGCTCAGCATAGCATTCTTCAGTTTTGCCTCCGTGCTCCCTGTTCCGTATGGCATGAGCTAGGGACCCCCTGTACAAGGGAGCAGCGCGCGCGCGCGGGGCCTCGCTGACGCGCGCGCCGTGTTTTGTTTTTCCAAATTCGCGCTTGTCATCGCGAGCCGTCCGGAAGCAACACGCTGACAGTTGGGAAAGACCGTTGGCCCTACGTAGCAGAAAAGGGATGGATATATACATGCCAAAATGAATGTATGGTAAGCCAGACGCATTTAAACATTGCCATTCAGTTTTCATATAGAGGGTGATTTTTCAAACAAAGCGGGGGAACGTATTTTTTTCATTTACTTTTATTGAAGCAGAGACAGTTTCAGGAAGGAGACGTCCGAAATAAAGCGTTTGCCTTAAAAATTTGAGTCTACTGGCATGTATGCTTGAAGATGTGTTCAGGCAGAAAGACAGTAAATGAATTAAACGTTTGCATCAGCTTACTGCTGCACTCTCTCTTGATTGGAAGAAATATGAATGTCGAGTAATCAAATATTCACGTCAACATATCCAACGTGAATAGTATGTTAAACGATTTATTTTCACATCATTTAGTTTAAATATTTATCAGACACAAAATTCATATATCCAGAACGATCAAATAATAATATCACATTTTAGACGTTGTGAGACATTTCCTGTAAAGTACCTAAAAATAAAGCTAGGAACAGCAATCCCAATAAAAGGAAACCAGTTGTGAACTATGATTTTAATGTGCTCAATCCAGACACGTTTTTTTTTTATAAAGCTACCCCTGCTCCAGGATTAATCATAAAATGTATCTTTTGGTTCCATGTTACAGATACACATAACGAATAAAAAACTTTTCCCTACTTGTTAACATTTTGTTCCGGTCTTTTTGCAGCTGGAATGCTGCTACTGCATTTTTGGTCTCCCTCTTTGTATTCTAAGTGACATTTTTATTGAAAAGCCTGTTTTTAATGCGATGGTGTCGGATTATTGATGTGTTCAGGAAATTACATCACGTGATGATGTTTGACTCCATGATAAAGTCGTAAAACTTAATTTATACTCGTAAAACTTAATTTAACCAAAACATGTTACCAAGAAAACAGTGAAGGTCCACATGGCATCTAACACAGGTGGCGCTCTGGGTATTTACAGTAACAAACCAGAAGCTGTGCCTACTGCTACAGTGGCGTTGTGAGTGAGTACTGCTCGGTTACTTTTATTATTGTCAGTCCTGAGAGTCTTTGGCACGGTCATTACTTTTAGGAGAGGCTTCCCCTAAGAAAGAAAGAGGAAGTGCTTAAAGACTACCCACTCTTAGGGTGCTACTCAGGGTGCTATAAGGAATTGCTATCCCTCTTCAACTTCTGCTGATACCAAGTGAAATAAAGACCACTATAACATGGAGGGTGGGTGGCTCCTAATGACTGCGACGAGGACTCGCCATACTAAGGAAAATGAAGATTACCAATAGTTAACCGAGCCTCATGTTCCTTTGTCCTTGTCCCATTCATTACTTTTGAGAATGGCTTCAGTTGATGCATTGACCATACACAACACACTAAAGTATGCAATACTCTCTAATTAGTGTACAAAATGAAAGTGTTGCAGGAATAAACTGCTGAATTCAGAAACCCATTTGCCAAAATAATTTCTCTCCATTCTGAATATGGTAATGTTTAACACAAATATCTGAAGAAGCCCAAGTTGCAACTCCACATATTTCACTTAAAGGGACCTCAGGACCTCTGTCCAGGAAGTAGCAACTCCTCTGGTAGATCTACCCTGTATTCCCTCAGAAATAGAAACCTCAAAAAGAGTGCAGCCATAATAATAGCAGAACAAACCATAAAATATGTTCAATGCGTTCTGACCCTGATTTGAGCCACAAAAGGTTAGAAATAAATGCTCAGGCTTCCTGTATGACCTAGAGCCTTCAAGATAAATAGAAAAGCATGTTTGACACTCAAGCACTGTAAAGGTTTATCCTCCTCAGAAATGAGAGAAGATAATAAAATCTCTTGTTCTCATAGTATGAGGTCTTGTCATTACCCGATCCGCCTACATGTTAATAAAAGAGGAATGGCATAAAAGGGCTCCACGTTCCCTAATCCTACCTGATGTAATTAGCACCAAAAAAAAAGACCTTCATATTTAAATATTTTAAATCTACTGAAGTTAAGGTTTCAAAAAGAACTCCTGTCAACACCTTCAAGACTAAGGGAAGACCTCTGTTGAAGGGAAAAGATCTCTAAGAATAACACAGGAGCAGGTTGACAATACAATATGGTTTAATGCATTAATCAGCTGGGGAGGTCAGCCAAGCTCAGCAGAGACTGGAGTCTGATGTCCAACGAACAGTGGCTTTTATACTCTAAAACCACAAGAGAAAAAAGTTACAAGTATAGGATTTACGTCACAAATGAGTAGATTAAAATCAGCAGTTATAACAATTTCCTGAAAACAAAGCCAATATAAATATGGGCCACATGGCCCTCGCATCTCATGTTGGCGAAACCTCCTTGGTGGTTTTCCTAGTCTCATTCTTTTGACAAACATCTGTTTTCCTGTGGAGCAAGTGGTTATATTTTTGCCTAACACATTTTGGCCTTGCTTATCTGACCTCTGGTTTCATCCATCATGCCTAGCATCGTGTAAGTGTGACATGTGGTTTTCAACTGAAGCAACACCCATGTCATTATGAGCAGTGGCAAGGCTTGCACCTGGGCCAGTCCATCCTGTCTGCGTGCCTAATCTATGTGTGCATGCCTTAGTAACACGATTGCAAAAGACATGATTGACGCCTTCCAGCTCAGTCTCGCTAGCAGATGGGCTTGTGGTTTGTGGTTCCAACATTTAAAACACTACCGGTTGCCTGAGTCTGCAAGAAGATCTGATTTGCAGTAGCTTATCTTTGTGACTGCAGGCCATTTCCTGACCTTTCAACAAACTGTGTGACCTGATAAATTCAGCTAAACTCATTTTTCCGTCGTAACATGCTATTATCTGACCTATCTCTCGTGCAGAGGCCTGGGCCTGTATATCTACTGAGGCCCAAAGCTGCTTTTAACTTGGAACTTCTGCACAGAACTCTGTGTGTGTTTGCACAAAATGGATCCTATTTTTCCCTATATCATTCCCCCCTCTAGTTGATTCTTCAACTACTTCTCCTAATCTCCCATCCTCAAAGGGAATCTCCTCGTATATACCAGTCTGTTCTAAGACATCTGTGGTGCTTTTCCTGACCAAGAATGCTCCTACTACGCTAGCTGTCCTTTTTTTGCAACAGGCTAGTATCACCTTAAATACAAGGCACATCAAAAGCAATACAACAATTAGAGGCAACAAGGCCTTGAACAACCCCGACATCCAAGACGGCACCCAATTGAACCAGCCCTTGAACCACTCATCCGGAGCACCCCCTTCTTCGACCATCTTCTATGGGAGATCGTGCAATATCCGAATGGCCCTGGTCAAAGTCCTATTGTCTGCATCATTGGCTGGCACATACATGCAGAAGGCGGATCCAATCTACCCTCCTCCATGGCCGTCATTAAATCTAGAATGTATCTATGCTGCATCACCATTAATCTAAGGGCAAGTAGTTCTTCATTTATGGCATTGAAGCCATCTTCTGTGGCATTTATGGCCTTCCTTAGCTCCCATCTTGTGATCTGGAGCCAGCGGGAGGTTGCTTTTGCCTGAAACAATGGTGTAATGCTGCCAAAGAATAGCTGGGCATCATTAAAAAGTCTGTATTCTTGCGAAACATCTTTCCAGGTTGTGGTGCCAAAGTACTCCGCATATCGTTTCTTCACATGGTGATGCAGCTGGGTCGTTGGACGGCTCATGGGATGGTCATGCAATGTCTTAATTTCCACTCCTGGTATCAGGGAGGGGGTGTTCAGTGTGACCAGGGCGCAGAGACCACTCCAGTTCGTGGGCAGCTGTAGGTGGAGCCGGGCCCCACACTGACAAAAGTGGCCCATTAGGCTGGAGGTGCCCCCATGCATGCCGGTGTTGTCCATGGTGGTATTGCAGTTGAGGTTTCTTCTCACCTTTACAGTCACATTTCCTCTAAAACAAAGAGAAAACTGTGTTAATTGTATTGCTACCCTAGGGTGTGTGTTAGTCCTGTCCAGGTATATCTCTGTATGTTTGCATCCCATATTTGCTGACATTGTCCTACTACCATATCAAATTTGAAAGGGTTATTTGTTTTGTGCCATTCCACAATAATATATCTCTACATTTGAATGTGGCACCAGTGTGCCATTTATCATTGACAAATACTGATCCTGTAACATTGAGTACTGGCCTAGCTGGGGCAGAGGTTTGGCTGAATAGTCACTACATTCGGATGATGGGTTAGACTTTCCTAAAAGTCTCCGCTGTAATATCCATTTTTCCTAAACTGCATAGTTTCTTTTCTGTCCTGCTTTCTTCCTTCTTGATACTTACTTCACTATATCTTCATTTTCTGTCAGAATTTGTAGGACCCCTGGGTGGTATCAATTAAGGTTGTATTGACTCAAGACGTTGCTGGACTAACATGCATTGGTTGTAGCTGTGCTTTGATTCTACATAAAAAGAGGTGCAAAAGATAGTGCGTAACATTCGGGGGTACCTCCTTGGGGTGATGCAATCTATCTACCGCAGTGGCATGGGGAATAAGGAAGCATACATAACAACTGGTATTAGTTGTAGATTGGCCTATACTATGCATGTGCTGGTACCAACTATTTTCAAGCAGAGCATTATGAAGAGGGTGATGATCAGTATCATTTTCACTTCTACGCATGCGCATAATATCTAATGTAGAGAAAAAAATCGAAATAGACTAGGGCTATCATCATCAATATTAACGCACCGAGGAGGAAAAATAAAAGAAAAGTACATATCTTAAAATAAGTGTCTGTTGAAGCTGAAGCTTTGGAGGGAGGCTTTACTCTGGTTGCTTCTCCTGTTCTCCTCCCTCTTTTTCCTGCTCGGTGTCCGAAAGGATAGATGGCAAGGTCGGCGCCAGGCGAATGTCCCTCAGATGGTACCATGGCTTATGTCCTTGTACTTTCATCACAGTAGCTGTGCTGTGAGTTACTGGGAAGGGTCTGTTAAATTTGCTGTCCTTCCAGGTACGGATAAAAGTTTTTTGTGTACACTAGAGTTCAAGGGAAGCCCTTCCATCTACCTCCATCGGTGGCCACAGTAATAACGGATGCATCCACCTTGGGGTGGGGTGCGCATCTGGGGGATCTGGAGATCAAGGGTCTTTGGTCTCCAGAGGATAGGTTGCTTCACATCAACCTTCTGGAATTATGGATGATTCGTTTGGCGCTCAAGGCCTTCTCCCTTTCCTTCGCGGTCAGTCGGTTCAAGTCCTGACGGACAACACTACCGCAATGTGGTATGTCAACAAGCAGGGAGGAGTGGGGTCTCATTGTCTTTGCAGAGAGGCTCTGCGTCTCTGGTCCTGGGCTCAGGATCATCAGATTTGTCTAATGGCAAATCATCTGGCCGGGGTTCTGAACGTACGTGCAGACGGTCTCAGTCGGCAGTTCTCCACTGACCACGAGTGGAGGCTTCATCCGGAGGTGGTTCGTCACGTCTTCCGGACGTGGGGAACTCCTCGGGTGGACCTGTTTGCCACTCACGAGAACGCTCACTGCCAGTCTTTCTGCAGTCTCCAGTATCCGATGCAGGGAGCATTGGGGGACGCGTTTCAGTTAAGTTGGGGCACTCAACTCCTTTACGCGTTTCCTCCCATCCCCTTGATTCCTCGGGTTCTGAGGAAGATTCGCCAAGACCGGGCCCAAGTCATATTGATCGCCCCGGATTGGCCAAGAAGGGTGTGGTATACAGATCTTCTCCACCTCTCCTCGTGCCCTCCGCTCCGTCTCCCTCTCAGGGCAGACCTCCTCTCGCAGTCGGAGGGGCAGGTTCTACACCCCCACCTCTAGAGCTTACACCTTCATGCCTGGAGATTGAACGGGGCAACCTGAATTCTTTTTCTCTCCCGCCAGATGTGGTAGATGTAATTTTGTCTGCCAGACGTCATTCCACCAAATTATCTATTCCTTTAGGTGGTCTAAATTTGTGCTCTGGGGTGGGGAGAAGTCAATTGATCCTTTGAGGGCTCGTTTATCTGATATTCTTCAGTTTGCCCTTTCTCCTGCTCAGCAGGGTTTTGCTGTAGCCACTGTAAAGAGATATCTTTCAGCCTTGTCCGCATTCCTTTGTTTGCCGGATCAACCATAATTTTTTTAATCGCCTGTTTACCGGTTTCTGAAGGGCCTTACAAACAAGTTTCCTCCAACTCCTTTTATTGTGCCTCAATGGGACTTAAATCTCATCTTAACTTATCTGATGGGTTCTCCCTTCGAGCCCTTACACAAGTGTCCCTTGAGACTGTTGTCTTTCAAGACGGTTTTTCTCATTGCGATCATCTCGGCAAGGAGGGTAAGTGAGCTTCAAGCTCTAAGTTCAAAACCCCCGTACTGAAAGAATGGTACTCAGGACCAGGGCTGTTTTTCTGCCAAAGGTGGTAACTCCTTTCCATCTGGGGCAATCCATTACCCTTCCTACCTTTTATCCTCCCCCTCACCCTTCCAAGGAGGAGGAGCGGCTTCACTGCCTGGACCCTTAGAGGGCGGTTATCTTCTACCTTGACAGGACTAAGGACTTTTGAGTTGACGACCAGCTCTTCGTGGGCTTTGTTGGCTGCAGGAAGAGCAGAGCGGTGCACAAGCGCACCCTTTCCAGATGGATTGTCTTGTGCATCAAGATATGCTACTCTTTGGCCGGTAAGGAACCTCCAAAGGGTTTAAGAGCTCAGTCAACTAGGGCTAAGTCTTCCATGTCTGCCTTGTCTAGAGGTGTTCCTGTGGAGGACATTTGTAGAGCGGCAACTTTGGCCTCCCTCCACACTTTTGCGAAGCATTACTGCTTAGACACCGAGGTGCGGAGGGACGGACACTTTGCTTGTTCCGTCCTTCAGGACTTTCTGGTATAGAAGGGTGGACACCCTCCTCCGGGAGTGGGACTGCTGTGGGAATCTTTTCACAAGGTGAGGAATCCACTGGCAGATGTATCCATCAGAAGAACAAGTTACTTACCTTCTGTAACCCTTTTTCTGGTGGATACAGTATCTGCCTGTGGATTCCTCACTGACCCACCCGCCTCCCCGTTGTCCACCCTTGTATACCTACTATTCTGATGATGGTGTTCCAAAATATATTTGTTACTGTCAAAGGCAGTGTGTTATTTATTTTGCCTTCCTATATTATCTTCACACTGTGAGTGCTGCATTGTATATTATGTATTGTGTATACTGTGTGTATATATTGCTGTCAGTCCGTCAGTGTGCCTCGAAGGCACGGAAAAACGGGCGGAACTGACGTCATCACGCCGACGAGGTCTTCTTATGGAGCTGGTGACGACAGCGGAGTCGCGAGCGGAGCCGTGTCTCTGTGACGTCGTCTTCCACCTCATCGGCGTGGACTGCTACAAAAGTTTCCGAATGTTGCTGGCGCAGGGGATATTCACAAGGTGAGGAATCCACAGGCAGATACTGTATCCACCAGAAAAAGCGTTACCGAAGGTAAGTAACTTGTTCATTAGGGTCGGGGTAATCGCTCTAAGGTAGGTAGCCCATTGGCTACTACCTGACACTACCCTTATTGCCACTAAATTGAGTATTTAGGTGGCAACCCTCGACCCAGAATTTCAGATTTGACTGACCTAAAAACGAAATGACAAAGAAGATCTACTGAACCCGATAACTAAGTGCCTGCTGCAGAGTTTTGGCGGGAACCCCTGCCTGCCGCTTCAAGACTCTACAATTGAGGTAAACTGTCTCATCCTGCTGCTGTGTGCCCTCTAAGAACTCTAGAGGACTACCAGCCTTTGCAAACTGCCTAAGAATTCCCTTGGAGTAGAGGAGCTACTCCCCTGCAGACTGTAGGCACTGAAACCGCATAGTCTGGTCCACTAATTTGCTTTTCCCCAGCCCGAGCTGCGCAGCAGCCGACCAGGAAAAGGTAGTCGTGCTGTGGAAGGTCAGATCTGTCTCCCTATTGAGTGTGGAGGGACCAGGACCGATGGATGCCGTACAGTACCAACCTCCGGGGTACCGAATGCCATTCAACCAAGACCGTCGTTGAAGAGTCCAGTCGGGACTCCAACTGTACCAGAGCCCAGCAGCCGCCGAGGGACATCACAACCCCTGAGACCTATTTTGAGAGTGGCCCAGCAGCCCTGGATTTGCCCCTGCTAGCTGGTGGCCTCTGATCGTAAGGAGCATCTTTACGCACCCAGGCTGGCCAAACTACCTGCTCTGCACCCAGACCACCCTGCCTGGGTAACAACGAACCGGCTGAGCTCTCTTGTCCCTAAGGTCCTTGCGATCCTAGTCCCCGTTTGGAAACTCTCTGACTCGCCAGCAAGTCCCCCTGTGCAGTCTGACATAAGAGGACCCCACCCCCCTTCTCTCTAGCACGCCAGCTACCAACTCCACGAACACCCTGCTCCCGGCGACATTCGGGAAGCACAAAATGAACTGCTGGTAGACCATTGAACCATGGCTTCCTGCTACCTTAAACCGGAAGGTAAACCTCTACAAATGTCTCTACTGTGTGCTTTAACTACCTTCTTTTTCCTCTCATAGGATTGTATGGTGTGTAATTGCACACGACTTTGAACTGCTTGCTTAGCTTTGAAAATTCATAAGAAATACAGAACTTACCTTTTGACAGTAGTTCTTGGTTTGAAAATATATATATATAAAAAGGAATTTTGTTTCTAAATTGGTCTCAGATTTATTCTTTGTGTGTGTTTTATTTATTGCCTCTGAATGTACAACAAATGCTTAGCACTACCCTCTGATAAGCCTAACTGCTCACCCACACTACCACAAATAAAGCGTTGGCACTACCTACTTTTGCCTCTGTAAACCAATTGGGGACCCACTGGACTGTCTGCACAGTGTACTTCGTTTTAGTACACTATATAGAGAGCCTGCTTCCTACAGCTTGTTAAGTACTTTAGCAGTGTTTTATTTCTAGTGATCTTTTTGTAATAATCCTTCTTTAGGACACCACAGTATCTTTTTCATTTAGCTATATAACACTTTCTTGTTTTGTTGGTGTTCTTGCCTCTCTTGGGACCGCCATTTGCCTTTCCGGTAACTTTAGGTATCCGAATCCAAAGTCTTCAGAAGCCATGCTGTCAGGCTTAAAGACTCTGGCTCTGGGTAAGGGACCCTTCTGTGGTAAATATTTAAATTACCTGTACTATTTTTATGCGGTAAAAGTCTAGTAAGAATAACTCCGAAAAATAAGAGGCAGAATCCGTGGTATTTGAGGTTATAAAAGGGAATTTATTCCTTACAAAGGAATGATGGTTCGAACCAGGCAATCGAGTTCCGTCACCACGAAGGTTCAGGAAGGGATCAGCAATACATTATTGACAGGTTATAGTATATATAGTAAATGTATTACAATAAAGACAGATGCAGGAGGCGTAACAGCTGAGAAGAGAGATAAGAATACACATACGTAATAAAAAGGCGTTACAATAGGCGTGCATAGAGGCGTATACTAAAAACGTCATTATGATGATGACACAAGGGGGGGCGTGGCTTGGGCGCCGATGGCGATGGTCGCCTGAGAGCTCGGCTCCGGGACTGAGCCCGTGATTATCCTGTAAATCGGCGGCTACGGGGCACCCCGACCCCCATGTTTTGGCGACCGGCCCAACGGAGACCTGCCGGGGCCCCCAGCGTGATCGGCACGAGCGGTGACCCGGTGCAAATCGCAGTTAAGGGAACTGCGGAGTGTGACCCAACATGGCGCCCGGACTTCTTTGTCCCCGTGGCCGGATCCGATAGACTGGAGGATCGTCGCTGGCGGCGGGGCGCCCCCCTGCTCGGTGGTCTCCCGGTGGGGATTGAAACTGGACATCGGTCAGAGTGGTCTCTTCTACTGGGGATTGCAATCGGATGAACGGATGCCCACACCATAGCGGAGCCCACGTTGGGACAACTGGAGATCCCGACGGTGGCCCCACTCCCTGCATCGTACTTGGCTACTTTCTCCTGGCTGACCCACTCCCATGGGAGGCGCAACCCTTTGGAACCGCGAGTCGTCCGGTAGAGCTGGTGACACTCGGTCGGCCGTGTGGGCCTGCCCGGCCCGGCGACGATTGTCCCCGCCTCCTCCACGGTGCCCCCGGACGGCAAGGTGGTGGCACGGACCGCGGCTGGGACGATCCAACGGGCCTTGGAGACGGAGATCTCCGGCACTTGACCTGAGGCCTAGCACCCGAAGGAGTCGTAGCCGGTGCCGACACTCGGGGACGCCTGCCCCGGGACCCGGGCGGAGAACGGCCGGCGACATGGGGAAACCTAGAGGTGCCAAGGGGACTGCCCCGGTCGTCTCGGACTTGGAGACCCAGGACAAGGAGGAACGCGGAGGTCCAGAGGAGGCCGGTGGTGCACCTCTGCAGCAGCAATTCGACCGTGTTTTGGAGGCGATAGCGACCACGCGCTCGGCCCTCCAGCAGGACATTGCCCAGGTGGCGACGAGCCTGGGTCTCCTTAGAGCGGACCACGGCAAACTGTCGGACCGGGTCAAGGAAGTGGAGGGCTCGGTGAAAACCTTGGAGCCGGCGCAGCGCACCCTGGCCGCGGAAATGAAGGAGGCTTTATCCCGGATCACGGTCCTCGAGCAGAGAGCGGAGGATGCAGAAGGCCGCAACAGGAGGAACAACATTCGTGTGGTTGGCCTGCCGGAAAAGGTCGAGGATGGCGACATGGTGGCGTATCTGGAGGCCTGGCTCCGAGACACGGTGGCCCCGGAGGGTTTGTCCTCCTTTTACACTCTGGAGCGTGCCCATAGAGTCCCGGCGGGGCCGCCGCAGCAGGGCCGTGCCCCGCGGCCGGTGGTGGCGCGGTTGCTGCACTTCAGGGATAGGGACCTGATCCTCAATGCCGCCAGACACAATGGACCATTCAAAGTGGCGAATAGTCAGGTGAACATCTTCCCGGATTACACCTATGAAACCCAACGCAGACGGTTTTCCTTCCTGGCGGTCAAGCGCGAGCTCCGGAGTGAGGGTATCCAGTACTCGCTCTTCTACCCGGCGAGACTCCGCGTAATTGTCGATGACAAAACCCAGTTCTTCGACACCCCAGAGGACGCTTGTCACTGGCTCGAACTCTATAGAGCGGGGAAAGGTGGATCCGGCTCTTCGCCTAGACGGATGGCAGAGCCGGGACAGAGGCGGAGATCCAGGAGGACTAGAGGTCGCGGAGGCCGATCGGGGGGTCCCTCAACTGTGGAGACATCGGCGGAGCGGAGGGGAGTGCTGGAGGTGCTGACGGCGCTGTCTGGGTCACGGGACGATGCCACGGCGGAGGAGGGGATCCCGGATGACGAGGGGGGCTCAACGGACTCCGAGGGATCTGTACCGGACAGTGGCCATACGCCGGAGATCACACCACAATCGGTGGAGGACATACTGGATGGACAGGGGTAACTGGGTGTGCTTCTTCAGTTTGGGTGGGGGCCCGGCGGGGGGATGGCGGGGGACGGTAAGAGTGGTTGTCTACCGGGGTAGGATGGGCGGGGTGCCCTGGACTGGCCCCCAGGGGGTCTTTTCGTGACACTGTTGTGGGCTTGCTTTAGTCCTGGTGGCCTGGGCGACGAGGGCCCATTGCCTCCGTCCGGCCCGCACCTGGCCCTTAAGGCCTTCCTGTGGTGGCGACTGCAGGATTAGTAAGGTGTAGTGGGTGGTTGGGGAGTGTGGTTTGGATGGGAACTAGATGGTGCTATTTGGGTCCTGTTCTGGGGAGGGTGGATGGGGAGTTAATTAATATTTGGGTTGTTCAGTTTTGTTTGGGGACAATGGCCGCCATCAGTGCTATGAGGATCGATGTCCTTTTATGGTTGGGACCCAGCTGGGGAGACTTTGCGAGACTGATATGGGACAATGGCTGAGATTGCCAATCTGAAATGTGTTACTTGGAACGTACGGGGGCTTCATACAATGTCCAGGCGTCACAAGGTCCACGCTTATTTAGTGCGTAGGGGGATACAAATGGCGCTGCTGCAGGAAACCCATCTGAACAAGGCGGAAGGGGCGGCGCTACAGCGTAGATGGAGGGGGCAGGTCTTTTGCACCTCGTACTCCGCGTATGCCAGAGGGGCGCTGATCTGGGTTAGAGCTGGGGTCCCCTTCCAGGTCACGAACTCAGTGATAGATCCAGAGGGGCGCTATGTGGCCATTTCGGGGACTTTGGGAGGGAGAGACCTAAACGTTTGCTGTGTGTATGCTCCTAATGTCGACCAGACTGCCTTCCTTTCCAGGTTATCGGGCTCGTTGGCCCACTGCCTCTCCGGGCCCATCCTGCTGGGTGGAGATTTCAATTCCGTAGTGGATGTAGACAATGACCGCTCGCACCCACCCCTCCCTGATTCTCCGGTTCGTCGTCTGGCTAGGGACCGTCGGGACTGGCAGACTCACTGGGGCCTAGCGGACATTTGGAGGGCGCAACACCCCACAACTAGGGACTACTCCTACTTCTCGAGCCTCCATGAATTGCACGTTCGATTGGACTGCTTTCTTGGTTCGCCCAAATTGGTTTCGGCGGCGGTCCGGTCTGAATATTTGACCAGAACCATTTCTGATCATAACCCCCTCCTGTTGGACCTTCGCTGGTTTCCTGGGGTGCCGGCGGTGCCCACCTGGAAATTACGTCCCGAGACCCTTGAGGACAGTGTCTTCAAGGCGGACCTGGGTGACACGATCTCGGAGTACTTTGCGTCCAACGGTGGCACCGCGAGCACGAGAGCGCTAGAGTGGGACGCTTTTAAGGTGGTGGTGAGAGGGTACTGCATATCTAAACAGGTCGGTGTGCGGCGAGTTATCCTCGCGGACCTGGAGACAGCGGATCGGAAACTCCGCGAGCTGGAATTACGCCGCCCAGGGCACCCAGACTTACAGGCGCGCACGGCGGAGGCGAGGGAGGCGGTGGCAGCAGAGGTCGAACGGCTCCGCTGTTTTGACTATAAAGCCTATACGGTTCGGTCCATCGCGGAGGGGGATAGGTCGGGCGCGCTGTTAGCGTGGCTGGCCAACCCTGCGCGGCAGACTTCACTGACGACGTCCATGCGTAGGGCAGACGGAACCCAGGTGTATACTCAGCCTGCGATTTTGAGCTGCTACCGGCAATATTATGAGCGCTTGTACCGCAGTCGCTCTGTCCGAGACCCTGCCCTGCTAGATAATTATTTGCGGCCCCTAGAGATTCCAGCAATGGAGCAGGAGGTGGCTAAAACCTTGGGGGCCGACATAGAACTGGGAGAGATCCGTAGCGCCATTAAAAAGATGGCGAGAAATAAGACCCCGGGCCTGGACGGGCTTCCTGTAGAGTTCTATGCGGCTTATGCCGATCTCCTAGCCCCTAGGTTGTTGGTGGTATACAGAGAGGCGAGGAGGCTGGGGCGCCTTCCAGGCTCGATGTGTGAGGCATTGGTGGTCCCGCTCCTCAAGCCCGACAGGGACTCATCCGATCCGGGCTCCTACCGTCCCTTATCGATGCTGACGGTGGATTATAAAATACTTAGCAGCATCTTGGCCACGAGGCTGCTTGGGCACATGAGTTCTTTAGTGCATGAGGACCAGGCTGGCTTTATCCCCAGGCGTAACACGACCATGAACATTCGCAGGTTGTGCCGCTTGCTTGGGGAACCGCTTGTGGACGCCCCATGCCCGGTTGTCCTATCAGTGGACTTAGAGAAGGCCTTTGATAGCCTGGAATGGGACTACCTCTGCACTGTGTTGCGGAGGTTCGGCCTCGGAGAGGGTTTCGTCAGCTGGACCAGGGTGCTGTACGCCTCGGCGTCAGCCAGGGTTCGGGCGGGACCGCTGATTTCCTCACGATACCCGGTGGAATGGGGCACGAGGCAGGGCTGCTCGCTCTCCCCACTGCTCTTTGCGCTGGCGGTGGAGCCTCTTGCGTTGCATCTCCGGTCGGGAGCCCATTACGCGGGCCTGTGGACCCTGTCGGGCCCGCACTACGTCTCCCTATACGCAGACGACCTGTTGCTCTTCCTGGAAGACCCGCTTGCTGCCCTACGTGGAGCTGCGACGGCGCTCACGGAGTTTGGGGAGGTCTCGGGCCTTCGAGTGAATTGGACTAAGACATGTCTTTTCCCGATTCGCAGGGGCACCCCTACACCTGCCTTGAGTAGGGAGATTAGATGGGAACCCGACTGCTTCAAATATCTAGGGGTGTATGTCTACCACGAACCTTCTGGCCTCCTTGATGGGAACATTGCCCGGGGCATCCGGGCACTGCGAGGCAGTATGGGCTTTTGGGCCACGCTGCCGCTCTCGGTGGCAGGGCGGATCGCTCTGCTTAAAATGGTGGCGCTCCCCCGGCTGTTATATTATTTCCGGACACTACCGATCTGGATCCCACCGACCACGTTTCGACTATTACGGTCCATGATAGTCGGATTCCTTTGGGGCTCGGGCCGCCGGCGGGTGGCCCTCAAGACCCTGATGAGGCCGAAGGAGGAGGGTGGGCTTGCGGCGCCGGACTTCGAAAAATATTACTTAGCGGCGCAGCTCCAGACCTTCACCCAGGAGATCGCTCGGGAGTTCCGGGGCCCCGAGGACAGGAGGGGAACGGGTATGGCCAGGCATGTTATCTCCTTCATAGTGATGAGGCAACGATTGGCCTTGCAGGACTTGTCCATGGAGGAGCGGACTGTTCGCCTGTGCTGGAACCGGGCTCACGCCCGGGGCCACCAGCGAACACCGTATGCACCCGAAATACCGCTGGGGATGCTAACGGCTTTGCCCCATGGGGGTGATTGGTCGCGGCTGGCAACCTGGGAGGACGCCGGCCTACAGCTCATCGGTGATCTCTACGAGGACGGGACGCTCTTGCCATTCCAGGAGCTCATTGATCGCTTCGGGATTCCCCGCGGCGACTTTTTGTTGCACTCGGCCCTTGTTCGAGCGATCCAGGCGCACTGGAGGTCCGGGCAGGCAGAACCCCTTTTATCCCCAGTGTGCCAATACGTGATGATGTCCGCGGGCACGGTAAGGGCGGTCACATGCCTTTACGGTAGACTGCTCAAAGAGGGGCTGGCTCCCCTCACCACCCTGAGAAACCGATGGGAGGAGGACATTGGCAAGGAGATCCCAGAGACGACCTGGGCTCAGCTGGTGCGGCGTGCCTGGAAGGGCACACGCCACGCCCGCTTTCAATTAGTCCACTATTATGTGCTCCATAGAGCATATTTGACCCCGGTGAAAATCAGGCGATATTTTGCGGCGGCCTCAGCGGAGTGCCCCAGGTGCCCGGCCCAGGAGGCGGACCTTCTCCACATGCTGTGGGCCTGCCCGGGATTGTCGGCCTATTGGGAGGAAGTGGGGAAGACCCTGGAGGAAACGACGGGGAGATCTCTTTCGTTGGATGCGGCGGTGGGTCTCCTGCATTGGTTCCCTCATACCCCCAAGAATAAAATATCTAGTAAATTCATCGATTTGGGGCTGCTCCTTGCTAAACGGGAGGTGACCAGGAATTGGAAGGCACGGACCGGCCCGACAGGGAGCCGGTGGCACAGCGAATTTTTGAAGTGGGCGGCGGGGGAGAGTACGCTTAGATACCAGCTAGCTTGGAGGCAGCGTAACGAGAAGGCCGAGGAGACAGCGCTGGAGTGGGAGATGCTCGTGCAGGCCCTTAGGGAGTACTGCGCCCCCGGCGATGCCGAACATGAGGTAGCGGCGCGCCCTGAGTCCCGGTAGACGGTTGCACTTCTCAGCTTTATTGTTTTCCCCATGGGTCCCCAAGAAGATCCGGTTGCGGTTGATGCCGCGCGCTGATGGCGGTGGGGGGGAGGGTTTTTCTGGGATTGGGGGGTTTTAAGGGTGGGGGGGTGTTTTTGGAGTTATAGGGTTGTTTAGAAAAGCAGATGAAGGACAACGAATCCTCCGGGCCGACCTCGACAACCTCCTGAGCCCCCACGGACTTTCGCCGCCCGACCCCAGGGTTGTGGGCTGAACGGCTGTGTAAGCAACTTCCGGAGGGGATCGGAGAGTTGGGTTTCAGCGCTCCGGCTTGAGATGTAATGCTGGCCGATTATGTAAAGATTTACTAATTCCTGCAATAAAAATAATTTAAAAAAAAAAAAAAAAAAAATGATGATGACACAAGTGGGTGGATCCATAAGAGAATCCTGCAAAGTCAGCAAAAATACATGGCAGAGATGCGCGCGCAGCCGCATGACGTGTGATTGACGTGTAACTAGAGGGTGAAGGGAACTTGACATTTAGCCCTACATGAGGAGACAGAAGTCTGGGATGTCAGGACAACCTAGTCCCAAATCATATCTAATATCTTGTGTTTAAGGAACTATATTATCTAGAAGGAAAGGTCTTTTCGGACAAAGCCTATTCTATACTGACTGCTAGTGCGTGTACAAGCGTCTAAGTGTCTACATGAGATGCGAGGGGGCATGGGCCTACCTTGGTAACGAAAGTCATGAATTACTTGCTAGAAGACAGTAAGGCCGGGCCCTTTGCTCTGCAGCTGGAGTGATGTTTACCTAAGCTACTAGACAGGAATGCATTTCTCGAGGAGCGGGGCAGATAACTTGAAGGCTGAATACAGTTTTGGCAGGCAACAGGCCGGGCTAGGCACCGTTAGCCGCGCAGGAAGTAAGACAAAGTTCATGGATACAGATGCAGGTCCAGGCTGGAGCATTCAGAGGCAGAAGCAGGAAAAGCTCGATGGCAGAATTCAGGGCCTACCTTGCCAGAGCTGGAAAACGTGAAAAGTATACCATATAAAGACGGTGGCAAGGCATACTTAGGAACGAAATATCTGACCCATTCATGGCAGATCTGAAAGAGGACATATTAACGTTGGACACAATTGTATTTGCGTCTTCATAGCTTGAAGCGGAGGGAACATACATGTACTTGTGGCATGTACATGGAGCCGTTGGGGTCTAGATAGGGGACACAATTGATCATAAAAATTCATATTTCCTCATTCCCTCCTTGTCCCCTACGGACCCTTCATGAAATATCGATCTTCAGGAATCCATCAATCTGTTCATGTAACATCATTTGCTCTTCTTTCTTCTTCCGGGATCTTGAATGAAAACTTGAACGTGGAATACACGATGTGGCACACAGGCCACAAATCGCTGGTCCACATTGTAGACACAGGCAACAACTGAATACTATGAGAAGGCCAATACCTAGGAAGGATAGGACTTTCCATCCCCAGGCTGACAACACGCTCCAGATCCAACCGGACCATGTCCAGGTGCCTGGATTCTGATGTATCTGGTTTGCAATCTTGTGAAGACGAGTTATGGCTTTATATACGGATGGCGCGTTTTCTGGAATGAAAACACAGCAACTTGATCCGATGACCCTACAGGCTCCGCCCCTATCGGCTAGGATGACGTCAAGGACAAGACGATTTTGGAGAACAACAATCCGCATCGCAGACTGCTCCTCTGTTAAGTTGCCTAGGGCGGAAGTAGTTTCATTCACTACTGCTTCAAGGGTTCTGGTTAATCTACGTATCAGTTTACTATTTGAGACCACACCTATGTAAGGAAAGAGACCTTTATTGAAGTCTGTATATTGTTCCCATGCTGTTTCAGTGTAGTCAACAATCGGGATATCTCTCTGGGGTCTATGGTGTACTAGATTGGTATTTCTATGATAATCAGGAGGGGCTAGGAAAACAGGTGGCAGAAGGAATGCAATGTAACAGGTACCATCCCAATCTAGAGGTAGGCGTATATATGCGGTATGACCACATATAAAGTAGGAATGACGGGAAGCTCTAAATGTAGACTTGCCTTTATCACTGAATTCGATCACAGTAGTACATTTACTATGACCCAGGTGTACTGAACCATTCTTTCTTACACAGAATTCACCTTTGACTGGTAATACTGACATAGCAGGCAAGACTAGTACAGCTTCAGATTCAACATTCAGAATCATGAGGTTAAGTGTAAAATTACCTAATCCATATACTTCATTTTCTAGATCAGTTCCTGTTCTTTTGGGAAGTCCCTCCTTGTTAGGATAACAGGCTTTAAGTAAAGCTGAGTTCAGGTTTCCCCATACCCAGTTGCTCTGGTAAACTACAGTGTTTGAATCTAAAGAGTTAATCAAACTAAACCATGCTCCACAGGAACCATTGTGTGTGAACGGGTACGGGAAGAGAGGCAGAACTCCTTTGTATTTCTGATAGGGAGGAAGTCGGCCACATATCCAACAATTTGTAGCATTGCTGGTCTGATGGAAATGATGTAACATACTAATGAATGTGTTGTTGCGCAGCGCAAATCTATAGGACAACTCATGTGGAGGTAGTTCACTAAAAGAATGTTCGGCAGTAACATTGTAAGCAGGACGAGCACGCTTGAAAATAGGATAGTACATGTGCAACAGTATACTTGCAGCAATAATAAAAAGACTTAGAAAAAACATAATCAACAATGTTACTATACAGTGGCTATGAAGTGATTTACAATATGCATGTTTCTCGAGCTGTTTCTGTCTATTTCTCTCTCTAATTCGGTCTAGAGGATACATGTCAAAGACTAAATTCAACCGATTCACCTTGGAGAGGACTTAAACAATCGAATTGTCTGACTTGCTAGACCTTAGTTTCAGTTTATAGTTTTGAGATTCGGTCTTTTCAACCAGGGGGAGTTTAGAATCAGTCTCTAGAAGGGGGCAGGGCTGAGAGTTCAGATCAGATGGTAGTCCATGAAATTTCTTGATATGGCTAGAGTGTAACCAACCCTTGCGACCCTCGACCTTCACTGCTGTCCTTGTGGTGAGAAGTACCAGTCTTGGGGTATGCCAGCGAGGCTCCAACGGGCTCCTCCTGTCGAAGTTTCTGATGAAAACGAGATCTCCAGGAACCACTTCATGGGGCTTCACCTCGGTGTTGTCGGGAAAGGCTGCAGCTACCTGTGAACGGCAAGATTGTAGTGCAGACATCAAGGAAGCAAGGTAATCTGTCAGCATATTACAATCAACATCAGTGATTTTACGAGGTATAGGCGTCCCCCACATATTTGGTGGCCTACCGAAGACCACCTCGTACGGGGATAGCCCTGTGCGAGAATGTGCTACCATTCTCATGTAAAATAGTGCAACTGGCAAGGCTACTATCCAGTCGACACCTTTCTCTCTACAGATTTTAGAAAGTCGAATTTTCAGGGTCTGATTATGACGTTCCACGAGACCTGCTGCCTCGGGATGTCGGACACAGTGGAATTTCCATTGATAGCCTAACAAGAGTGAAATGTGTTTCATTAGCTCGGATGAGAACGGCTGGCCATTATCTGAGTACACGATACGGGGCAAACCATACCGTGGGAAGAATTCACGAACTAACTGCTTGGCAGTAGTCGGGGCAGTGTAATCTGAGACGGGATATGCCTCTGTCCAACGGGAAAGAGCGCATACAACTACGAGGACATATTTGAATCCTCGACATCGTTCCATCTGGATATAATCCATCTGGAGGACTTCAAAAGGGTGATCGGGAGGTTGAAATCCACCCTGCTCTACAGGTACGCCTTTACCTGGATTGAACTGACAACAAATCATACAAGTTCGGACTTTCTGTTTGGCTGCAGCTCGTAAGTGTTTGTTGAACCAAATGTGTTGAATACTGTCTAACATAGCTTTTTCTCCTAGATGTGCGGGACTATGTATTGTGTTAATGATAACTTGAACCATTGAGTCGGGGAGAAACCATATAGATTTTCCCTTCGTCATCCATCCCTGATCTGTTTGGATCCCTCCTAATTCAGTCCATTTCTTTATTTCCTCTGGTGTAGCATGTGTCTGTATGTCAATTATATCAAGGGCGGGATCCCTAACTGTCATGCAGTGTGTTGATGTCGGAACTATTGTCTTTGTCACGTCCGTTGCGTGATTCCTATTCTGTGCTGTTTGCTTAGCTGTTCGGTCTGCTAGGTCGTTACCCTGGGAAATAATATCGGTGACCTTTGTATGGGCTTTGCACTTCATGATAGATATTGAAGTAGGTAGATGTATTGCATCTAACAGAGCTTGAATGAGGGGACCGTGTTGAATGTTGGCACCGTGAGAAGTCAAATAACCTCTCTCTCGCCAAAGGACTCCGAAGTCGTGTACAACTCCGAATGCATAACGTGAATCTGTGTATATGTTAACCTTTCTATTCTTGGCTTGAATACAGGCTTGTGTCAGAGCAATAAGCTCTGCTGCTTGAGCTGATAATGTGTCAATACAATTTGTTTCAATAACTTCGGGGGCTGTCGTGACTGCATAAGCGGCCACTAACTCTCCTATACTTGTTCTCATACATGAACCATCCACATAAAGTGTCAGGTCTGGGTCTGGTAATGGGACATCTGTCAAGTCTTGTCTGGGTTTTGTCGTAATAGTAATGACTTCGATACAATCATGTGCCAGTGGGTCTGTTCCACTTAATGGCAAAAGTGTGGCAGGATTTAATGTACTACAACGTCTGATTTCTATGTGTGGCTGAAATAATGTTAATTCGTAACCTGTCAGTCGTGCTATAGTCAAGTGTTGTGTTTGTGTCCGGTTCAAGAGAACCTCTACTGTGTGTGGTACTTGTACTGTCAATTGATGTCCTAATACTATGGAATCGCTTTGTCTGATCGCTAGAGCTGTCGCTGCAACTGATTTCAGGCACGCAGGAAGAGCTTGAGCTACGGGATCTAAAGTGCTAGAAAAGTAAGCACATGGTTTGTGTGATCCTGCTTGTTCCTGAGTGAGTACTGACAAAGCAGTACCTTCACGTTCCGTAACAAAGAGTGTAAAAGGCTTACTGTAACATGGTGTCGCTAAAACAGGTGCTTGGCATAAAGCTTTCTTTAAATCTTCAAAAGCTTGTGTATGTTCTGGAGTCCAAGGGAGGACAGTCGATGTCGCTGCCTCCTGGGTTGTCAACTGAATGAGTGGCTTTGCTAAAAATGCGTACTGGGGGATCCACTGCCTACAGTACGAAGTGAGGCCTATGAAGGCCCGTACCTCCTTTTGTGTCTTGGGTGGGGGCATGTCTACAATTAACTGGATGCGGTCAGGTGTGAGCTGTCTCCCCCCCTTGGACAGCAAGTGCCCAAGGTACACAACTTGCTGAGCACAGAATTGCAGCTTCGAAGGGGACACCTTGTGCCCCTTGTCGGCCAGAAAATGTAAAACCGTCAGTGATGCTTTTTCACATTCGGGTTCGCTTCGGGCGGTGATCAGCAGATCATCGACATACTGAAGCAGTGCAGTGTTTACTGGCATGTGGATACTGTCAAGTTGTCTTTTCAGTGCTTGGCTGTAGATGCTAGGACTTTCTGTAAATCCTTGAGGTGCGCGTGCGAATTTAAAACTTCGTCCATTTAAACTAAATCCGAACAAATATTGGCTCTCCGGATCGATTGGGACGCTGAAGAAGGCGTTCTTGAGGTCAATTACAGTAAAGAACGTTGCTTCTGAATCAATGGCTGTCAGTAATGAAGAGATATCTGGGACCACGGGGTATCGTGGTACAATGCATTTATTTAATTCGCGCAGATCAATAACTAATCGATATACTGGGGGTGCTTTTGGATCAGTTCGTTTAAGAATCGGAATGATCGGAGAATTACATATATTGGAGTCGGTTTCCACAACCACTCCTTGTGCAATGAGCTCGTCAATGATTTGCAGTAAAGCCACTACAGCATCTGGAGGTAACTTGTATTGTCTCATTCGTGGTAATACCACTCCTGCTTTGAGTGTGACTCGATATGGTGTAATATGCATACAACCTACATCAGTGGGGCCTTTTGCCCATAAATGTGCAGGTAGATTCTGTAACCGGTGATCCATGTCTCTTGACACGTAGTGACCTTTAAAGTCACGCAAAAATAGTCGTACTCCGTCCGGAGAACAACATATTATAGCTCCTAGAGCTTTCAATGTTTTTATACCTAACAAGTTTTCTGGGCAAGATTTTGTAAGCAATAGATCTGTAGTCCGTGTCAATGGACCAACTTTAAGTGCAAGCGGTTGCGATACTTTGTTAATAGTAGTCTTTCCTGAAAAACCAAGGGAAATATTTTGTGAGCCTGAGAGGGGTGCCCCTGGGACTTCGTCGTGACTTATAGTTGTTCTGCTTGCCCCTGTATCAAGTAAAAACTTTCTTTCTTTCCCTAATACTTGACTCTGTACATAAGGACCCTCTTGATCTACAGGAACCTCAATAAGGGGTAAGCCAACTTCCCTCTCTGGGCTATTTCATGTGTAGCGCTGATAATCTGGATAGTCATTTTGTGCATATTGGTACATCTGTTGTGTCGTGTTTTGTGTTGCGGCAATAGACTGTGGCTGCGGTACCACTACGGTCTGTTGTGGAACTGGCATAGGCTGTATATGTTGAGGTGCTTGTTGTTGGATCTGATCCTGTCTAGGCGGACGTGGTCTCTCCTTGGTTTTACCCGTAGAGATATTATGTTTCAGAACTGCACAATCGTTTATATAATGACCTGGCTGTTTACAATAGTTGCATGTCCCTTTAACGGGAATCGCTGAATTACTGGACTGTGTCGCACCCTTTTTATGACCGTCAGCTGGAACTGACTGAGCGACGAGCATTTTCATTTTCGTGTCTTTCATACGTCTTTGTTCGTGTTCTTGTTCTTCTCTAATTCTATTCTGGTGATACTGTAACATTTGTAACATTTGTGAAGGAGTGTTAGCTTGCCAAGTGCTCTCAACTTTCAATACTCTGTTTTTGACCTGTGGCAGGGAATTCTCGACTAGTTTTGTTACAAAAAGATGTGGATATGAATCACTACTTGCTTTCAGGCTGCTATTAATACCAAAACATTTTTCAAATCGGGAATAAAAATCACTAGTGTCTTCATCGGGTTTCTGTTTGCAAGCTGAGATTGCTCCCCAGTCTTCCTTTTTCGTAGTTAATAAACGTGGCAATACTTACACTAATAATCCTGGTAATGCTTTAGTTTTGTCCCCAAGCCCTACGCCTGCAGTTCGGGCATTTTCTTCGTTTTCTAATACTGTCCAATCAATCTTTTGGTCTCCTACTTCCCACTCTTTTTCTTTGAGTTTCTCATAAATACCGGCAGGCAATAATACTTTCAATATTTTCATAATGTCAGGATAGGTATAATCACCCATGAGTAACATGTCCTTTAGTTCACGGTGGAAACCTGCTGGATCCTTATCATGGCTGGGCACTAATTTTTTCATTTCCAATAGTTCTATTTTAGTTATGGGCGTGTACACAAACACGCGTCTAAACGTATTATCATCATTTCTAACTGGGTGTACTTCGCGTAAGGGATTCTGTCTGTCTATGTAATACGTTTTTCTCTCCATGGAAGGAGCTGGATCATGTTCTGGACACAAAAAGGCACTATATCTATGTCGGTATTCTAGAATTTCTTTAATTAGATCGGTACCTAGACCTCTCCATTTATTCAGGAGTAGTTCTATCAGTATATCAGGTAGGGGACCAGGATCGGAGTGTTGGCCTTTATATAATATAAGGAGATGTTGTATCATGTATATACTAGCTAAACGCTGTTCATCTGGGGTGAGATTCAGAAACGTGTGTGCTAGCGCATCATCACTGTATTTTTCAGAGCTGTCAGCCCATTGTACTGCTGAGCTGGCTAATTCTTGTTCATCCATAGAATCAAGCACATGGTACCCCCTTCGTTCTCGAAGTAATTTATCAGTAGCCTGGAATAAGTGTTCAGGGGTCCTTGGATTTGAGATAGCTGTTTGAAAAATTCTGTTACATTCTGGATGCATCGGACGTATTGGATATTTGAAAGATCTTCCTTTTCCTACATAAGCTATCGTTTGTCTAGCTGGTAATTCTAATTGTCCTGTGTTCATTTCTGACTGTTCCTCCTCCTCTTCCTCCGATTCAGTTTTATCTGCTTCTAATCTTCTTTCATGTATTCGTTCTACTTCTTTTCTGATCTTTCGGCACATGACTTCTATATACTTCTGTTTATCATGTTTTCCGTCGGTTATATTCTGACCCCACCTGGTAAGTACTTGCATTTCCTCCGGCTCTACCTCAGGCCTATCTCTGTTTCTGATCAAGCAGTTTATGAAAAAACGTAACAATAATCTCTGCATATCTACTTTCTGGTATTCCATGGCCTCGCCAATACTTTCAGGACCTTGCCCTGTTTGGACAAAGCGATATATTTTGTCTAAATGTTCAACCATTCCTGGTAATGTCATTAAATAGTTTGCGGCTCGTCGTAAACGTACTGAAGATAGCAACATTCTGTCGTGTTTACCTGGCACTGGGTCATATCTACTATCTGTAAGAGGCTCATTTAATATATTGTCATTAGCTCTTTGCGGTGTACGTTGTGTGCTAAATCCCTATAAGTCAATCTAGTTGCTGGCGGTGGCGTGGAAAAACCTCCTGTCGCACCTCCTGAGGTGCCAAGTCCAAAAGGATTTGTTGGGTGTAGGGTAGAGAGTGTGGGTGCAGGAAGGACTGTAGAAACAGATGGAATGGTCTGAACGTGAGGAGAGGTTTGTTGCTGCGGAGGTTGGTGCAGCTGATCTTGGGGTCGAGCGTTATTAACAGGTGGTGTGCGTTGCTGCGCACCATTAGCATATTCGGGGGCTGCATCATCTAAATAGGAGGAAAGGAAAATGTCTTTTGCGGTCTTGGGATGTACTTTAATCGGGAGTAATGGAGGTGGCAGATCTTTTGGTACCTCCAGGGTGGCCTTAGGCAAACCCTCGGCCAGAAGAAGATACATACCATTCATAAGAGTGTTTCGTTGTCTGTCTACTTGCTCTGTTTTTACTCGGGTACCTTCGTCAATTAATATGTTTTCTCGGGCTCTTTCTGAATCTTCCCTACTTTTCTCTTCCTTTCTGAGCGCTTTCTCTGTGCGCCTATGTGATTCTTTACGCCATAATTCAATGGCATCTTTCTGTGACTGTCTGGCTTTCTTTTTCCATAATACTTCTTCTATTCTCATGATGCAATCTGCATCCCATGTTCCAGCAACGGGCCATCTCTGACTCTCTGCTAAATCCTTGGTGTAGTCCACCCATAGATCAAGATATAATACGGCATCTAGGCCATGCTTATGGTACATAAAGTACCCTGGAGTGTCCCTAGGTGGAATGGGAACAGCTTTCTCGAGTATCCCTTTTCTAGTTTTTATCTGTCTTAATTTTGAAAAAAACGGCATCTTGAACCTTGCTACTTAATTCTTTACTCGGTCTTGAACACAATAATTACAATAACCACAATAATGAAGATCGAACAATCACTCATACCACGACATTTAAAACATATCAAAACATTTTAGAACGAACAATAATAATTAGAATAAAACTAGTTAACTGCATAATACTAAATATACTGTATGTACTGCTAAACAGTACAGATACACTGCTAAAACAGTGCAGACCAGGTTTGTGTACCCAAACCCGTCTTGACCGGCACAAACTAATGTGCACGTCTAGATGCGTCCCCAGCAACGGTACTCACCGGGAAGCACGGAACGGAAGGCCTCGGAAGTCTGGACTGGACTAGACCAAACTGGACTGGACTCGACTCGTGACTTAGATACTTCGGAACTTCGGAATCTGGTGGGCCTCTGTATACCTCGGATCTTGCTCTCTCAGCTAGGCTCTGGTCGGGATTCTCCGCACTCCTCACCGCCTCGTCTGGGTGTTGATCGCAGCCTCAGTCGCCCCCGTTGGCCTGAGGGAGATACAGGAAATCCTGCGGGTACGCGTAATTGTCCGTCCGGCTGCGGCAGGAGACCGGGTCTGCAACGCACCTCCGGCGCGTGGGGTGTGAGAGGTGTCCCTATTCGGGCGCCAATTATGTGGTAAATATTTAAATTACCTGTACTATTTTTATGCGGTAAAAGTCTAGTAAGAATAACTCAGAAAAATAAGAGGCAGAATCCGTGGTATTTGAGGTTATAAAAGGGAATTTATTCCTTACAAAGGAATGATGGTTCGAACCAGGCAATCGAGTTCCGTCACCACGAAGGTTCAGGAAGGGATCAGCAATACATTATTGACAGGTTATAGTATATATAGTAAATGTATTACAATAAAGACAGATGCAGGAGGCGTAACAGCTGAGAAGAGAGATAAGAATACACATACGTAATAAAAAGGCGTTACAATAGGCGTGCATAGAGGCGTATACTAAAAACGTCATTATGATGATGACACAAGTGGGTGGATCCATAAGAGAATCCTGCAAAGTCAGCAAAAATACATGGCAGAGATGCGCGCGCAGCCGCATGACGTGTGATTGACGTGTAACTAGAGGGTGAAGGGAACTTGACATTTAGCCCTACATGAGGAGACAGAAGTCTGGGATGTCAGGACAACCTAGTCCCAAATCATATCTAATATCTTGTGTTTAAGGAACTATATTATCTAGAAGGAAAGGTCTTTTCGGACAAAGCCTATTCTATACTGACTGCTAGTGCGTGTACAAGCGTCTAAGTGTCTACATGAGATGCGAGGGGGCATGGGCCTACCTTGGTAACGAAAGTCATGAAATACTTGCTAGAAGACAGTAAGGCCGGGCCCTTTGCTCTGCAGCTGGAGTGATGTTTACCTAAGCTACTAGACAGGAATGCATTTCTCGAGGAGCGGGGCAGATAACTTGAAAGCTGAATACAGTTTTGGCAGGCAACAGGCCGGGCTAGGCACCGTTAGCCGCGCAGGAAGTAAGACAAAGTTCATGGATACAGATGCAGGTCCAGGCTGGAGCATTCAGAGGCAGAAGCAGGAAAAGCTCGATGGCAGAATTCAGGGCCTACCTTGCCAGAGCTGGAAAACGTGAAAAGTATACCATATAAAGACGGTGGCAAGGCATACTTAGGAACGGAATATCTGACCCATTCATGGCAGATCTGAAAGAGGACATATTAACGTTGGACACAATTGTATTTGCGTCTTCATAGCTTGAAGCGGAGGGAACATACATGTACTTGTGGCATGTACATGGAGCCGTTGGGGTCTAGATAGGGGACACAATTGATCATAAAAATTCATATTTCCTCACTTCCTTCCTGCATTGACAACAGGTCTTGTTTGATTGGTAATTTGTGAATCTTTCCCTGTGTTAGTTCTGTTAGTTCTGAGAACCCGGTTTGCCTTGACCACTGTGGTGCAATTAGTATTAGGGTCATACTACTGATCAGCCTGTGAAGCAGTGGTATCAGTGGAAAAGTGTACTCAAATTTCCTAAACCAATCTATCGATAGTGCATTCCCCATGGACTGGTGGTAATGTTATCTGGAGGCAAGCAATGGCATTTCACGTTCTGGGGTGGTGCTAACAGATCTATTTCTGATGCTCAAGAGTACTGTTTGGTACAGTTCCCATTCGTGAGATGAGGCTTGTCTGCTTGGTCTGTCTGCCTCGACGTCCTTCTCGAGCTATCTCAATCTTTCTTTGACTGGCCCAGTTCCACATTTGTTTGTGCTAATCCTGACAGTGGTAGAGATTGTGTCTCTCCCTGTTTGTTTATGTAAAACATGGTGGTTGTGGTGTCCATTTAGATCAATATTGATTTTCCCCAGAGCTCTTTTTGAAAGGCTTTTAAGGCTAGAAATACTTTAATTTCTAGGATGTTGAGGTGTTGTACTGCATCCTGGTCTTTCCAGACTCCCCTTACTTTGAGATTGTTCACATGTGCTCCCCATCCCATCTGTGAGGCATCTGTTAAGTTTACAGTTAGAGTTGGCTGTGTAAATAATCTTCCTTGTGTTATACGTGACCTGTTCCACCACACTATCTCCTACTCTATCCTTTGCGTTACAGCCAATAGATCTTCCTGACTCCCAGTCGCCTGTGACCATTGATTTTCTAGCCATTCCTGAAATGGTCTCATGTGAAGTCTTGTTTTTGGTATCAACTGGGTGCAAGAGTCCATCTTTCCTAGTAGCTTCTCGACCGTCCTCACTGTTCGAGCTTGCCTCTTCCGGTACAGCTATATCTCCTTTAATAGTGTTACTGTTCTCTTCTTGCTGCGGAATACTTCCCCTTGGGTTGAATTTATTCTGGAGCCCAAGAAAAAAAATTCTTGTTCTGGTTCGGGCGATGACTTCTCCATGTGCATTAAGAACCAGAGCTGATATAGTGTTTTTATTACTTGCTGCATAGGCTCTTTGCATCTTTTGGATGACTTTGCCCTTACCAGCCAGTCGTCTAAGTAAGGATAAACATGTATGCCCTGCCTTCTTAGTTGTGCCGGTACTTTTCCAAGACACTTTGTGAATACTGTTCGTGCTGATTTTATTCCAGATGCCAGCACTTTAAACTGCTAGCGTTTTTTGTCTACCACAAATCTGAGGAATTTATTGTGGCTTGTGTTCATGGGAATGTGTAAAATAAGCGTCTTTTAATGCTTTTGTTGCCATGTAATCCCCTACTTGTAATTAAAGTGTTACCTCTTGCAAGGGTGTAATTTAAAATTTTTACGTTGTATGCATTTATTTAAAATCCTCTAGTATAGCATTGGTCTGAGTGACTCATATATTTCTGGAATTAGGAAATATGTTGTGTAGTTTACCTTGTTTCTTTCTAGTCTTGGCACTAATGCTATAGCATCCTTTTACAGCATTTCCTCTACCTCCTTGAGTAGAAGGGAGGTTTCCTCCTTTCAATGTACCTTTTTCTTTGGTCCTTTGCATGAAGGTGTCTAGTCTAGTTCTATGCCATATTCCAATTGTATTAGGTTTAAAACTCATTTGTCAGTGGTGATTTTTCTCCACCCCTGGAGGAAATTTGTTAATCTGCCTCCTACTGGTGTTGAATATAGAAGATCTTGACGTTCTATTTTTGTCCCTTTGTGCATCTGTACTCTTACTGCTGCACTCTTGGATGTTGGAGTGTCCTTTTTGAACTTTGATGAGTCACTTATTTGCCAGGGAACCCCTCCCCTTTGTGGTTGTCCTCTTCCGCATGGGCGTCCATGAAAGAACGGTCTTACCTGCTGGAACTGCCAGTTTTGTTGCTGTTGTTGACTTGCCCGACTACTGAACTGTAGAGCACCCATTGACTTCGCTGTTTCGTTGTCCTTTTTCAACTAATTCAGTCTTGTCAACTGCACTCCTGAATAGCTGTTCCCCATTGAATGGTGCATTTAGTATGTTTGGGGTGGTATTCATTGACAAACATGGGTTATACATGTTCCAGGAAACCTGGGCTAGAAAGGCAACACAGAGTGGGATATGCGTCCTATAGCGTTCTAGCTAATAGGGGGGAAAGGGGTAGGCTCTTCGGGGGTCTAACCATCTGGGTTGGTGTGTACCTTGGCTGTGAGGTCAAACAGATAGAAACCTCATCTCATGATATCCTCTGTATTTCTCTAACTTTCACCTCAAAAATCTAAATTGCTCTGATTAATGTCTATTCACGCCCGGTCAGCTATGGCCAAACCTCCAACACCCTTGACATACTGTCCACTTTCCTTCAAAAAATACCGGAAAACTATTGGATAATCATAGGAGGGGACTTCAGTTGTCAATTCGAACCCTTGAATGGTCTCCCCAACAGTATCTAAAGTGAGGTGGATTCAGTTTGGGCCATTCCAGAGTCCAATATCCCGCCCATACGAGCTTGGACCCCGTTGGCTTTACAGATGCATGCACTTACATTAAGTAATTCACTAAGGGCATGCAACGGCCGTTTAACATTGGATAGCCCGGGGGAAGCATACATATAACAGACCAGGGCATGAATAAATCATAGACTACATCCTAGTGGACATTAAATCGTGGCATAAGGTCCTAGATTTTAAGATCACTCCCTGTCACAAGAGCGACCACAACGCCCTCAAACTAGATGTATCTCCCCCATGTGACAGAAGCGCTCTAGGCGGAAGCTTACAACCCATTCTTGGACCTATACAGGCTAATGGAGGCAGGAGAATTCGTTGGGAGGAACTCTTGCAATCACAGAGCAAGCTTGCCTCTTTATACCAAAAAATCATCCCCCTACTCACTGTAGCACACCTCCACTCAGAAACGACTGGTATCACAACTTCCCAGACTATAGTTTCCAGTAATCATCAAGACATGCTATCCACTCTGGCTCAATTTTTTGCTACAAGTCGAAAGGCCAGGTCGAACAGAAATCCACAGCACCCATGGTACAACAATCACTGTAGAACAGCTAAGTCAGAGCTCCTAGTTGCCATTAAGGCAAATAATAGACTACAAATCAAGGAAACCAGGGTAACTTCTAAATGAACTATAGCCAAAGCTAGAAGCAATTGGGAGTGTGAAAAATGGGTCAATCTAAGAACCGCGCTGGAAAGCCACAATGTGGGCATTCTGGAATCTGATTAACACCGGAACGACTGAGGGTAAATCAGCGATATTAGCAAACAGAAGGGAGGAAGTTTGGAGAGACCACTATAAATCCCTATATGAAATGACTGAGAAGGAAGTTGGGCCGGTGGTAGTGACCCCTTTCCACCCAGAACCACCAAAAATTGATACCCCCTGTTCACTCTTAAGTAGATTTCGGAAGCTCTTGGGAAGATCCTTTCAGCTAAGGTGCCAGGGTTGGATAAGATCCCCGGCGACCTCTTTCGCTCTGAATCTCCTTTCTGGACCCCTTACTTGTGGACTTCGTTTTACGCCATCCTTCAGGGTATGGCGATTCCCTCAACCTGGGCCGGGGCAGAAATCATTTATATTTATAACAAGCATTGGCATAGCCAATAGGTCTCCCCTTTGCGACCTTACAAGTGTTTAGACATGCAACAGTTCATGTTGTTGCACCAAGGATATTGTACTGCATAACTAAAAACTTATAAAGTTCCAAAGGCGAGACCTATTGGCTATGCCAATGCTTGTTTCGGACTGCAGTGACAGCGGGCACATCGATGTGCGCGTGATCACACTGCTCACTTCTCAGTAGTGGAGAAGTTAGGGCATGACGTAATGGCAGGAGAGCGTTGTAGGGGAAGGGAAATCCTTTAAAGAGTCATTTTCTCTTTGGGTTTCCCTTCTCTTTTTGAAACTCAGGAGCAGCAACATTGTCGTGGAGTCACCAGGGCTTTAAGTTGAAGCTTTTTCAATATTATATACAACAAGCCATAGTTGCTGCTTATTTATCTTATGCAACTACCAACCATTGACAAAGCCAATAGACCTGACTTGCAGGTATGAAGTTACTTGTTGTATCATATATCTGAATGCACTGACAGAAACAGCAAAATACAAGTCGGGCGGCACACTATGCTAAGCACAGACTTTTAGCTAACGTGTTTTTAAGCCAGCCCTTAATTACATCGGCCACATCTCTTTGAGAGACCCCTCCAGTTTTTTCATCCCACTTAAAGCCCTGCCCGTAATACCCGTTACCGTATGAAGTTTCTCTGCTTTAAGACTGCGAATACTGCACCCTCGCGACATCAAACGAGCTCCATACGGAATCACACCTCCACGGTCATAACCCTCGTTCTACACAAGACTTTCATCTTACCCTCCAGCAAAGAAATGAACCAGCGTGTCCCTTTGGTTCATCCTCGCTCATGCCGAGTAGCAGTGCAACAGCGGCTCCCTGCTGGACCCTGCGGAAAGCCGAGCGTTAAAGTGTCTAGCAAACCAAGACACGACAGCTCGCTCCTCCAGTCCATACACAGCTTCATTACCTTCCACTACAAGCATTTGCAATGGAATAGGTCTCGCAGTTGTGAGAGTTAGAGCTATTGGCATTGTAAATGGAAATGCCTTTTATTTACGTTTTGGTTTTTAAAATATAAATAAAAGGCATGGTCATTTACAATGCCAATAGCTTAAACTCTCACAAATGCGAGACCTATTGCATTGCAAATGCTTGTTTAGACTGGATGTGGTTTTCAGTGCAGGCACTGTGAAAGAGGATGCACAGGAGTGGGGCCACGTGTTTTTTTGGGGATCTATAGACAGTTTGTCAAGGAATGTATTGAGGCATCCTATACATATGCTGTTAAACCAGCACAGGTGTGGCATCATCACTGTGAAGATCAACACAATTATCCGGATTTTTCGCAGGAGTGTCAATGAATTGCAATAAGGGGCATACTGGGGCATGTGTATCTCAGATAATAATAATTGTAAAAGAAATTACACTTAGCCCACTTAACGGTCGCCTCTGTGTTCCTGCACATAGCATGTCTGTGCATGCATCCCTGCTTGGGAATAAACACATCAACAGGCAGGAGGTCTGCACGGTATGAAATGTGGACGAGACAAAGAGGGTGAAGGTCACATTGTAAAGAAACAGTGCAGTGAAAGAGGTAGGAGACGCTAACATGCCGTCGCTGCACTGGGAAGGCGGGTGTGGGGTGTCTGATTCCAGCCTAATGCCACCGACATGAGACAAGCTTCAAGTGTAATATAAGAAGCGTGACCCGATGCAAATCTGATGCGACTAATAGTTACAGCTACCAGTGTGCTGTCACTGCAGTAGGGATAGTCGGTTTCCAGTGTGCGTCAATGTAGCAGGGACGGCTCCCAGAGCCCTTAACTGCCCCAGATAAGCACTTGAGATCTCTTTGTACGGGTTCTTTTCTGTGTGATGTGTAAGCGCTATGTGCAATGGGCACACTGCCTAGTAGTGCACACAGCCTGATGACACATAATACACCCCTGAGCGTGCTTGCACTCACGTTCGATAGTTCTTCTGTCCCCCGTGCTCATGCATATGCTCTTTGGTGCGCATGCGTATAGTGTAAGAAACGCACGCTTACACTAATTAACAACTTAAAACTGGAGGCTCGGGACTCCCAGAAGGCGAATCGTCCATGGCTGCAGAGAGGGGGTCGCGCACAGCACAAAGGAGTTGGCCATAGCTGCCAAGGTTTCAGATGACTGTGTGACATTGTCATAATTTCAGTGTAATTTTGAGTGACATTTCAATGACTATGAGTGACACTTTTTCGCAAGCAAATGAAACATATAGGGAAACCTATAAATATCAGAAATTACACCTCTTGAGCAACAAGAAACTCTAAGAGGTCACAGAAGACACAACATGATTTCTCTCAAATTATTTTATGCATTCATTCACTTTTTGTGGATGTAACAAGTTAACCTACACGCATGACATTTTTGTGCATTTCAAATGAGTGAAATGTAAACTATGTCTCAGACTCATTTTGGTGTAAACAATTGGAATTACGGCCTACTACTGTTAAAATATATGCCAGCAGCCTTCAGAGTGAACTTCACACATTTAAAATTAAAACATAAAAATAAGGAGTGGTCACCCCTTGGCTGGTGCCTTGAAGTAGTTCGTCTTTGCCGCTTTTAACCCCTTCTGTGCCTATGACGAGCTGGACTCATGGAGCACAGTCGCGCTGTGCCCATGACGAGTCCAGCTCGTCATGAGGCATTCCCTAGGGAACCAGAGGGATTCCCTTTCAACCAAAATAGCCTCGGGAGCTGGGGAAGAGCTTCCCCAGCTCCCGAGGCCCCCCCCTCCTTTCACTGTAATGACGATCGGCGCGCACGTCGCGCCGACGTCATTACAGTGAAAGTGAAACTGAAATGAGCCAAGAGGCTCATTTCAGGTTTCACTCTCTACGTGCTCAGGGGGCTATCTCAGCCCCCTGAGCACGTACAAAGACGGGAGAGGTATTGTTGTAAAGGGGAGAATCTCCCCTTTCCAATGGTACCCCTCCCCAGTGGATCCCTGCTTGGGGATCGCCACAGGAGGGCGATCCCCAAGCAGGGATCCACCCACTAGACACCAGGGAGGGGGGAGCGGCCCCTGGGGCAAGGGCCTTTGCTCCCCCCCATGTAAGTTTGGCCAAATTTAGTCTTTTTGCCCCCTCTGGGGAGCAGATGGGGCATTAGCCCCCAATCTGCCACCCCGGGGGGGGGGGGGCAAAAAGCTCACTAGACCCCAGGGAAGTTTTTATAGCAATGAAAATAGGGGTGGGGCCCCTAATCTGCCCCTTCGGGGGGGCAGAAAGCCCACTAACAACCAGGGATTCGTTTCTACTTTTTTTTTAGGGTGGGGGCTGCCCGCAAGGGGCACGCCAATGCCCCCACCCACCTGCCACCATTACAGCCTTTCTGCCCCCCCCCTGGGGGGCAGATGGGGCATCGGCCCCCAATCTGCCCCCCGGGGGGGCAGAAAGCCCACTAGACACCAGGGAATTAATAAAATAGAGGTGGGGGCTGCCCAAAACGGGCAGGCCCACGCCCCCACCCCCCAATTACTACATTCTTTCTGCCGCCCCGGGGGGCAGATGGGGCATTGGCCCCTAATCTGCGCCTTCGGGGGGGGGCAGAAAGCCCACTAAATACCAGGGATTACTTTCTAGTTTTTTTTTTAGGGTGGGTGCTGCCTGAAACGGGCACGCCAATGCCCCCAACCTCCCTCCCCACAAAAATGACAGTCTTTCTGCCACCCAGGAGGCAGATGGGAGCTGTAGCCCCCAATCTGGCCCCCCCTGGGGGGCGCAGAAAGGCCACTAGAAACCATGGATTTTTTTGTTTTATTAGTGTTGGTGGTATGGCTCCCCAAAATGGGCATGACAATCCCCCCACCCCACCCCCAGAGAAACTCCAGTCTTTCAGCCCCCCTGGGAGGGTAGTTGGCGGCAGCGGCCGCTGATCTGCCCCCTGGGGGGGCAGAAAGCCCACTAGGCGCCAGCGAGTACGCAGGCTTTTTTTATGCGTGGCAGTGGGGGCTGCCCAAAATGGTCATACCAATGCCCCCACCCCCACAAAAAATAGCCAGAGTCTTTCTGCCCCTTTAGGGGCATATCGGGATGAAACCCCCTTCCCCGATTCCCCCCCAGGGCGGCAGAAAGCCCACTGGGCGCCGCCTTTTTTTAAGCAATGTGCATACCTGTGGATTTTGGGCCCTAGCGCAGTTGGCACGTAGGCAAACCTGTACATTTTTTAAAACTAGACACCGAGGGGAATCCAGGATGGGGTGACTTGACTGGCTCTCACCAGGTTCTGTTACCCAGAATCCATTACAAACCTAAAAATGTGTCCAAAATAACACATTTTCCTCACATTTCTGTTTTGGAAAGTTCTGGAATCTGCGTGGGTCCACAAAATTCCACCCACCCCGCGTTCCCCAAAGTCTTCCGAGAAAAATGGTACCTCACTTGCGTGGGTAGGCCTAGTGTCCGCGTCAGGCAAGGGCCCAAAAGCAATTGAGGAGACATCAAAATTACCTATCACAAAACAACCTGGTTTTGCAAAGGGGGTCCCATGAGTTTGTGGCCCCGGGCTTGGCGGCTATCTAGGGAAACCTACCAAACCCACACATTTCTTGTGGCATCACTGGCCTGACACAAATTTCCTACCACCCAGCGTTCCCCCGGGTCTCCCGATAAAAACCGGTGCCTCACTCGTGTGGGAGGCCCAAGTACCCGCGACAGGCAAGGGCCCACAACGTAGTGAGGCGACATGAAAATTGCCCATCTCAAAACGACCTGGTTTTGCAAGGGGGGTCACTTGGGTTTTTGGCCCAGTGCTCGGCGGCCACCTAGGGAAACCTACCAAACCCACACATTTCTGAAAACTAGACACCCGGGGGATTCCAGGGAGGTATGGCTTGCGTGGATCCCCCAACGTTTCCTTACCCAGAATGCCCTGTAAACCTCAAATTTAGCTGAAAAAATCACCTTTTTCACACATTTTTGTGTGGGAAAGCTGTGGCATCACTGGGCTGACACAAATTTCCTACCACCCAGCGTTCCCCCAGGTCTCCCGATAAAAACGGTGCCTCACTCGTGTGGGAGGCCCAAGTACCCGCGACAGGCAAGGGTCCAAAACGTATTGAGGCGACATGAAAATTGCCTACCTCAAAACGACCTGGTTTTGCAAGGGGGGTCACCTGGGTTTTTGGCCCAGTGCTCGGCGGCCACCTAGGGAAACGTACCAAACCCACACATTTCTGAAAACTAGACACCCGGGGGATTCCAGGGAGGTATGGCTGGCGTGGATCCCCCAACGTTTCCTTACCCAGAATGCCCTGTAAACCTCAAATTTAGCTGAAAAAATCACCTTTTTCACACATTTTTGTGTGGGAAAGTTGTGGCATCACCAGGCTGACACAAATTTCCTACCACCCAGCGTTCCCCCAGGTCTCCCGATAAAAATGGTGCCTCACTCGTGTGGGAGGCCCAAGTACCCGCGACAGGCAAGGGCCCAAAACGTATTGAGGCGACATGAAAATTGCCTACCTCAAAATGACCTGGTTTTGCAAGGGGGGGTCACCGGGGTTTTTGGCCCGGTGCTCAGCGGCCACCTAGGGGAACCTACCAAACCCACACATTTCTGAAGACTAGACACCCGGGGGATTCCAGGGAGGTATGGCTTGCGTGGATCCCCCAACGTTTCCTTACCCAGAATGCCCTGCAAACCTCAAATTTAGCTGAAAAAAATCACCTTTTTCACACATTTTTGTGTGGGAAAGTTGAGGCATCACCGGGCTGACACAAATTTCCCACCACCTAGTGTTCCCCCGGGTCTCCCGATAAAAATGGTGCGTCACTCGTGTGGGAGGCCCAAGTACCCGCTACAGGCAAGGGTCCAAACCGTAGTGCGCCTCACCTGGCAAGGGTCCTAAACGTAGTGCGCCTCACTACGTTTTGGGCCCTTGCCTATCGCGGGTACTTGGGCCTCCCACACGAGTGAGGCACCGTTTTTATCGGGAGACCCGGGGGAACACTGGGTGGTCGGAAATTTTTGTCAGCCCGGTGATGCCTCAACTTTCCCACACAAAAATGTGTGAAAAAGGTGATTTTTTCAGCTAAATTTGAGGTTTGCAGGGCATTCTGGGTAAGGAAACGTTGGGGGATCCACGGAAGCAATAGGTCCCTGGAATCCCCCGGGTGTCTAGTTTTCAGAAATGTGTGGGTTTGGTAGGTTCCCCTAGGTGGCCGCTGAGCACCGGGCCAAAAACCCAGGTGACCCCCCTTGCAAAACCAGGTCGTTTTGAGGTAGGCAATTTTCATGTCGCCTCAATACGTTTTGGGGCCTTGCCTGTCGCGGGTACTTGGGCCTCCCACACGAGTGAGGCACAGTTTTTATCGGGAGACCCGGGGGAACGCTGGGTGGTAGGAAATTTGTGTCAGCCCGGTGATGCCTCAACTTTCCCACTCAAAAATGTGTGAAAAAGGTGATGTTTTCAGCTAAATTTGAGGTTTGCAGGGCATTCTGGGTAAGGAAACGTGGGGGGATCCACGCAAGCCATACCTCCCTGGAATCCCCCGGGTGTCTAGTTGTCAGAAATGTGTGGGTTTGGTAGGTTCCCCTAGGTGGCCGCTGAGCACCGGGCCAAAAACCCAGGTGACCCCCCTTGCAAAACCAGGTCGTTTTGAGGTAGGCAATTTTCATGTCGCCTCAATACGTTTTGGGGCTTTGCCTGTCGCGGGTACTTGGGCCTCCCACACGAGTGAGGCACCGTTTTTATCGGGAGACCCGGGGGAACGCTGGGTGGTAGGAAATTTGTGTCAGCCCAGTGATGCCTCAACCTTCCCACAAAAATGTGTGAAAAAGGTGATGTTTTCAGCTAAATTTGAGGTTTGCAGGGCATTCTGGGTAAGGAAACGTTGGGGGATCCACGCAAGCCATACCTCCCTGGAATCCCCCGGGTGTCTAGTTTTCAGAAATGTGTGGGTTTGGTAGGTTCCCCTAGGTGGCCGCTGAGCACCGGGCCAAAAACCCAGGTGACCCCCCTTGCGAAACCAGTTCGTTTTGAGGTAGGCAATTTTCATGTCGCCTCAATACGTTTTGGGGCCTTGCCAGTCGCGGGTACTTGGGCCTCCCACACGAGTGATGCACCGTTTTTATCGGGAGACCCGGGGGAACGCTGGGTGGTAGGAAATTTGTGTCAGCCCGGTGATGCCTCAACTTTCCCACACAAAAATGTGTGAAAAATGTGATTTTTTCAGCTAAAATTGAGGTTTGCAGGGGATTCTGGGTAAGGAAACGTTGGGGGATCCACGCAAACCATGCCTACCTGGAAGCACACGGGTGTCTAGTTTTAAAAAATGTATAGGTTTGCTAGGTTTCCCAAGGTGCCCGCACAGCTAGGGTTCAAAAACTACAGCTAGACATTTTGCCAAAAAAGGGTCATTTTTCACTGCGAAATTGAGGTGTGACCACGTTGCGTTTTGCGCCGTTTCCTGTCGCGGGCACTAGGCCGACCCACACAAGTGAGGTACCGTTTTTCTCGTAAGACTTTGGGGAACGCGGGGTGGGTGGAAATTTGTGGATCCACGCAGATTCCGGAACTTTCCACCACAGAAATGTGGGGAAAATGTGGTTTTTTTGACAATTTTTTAGGTTTGTAAGGGATTCTGGGTAACAGACCCTGGTGGGAGGCAGTCAAGTCACCCCATCCTGGATTCCCCTGGGTGTCTAGTTTTCAAAAATGTATAGGTTTGCTAGGTTTCCCAAGGTGCCCGCAGAGCTAGGGTTCAAAAACTACAGCTAGACATTTTGCCAAAAAAGGGTCATTTTTCACTGCGAAATTGAGGTGTGACCACGTTGCGTTTTGCGCCGTTTCCTGTCGCGGGCACTATGCCTACCCACACAAGTGAGGTACCGTTTTTCTCGTAAGACTTAGGGTAATTCAGATTTGTAAAGGAACTGTTATTATCTATTGACTTTCGATGCATTTCTGCCTTCCAAATTAAAGATATTGTGTAAAAAATAAGTCATTCTAAAAAATGACTGATAATTCTCATGCTAGTATGAGTATTCCCAATTTCAGAAATGTGCAAATATCTATTGTTTCTAAACTCTATATTTTGTTCCCATTTCAGAAATACATAGGTGTCTTTCATACCGATTTTTCCATGTACACATTTTTACAGAATAATTACTATATACCCGGTACATAATAAAAAACCATTGCAAGTTGCTGCTCAGTTTTTGGCTCTGGGTTCGTCGGGTTCTTGGTGAACCTACAAGTCCTATATATCCCCACAACCAGTAATGTCCAGCGGATGTAATGGTATATTGCTTTCAAAGAGCTGTCATAATTAGACGAAGTTACAGGTGAAAACGTTGACACAAAATGCTGTTTTTTTCAACTAATTTTCAATTTATCCTATATTTAACTGTTAGTTTCTATAAGAAAACCTTGATGGATCTACACAAATGACTCCTTGCTGAATTCAGACTTTTGTCATCTTTTCGAAAATGTATAGCTTTCCAGGATCCATTATTGCTTTTGTACCCATTTCAGCCATTAACTGGAAGGAGGTCAAAAGCACCAAAAATAGGCTATGTCCCAGAAAAATGCCAAAACTGTGTAAAAAATGTTTGGTTTCTGACAAAAGTCTGTTATCCCCGAAAATCTGGGAAAATGGTGATTTCAACCCCACAAACCCTTTTTTGATAACATTTGCAGGGAAAAACCCAGATGCTTTCATTTGCAGCCCGTTTTTCCCATTTTTCCGAAAACCCCCAAAATGTTGCTGTATTTTGGCTCATTTCTGTAACCCCTCTAGGAGAATCCACAAACCCTGAGTACCGTTAGAATCCCCATGATGTTGGAAGAAAAGGACGCAAATTTGGCGTGGATACCTTATGTGGTCAAAAAGATACAGGGGTCTCAGCGCACACTACCCCAAATAGCCAAAAAAGGGCGTGGCACAGGAGGGGAAAAGGCCTGGCAGCGAAAGGGTTAATGTCTGTGATGCTAGTGTTAGCCTTAAGGTGTCGAATTTGCAGGTAAAACAAATTGTGGAAACTTTGCGTCCAGTTGGGATTTCCAGGAAAGGCGAGGTTCAAATGAGTTCAGGTCCCAGAAACTAACTCGTTGTGTGATAAAATTCTAAAACGTACGGACATTTCTTTAACTTTAAAGTTAAATAGCTAATTGAATCACGTGGACTCCTTGCTTAAAGCGCTTTGTTTAGAATGAGCTTTGGTATTTGATTTTCTCAGATTGCACCAGCCAGCTCAGAGCAAACATCGAGCGGTCAAACATGAGTACTTAATGCCCACAGTTCGGTCAGTCCGATATAGCGTTTACAGGTGAAAGGAAGCACAGGCCCGCAATGAGCTGCGTTTAATTCAGTCCCTGAGCAGGTGGTATTCCCGAAGATTCAGCTTTTCGTGAATGACGTTATTGAAAGTTTGTTTCGAAGCGCTCTGTCCGGTGGCGTTGGGTAACAACTTGAAAACATTACTTTGCACGTCTATGGTATTTCTACATTTTTTTAAATGTTGAGCTGAGAGTCACTATTGAAAGTTTAAATGTACATTATAAAGTGCCGTAGTTCTGTTGTGTGTTAGTAGTCATATATACCTCACGCGGGATCTCGATAAGAGATTGTCCTGTTAATAGATATGTCTTATTTTGGAAGATATATCTATCGGTTTGACGCGACGGGGTGTGCAGACGGAGGGACTTTATTGCCCTTTTCTGAGTGTGAAAGAATAGACATTTTAACCAATAAAAGAAATGTCATTCGCGATGCAAACCTATTGACCTTGTTTCCAGCTTGCAATATTAATAATAATAATAAAGCAAGTATGTTTCTGTTTGTAAATAATGCAGCAGTAGTGTTTTTTAGGTCTCGGCTGTCGAAAGCAGCGCATACGCTGCTCTGGGGATTCAAGAGCTTCTTGGAATCAATTCAGATTCCGAAGCTCTCGGAGGCGGAGTTGAAGCCCCACCCATCTTTCTAATTGGTTCTCGTCATGTTGCATGCAAAACGTAGGTTTCCCATTGTAAAGGAGGCTTCTTAGTCCCTCCTTGTTGCCACCTGGTCTCCTTTTGGCCACGCGGCCGGCGCAGTGACACTCTTCCCTTCGTTACTCCGTATGCACTTTTTTTCTTTGCATTCGGCTTTAGCAAAGTCAGCTGCGTGTTTACTTTTGCATCGCGCTTTCACTTTTGCGCGATGCGAAATTAAAAACACGGCTGCCTTTGCGGTACCGCGCTTGTTCAGTACAGATTTCGTCATGGACATAGCAGCCCGTAACGTACATTCTTAAGCGTCTCTTTAAATAAATCACTGCGGCGGACCGATAGCATTTCTCCTAAAGCTATATTTTGAAAATCGTAGTACTGCACCCTGGCGCTGCGTGCAATCACGAGGATTAAAGTTTAATGTGGGGTGTCACTTCAACCTTAAAAGAAATACACCCACAAGGCACCTACGTCACTTCCGTCATTCGGAGGAATGGCGCAAGTCTTTGCATCAATCTCACGTACACGTTAACATGTTTTAATCATAACGAAAGGTGCATAATGGCTGACGTGTTTTGGCTTCATCTTGCGTTCGAGAGGATCTGCAATCGTTTACAAGCACCCGGGCTTCAGAGGGAAACACCCAGATGTGTTATCAGACTGTAATCTACACCTTTCGATGTTTGCGCAGGCATGCAGACACACTCACCACTTCTGTGTTTACAGGTCTCTCTCTGTCTCGCCGTCACTCTCTCGGTAGACAATTACAGACATATGCATGCACACACACATATACACACATGTACACAAGACACAGACGCACACAGACATGCACACACACGTACACACGCATTTACCTACAGACACACACACACACATACAGATGCACACACACTTACAGGCACACGTCTATGCACAGAGTGTAATGTTATTTGTTATCTTGTCAAATATGGTGAGGGGTCATGACTCAAGAGATGCCACCCTACCCTCCCTCAACAATGGTAGTGGAGAGGCCGCAAAACAGGGTCTTTCTGGTGTCACTTTTGCTGTACTGCGGTGATGATCCCGAATTCATAGTTTGTACCTTAGTAATGAATGAGTGTATGTATGTGTGTATAAATATATATACCCAAACATATTTAATCCGTCATTATTTGTAATGACCTTTTTCTGTATAGCGCTGAAACGCCATGGATGCTTCTTCTGCGCTTTATAAACACATGTAAATATGTTATATACACGTTTATTTCACACTGAACAGGAAATTCTGTTTTTTATGATTAATGACACGCCCAAGTCACAATTATCATATTTCTTTCTCCAAAAGGCTGTCGGGACAAAGCTCCCTTTCTTTCACCATCGTATTCTCAAAGCAAAGTTTTGAAGGTGTGCCCTCAAATATATCACGTGACGCACAGTGACCGTGCCCCAATGCCCTTCCTTTACTCACAGATACGTCACGTGGACCCCTACAGTACCCTGGCACACCTCCTTGTAGTGCCCCTGTGCATTACTCACGGACGTGATTGGCCGCCATCTTGACCCTGGTGCATGCATTAGAATTCGTGCTCGCGGTTCGCGTCGTCCCAGATTTTCCTCAAGTCCACCCAAGCTACCATATTCCCTGCATGTACAATGCGGGGTCTGTGGGTTTACTGTTAGCCTCCTTAGACTTCCTGTCAGTTATCACTGCACGGTCTTGCGCTTTGTTGCACCCACCCAGCTTGCCTGTTTCCCAGCATGCTCTTTGATGACCGGGCGCAGGAGCCATGGCTGGGCAGCCAATCAATCCCCCCCCCATAGCTCGTCCTGGTACTACACCTTTAAAAGAGAGATGCTCCTGGAGAGATCTAATTGGCTGAACGGGCTGTTGGAGCAGGAGAGGAAAGGACACCTTTACAAGAAGCTCTGCTGTGTGGGTAGGTGATGGGAGGGAGGGGTTCACGTGTAGACTGCCACCCAGGTTTTGCAAGAGTGCGTTGGCTGTGTTTGTAACTGTGGCAGCATATTCTATTGGAAACCAGGTGTCTAGGATACGCCCCCAGAGACAAGACTACTTGTACTGCGCATGAGTGTTAGTATTGCACAGGCGTGCAGAAGTGTTGGGGTAGGTGTGAGATTTCATTGTCAGATTATTGAAGACGTGTGGCTACACTGCACTGGTGTGCAACCAAACTTTACAGGTGTGTGTGTGATGGCTGTGTAGTTGTGGGACCCCGCTGTGTAGGTGTGAGTGATTAAGTGCTGTTTTTTGACCTGGTTATGCAGGTACGTGACGCACCCCGATGGTGTCACTATTTCTTCAGTAGTGTGATTTGCAGTGTGTGACTACAATGCACAGGCAAGTGACTGCCTGTTCAACTACACCGTCTAAGTGTGAACCTATGCCATGTACAAGAGCTTTTTGTTCAGGGCTTCGACTGAAACAAACAGGAATGTGTCCATCATGCTGGTGTGTGTCGTGCACTGCACAGGTGTGTGGGGACACGATGTAGTGTGAGCCTGCCTTTTCCAGAGTGCCCCTGCGGGTGTCCGAAGATGCTGATTACCTGGACGTTGATGCGAGTGGTGGGAATCACAGTGTACTCTGCGGGAATGTAAAGGTGCTGGCCTTGTGACCGGGATGCTTTGCAGTTATAGAAAGGTGGGAGGAAGGTGATCCCTGTAGTGTGTGAGTGTTATTTCTATGTGTGTCTCTGGTTGCTTTGCAGGTGTTTGGGAGTGCGTGGTCTGGAAGGGGTTGAGTAACTGTTTAGCACGTGGTCTCTCCTCAGGCCTAAGAGTGGTCGTCATGGGCATGTGTGAGGGTGGGTCTCTGGGTTTGTGATAGTGGCTTTTCTATGGGTATTGAAGGGTGGGTGCCCTTCGTGTCTGCAGGGATGCAACCCACGTGGCTCCCATGATGCTCTGCGTGTACAGGAGGATGGGGCATTGCAGATTTGTGAGGTAAGGAGAGTGTGACTTGGGGTGTGTGAGGGTGGATGATCTGCAGGCGTCTGTAGATGTGTGAGTGGGTATTCCCTAGGTGTATTGGTATAGGTACTTTGCAGATGCAAGAATGGGTGCATGGCTGGTGTGTGAGGTGGTTGTTCATTAAGTGGTTGGTGAGGCCAGGTGCTATGCCCGTGATTATGGGTGGACACTCTCTAGGCGGTCATTTGATCCTGTAACTCTCAGGGCGTTCTGCAGGTGTGCAAGAGTGGGTGTTTTTGTGTGTGGTAATGCTTCTTCCCAGGAGTTTGAGAGTGGTTCTTTCAGTGTGCTAGGTTGGTGAGTAGTCGCTATGCAGGTGATTGTGGGCGGATACTCTCCAGGCAGTGAGCTGGTCTGGTGTCTCCCAGAGCGTTTTGCAGGTGTGCAAGAGTGTCGTTTTTTTGCGGTTAAATGCATGTGTGGGAGGGCTGGAGCTCCTCGGCTTGGGGAGAATGTAAACACAGGAGCAAGGTATGGCTGCAGAAGGGGAGGGGGCTGCAGCACTCACTGCCTCCCAAAACTTGATTTATTACTTTTTTATTCGGCGTTTTGAAAATGTTATGACACCTCCCCTCGCCTGCTCTGAAAGTAAAGTACACCTCCACACTGGATTAAACGACCGTTTATGTATGATTACACTTATGTTACGCCACAGTTATTGACCATTCACATATTTTTTCTTGGATTTATCTCACGGTTGCCAATTGTTTCATTGTAAATATTCTTTGAGTGTGCGTGCGTTTCTCCAGCTGTAGTGGGTGTGTAGGGATGGCCATGGGGCTGCTTTGAAGGGGAATATTGTGCCTGTGAACATGTGCTGTGTCAGTGAGAAGAGATAATCATTGAAAATACAATAGGTCTCGCCTTTTATTAAGTTAAAGCCATTTGCTTTGCTATACAGTACCATTAGCGAAGCAAATGGCTTTAACTTAATCAAAGGCGAGACCTATTGCATTTTCAATGCTTTTAAAAATAATAATAATTATAACGAGGAGCCATTCATTGTATGGTCTCTAACCCCAAGCAGCCATCATCATCAGACTTGTGAGCAAAGATGATATTCTCCTCTTAAATTAAAAAAGTACTGTAGGTTAGTTGCACATAAAAAACAATAATCGACCCAGATACAACCCCTCCCTCGCACTCACACAGAATAAACTTGTACACTGAGATCTTAACCGAACTGCTGGGGTCCATGGAACACGCCTGATGTGTGGTTGGGAAGGCCGGCATTCCATTACCTGGATATATATGGAATATTGAAAATGCTTGTTTTATTAGCGTTTTCAGTGTGTCCGTGGGTTATCGGTCATTTGGTGAATCCTGACTCCTCGCGATGAACTGACCTGAGGCAGTGTTGTTATTTTTAGCCTGGTGAGTGGAGGGGGGGCTGCCCATAAGGGCTCTGGACAAGACTCAGCAGGGCTAAGACCAGGCACCCTGAAGTGGCTGTCAGTGTAGGCCGTTCCGAGTGGGTAATTTGTGTGGTCACTGTAGTCATTGAATGTCTGTATGAATTATTATTACACTATACTATGCAACAATACTATTATTTTTGTTAATTTTTTGACTGAGTTTTATATAGCGCGAACTTGACCTGATATTATTAATATCAACAAGGAAAATAACAATTCTGTCAGTAAGATATGACAATAATGTTTTCATTATGATAGTACGAATGCTAGCATTAATAACATTATTGTTAACAGCACATTTATAAGCATAATATGCCACCAGAGGTGCTACTCACATGTACCGTCTCCATGGAGAGTTCCTGCTAGTTGTCCTGGCTCTCCCTGTTTTCTTCCTTTTTGGAGCTCCCCCCGCAGATTGGGGAGCTGCTGCTTTCTTTTTGCATCCAGGAGGCGGGGAGTGGCTGAGGATCCACAGAGAGTGGTGACAAGGGTGCAGGGACTCGGAGGAACTGATCGGACTGGGCCCAGCCAGGGGATAAGGACACTAAAGGGGGAGGGGCGCTGGCTGGCGGTGGGACAGGGGGAACAGTGCTGGGACAGTGGACTGGGAAAAGGCCGTGCACATTTGGGGCATTGTGTAAACTTTGCTGGGGTGGCGGGAACAGTTAGTGTGCCAGGACGGCACAGATATTTCCAAGTAGATGGAAACTGACCGACCTGTTGGGCCGGGTGGAGGGAAAGGCAGACTGCAGAGGCAGAAGGAAATCCCTGCCGGGAGAAGGGGGCAGTGCCGGGACACGGAAACGCCAGGCAGCGTTTAAAGCAGCAGGGCATTCCGGATGAGGGCAGTTCATGGATAGACAGGGCAATGGCACGGGATGTGACTGGACAGAGTTAGGATTGTCCAGAGTACCAGGGAAGTGGGGAGGTTTTGTCCGGTCAGAGTGAAGACTATGCCTTGGTAGTCACCACCATCATGGCGCTGCCTCAGTGAGCGCTTGATGCCGCGTCAAGGCGCTATATGCCGAGGTGAGTGTCGGTATTTTTCAGTCCACACCGATAACCGCACGATTCCGTATCTGCTATTTTATGAGAAGATCACTTTATAAAAGACCATGCGCGCATTCTGACTGCGTTCCCATGCCACGGTGTATAAGTGGATTCCTACTGTAGCTCAGCAGGCAAGGGTGGCACTGGAGGCTAGGTAGAGTTAACGTGCAAGGAGCTGGAAAGGATGGGCTGAATGGATTGACCAGTGGTATTCTGCTTCAGTCAGATTGGGTCTCCTGGTGTCCGGGGTGTGGCATTCGCTGTAGGTGCTGGTGTGTGCCCGTGCCATCGAATTTAGTTTGTGGCACGTGCATACACCCACCACGGAGCCCAGGTGTCTGTGTTGTGGCTATAACCCCTAATGGGCTCCTCCGTGTATGTCTGTTGGAGCCTGGCAGGTGTATGAGGGCGACTGGTGATGACAGTGCTAGAATATAGTGCTTATGTAAAGTGCTCCAAAAGCTTCGGGTTGAGTTTGCGCTATATAAATGTTAAGATATTAAGAAAAACAAAGTAAGAAAAAGCAGCTACACAAGCCATGCACACCTTGGAAGGACGCCCAAAGATGCGGAAATCCTACTAAAACAAGCCTGTTACCATATGAAGAGCGTTCTCACAGCGCCCAATTAGAGAGCCGGACTGGCACGTGCAAGGCAGCGTGACAAAGCTTCTGATAAGACACTTCGTCACGACAGCCGTAATGCAGGCGAGCCAGTCCGGATGGGCCGGACAAAAAAATGAAAAGTAGGCACCCTAGAAACCTTATTTCCAATGGCAGCCCACTGTTTAACAAACGGTGACGCAAGTCAATGGGAATAAGGGCGGGGCTTCAAGCCCTTTTCTCAAAGTACTCATCTGCAATAAATCTCGCCGAGCGAGCTGTGCATGTGCGCAGCAACGCTAGGGGAGACCTAAAAAGGGCTCCCCGCTGAGCCCAGCAAACTACCGCCCCATTAGCCTAATTGATGTAAGCCAGAAAATCTATGCACGTGTGTCAGGTCCCCAACTAAGAGGTCTCACATCAGGAAAGGAATGATGGTTGCCGTGTTGTCCAAACTGTGTGAACAGCATTGGGTGCAAGGGCGATTGCAACATGGCGGCTGTGCGTTCCATAATAGGAAACGGGTCAGCGCTCTAGTCAGATTGGCAGATTGGAGAGTTACCGGTGAGGCGCGCGGAGAGCTGCGCACTTCACCTGAACTGTAGGAGGAGTAGGAGGTGTCTTCAACGCGTCGCGCTAGTTTAGGGAAAAGAAGCTACGCGTCGCGAGAATCCTGAGGAAATATTTGAGTTTGTGTACAGCCAGCTGCCCCAAGTAAGACAATTCCAATTTTACCTGAGAAACGGTCCGTTAAAACTGGTAACAACGCATGCTTGCCAGAAGCTCCTGAGGAAATATTTGAGTTCGTGTACAGCCAGCTATCCTAAGTAAGACAATTCCAATTTACCCGAGAAGCGGTCCGTTAAACTGGTAACAGCGCATGCTTGCCAGAGGCTCCGCTTCCTAAGGGCGAGTGCGCAGTTTCTTCTGAAGATGATTTCAAGTGCGAGTCTAGAGTCAGCACAAGTCTTGAACAAAAATAGTACTAGGTTATTCGACGTGAGTTCTGAGAGGCGACGGCATTTTCGTTTGAAGCTTATGCCGTTTCCTAACAGTTTTTCACACAACTTAGAGATTGAAAACACGCATGAGGTAGAATCCATATGACTACGAAAAGTGAGAGAATATAATACTACAGCGAAGCAGCAGAGGTTACATAATAAGATATAAATACACATAGGTGAAGAAGAAAGAGAATACTTAACAAGGCTTCGGTTCTCTGTCCTGTAAGTGAGCACCAGTGAAGAGAAATTGAGGTTAGAGATAAGAGAAAGAATATCCAATAACACAAGCCCATTATATTACAGTGAATAATACTAAGAACAGAAGAACACGTAGCCTAAGAAGAGAAGCAAAGGCACACAGCTCCTGGGTGTGTTATCAAGCGAATGAGGAGAATAAGGTGAGAAGGAGAAGAGGAGTCAGAGAGTGATTTACATGTAATTTATTTTTCAGCATACAAGAACAGTAGAGCAGAAGAAAAGAATAGACAACATAAGAAGAAGAAGAAAGGAAGACTACACGTGTGTGCATTCTCTTCTCTGTCCAATTCCCCTTTCCCCCTAGGGGCTTTTCTGGCTACGCATTAAGACTGTGCGTGGCTGGGGAGTTCGGAGGAGGAATTGGGAGCTTACGTCGTTCTGCTCCTGTGTCACTCACCAGCGAAAGAGAAGAGCTGGTTCTGACAGAGTGAAGTGCCCACGAGGTATAGGCACCTGAGCAGAATGGCGGAAGGTTTGGATTTAAAGAAGTTGGGGAACATTTTGGATGAGATACAAAGAGAATTAATTACAGTTAGAGAAGAAAATAGAGAACTCAAAAAAGATACCACAGAATTGGTACAAAGAATAGGGAGTTTAGTTTCGGAAGATGGGTTTAAGATATCTTCCCCAGTTTTGGGTTCATTTGGGGAATCGGCTTCATCCCAGTCAAAAGTAAACACACAAGTAATACATTCACTATCTCCGGTGATTCCCCTAGCACCCCCAGAACGCTTTAGTGGAGACCCCCCAGAAGGCTCAAGCCTTTTTAACACAATGTTCCTTGCACTTTATGTGCAGACCTGCCCTGTTTCCTGATGCGCAGTCTCGTGTGGCATTTATCCTATCTTACCTAAGTGGGGATGCCGCAGCTTGGTCAATGCCCTTAGTCACCAGAAACGACCCTGTGCTATTTAATTTAGATGACTTTAAGAAAGAGTTCATGCGAATTTTTGATCGTCGAAAGGTGTCTCAAGCTACAGATAATGAACTTTTGGAGATCCGACAAGGAAACAGAGAGTTAGTGGCATACTTGGCACAATTCAACAAGTTGGTGTTAGAGACGGAATGGCCAGAGAACAAACGAGCAGCAGTATTTTATCGGGGGCTAAAGGATGAATTAAAGGATGCCTTAGCGCAAGTTCCCAAGCTTCCTACTGACATCTCCGCTTTGGTGGATCTAGTATTGGAGATTGATTTTCGACAGAGCGAGAGAAGGGGCGAGAAGAAACGAGATTATCGACCCTGTGTTCCGCGCTTTGATAGAGCCAGATATGAACCTCACAAGGAACATGATTCAAATCGCGGAATCGAGCCCATGCAAATAGGAACTATTCGTGGACCTCTTACAAAGGAGGAGAAGGAAAAGAGGCGGAACAATAAATTGTGTGTCTATTGTGGAGGAAGCGGGCATTTTGTTCGGGATTGCCCCAAAAAGCCCAAGACACAGTCGGCGGAAAACGCCACGCGCCACCAGTAGATGGAGTTGGACTGGTGGTTGCCGAAACAAATTCAGCTCCAAAGAATCATGCTTTGGCGAATGCCTTGCAAGCAGCCGCTCCTCATTTGGTGATATCTGTAACTCTGAGCAATCGAGAAAATAGAGGGAAACAGGTTGCTGTGATGATAGACTCTGAAGCAACAGGTAATTTCTGCGATTTACGATTTGCTGAGAGAATTGGATTACAAGCAATCCGGAAAGAGACGAGTGAGCCAGGCAGAGCCGTAGACGGTACCAATCTGTCATCAGGCCCCATCGTGAGCCACACAGAACCAGTGCAACTAGAAACTACTGAAGGTCATCGCGAAATTTTACAATTCAATTTAATTGACGCCCCACAGTTTCAAATGATCTTAGGGTTACCTTGGCTCACCGAGCATAACCCCACCATAGATTGGGGAGCAAGAACGATAACCTTGAACTCAAACTACTGCAAGGAAAATTGTCTCAAAGACTGTAAAATCAGAACAGATAAACCTCCTGCCTATCATTTAAGTGAAAATGAAAATTCTGTCTGATAGATACGGTAACCTTACCTGAAAAGTATCAAGAATACCAGAATGTCTTTAATGAAGTCGAAGCAAAGAAATGACCTCCTCACAGGGAGTATGATTGTAAAATAGATTTGGAACCTGGAGAGAATTTACCCTGCAGTATAATCTATGCTTTGACCGAACAAGAGGATAAACATTTAAAGGATTATCTGGCAGAATATCTAGAGAATGGTTTAATTCGGCCTTCGCAGTCTCCAGTTTCTTCCCCCTTGTTTTCTTTATTCCAAAGAAAAGTGGATTACGCACGTGCATAGACTACAGGGCAATAAACCGGATAACAATCAAGAACCGTTACCCTTTACCTCTGATTTCCACTCTTCTGGACCAGGTGAAAGAAGCTAAAATCTATACAAAACTTGATTTGCGAGGAGCATACCACCTGGTCCGAATCAGAGAAGGAGATGAGTGGAAGACGGCATTTAGAACTAAGCAAGGTTTATTTGAATACCAGGTGATGCTGTATGAGCTATGCAATGCACCAGCAGCATTTCAACATTTTATAAATGATGTGTTGAAGGATTGCATAGATCAGATAGCGATTGTATATATTGATGATCTACTGATTTACTCGATGGAAGTAGAGACACATGAAGAACATGTCAAAAAAGTACTACAAAGACTTCGTGAGAATGGGTTATTTGTCAAATTGGACAAATGCGCCTTTGATGTAACCTCAGTCGAGTTTTTGGGATTTGGACAATTCGGCATGCGGAGGACTGGTCTGAGTTTCGGCCGCTGAGCCTTGGTACTTCTCTGTCAGAACTCTGTAAAGCTAAATAGGGCTCCCCTGCCGACCCCTGTCCACCAAAGTTTTTTAAAATCCTGGCCCCATGGCTGAACCCCGTACTTAATTCTATTTTGAACTCTTCCTTAAAAATAGGCACCTACCCGGCCAAATGAAAAAACGCATTTGTCCAGCCAATTCTGAAGAAAGAAGATGCAGACCCAGCAGATTTAAAGAACTTCAGGCCTATCTCACTCCTTCCGCTACCAGCTAAGATACTTGAGAAGGCAGTTCAAATTCAGCTGGCCGAATTCCTGGAGTCTCATAAACTTCTTCACGACTCACAGTCTGGCTTCAGGGCAGGCTATAGTACCGAGACTGCCTTGCTAGAAGTGGCAGAATCTGTAAGGGAGACGATGGACCAAGGGAGCTGTGCGATGTTCGTGCTGCTGGATTTATCAGCAGCATTTGACACTGTGTCTCACCAGATCCTCCTAGAAAGACTGGCCGCACTGGGAGTGAGGGGAACCACCCTGAAGTGGTTCCGCTCCTTTTTGGAGGGGCGCTCCCAGAAAGTGCTCATTCGGCCGTATGTGTCCTCTCCTAGCCCTTTGATATCTGGAGTCCCGCAGGGCTCGGCTCTCAGCCCTTCCCTGTTTAATGTCTATTTGGCCCCTCTGGCCCCTATAATTGAACAATTAGGGGTGAAGGTCATCTCCTATGCTGATGACACTCAGCTTGTGTTTTCCTTTAGAGAACACTCGGAAACTGCATTCTCTAACTTTAGGAGATGCCTTCTAAAAGTGGCGTCCTGGATGACTGACAATTGTATGAAACTAAATGCTGAAAAAACGGAGATACTCTTTTTTAACCAACCTTCTCCCCCCAGATCAGAACTCTGGTGGCCTGCGGAACTGAACCCCCCGCCGGTACCATCAACTTCAGCCAGAAATCTAGGATTTAAATTCGATGCCAATCTTTCAGGCAAACATCAGGTAGGCCAGGTTTCTGCTGCTTGCTTTTGGAAACTGAAAGCCCTGAGAAGATTCCTGAAGCTAATGCCTATTAGCTGTAGAAAATCAGTAGTCCATGCATTGGTAATCTCCCAGCTGGACTATGCCAATAGTCTTTATCTTGGGATGCCAGAGTATCTTGTCAGAAAGTTGCAGATTATACAAAATGCAGCAGCAAGACTCATTAGGAATGTCCCTTTTCGCCATCATATATCACCACATCTCCGGAGCCTTCGTTGGCTACCTGTAAAGAGACGCATTGAATTTAAGGCACTATCTTTCGCCTTTAGAGCATCCCGAGGCCTGGGGCCTACCTACCTTAAGAATAGACTCCAGAAATACCATCAAACTAGGGCACTTCGCTCTAATCAACAGGAGTTACTGGTAACCCCTCGCTTTAAGAAAGCAAGGATTGGTGGCAGGGCCTTTTCGGTAAGAACTACCACTCTAAGGAATTCTATGCCAGAACACCTACGGAAATCCCCATCAGAACGGATTTTCAGGAAAAACCTGAAAACATGGCTGTTCAACCAGATTTAATTACTTTCAGTGCACCATCACCCTCTCTGCTCCTCTGCAAGCGCCGGGACACCTCCGTTGGAGGTAGCTGCACGCTCTATAAATGACAGTAATAATAATAATACTTGCTCCTGGAGGAATCACCATGGATGAACACAAGATAAAGGCGGTGATTGAGTGGAAATCCCCTACATCAGTTAAGGAAATCCAAAGTTTCATAGGATTTGCCAACTTCTATAGGAGATTTATCCAAGACTTCTCAAAAAAGTTAATCCCAATCACACGTTTATTGAAGAAGGGAGTCCCTTTCCAGTGGAATGCGGAAGCTGAGGCAGCATTTGTGCGATTAAAAAAAGATTTCACCACAGCGCCTATTCTGTTGCATCCAGATCCCGCCGAACCATTCTTTGTAGAAACGGATGCATCGAATCTGGCCTTGGGAGGAGTGTTATCACAGAGACACAAAACTACGGGTCAACTCCATCCAGTGGCCTTCCGCTCTCGAAAATTAACACCCCCAGAAATTAATTATACTATCACAGAAAAAGAATTACTGGCCATTAAGGATGCTTTCAAGGAATGGAGGCATTATCTGATGGGAGCTCGGCACGTAGTAACAGTGTATACTGATCACCGAAATTTGAAATTTTTAAAATCAGCCAGAACTTTAACTCCCAGACAGCTACGCTGGTCCTTGTATTTCTCTTAATATGATTTTGTAATTACTTATCGACCCGGAACCCAGAATGGAAAGGCGGATGCCCTATCCAGATTAGAGACGGAAGGAGTTACGGAAAAGGTTCTAGATCAGGCAATTATTCTAGCCGAAAAGGTAATCAACGCCGTATTTCAAGAAACAGTTGAGAATCGAGAGAAAACTGATACTCTGAGTTGTGAAGAAATGAGGAGTTGGTTAAAGGAAGATTTCAGGAGAGAAATTCGAGAAGGTCTACCCTATCACAATGGAGCATTATACTTGTCCACTCCAGAGATGCAATTAAAGGCTTTAAAAGAATGTCATGATAGTATCCTAGCAGGACACAAAGGCATAAACAAGACTAAGGAATTGGTGCGCAGACGATTCTGGTGGCCAAACATGATCAAGGACATACATCAGTATGTGGCAACTTGTGAGACTTGCGCAAGAGGAAAATCAGAAAGAAGACGTCCACAAGGCCTGTTACAGCCTTTACCCACCCCTCCTTTTCCTTGGCAGACTGTAACCTTAGATCTCGTAGTAGATTTGCCCTCTAGCCATGGTTATGATACCATTTTAGTTTGTGTGGACGCCTTTACAAAGATGGCGCATTTTGTGCCTTTAAAGGGGGTGCCATCTGCCAAGATTTTAGCGGATGCTTTCAGCCAGCATGTAGTTCGTGCACATGGCATACCTAAGGTTTTGGTGTCAGATAGGGGCTCTCAGTTTCTGTCACATTTCTGGAAGGCATTCACTAAGCGTTTGAACATAGAGAACAGATACACCACTAGTTTCCACCCAGAGTCTGATGGACAAGCAGAACGCACCAATCAGGAACTGGAACAGTATCTAAGAATGTGTCTATTAGAACAGGAAGGAGACTGGCCAGATCATCTATGGGCAGCAGAATTTGCACATAATAACACTACAAATGCTTCTACTGGTTACACTCCGTTGTTCCTGAATGCTGGTAGACACCCACAACATTCATTAAACTTTCAAGGAGTTGATGTTCCCGCAGTATCTGATTTGGTAGAACAACTGACACAAGTACATAGTAGAGCTATCCAAAATTTAACTGTAGCAAAGGCAAATTACAAACACTATGCAGACAAAAAGAGAAGAAAAGAACCTGAGTTGGTAGTGGGAGACAAGGTTTGGTTAAATACAAGAAATCTCAGACTAAAAGGGGTTAGAAAGTTTCAACCCCGATTTATTGGACCTTATCCAATAGAGAAAAAGTTAAGCACATTAAATTATCAGTTAAAATTACCCAAGAAGTTACGTACACACCCAGTCTTTCATGTTTCCTTACTAAAAAAAGCAGTACCAGTAGTTAGACTAAGTAAGACCCCAAAGCCAATTCAAACTGAGAAAGGAGAGGAGTTTGAAATTCAACAGATCTTAGACTCTAAGCTCCAAAAAGGAAAGTTATATTACTTACTAGACTGGAAAGGTTATGGTCCTGAGGAGAGATCTTGGGAGCCAGAATCTGAAGTAAATGCTCCACGACTAATAGCAGACTTTCATAGAAGATATCCAAACAAGATCCAGAAGGAAGGAAGGTCTTTGAGGGAGGGTACTGTCAGGTCCCCAACTAAGAGGTCTCACATCAGGAAAGGAATGATGGTTGCCGTGTTGTCCAAACTGTGTAAACAGGATTGGGTGCAAGGGCGATTGCAACATGGCGGCTGTGCGTTCCATAATAGGAAACGGGTCAGCGCTCTAGTCAGATTGGCAGATTGGAGAGTTACCGGTGAGGCGCACGGAGAGCTGCGCACTTCACCTGATCTGTAGGAGGAGTAGGAGTGTCTTCAACGCGTCGTGCTAGTTTAGGGAAAAGAAGCTATGCGTCGCGAGAATCCTGAGGATATATTTGAGTTTGTGTACAGCCAGCTATCCTAAGTAAGACAATTCCAATTTTACCTGAGAAACGGTCCGTTAAAACTGGTAACAACGCATGCTAGCCAGAAGCTCCTGAGGAAATATTTGAGTTAGTGTACAGCCAGCTATCCTAAGTAAGACAATTCCAATTTACCCGAGAAGCGGATTGTTAAACTGGTAACAACGCATGCTTGCCAGAAGCTCCGCTTCCTAAGGGCGAGTGCGCAGTTTCTTCTGAAGAAGATTTCAAGTGCGAGTCTAGAGTCAGCACAAGTCTTGAACAAAAATAGTACTAGGTTATTCGACGTGAGTTCTGAGAGGCGACGGCATTTTCGTTTGAAACTAATGCCGTTTCCTAACAGTTTTTCACACAACTTAGAGATTGGAAACACGCATGAGGTAGAATCCACATGACTACGAAAAGTGAGAGATTATAATACCACAGCGAAGCAGCAGAGGTTACATAATAAGATATAAATACACATAGGTGAAGAAGAAAGAGAATACTTAACAAGGCTTCGGTTCTCTGTCCTGTAAGTGAGCACCAGTGAAGAGAAATTGAGGTTAGAGATAAGAGAAAGAATAACCAATAACACAAGCCCATTATATTACAGTGAATAATACTAAGGACAGAAGAACACGTAGCCTAAGAAGAGAAGCAAAGGCACACAGCTCCTGGGTGGGTTATCAAGCGAATGAGGAGAATAAGGTTAGAAGGAGAAGAGGAGTCAGAGAGTGATTTACATGTAATTTATTTTTCAGCATACAAGAACAGTAGAGCAGAAGAAAAGAATAGACAACATAAGAAGAAGAAGAAAGGAAGACTACACGTATGTGCATTCTCTTCTCTGTCCAATTCCCCTTTCCCCCTAGGGGCTTTTCTGGCTACGCATTTAAGACTGTGCGTGGCTGGGGAGTTCGGAGGAGGAATTGGGAGCTTACGTCGTTCTGCTCCTGTGTCACTCACCAGCGAAAGAGAAGAGCTGGTTCTGACAACGTGCCCTCCTGGGCCGATTACAGGCCTGGATAGAAGAACATAATGTACTCACACCCCTCCAAGCTGGGTTTAGGGCCAAGATCTCTACCATCAATCACATTTTTAGATTACACCTCTGTGACCATAGAGGGTGGCAGCCTCTCATTTTTGTTGACCTTAAATCTGCTTTTGATTTAGTTCCGAGGGATAAATTGTGGGAGATATTAATGGAATTAGGGGCTCCAGATTACCTTTGCCACGAGATGAAACGCCTCCATCAAGGCAACTATGCTCAAATAAAATATGGCAAAACAGAGCTCTCAGCCCCCTTCCCGGTTGAAAAAGGCGTACGCCAAGGTTGCGTCCTGGCCCTAACTCTCTTCTCCCTTTTTATAAACAGGTTAATAGAGTTCCTGATTGGAGGAAAAGACATTGATGCACCCCGGCTAGCAAACCGTAAGATACCTGCCCTGATGTTCCCAGACGACACCCTCTAACTCTCAAAATCCCCCATGGGTATGCAAAGGGTCCTTGATGCATTCAGCACCTTCTGTAATAACAGGGGTTTGGAGATTAATTTACAGAAAACCAGATACATGGTTTTAAATGCAAACAAAATCACACTTGCCCGAACCCCTGTTTAGACGAATGGCCCTAGATAGGGCATCGATCTTCGAATATCTCGGGATCACTCTAACCGAAAAAATGGACTGGGGGGCCCAAATAAACAAGCATTGGCATAGCCGATAGGTCTCGCCTTTGGGACCTTATAAGTGTTTAGCCATGCAACAGTTGATGTTGTTGCAGGAAGGAAATTGTGCTGCATAACTAAATACTTATAAGGCCCCAAAGGCGAGACCTATTGGCTATGCCAATGCTGGTTTCTCTTGCGCGCACAGAGATTGCCCTCTTGATTTGTTAAGTACCGACTGAATTGAGGCTGCTGACATACATCAAACCGGTTGGGGTTCTGCCTGAAATGTGTGTGAGCTGGTGCAAAACGTATTTGTAATAAAATGCATGTAATAGATGCTTGCAGTTAAAAACAGCATAAGGAATCTGACCACGCCTTTGTGACCGTGTTTATGCCAATTATCAGTCAGCGGGGTCCATAAATCTATGGAGGCGACAGGAAGCCGGAAAAGCTCTTTCCAGTCACTTGTGCTCACCGTGAAAATTCACTTCTGAGCAGCGAGAACATTAAGTAAATGCAACACGAAATGTAGCGTGCCGCTCTGTCTTGGAAAGGTTACAGCCAGTTTAGGATTCTGGAATGCTCCCCAAAGCAGTAAGGATTAGAAAGTGCAGAAGTTGGCGTTGTTGAGTGACTTCCCGTGCTGTAGTACATGCCAAGCCCAGGGCAAAGCTGGAGCCTGGCATCTGGCCCATTAATGTCTTTGGTGGGGGTCTGAGTGCCGTTTGCACACAGTGTCACTTTGGTAACACATAATTAAACACATAATTAAAATGTGTTTTATTGCACGATCTAGACCGCCATTAAACTAATGCTGCTGAATTAGGAAGTGACCTTTCAAGCGCTGGAAAACAAACGATATGCCTATGATGAACAAGCGCGCGCCTCGCGCTGAATGTTTAAAAACAAGCATTGGCCACGCGGCTCACTGAGAACATCAAAGCGGCCGAAAGGGGAGAAAGGAGGGGTGAGTGCAAGCCGAGGTGACAAGAAGGGGTGGGCGAGAAGGGAGGGGGGAATGCCAGCAGCAGAGGAGCCTGATCAAAGCTGGCGAAAAGGGAGGGGGGGGAGGGAGTGCGAGCAGCAGCTGTGCACGCCATCGTGCACTCAAGCTTTAGGCCTGCAAAATCATGTGGGTAGCACTTTGAAAACCCGTATACTAAATGCTCTCCGGCAGCGCATGCGCGCTGGCTCAGCGAGACCTAAAAAAGCTAACCTAAAACTGTCCCAAGCATCGGGGGGCATTCTAAAGGTCTACAATAAATGCTCCCACAATGTAATAGGTCCTGCGGTTGAACTTTATAAGGTTTAGGCTAGGGGAGCTACTCTGTATGGGGCCGAATTATGGGGTCACTGCTCCAGCACCCTTTTATCGTCAACAGAGAACTCCTTCACCAGGCAGCTCTTACGACTTCCTGATAGCTCCCCTCAAATCCCCCGTAGGCTGGATCTTGGGATTAGCACTGTAGCAGATGAAATAGCTTTAAGACCACTTTTATTCTGGCGACGTCTATGGAGCACCCCAGAGCTTGCCCCTTATAGAGACGAACCAAGGGAGGTCATGAGTATGCACAGTGCGGGAAAATTGCCCTGGCTGGTGTACATAAGGAACGCATGCCAGGCCTTGGGGAGGGCAAATCTGTGGAGTTCAGCTGAAGATTCTAGCATTGTGACTCCCAGAAAGGCAGTAAATGAGAATTATAGAGTTAAAACAGACCCAGTTATGGAGGAGTTCCTCAGGGCACCTATCACAAAGGTTTATGGAAACAAAACTAGAATATCGCCTTGAACCAGCACTGGATGATATCCAACCACTACTTGCAAAGAAGTTATACATCCAGTTCTGACACGGGACACTTCCACTCTGATCGTTCACCACTAACTTTGTTGGGCGACCGCAGTCGGGACTGCCCTGTATGTCTGAACGTGGATGAGACCGAAATGCACGTACTTTTCTTTTGCCATAATTATAGGAGGCCGAGGTCCAGCTGTTTAGGAACATGGGCCTCAGACATTGTTCTGAGACTCTTAGAATATTAAAGTATGACACCCAAATGCCCATCTTGTTTTCCATCTCACGTTTTCTATACTTAGCACTACGAATATGTCACAATCACGAAAAAGGAGTTAATGAGGTTATAGGTATTCTGACACCCTTTACTAGTTACCAATGATTTTTGCGGTCAGGCGCATTTCCCTGTTCACGCCGCCGTGATTCCTATTTTTTGTACATAATTAGCTTTTATAGGATTATCTTAATATCAACCCCATGTTTTATCTGACACTATTGTTGGTCACCTGCTAGCTATCCAGTGCAATATGAGTTTGCCCACAAAAGATTGCACCTGGTAACCTCCCTGCTAACTAAGTGTACTCCACTTGTGTCCCTTTAAGATACCTTGTTCTAATGAATCAATCTCTGGCAAAAATTAACTTCTTGACACAGCACAGGCACTTTATTCTTCATCAAGCGTGGGAAATCAATATTGTTCTTGGCCACCTTTTGTTATATGTGCACTATGTATGTGCCTTTTTTTCTTAAGACATTCTTATATATATCTTTTTATTTGATTGAAACAATATTATGGTTAAAACTGATCACTCGATCCCACACTTGTTTTTTATTGCTCCACAAAAGAGGTAAAAGAAGTAGCAGAATACACATATAAATTAAGATAAAGTTTGGGGATCCCTCGAAGAGATGTACTTTTGCACCTTGTGATCTATGTTAGACCAGTAAAATAAATTGTGTTATTTATTTTTTTTGCTATCCTAAAGCATGTCGCCAGAAACTGCATATACTGTATTATTCTTTTTATGTGCTTTTATGGTCCTAGTGGCCGAAATAAAGATTTCTGACTGACTGACTATGTTAGCTTGTACTTCAGGTTTAAAACCTGAAATTCCTAACCAGGCATGGCATCATTCTGTAATGCCTATCGTAATTTGTCTGCTTGATGTTTCTGCTGCATCCAATGCAGATTTTAAACAGGTATTGGTAATATTTTTGCCATACTCAACCAGGTGTGATGCCCTCTTTTGGAACTGCTCTGCGAAATGTCTCATCAGTTCACCCATTTCTTACCAATATTGGTAGGTGTGCCAATTAAGAAGTTGTGTATGGAATTTGCAATACACCACTGGTTTGCAGCACTGTGAGAAAGTGGCTCTGTATATACTGTTCCCTAATAGGTACAGGGTGTACAGAGTCCACAGTCCCCCAGAGGCTGATAGAGGTCAAAGTCAGGTATGACCTTACTCTCAAAAGTGGTAGCTTGGTCGAGCAGTAAGGCAGTACCAGAGGACAGTGTAAAGCATTTATTGTACACACTCAGTCAGCAAATGGTTTCACACACTCAATAACTGAACTCTAGGCCAATGGTTTATATATATAAAATATATGCTTGTTTTATTTTTAGAACCACAAAGGGGGTCAAAATATACTTTCTCAGAATGAGAGGTTGCATATAAATACTTTTGTCTTAAGCAATAAATTTGTGTAAACAGTCACAGTTGGTTGCAATAAACAATCCTATTTCCTAAACATAACAATACATTGAGCTCAATGGTAAATTCAGGTTATTTGTAATAAATTACTTTTCAGATTACTTTTGGAATTCCAGGTCTGGCTCCTAGAACCAGCCTTGGGTCAGTATTCAGAATCAAGTGAGGAAAGTCGACTTAATAACTGTAATGATTTTTAAATAATATTTGGCTATTTCAAAAGTTAGCACTTAGAAAATATTTCAAAGAAAACATTCAATGGATCTCTATGGCAAGAAATTCAAATTGCAGGTAGAGTACTTTATCGTTACTTTAGTAATCCAGGACTGGGTACCTAGACCCAGGACTGGGGTCCTTATCAAAAACAGGTAAGTAATTTCGTTTGCAGAAATGGTACGATTTTAAAAGAATATTTCAAATTTGCAAAAATAGACACTTAGAAGAAATTTCACAGAAAAGCAGACAATGGTTTCCTATGGGAGAAAAATGAGTTAGAGGTAAGTATAGTTGTGTACACTTTTCAGGGTCAGGGCTGGGCACCAAGATCCAGCACTGGGAGCTCACCTAGGAGCAGGTGAGTAAATTCGTTTTTGTCACTTGGCTGATTTTTGGTGAATTTTTGTAGTTTTGCAAGCCACGCGGCTGTGGGAGCTGGGCTCCTGGTCACTTACTCAGGGCAAGTGGGGAAGTAGGTTAGTGTAGAGAGGACACTGCCAGGGCCACTCGGGCGGCTGGGTGCAGGGTGCTTTTGAGCCTTTGGGCGCTCAATGGAAATCAATGGGAATGTTCCGGTTTGGAAAAAGGCTGCAGGCTCGGGGACGAGGATGTTTCAGGTGCCACCACCACTTCGAGAGGTAAGTTGGGTAGTTGTAGGTTAGGTGGGTACCCCGGGATTGGGCACAGGGGGCCGCAGGGCGCCGGGTGCAGGGGTGCCTTTTGACGTCGGGAATCTTACCCTCTGGTTGATCGCGGCTGGGGTGGCACTTGGTTCTGAGGCTGCAGGCTTCCTCCGGGATGTCGAGGGGGGTCCTTGGGTGCCGGACTCGGGGTCACAGTCGCCGTGGGGTCGTCCTCAGGGTCTTTGTTCACTCCGGTACTGGCCAGGATTGGCTGGTGCAGAGTGTGTTGGGTCCGCGGTTCCGGGCTGCTGCCAGGGTTGAAAATAGGTTTCTTGAGTAGAGCCTCTACTCATGGGAGTCCCAGGGGCTTAGAGCCAAAAGGTAGCCAGGTCCTCCGGGGTTGGTGAGGTTGCTGGCCACGAGAGATGCCGTGCTGGTGCAGGTTCGGGAGTCGACAGGCCGGTAGGGCTGGGGCCAAAGCAGTTGGTGTCTTCTTCCCTTTTTAGCAGCTGCAGGGCAGGTCTTTGTTCTTCTTGCTCTTCTTGTAGTCTTTTGCATCTGGAATCTGGGGAAGGAAGGTTCAGGGGGCCCCTAAATACTAGATTTAGGGGCGTTACAGGTAGGTGAAGGCCAGGGACCAATGGGTCCTTGTCCTGGGGTGGGTACACCCCCTATCCTGCCTCTCTCCTGTGGGAGGGGGGTAGTAGCCTAATCCTGATAGGGTAGGGCCTCCCATCTTCAAGATGGCGAGAGCCCGGAGATGTGCTTCACCTCGCCTCCCCCACCTGAGGGGTGGGGTGGGCAGGCTGGCACATTCCCTGTCCTTGTATGGGGTTTCCGGCCAAGCTTCCCTCCAGAGTGGGGGGTTGCAGAGGCCTGGGGAATCTCCAAGAGGCGGCATGCCTTTGAAGCTTCCCTTGGCTCATCCTGGGGGAGGAGATTTATCACCTCACCCAGGACGTGCATTGTTGCAGGCCCGGGAGAGCAGGGGCTCTCCCACCCAGGGGTCCAGCAACGTGTCTGCTGTGTGGCAGCCTGGGCAGACTCAGAGCAGACGTGGATTGCAGGTTAGCTGTAAGGGGGCATCTCTAAGATGTCCTCTGGGGTGCTTAGTACATTAAATCCCACACTGGCATCAGTGCGGGTTTAATGTGCTGAGAAGTTTGAGACCAAACTTCCCAGTCTTCAGTGTTGCCATTATGGTGCTGTGGAGCTCGTGTTTGACGAGCTCTCAGCACCGTGTACTTGTAAATGGCAGCACTGTACTTACAGTGCCCAGGAATGGACCTGGGTACTGTAGGGGCACAGGGCTCCTGCTCCTGTGCCCACACCATAGGCATAAGGCACCCAGCCAGAGGGGTGGCTGACATATGCCTTGGCAGTGTAGGTGATGGGCATGGCACACAGAGATGTGTGCCATGTCGACTCTTTGTTTTGTCCTGTGCCCAGACACTCAGCCTGCAAAGGCAGTGTGTGTGTGTGTAAGGGTACAGGGCCTCTAAGGGTGGCACAATGAGTGCTGCAGCCCTTAGAGGCCTTCCCTGGTCACAAGGCCCTGGGTACCTAGAGTACCATTTACTAGGGGCTGACATGTGGCCAGGGTTTGTCAATTTGGAGTTTGTATTTTAGGGAAGGAACACAGGCCCTGGGTACCTGATTGGCAGGAGCCCAGGGCACAACAAGGAAAAGTGCATCAGCTATTAGGCAAAGAAAAAGGGGGGGTTACTGCAACAGAAACCCACTTTCTCACAAGCACTCCTTTTAACGTTTCGCCCCATGAGGTCCATCCTCTTACTCTCCTTATCTGGAGGAGTTCCCGTTTTGCTTGGGACTGTAGCTCTCTTCCAAGCAGTAGATATTGAATCTGCTGGAACTGTTCACTTTATGTAACGTGGATCCTTGGAAGAGTGTTTATACGTATTCTCTGCCATGAGTGACAGTCTTACTGGTTCTTTAAATGCCTCTTTCTCTGATCTAAAACACTTGGGAGCAGAGGTAAAAGTTGGTTCCTTGATTGTAATTGCATTTTTATAGCCCTTACTACCCCTGATGAGTCGTCAAAGCGCTTTTTCAGCAAGTTCCAAGCTACTCCGGAACCCAAAAAGGCTTAGTGGTGAATTAGTATAGGAGAGGTAGTATGTGGAGAGGTGTGGCTCACTGGTTAGAGGTGGCAGATCCGTAAGCAGAGCATCGGCCAGAGACCAGGGTTCAATTCCCGACGCGGCAGGGTCGTGGACCAGGGTCAAAACAGACTTGATAATTCTCGCCTCGGTACCTACTCTAACCAGGAACACACTCGGCAACTCTGGGCATTAAGCTTGCCTCATCTCTACAACGGCCCCCCACAGACGCCGGGGATGCCTGGTTTCACCTTGGAGATACCCAGAAAGGGACCATCTCACAGGGATAGCCAGGACGGGTTCCCCAGCGGTCTACAGCGCCGGGACGCCCCGTTGCTGGGGCAGCTGTGCGCTTTACAAGTCTACAACAACATTTACATTTAGTATAGGGATATATGAAATTAATTTGAGCAGTGGACATGTTATTTGGATTGAAAAGGATAGTGGAGGGGTAGAAGAGGGAAGGATTTAGAAATGTTGTTCTGGATTTGGATCTCATAGCATTAGGAGGGGGTGAGGGAAGGGGAAGAGAGAGGGAGGGAAGGGTTTAAAAAGGTTTGTTTGGGAGATCTGAATAGTAAAAGAGGTATAAGATGATGCAAGGAGGGAAGAGTATAGAAAGGGTTATTTTGAGGATCATAGTAGTAAAATGGAGTTTGGGATGAGAGAGAGGTATAGGGTGAGAAATAGTGTATTGGAAAGAATAGTGTTGTGTGGGCAGACGTTTTTAGTAGAAAACATGATTGTTGTCTGTCGTCTAACGGCACCCCAAATCTATCTGCTGCCTTATTACCTGGTTACAAATCCCAATATCAGATGGTGCTGGCCTTGAAGGATAAGTGTCTACACCTTCAGTTTCCAGATCGTGCCATTGTGTGTCTTGGTATTCTGAAGCTTCAGAACCGTGGTAGATAAGAACTTTTCTTGTTCTTGATCTTCTTGGAATTCAGGAGTTAAAGGTAGATTTCTTTTCTTGAGTCATTCGTCCCCTTGATTCTTCAATGTTAGACTTATTTGGGATACACAACTGTTTTCTCAAAGTCTTTCTTTTTTTTTTTTTTTTTTGAAGACTGGCCACTTCGGCTTTCAGCCATATCTTCTTCTCTATCTTGGCTGTCTGTTGTTGAACGTCAAGATGATCATGCTTTCTCTTTGACAATGACGAGTCCTTCTCAGACAATGTGTTCGGCGAATGTTGTCGTTCTGTTTTTTTTTTGTTTTTTTTTTTTATTGCTCCCGTTTTGATATTGATGCATCTTTTCCTCGACAGTCCTTCGACAGCTTGGTTTATTTGAGTGTCTTTACCACTGCATTGTCCTTTTTGAAGGGTACTTTTTGTCTGGTCATGCTTCCATGCCAATGCTGCCTTTGAGGATTCAGAGTCAGATTTTCATGACTCTGGTAAGATCTCCAAGGACGATGCGTCTCTTACCTCTGTTCGAGAAGTCTTCTTGCCCCCTTGGTCGGCATCCACGATCTGGATGTCGGCTCCTGTACCCCTTCTGGACCTTTGGTGACGTTCTCCTCTTCATCACTGGAGAGGCCCAAGTCTCGTAGAGATGGAGCGGGATGTTGGCCCTGCATGGTATGGTGGGCTGTTCTCTGTCGTCGTCTTACCCTCTGAGTCTTTGGGGTGAGCGCTGAACAGGCATTGCAGTCTTCACTATGGTGATCTACCGGCAAGCGGAGGTTATGGTCCTTTGCAAACTTATGGTGGCAAGTTTTAGAAAACTAGAGTGATGGCTTCGCCATCACCATGTACAGGGAGCCCCCTGCATGTGCATTCTCTAGAACAGTCGCCGAGGGTAACTTCTCTGGCACCTTCTTCAAATGTTTTCTTCGCTCCAGTAAACTTTCGGTGAGTTTTTGATTTTCTGCAACTTTTCCTTCCGATTGTTGGGGAGCCTTCTGCATGCATCCAGACCCAACGGTGGAAATAAAGAATCTGAAGATGGCAACCAAAGGAGGGAGCCTCCGGACTATGTCACAAGGGGACGCTAAATGGAGGTACGTCAACGCCCACCAACAACAAAAAAAAGGACAAAAGTTTTTTTAGGAGAAATCAGGACCCAACCTCTTAAGTGGCTGAATAATACACAGCAGATGAATCCAAATAAGATTCACACTGCAAAACCGAACTGCTGGTGGTTTCTTGGACCTCGGCCCCTAAGCACCTAAAGTCCCAAAAGACACCCTCCAGAAATGCTTGCAAGTTTAGGTATGCAGTGTATGCTCCTCCCATAGGATAACATTACCACCTTTGAGGCTCATGCCTCAAAAATAGTTGTCCGAACATTTTACTGTAAAAATCCCTCTCTGAAAATACTTACCTGGTTCCGATCTTGGTATCTTTAAATATATCAAAATCTTATTTTTCTAAATTGGTCTCCAATTTCTTCTTGAGTGAACTGACTGTGCGCAAATGGTCAACACTCCCCTCTAATAAGCCTAAGCTTCTCTACCACACTACCACAAATAGAGCACTCTGGGTTATTAAAGTAAGCCCCCTGTAAACCAATCCGGGTCATTTGGACTTTTTGCATGATGTACCCCACATTGGTACACTACATAAAAAGCCATCTTCCTACAGTATTGTCATTGCCGCATTAGTGCCTGTGCGTGACTTGCGTACTAAAACGCCTGGCGGGGCTGCTTGGAAGCCCCCTCTGAACCTTTGGGCTTTTGTGGGGGTGACTCTCCTTCTCTGTTGGCCTCTGAACTGCAGGACTCTCATCAACTTTGCTGTGTTGTCCTTTTTTTAGTTGCAGTGTGTCGACCACTGCACTACCGAACAGGTGTTCCCTGTTGAATGGTGTGAGAGAGTGCATTTTTAATACATGGTTAGCCCCCACATTTTGCTTGGTTTTGCTGAGGTTTCAATTGTAGTGCACACAGTCCCTGCCAACCAGGTCCCCTGTGCCAGTGCTTCTTCCCTAAAAACAAATTCCCAATGGGTACTTCTGCCCCTTATAAGTCCCTAGTAAATGGTGCCCAGGCTGCCTGGGGGCTAAAGAGGGTCCACTGGGACCATGCCACTGCCTGGGTGCCAAGCCAACCAGCACTGCCTGAAGGCCTAGGCAAGTCACCTCTCTAGCAGGCCTCCTAGCCCTAAGGCAGGGTGCAGTATACCACAGATCAGGGCATATCTGTACGAGCAGATATGGCTCTACAATATTGGGGACCATTCCTTAATATTGTAAGTGCCTGGGAAGCCATAGAGTACATAGGCTGGAAACTGGACTACTTAAGTTCCACAGCACCATGATGCTTCTCTGAACACAGGAGTGTTTGGTACCAAACTACTCCTTTTAGTAAATCCACACAGAGGGTAACGCTAAAAATAACTAAGTCTTCCACAGGCCCCCAAACACCTGCTTAGGTTTCGTGGGCCCAGTTTCTCTACACAGTCTAAGGGTAGGTACCAGGGGATGAAAAGGGATCCAAACAAGGCTTGGTGTTATGATTGTAAAGCACTAGGACACCGAACTGGAGACCTTAACTGTAAAAATAATAAATAAGCATCTAGTCCACCTGCAGTTAACATCCTGCTGGGATCCCAGGTGTGGCCTGACCATGTTAGTAGCCCCTCTGAGGCAACATTGGTCTTTGAGGAAGAAGTAGACTTAATCTGTGCTGCCTTGCTAGATACAATTAGAAAATACAGGCAGTTTCCCAAGATCAATGGATCCAGAATAGAGGCCTTGTGAGGGATATTGGGGCTAGTGTCACCATGGTGACCCAGCAGCTGGTTCACACAGATCAGTACCTGATTGGAAGGACCTATCCATTTACCAATGCTAACAATGTCACCACAGTCCATCCCATGGCTATGATCACTTTGGACTGGGGAGAGTAATTGGAGAAAAAGAAGTAGTTGTGCCCCCAACTGTCCCAGTAGATTGTCTGCTTGGAAATGATTTGGAGACTTCTCCTTGGACTGAAGTTGAACTGAGGACCCATGCCAGCATGGTAGGTCTCACAGGATGGGGTTGTGTTACAACCAGAGCACAGATCAGAGCTCTCAGTGAAAAAGAGGTGCTGGATCCTGGAAGAATGGACCAGCCCTCCAAGAGAAAGGGCAATAAGACTAGGGGACCAGCTTCTGGACCGATGCCAAGTCAGAAACCTCTTTCTAAGAAAGGGAACTTGTTCTCAGAGGGAACTTACCAGGCAGATCTTTTGGACTCAGGGGGAGTCTCTAAAATGGATCTGTACCTTGAACAAGCAACCTGTCCCACTCTTGAAAACCTGAGGCAGCAAACTGCTGTACAGGAAAAGGGTGATATTAGTGGTACCCAAAGGGTCTATTGGAAGGATGGGCTCCTATACACTGAGGCCAGAGACCCCAGACATGGTGCAACCAGGAGGGTGGTAGTGCCTCAGAGTTTGAGAGGTTTTCCTCACTCTGGCCCATGATATCCTCTTAGTCAGGATACAACTTGAAGTAGATTGGTCAGTCACTTCTACCTGCCATTAATGTCTCCGAAGGCGAATAACTTTTGTCAGTCCTGTCTCACCTGCCAAGCTAGTAGCAAGGCAGGAGACCACTGGAAGCCTCCTTTAATTCCACTTCCAGTGGTTGAGGTACTCTTTTAAAGGGGGTAGAGGTAGACATTGTCGGCCCTCTTGACTCTCAAACAGCTTCAGGGAACAGATATATTCTTGTGGTAGTGGATCATGCCACCAGGTATCCTGAAGCTATTCCTCAAAAGACCACTACTGCTTCAGCAGTACCAAAGGCCCTCCTTGGTGTCTTCATCAGGGTTGGTTTTCCAAAGGAGGTAGTATCAGACAGAGGTACAAACTTCATGTCTGCATACTTAAAACACGTAGGAGGAGTGTGTAGTGAACTACAGGTTCATCACACCTTACCACCTATGAACCAATGGCCTGGTGGAGAGATTCAAGCAGACATTAGAAGGCATGAGTGGTGGGCTCCCTGAAAAACTCAGGAGATGGGATGTCCTACTTCCATGCCTGTTTTTTGCCAACAGGGAAGTGCCACAAAAGGGAGTGGGGTTTTCACCCTTTGAATTTTTGTTTGGGCACCCTATTAGATGTCTTCTGAGTCTTGTAAGAGAAGGTTTGGAGAAACTTCTCAAAGAACCAAAACAAGACATAGTGGACTATGTACTTGGCCTTCATTCCAGGATAGCCGAGTACATGGAGAAAGCAAGCCAGAACCTTCAGTCCAGCTAAGATCCTCAAAAGCAGTGGTATGACTAAAAGGCTGCTCTAGTAAAACTGAAACCAGGGCAGAAGGTATAGGAGCCTGTGGCCCTCCACTATAAGTGCTGTGGGCCCTACCCTGTCCGTGAAAGAAAAGGGGAGGTCACATATCAGGTGGACATTGACAGTTGTAAACATCCCAAAAGGGTGATACATGTCAACCGCCTGAAGCCCTATTATGACAGAGCTGACATGATCATTCATGGTCCCAGAGGATGGACAGGAAAGCGAAATTCTCCCCGATCTCCTCTCCAGTAATGCCCATGATTGGTCTGTTGATGGTGTGGTCTTTTCAGACATCCTCACTGACCAACAGCTAGCAGACTGCAGGCTAGTTCTAAGTCTGTATGCCAATCTTTTCTCTGACCCTTGGTCAGACTAGCTGGTGTGCCCATGATGTGGACACTAGTGGCAGCCTACCAGTCAAACACAAAATGTACAGACAGTCTGATCATGTCAGAGAGAGCATCCAAGCTGAAGTAAGCAAAATGCTGGCATTGGGCGTCATTAAACTCTCAGAGAGCCCCTGGGCTAGCCCAATTGTCTTAGTCCCCAAAACCTCACTTCAAGGGTGAAAAGAAAGAAATTAGGTTTTGTGTGGATTATAGGGGCCTCGCTGCTGTGACAAAAACTGGTGCACACCCAATCCCTACATCAGGTTAACTGATTGACAGGTTAGGTTTAGCCAAATATCGCAGTACCTTTGATTAGATGGCAGATAGGTATGACCCCTTGATCAAAAGAAAATTCAGCGTTCTCCACTCCAAATGGGCACTTCCAGTTTACTGTGATACCCTTTGGATTGAAGAATATCCCTGCCACCTTCCAAACGGTTGGCGAACAAAATCCTTGCTGGGTTAGAATCCTTTAGTGCAGCTTATCTTGATAATATTGATGTCTACAGCTCCACCTGGCAGGATCACCTGATCCACCCTGGTAAGGTTCTCGAGGCTCTGAGAAGTGCAGACCTAACTATCAAGGTAAGTACATGCCGGCCAGGAAAGGTGTACTTGGGTCACCCGGTAGGTGAGGCCTAAATTCAGTCACTCCAACCCAAGATCCAGACAGTTCTGGACTGGGTAGCCCCAACAACCCAGACCCAAGTCATGGCATTCCGTGACTTGACTGGGTACTACAGGAGGTTTGTGAAAGACTATGGGCCTATAGTGACTCCCCTCACAAAACGTCTCTCCAAAAGGATGCCAAAGAAAGTAAACTGCATCCTTCATAGTGTCAAAAGCCTTTTGACAGCTCACTGTCCAAAGTGCTCTGCCCCAGTCCTAAAAGCTCCAGACTATACCAAGCAGTTTATTGTGCAGACAGATGCCTCTGAGCATGGGATAAGCACAGTCCAAGCCCATACAAATGAAGAGGGCCATGACCAACCTGTTGCTTCCATAAGCAGAAAACTACTCCAGAGAAAACAGTGTTGGTGTCATGGAGAGGGAAGCCTTTGCTGTGGTCTGGGCCCTGAAGAAGTTGAGGCCATACCCGTTTGGCACTTTCTTCGTAATACAGACTGGCCACGGGCCTCCCAGATTGTCACAACAGATGAAAGGTGAAAATCTCAAACTGCTAAGGTGGTCCATCACTCTACAGGGAATGGGCTTTACAGTGGAACACAGACCAGGGACTGCCAATGCAGATGGCCTTTCCAGGTTCTTCCACTTAGTGGATGAAGAGACTCCAGGGAAACGAATAGTTTCTTACCTGTCGGTGTAGTTTTGCAGCTTGAAGATCTTTCTGGATTCACTATGCTGTGCATTATTCCGCGATCTGGTGGTTTGGTCCGGATTCGTAGTCTTCTTTTTTTTTTTGTAGCCCAGGTGGGCGTCGACGTCCCACCATTTGGTGCACCTCTCGTGACGTCGTCGTGCTTCCTGCGGAAGTCCCACCTTTGGCGCGCCATCCTCGGGTTCTTTTTTCCTCTCGTTTTTTTTTTGTGTTTTTTTTAACCCTAGGCGAGTGATTAAATTATATGTCCACTTTTCTGTAGTATTTCATTCCTTCTGTACTTCTCTGTTTTTCCCCCTCTTCCTCCAGCCTCATCTTCCTGGGGGAGGTGGGTGGGTTCGCTAGTGAATCCAGAAAGATCTTCAAGCTGCAAAACTACACCGACAGGTAAGAAACTATTCGTTTTGCAGCGTGAATCTTTCTGGATTCACTATGCTGTGCATAGACTTTGTAGCGGTTTGTTATCTTTGTGGCGGCTGGGTGGTAGATGAGCGTTGGTCGTTGAAAATGTGTTGAAGCACCTTCTGTCCTACTTGTGCTTCCTTGGTCATCTGTATGTCCACGCAGTAGTGCTTGGTGAACGTGTGCACCGAAGCCCATGTTGCCGCAGGCATATGTCCTGAATGGGCGTGTTTGCCAGAAAGGCAATGGTTGCCCCCTTTTTCCTTGTGGAGTGGACTTGAGGCCCCTCCGTTAGCTCCTGTCCTACCTGTTTGTGGCAAAACTGTATAGTTAGTGCAATCCATCTAGCAATGGTGCCCTTTGTCACAGGTCTCCCCATGAAACTCGATGCAAAGGACACAAAGAGCTGCTGAGTTTTTCTGTGCTCCTTGGTCCTCTCAATGTAGTGCATCACCGCTCTCCTAGCGTCTAGAGTGTGTAGAGCCTTTTCTGCGTTCAAAGTTGGGTTTTGAAAGAAACTCGGTATCTGAATACTCTGGTTCATATGGAACGCCGACACGACTTTAGGCATGAAGTGTGGGTCCGTTCTCAGGACAACCCTATCCTTGTGTATCTGTATGTAGGGCTCTTGTAGCGTTAGTGCTTGCAGTTCGCTCACCCTGCGTAGCGATGTTATGGCTATCAGAAATGCCGTTTTCATAGTAAACATTTGCATTGAGGCCTTGTGTATGGGTTCAAATGGTGCCTTCATAAGTTCTGTCAGGACCACGTTGAGGTTCCATGCCGGCGGCGGCAACCTTTTAGGTGGCGCGATTCTTTTCGCTCCTTCCATGAATCTCTTTACTACCTGCGACGTAAAGTAACTTCCACCCTTCTCCCCTCTTGTGTATGCTACTATCGCCGCTAGATGTGCCCTTAGGGAGGTCGAGCATAGGTTACTTTTCAGAAGGTTCGTGAGGTATCTCAGCACTGTTGAGTCCTTAGTTATTTTATTTTGCAGCCCATGTTTCCTACACCATGTTGTAAATCTTTTCCATTTCGCACTATAGCATTTGCGTGTAGTTGGTCTCCTTGCCTCCCGCAGCACTCGCATAGTGCTTGGAGGCAATCGAAGGTCCGCAAACTCTAAGGGCCTCATGTAGGTCACCAAATACCGGTCGGTAACGGACGATTTTCGGTAAATATGCCGTTACCGACCGGTATTTAGACAAGTGAGATGTAGGAGTCCAAAAACAACTTTTCGGTAAATATGAAGCGGTAAATACCGAATCATAATTAAAGAATCCAAACATACCGATTCATATTTACCGAATACATATTTACCGATTTGGTAAATATGAAGTGGTAAATATGAAGTGGTAAAACGGAAAATGACATGTAGGAACCATCGGTAATTAAGAAATCTATGAAAATCGGTAATTAAGAGTCGGTAATTAACACGGATTGAAAGCAGGTGGTAACCATCAACAGTGCATATAAGCAATCCCAAAATGCAACAGCGTGGACAACATGGCCGCTCTGTATGTCATTGCAAGGCGCCTACGTCTACAGGCAGCAGGTCTGAGGATATGGAGACGGGAGGAACAAATCTACAGACAGCGCATCACACTCTTCCAACTGACTGATGCAGAGATACATGAAAGGTACAGGCTACACCCCCTAACCATCATGGACCTGATAAGGGACCTGCACCCACTCCTGGACCAGCCAACTAGAAGGGCGCATGCCATACCACCACATGTGCAGGTGCTCTGCAGCCTACATCTACTGGCATCCGGCAGTTATCAGGTGGTGATAGCTGCGGTGGGTGGTGTATCCCAGAGTTGCCTGTCCCGTTTCTTCAGGAAGTTCCTGGATGCCATGATGCAGAGAATGCACCACTACATCAGCTTCCCAAACACACAGGCTGAACTGCAGAAAACTAAAACTGACTTTTATCACATGGCACAGTTCCCCCATGTCATTGGCTGTATTGATGGCACACACATCCCAATCTGCCCACCAGCTGACACTGAGCACATCTACAGGAACAGAAAGTCCACCCACTCCATCAATGTGCAGGTGATCTGTGATGCAGGGAACATCATCACTGATATTGTCGCGAAGTTTCCTGGGAGCACCCACGACTCTTACATCTTCCAGAACAGTGGGATCTACACACGACTGAGTGCCGGAGAATTTGGAGAGGGATACCTGCTAGGTAAGTAACAGTGACGCCCCTTGAAACCTGCAAATCATAGTGTATAGAGGCATGTGACTGATGTTTCCCTTTTACTCACCTAGGCGACAGTGCATATGCCTGCCGGTCATTCATCCTCACTCCCTACCTACACCCATCAACCCAGAGTGAGAGACGATATAACGTGGCACACAAATCTACACGCAACGTGGTGGAGCGCACGTTTGGACTACTGAAAAGCAGGTTCCGCTGCCTCCACAAGAGCGGAGGCGCACGCCAGTACACACCCATCAACTGCTGCAAGATCATTGCCACTTGTGCAATGCTGCACAACCTTGCCACGAAGAAAGGTACAGATGTGGAACTAACACATTTTGAGGACAACGAGGATGAGTCAGGCCAGCCAGAGGGCAACGCAGCTAGAGTGCCAACTGCAATAGATGGGAGAGAGAGACGGGCAGTGATCACATGCAACTATTTCTGAGTAAGTAAGGGGACACAGCCAGTTGTGGTATGTAATGACGTAGTTTTAATGCGGCACTACGCCATGAACACAAGATCAAGCCAATCTGGCAACATAGCATATATACAAGGAGTAAGTCCAGGGTTACGTCACCCATTGGGTAGTGGCCACGCAGGGCTGCATCAATGTTTGCGCATACGCGCTGCAGTGTTGGATGGCACGGCTTGAGCATCCTCACTAGAGCCAACCCCAAGCCACCTGCTGCTCCTGCGTCCTTCTGGAACAGGGGGTGTGATGCTGCTCCGGCTGCTGGTGTCGATGCTCTCCGCAGCATCCCCTGCAGCAGTTGTCGCCGCCTGACTAGTTAATAGCACCTCTAGTGCACTTGTCACCTGCACCATCCCCCGAGACACGTCGCTGCAGCAGTGTGTCAGGCCCTCCTGCATCGACACAGAGCGCCGGCAGAGTAGAGAAGTGGCAGTTGCCAGACGGTTGAGTGCCCTGGTGGTAGTGTCCCTCCTCTGCCGTTCCCGGCGCCGTGCATCCATGTCAGCATCTAATTTGCTGCACAACTGCTGGATTGAGTGGGACATGTCCCGAATGCCCGCTGCCATAGCGCTGATGTTATTGTCCATGTTGACTAATGTAGATTTCATGACCCGCATGTGCCTCTGGACTGACATGACTGCCTTTGTTTGCAGGCGCTGTTGTTTTAACATTTGGCCCTCGAGCCCCGAGAAGACACCATGGCTGTCAATGGTTGCTGGTGGACTATGGACACGCGACCTGCGGCGCCCTCTTGCTCCCGTCTGTGCTGCCTGTGAGGTGTAGGGCACAGTGGCATGGCTCCCATCCTGGAGCATGGTGATTTGTTCAGGGCCCCTGCTGTCGTCAGACGAGGTGTCTGAGGCTCGCAGCCTGGCTGCAGGACGCCTCCTCATTCTCACACCTGCAGGCGGTGATGTGGCCGGTGACTCAAACATGAGTGGCGATGCTGGCTCTGGGTGAGGTGATGCTGGCTCTGGGTGAGGTGATGCTGGCTCTGGGTGCGGTGATGCTGGCTCTGGGTGCGGTGATGCTGGCTCTGGGTGAGGCGAGGCTGCCTGTGTTGGTGGTGCGGCTGCCTGTGGGCCTGCTCCCTGGGCTGAACTTGTGCTGGCCAGAGGTGATCTTTGTGGCCGGTGTGCCCTCTCTCCTGCAGCATGACCTGTCCTGCGTGATGTCACATCTGTGGACAGAAATGCAACATCGGCTCAGTGTCCCCGAAGGGCTGCATTGCAAGCATCACAATAAATCTTTTCACATTCCAAAATGTCCTCTGCCTCCTTGTGCCTCATGTGTGTGACATGCCTTGTTGCCCTGTGCCATTAACTTCATTGGTTGGTGTTTCCCTGACTACATCTCCCAGAATGCATTGCCTGTCTGCACTAACACATGTGGACTGTTGTGGGATTCTCCTTTCACAATGAGGGATGTGGGATAGGGGTAGGGGGGGCTACATTGCTGTGCATTCGTCTTACCTTGTTGGGTGGCGGCTCTGGCAGAGCTGTCAGCATCCCCAAGACCCACGACGCTCTCTTGCTCGATTGTGGCCCCCACCAGCTCCTCCAGTTCGGTGAGGGCAGGTGCCCTGTTGGTTCCACCTCCAGTCTGGCTGGCCTCCTTCTGGATGTCCCCCATCTTCCTCTTGGTTACAATCCTAAGGTCATACCAGCGCTTTCTGAGGACCTCTATGTCCCTGTGGGTCAGTCCCACAGCATTGACCTGCGCCTGGATGGCCAGCCAAATGTTGCGCTTTTCAGCTTCAGGCACTTGCAGGGATTGCCTCCCAAACAGCTTCTGGTGCTGCTTCACCACCTCCTCCACCAGCACCTGGAGTTCCTTGGGGCTGAATTTCAGCTTCCTCCTCCTTTCCCCTCCATCTCTCTGTGTCCTCTGGCTGGACATGATGTTATTTTTGCTGCACGAACAGGCACTGGCTCCCTGCCTCTCCTCTGCACTCCAAGCCTCTCCAGGGTCTGTTAATTATGTGCACCTGCCTGGGTGTGGCCACTTCCTGGTTGGGTGGGGTGTGGTTGCACAGGATTGGCTATTTCCTCAAGTCATGTGATATTATTTACCGATTGGGTAAATACCGAATCGGTATTTTCCGATTCGGTAAATACCACCTCGGTATTTTCCGATTCGGTAAATACCACCTCGGTATTTACCGAATCGGTGATTTCCGATTCTTGATTACCGAACGTTACCGATTCGGTAATTGTTACCGAATTTTTACCTACATATAACTTACCGATTCTTAAATACCGATTCGGTACGGCTCGGTATTTAAGAAGTGGTAACTGGTATGCTACCTACATGAGGCCCTAAGTCTTCAGGAGCCCTGCCGCCAGGCTGAGGCTCTCTGGTTCTGGATGTAGAACCTCTCCGTTCTGCATGGAGAGCAGGTCCTTTCTTCTTGAGAATCTGTGGGGATTCCCTTGAGCCATTTCTAGAATTTGGGAGAACCAAGTCTGCCTTGCCCACTGTGGTGCCACCAGGATCAGTGTCATGTTGCTGGTTCTGCATTTCTCGAGCACCCTGTGTAACAGTGGTATCGGCGGAAAAGCGAAGGCAAATGTCCTTGACCAGCTTATCCATAGGGCATTCCCTTGGGATTGCTGATCTGGTTGCCTGGACGCGAAGCTTTGGCATTTTGCATTCTGGCGTGTTGCAAACCGGTCTATTGTGGGAGTTCCCCATTTCTGGAAAAGCTCCTGCGTTTCGTGCCCATCGAGCTCCCACTCGTGTGAAGCCGAGGTCTGCCTGCTTAGCCAGTCTGCCTCCACATTGTCCTTCCCTGGTAGGTCGCGCGCCTTCTCTGCTTAGCTTACTTTTAAAATATCCCGTTTTCGGATTTCTGTTTGTGTTACTTTTTGCCTTCCCCCCCCGTTTTTAAAAGCGCTCCTGGCCCCTACCTTGCACCGTAATTCAGGAATCACCACCGCTGTTTGGCGGGTCCGGGTTACCGGGAGGTTGTGGGTTTCTGTGGGTTTCAGCGCCATCTTGCTTTGGGAGGAAGCGCGAGCGCCATCTTTGAGCGTCCAGGTCACCTGGGACGCCGAGACGACGCTATTTAATGCTCGCTGGTCTCGCGCAGCGGTAACGCGCAGCGGAGCGCCTTCCCTGCGCCTGAGTCGTGCCAGAGTCCTGCCCGTCTGCGCTCGTCCGCGTCTCGGAGGCGGACGAGGTCGGACTCTGGTCCTCGGCTCCTGTTGTCTGCCGGGTTAGAGGTTGACTACCCACAGCTCTAGGATGATTACGTATAGCGCTGCTTCCTTGTTTGCTTTGCGCCCCCCTCGCTCGGCCTGTCTGTCTCTTTTCCCCGGCGGTCGCCGTCTAGGCAAGGGTTGCCCCGTGTGTAACTGGCTCCCCACATTATCATCTACTCATGGTCCATCTACCCCTCCTCAGTACTGTCATTGCGCGTTGCTTAACACTAGGTCCCTTCCTCGTCATACCTCGGATATATGGGATCTTCTCGCGCACTCCAAGATCTCTTGCTTATTTCTAACTGAGACTTGGCTGGGAGTGGGCTCGGAACCCGACATTGCCTGTGCTGTCCCGCCTAACTATTCCATCTTACGGAGGGATAGAACTGAGGGAAGAGGCGGTGGGGTGGCTCTGATAGTGGACAAGGTCTTTGATTGCTCCTCCTTTGCGGTGGACAACATTGCCGGATGTGAAGCCTTAGGTTTTACACTCCATCTATCGGCGTCCCAGACCTGTACCGGAATTCTCCTCTATAGATCCCCTGGACCCATCGGGTCCTTTTTCGAGGACCTACAGTCGGCCTTATCAGTACCTTGCATGCGTTCTGCGCACTGCTTGTTATTAGGCGACTTAAATTTGCACATGGACTGTCTAACCGATGCTGAAGCTACCAAACTCCGTGATATCACGGCGATGTTAGGGCTAGCCCCTTTTATCCACAGCCCCACTCACGTGATAGGCCACACATTAGATGTGATCTTTTCCTCCAAGCCTATTGAGGTGTCCCCTCCACTCCCGGTCCTCTGGTCAGATCATTATCTGATAAACTTTGCCTTAGTGTTTGTATCTAAGCTTAGCCAAAGGGCTCTGAAGGAAGGGTCCCGGCAATCTAGAGCCTTCCACCTAGTGACAGCAGATATGCTCTCCGATGCTCTCTGCCAATACCTGTGTCAATTGACAGGGGTTCTGGAAGCCGACCTAATCCTGGTCCAGAACTGGATGCAGGCAAGATTCGAGGAGCTGGCCCCATTGAAGCCTGCTAGAACAGCACCTCATCTTAATTCTGCTCCTTGGTTCTCTTCCACTTTACGTACAATGCGACAAGACTGCAAAAAGTTGGAAAGGCGGTGGCGGCGCAAGTACGATCTTGTGGAGCTAACGAAATACCGCGACGCGATAAAGTCTTACTATAAACAGATTGCCGCAGCCAAAAAGAACTATCTTGAGCAGAGAATTGACAAAGCCGATAATACGAGCCGGGAACTCTTTAGGATTGTGAAGGAGTTTGTCAACCCTGTAGTAGGGACCCCGGTCCATTCACACACGGAAGAATGGATCAAACAGCTCGCCGACTTTTTTGTGACTAAAATCTTAAAGATTCAGGACACTTTTCCATCTGTGGATTCCCGAACGGCTGACGCTGTGTTAGGGGATAAGTCGACCTATTTAGCTCCCTCACAGGCTGAATCTGGGCCTTTACTATCTGTTTTTCCCCAGCTGTCCTGTGAGACATCGCTTGAGCTGTTATCCCGGCTGCAATCTGGCTCGCCTCTGGATGCTTGTCTGGCGAAATGCTTGGGCAATGTGGCCTCAGCGTTGAACAGCTTGCTGAACCCCCTGCTTAATCTATCATTGAGTTCAGGGGTGGTTCCACGACAATGGAAACACGCACTCATTCTGCCGCTGATTAAGAAGCCTCTGCTCGACCCCCTGCAATGCGCTAACTATAGACCAATCTCCCTCCTCCCTGCTCTGGCGAAGGTGTTGGAGAAACATGTTCAGCATACTCTGACCACCTTTATTGAGAACAACAAACTGCTGCATGACTCCCAGTCCGGCTTTCGTGCGAATTACAGCACGGAGACGGCTCTGGTAGAGGTTACCGACGCCATCAGGGAGTCGCTCGATCATGGGGGAAAGGCTATACTAGTCATGTTGGACCTATCGGCGGCGTTCGACACCGTCCCACACGCAGGTCTCCTCTCAAGACTCAGGGAGATTGGTCTGCGAGGGACGGTGCTGGACTGGTTTCAATCCTTTCTTGCCGACCGCCGACAGGTGATCTGGGCTCCGCCGTTCTCGGCCGAAATGCTTTCGCTGGAGGTGGGGGTGCCTCAAGGTTCCATCCTGAGCCCCACCATCTTCAACATATACATGGCCCCTCTAGCGGAGGTAGCGGAGGCGTTTGGGGCCCGGGTCATCTCATACGCTGATGACACCCAGCTCTTGTTCACTTGCAGGAAGGGAGAGGCCTTCAACGGCGGCAGAATCAAGGACTGTCTGAGCGCAGTCTTTGCGTGGTTTCAGCGGCACAGCCTGAAATGCAACTCAGACAAATCTGAGCTGCTCTTTTTCGGCTGTGCCCCTGATCCGGGCTGGAAGACATGGTGGCCCCAGGACATGTTCCCTCCAGAGAAACCATCTTCTCAGGTAAAAAATCTCGGAGTGGTGTTTGACGATGATTTATCCTTCCGCCCACACATCCTGGGATTAGCAGGGAAATGTTTCAGCATCCTCAAGATGCTTAGGAAATTTCTTCCTCTGCTCTCACTGCAGTATCGTAGGAATGTAGTCCAGGCGCTTGTGGGCTCCCGCCTGGACTATGCTAATGCACTCTTTGCAGGCCTACCTAAGTATCTGTTATCCAGACTACAGATTGCCCAGAATTCAGCGGCCAGAGCCATCTATGGGCTGCCCAGGAGAGCTAGCGCCTCTGCGCTCCTGGCTAGGCTGCACTGGCTGCCAATTTCGGGGAGAATCAGATTTAAGCTCCTCACTCTGGCATTTAAAGCCCTCCATGCGATTGGCCCTAACTATCTGAGGAAGCGTATTGCTTTCTATGTGCCGCGGAGGTTGCTGAGGTCGGCGGACCTGGCTAAAATGGAGGTGCCTGTGGTCAAACGTGTTCGGATGGGAGGTCGTTCCTTCCAATACGTGACAGCCTGCTTGTGGAACGAGCTCCCACTTTCCCTTCGGAAAGCGAACAACCTCCTGGCTTTCAGGAAGGAGTTGAAGACTCTGCTCTTTACCAAGTAATCCGCTGTGACTGTAGTAGGTTTTGCCTTTGGTTTCCTGTTTCTCTGGGCCTCTTTGCTAAAGCGCCGGGACACCCTTTTGGGGTAGCCGTGCGCTCAAAAAGTTCGGCTTAACATAACATAACATAACAATTGCCAGCAGGTCTATCTTGAGAGGTATGGCCCATCTCCAAATCTCCTGTGCCAGAGTGGAAAGGGGGAACGACTGTGTCCCTCCCCGTTTGTTTATATAAAACATGGTTGTGGTGTTGTCCGTTTGAATCAACACTCTCTGGTTGTACAGGTGCTTCTGGAATGCCTTCAGGGCTAGCAGGACAGTCTTCAATTCCAGGTAATTGATATGTCTGACCGCATCTGCCGGAGCCCACAGACCCCTCACTCTGGGTTTGTCCATGTGTGCTCCCCATTCCCTTTGAGATGCGTCCGTGGTGATGGTCACAGTTGGGCTTGGTGGTGCCAGGCTTTTCCCTGTAGTTATGTTGTCCCTGTTCCACCAAGTTATCTCTTCCTGCACTGCGTGCGTAACAACCACTAGATCTTCCCAACTTCCGCTTGCCTGTGACCATTGCTGTTGTAGCCATTCTTGGCATGGTCTCATGTGAAGTCGTACATTTGGGACCAGGTGGATACATGACGCCATCATCCCCATGATCTTGCTCACTGTTCTCACTGTCAGAACTCGCCCCTTCTGGTAGAGGCTCGTCTCCTTCAGTAGGGCTTCTGCTCTCCTGTCGCTGGGCACGACTGTTCTGTTTATGGTGTTGATTTTTGCTCCCAGGAAAATCTTCACCTGTTCTGGCTTCATTGATGACTTCCCCCAGTGTATAGAGAACCCCAGGTTCGTCAAGTGTCTTTGTCACCTGTGCTGCGTGTTTCTCGCACTTTTGTGGGTGTTTGCTTTGATCAGCCAGTCGTCTAGGTAAGGGTACACATGAATCCCCTTCCTCCGTAGGTATGCTGCGACTGCCGACAGGCATTTTGTGAATACCCTTGGTGCTGATTTTAGCCCGAAGGCCAGGGTCGTGAATTGGTAATGATCCTGGTTGATGCTGAATCTTAAGTCTTTTGTGCCTTCTGTTTATTGGGATGTGCAGGTAGGCATCTTTGAGATCCACGGTGGACATGAAGTCTCCGTCCCTTATTTGGGGCAGCACCTCCTGTAGTGATGTCATTTTTAACTTTTGCGTTCTGATGTATTTGTTTAGGTATCGCAGATCCAGGATGGGTCTGAGATTTCCGTCTACTTTTGGTACCACGAAGTAGTTCGAGTAGACCCCTTTGTTCCTTTCCTTGTAAGGCACTGGCTCGATGGCTCTCTTTTCGAGCAGCTTCTGTGTTTCCTCTCTGAGTTGAGCAAGCTCCTGACCGGAGCGTTGCCTTTTTTTTGGTTTTCTGTTTGGAGGCGCCCCCTCCAAATCCACGCAGTAACCGTGTTGTATGACGTTCAGTATCCACTAGTCCGTGGTTATACGTTGCCATTCCTGTAGGTAGAGGCCCTGTCTTCCGCCTACCGGTGTTGGATGTTCGTAGGCGATCGGGTCTCTTACCCCCCCTCGTTGTTTTTGCACTGCGCCTTACCCCTGGGGGTATGTTGTGGGTGGGCGTCCCCATGCGTGCCGAGTCACTTCGATGAGGGTTGGTCACCCCCTCGTCTCCTTTGGCCACGTCCATTTCCCCTCCCGCGAAAGGACTGGCCCAGAGGCTGGTACTGCCAGTTTTGTTTTTGCTGACTTTGCTGGCCGTGACTTTCACCCTGCTGTCCTTGCTGGAACGTCTGGTGCGACGCTCCCTGCTGGTTATCCCCTCTACCGTAGGGTCTCCTAGTTGGAGTGCCTCTTCTCATCCCCCTGAACTGTAGGGCCCCCATGGACCTTGCCGTCTCGTTCTCTTTCTTCAGCTGGGTGAGCTTTTCGTCCACTGTCGCCCCGAATAGTGTTTCCCCGTTGAAAGGGGTGTTTAATATGTTGCTCTGCACCTCCTGTTTGAATCCAGAGATTCTCAGCCAGGCCTGTCTTCTTTCGGTGATCCCTATGGCCATCAGCCTGCTTGAAGTTTCCGCCCCGTCCAATGCCGTCTTAATGCATGAATTGGCTATATTTTTACCTTCTTCCACAAGGTGGGAGGCTCTTTGGCGGTACTCTTCAGGGAGGTGTTTCACTAGTTTCCCCCATCTCGTCACAGTGCTGGTACTGGTGTCGATTGAGAAGCGCGTTGGAATTCGCCATACGCCAGTGCATGGCGGCGTTCCTTTCGACCTTCCTCCCAGTGAGGTCCATTCTCCTGCTTTCCTTATCGGGGGGTGGCCCCGAGGTCGCTGGCACGTTGGCCCTTCTCCTGGCCGTGGAAGCGATGATGGAGTCGGCAGTGACCGCTCCCTTGATGTAAGGCGGGTCCAGGGAGGAGTGCTTGTACTTCTTCTCCGTCCTGGGCGTGATGGACCGGCATGTTGCTGGTTCCTTAAAGGCCTCCTTCCATTGGTTCATTACACTTTGGAGCATGGGAAGGAACTGGCTCCTCGTCTGAATGGGGAGCAGCGTTTCGAGAAGGAAATCAGCTTTCGGTTTCTCCTCGTCCAGTTTTACCCCAAAGGCTGCTGCAGCACTCCTGACGACCATATTGTACACCCTGTCGTCGGGCGGCGAAGGCCTCGAAGGATATGTGTCAACGGGCTCTTCGGGATTTTCGGCGTCGATGTCTTGCCATTCCAGCTCGTGAGTGGTTGATGGCGCCGAGCTGTAGAACGACTGCTGGTCGTCTTCGCCTTCATAGTAGGGGGCTTCCTCCTCCTCCTCATGATCTCTCGGCAGCCGTTCGGTGTCGAATTCGTCCTGTTCCTCGATCTCGACGACGTCCGTCGACGGAGCCGTTGGAATTCTGAAGTGTTTAATTTTGGCGTCGAACTCCTTCTTCCTCTGAAGGATGCTCTCCATCTCTGCCTCGAGCCTTCTCTTCTTTTTCTCCATCTCGGAGATGCTTTCGACGTCGACCGCAGGTCTTTTCGACGGAGCTTGCGTCGACGCTGGCTTGTCTTTCTGCGTCGAACGCCGCGTTTCGTGGGCTATCTTCGACGAACTCTGCCTTTCGGCGTCTTTCGGCACCAGGGAGTCCTTTTCGCAGGATCCGCTCTGCCTTTTGTCCACGGATCCACCCTTGGTCGTCGAAGTTTTCGGCGCCGGTGCTCCTTTTGAGGATTTTGACTCAGATTTTCGAGAGTCCCTCTCAGGTTTGAGGCCCTTTCGGGGGTTTTGAACTCGACGTTTCTCTTACCTCGTCAGGCGTTTTCTTGTCGGTCTCTACGACCGTGAAGTTTTCGGGTTCCTCGGCGATGTTGTCCTCATCGTCGGTGGAGAGGCCCAGATCGTAAAGCGATGGGGCCTTACCCTTGCCTTCCATGCTGAAGTTGTCTCTTCTCTGGCGTTCTCTCACCCGGAGCGTCTTCGGCGCGAAAGCTGAACAGGCGTTGCAGTCCTTGCTCGGGTGGTCGATCGGTAGGCAAAGGTTGCAGACCGGATGCTGGTCCTTCTGCGCGAACTTGTGGTGGCAGTTAGGGCAGAATTTGAACGATGTCTTGTCCATTGCGCTCAGAGCCTCTGAGTGCGCATTTTCCAAGGGCGTCGAAGAAAATTCGTGAAAACTCTTCCTTCTTCGCGTCCTGGATGCAAGTTATTCCTCTGTGAGATCTTAGTAGTTCTTTCCTCGACGAAACTCGCGTTTTCTCCTTCTTCCTTCGATTGAAATCCTGGAGCTTCTCGATGACGATCCAGACCCAACGGCGGAAAAAAGAATCTGAGGATGGCGCCCCAAAGGTGGGACTTCTGCAGGAAGCACGACGATGTCACGAGAGGTGCACCAAATGGTGGGACGTCGAAAAAAAGAAGAAAGACTACGAAGCCGGACCCAAGCACCAGATCGCGGAATAATGCACAGCATAGTGAATCCAGAAAGATTCACGCTGCAAAAGGTTAGTTTCATCCTCTTTCGTTGGGGGGGGGGGGGGTGAGGTCACCTGTGCCAGTGCTTCTTCCCTAAAAACAATTTCACAATTGGTACTTCTAGCCCCTTTCAAGTCCCCAGTAAATGGTACCCTAGGTATCTAGGGCCTGGGACCTGAAGAGCACCCCCCCCCCCCCTCCACTGGGACCATGCCACAGCCCTTGCAGCTTGCATACCCCTGCGAGGGAGAAAAGGACAAAGTCGACATTGAACCCTGCCTGTGTGCCATGCTAGCCAGAACTGTCTGAAGTCATAGGTAAGTCACCGCTCTAGCAGGACTCACAGCCCTAAGGCAGGGCGCCCTATGCCACAAGTGAAGCCCCTACAATATAGGGGCCCATTCCTGAATATTGTAAGTGCCAGGTAAGCCATAGAGTACATGGACTGGAAAGTCAGCAACTAATTCCACAGAAAATGATGGCTTCACTGAACACAGGAGTGTTTGTTACCAAACTACTCCTTTCAATAAATCCAAACAGATGCAATTGTGGGATTTATTGTACCATGTACCTCAGAGGTGCCCCATGAAAACCTACCAACCCTGGTGTTTCTGACCCACAGTAGGCAGCCAACCACCACCAGACAAGTTTCTGGACCCCTGGGTAGAGAGACCCTGCTCTCTGGGACCAGAAACAACGCACATCGTGAGCAGGTATCTCGCATCCTCCCCCAGGATGGGCCAGTGCTCGAAGAGGGAAGCTTCAAGGACCTGCTGCCTTTGTAAAGCGACCCCTCCAGCCTCTGCTGCTAGCAGCAGATGGCAGCCCCTGGTTTACACCCTGAATTTGGGTAGAAAAACTCCGGATAATAGGAGGTGTGCCACCTCTGCCAACTCCACCCCCATGTTGTAGCACATCTTTCAGTCCCTGCCATCTTGAAGATGGGGAGATCCCTCCAATCAGGGTTCAGTCTATGCCCCCCTCCCACGGGAGCGTGGCATAATAGAGGGTGTAGTCACCCCAGGTAAGGTGCCCATTGGCCCTACCTGCTACTTCCTTAAAACGCCTCCTACATTTAGTATTTAGGTGACTAAACCCAGACCTAGAATTAGATCTGCGACAACCTAAGAAGAAAGAAGATATCCCTGCAGAGAAGACTTAAGACAATGACTGCCTTGGCCCTAGCACTACCGGCTTGTCTCCAGCTTCTGCGAATCTGCGACCTGTGTTGCAGCCAGTGACCTCTGACAACCCTGGGAGGACTGCTGTCTTCGGCAAAAGACTCCAATCTCCTGTGGACAATGCACCTGTGCAGAAGAAACTGACTCCAAGGGCTCCAGATCCAGCTGGAACCACAATCCCTGCCCACTCTGCACCCGACACCCACAACACGAGTCTGAGCGGCTCACCTGTGCAGTGATGTCTGTCTACCCAGCAATCTGACCTCATTTCCAGTGTTGGTTGACCTCTACTGATTTCCATGGCAGCGCCTGCAATGTGACCCCAGAGGCACCATGACCGGCTGCAGTAGGCCTTGGGGAGCTGAACACAGTCCCTATGACCCCCTACATCTCTCCTTCTCTCTGCTGCTGTTGGTCTGCCTCCTGCAACCTCTGGTGCCACATCTGCAGCCTGTTAGTCAAAAGAAAAATCTCCATTGAAAGGCATTGGACGCCAGACATCAAAATTGCACCCTGTACCCAACCGCCATGTGCCGCTGGTGGTATATGCTTGGTGGTCGCCTGATGCTTAACCTAACCCCCAAAACTTGTCCCATGCAACAAATCTACTTAATTGGGCCGATCTCTTTTTGACCTCTGCATCTGGCCACCCCGTGCCGATGGTGGTGCATCTTTTGTACTCACCGACCCTTGCCCCTTGCTGTTTTCCGAAGCCTGGTATTGTAAGTGCATTACTTACCTGTTTAACCGCGATATTGAAAATCTTGGTCTTAAGATAAAATACAAAGTACATTTTTACTAAAATTGGTCTGGATCTCCTTGTTGAGGCATGTCCATTACTTATCAATGTGGTGCAATAAACGTCTTACACTCACCTCTGTGTTAGGCCTAAGGCTGCTCGCCCACACTACCACTAATAGAGCACTTTGGGTTTTACATGGAGCCCTGGACTCTGCGCACGGTATAACCAACTAGTGGCAATACCATATGCAGAGCCAGCTTCCTACAGGTGAGTTTGTCAACTTGGGCTTCATTCTTGAAGCCTGAAATCCACAGCTATGTGTGCCTTCTCAGCAATGTTCTTGACACCAGTTTGTGTCAGTGGCATCCAGTACAAATTTTAAGCACGTGTTTCCGATATGTTTCATAAGTTCTACCATTTCCTTCCTGTGTTGTTGGGAAGATCTGTTGAGAAGAGCATTAGAATTTGCGAGGCGCCATTATTTTTCCATACTTTTTGAACTTCCTCCCCATTATTTTCGTTCTTTGGTTTCTTTATCCGGGGTGCCCCGAAGTTGCCGCCATATTCTCGCCTTTTCTAGCGGTGACCCTGATGATGAAATCTGCCACCACATTGCCGTATGCAAGCTAGATCCTTTGAAGAATGTTTATATTTCTTCTCCACCCTGGAGGTTGCTGGCTCTTTGAAGGCTTCTCTCCCCTGGTCCAGAATGCTCAGGATTAGCAGGTACTGGCTTTTGCTTTGTGAGGGTAGGAGTGTCTCAAGCAAAAAACATGTCTGCAATTTTTTTTACCTCCATGGACCTCATACTGGTTTGCTGCCCTTTTGACAATTTGGCTGTACATGGCAATGTCATCCGGAGGCAAAGACCTCGACTGATGTGTCTACTCCCTCTTCCAGGGAATCGACCTCAAGGTCCTACCATTGTCCTTCGATAGCTTCCGAACCCTCTGCGTCGTGGAAAAGACCTTATGACTCTGGATTGTCCTCTTCATAGAAGACTTCTTGTTCCTGTGGTTCTAGAGTCATTGAGGGGTCCAATTCCCCAGAGTATGCCTTCTCCTGTACGCTTCCATCAAATGTGTTGTCTGGGTACTTTACTGGAATCGCTGCATCTAAGTTCTTTTTAAGGATCGCTGCCATTTTTGCCCCGAGCGGTCTCTTTTTCTGCTAGATTTCTATCGCCCGTCCTTTTGTGTCAAGTGTGGTCGAGGCTTCTTTTTTGACAACTCGACTGCTCTGCTGACTTCTTGGGCTTGCCTCGATTTCTGTTGTCCTTCGACACCGGCATCTTTTCAGAGGCTCAACCTTCTGCGGTGTCCTTGGTGTGGGATCCGAGGGGCTCTTTCAATCTCGACTTGCTTTCGTCCAGTGATAATATTGGTGCCATGCAGTCCTTTGGGTTCTGGAGTCCAACAGTCTTGGCTCACTCTCCCCTTGTTTTTCTAATGTTACCTTTACTTTGTGTTTTTTGTGCTTTCACTTGAATTCCATGTGCTCTTTTTCTCCAGTATTGGGGTGTCTTTCATAGATTCACATGCTTGAATATTACCCGCATCTTCCATCTCCCTCAGAACGGGGGGGGGGGGGGGGGGCTGCCCACGCATTCTCCAGCCATCTCTTTTGGGCTGCCCATGTGTCCCACTTACTTCTGTGTCTTTTAGTGAAAATCAGAGAATTACTTCTACAAGTCTCCCTTCTGCTATGGTGGTTTTTTTTCTGTCTGGAACTTCGATTTTGCTTCAACGATCTGTTGTTTTCTTTCGAGGTTTGGAGAGCTTTCAGTGATGCTTCCAGATCCAACGTTGGGAAAAAGAATCTAAAGATGGTGACCTTGCACAGGGGCTTCCGGGACAGGCGTCTGACATCAGGAAAAGGTTGGACTCCTCACCAAATTGTGAAAACAGTTGACCCTCAACAACAAAGGCAGGGAAAAAAGACTGCTACAAGAGGAGAGTTCCAGACCCAACCACTAGACGACAGAATAATGTACAGCATGTGAATTCAGAATGATTCATCCTACAAAAAAAAAATCAATTTTAACCTTTCAGTTTTAACCCTGTTGCAGAGTCCTCGACATGCAAGCCTTCTTTAGGGGCCTCTTACTCTGGAGCTCAAAGCTCTTTTCAGATTCAGATTTCTTCTGGAGGTTGGGCCTCCTTTCAGGGTTGAAGCTCTTCCTGAAGGTGACCCTCTTTTTAGGTTTGGTCTACAGCCGAGTACCATAACGAAATGGTTACTTACCAGTAGGATTAGTTTTGCAGCTTGAAGACTTTTCTGTATTCACGTGCTGTGCATCATTCCGCCATCTAGTTGTTGGGTCCAGAATAGTCTTCATTTTTTTCCTCCCCCCTCCCCCCTCTGTTTTGGGCATCGTTGACCACCATTTGGTGATAAGTACCCCCCCCTGTGTGATGTCAGACAGCACCTTGTTGGTCGTTGTATGTGGTAGCCATTTTCGGATTCTTTTTTTCTCCTTGTGTTTTAGTCTGTAATCCTTTAGATGGTTCTTCCTGATAATTCTTTTGTGTATCTATCTCTCTCTCTCTATCTATATATATCTATATCCATCTCTCTCTCTATATATCTCTCTCTCTCTATATATCTCTCTCTCTCTATATATCTCTCTCTCTATATATATCTCTCTCTCTCTATATATCTCTCTCTCTATATATATCTCTCTCTCTATATATCCCTCTCTATATATCCCCCTCTCTATATCCCCCTCTCTATATCCCTATCTCTCTCTATATCCCTATCCCTCTCGCTATATCCCTCTCGCTATATCCCTCTCTCTATATCCCTCTCTCTATATCCCTCTCTCTATATCCCTCTCTCTATCTCTCTCTCTCTATATTCCTCTCTCTATATCCCTCTCCCTCTCCCTCTCTCCCTCTCTATATATTCCTCTCTATATATCCCCCTCTCTATATATATCCCCCTCTCTATATATATCCCCCTCTCTATATATATCCCCCTCTCTATATATATCCCCCTCTATATATATATCCCCCTCTATATATATATCCCCCTCTATATATATATCCCCCTCTATATATATATCCCCCTCTATATATATATCCCCCTCTATATATATATCCCCCTCTATATATGTATATATATATATATGTATATATATAGCGCGCTCTCTCTTCTTCAAGCTGCAAAACTACTACTGGTAAGTAACCAGTTCGTTTTGCAGCATGAATCCTTTTCTGGATTCACATGCGGTGCATCAGATTATGTAGCGGTTTCTCCCCTTCTGGGGGTGCTGTGGTGAGAGGAAGATCTTGCGAACAGGTGTTGAAGTACTTTCTGTCCAACTTGCGCTTCCTTATTCATTTGTATATCCACACAATAATGCTTGGTGAATGTGTGTGGTGATGCCCATGTAGCTGCTGCACATTTAGTGTTTATCGGCACATTGATCATAAATGCTAGTCGCTCCTTACTTTCTTGTGAAGTGAGCTGTTGGCGGCACTGCTAAAGAATTGAAGCAAGTAGGCAGAAATAAAGTCTGGGAATTCACGTTGGCAGAATAGAGTAAGGAAGCAGAGTCAGAATACAAGACAGTTTTATTTTTATCAAAAGCCTTTTTCCTCTTTATTCATTATTAATATTTTTAATATCACACAAATTCACAAAAAAGGTAAACTCCACTGGCTCAGATTTTGTTATGGTGAGGGTTAAAACAGTGCAGTTAATAAAGAAAGAATGGGCAGTGGGAAGGGTTGAAGCCTGTTCATGGTTGTACTGAATAAAATACCAGAAACGAAAAGTCAAAATCATTGCAAAACAGACTAAGTTGTCTCCAGGCCAAAAATTAAATAAAGTTACCCAGAAACTTGTCTTTACCTTGATCTGATCGTTCTACACGCCCCACAAAACATAGGTTTATTTCTTTACACATTCTCTCATTTTATGTGTACAAAATAAAATTCACCCATCCCTGCCCCCTCGTTATACAGTACAGATATCTACCCCCCTTTCCGGTTGCCTTCCCCAGTATGAACCAGTGTGATAGGGAAAGCATCAACATAGGTGAAAATGGTACAAGGGGAGGCCATGTCTCATTGGATAGGGGGAGGAATGGGGAGACCCAAGGCTTTAATATATACATAATAGCACCATTTGAAAGAAGAAAATTTACCCATACAAATGTGTTTTTCTTGCCTTTTTAAAAGTTCACACAGTATCGCAGATTCAACAATTGTTTCATTCTAAAATAAACACTCCCTTAGAGGAGAACACAAAAAAAATTTATTAAAAATCAGCAACCATAGAGGGGAATTCAAGATACTCATCAATAAATAGAGAAGGGAAAAAACATACCAAAAAGTTGGGACCCTTTTATAAATAAAGAAATTGTACAAAACCGCAAGGAGGTAATAATGCACAGATGCCAAAGTGGGGGAACAGGGTGCTACTCTCCATTTCTCCCTTCAAACGTGAAGATAGAAGGGAGAAATATTTAGGAATGCAACAGACCTGAAGTGTACGCATTCCCTCTTTCCTCCAACTGCTCCTCTGATCAGAAGATGGAGGTGAGCATTTGGGTGCCAAAAAACACGGAGAAAGGTAAAAAATATATATAATATATATATCTATCTACATATACATACATATATATCCATTCATATCCATAGATATTTATAGATATATAGTTTTATATTAACACGACAGGGAGCCACCATATGCTTTTGATATAAACAGATGTAACAATCATCAACAAAAGGAAGGGGGGGGGGACCATTTTTTTTTTTTTAATTCCAGCTTAAAAAAACCCGTATTTCTTTTGCATTCTAACATTTTCTTAAATTGAAAGCAAACAATTAATGCTTAACTTGTCCCACCTTCTATTCACCCTATATACTCATTTGTTTCATTCTGATCTTATTAACTTTTAGACTTATCTCAAGGCTGATATGGTATTGTGCCATCAACGGACATGAGTAATGCAAACTTAATTTAGTCATCCCTTTTGTCCCTCTCCACATACATTTTCCCGACCCATGTTCCATTGAACACAAACCTACATAGGAAAATTGTGATGTTAAAATACAGTGTGGAATAAATATTCACAAAGAGGCCCCCAATTTATTGGCCACCTGCCTCAGTGACAGGAAGCACAGTAAGACAGCGTTTCATTTGCCACCCACTGACACAATAGAAAGTTGTTGCACGCCGCCGCATGTTTGCAGCATCCGTGCGCACCATGATTTGCCACTGGCTTGCGTAGGGGTGGTGGTGAAATAGGGCTCCACGACAGGGTTTGTGTAAACAAAGTCTATGACACGCTGACCATTTCCAGGGGCTTTGCTGGTTCCTTAGAGAATGGAGGTGCAGAGTACACAGTTTGTTAGGTAGGATCCACATGTAGGTGACTCCAGCGGATGACCACCAGTATGAATCCCACCTCAGATGAAAGTGGCTGAAGCCACCACATCGTCGTTTTCAGCACCTCTGATCCTGAAGAAGAAAAGCAGAGACAGTTCGACTGGTCATGGCTTTAGGAATCACCAAGAACTTGTGGATCCAGTCTAAAGAGAAATAAAGAGCACACATTAATGATTAAATTGTAGTAATAACTTGTTTTTATACAATGCCTTATAGCACACTTTTGTTGTTTGTAAAACTCATAGATAACAAGTGTTACTATTACTAGATGTTGCACATCATTTCAGATATCAGTAGAACGTATTTCACTCACTGAGCCCCTTTGCAAATATTGTGTTGGGTAGCTTGGAAAAGCAATGTGTCATACATCAGCAGTACCATTACCTGCTGTTCTATTAGTAAACCCCAACCTTGAAATGCAGCACAACCTTTTATCGAGGGTACTCGAACCCCACAAATCTCTGGCACTGCACCTCCACCCAGATCTACAAATTTGAGATCACAATATCGATCATCTTTGGTGTATCCTGCTGGCGGAATTTAATACATGTATGTTTATATTGCATCGATATAGCATTTACTAATCCTGACGAGGCTTTGAAAAGCGTATTGCATACGTGTTTATTGTTACTGGTCATTTGGCTAACACCCAATATGCCACGGTTGGTCCTCCTTGAGAAATGTAACTCAGCCACCAGGGACATGCGAGGCAAAGTTAACCAGCCTTCACTAATGTCTTCGCTGCAAATATCACCCATCCATTTCCTAATCCCTCTAGATTTGGCACAGTAGCCATTGACTGAAATGTCCTGGTATTCCCTAGGTATCCGTGTACTTCCTTTCCAGCAGCATGTAAGCACACATCCTCTCAGAGGGTCTTACCAAGCTGAGGGTGTCATAGCTCTGCATTAGCTCCTCCATTTTGTACTGTTCTAGCACCACGACATTATGAAGGCTGGAGCTGCGGGCACGGGCGCAGGCCTCGCAGTGCACCAAATAAGAATTCTTGTTCCCGTTCTCACTTGTCACGAAGAGGATGTTGAAGACCTCCAGCTGCAGTGGAGAAGTGAAGCACAAAATACGGGCCCAAGGAAGAAGAAAAACAAATGATGGATGAAAAGAGACAGAGGGGGAAAAATGTTAATAGCGGAATTCTCTTGTCACAATTCCCGCTGTTATTCACATTGCCCTTCTTAGGATTCTTTCAGGATGCTAAAGGGTCGAGTCATAGTTTGGAATTACGCTGAAGCAGACTACGTGTTTCATCCTTCTGAGAATGATGCAAACCTGAATCATAAGCGTATAACACAGTCACCACCATTCCAGCTACCCCAGCCTTTTAAGAGGACAGGACGAGCAGTTCTGTAAAAACAGATTGTTTCTATTCCATCAATCCCAGCCATGTTTTCCCTAGTTCTTTCAGTCAAAGGAAGCATGTACTTTAGTTTAGAGCGGGAAATGAGAGTCAAGTTTGGTGGAAGTGTTGATTGGGTAGGTGTGAAGGAAGACTTCTAGAAAGGAGTGAAGGAGAATAACTTTTGTAGATAATAGATACTTATAAACAGGAAGAAAACAGTTACCTGCAAAACTATTTTTGCAGTATGAGACTAATTCACATGCTTCACACTATTCCACCATCTAGTGGTTGGGTTCAGAAGTGTTTGAAACTATGAACGCTTTTTGAGCTGCCATTGACTATAAACACACTATGATATCGACGTTAGCTAACAATGTCACAAAAGTGGCCTCCATTTTTAGATTTTTTTTACCCCTTTTACTCCCTTCCTTCACTTGTGGTATGAGAGGGTGGCATGTGATAGAAGATACGAAACTGTCCCTCCGTTATTGCCCAGCTAGAACTTGGCTGTTTTATCTGCTAGTCGTTCAATTGTTCTACCTTGAATTTTGACTTTGGCAAGCATTTAGTAATAGAAATATATTCTTTCTTTCCAAGTGGTTTACGTGCTTGAAAGCATTCTGTTCTGAACACTGAACTCTGATGGCATCTAGGCTGGATGTTCTGAGTAATTTTCCCTTCAACATGTTCACATTGTATCACCACTGTTATTCGTCTGTGTTTTGCTTGTTATAACCACTGGCTCATCCTAGTTCCCATTTGTTTTCGAGACCTCTGACCCTTCATTCATTCTTGAATTGATCTCATGCGAATTCTTGCTTCCAGTTTAGGGAAGTTGGTTTCCGCAGTGCAAACAAACTCCTCTGAATGGCAATTCTGTATTTATTCCTGAAGAAAAGGTTTGTGGTTCAGAGGAAGTGGAGATGAGTTAAGTGAACGCCAACTGATACCGTAGGTTTACTACCGTGTGGACATTCTATTGACATTGATACAGGAAACTTGCCCTCACTAACCAGTCGTCCAAGATTGGGTCCACATCAAATATCCCCTTCCCTCCCTCACTAGCCAGTCGTCCACGATTGGGTACACATCAAATCTCCCCCCCTCCCCCAAATAGATGTGCTCACACCTCCGTCAATATTTTAGTAACTACTCTTGGAGCAGAGTTGCAGAACCGTGACTTGGTAATGAGAACAAAATGGTTATTTTAACAGTAAGATTAGTTTTGCAGCTTGAAGAATTTTCTGGATTCACATGCTGTGCATTATTCCGCCATCTAGTGGTTGGGTCCACAATTGTGTCGGTTTCCTTTTTAGGTCGAGCCTAAAGCCAGCGCGCATGCGCTGCAAGACTAACTGTAGAGGAGTAGGGAATAGAAGCCCCGCCCACTCTCCGCACATATTTGTCATTAGCTTGTGCCATTGTATATCCTAAATGCTGGCTTCTAAGTCGTCAATAGGCTTGTTAGTCCCTCCTTAGAACCGCCTCCTCTTCATTTGTCACCTCCCATGGCGACTGGCCCCTTACTTCAGTTGTTACACGGTACTGGTTATTTAGACTGTGAACACTATTTTCTTTAATGAGTTTCTCCTACTGCAGGCATGACATGCTTTGGTGCGTTCTTCACTCCCCTCCTACCTCCCATTGTTGTGCCTTCTTTTCCCCTCCGTTATCCGTGCTTTCTCCTACCACCACCTGCCCCACCTCACCGCTGTCTGTGCGTTCAGTCCCACCGTCGCAGCTGCCTTTAATTTTTTTCCCCTCAAATTCTAGCCAATATCCACATTTTATGATGTAGTAGTACATCATGACAGAAGCACATGTGTAGGTGTTTTTTGATTCTGCCCCTGGCTATTTTTAATGCTCTACGGAGCAGTGCTAAAAGGTCATTTGTTTGAAGGATTGGCACCGCTATTGATTTGTTTTCTTGTTCTGGCTCTTAAGCGAGAAAACATCTTACTTTATTGTTTTGGTGCCATTGTGACCGGCCTTGAAAACAGAAGTGCTTAGTCTTTTTTTAAAAATATATTTATCTTGATTTTCTGGTCACATTGTAATTGCATTTATATGGAACTTACTACCCCTGACGAGGAAGTAATTTGAGTGGTGGATATGTTATTCGGTTAATTGGATAGAGAAGTGTAGCGGAGGGATAGAAGAGGGGAAAAAAGGTTTGCATTTATATAGTGCTTGCTACTACCCCTGATGAGATGTTGAAGTGCTTTTTTCGGCAAGTATAACGCTACTCTGGAACCCATAAAGGATTAGTGGTAAATTAGTATAGTGAAATTTGAGAAGTGGACATGTTAGTCTGTTGTTTTGATGGATCACAGTGGTGGTATAGGGTTTGGGATGGATGAAAGTGTGGAGGTACTGGATATAATGATAGCGGTATAGGGTGAGAAATAGGGTAGTGCATTGGAAAGAGTAGTAGAAAGAGGTTTGAGATGAGTCAGAGTCGAGGTAGAACTTCATATATATATGCAAACTGAGTTTAGTATCTTTTCGGTGTACCATAGCTCATAAGGATAATATTACTTACCCAGTAAGCATCTGTTCCTGGCATGTAGAGCTGTAGATTCACATGCTTTGCACACTCCTGCCATCTAGTGTTGGGTCTGGATGTTTGTAAGCTGTTTTTGCTCGAAGAAGTCTTTCCAGTCATGCGATAGGTGACTCCTCCTTTCGGGGATAGTGCGCATGGGCATCAACTCTATTGTTAGATTGCCCTGCCCCCCCCCCCCCGCCCCCCCCCCCGAGGGTGAAAATGGAGTTAGTAGAATAGAGATGTCCATGCGTACAAATGTGATTTAAGAACTACAACTACAGGAGACCGGGTAGGTGGGCGGGCGTATGTGAATCTACAGCTCTACATGCCAAGAACAGATGCTTACTGGGTAAGTAATATTATCCATTCGAGGCATGTGAGCTGTAGATCACTACTGCTATATAGTCTATGCAAAGTATAACTCCTAAAGCGGTGGCTAACCTGTAGCAGTTGTAGTTTGAAATAGGAATTATAAGTACTGCTTGGCCTACATTAGTCTGTTGTCTTGCTAACACATCTACACAATAGTGTGGTGAATGTGTGCGGTGTAGAGCATGTTGCTACCTTACAAATATCAGCTAAGGGAATATTTCCCAAGAAGGCCATAGTAGCCCCTATTTTGCGAGTAGAGTGCGCTCTAGGGGGTACAAAGTTCTTTGCTTTAACATAACGTTTGGATACATTTTATAATCCATCTCACAATACCCAACTTAGATATAGGATTGCCCTTGTGAGGTGGAGAAAAAGCAACACATAGTTGCTTAGTTTTTCTAAAATCTTTGGTTCTTTCTATGTAGTAAAGTATAGCACGTCTAACAAAGTGTGTGTAGGGCTCGTTCTGCTACAGAATCAGGTTGAGGAAAGAACACAGGTAACTTAACTGATCGATTGATATGAAAAGCAGAAACTACTTTAGGGAGAAATTTAGGATTCGTGCGAAGAACCACTCTATCTTTGTGAAGTTGAAAGAAAGGCTCTTGTAAAGTTAATGCCTGAAGTTCACCAACTGTCCTTAGTGAGGTTATTGCTATGAGGAAAGCAACTTTCCATGATGGGAATTGTAACTGACATTTGTGCATTGGTTCAAAAGGTGGACCCATTAGCCTTGTATGGGCTGTTTAAATTCCACTCTGGGAGCAGGGGGTATCACCGTTTTCAATCCTTCCATGAAGGCTTTAATCACTGGTACTTTGAATAGAGATAAGTGTTGTCCGTTTTGCAAGTATGCAGCTACGGCTGCTGAACGTAAACAAATGGATACGTAAGTTAGTCCACATTGCTGTAAATGCAACAGATAACAAATTATGTTCTGTGCAGAAGCATCAAGTGGATTGATGTTGTTCTTACTACAATAGACAACAAACAGTTTCCCTTTTGCTGCATAAACTGCTGTAGTAGTAGGTCTTCTAGCCTCTTTGAGAATATTCATAGTCTGGTGGCAGTTGTAAATAACCAAACTATGATTTCAGGAGCCAAATCGCTAGGTTGAGTTCTCTGGGATTTGGAGGTCTGATTTATCCATGGTTGAGTGAGGAGACATGGTGTGATATGTAGCTTTTGATGAGGAACCACAGAGTTCCAACAGGGGGGTTTAACAAGGTTTACAAGCCCATGTGGGGGCTACTAAGATCAGTGTGAGGGACGTTTGTCTGAGCTTCAGAACCAGTAATAGAATTAGTGGGAGAGGCGGAAAAGCATAAGCAAATATCCTTAACCAGTTCACCCATAGAGCATTGCCCTTGGATGCTGGGTGTGGAAACCTGGATGCGAAGCTTGGGCATTTTGTGTTGTGTACTGTGGCAAACATCCATCTGGGGAAAACCCCATTTTTGAAAGTAGGGAAAAAGAACTTGGGGTGAAGTTCCCACTCGTGTACTTGCTGCCTGTTTCTGCTGAGCAGGTCTGCAATCAGATTGTCTACTCCTGGAAGGTGTTCTGCTAGGAGATAGATTTTGTGGTGAATCGCCCAATTCCAAATGCTTTGTGCAAGGCGCGACAGCTGGAGAGTGAGTCCCTCCCTGTTTCTGTAGGTTGTGCGAACTAAGACAGTCTTGCCCACAAGTTGGGTGTGAAAAGCTTTGAGTGCAAGGAACACTGCTAGGGGTTCTAGGTAGCTGATGTGGAGATGTTTGTGATTGTCAGACCACAGTCCCTGTACTGTGTAATGTTGAAGATGGGCACCTCCACCTGTTAACAATGCGTCTGGTGTCTGTATAGTCTGTGGAATCGGTGTGAGAAAGTGGCTCTGTTTATACTGTTCCTTAATAGGTACAGGGTGTACAGAGTCCACAGTCCCCCAGGGTTTGACAGAGGTTAAAGTTAGATATAACCTTACTCTCTAAAGTGGTAGTTTGGTCGAGCAGTAAGGCAGTATCAGGGGACAGTGTAAAGCATTTGTTGTACACACCCAGTCAGCAAATGGTCTCACACACTCAATAACTGAACTCTAGGCCAATGGTTTATATATAAAAAATATATGCTTGTTTTATTTTAGAACCAACACTTGGATTTAAAATATACTTTCTCAGCAAGAGATGTTTCATATAAATACTTTTGCAATATGCAATAGACTTTTGTAAACAGTACAAGTGGTTGCAGTAGGCAACTCTATTTTTAAACACAACAATGCATTGAGCTCAATGGTAAATTCAAGTTAGTTGCAACAGATTACTTTTTAGATTACTTTTGGAATTCCAGGACCGGATCCTAGATTCAGTCCTGGGTCAGTACTCAGAATCAAGTGATGAAACTCTATTAAATTACTGTAATGATTTTATGAACAATATTTAGCTATTTTAAAAGTTGACACTTAAAAAATATTTCAAATAAAACAGTCAATGATTCCCTATGGAGGAAAATTCAGGTTACAGGTACAGTATGTTCTCGTTACTTTTGTAATCCAGTACTGGGTGCCTATACTCAGTACTGGGACCTTTATCCAAAACAGGTAAGTAATTACGTTTTCAGATATTATACGATTTTTGAAGAATATTTAAAGATTGCAGAAATCGACACTTAGAAGAAATTTCACAGAAAAACAGTCAATGGTTTCCTATGGAAGAAAATTGAGTTAAGGGTAAGTACAGTTGGAAGTATTTTTCAGAGTCAGTGCTGGGCACCAAGATCCAGCACTGAGAGCTCACCTAAGAGCAGGTGAGTAATTTCGTTTTCGTTACTCGGCTGATTTTTGGTGAATATTTTAAGATTTGAAAAGTCCACACTTACAAGAAATTTCAGGAAAAAGCCAGTCAATGTTACCCTATGAGGAAAATAGAGTTTGCGGTTTAAGGGTAAGTACTCGACTGGCAGAGTTGAGGTTCTGGGCATAGACTCAGGGGTCCCCCAGGGTCAGGTAGGTACCGTTGGTTCACCCTCAGCGGCTCTAGGGCGGCCGGCTGCAGAGAGAGTTAGGCCCCATGTTATCCTATGAGGGATAGGGGGACCTTGGTTGGTGGCTGCTGACTGGCAAGTCACGCGGCTGTGGGAGCTGGGCTCCTGGTCACTTACTCAGGGCAAGTAGGTAGATGTAGAGTTTTCACTGCCAGGGCCACTCGGGCGGCTGGGTGCAGAGTGCTTTTGAGCCTTCAGGCGCTCAATTGAATTCAATGGGAAATCTCCGGTTTAGAAAAAGACTGCAAGCTCGGGGACGAGGACTCTTCAGGTGCCACCACCACTTCGAGAGGTAAGTTGGGTAGTTGGAGGATAGGTAGGTACCCCGGGATTGGGCACAGGGGGCCGTGGGGCGCCGCGTGCAGTGAAATCTCCGGTTTAGAAAAAGACTGCAAGCTCGGGGACGAGGACTCTTCAGGTGCCACCACCACTTCGAGAGGTAAGTTGGGTAGTTGGAGGATAGGTAGGTACCCCGGGATTGGGCACAGGGGGCCGTGGGGCGCCGCGTGCAGGGGTGCCTTTTGGTGTCGGGAAATCTTACCCTCTGTTGATCGCGGTTGGGGGGGCACCTTGTTCTGAGGCTGCAGGCTTCTTCAGGAGTGTCGAGGGAGGTCCTTGGGTGCCGGACTCGGGGTCACAGTCGCCGTGGGGTCGTCCTCAGGGTCTTTGTTCACTCCGGCACTGGCCAGGCTTGGCTGGTGCAGATTGTGCTGGGTTCGCGGTTCCGGGCTGCTGCCAGGGATTAGAGATAGGTTTTGAGTAGAGCCTCTACTCATGGGAGTCCCAGGGGCTTCGAGCCAAAAGGTAGCCAGGTCCTCCGGGGTTGGTGAGGTTGCTGGCCACAAGAGATGCCGGGCTGGAGCAGGAGCAGGTTCGAGGGTCGACAGGCCGGTAGGGCTGGGGCCAAAGCAGTTGGTGTCTTCCTCTTTTCAGCAGCTGCAGGGCAGGTCTTCTTTCTTCTTGCTCTTCGTAGTTTTGAATCTGGAAACTGGGGAAGGAAGGTTCAGGGTGCCCCTAAATGCTAGATTTAGGGGCGTTACAGGTAGGTGAAGGGCAGGGACCAATGGGTCCCTGTCCTGGGGTGGGTACACCCCCTATCCTGCCTCTCTCCTGTGGGAGGGGGACAGTAGCCTAGTCATGATAGGGTAGGGCTCCCCATCTTCAAGATGGCGAGAGCCCGGAGATGTGCTTCACCTCGCCTCCCCCACCTGAGGAGTGGGGTTGGCAGGCTGGCACATCCCTTGTCCTTATTTGGGGTTTCCGGCCAAAGCTTCTCGCCAGAGTGGGGGGGTTGCAGGGGCCTGGGGAAGCTCACAGAGGTGGCATGCCTTTGAAGCTTCCCCCTGCCCATCCTGGGGGAGGAGATTTAGCACCTCGCCCAGGATGTGCATTGTTGCAGGCCCAGGAGAACAGGGGCTCTCCTACCCAGGGGTCCAGCAACATGTCTGCTGGGTGGCAGCCTAGGCAGCCTCAGAGCAGACGTGGATTGTAGGTTAGGTTTAAGGGGGCACCTCTAAGATGCCCTCTGGGGTGCTGAGTACATTATATCCTACACCGCATCAGTGTGGGTTTAATGTGCTGAGAAGTTTGATACCAAACTTCTCAGTCTTTAGTGTTGCCATTATGGTGCTGTGGAGCTCGTGTACTCTTAAATGGCAGCACTGCAGTTACAGTGCTCAGGAATGGACCTGGGTACTGTAGGGGCACAGGGCTCCTGGTCCTGTGCCCACACCATTGGCATGAGGCACCCAGCTAGAGGGGTGACTGATGTATGCCATGGCAGTGTAGGTGATGGGCATGGCACACAGGGATGTGTGCCATGTCGACTTTGTTTTTGTCTTGCACCCAAACACTCAGCCTGCAAAGGCAGTGTGTGTGTGTGTAAGGGTACAGGGCCTCTAAGGGTGGCACAAGGAGTGCTGCAGCCCTTAGAGGCCTTCCCTGGTCACAAGGCCCTGGGTACCTAGGGTACCATTTACCAGGGGCGGACATGTGGCCAGGGTTTGTCAATTTGGGGTTGGTTTGTTTTAGGGAAGGAACATAGGCCCTGGGCACCCGATTGGCAGGAGTCCAGGGCACACTCAGTAAAAGTACATTCAGCAATTCAGCAAAAAGTGGGGGCATACCATGCAAGAAAGATGGCACTTTCTCACAATCGGGTCTATGAAAGGTCGCCCTTTTGAGGGTTCCACCACTGCAGAGAGCGATGGGTGCGACTGTGTACTGACACTAGTTCGGTTAATAGACCCTGTGATTGATTCCACTGACGCGCTAGACAGTCTTGCAGAGGACGCATGGGAAGCCTTGCATGAGGTACGATTGCAATGCAAGATGCCATCATTCCCAGCAGTTGCATGAATACTCTGGCTAGTAATGATTGGTTGGGCTGGAATTGTAATAGTGTGGCCTGAATATTGTGAATTCTGGCTACATTGGGAGTGGCTAGAGCTTTGAGAGTTTTGAGGAAGCTCCCAGATAAGACTGCACTTGTGCCGGACACAGGTGAGACTTTTGTGCATTTATTGTAAAACCTAACTGGTGAAGTAGGTGCACTGTTGTCTGAGTGTGTAGAATACAGTTCTGTTAAGTGCCCGCTTTGACAAGCCAGTCATCCAGGTAAGGGAAGACATGTATACATTGTCTTATAAGATGAGCAGCTACTACTGCAAGACATTTGGTGAACACTCTGGGGGCTGTGGTGATGCCAGATGGAAGTACCTTGAACTGGTAATGTTTGCCTGCTATCACAAACCTGAGGTATTTGCAATGAACGGGATAAATTGCGAAAGTTGGTGTCCTTTTGATCTAGAGTAGACAGAAGGTCGCCCTGCTGCAAGAGAGGAAGTACCTGTTGAAGAGTTACCATGTAAAAGTGCTCTGACAATATGTATTTGTTTAAGGAGCCGTCCTTTTTGGGAATCAGAAAGTAAAGAGAATAAACCCCTGACCCTTGGTACTGAATTGGGACTGGTTCTATAGCCCCTTTGAGTAATAAAGATTGCACTTCTTGTTGAAGCAAGTGCTGATGGTCTGGTGATTTTTTGTGAGCTCGAGGAGGAATGTGAGGATTGTTGATAAGCTGTGGGCAAAAACCATGTCGTATAATTCGAAGCACCCATTTGTCGGTTATTGGAAAAGTCTTGAAGTATTCCTCCGACAGGTGTGGTGTAGGCGCAGGGAAGTGTTGGGAAGTCACTGTCTGCTTGAGGAAGGGGAAGTGCGTGGTGTGTTGTTTTGACCTCAACCACTGAGACTATTTACCCTATAACTTCCTCTGAAAAATCCACTCGTAAAATGATTGCGAATTGCCTTTGTAGGAGGAAGTGTTCTGGCCAGTGCCTGTGGACTTGGACCCTCCCCTATAAAAAGAGCACCAAAAGAAACCTCTATTGGAGGGAGATTGAAGTGCTCACATCGAGTTTGCTACATCAGTGTCCTTTTTCATTTTTTCAAGCGCTAGATAGACTTCAGGGTTAAAAAGATGTTTATCAAAGGGTATAGCCAGGATTGATTGTTGGACTTCATGTTTGAACCCGGATATCCGCAACCATGCTTGTCGTCTTAGTAAGATGCTAGTATTTACTTCGCTAGGTGCGGTGTCTACTGCATCTAGAGCACATCTGATGGAGGCATTAGAAATTAGTTTGCCTTCCTGGACTAAATCCTGAGCCTTTGTCCTATGCTCCTTTGGGGGAACTGAAGTAATTGTTCCAGTGGGCTCTATCGTATCTTGCTAGTAAGCCCTGCGTATTAGCGATACGCCATTGGTTAGCTGCTTGCGCAGCCACCCGTTTAACCGAAGCATCAATAAGCTTTGATTCTTTATCTGGGAGGGGCATCCCCAGATGCTTGAGAGTGAGCCCTCTTTCTAGCATTTGATACCACTAAAGAATAAAGTGGTAAATGACCCCTAATACAAATAGGATCTGTGGGGGAACATTTATATTTTTTATCTGCTCTAGGAGTAAGGATTCTGGCACAGACAGGATCTTTAAAAATATCGTCTGTGTGCCTTAACATGCCCTTGAGCATAGTCAGTGTCTGACTGGACTTATGGGATTCTAGAGTGTCAAAGAGAAAATCTTCCTCTAAAGACCCCCGTGGTATTCTGCTGCTCTAGCAATAAGCTTTTAGTAAGACAGATTGTCATCAGGTGGAGATGGCCTGGCATGATAAAGATTTTGGTCAGTGTCCTGTGGAAGATCAATTGTGTAGTCCGTCCAAGGATCTGGTAATCGTGCATCGTCAGGGTCACCTCTGTGAAAATGAGGTAGAGGAGACTGACTTGGTGTAATTTGTAATGGATCAAGCTGAGGTGGAGGAGGAGATGGAACTATATGAAAAAGACTAGTGCCTGCACTTATTTTCTTGAGAGAAAACTTGCATGGGCTATCATCCTCAGAAAGCTTGTGCTTGGATGGAGTTTTAGCATGGATATGCCCTGTGTCAGGGTGAATATACAGCTTTTTCTGTTTTGGATCCTGTTTAGGAGGTACAGTGTCTATGTTTGAAGCTTTCGGATTTGACTCCGAGGGATGTTTCTTAGTTTTCGGTGTCGGAAGGATTCTGTTTGGAAGCCATCTTGGATTTCAAGCTGGGAGATTTCGACTCAGAAGTGGGCTTTGGCAGACTCAGTCCCGAGCCGGAAGGCTTTTCAGAGAGTTAAGGTGCTGAGCCATGTGGCAGAGCGTTGGAAACCTCTTCTCGGTGCAGACCTTTGCCTTGAGGCAGAGGTGGTGGCGAAGCCTTAGATTTCTTAGGGACGGTGGGGGTGGGAGGTGGATGGGGGAGAGCAGGTGTCTTCGGTACTCACATCTCCTTGTCCCTGCGGCACATCATCGTCCTTGAGGTTGATCTGTAAGTCTGATTCTGAGTCAGACGCAGCTGAAGCCATATCCTCCTCTGCCACCGATACATCTTCTTGTTCGGCGTCTTCACCGAAGAGGTCCGGTGTGACACCCAACCGCTGCATCCCTTGACGTCGAGCCCAACGATCACGGAGAGTTTTCTTTGACCTGAAGCATCGGCATGCATCGCAGTCTTGCTCTTTGCTCAGGGGACAAGCACAAATTACACATCGGAGTCCATACACGTGGCAAAGGTGACTGAATTTAAATTGAGTCCATTCCATCGACGAGGAGCCAAACGGATGTAGATGGAGCGGAAGACCGCCTGCAGATCTTCTGGTCGAAATGTCAAAGTTTCGTGAAATTCAAATCAAACCGCGGAAAGAGAAAACACGTTCGAAAACAATACCGTCAACGTACAGAGTACGCACCGAGGGGGAACCAGAGGATCGATTCCGAAGCATAGTGCAGCAATACCCGTCCAAACACGGTGGAAAAAAAAAATAACAATGGAATCGATACCCATGCGCACTGCGCACTATCACCAAAAGGAGTCACCTACCTCATGACTGGAAAGACTTCTTCGAACAAAAACTACTTGCAAACATCCGGACCAAACACTAGATGGCAGGAGTATGCAAAGCATGTGATCTACAGCTCACATGCCTCGAACCATGCAATTACTCAAAATGTGTAAGAAACTGGCTCTATATATACTGCACCAAAGTGAGGTACAGTGTGCATAGAGTCCAAGAGTCCCCAAATGTAGGCAGAGGTTAGAGTTAGATAGAACCTTACTCTCTAAAGTGGTAGCTTGGTCGAGCAGTAAGGCAGTATCAGAGGACAGTGTTAAGCATTTGATGTACACACTCAGTCAGCAAATGAATTCACACACTCAGGAACTGGACTATAGGCCTATTGTTGTATAAAAATATATATTGTTTTATTTTTCTAGAACCAAACAAGCCTGGCACAGGTAAGCATATAAATACTTTGCAGTAATATGATACTTTGTTTGTAATACAGTTAAAAAATGCAGTAGAAATTATATTGGTTTTGGTTTACAGATAATGTAGCAGATTGCAACACTTAGCAGGTATAGTACATTGGAATGAATGGACTTTTTCAACAAATTGCAGGTAAGTTACTTTTTTGTTCCTTTTTCTAACTCAATGCTGGATGCCTAGATTCAGCACTGGGACATTTCCTGAAAACAGTTGAGAAAATGCGTTTTTTTTTATTTGTGTGATTTTTAAAGAATATTTTCAGTTTTCAAAACTCCACACTTAGAAACCTTTTGGAGCAGTACATTGTAATGAATGGGCTTTGACAGTAAATTGCAGGTAAGTAACTTTTACGATACTTTTTCGAACTCAGTGCTGGATGCCTAGATTCAGCACTGGGACATTTCCTGAAAACAGTTGAGAAAATGCGTTTTGGTTATTATTTACATTTTTAAGGAATATTTCAAGTTTTCAAAACTCCACACTAAGTAGTTTTTTCGAAGAAAATTGTCAATAGTATCCTATGGAAGAAAAACAGGTTATCGGTTTGCAGGTAATTAACGACTGTGGGAGTTAAGGTTCTGGGGTTAGACTCAGGGGTCCCCCGGGATCAGTGATGCACTGTGATTGCACCCACAGCGGCACTAGGGCGGCCGGGTGCAGAGTGTTGAGGCCCAACGTTATCCTATGGAGGATAGGGAGCTTCCAGTTGGTGGCTGCTGGCTAGCAGGCCACACGGCAGTGGGAGCAAAGCTCCTAGGGTTTAGCTGAGGGCAAGTTGGGGACCAAAGTAGCACCAAAGGTGCACCCTCAGCGGCACTAGGGTGGCCGGGTGCAGGGTGCTGTTTTGAGGTTGGGTGCCCTGTTTTCAATGGAGAACCTCCGGGACAAAGAAACACTGCAGGCTCGGGGACGAGGATCTTTTGGGTGCGACCACCACTTTGAGGGGTAAGTTGGGATGTCGTGGGTTGGTTAGGCACCGTTGGTTTGGGCACACAAGGCCGTGGAGCGTCGGGTGCAGGGGGGCCTTTTGACGTTGGATTTTCTAACCCGCTCTGGATTGAGGCTGCAGGCGTCGTCTGGAGGCTTGAGGCAGGTCAGGAGTCGCCGGATCTCGGATTAGGATCGCTGGGGGGGCCTCCTCGTGGTGTTGGTTCGCTAGGGCCAGGGTCGGCGGGTGCAGAGTGTGCTGGATTCGCGGTCTCTGGCTGGAAACAAAAGCTGCAGTTTAAACACGTCCGGTGTTCTCGGGAGATAGAGTCCTTGAAGTGAAGGCAGGTCCTACGGGGTTTGTGAGGTTGCTGGCTGCAGGACACGCCGGAATTTCACAGAAGCAGGTTCGAGGGGAGACAGGCCAGTAGCTCTGGGACGAAGTCAGTGGGCGTCATCCACTTGTTAGCTCTACACGGCTCTTCGGTCCCTATCTTGCGGTTTCTAATCTGAGGAAGGAAGTTTCAGGGTGCCCCTAAATACTAAATTTAGGGGGAGTTGTAGGTAAAGGGCAGGGACCAATGGGTCCCTTCCCTGGGGTGGGTACACCCCCTATTCTGCCACTTTCCAGTGGGAGGGGGCAGGAGCCTGTCCCTGGTTGGCTGAGTGCCCCCATCCTCAAGATGGCGGGGACTCGAGGTTGTGCTTCACCTCGCCTCCCCCACCTGAGGGGTGGAGTTGGCAGAGGTGGGCACACCTCTTTTCCTCAATGTTTTTCCCCACTGGTTCTCCCACCCAACGTGAAAGCAGCAAAAGGTATGGAGAGGCTCACAAAGGCGGCAGCCTTTGAAGTCTCTCCTTCGTGAACCCTGCCCATCCTGGGGAGGAGGCTTGGCACCTCGTCCCAGGATGTGCATTGTTTCAGGCCCCCGAGAGCAGCAAGCTCTCGACCCAGGGGTCCAGAAAAATGTCTAGTGGTGGCAACCTAAGCAACCACTCAGTCAGGTCACTAGTAGTTGGTCAAATTTCAGGGAGCATGCCCTCTGTTGTGCATTTTACATTAAATCCCACACTGGCATCAGTGTGGGTTTAATGTGCTGAGAAGTTTGATACCAAACTTCCCAGTCTTCAGTGTAGCCATCATGGTGCTGTGGAGTTCGTAATGCCAAACTCTCCGCACCATATACTCTTAATGGCATCACTGCACACAGTGCCCAGGAATGGACTTGGGCACTGTAGGGGTACAGGGCTCATGCATCTGTACCCTCACCACTGGCATAGTGCACCCAGCTAGAGGGGTAACTGATGTATGCCAGGGCAGTGGTTTGTGGGCATGGCACACAGCGATGTGTGCCATATCGACTCTTCACTTTGTTCTGCACCAAGGCACTCAGGCTGCCAAGGCAGTGTGTGAGTGTCAGGGTACAGGGCCTCTGAGGCTGGCACAATAAGTGCTGCAGCCCTTAGAGGCCTTCTCCGGTCACAGTGCCCTGGGTACCTGTGGTACCATTTACCAGGGGCTAACATGTGGCCATAGATGGCAATTGGCTTTGTTTTTGGGGAAAGAACACAGGCCCTGGGAACCTGATTGGCAGGGACCCAGGGCACACCAAGAAAAAGTGCATCAGTAGTCTGGCAAAAAGTGTGGGGGGGGGGAGGGGGGCTTACTGCAACAGAAACCCACTTTCCTACATTTTGCAACTGAAATATTGGATTAATTTACAAAGTAAGTGGCATAGTTCTTCCATATTAATTTTTTGTCTACTATGTTTAATCAACTTTATAACAAATCCCCCTCTCCCTCCCTTGTTCTTTCCCTGGAGAGTTTCTTTACTATTCCTTTACGGTTTAAGGCGCATACTGCAGGACTTCGTGTGTGATTTCTGCCCTTCCCATCTCCAAACTTGTCATTAAATGCATTCTTAGGCACAGGCCAGTTAGAGTGGTTATCTTTCCCTTACCGTCACTACTTCTCTCTCTTCGCTCATACCCATATACTACTTATTGAGCTAACAGTTTTACCTCTTCCAGGGCTTTTTACAACCAGCTCATTTCCCCAGTAGTCATAATGTCCGATTTCATTTTATTGTGTATTGCGGTTTACAGTGGTTTGCCATTATTTACATTTCCTTTGTAAGCAATCTCATTTGTTCTAAGCTTTTGCAATGGGTCTTTTACGTAACCCATGTCATTCCTCCCTACCAAGCACTCTGCTCTCTTCTTCCATCCAACTCAGCTCTTCTCGTCTCCAACTCTAATGTTGGAGTCATAGTCGCTTTTCATCGCATGGTTATGGCTCTTTTGGCTAACTCTGAGCAATACCTACAAACTTAGTGACTAGTTTATTGTTTTTGGGTCTTTGGCGAATTTCCAAACAGGCAGTCCTAAATACTTTCCAGGCTAGCTGGTGCAAAGTCATACTGTGCTATGGGCACTCCCAACTTTTATCAACAAATTTAGTGACTAGTTTATTGTTTTGAGGTCTTTGGCAAATGTCCAAATAGGCAGCCCTAAATACTTTCCAGGGTAGCTGTTGCAAAGTCATCCTGTGCCCTTGGCACCCGCCAACTTTTTGCTGACTGTTACTGGTGGTAATGGACTCTGACTGACCCTGGGCTCTGCCTAACCAGGCACAGAGCCAGTGATATGCTGAAGACACGTAGAATACAGTGAAAACACCTACATACACTAGGGTACCCCTGTGATTGGCATGACCTCCCCTATAAGGCCCTAGTACATATAAGGCAGGGGGATTGAAACTACCTTTAAGTCCCCAATATAGAATAGGGTAGGGCAGTTTAGAGGCTAGCAGCCTTTTCTGCACTTGCATGTGTACACTGCTGGAGCCTGAGGTCAGTTTAAAAGCAGCCCTGTGTTGCAGGACTGTCTTTAAAATGCACATTGTGCCCAAACTCGACTTTGGTGTTTTAGGCACTTAAAAATGGATAAACTACAATGTTTGGGCATGGTAGGTACCCCCAGGGGTGTGGGAGAGGGGGGGGGGGGGGTCAGGTACTTTTATGGAGAATCCTTATATAAAGGTTTTTATATGCCCTGGGGTTGGTGAAATAGCACATTTAACTCCCCACCTTGTAGAAGAGTGCTTACCAAAATCGACGTTTGTGCTAGGAGCACTGTGAAATTAAGATATGCAATATTTTGATATATTCAGAACCCCTGAAGTCTTTCCTACGTGTCCCAGGGGTGCATGTCCTGTAGATATAAGCAGGGCCCTTACAAAGTCTATTATATAAGCCCTGGTATTAGAGAAATTGGCCAGTTCGTTTTTGCATTGAGGATTCCCAGCCCATTAACTGGAAAAATAAAAGCCCTAAAACTAGGATTAAAGGACTCAGTAATATGGTATTGTTGAATTTCTTCTAAAAGGTACAGACAAGAAGTTATAAGACTTTGTCTGTGAGCCAAAATTCAACCCTGAGGTGCTCTGCTCCGATTGGTCAGAGATAAGTGGACTAGCCTGGCTGCTTTGAATAGGTGATAAATTACCCCTCTGGTTAGGAAGCCTTTCGGAGAGGAGAGGTTGCTGGCCATAGGAATGCCAGTGCCAGGGAGAGGGGTGGTAAATAATGCTCTTCAAGGGAAGGAGGAGACAAGCTATAGAAAGCAGTTTTCATTTACACCTCTCCTCTCTGCCCTGCAGCCAGATGGGGGGGGGGGGGGGGGGTGAGGGGGGTGATTAATGAGGAATTTCCAGATGTAAGGACAGTGGACCTATGCAGATGAAGCCATCCTATGGGCTGGTTTAGTTAGTTCTGATCCCTCTGCTGAAAATTCAGACAAATTGAATTTTGGAGGAATAGTGCTTTCTGGGTTAGCATTGTGTCACACTTTGGAGGAAGTCGTCATACTTTGGGGTGTTGCCCTGCACCTCACTGGACAGAGTGCCCTCCTGCTTGACCCCAAAGAACACTGAATAAGTATCGGAGAGGGCCAGTGCCACTCAGATCGGATTTTTGGAAATCTAAGAGAACCAGAAGGGCCAATGCTGAAGAGTTTGATGTGCATTTACGAGGCCCTGCACTCTGAAAATTGCACCTTATGCACCATCTGAAACTACAGTGCTGTGATTCAAACCTGCTTCAAAAGAGTGGACTTCCTGCAAGCAATAGGTTAACAGAGCTCACCTGGACCTTCACCACAAAGAATCCCCAGCCTGGAGTACTACCAGCGGATTTGTAAGGGTTTTTTTTCTAAGTGGATTGTGGGAACTGAAGTCCCAAACTTTCAAGTACCCTCTTGGAGATTCCAGACCCTTGAATTGTGTTTTGGACACTTTGGACCCGCAAGAGGACCTTCAGGAAGGCGTTCCTAACAGGATTAAGCCTGCTGGAGGAGGCTGCACAAGTCTGGTGAGAAATCGTCTTTGTCAGAGGAAACCAAATGTCCAAAAGTGGCACTGTTGGTTTCTAAGCACTAGAAAGTGACTAAACTTTAAAAATTCATATCTCTGGTTCCCTGCAGTGGATTTTTTTTTTTTTTGTCAGTTTAAAGATTAAAATATTTCCTATTTGTATAAATTGGCGTTATATTTTTTTGTGTTGTGTCTTAATTATTTACTGAATTGGCGTTTTAAAGTGCTTTACATACCTGTCTTTGAAGTTAAGCCTGCCTGTTCGCAGCTAAGTTACCAAGGGTTGATCATGGGAATAATTTTTTAAGACCTACTCTGAGCCCTATATTGTGTCATTATTGCCAGTGGTAAATGCATATCTGTCACTAATAATAATCCACTTTCCAACAGTATCACCACATCATTTAGGAGGTTTGCTGTGTCACTTCCACAACTACATTATTTTCTATGGGTGGTTCTTTCAGTACCAGTGATTGGCAATGTTTAGTGCTGGACTTTCTACAAAAGTGCAAGTTACTACAAAAGTGCAGTTTGTGAATACCAAAAAGTAGTAAACTTACTCAGAAGTGCAGTTTGTGAATCAGACCCTTTGCCTCTATGAATTAAAGTCTTTGGCTTGAAAAGAAAACAGGCATAAGCAGTTCTCAGCCATTGGTTATGAGCAAGACAGAACATGTATACCGGATCTTCATTGTTGGAAGCAAGCATATAGTGCAAGTTTAAACAAAACTTAAATAAAGTATTTTTGCAATGAAATTGTGTTTATGAGACAAAGTAAACAACTATGCTGAAATGCATCCTATGAACTCGAAGACGAGGACCAAAAACTTCACTCCACTATGTGTAATCATGGACTTCCCTGCACTTTTTAGTGAATCACTGAAATTCTGACATCTTTTCAAGAATTCTCCCTACATCTTTTGATTCACCAGCAGAAAAAATTAATCTGAAATCGTGGGCATGTTTTGGGGCACCGTGGTCTTTTTGAGTCATTTGACTCCTGCCTTAGTGGATGCCCAGGCTAAAACCTCACAGTTTCAAATACTTCCGGACCCAACCATCAGGTAGCGGAATAATGCACAGTAAATTAATCTAGAAGAGGATAGAGGCAGCAAAAAAGTATATGCACGAATGTTTTGTCATGGTTCTCATTCTGTCTCACCATAGACTACCTACAAGACTATTGTGTTTGATTATAGTCTTAAGAGCTTTTAACCGGACTTGAAGCAGCTGTCATATACATAAGAATGCAGTCTGATGGAAAATTCAAGGTTGATGTGGAATGATCAAATCAACCACAGGAATTATTTCCATGATTCAAAACTGGATGAACAAGGAAGACAGGTAGAGAAACCTGAAGGCTTTGCTCCCTACAACTCTTAAAATCACGTCTCCACCTAAACCAACTGATAGTTTTGAAAAATTCAGTAGGCAGAGTTACTCCCAAAATAGACTAATCCCATATTTTATGCCAAATCAAATTAATGTACTATGTTTCATTAACTAGCCATATTAAAGGACCAAGACCAAAGCACAACAGATTGGTTTCAATCTATGGCAGCGAGTACTCACGTCACATTCATTACAATAATAGGCTGGTTCATCCTTCACACGGCTTTGGTAGACAAGCTTCTTCCCGGACTTGATGAGGTTGTCCCGCTGCACCTGGCAATGCTTAATGGACTGCATAAGAGTGTACCTTGATGTTTGGCGACACAAGAAAAAAAAACTAAGAATGAGCCCTGCCACTGCAGAGGTCAAACAAACCAGACTCTTCATGCACTGTGGAGGAGCCACCCCAAAACCTATCCCTTAAAAATACAATTGAGTATACCAGCACCACCTATTTTGAAGGTTTCCCAACATGGCTCACAGTGGCCTAACTGACCTTTGCTTGTCTTCCATGGGGTGCATATACCCTACTGACCCCCCATGCACACATGAAGTGCAAACCTTGGGTGCATGTTAGTCAACTAAATCCCCCTGGATTTCTTTATGTGAGGATAATGCACACACCCCCCAGTGGCGGTAATTCTTTAGATTACCGGTGTAATTAATGCCTTGATTTAACCGTGTACCAGGTTGTGCAGGGTTGACGGGAGTTTACCCGTAGTGCTTTCACTCACCCCTAGGGAATTCCCCTTGCTTTACTTCATTGGTTGAGGGACCGGGTAGAATCCACAGGAATTCCTCAGCTCTGAAGAGGTTAATAAAAGGGAGGTAGGCTTCATCACCACCCTATTACGCCGTCTCAATCATGTGACAGATAGAGATACCCAATCCTGACATGGCAGGTCTTAGGCCAGAAAAAAGAGAGGGGTACTACCATCTGGTTGACAGTATTATTTTCCTTTCAAGGCGGTGGCTGAGGCAACGTTATGTACCTTTGACTAAGTGATTCACATGATGGTTATGCTAGGTGGCAGGAGCTTGGCTAAGGCAGGCACTTGGTGCTACTTAGTGCCTCCCCCTCCTCACAAAAACATAAAAGCCCACCACAACAGGTCTTTCCCATACTGTCCTCACATGCAGATATTCTGTGCAGAAACTTACTTTATCATCTTGTATAGGTCCAGGTCAGTGATTTTCACAGTGCGAGCAACATTCCAAGAGACATGAATCATGGGCACAATGGACTTAACTTTCTTCACCTCATTCCACTCATAGCGCTCCAGGGCCAATTGATACTGATAGGCTGCAGTGAAAAGAAAAGCACCATTATTCAAAAATAATCTGTTTTATTCAAAGACCTCAAGACAGTCAAGCACTACAAGTCTTCCCTTCTGCCATCCAATTCAAAATACTAATTAACCTAAAGTAGAGGTTGGTCTGTAAGGAGAGTAGCTGAGAACAATTGTTTTTACACCATCTTGTGGCATATATTACTTCACTTTTTGTCTGAACACGTCGATACAGTAATGATTAGTGAATGTGTCTTGAAGACCACATCTTGGCAGAACACATTTGCAACGTACACACTGCCAATGAAGACTTTGTGTAGGAAAGTGCCCCTTTTTTGAGATGGTCACCCCCATTTCGTGCCTGGTATTTGATGTATTTGGACTGAAGTGCACTGTGTTCCTGCTAACCAGGTCCCCAGTACCAGTGTTTTTTCCCAAAAACAAGGCAACGGTGCAGTCCCACAATTGGCAAGACCTTTAGCACCTCTGTAAATCCCTAGTAAATGGTGCCACAGGTACCCAGTGCATGGGTGCTAAAGAGGGTCCCTAAGGGCTGCAGCATGTACCAAATTCATGCAGACTGCCATTGCAGGCTGCATGAAAGGGTGTGGACAAGAGGGAAAACGACCTGGCGCGCGCACACAGCGTGCCATGTCCCCAGACACTGCCTGAAATATATGTTAAGTCACCCCTACAACAGGTCTTACAGCCCCAAGGCAGGCAGACATTATATTACATGTGGGGTCATATCTGCATGAGCGGTCTAGTTCAATTACTAGATAGTAGAAGTGAACAGGGAAGCGATCTTGAGTACATGTACTGGTCATTAAGAGTTTCCCAGCTACACGATCCCTTCACTGAAACCTGTGGTGCTTGGTTTCAAACACCTTGTCTTAATAAATCCAAACTGATGTCTGTAGTGGATTTATTAAGACATGCACTGACAGGGCACCTTACAGGTGCCCCATGAAAACCTACCAACCTCTAGTGTGCTGGTTGACTGGAAGTGAAGTAAGAAGAAGAGAGTCTCAAACAAAATAACTAAAATGTACTCACGTGTGAGGGGACCCACATTCCAGGCAATGTTATTGCACCAGCCAGTAGCCTGGACCCAGTGAACTGTGCCAGCATTGATCCACACCAAATCGCCAGGCCGCTGCATGAATCTGTACACGGGGATGTTCTCCTTGTAGAGGTCTTCAAGGATAGGCCACCAGGAGCCAGTTAGGTAGTCTACATTGTGCCTATTAAAAAGAAAACTTTATTTTAGAAACATTCTATCACACGTATCAGAGTTCACAATACTCCCCACTAACCCTTATTCCCTACCCTGCCCGCAGTCGACCACCCACCAGCATAGGTTTTCCTCCCTAGGTATCCCTCCATGCTTCCCACCCCCAGTGCAACATATCTCATATGGTTCTCACTTCTCACAGAAGGCGCTGATGGTCTCCCAGTAATGTTCGTGAACTGCAAACCATTCACAGTCCCCAGGCCCAATGTTAATGTTCACAGAACAAAAGTTATTGTTCTCTTGGTGTCCTGCAAAAGCCAGAAAAGGGAAAAGGTAAGCAGATAGTCAAAGGAATCCGTTTGCAATTCTTCTACATAAGGAATATGCTACTTACCAGTATGCATCTGTTCTTGGCATGTAGAGCTGCAGAGTTGTACACTTAGCATAGGTCGCCATCTGGTGTTGGGCCCGGATGTTTGCAGTTTGTTTTTCTTCTTGGACCGTGCTTGGAAGTCACGAGTTTGGTGACTCCTCCTTCGGTCCGTACTGCGCATGGGCTTCGGCTCCATCCTCAGATTGTTTTTCGCCAACAGGGAAATGATGGAGCGTAGTAATAACAGTGAGAAACCCATGTGTGTTGTATCTAAATAAGATGGACTGGAACGGATACAGGTAGCCGGGGAGGCGGGTGGGCGTGTACAACTCTGCAGCTCTACATGCCAAGAACAGATGCATACTGGTAAGTAGCATATTCCGTTCGAGGCATATGAGCTGCAGATTGTACACTTAGCATAGATTATATAGCAGTACCCAACCTTAGCGGCGACCACCGGTATCCGTTGCAGCTGTTTGAAAGAGTGTTTTTAGTACAGCCTGGCCCACCCTAGCTTGCTGCTGGGAATGCACATCTACACAGTAGTGTTTTGTGAATGTGTGCGGTGTAGACCATGTGGCTGCCTTGCATATGTCATCTAAGGGTATATTCCCTAGAAAAGCCATAGAAGCCCCTAACTTTCTTGTAGAGTGGGCTTTAGGGGGAACAGATAATGTTCTCTTTGCCCTCTGATAGCAAATTTGTATGCATTTTACAATCCACCTAGCTATCCCTGATTTTGAGATGGGGTTGCCTTTATGTGGTGGAGAAAAGGAAACGAACAACTGTTTGGTCTTCCTGAAGGGTTGCGTTCTTTGTATGTAATATAGCAACGCTCTTTTCACATCTAGTGTGTGTAAGGCCCTTTCCGCAACAGATTGGGGTTGCGAAAAGAAGACAGGTAATTCCACTGATTGATTGAGGTGGAAGGGGGTAATGACTTTGGGCAGGAACTTCGGATTAGTTCGAAGTATGACCTTGCTGTGATGCATTTGTATGTAAGGTTCCTGTATGGTGAACGCTTGTATTTCACCAACCCTTCTAAGGGAAGTGATAGCTACAAGGAAAGCTGTTTTCCAGGTGAGAAATTGTAGCTCACATTTGTGCATTGGTTCGAAGGGCGGACCCATTAGTCGTGTAAGGACCAAATTTAGATTCCATACAGGGGAGGGTGGTGCCCTGGGAGGAATTACTCGTTTAAGGCCTTCCATGAAGGCTTTAATAGCGGGCACTGTGAAGAGTGACAAATGCTGTCTGTTTTGTAGATAGGCAGCGATCGCTGCTAGGTGTAGGCGTATGGATGAATACGCTAGGTTACACCTGTGAAGATGGAGCAGATAGCATATGATGTGTTGTATGGATGCATCTAGAGGGTTGATTGTATTGTTACGGCAGTACATTACAAATCTTTTCCACTTTGCGGCATAGCATGCTCTAGTGGTAGGACGTCTGGCTTCCATGATGATGTTCATGCAATCAGGGGGAAGGTTAAGGTACCCGAATTCTAAGATTTCAGGAGCCAGATCGCCAGGTTGAGCTGAGCTGGGTCCGGGTGCCTGATTTCTCCATGGTTCTGGGTTAGGAGGCATGGGGAAAGGTGCAGTTTTTGATGTGGTACCACTGATAGTTGTAGTAGCGTGGTGTACCACGGCTGTCTGGCCCACGTCGGAGCTACCAGAATGAGTGTGAGGGAGTGCTGTTGTAGTTTCCTGACCACTAATGGAATTAGTGGGAGAGGTGGAAAGGCGTATGCAAATCTGCCTGACCAGTTCATCCATATCGCATTGCCCTTGGACAATGGGTGTGGGTATCTGGCGGCGAAGCTTGGGCATTTTTTGTTTTCGTGGGTGGCGAAGAGGTCTATTTGAGGATGCCCCCACTGTTGGAAGAATGGGTGAAGAACTTGTGGATGCAGTTCCCATTCGTGTAGTTGTTGAGTCTGTCTGCTGAGCAGATCTGCTATGGTGTTTTGTACGCCTGGAACATGTTGTGCCAGGAGAAAAATGTTTTGGGGAATTGCCCATCTCCATATGCTCTGGGCTAAGCGGGAGAGCTGGGGAGAGTGTGTCCCCCCCTGTTTCTGTATATAATACATCGCAGTCATGTTGTCTGTGCGAATGAGGACTGCTTTGCCTGAAATCTGCTTTTGGAAAGATTTTAGGGCTAGAAAGATCGCCAAAAGCTCCAGATGGTTGATGTGGAGCGTTTTTTGCTGTGGCGTCCATAGACCTTGCATTGTGAGGTGTAAGAGGTGCGCTCCCCAGCCGGAGAGCGATGCGTCCGCTGTTAGAGTCACTTGGGGAACCGGGTCCAGGAACGGCCGTCCCTTGGAAAGGTTTGTGGTGTTCCACCACTGCAGAGAGTGATGTGTGCGGCCGTCCACCAACACCAGATCCGTTAGCTGACCCTGGGCCTGGTTCCACTGTTGTGCTAGGCACTCCTGAAGTGGACGCATGTGGAGTCTTGCATGGGGCACTATGAAGATGCAAGACGCCATCATCCCTATGAGCTTCATAAACACTCTTGCTGGTAGAGAGTGTTGAGGAAGGAATATTTTGCGTAAGGCTAGAATGCTTGTGATTCTGGCTGGGTTTGGATAGGCAATACCTTTTGAGGTGTCTATGGTGGCCCCGAGATATTGCTTTGTGTGAGATGGTATGAGGTGGGACTTTTGGTAGTTCACCGTGAAGCCTAGCTGATGAAGCAGTTGGATGGTGCTGTTTGTATGTTGCACGCATTGGTGGTAGGACGCGGCTTTTATGAGCCAGTCGTCTAAGTAAGGGAAGACGTGAACATGTTGACGTCTGAGGTGTGCTGCTACTACTGCTAGGCATTTGGTAAACACCCGTGGTGCAGTGGTGACCCCGAAGGGGAGAACCTTGAATTGGTAATGTTGCCCGTCCACCACGAACCTGAGGTATTTTCTGTGAGAGGGGTGTATTGGAATGTGAAAGTACGCGTCTTTCAGATCCAGTGTTGTGAGAAAGTCTCCCTGGCAGAGGAGTGGGAGGACTTGTTGTAAGGTGACCATGTGAAAGTGGTCTGAATGTATGTAGGCATTTAGAGGCCGGAGATCCAGAATGGGTCTGAGGGTCTCGTCTTTCTTTGGGATTAAGAAATATAGGGAGTAGACCCCTAGATTTCGTTGATTGTCGGGTACCTGCTCTATGGCGTGTTTCTGGAGGAGCGAGAGTACCTCTTGTTTGAGCAGTGTGGAATGCTCTTGGGACATTGGACGGTGCCTTGGTGGGATATTGGGTGGGGTAGATGTTAGCTCGAGGCAGTACCCTGACCGAATGATTTGGGTCACCCATTTGTCCGATGTTATGGACTCCCATACGTGGATAAAATCTTGTAGTCTGCCCCCGACCGGAGTGGAATGGTCTGGGGGGAGGGAAGGGGAGTCATTGTGCGGGTGGGGTGGCAGAACGGGTATTGTTGGTTTTGCCCCTGCCCTTATTGTTGTTGCCTCTGTAGCCACCTCTTTGGTTGCCCTTTGAAAAGGTATTTTGAGGAGGGGATTTGTAGGAGGTAGAGGCATTATCGGTGGAGGAGCCTCTACCTGTGCCACGAAAGGACGAGCGTCGAAAGGAACGCTTAGAGGCTTGGGTCTGGAGCGCTCCCATAGACTTCGCTGTGTCTGTATCTTTCTTCATTTTTTCGAGCGCTTCGTCTACCTTTGGGCCAAAGAGTGTTTGCTGGTCAAAGGTGTGATTAAGTATTGATGTCTGGACCTCAGGCTTGAACCCTGATATCCTGAGCCAGGCATGGCGGCGAAGCAGGACACTGGTGTTTATGGCTCTAGAAGCAGTGTCTGCTGCATCGAGGGCACACTTAATGGAGGTGTTTGTGATTAGTTTGCCCTCCTGTATCAAGTCATGAGCTTGGCGTTTGTATTTCTCTGGAAGGTGCTGCATAAGAGCCTCTAATTCATCATAGTGTGCTCTATCATATCGCGCAAGCAGTGCTTGTGTATTTGCAATGCGCCACATGTTTGCAGCCTGGTAGGCGGTGCGTTTACCAGACGCGTCCAGAAGTTTAGATTCCTTGTCTGGTGGTGGGGCATCTCCTGAGGATTGGGAGTTAGCCCGCTTTCTAGCTGTGGAGACAACTAGGGAATCTAGAGGAGCAGGGCCCTTGATGTATGCAGGGTCTGTGGGTGCCGCCTTGTACTTCTTCTCTATTCTAGGGTTTAGTACTCTGGCTCTGACAGGGTCTTTGAATACCTCTGTAGCGTGCTTGGTGACACCCTTAAGCATGGGTAAAATAGCAGTGGAACGATCTTGTAAATCAAATGTATCCAGTAGGAAGTCTTCTTCCACTGGTTCCGTGTGCATGTCCACCCCATGGTAGTGTGCTGCTCTCTGCACTAAATGGTGAAACCCTAAAGAGTCCTCTGGAGGAGACGGCCTTGATGGGTATAGGTCGTCTTGAGGTACATTGGGTACATCAGGGTTATTATAATCCTCCCATGGATCTGGGGTCCCTGGTGGGGTGGGATCCATTGGGGCGTCCCCTGGGTCATTGTCCGGGTCCCCGTCATCCGGATCTGGGGATGGGGCCGGATCGTAGTGAGGTAAAGGTGGAGGGGGTGGTGGTGGGAGGGGGGGTGGCAGTGGGGAGGGTACTCTAAGGGGAGAAGTGGCTGAGTCCCTCTTTTTGGGTGGAGGAGGAGGAGCCGGAGCCTCAAGGCGACGCTTCTTAGTAATCACAGTCAAAAGGCCAGTCTTTGGATCTCTGGACAAAGTCTTTTGTAAAGGGTCTGGTGTAAACAGAGCCAATGGCGCCGAGTCGTCTGTCGGCACCGGCGATTTCGGAACCGGAGGTTTCGATGTTCTGTGTACGCCTTGCTTTTTGGAGGTCTCCGTGTGTTTCGGCGTCGAATGCTGTTTCGGCGCCGGAGCGTCGGTGCCGACCGATTTCTGTTTGTGTTTGGTCGGCGCCGAGTGTCCAGGTTTCGGCACCGGTGGTTTCGGAGTCGAGCTGGATTTTGCAGGCTTCGGTGCCGAGTGGTGTTTATCGGCACCGGGCGTCGGCTGGCTCGATCCCGAGCTGCCGTGAGACTTTGAGTGCTTCGACACCGGGCCCGAAGGTGGGGTGATCGAGGCTTTGGTTTTGGTTTTGCCCAGGCCGGCAGGCGAGGGGGTAACCGGAGTCTCTTTGGTTTTCGGTGCGGGGCTGGGAGGGGGCATTGTACTCACGGCCCGCTGTCCTGGTGTTACGTCCTCCAGGTCGGAGTCGTCGGCCTCGGAAGCGCTGACGATGTCTTCTCCCAGTTCGGTGTGTGTCTGCCCCGAAGCTTCGGCGTCGTCTCCGAAGATGTCCGGTGGAACTGTTGAGGATGAGTGCGCCATGGTGCGTCGAGCCCTTCGATCTCGGATCGTTTTCTTCGATCGAAAAGACTTGCAGGCGGGGCAGTCTCGAGCCTCGTGTTCCGGAGAGAGGCAAAGGTTACACACCTGATGGAGGTCGGTGTGGGGAAATTTAGACCCACATTCTGGGCACTTTTTAAACGGAGTCCTTTCCATCGGCCGGGACCGGAGTCGCGGAGGGCCCGAAGGCCGGTGTCGATGTACGGGATGGAAAAAGTGCCGCTTCGAGAGATGAAGATGATGAAGGAACTCGAAGAATCGAGGATTTTCCGTCGAGGCTGGAACCGTAGAAGTTCGAAGCCGGAGCACGAAGTATCACATCCGAGCCCGATGGCGGAAAAAAACAATCTGAGGATGGAGCCGAAGCCCATGCGCAGTACGGACCGAAGGAGGAGTCACCAAACTCGTGACTTCCAAGCACGGTCCAAGAAGAAAAACAAACTGCAAACATCCGGGCCCAACACCAGATGGCGACCTATGCTAAGTGTACAATCTGCAGCTCATATGCCTCGAACATAGCATTTATCTCAAAAGTTTGGCATACAAATAAAATTAAGAGAATTACCTGAAAAACGGGTTCTCCATTATGGGATTCTTCAGTGTAGGTAAATACTGAATAGTCCCACCCATCTACAGGATTCCATAGCACACTTACACATTATATACAAACATTGTACATGTTTGGGTGGTTTTATTGCACAAAATAGAGTGCTATAAAAGCCTCATTTCACAGGAACCTCTTAAATATGAAAAATAGTTCACAGGTCCTGCCTAATATTGAAAATATTGTACAGGTCCCTATGAAATATGGATTTCAGTCAATGATAGCCCCAAACCACTCGGCAGAGCTATACCATTTTTCGCCGTCAACATTCTATTTAAGAAAGGTAAACACAATCTGAAAACTAATTTGAGTCAGTACCTGTTACATGCACCTTACAGAGAACAGCTTCAACAAGCTCTCGCTTATAGACGCACTGATTCTAATAAAGCAGAGGTTTTTTTTTCTTTCTAAAATGCCCCATTCTAAACTAGATAATTATGTTTTTTTTACTAAAGCCAACCATCCACAGTGTTCAGACAAGAATTAAAGCTAATCGGTCTCTCCTTTGCCAATGACTTTTGTTCCTGTTGTACAGCATCAGCAATAATGCTGATGCTGTACACCACAAACTAAGGGGGTGGGGGAATGCTCCATGCTGCAGATGCTTCATTTTGTATGCATGCACATGCATGATGACTTAAGCAAATACAAGCTTCCTCATGCAAGTGTAGAGTAGCAGGAAAGCTTTTTAAGCATAAAAATGTAAACATTCTAATTTAAAACATAGGACTGAGGGGGCAGGACTAGAGGAACGGGTGGTGCGGGAAGCAACAGGCAATGAGAGGGGGAAAGCAACAAGCAGACCGAGGGGAGAAGCACACAAGCGAGGGAGTAACACAGAATGGGGGAGGGCACACAAGAGCAACAGAGCATGGAGAAAAGCACAATGCTTAAGGGGAGGGACAAACACTAGAAGGAAAAGGCAAGCCATCCAATAAGAAGCACGCAAATGAGAAGTACAATGAAGCCAACAAATTGTAAGCAATAGGTAGGATTTAAACTCACTAAGTTCTCAGTAAGCTCACAATAGAGCGTTTTCAACCAGATAGCTGTGTTTTCTGGTTGGATGTGGCAGTTTCCTCTAGCAGTGCACAACTGGTCAGCGAAAACCTGTCAGGGTTGCCAGCCTATAAATGTATACCATACTTTCAGAAGATAAAAGATTATGGCAATAAGATAGACTAGTGTATTTTCTTTGTGCGACCTTTCCATCCATTAAAAAATGGACTTGTTTCGACCAGTCCTATGTACTTGGTGTGAAAAAGGGCCTTTTTTTCGAAATGGATAGCCCCCACTTTTTGCCTAGTATTGACGTGGTTTCAACTGTAGTTCACAGGGTCCCTGCCAACCAGGTCCCCTGAGCTAGTGCTTCTTCCCTAAAACCTTCCCCCAATTGATACTTCTGCCCCTCTGTAAGTCCCTAGTAAGTGGTACCCCAGGTACCCAGGGCCTGAAAAGGGTCCCCTGGTACCCACTCACCAGGACCATGACACTGCCCCTTGAATGCCCCTGTGTGGTGAAGAACGACAAATTGGACAAGGGACCCTGCCTGGGTGCCAGGCCAGCCAGTACTGCCTGAAGGTATAGGTAAGTCACCCCTCAAGCAGGCCTTACAGCCCTAATGCAGGGTGCACTATACCACAGGTTAGGGCATAGATCTGCATGAGTAGATATGCCCCTACAATACTTAAGTCAATTCCTAAATATTGTGAGTGCCAGGGAAGCCATAAGGAGTACATGGGCTGGAAACTAGACATCTCTAGTTCCCCAGTACCGCGATGGCTTCAATGAAACCAGGAGTGTTTGGTACCAAACAGCTCCTTGTAATATATCCACACTGATGACAGTGTGAGATTTATTAAAACATACTCAGAGGGCTCCTCAGAGACACCCCCTGAAAACCTAGCTTTAGGCAACACACACACACAGGCAACACACACACACACACACACACACACACACACACACACACACACACACACACACAGGCAACACACACACACACACACGTTTTTGGACCCCTGGGTGGAAAGTCTCTTCTTTCTGGGATAAGAAACAATGCACATCCTGGGCAGAGGTGTCACCCCTCCTCCCCCAGGATAGGCCCAGTGCTCGATGGGAAAGCTTCAAAGGCCTTCTGCCTTTGTAATACAACCTCCCAGCAGATGGCAGCCCCTGGTTTACACCCCCACTTTGGGTGGGAAAACTTAAAAAGGCTAGGTGTGCCCACCTTTACCAACTCCACCCATCATGTGAAGGAGGCAAAGTGAAGTACACTTTTCAGTCCCCTTCATCTTGAAGATGAGGGGACTCTTCCAACTAGGGCTAGGACTATGACCCCTTCCACAGGAGGGTAGCATAATAGCGGGAGTAGGCAGCCCAGATAATGTGCCCGTTGACCTTACCTGCTACTCCACTGAAACGCAACCCCCCCCCCCAGTTTAGTATTTAGCTGGCTCCCTTAGAAATGGAAACTAGTTACCTGTGACCTAAGAAGATTGACGCAGTGCAGCGAAGTCTGAAGGAGACTGATTTGTCCCCAGCTTTCAAGACCCCTGTAGATGGTGCCTGCCCTGCAGACAGCGACTTCCAGAAACCAGAGGAACACTGCCTCAACTTTGAGAAAGAACAGAACTCCCAAGGACAGCGGTTCTCTCCCCAAGAATCCAACACAAAGGACTTTGTGGCCTGCGGATCCGCGAGTCCTGCCCACTCAGCACTAGATGCCTACAGACCATATCCAGGCGGCCCACCGACCCAGAGTGGGATCCCCAGCATTCCTGACCCAGTCCAGCATTGGCTGATCCCCTCCTGGACTCCACGACGAAGCCTGCAGTCTGTATCCAGAGGCTCCCCCTGACTGCGACCATCTCTGGTAAGAAGACTCCATCGTTTTAAGGCACCCCTGCACTTGAAGACCCTGTGCCTTAGTGAGCAGAATCAACTGTGCCCCTACTACCCTCTACATCTCTACTTAGCTCTGCTTTCATTGGTCTACCTCCAGTAACTAAGCCTGGGCGGAGTTCATGAGGAACTCTGCAGAGTACAAAAAAAAAACTCCACTGCAATACGCGGAGCTCTACGACCGGGGGAACTCCGCGATCGGAGGAGTTTCTTTAGATAAATGCAGTTCGCAGTGATTTTTAGAGCCAGGTGCTTGTCCGCACTGTGCAATCATAGCGAATTACATCATGCGCAGCGCAAGCGGGCACCACTCTAGTAGATTTTTACTCGAGCAGCAGCTTTCTCAACGCGAGCGGGCCGTTTCTCAACATGAGCGGTCGCGAGCATATGCGACCACTCGCAATGAGAAATCTGACTGCCCGCATAGAGAAATCTTGCTGGAAGTTTGATTTTCCAAGCTCGCGTTCGCCAACTTGATGTTGACGATCGCGAACGAGGAAACATGTCGCTGGGAGGTGGATTTTACTCGCTCACACTCGCCAACTTGTCGTTGATGAACACAAGTGAGGGGAAAAAACTCCGTAACGCGGAATGCAGAAAACTCTGCAAGAGGAGTTCACCGCCCAGACTTACCAGTAACCTCCGGTGCGACACCTGCAGCCTGTTTGTAAAAAGCAGAAACTCCATTGAAAAGCATTGGGTGCCAGACGTTGAATTTGTACCCGGCCACCCCTGTGCCGCTGGTGGTGTATGTTTGGTGTTGCTTTGTGGTCCCCCTGTGCTTGACCTAACTCCCAAAGCTTGGTCCCTGCATCTGATTTACTTATCTGCACGCCGGGTGGCTTCGAGCACCCCCAATCTCCATTGAACAGCATTCGGCTGAACTCTGATTTTTATCTCTGCACCCGTCTGCCCCCTGTGCTGGTGCAGTTTTGGAACTCACCTGACCCTTGGGGACCTTTGGTCCCAAAGCCTAAAAAGGCTAATGTGCCTCCCCCTTTTTAGGTCTCGTCTGAGCCAGCGCTTTAGCGCTGCTCTGGCGAGACTAATAGTAAGCGAGTTTTGAAAGTGCAAACAGTGGCTTTTCAGGCCTCCAAATACAGTGCATGTGCGCCGGGCGCGCGCACCATTTGGCAGCCTGAAAAGCACTGCCTGATCACTTTCACGGCCGCTTTGATGTCCTCAGTGAGCCGCGTGGCCACTGAGGACATCAAAGTGCACACCATTTGCCACCCCCTTCTTGCTTGTTATTGTCTAGCTAGGTGTCGTCCTGGTTTCCTTTGATCCCTATCTTTCCCTTTCTCAATCTCACCCTCTCCCTGCCTTTTACAACTGCGGCCCGCACCACTGTGCCCGCCCCCACTCCCCCCTCCTACTCCCTCCTCGTTAGCTTCAATATACAAAATAAAATTACCGATAGCAACTGTGAATAATGGGGGTGTTATTCAGCTCGTGGTTCTAAGTGACGTCATAGACAGCGCAAGCTTTACTCTCGGCCATTTGATGTCACTCACAGCCTGTCCATGAATAACCTCCTGATATTCACAGTTCTCCAAGTGACGTAACCAGACCTCCTGCCACCCGCGGCGCCCCCGAGTTTGCAGTCTGGTGCAGGTAAGAGCAGGTGGGGGCGACTTGTTCCAGGGCAGGGGGCTACGGGCGACTTGTTCTGGGGGTACGGTGGTAGTTCACAGAAACGACTTGCTCACCTCCTCTGCCCCCAAAAAGAGTGCCCCCCCTCCCAGCTACTGCTACGCCACTGAGTTCTCCTGCTATAATCCTATATGTGACCGTCCTCCCTGGCGCCTAGTGTATTCCGCCACCATCTTGCACATTATCTTTTCCATTCCCTCTTCATAGCTTTTCATGCCTTTGCCGTTAGTCCCTCCTTCTCCCCAACATTCCCTCCGCTTCCTTCCTACCTTTCTTCTTTTCACCCTTGTTCTTTACCATCTTCATTTTCTACTTTCACTTTTGTCTTTCTTGTTCCTCCTCACGCCTGTCCTTCCCTTCTCCTCACTTCTTTTCTTTCCCACTCACAAAGTCCGTAGAGCCTTTACTTCTTACGCCCCTGCTGCTTCCTTTCCTCTCCCTCATGTCTCCTCCTGTCTTTCCTCTCTGTGCAGCGTTCACCCCTTCCTCGCCTTTCATTTATTCCTTCCTGTTCCTCCAGTTCCCCCTCCCATTTCTCATCCTTCTGCCATTTTCTTTATCTCCCCTTTCTCACTTCCCCCTCCATTCCTCCTCTTCCCAATCGTCTGTTCTCCACCTCTTCTCCTTTTCTTTGTCCCCGTGTCTATTTTCCTTTATTACTCCCTCCCCTCTCTTCTCTTGCTCCTTGTCCCGCCTTCGCTCCCCGTTATATCCCCCTCCTTCCTTATCTCTCTCCTTCCTTTTCTCCCCTTCAATATTCATCCTTCCCTCCATTTCCTTCATTCCTCTCGCCTTTCCTCCTTTATTCTCCCCGTGTTCTTCCTTCTTTACTTTTCCTCCACCCCATGTTATCCACATTTCCATGCGGGTGTTTGGTGGGTGGGGGGGGGACACACTGTTAGACATATGCCTTTCGATCCTTGGCGCGTCATCCTTGCCTCCCTCCCCCCTCCCCCTCCTCTCTGGTTACCTCTTCCGGTTTCACATCCTAGTGTGACTCTTTTGAAAGTCCGGCCCTGATAAGGGAGGCGCCCAAGTCCCCAGTTCCTTCCAGCCCTTGGAAGGGCCGCTTATAGTAACCCCAATAAACACGTGGGTGCTCTAAAGATTTGTGTGTGAGATTTGTCACATCTGAGGAGGCCCAGGCTTTTAGTGTGGGCCTCTAAGTCAGTCATTTAATAGCAAGCATTAGCAGAGCCAAGGGTTCTGGCTTCAATGTGCTAAAGTATGTAAACATCCTTTCCATACGACTGTGTTGGCACCTTAAAGTCAGACTTATTGGATTTGCCAATGCACGTTGTGAGAAAGTGGCTCTGTATATACTGTTCCCTAATAGGTACAGGGTGTACAGAGTCCACAGTCCCCCAGAGGCTGATAGAGGTCAAAGTTAGGTATGACCTTACTCTCAAAAAGTGGTAGCTTGGTCGAGCAGTAAGGCAGTACCAGAGGACAGTGTAAAGCATTTATTGTACACACTCAGTCAGCAAATGGTTTCACACACTCAATAACTGAACTCTAGGCCAATGATTTGTATATATAAAATATATGCTTGTTTTATTTTTAGAACCACAAAGGGGGTAAAAATATACTTTCTCAGAATGAAAGGTTGAATATAAATACTTTTGTTTCAAGCAATACATTTGTGTAAACAGTCACAGTTGGTTGCAATAAACAATCCTATTTCCTAAACATACAATGCATTGAGCTCAATGGTAAATTCAGGTTATTTGTGATAAATTACTTTTTAGATTACTTTTGGAATTCCAGGTCTGGATCCTAGAACCAGCCTGGGGTCAGTATTCAGAATCAAGTGATGAAAGTCGACTTAATAACTGTAATGATTTTTAAATAATATTTAGCTATTTCAAAAGTTAGCACTTAGAAAATATTTCACAGAAAACATTCAATGGATCTCTATGGCAAGAAATTCAAATTGCAGGTAGAGTACTTTATCGTTACTTTAGTAATCCAGGACTGGGTGCCTAGACCCAGGACTGGGGTCCTTATCAAAACCAGGTAAGTAATTTCGTTTGCAGAAATGGTACGATTTTAAAAGAATATTTCAAATTTGCAAAAGTAGACACTTAGAAGAAATTTCACAGAAAAGCAGACAATGGTTTCCTATGGGAGAAAAATGAGTTAGAAGTAAGTATAGTTGTGAACACTTTTCAGAGTCAGGGCTGGGCACCAAGATCCAGCACTGGGAGCTCACCTAAGAGCAGGTGAGTAAATTCGTTTTTGTCACTTGGCTGATTTTTAGTGAATATTTGCAGTTTTGAAAAGTTCACACTTAGAAGATTTTTCAAGAAAAAGCCAGTCAATGTTACCCTATGAGGAAAATGAAGTTAGCGGTTTAAGGGTAAGTACTCGACTGGCAGAGTTGAAATTCCGGGCATAGACTCAGGGGTCCCCCAGTGTCAGGTAGGTACAGTTGGTTCACCCTCAGCGGTTTCAGGACGGCCGGGTGCAGAGTGAGTTAGGCCCAATGTTATCCTATGAGGGATAGGGGGGCCTTGGTTGGTGGCTGCTGTCTGGCAAGCCACGCGTCTGTGGGAGCTGGGCTCCTGGTCACTTACTCAGGGCAAGTGGGGAAGTAAGTTAGTGTAGAGAGTGCACTGCCAGGGCCACTCGGGCGGCTGGGTGCAGGGTGCTTTTGAGCCTTCGGGCGCTCAATGGAAGTCAATGGGAATGTTCCGGTTTGGAAAAAGGCTGCAGGCTCGGGGACGAGGATGTTTCCGGTGCCACCACCACTTCGAGGGGTAAGTTGGGTAGTTGTAGGTTAGGTGGGTACCCCGGGATTGGGCACAGGGGGCCGCAGGGCGCCGGGTGCAGGGGTGCCTTTTGACGTCGGGAATCTTACCCTCTGGTTGATCGCGGCTGGGGTGGCACTCGGTTCTGAGGCTGCAGGCTTCGTCCAGGATGTCGAGGGGGGTCCTTGGGTGCCGGACTCGGGGTCACAGTCGCCGTGGGGTCGTCCTCAGGGTCTTTGTCCACTCCGGCACTGGCCAGGCTTGGCTGGTGCAGAGTGTGTTGGGTCCGCGGTTCCGGGCTGCTGCCAGGAGTTAGGAATAGGTTTCTCGAGTAGAGCCTCTACTCATGGGAGTCCCAGGGAATCAGAGGTCAAAGGTAGCCAGGTCCTCCGGGGTTTTTGAGGTTGCTGGCCACAAGAGATGCCGCGCTGGAGCAGGAGCAGGTTCGAGGGTCGACAGGCCGGTAGGGCTGGGGCCAAAGCAGTTGGTGTCTTCCTCTTTTTAGCAGCTGCAGGGCAGGTCTTTTTTTCTTCTTGCTCTTCTTGTAGGTTTCTATCTGGAATCTGGGGAAGGAAGGTTCAGGGGGCCCCTAAATACTAGATTTAGGGGCGTTACAGGTAGGTGAAGGCCAGGGACCAATGGGTCCTTGTCCTGGGGTGGGTACACCCCCTATCCTGCCTCTCTCCTGTGGGAGGAGGGCAGTAGCCTAATCCTGATAGGGTAGGGCCTCCCATCTTCAAGATGGCGAGAGCCCGGAGATGTGCTTCACCTCGCCTCCCCCACCTGAGGGGTGGGGTGGGCAGGCTGGCACATCCCCTGTCCTTGTATGGGGTTTCCGGCCAAGCTTCCTGCCAGAGTGGGGGGTTGCAGTGGCCTGGGGAAACTCCAACTGGCGGCATGCCTTTGAAGCTTCCCTTTGCTCATCCTGGGGGAGGAGATTTCTCACCTCACCCAGGATGTGCATTGTTGCAGGCCCGGGAGAGCAGGGGCTCTCCCACCCAGGGGTCCAGCAACGTGTCTGCTGTGTGGCAGCCTGGGCAGCCTCAGAGCAGACGTGTATTGTAGGTTAGCTGTAAGGGGGCATCTCTAAGATGCCCTCTGGGGTGCTTAGTACATTAAATCCCACACTGGCATCAGTGTGGGTTTAATGTGCTGAGAAGTTTGATACCAAACTTCCCAGTCTTCAGTGTTGCCCTTATGGTGCTGTGGAGTTCGTGTTTGACGAGCTCTCAGCACCATGTACTTGTAAAAGGCAGCACTGTACTTACAGTGCCCAGGAATGGACCTGGGTACTGTAGGGGCACAGGGCTCCTGCTCCTGTGCCCACACCATAGGCACCCAGCCAGAGGGGTGGCTGACATATGCCTTGGCAGTATAGGTAATGGGCATGGCACACAGAGATGTGTGCCATGTCGACTCTTTGTTTTGTCCTGCACCCAGACACTCAGCCTGCAAAGGCAGTGTGTGTGTGTAAGGGTACAGGGCCTCTAAGGGTGGCACAATGAGTGCTGCAGCCCTTAGAGGCCATCCCTGGTCACAAGGCCCTGGGTACCTAGGGTACCATTTACCAGGGGCTGACATGTGGCCAGGGTTTGCCAATTGGGAGTTTGTGTGTTTTAAGGAAGGAACATAGGCCCTGGGCACCTGATTGGCAGGAGCCCAGGGCACAACAAGGGAACGTGCATCAGCTATTAGGCAAAAAAAGGGGGGGTTACTGCAACAGAAACCCACTTTCTCACACAAGCCCCCCCCAGCCCAAAGGCCAGGAGACTTCTGCCAAAGCTGGGAGAGTCTACCTAGTCTTTCAGGCGAGGAAGAGTTGGGGAAGTGGTTTGAAAGTTGCAGGGCCTACTCTGCCTTACATCCTTCTGCCTAGGTCAGTCCCTTTGGGGAGCTGGCCTGTCTTATTAGTTTCAGGACCTAACTCCCAAGGCTCCTCTCCTTGTCTTTTACTGTCCTGGTCCCATCTTTCTATTTTGGGTTTAGAGGTGTATACCTCGGTAGTTTCTAACCTAGCCAGGGCTAGGCCCAGTTTACCCACAGAGGCTACCCACAGCTTGAGCAACCCCACCATGACCAATAAGGTCAGGGGGCCTGACTTGCTATTTGGCAGGGGGTTAGGCCACCATGCCAAGGATAGGGCTGCCATGAAGGCTAACACCCAGCAGAGGCTGCTGACAGCTGTCAGTGCCCAGTACCATACCTTTAGCTCCTGACTGGCAAGTGAGGGGGCTATTTTATAGTTCTCTTTGGGTCCTGGCTGTTGGTCTGTTTGAGGATAGGGGGTCCCTACTCTTGGTAGGGAACACCCCTCCTCTACCCCTTGTTCTGCCACCTGAGGAGCCACTAATTCAGGCTGGACAGTTGCCTGACTAGTCAGGTCTTGCTGTTGGCTAGGGGGGGCTTTACCAGTGCCATTGTGGGAGTTTTCCCTTACTGGGATAGAATCTCCCTGGCTCTCTGGAACTGTGGCTAACAGTTGCCCACCTTTCCTACCCTGTTTCTTCTCACTCTTTTGGGACTCAGCTGCACTGACTGCAGGTTGAGCCCCCACAGGTTCTTTGGGCGAGGCCTGGCATTGGGCCAGCACCTCTCTTTGGCTCAGTTCCACATCTAAGTGATCATTCCCCAAGAGACAATCAAGGGGGAGGTTTTTACTGACTATCACTTTCCTCCATCTAAGGGACCCAGCTGTGGCTAGGGGCACGATAGCCACAGGCCTAACAGTGACTCCCCCTGGGACAGTTCTTACCCTTCTTGTTTCCCCTGAGACATATTGGTGTGGGAATACCAACCTGTCATGTACCACAGTGTGACTGGCACAGGTATCTCTCAGGGCAGTGGCTGGGATTCCATTCACCAGTAGGTGGTGGAAGTGTCTACTTCCTTCTGGGATCTCCAGCTTGCTTCTTGGGCCCATTCCCCAGTTGAAAGCTAGGAGGACTTCCTCATCTGAGGACCCTCCCTCCCAAGCTACACTGGTAACCCCCGGGGCTACACTAGTCACCCCTGGAGCTGTACTAGGAACCTTATTTTTAGGACAGCTAGAGTCCTGGGTGTGGTGTCCAGCCTTCTGACAGTTGAAACACCATATTCTGTTGGGATCCCAATTCTTACCTTGGTACCCTGGTTTAGTTTGTGAGGTGTCTTTGGGCCCACCCTCCTGGTCAGGTTTTTGGGGGGCTACCTGGGACTCCTTTCTTTTATCCACAAGGGGTTCACTCTCTTTCTTCTGGGGAGGTTTTGGGACCCCTTGGTTCTGGTCCCTCCCAGTGAACGTCCTAGTCACCCTAGTCTTGACCCAGTGGTCTGCTCTTTTTCCCAATTCTTGGGGGGATTTTAGACCTAGGTCTACCAAATGCTGATGCAACTTTTCATTTGTGCAGTTACTCAAAATATGTTCCTTCATGAATAAATTGTACAATCCAGTAAAATCCTGCACACCATGTCCAGCTAACCAACCATCCAGTGTCTTCACTGAGAAATCTACAAAATCAATCCAGGACTGGGTCTGGGTTTTGTGAGCCCCCCTGAATCTAATTCTATACTCCTCAGTGGTGAATCCAAATCCCTCAATCAGAGCTTTCTTCATGAGGTCATAGGATCCTGCTTCTGGCCCAGAGAGAGTCAGAAGCCTGTCCCTGCAGTTACCAGAGAACAGTTCCCACAGGAGTGCCCCCCAGAGAGGTTTCTTTACTTTCCTGATATCACAAGCCCTCTCAAAGGCTGTGAACCATTTGGTGATATCATCACCTTCCTCAAATTTAGGGACAATCCCTTTGGGGATTTTAAGGTCAGAAGTTTCCTCCCTATCCTTGTTTTTATTATTGCTGCCACCATTGATGGGTGCTAAACCCATCTCTCTCCTTTCCTTTTCTAGAGCCAGGAGCCTGGACTCTAGATCTATTCTTTTGGCCAGCCTCATAAGGCTGTCCTCTTCACTGGGGAGACCCCCAGTGTTGTCTCTGGGGCCAGAGCCACCTGTGTGGTCTCTAGGTGCCCAGATGCTATGTCTTGAGTTGGAGGGTATGGGTGCCATCTCCTCCCTAGGGAATAGTATGGGGAGGTTGCTGTCCTCCTCCCCTGTTTCCCTTTCCTCATCTGACTGGCCATCACCATGTTCAGATGGGTGGTCTTTAGCATACTCAGCCAGGAGCTCCTGGAGCCCTTGTTTGGTTGGATGCTGACCCATTTGTAAATTTTTGAGTTTACATAAGGACCTCAATTCCTTGAAAGACAAGTGTAAGTAAGGTGTGAGGTCGAGCTCCTCCACCAGGTCCATGTTATTATTATCACTAATAGCTGGGTTTGTTTGAGACATTCTAACCTGACAGTTCTAACCCTCTACCCTGACTATAGTGACTTTTATTTTTCTAAAATTCTAATGGGACTTAAGCAAGGCCCTAGCAAGACTTTTAGTAATTTTGGAAAAACCAATCAGAATTCTAAAGGCAATTTTTAAGAGTTCTGTCGTGTGATCAGATGGTAACCAAGTAGTCCAACAAATGCAAGTTTGTATCCCACCGCTGATCCACCAATGTGAGAAAGTGGCTCTGTATATACTGTTCCCTAATAGGTACAGGGTGTACAGAGTCCACAGTCCCCCAGAGGCTGATAGAGGTCAAAGTTAGGTATGACCTTACTCTCAAAAAGTGGTAGCTTGGTCGAGCAGTAAGGCAGTACCAGAGGACAGTGTAAAGCATTTATTGTACACACTCAGTCAGCAAATGGTTTCACACACTCAATAACTGAACTCTAGGCCAATGATTTGTATATATAAAATATATGCTTGTTTTATTTTTAGAACCACAAAGGGGGTAAAAATATACTTTCTCAGAATGAAAGGTTGAATATAAATACTTTTGTTTCAAGCAATACATTTGTGTAAACAGTCACAGTTGGTTGCAATAAACAATCCTATTTCCTAAACATACAATGCATTGAGCTCAATGGTAAATTCAGGTTATTTGTGATAAATTACTTTTTAGATTACTTTTGGAATTCCAGGTCTGGATCCTAGAACCAGCCTGGGGTCAGTATTCAGAATCAAGTGATGAAAGTCGACTTAATAACTGTAATGATTTTTAAATAATATTTAGCTATTTCAAAAGTTAGCACTTAGAAAATATTTCACAGAAAACATTCAATGGATCTCTATGGCAAGAAATTCAAATTGCAGGTAGAGTACTTTATCGTTACTTTAGTAATCCAGGACTGGGTGCCTAGACCCAGGACTGGGGTCCTTATCAAAACCAGGTAAGTAATTTCGTTTGCAGAAATGGTACGATTTTAAAAGAATATTTCAAATTTGCAAAAGTAGACACTTAGAAGAAATTTCACAGAAAAGCAGACAATGGTTTCCTATGGGAGAAAAATGAGTTAGAAGTAAGTATAGTTGTGAACACTTTTCAGAGTCAGGGCTGGGCACCAAGATCCAGCACTGGGAGCTCACCTAAGAGCAGGTGAGTAAATTCGTTTTTGTCACTTGGCTGATTTTTAGTGAATATTTGCAGTTTTGAAAAGTTCACACTTAGAAGATTTTTCAAGAAAAAGCCAGTCAATGTTACCCTATGAGGAAAATGAAGTTAGCGGTTTAAGGGTAAGTACTCGACTGGCAGAGTTGAAATTCCGGGCATAGACTCAGGGGTCCCCCAGTGTCAGGTAGGTACAGTTGGTTCACCCTCAGCGGTTTCAGGACGGCCGGGTGCAGAGTGAGTTAGGCCCAATGTTATCCTATGAGGGATAGGGGGGCCTTGGTTGGTGGCTGCTGTCTGGCAAGCCACGCGTCTGTGGGAGCTGGGCTCCTGGTCACTTACTCAGGGCAAGTGGGGAAGTAAGTTAGTGTAGAGAGTGCACTGCCAGGGCCACTCGGGCGGCTGGGTGCAGGGTGCTTTTGAGCCTTCGGGCGCTCAATGGAAGTCAATGGGAATGTTCCGGTTTGGAAAAAGGCTGCAGGCTCGGGGACGAGGATGTTTCCGGTGCCACCACCACTTCGAGGGGTAAGTTGGGTAGTTGTAGGTTAGGTGGGTACCCCGGGATTGGGCACAGGGGGCCGCAGGGCGCCGGGTGCAGGGGTGCCTTTTGACGTCGGGAATCTTACCCTCTGGTTGATCGCGGCTGGGGTGGCACTCGGTTCTGAGGCTGCAGGCTTCGTCCAGGATGTCGAGGGGGGTCCTTGGGTGCCGGACTCGGGGTCACAGTCGCCGTGGGGTCGTCCTCAGGGTCTTTGTCCACTCCGGCACTGGCCAGGCTTGGCTGGTGCAGAGTGTGTTGGGTCCGCGGTTCCGGGCTGCTGCCAGGAGTTAGGAATAGGTTTCTCGAGTAGAGCCTCTACTCATGGGAGTCCCAGGGAATCAGAGGTCAAAGGTAGCCAGGTCCTCCGGGGTTTTTGAGGTTGCTGGCCACAAGAGATGCCGCGCTGGAGCAGGAGCAGGTTCGAGGGTCGACAGGCCGGTAGGGCTGGGGCCAAAGCAGTTGGTGTCTTCCTCTTTTTAGCAGCTGCAGGGCAGGTCTTTTTTTCTTCTTGCTCTTCTTGTAGGTTTCTATCTGGAATCTGGGGAAGGAAGGTTCAGGGGGCCCCTAAATACTAGATTTAGGGGCGTTACAGGTAGGTGAAGGCCAGGGACCAATGGGTCCTTGTCCTGGGGTGGGTACACCCCCTATCCTGCCTCTCTCCTGTGGGAGGAGGGCAGTAGCCTAATCCTGATAGGGTAGGGCCTCCCATCTTCAAGATGGCGAGAGCCCGGAGATGTGCTTCACCTCGCCTCCCCCACCTGAGGGGTGGGGTGGGCAGGCTGGCACATCCCCTGTCCTTGTATGGGGTTTCCGGCCAAGCTTCCTGCCAGAGTGGGGGGTTGCAGTGGCCTGGGGAAACTCCAACTGGCGGCATGCCTTTGAAGCTTCCCTTTGCTCATCCTGGGGGAGGAGATTTCTCACCTCACCCAGGATGTGCATTGTTGCAGGCCCGGGAGAGCAGGGGCTCTCCCACCCAGGGGTCCAGCAACGTGTCTGCTGTGTGGCAGCCTGGGCAGCCTCAGAGCAGACGTGTATTGTAGGTTAGCTGTAAGGGGGCATCTCTAAGATGCCCTCTGGGGTGCTTAGTACATTAAATCCCACACTGGCATCAGTGTGGGTTTAATGTGCTGAGAAGTTTGATACCAAACTTCCCAGTCTTCAGTGTTGCCCTTATGGTGCTGTGGAGTTCGTGTTTGACGAGCTCTCAGCACCATGTACTTGTAAAAGGCAGCACTGTACTTACAGTGCCCAGGAATGGACCTGGGTACTGTAGGGGCACAGGGCTCCTGCTCCTGTGCCCACACCATAGGCACCCAGCCAGAGGGGTGGCTGACATATGCCTTGGCAGTATAGGTAATGGGCATGGCACACAGAGATGTGTGCCATGTCGACTCTTTGTTTTGTCCTGCACCCAGACACTCAGCCTGCAAAGGCAGTGTGTGTGTGTAAGGGTACAGGGCCTCTAAGGGTGGCACAATGAGTGCTGCAGCCCTTAGAGGCCATCCCTGGTCACAAGGCCCTGGGTACCTAGGGTACCATTTACCAGGGGCTGACATGTGGCCAGGGTTTGCCAATTGGGAGTTTGTGTGTTTTAAGGAAGGAACATAGGCCCTGGGCACCTGATTGGCAGGAGCCCAGGGCACAACAAGGGAACGTGCATCAGCTATTAGGCAAAAAAAGGGGGGGTTACTGCAACAGAAACCCACTTTCTCACACACGTTTATCAGTGTATGGCGCTCTCCTGCTGGAAAAGAGCTAATCCAAACTCAAATATTACAAAAGTGAGAAATCAAATTAAAAAAAAAATTCCTTTATACAATGCATGCATGGCAAAGAATTTAATGTGTGTCGATTTAGTGCACTTCTGAGATGTGCAATATTCCAACGTGCATTGAATGCAAGCACTCCATAGGAGGCTGGAAAACACCAAACAACCACTCAGAGAGGAGAGAGACATCCTTGGTCCTCTGGGCGGAGCCATAGTGCACTGTTTGTATGTTTGAAAGAAGTGCCACTAATAGGACTGGCAGACAGCTGTGCTGACAAGCCAAACCAACAAGCATTTGCAATGCATTAGGTCTCGCATTTACGCGAGTTTGAGCTATTGACATTGCAAATAATGCCGATTGGCAGTGTCATTTACAATGCCAATAGCTCAAACTTGCGTAAATGCGAGACCTAATGCATTGCAAATGCTCTTTACTATAGAATGTGATTGTGGAGCCACAGGTAGTGTGTGCTTGGCTTTAGCATAGCTGGTTTGAATACATTTAGCTATTAACCTAGCAATGCCATCTTTGGAAATAGCACACATTTTATCGGGTTTAGGGAAGGCTATAAAGAGATGATTGGGTTTTCTGGGTGGTTTCTTTCTGTCCATATAATACATGAGCGCTCTTAACATATACAGTGTAAAGCACCCTTTCAGCTACAGACTGACTGACTGGGGAAAAACAGGTAGTTCAATAGTTTGGCTGATGTGAAACAGACAACCTTAAGCTGAAATGTAGGGTTAGTACAAAGAACGAATAGTTTCTTACCTGTCGGTGTAGTTTTGCAGCATGAAGATCTTTCTGGATTCACTATGCTGTGCATTATACCGCGGTCTGGTGGTTGGGTCCGGAATCGTAGTCTTTCGTCTTTTTTTTTTTTTGTGTAGCCCAGGAGGCCATCGATGTCCCACCATTTGGTGTACTTCTCGTGACGTCGGCATGCTTCCTGCGGAAGTCCCACCTTGGGGCGCCATCTTCGGGTTCTTTTTTCCCTTTTTTTTTGAACCCTAGGCGTTCTTTAGTATTTTCTTTTTAAATGTATTCACTTTGAGTATTCTTTTGTTCTTTTACTCTTTGTCCTTCCACCTTCCTCTGCCTTATCTTTCTGGCGGAGGTGGGTGGGTTCACTAGTGAATCCAGAAAGATCTTCAAGCTGCAAAACTACACCGACAGGTAAGAAACTATTCATTTTGCAGCGTGGATCTTGCTGGATTCACTATGCTGTGCATAGACTTTGTAGCGGTTTGTCATCTTTGTGGCGGCTGGGTGGAAGATGAGCATTGGTCGTTGAATACATGTTGAAACCCCCTTTGCCCTACTTGTGCTTCCTTGTTCATTTGTATATCCACGCAGTAGTGCTTAGTGAACGTATGCACTGAAGCCCATGTTGCCGCCAGGCATATGTCTTGAATGGGTGTCTTTGCCAGAAAGGCAATCGTTGCTCCCTTCTTTCTTGTGGAGTGGGCCCGTGCCCCCTCCGTTAGCTCTTGCCCTGCCTGTTTGTGGCAGAATTGTATCGTTAATGAGATCCATCGCGCGATGGTGCTTTTTGTTACTGGTCTACCTAGGAATCTGGTTCGAAGGACACAAAACTGCTTGGTTTTCCTGTGCTCCTTTGTTCTCTCGATGTAGTGCATCACCGCTCTTCTAGAGTCTAGAGTGTGTAGTGCCCTCTCTGCGCTTGTGGCTGGGTTTTGAAAGAAACTAGGTATTTGTATAGTTTGGAATGCTGACACGACCTTAGTCATGAAGTGTGGGTCAGTCCTCATTATGACTCGGTCCTTGTGTATTTGGATGTAGGGCTCTTGCAGCGTTAACGCTTGCAGTTCGCTCACTCTGCGCAGCGAGGTTATTGCTACCAGAAAGGCTGTTTTCATTGTCAGCATTTGTAGCGAGGCCTTGTGGATGGGCTCAAAGGGCGCCTTCATAAGTTCCGTCAGGACTATGTTGAGGTTCCATGCCGGCGGCGGAATCCTCTTTGGTGGCGCTATCCTTTTTGCCCCTTCCAGGAATCTCTTGACTACTCGTGACGTAAACAAACTTTCTCCCGTCTCACCTCGTGTGTAGGCCACAATCGCCGCTAGGTGGACTCTTAGCGAAGACTAACATAGTTTGGCTTCAAGTAGATGCGTGAGGTATCTAAGCACCGTTGATTCCCTTGTCAACTTATTTTGCAGTTTATTTTTTCTGCAGCACAGTGTGAACCTCTTCCATTTTTCCCCATAGCATTTCCGTGTAGTCGGTCTCCTTGCCTCCCGGAGCACTCGCATAGTACTTTGAGGTAGCTTAAGGTGTGCGAACTCCATGTCTTCAGGAGCCATACCGCTAGGCAGAGGCTCTCTGGCTCTGGGTGTAGAACTTCTCCGTTCTGCATGGAGAGTAAGTCTTTTCTTTTGGTGAACTTGTGTGGGGGGCCCCTGTGCCATTTCCACCATTTTCGAGTACCATGTCTGTCTTGCCCACAGTGGTGCCACTAGGATCAGCGTCATATTACTGGTCCCGCACTTGTTGAGTACCCTGTGTATCAGTGGTATTGGTGGAAAAGCGTAGGCAAATGTTCTTGACCAACTTATCCATAGTGCCTTCCCCTGGGATAGTTTTCCTGGTTGTCTGGATGCGAAGTTTTGGCATTTTGCATTCAGGTGTGTTGCAAACAGGTCTATTGTCGGTGTGCCCCACCTCTTGAATAGTTTTAGCGTTTCCTGCCCATTAAGTTCCCACTCGTGGGATGCTGAAGTCTGCCTGCTGAGCCAGTCTGCTTCTACATTGTCCTTCCCCGGTAGGTGTATGGCCAGCAGGTCTATTTTGAGCGTGATGGCCCATCTCCAAATTTCCTGTGTCAGGTTGGACAGGGAGAACGATTGTGTCCCTCCCTGCTTGTTTATGTAGAGCATAGTTGTAGTATTGTCCGTTTGTATCAACACCCTTTGGTTGTACAGTTTTTTCTGGAAGGCCTTCAGCGCTAGCAGTACGGTCTTTATTTCCAGATAGTTGATGTGTCTGACCGCATCCGCTGGAGTCCACAGACCCCTCACTCTGAGCTTGTTCATGTGTGCTCCCCATCCTATCTGGGATGCGTCTGTGGTAATGGTCACAGTTGGGCTTGGTGGTGTCAAGGGCTTTCCTACAGTTATGTTCTCCCTGTTCCACCATGCTATCTCCTCTTGCACTGCGTGCGTAACAACCACTAGATCTTCCCAACTTTCGTTCGCTTGTGACCATTGTTGTTGCAGCCATTCCTGGAACGGCCTCATGTGAAGCCGTACATTGGGGTCTCTGGTATAGACGCGTCTCCTTCAGCAGGGCTACCGTTCTCCTGTCGCTGGGCATGACTGTTTTGTCTAAGGTGTTGATCTGCGCTCCCAGGAAGATCTTCACCTGTTCTGGTTCCATTGATGACTTCCCCAGTGTATCGAGAACCCCAGGCTTGTTAGTGTTCTTGTCACCCGCTCTGCGTGCTCCTCGCACTTGTCGCGAGTACTAGCTTTGATTAGCCAGTCGTCTAGGTAAGGATACACATGAATCCCTTCTCTCCTTGGGTACGCTGCTACTGCTGCAAGGCATTTTGTGAAAACCCTTGGTGCGGACTTTAGACCGAATGCCAGGGTTGTGAATTGGTAATGGTCCTGGTTGATGTTGAACCTTAACAGGTTCTTCTGGCGCCTGTTCATCGGGATGTGTAGGTAGGCATCTTTGAGATCCACGGTGGACATGAAGTCTCCGCCTTGTATTTGAGGTAGCACTTCTTGTAGCGATGTCATTTTGAATTTTTGCGTCTTTATGAATTTGTTTAGGAATCGTAGATCCAGGATGGGTCTTAGTGTTTCGTCCACCTTTGGGACCAGGAAGTAGTTTGAGTACACTCCCTTGTTCCTTTCTCTGCATGGCACTGGTTCTATGGCCTCCTTTTGGAGTAGTTGTTGCGCCTCTTCCCTGAGTTGAGCAAGCTCTTGACCAGAGCGTTGTCTTCTCTTTGGTTTCCTGTTTGGAGGCCTTTTCTCCAACTCTATGCAGTATCCGTGCTGTATGACGTTGAGTATCTATTTGTCTGAGGTTATTTTTTGCCATTGTTGAAGGTAAAGCCCCAGTCTTCCGCCTACCGGTGTTGTATGCTCGTAGGCGCTTGTTTTGTGTACCCCCCTCACTGTGCTTATTTTGCCCTTCACCCCTCGGGGTAAGCTGGGGGTGAGCGTCACCTTGCGTGCAAAGTCACTTAGAAGAGGGTTGGTCTCCCCCTCTTCTTTGGCCACGTCCGTTTCCCCTCCCGCGAAAGGACTGGCCTCGAGGCTGGTACTGCCAGTTCTGCTTCTGCTGTCCTTGTTGGCTGTGACTGTCACCCTGCTGTCCTTGCTGGAATGCTTGGTGTGACGTTCCCTGCCGGTTACCTCCCCTTCCGTAGGGTCTCCGAGCTGGGGTGCCTCTTCTCATCCCTCTGAATTGCAGGGCCCCCATGGACCTTGCCGCCTCATTTTCCTTCTTCAGTTGGGAGAGCTTCTCGTCCACCGGTGCCACGAACAGCGTTTCACCGTTGAAAGGGGTGTTCAGTATGTTGTTCTGGACCTCTAGTTTGAATCCAGAAATTCTGAGCCAGGCCTGCCTCCTTTCAGTGATCCCTATGGCCATTAGTCTGCTCGAAGTCTCAGCCCCGTCCAATGAAGTCTTAATGCATGAGTTGGCGATATTCTTCCCCTTCTCCACTAGATGGGAAGCTCTTTGTCGGTACTCTTCTGGGAGATGCTTGATTAGTTCCCCCATCTCATCCCAATGCTGGTACTGGTGCCTGTTCAGTAGCGCATTAGAGTTTGCCATGCGCCAGTGCATTGCGGAGTTTCTTTCAACCTTCCTTCCAGTGAGGTCCATCCTTCTGCTCTCCTTATCAGGAGGAGGTGCCGAGGTCGCCGGCACATTGGCTCTTCTCCTGGCCGTGGAAGCAATGATGGAGTCAGCAGTGACTGATCCCCTTGATGTAAGGAGGATCCTGCGAGGAGTGCTTGTACTTCTTTTCTGTTCTGGGCGTGATGGACCGGCATGTTGCTGGGTCCTTAAACGCCTCCTTCCCTTGGTTCATCACGCTTTGGAGCATGGGGAGGAACTGGCTCCTCATCTGGATGGGGAGCAGAGTCTCAAGTAGGAAATCTGCTTTCGGCTTCTCCTCCTCCAACTTCACCCCAAAGGCTGCTGCAGCGCTCTTGACAACCATGTTGTATGCCCCGATGTCGTCTGGCGGCGAAGGCCTCGAAGGATAAGTCTCCACGGGCTCTTCGGGATTTTCGGTGTTGATGTCCTGCCATTCCAGGAGACTGCTGATCCTCTTCTTCATCTTCTCCCTCATAGTAGGGGCCTTCTTCCTCCTCTTCCGGATCCTTCGACAGCTCTTCGGCGTCGAATTCTTCCTGTTCCTCGATCTCGACGACCTCCGTCGACGGGATCGTTGGGATCTTGAACTTCTTCATTTTTTTGTCGAACTCCTTCTTCCTCTGAAGGATGCTCTCCATCTCCTTCTCTTTTTCTTCTCCATTTCGGAGACGTGTTCGGCGTCGACCGCAGGTCTCTTCGACAGAGCTTGCGTCAACGCGGCCTTGTCTTTTGTCGCCGAGCGCCCCACCTCGTGGGCCTGCTTCGACGAACTCAGTCTTTCGGCGGCCTTCGGCACCTGGGAGTCCTTCTCGAAGATCTGCTGGGCCTTCTGTCCTTGGATCGTCGAATGTTTCGGCGCCGGTGTTCCTTTTGAGGACTTAGACTGTTTTTCTAGAGTCACTTTCAGATTTTCGGGGCCCTTTCGGGGGTTTCGTACTCGACGTGTCTTACCTCGTCAGCCGTTTTCTTATCGGTCTCTGTGACCGTGAAGACATCAGGTCCTTCGGCGATGTTGTCCTCATCGTCGGTGGAGAGGCCCAGATCGTACAGCGACGGGGCCTTACCCTTGCCTTCCATGTCTAAGTTGGCTCTCCTCTGTCTTTCTCTCACCCGGAGTGTCTTCGGTGTGAATGCGGAACAGGCGTTGCAGTCCTTGCTCTCGTGGTCGATCGGCAGGCAAAGGTTGCAGACCGGATGTTGGTCCTTCTGCGCGTACTTGTGGTGGCAGTTAGGGCAGAATTTAAATGGTGTCTTGTTCATTGCGCTCAGAGTCCTTGAAAGCGCATTTTCCTATGGGCGTCGAAGAATTTCGAGGATCTCCACCTTCTTCGCCGTCCCGGCTGTAATTCCTTCCTCTCTGTAGTCTTCTGTAAATTCTCCTTCAATGAAACTTGCGTATTTTCCTTCTTCCTTCGTTTAAAACTCTGGAGCTTCTCGATGACGATCCAGACCCAACAGCGGAAAAAAGAATCTGAAGATGGCGCCCCAAAGGTGGGACTTCCGCAGGAAGCACGCCGACGTCACGAGAGGTACACCAAATGGTGGGACGTAGACGCCCACTTGGGCTACAAAAAACCCCAAAAAAACAAAAGAAAGACTACGAATCCGGACCCAACCACCAGATCGCGGAATAATGCACAGCATAGTGAATCCAGAAAGATACACGCTGCAAAACTTTAAGTACCCCAGCCACCACAGGACCGCTCTCTTGCTGCCCATTCTCCTGCCAGCCTACTAGGCACAATGCTTCCTTTTTAAAAACTCTTTTTTCTTTCCTCTTAATTTTATTTTATTTACTTTTCTGCACTTTATGGCGTCGGGTGCTGCCCGCACGCCACATCGGCTAGCTGTCATTTTTGGCCCCGACTCCGGAGCGCCACCCCCTCAACCTTCAGGAGTGACTTAATAGCGGCCACACTGCGACCCCATTCAGTTGCCTGGTGCCCCAGCCAGATCAGCACCACTGCCCTACTACCTGCTCTCCCACCGGCTTGCCTCCTGCCCCCCACCCCTCCAGGACCTACTTAATGGCTGCTGCAGGTTGACTGGCAGCGGGCACACCACCAGCACTCCGAAGGTGTCCCAAAGGCAAGCCTGTCTGCGCCCGTTCACAACTATACCGCACCTAGCACAAGAAATCCTGGTCCCCACACCACCCACAGTTACTCCTCCGTAAAACTCCATTGCCTGAACCCTGGACGCGGAGTTTACCACTGCTTCCACACTGCACCCAACACCACAGGGGAAATTTTCTCATGCTCTCACTGCCAATCTCATCCACACCTCAGCATCCTCCGAGCACCCCGCTCCACTCTTGAGCACCACTACCCACTAACCTGCATACTAGTCAACACCCACTCCCTCAACAAACACGCCACAGAGGTTTGGGACCTCACACATACACACACCCAACCTCAGCTTCCTCACGGAAGCATGGCTCAACCTGTCAACCGCCCCAGACATCGCCAACACCTTCCCAGCTGGCTACAAGATCCTGCACCAAGACAGAACTTAAAATACTGGAAGAAGCATCGCAGTAATGCTCTATTACTTACCTGTAAACTTAATTACTCCGGGTCCCGTTGTCCTCGTCCCATTCATTCACAAAGTGGAGATAACCATCTCCCGACAGAAAAAAAGACAAGAGGAATGCTAGGACCCTAATACTGCACCTCCCACCGGGAGTACATAAGCAGTACTTACCCAGCATCCCGCCTGTACAACCAAGCCCAAACAGGAAGGCCGGCCGCATGAATGAGACGAGGACAACGGGACCCGGAGTAATTAAGATCACCGGTAAGTAATAGAGCATTACCCCCAGGTCCCTTATGTCCTCGTCCCATTCATTCACAAAGTGGAGCATACCAAGGCAGAAAACCAGCCTTCCAAACCCACAATCGCACCCAGGAAACCACCACAAATGCAGCAACCCCAAGGGAGCATCGAAAAGTAGGGATAGGGGGACCGCAGGAAGCAACCGGACCTCAACCTAGAACAGGACAGCAGAGACCAAACAAGGACCGGAGACAACCAAGAAAAAAAAACAGAAGGCCCGAGCCACAACAAGGAAGCCCCCAAACCAGAGAAACCGGAGACAGGGCAACCAGGGCAGAGACCCAAAGGACACCGCCAAGGGACCCACCAGACAAGGCAGCCCAGCCCAGAACCACCAGGAAGGCAAACAGGACCCGGCAGCCGCACAGACACCGAGCAGACACTAGCGCCCCGAAGAAGGCCAAAGAAAGAAGCCAAGACCGGTCAACAGGGCACAGGCACAAACACCCAGACCAACAAGGAAGGAGGGAAGCCCAGGCTAGAAACGGGCCCAACCCACCAAACCAAACGACCCGGCCCCCAGAGAGGACAGGAGGAAGCCAACCCAACCCCCCCGGAAAGAAACGCCAGCACCACCAGGGCCACCAAACGACAACCACCATGCACCAAACCCAGAGGGAGGTGCCGCAGTAAGAGGCCAGGAGCCAGAACCCAACCAAACCGAAAAGGACAGGGAAGGAGACAGACCAGAAACCCCAGGAGGCCAAAAGCCCCACAGGGTAGGGGCCGCCAGCCGAACCAGGACGGCCACCAAACCCAGACCAGCAGGGGCAGAGAAAGCCAACCCAAAAGACCACAGGCCAGAGAAGCCCCCAGACAGAACCAGCAACGGACCAAACAACAGAGAGGCCAACAAAGACCGGAAACCAACAAGCCTTAACCGAACAGGCCCAGCCACAACCCCAAAAAACCCCAACCCCAAAGGGAGGGAAAACGAGGTAGGGTGCAAACCCAGGGCAACGGGAACCCCCGGCAGCCCCCAAACCAGGAAACAACCAGGCAAGAACCCGCTGAACCACAGAGGGCAGAAAAAAAAACACGTGCCAACACAGCGGAGGACCGCACAGGCACCCAACACCCCGGCCAAGCCTGCAGCAAGGGCAGGAGAAGCAGAAAAGGCCCCAAGGCGCATAGCCCCCAGGCCAGAAACCCACCAGGCCCGACCCCCAGCCAACGCCAGAGAGGAGCCACAGAGGCCATGACGAACACCACAGAACCGCACCCCAACAAGAGAAGGTGGAACAAACCCACACCTGAAGGGGACCAGACATCAACCGGAAAAGGAGGCAGCAACAGGCGCAAACCCCGGGAACCAGGAGGAAGCGGACACCGCACCACACCGCGGACCCAGCCACCCAAGGCCAGACCACAGTACCAGCACCAGGAACACCCCGAGGAGCAGGACCGTGCAGGCACGACAAAGAGCGGGCAGACCCCGGCAGGACCAAAAGCCCAGGAGAGGGCAAGCACCAGCGACTGGGGCAGCCAAAGAACAACCGCCCACACGAGAACAAGGGCGAGGAGCACGGCGGCCACGCAGGCCCAGAAGGACCATGGCCCCAACCGCAACACCCAGGGAAGCCATCAACCTGCAAGTGCAGGTAACCCCAGGAGGACACAAGCTCCACGGCCACCGCGCCAAAAGGCAGTCAGAAACACAGCACCACCCAGGACGACAGCCGAAAACCTCAGAACACTCTCAAGGGGCGGCAAAACAAGAAAGAACTGCCAGAGAGGCAGGAGCAGCAAGGTCGGCACCAGGACGCATCACACAGCAAAGGGGAGACATGCAGCCAGGAACCAGGACCAGACAAAACACACCACCAGGCACCGACCAAGAGAACCAGGCCGGGAAACAAGCGAGACGGACTCAGGGAACCACGAGGAACCCGATCCACGCCCCAGCACGGCATCGCCGCACCAGCCCCGATCCAGCAAAGGCACAACCACCCAGGGATGGAGCACCACCGGGCAGGAAACATCCAGCACACAGCATGCGTAGGAGGGGGGGGGGGGCAGCCAGGCCCCGTAAAGGAAAACAGAGCCACAGCAGCGATGCCCGCAACACCAAGGCAAGATCCCTGCAACAGAAAAAGGGGACAGGCGCCAGAATAGCCCAATACATCAGCAGGCAAGACCGAGACCGTCAAGGCTTAAACGACGAGCGAGGGCCACCCGAGAGGCAGCTGCCCGCAGGAGGAGAAAACGCATGGCGAAGGGCCTAGCTCCTCCCGCCGGTGCTATAACCAGCGATCGCAGACAGCACAATTCTTAATTCCACGAATGATCCCCCTCCTCCGGCAGAACGTGACTTGATCCCAGAGTAAGAAACCTGGATCTCCACCCCCGACTGCCACTATTATGAGCGGGCGCCCAAGGAGCAGACAGCAGCACCAAGCGCGGCACCTGCAAGGCCGCTAGGACGCCATCCCTGCCGCAACGAAAAACACGCAGTGACAACATCCAGGCAGATTATGAGCCACGAAGGTTAGCAGGGTCCGAACCCGTGAACAGCCGAATAGGCACAGGTAGCAGCAGCACATAACAGCATAGACCCAGTACCCAATATTTCCAGGTACACATCCGAGTTGTCAGTGCAAAAGAAAGTCGAAGGGAAACCTGCAAACCCTCGTCAGTTACCAGAAACAGGCCATCTGGAGGGTAACGGCATCTCCTTGGAGAGAAGCAGAAATAAGAAAAAGCTGCCATGCGGGACTCACCCGGGTTGGTGGCCAACACCTGCGCCAAGCTGCGCCTTCCTCTCCCCCCCCCTCCCCCCCTTTAACTGCCAGCAGGAACCCAGGAGAAACATCGCAAGCGAGGCATGGCCTACCCAGCCAGGCACAGGAAGACGCACCCGGGAACTTGGAGGAAACAGGAGCACACGCCCCAGCCGCCAAGGGCCGGGCGGCCAAGCAGGATTCCGGCAGGAACAGCGACGACTCCCGGCAGGCCGAGAGACAGTCCAGGAAACCCTGTGCCCACACAGCCAGGCGGGGGAAGGAGAGAAGACCTCTACTCCAGCCCAGCAGGAGCAGCACCAGCACACCACGTCCATTCTGTCGACGGACAGAAAAAAAAAAGAACAGGCTGGATGCTGGGTAAGTACTGCTTATGTACCCCGCTCACCAGGATGGAACACTTAATCATCCATTTCAACAACTTCACCTCATAGCCAGTCCCCCTTCCCCCTGCATCGCCGACAATGACACCTTCCTCCCAGAACCAATACTGGAAAAACACCACCCAACAAGAATGGGTCAACACCCTCAACCTTCCCCATCTCAGTCTCCAATGCCTCAACGATTGGCTCACCCCCTGCGCCATTAGCCAACAAACCCAGAAAAAGCAGAAAACATACAAACTGGTACATAACAATCCTCAGGAACGCCAAGACACACTGCAGGCATGAAAGTAAGTGGCAAGCCTTCAAAAACACTCAGATAAGAGCACCTACAAGGAGGCACTCAGATCCTACCACCACAAACTGATAGAGGCCAAGAAGAGGGCCTTGTCCCAGAAAATAGAAACCAGGACCAATAAGCCTAAAGAACTCTTCACAATCGTTAAAGAATTTGCCCAACTCGCAGCCACATACAACTCCATTAACTAATCGAAGGAGTGGAAGGCAAAGTGTAAGCCTGTTTCAGAGGTTCCGGTTTATATTTGCGGGCACATTGTCCCAGATTCATTGGTAGTGTACACCAACTGTAGAAGAGCTTCTTTCTGCACAGGGGATACTCTCCCCCCCCCCCCAATAAAGAATTGAAAAAAGTCGATGCTGCAAGGAAGAGGGTGGTATTTGGTGGCAGAAAGAGCGCCGCCCCAGATAATGTTATTATCATTTTATTTTTCACTATTGTGGTATGCTGTAAAGATGCAGGCGGGGCGGGCTGTGCCGGCCGCAGAGCAGGGGGAGGAGTGAAGAGCAAACTTTAAAGTGTGCATGAATGTTTGGCCGGCCGTCTTGGGACGGCCAAACAGCCATGCGCACTTTGCATGTTCACCACCAGGCAGCATTACAAAGCCTGGTGAGGAACTTGCAAAGCCTCCCAGTCCCCATCTGAGCACCGAACCACGCATTGCAGCATTGAGATTGGTTTAGGGGAGAAAGCCTGAGTGCTTCCTATTACCTGTGTGCGTCATGGACAGAGAGCCGGCTGCTGGGAAGGTAAGTGAGTTTCTCTTTATCTCCGACCCCCTTTTCTTTTAACCCCTGCCCCCCCACCACTACTCCCCGGTAGCAGCCACTACTGTTTGGTGTAGCCACACATTGGTGAATTGCCAATTTAGTAGTTTGGTACTGAGTCTCCAGTCTCTTTTTCGTCAGTGGCACAGAGCATTTAAGTTTAACACCCTTGTGTGAAGTCAGACATATGCCCGGGAAACCCCTTGATGCAGTCTTCATCTTCAGAATATTTTTTTTGAAGGGGGGTCGTGTTCACTTGAGTTAGTTTCTATATACACCACTACAGGTGGAGGTGAGTGGGTAGCATGTGAATCCAGGAAATTCTTCCAGCTGCAAACCTACTCCTACCAGTAAGTAATCATTTAGTTTTGCAGTGTGAATCTTTTCTGGATTCACATGGTGTTCATCGATTAGAGCGTTTTTCTTCTTGTGGGTTGGTTTGGTTCTTTAGTTTGTGTTTACAAATAAATGCTCCAGTGCTCTTTGTTCCACTTCGGCTTCTCTGTTGGTCTGAATGTCCACGCAGTAGTGTTTTGTGAAGGTTTGTAAAGATGACCACGCGCAAAATGTCTACTTATGCTATGCTGTCCAAGAAGGCAAATGTTGTACTTTTTCTTCGTTGAATGCGCTTTTAGTATTTCTGTAAGGGTTACTCCCCATGTCTTGTTTGCACTATCCATCTTGCAATAATTCTTTTGGTGACAAGAAAGAGAGAGAAAGAAAGAGAGCGACCGACCGACCACTTGGTCTCTATGTATCTATAGGTGTGGCTACTGAGTGGTGAGCGCTTGTATCTCACTTACCCTCCTTGGAGATGTGTTAGCGATGAGGAATGCAGTTTTGAGGGTTAGAAACCTGCTTTGGTTCAAAGGTTGAGCACTACATTTAGGTTTCATATAGGCATTGGCATCTTGGGGTGCTACTTTATTTGCTCCTTCTAGGCAGCGCTGCACCATTGGTGTGGTAAATAAACATCTACCCAATATGCCTCTTGTGTATGCTAAAATGGCTGCTAAGTGGACCTTGATAGAGGCATAGTATAGCCGTTTGTCCAGTAAAGGTATCGGGTATCTAATGACTGTGGCCTTGTGTCCAGCCTCTTTGTTTTCCAGGCTTGTTACACCATTGTTGGAATCTCTTCCATTTGTTGCTGTAATATTTTCTAGTTGTTGGTCGCCTCACCTCCTTTAGAATCTCCATCGCCCTTCTTGGCACTTTGAGAAGGCTAAATTCAAGGTCCGCAGGAGCCATGCCGCCAGGTTGAGGGCGTTTGGTTCGGATTGCCATATTGGTCTCTTTTTTTATAGTTAACAAGACTTGATGTGTTGGGAGTGGAATGTACTTCCCTTGGGATATTTCTATGAGCTATGAGAACCATGTCTGTCGAGCCCATTGAGGGGCTATCAGGATCAGGTTGACTTGCTTTTGTCTGCCTTTTTGGCTCACGTTTGGTATGATTGGAATCATTGAAAATTTTTGTTGACAGTGTTTAAATAACATGGAGAACCCTATCTGCCCACGTGGACCAGGGTAATTAATTTTGGTCCAATTAATAGGCTTGAGTAACTTAGGATTCCTTCTAAGACACAAAAGAAGGTACCACTTTTGAATAAGTCCCACGGGACGATTGATATATTTACACATTTTATTGACAGGGCATTCTCCAGTGGCTCTGGATGAAAGAACCTGGATGTGAAGCTTTGTATTTCGCCTTCTTGTGTGTTGCAAATATGTCTACTTACGGTGTCCCCAAGTTCTAGAAGACCTGCCTTGACACTTCCTGTTTTCGTTCCCATTTGTGTGTGGCGAATGCCTTTCTGCTTGCCTGTCTGCTTCTGTGTATTCCTTTCCTGGGAGGTGTATTGCAATATTGCAACTACTGATAAACGTGTCCATTATTGCCCATCTCCATATCACCTGACCCAAAGTTGATAGCGGGTAGTATCTTGCCTGCCTTGTTTGTTCAAGTAGTGCACGGTCGTTGTGTTGTCTGAATTAAAATGGTCATCCCTGTTGCAGGTTTCTGCAGTGCCAGGAATACCTTCTTCAGCTCCAGCACATGTATGTGTTGCACTGCTTCCTTGGAATTCCAGAGGCCTCTGATGTTCAGCTTGCCCATGTGAGCTCCCCATCCCATGTAGGATGCATCCATTGGGATGGTCACAGAGAGTTGGTGGTTAGAATGGTTTCTCCACTGTTAGTTGTTTTCATGTTCCACCATTACATCTCTATATGAACCTGGTCAGTAACAACCACTAAATAGTCCTAACTCCTGGTTGATTGTGACCATTGCGTTAGAACACATTCTTATACTGGTCTTGGTGCAATCTTGCACATGGTACCAGGGGAAAACAGGAGGCCATCCTTTTCCCCACTGCTCTTATTGTTAAATGTTACTTCTTCTAGAAACAGCAACTCTGCTCTACGATTGCTTCGACCCTGTTGTCCACTGGTTTCGCCTTGGCTGTTTGGGAGTCCAAGACTGCTGCCCAGGAATTTTTTATCTTCGTCTAGGTTCTGGGATGATTTCTCATAATTGATCTTATGGGGGTGTGTGTGTGTTGGTTTGTCTGTAAGGTTGTATCACCTTGATGATGATCTTGCATTGGTTGCTTGTCTTTGCTTTCACCAGCCAGTTGTCCAAGTTTGGATAAATGTGTGTTCGAGGCATATGAGCTGCAGATCACACACTTAGAATAGCAGATCGCCATCTGGTGTTGGGCTCGGATGCTTGCAGGTTGTTGTTGTCTTCGGAAGAAGTCTTTGGTCATGGATAGGTGACCCCTCCCTTGGACTACAGTGCGCATGGGCATCCACTCCATCCTCAGATTGTTTTTTTCTGCCATTGGATTCAGATGTAACTTTTCCACTCCGGTAGAAAACTTCAAAAACAAGCTTTTGAAGCGAAAAACGTATACAAAACTACATCGAGGCACCTTCACTCGACATCGAATTCATTGGACCGGTTCCGGACGTCGACGCGGGCGATTGGACCTATCCGCGCCGCAAGGCCTACGGCTCATGGAAAGGACGCAGTTTAAAAAATGCCCCGAGTGTGGAGCAAAATTCCCACACAGTGACCATCATAAGGTCTGCAACCTGTGCCTCTCGCCGGATCACAACGAGTCCAGCTTGCGCCGCATTTCGATCCAAAAAGACCATTCGGGATCGAAGAGCTCGACGTCATATCATGGCACACAGACCAGCGAACAGAACCAGAGAACATCTTCGATGAGGGTCCCGATGTCCCAGAAGAAGATTCTGAGGAACTTCAAATTATCTCAGAAGCAGACTCAGACGACCCCATTACTCCGGGGCAACGCGTGAGTAATACTGCCCCTTCCCCAACCCCTCCAAAACCAAAGGCATTGGTCAAGACTTCGCCAGAAACACAAGTCTTCCACTGGCTCGGGCCCGAGCAAACCACATATCATTGTGCCATCTGCACCGAAGACACAAGACCTCTCGGCACCGAAACCGGCTCCTTCAGCGCCGAAAACACCGAGGCCCCTAGACAAGCCGGCACCGAAAGCTCCCAAGCCTAAAGACTCAACTTTGGCACCGAAATCTTCATCGGCACCGTAACCACCTGCTAAGGACTATAATACACCTCCTAAAGCCAAAGACTCTACCGATCACCCAAAACCTCGATCGGGACCGAAAAAAATCGGCGCCAAAGTCTGTCAAGACCAAGAACTTTTCCACCCAGATCCAACACAAAAAAGGATCTATATTAATCCAAAAACTGGACATGTAACTGCTGTACCTTGTAGGAAATGGAAACCGGATACAACACCTGCCCCATTTCGTATAAAGAAGAAGGACTCGGCAACATCCCCAATTCCTCCTTCCTCTCCTGTTCCACCTCCTACCCCACCCCCTCTGCCTAGACCACCACTGCCTCTACCATCTCCATCACATACACCACCCCCACAAGATGAGGATGATGACCTAGGGGGCGGGGGTGATCCAGGTGATCCGGATGATCTTAATAATCCGTTCACAAACCCAGATACTGTGCCATTGGACGACTGGGCATACCCTCTACCAGATATGCCTGACCCTACACCATATCCCTCCAAACCATCACCTCCAGATGACCACCTGGGGTTTGGACAACTAGTGCACAGAGCAGCACTTTATCATGGCATCACCATGCACTCCGATGCACCCGAGGAAGACTTCCTCTTAGACACCTTTGAACAGTCTCAAAAGTCAGTTCAAATTTTACCCATGATTAAAGGGGTCATAAAACACGCCACAGAGGTATTTAAAGACCCCGTACGGGCCAGGGTACTCAACCCAAGAATTGAGGAAAAAATATAGACCTGCCCCAGAAGACCCTTGTTACATCAAAGGCCAGCTCCCTCTGGATTCCCTGGTCGTTTCCAACGCAAGGAAACGTGCCAACTCCCAAACTACAGGAGATACACCGCCCCCCGACAAGGAATCCAAACTATTAGAGGCATCAGGCAAAAGAGTAGCAGCACAAGCCGCTAATCATTGGCGTATCGCCAACACTCAAGCACTATTAGCACGCTACGATAGGGCTCACTATGATCAGTTAGCAGACCTGATACAACACCTATCAGACCAATACAAGGCCCAGGCAAATGACCTTATACAAGAGGGAAAACTTATCTCAAATGCCTCTAGGGCAATAAACACAAGTGTACTCCTTAGACGCCATGCATGGCTATGCATTTCAGGCTTCAAGCCAGAGGTACAAACTACCATACTTAGCCAACCATTTAATCAAGAACTGTTTGGACCAGCAGTAGACACTGCATTTGAGAAAATGAAAAAAGACACCTAGACTGCTAAATCCATGGGAGCATTGCAGTCTCCACAACCACGTGGCTCCTTTCGACGCTCCTTCTACATGGGAGCCTCCAAAAACATTGGAGCAGACACCTCCTCCACATTCAAACCCTCTACACAAACATCCCCCAGTAGAGCATATTTTAGAGGAGGATATAGAGGAAACAACACCAAGGGACGAGGTCAAGAGAGTACCAACACTCGTACCTCTCCCGCCACAAAACAGTGACTTTCCTCCACTCCCCCAGACCATTCCACTCCAGTCGGGGGAAGACAAACAGTTCCTACATGTCTGGAACTCCATCACAACAGACAGGTGGGTAAGACAAATTATCCAGTATGGTTACTGCCTGGAACTCACCACTACCCCCCCGACACATTCTACACAAGCAACGCTGTATGTCACCAGACCATCTTATGCTCCTCAAACAAGAGGTGCTCTCATTGCTGCAAAAACACGCAATAGAACCAGTTCCCTTACAACATCAGGGTACAGGAGTATACTCACTGTACTTCCTAATCCCCAAAAAGGACGAGACGCTCAGACCAATACTGGACCTCAGACGCCTAAATCAGTACATAAACTCAGATCATTTCCATATGATCACTCTTCAACAAGTACTCCCACTACTACAACAAGGCGATTTCCTTGCCACATTAGACCTCAAGGACGCCTATTTTCACATCCCCATGCATCCTGCTCACAGGAAGTATCTAAGATTTGTGGTGGACGGACAACACTATCAGTTTACAGTCCTTCCATTCGGGGTAACAACTGCGCCCAGAGTATTCACCAAATGCCTAGCAGTAGTAGCAGCGCATCTCAGGAGACAACAAATTCATGTCTTCCCATATCTAGACGATTGGCTCATAAAAGCCAATTGATTCAACAAGTGTATCCTACACACTCACCAAACTATTCAAATCTTACACAACTTAGGATTCACAATAAACTATCCCAAATCTCATCTCCAACCCTCCCACATCCATCAATATCTGGGAGCCACCATAAATACCTCCAAAGCACTAGCATATCCCAGCCCAGCCAGGATAGCCAAAATACAAGCTCTGATCGCAAAATTTAAAACCCAGCACTCTCTTCCAGCAAGAGTGTTTATGCAACTCTCAGGCATGATGGCGTCATGCATCTTCATTGTGCCTTATGCAAGACTTCAAATGCGTCCCTTGCAAGAATGTCTAGCACGTCAGTGGAATCAGGCTCATGGACAACTGGCAGATCTGGTGTTGGTGGACAGCCGCTCACATCGCTATCTAAAATGGTGGAACACCATAAACCTGTCCAAAGGCCGGCCAGGCTTAGAGCCTCTTCCACAAATAGTTCTGACAACCAACGCATCTCTCACAGGATGGGGAGCCCATCTCCTAACACACACCACTCAGGGCACATGGACCACTCAACAGAAAGGGCTCCATATCAATTACCTGGAGCTACTGGCAGTATTCCTAGCACTAAAATCATTCCAATTACATCTCCAGAACAAAACTGTCCTCGTCCGGACAGACAACATGACAGCTGTGTATTGCATACAAAAACAAGGAGGCACACATTCTCTCCAGCTGTCCCAGCTCGCACAGAACATTTGTAGATGGGCCATTCCCCAGAACATACACCTGCTAGCAGAACACCTTCCAGGAGTTCACAATCAGATTGCCAACCTGTTGAGTCGACAAACTCAACAGATCCACGAATGGGAACTACACCCACAAGTCCTACTCCCATTCTTCCAAAAATGGGGCCAACCAGACATAGACCTGTTTGCCACACACGAAAACGCAAAATGCCCAACCTTCGCCGCCAAGTTTCCCCACCCACAGTCGAAGGGCAATGCAATATGGATGAACTGGTCATGCAGATGTGTACGATTTTCCGCCTCTCCCACTCATTCCATTCGTGGTACGCAAACTCAGGCAACAGTCTCTCAAGCGGATACTAATAGCTCCCACATGGGCTCGTCAACCCTGGTTCACAACACTGCTGGAACTCTCTCTAGTTCCACACCAAAAACTGCACCTCTCCCCGTCCTTATTAACCCAGAATCATGGAGAAATCAGACACCCAGATCCACATCAACTGAACCTAGCGATCTGGCTCCTGAAGTCCTAGAGTTTGGTTACCTCAACCTACCACCAGACTGCATGAATATTATAAAATAGGCCAAACGACCTACTACTAGAGCCTGCTACGCTGCAAAATGGAAAAGATTTGCCATTTACTGCACTAACAATGATATACGTCCACTGGATGCATCCATCCAGAACATCATTTGCTACTTACTACACTTGCAAAGATGTAATTTAGCGTACTCATCCACATGTCTTCACCTAGCAGCATTAGCAGCCTACTTACAAAATCAACACTTGTCATTATTTAAAGTACCAGCGATCAAAGCCTTCATGGAAGGTCTTAAAAGGATTATTCCTCCCAGATTACCACCCTCTCCAGTGTGGAACCTAAGGAATATGCTACTTACCAGTATGCATCTGTTCTTGGCATGTAGAGCTGCAGAGTCACACACTGAGGATAAGATCGCCATCTGGTGTTGGGCTCGGATGATTGCAGGTTGTTGTTGTCTTCGGAGAAGTCTTTGGTCACGAGGTTGGTGACTCCTCCCCTGGACAACAGTGCGCATGGGCATCCACTCCATCGGCAGATTGTTTTTCGCCATGATGGGAAAAGATGGAGTATATAGAAAAGAAAGAAAGGATGTCCATGTGTAGTGTTTAAGTAAGACGGATGCTGGAACAGATACAGGTCCCGGGGAGGCGGGCGGGCGTGTGTGACTCTGCAGCTCTACATGCCAAGAACAGATGCATACTGGTAAGTAGCATATTCCGTTCGAGGCATATGAGCTGCAGATCACACACTGAGGATAGATTATACAGCAGTGCTCCCCTTAGCGGTGGTCGCCTGTATCCGTTGCAGCAGTTTGAAATAAAGTTTTTAGGACAGCCTGGCCCACGGAGGCCTGTTGTTTGGCCTGCACGTCAACACAATAGTGTTTAGTGAAGGTGTGCGTGGTAGACCATGTGGCTGCCTTGCAAATGTCTTCTAAGGGAATATTGCCTAAGAAGGCCATAGAAGCCCCTATTTTACGCGTGGAGTGCGCCCTAGGGGGAACTGTGAGTGTACGTTTAGCCTTGAGGTAGCATATTTGGATGCATTTAACTATCCACCTGGCTATTCCTGATTTGGAGATCGGGTTGCCTTTGTGTGGTGGCGCGAAAGCAACAAAGAGTTGTTTTGTCTTTCGAAAAGGTTTTGTTCTGTCGATGTAATAAAGCAATGCTCTTTTAACATCTAGGGTATGTAGGGCCCTTTCAGCTACCGAGTCTGGATTTGGGAAAAAGACCGGTAGTTCTACTGATTGGTTAAGGTGGAAAGGGGAAATCACTTTTGGAAGAAATTTAGGGTTTGTCCTAAGAACCAGTTTGTTACGGTGTAGTTGTAAGAAAGGTTCTTCAAGTGTAAGGGCTTGTATTTCACTTACTCTGCGCAGGGAAGTGATTGCGATAAGGAAGGCTACCTTCCATGTTAGGAATTGCAATTCACATTTGTGCATAGGTTCAAATGGGGGGCCCATGAGTCTTGTTAGAACCACATTGAGATTCCACACTGGGGCAGGTGGCAATCTTGGGGGAAGAATCCTTTTGAGACCTTCCATAAACGCTTTGATGGCTGGTACCTTAAAAAGGGACAGGTGTTGCCTATTTTGCAAGTAGGCTGCCAAGGCTGCTAGGTGTAATCGTATAGAGGAATACGCTAGATTGCATCTTTGCAAGTGTAGTAGATAGCAAATGATGTTTTGGATGGAAGCATCCAATGGATGTATGTCATTATTAGCGCAGTAGATGGCAAATCGTTTCCATTTAGCGGCATAACACGCTCTAGTAGTAGGGCGTCTGGCTTCTTTTATGATATTCATACAGTCTGGAGGGAGATTGAGGTAACCGAACTCTAAGACCTCAGGAGCCAGATCGCTAGGTTCAGTGTTTGAGGATCTGGGTGTCTGATTTCTCCATGGTTCTGGGTTAACAGATCCGGGGAGAGGCGTAGCTTTTGATGTGGAACTAAAGATAGTTCCAGAAGTGTGGTGAACCACGGTTGACGTGCCCAAGTGGGAGCCACTAGTATTAGTGTTAGTGACTGTTGTTTCAGTTTGCGTACCACAAATGGAACTAGTGGGAGAGGCGGAAAGGCGTACGCAAATCTGCCTGACCAGTTCATCCATAGGGCATTGCCCTTCGACTGTGGGTGTGGAAACCTGGCGGCGAAGGTTGGGCATTTTGTGTTTTCGGGAGTGGCGAACAGGTCTATGTCTGGTTGTCCCCACTTTTGGAAGAAGGGGAGTAGAACCTTGGGGTGTAGTTCCCATTCGTGGATCTGTTGTGTGTGGCGACTTAGGAGGTCGGCCACTTGATTGTGGATCCCTGGGAGATGTTCTGCTAACAGGTAGATGTTTTGGGGAATTGCCCATCTCCAGATTTGCTGTGCCAGTTGGGACAGTTGGAGAGAGTGTGTCCCTCCCTGTTTCTGTATATAATACATTGTCGTCATGTTGTCTGTGCGTATGAGGACAGTTTTGTTCTTTAGGTGAATTTGAAAGGATTTTAGTGCTAGGAACACTGCTAAGAGTTCCAGGTGGTTGATGTGGAGCAGTTTTTGTTGACTGGTCCATCTGCCCTGAGTGGTATGGTGAAGGAGGTGGGCTCCCCACCCCGTGAGAGATGCGTCTGTAGTTAGCACAACTTGTGGAAGAGGCTCTAAGAACGGTTTCCCTTTGGACAGGTTGATGGTGTTCCACCATTTCAGTGATCGAAGTGAGCGACTGTCCACCAACACCAGATCGGTAAGTTGTCCGTGAGCTTGGTTCCACTGTTGTGCTAAGCATTCTTGTAAGGGACGCATTTGAAGTCGTGCGTGTGGGACTATGGAGATGCACGACGCCATCATGCCTAGGAGCTGCATGAACACTCTTGCTGGAAGAGATGGATGAGTTTGAAATTGAGAGATGAGATTTTGTATACTGGCTATCCTGGCTGTGCTGGGATAGGCAATGGCTTTGGATGTATCTATGGTTGCTCCTAGATACTGATGTAAGTGGGAAGGTTGTAGGTGGGATTTGGGGTAGTTGATAGTGAATCCCAAATCGTGGAGAGTTTGAATCGTGCGATGAGTGTGGAGAACGCATTTTTGGTATGTATTGGCTTTTATGAGCCAATCGTCCAGATAGGGGAAGACATGGATCTGTTGTCTTCTGAGATGCGCTGCCACGACTGCTAGGCACTTGGTGAACACTCTGGGTGCTGTTGTTACTCCGAATGGGAGAACTGTAAATTGATAGTGTTGCCCATCTACCACAAATCGTAGATATTTTCTGTGAGCGGGATGCATAGGGATGTGAAAGTATGCGTCCTTGAGGTCCAATGTGGCGAGGAAGTCTCCCTGTTGTAAAAGTGGGAGGACTTGTTGGAGAGTGGTCATGTGAAAATGATCCGAATGTATATACTGGTTTAGTAGTCTGAGATCCAGTATGGGCCTTAGTGTTTTGTCCTTTTTGGGAATGAGGAAGTATAGAGAATATACCCCTTTTCCCTGATGTTGAAGGGGGACTGGTTCTATCGCATGTTTTTGTAACAGGGATTGAACTTCTTGTTTGAGGAGAGAGAGATGATGCGAGGACATTGGACGTTGTTTGGGCGGTATGTTTGGGGGGGATTGTATGAGTTCGAGGCAGTAGCCAGAGTGGATAATTTGTCTTACCCACCTGTCTGTGGTGATGGAAGTCCAGACAGGCAGGAATTGTTGGAGTCGCCCCCCGACCGGAGTGGAATGGTCTGGGGGGAGTGGTGGCAAGTCACTGTTTGGTGGCTGGTGAGGTGCGGGTGTTGTTGTTGTTGCCCCGTCCTCGACCTTTGTTATTGTTTCCCCTATAACCTCCCCGGAAGTAACCTCTGTTAGGGGATGTTTGTCCAGAATTTTTAAAGGTGGACGTGGTCTCAGTTGATGTGTTTTTGGAGCCTCCTCTATAAAAGGAGCGACGAAAGGAACCCCGGTTTTGATGAGACTGCAGTGCTCCCATAGACTTGGCAGTTTCATTATCCTTTTTCATTTTTTCTAATGCAGTATCCACTGCAGGGCCAAATAGCTGCTCTTGGTTGAAAGGTTGAGCTAGAATTGCGGTTTGAACCTCCGGTTTAAAACCGGAAATACGGAGCCAGGCATGTCGTCTGAGTAAGACGCCAGTATTGACCGCTCTAGAAGCAGTGTCTGCTGCATCTAAGGCGCATTTAATGGAGGCATTAGATATTAATTTGCCTTCTTGGATGAGGTCAGAGGCCTGGGACTTAAAAGGTTCAGGCAGATGTTGCATAAGGTCCTCAAGTTGGTCATAATGCGCTCTATCATACCTGGCTAACAGGGCCTGGGTATTCGCAATACGCCAATGGTTAGCCGCCTGCGCGGCGACCCGTTTGCCCGAGGCTTCTAAAAGCTTAGACTCCTTGTCTGGGGGAGGCGTTTCTCCAGTTGTCTGTGAGTTAGCGCGCTTCCTGGCATTTGATACGACTAGGGAGTCTAAAGGGAGCTGGGCCTTAATGTATGCAGGGTCTTGCGGGGCTGGTCGGTACTTTTTTTCGATGCGTGGGTTGAGAACCCTAGCTCGAACAGGGTCCTTAAAGACTTCAGTAGCATGCTTTATGACCCCTTTGATCATGGGCAGTATGTGAACAGTCTTTTGTGACTGCTCAAAGGTATCAAGGAGGAAGTCCTCTTCAATGGCGTCTGTGTGCATAGTAACGCCGTGGAATGTTGCTGCCCTATTTATAAGTTGGCCGTACCCTAGGTGGTCATCAGGAGGGGAGGGCTTGGAAGGGTAGGTAGTGGGGTCAGGCATGTCAGGTATAGGATAAGACCAGTCATCCATGGGTGCTGGGTCTGGGAACGTAAAAGGGTCGTTTGGGTCAACAGGATCATCAAATAAATCAGGGTCCGCCCCTCCCCCTAAGTCATCATTATCATCCTGTGGAGGAGGTGAATGATAGGGAGATGGTAAAGGTAAAGGTAAAGGAGAATCAGGAGGAGGAGGGGGGGACGGGTTAGGAGGTAAAACAGGAGAGGAAGGACGAAGTGGTGAAGTAGCACAGTCCTTTTTCCGTATGGGAGCTGGGGGAGGTGTAGTGTCCAGCTTCCGCTTTTTATATGGGATGGCAGTCACATGTCCCGTTTTAGGATTGATATAGATCCGCTTCTGAGTAGGATCTGGTCGAAAAAGATCATCTGGCTCCGAAGGTGGTGTCTGTGACGTCCGCTTCGGGTCTTTATGAGCTTGTTTCGGCGGGGACGCAGTTTTCGGCTCCGATGATTTTTTCGGTGTCGACTGATTTTTCGGTGTCGACTGATTTTTCGGTGCCGACTGATTTTTCGGTGCCGACTGATTTTTCGGTGCCGACTGATTTTTCGGTGCCGACTGATTTTTCGGTGCCGACTGATTTTTCGGTGCCGACTGATTTTTCGGTGCCGACTGATTTTTCGGTGCCGACTGATTTTTCGGTGCCGACTGATTTTTCGGTGCCGACTGATTTTTCGGTGCCGACTGATTTTTCGGTGCCGACTGATTTTTCGGTGCCGACTGATTTTTCGGTGCCGACTGATTTTTCGGTGCCGACTGATTTTTCGGTGCCGACTGATTTTTCGGTGCCGACTGATTTTTCGGTGCCGACTGATTTTTCGGTGCCGACTGATTTTTCGGTGCCGACTGATTTTTCGGTGCCGACTGATTTTTCGGTGCCGACTGATTTTTCGGTGCCGACTGATTTTTCGGTGCCGACTGATTTTTCGGTGCCGACTGATTTTTCGGTGCCGACTGATTTTTCGGTGCCGACTGATTTTTCGGTGCCGACTGATTTTTCGGTGCCGACTGATTTTTCGGTGCCGACTGATTTTTCGGTGCCGACTGATTTTTCGGTGCCGACTGATTTTTCGGTGCCGACTGATTTTTCGGTGCCGACTGATTTTTCGGTGCCGACTGATTTTTCGGTGCCGACTGATTTTTCGGTGCCGACTGATTTTTCGGTGCCGACTGATTTTTCGGTGCCGACTGATTTTTCGGTGCCGACTGATTTTTCGGTGCCGACTGAGGTTTCGGTGCCGACTGAGGTTTCGGTGCCGACTGAGGTTTCGGTGCCGACTGAGGTTTCGGTGCCGACTGAGGTTTCGGTGCCGACTGAGGTTTCGGTGCCGATGGACTTTCAGGCATCGATGTTGAAGAACGTTTCGGTGCCGGTGGAGACTTCGGTGCCGAGGAACGTTTCTGTGCCGAAGGAGATTTCGGTCTTGGAGCCTGTTTCGGTGCCGACAATGGGTGTTTGGGTGCCGAGGGTGTTAAAGGCACAATTAGGTGAGGTTTGCTCGAGCCCGAGCCACCCACAGGCTTAGTTGTCTTCGGAGCCGGGCCCGAGGGCGGGGCTTCTGAAGAGGATTTCCGGTCGCGACTGGGCCCAACTGGCGGAGTCTTGACCAATGCTTTTTTGGATGGGGCAGGGGCAGGGGGGGTGGTACTCACACGCTGCCCTGGAGTGATGAGGTCATCGGAATCGTCGGCTTCGGACACGATCTCGAGATCTTCGGTGTCGTCTTCGGGAACATCTTGAGCAAAGATGTCCTCCGGTTCTGGAGCTGGTTTGGCCATAATATGGCGTCGAGCTCTTCGGTCCCGGAGGGTCTTCTTCGAACGGAAAGCGGAACAAGCTGGACAGGTGGACTCGTTGTGTTCCGGCGACAGGCAGAGGTTGCAAACCTCGTGGTGGTCACTGTGGGGGAACTTCGCTCCACACTGGGGGCATTTTTTGAAGGGTGTCCTGTCCATCAGCCGCTTCCGGAACCGGTCCGAGTTGATGTCGACGTCGATGAAATGAAGATTAAAGAGTTAAATTGATTGCTGGAAGTTTTCTGCTGGAGCGGAAAAAAGTTCATCCGAACCCAATGGCGGAAAAAAACAATCTGCCGATGGAGTGGATGCCCATGCGCACTGTTGTCCAGGGGAGGAGTCACCAACCTCGTGACCAAAGACTTCTCCGAAGACAACAACAACCTGCAATCATCCGAGCCCAACACCAGATGGCGATCTTATCCTCAGTGTGTGATCTGCAGCTCATATGCCTCGAACATATTGTTCTCACAAGGCTCATGGGTCCCCCATTTGAACCTCTGCATAAATGCGAACTACAGTTCCTTACATGGAAAGTAGCGTTCCTTATTTCTATCACATCCCTTAGAAGGGTAAGTGAGATCCAGGCTTTAACCATACAAGAACCATTCCTACAGCTACACCATAACAAAGTGGTTCTTAGAACAAATCCTAAATTCCTACCCAAAGTAATTTCTCCGTTCCATCTTAACCAGTCGAGCTACCAGTGTTCTTCCCAAATCCAGACTCTGTAGCTGAAAGAGCTCTTCATACCTTAGACGTTAAAAGAGCCCTACTTTACTACATTGACAGAACCAAACCATTCCACAAAACCAAACAATTGTTTGTTGCTTTCTCTCCACCACATAAAGGCAACCCCATTTTTATATCCGGAATAGCCAGGTGGATAGTTAAATGTATCCAAATATGCTACCACAAGGCTAAACGCACACTAACAGTTCCCCCTAGAGCGCATTCCACACGCAAAATAGGGGCTTCCATGGCATTCCTAGGAAACATTCCCTTAGAAGATATTTGTAAGGCAGCCACATGGTCTACGACACACACCTTCACTAAACACTACTGTGTTGACGTGCAAGCCAAACAACAAGCTTCTGTGGGTCAGGCTGTCCTTAAAACTTTATTCCAAACTGCTGCAACTGATACAGGTGACCACCGCTAAGGGAGACACTGCTATATAGTCTATCCTAAGTGTGTGATTTGCAGCTCATATGCCTCGAACGGAATATGCTACTTACCAGTATGCATCTGTTCTTGGCATGTAGAGCTGCAGAGCCACACACGCCCACCCACCTCCCCGGGACCTGTATCTGTTCCAGCATCGTCTTACTTACATTACACATGGACATCCTTTCTTTATTTTTACAAACTCCATTTCCCATCATGGCGAAAAACAATCTGAGGATGGAGTGGATGCCCATGCGCACTGTAGTCCAAGGGAGGAGTCACCTATCTCGTGACCAAAGACTTCTTCCGAAGACAACAAAAACCTGCAAGCATCCGAGCCCAACACCAGATGGCGATCTACTATCCTAAGTGTGTGGCTCTGCAGCTCTACATGCCAAGAACAGATGCATACTGGTAAGTAGCATATTCCATTCCCTGTCTGAGGTGTGCTGCTACTGGTAACAGTTTGAATCGGTAGTGTCTGTTTGTTTACTGGTATGTGCAGGTAGGCATCCTTGAGGTCTATGGTTGCTATGTAGTCTTTTTTCCCTATCATGGGAATGACCTATTTTAGCGTGGTTATCTTGAATTTTTTGCGTCTTTATGAACTTGCTTAGTGACCTCAAGACCAATATTGATCTTTACTTTCTGGTACCAAAACCATATAAAGCGTTGTTTGATTAAACCCCTTTGATTCTTTTGGGGAACAAGTTCTATAGCTTTGCTAAACAACTCTTCCAGTTCCTGCTGCAGTCGTTAGTCCATTTTTATCCGCCATCTTTGGTGGTGGTATTTGAGGTGACTTTGTTAACTCTATACAATAACCATATTTTATGATGTTTAGTATCAATTTGTCAGAGGTAATACTCTCCCATTCTTGCAGGGATCCTCCGATCCTTCCTCCAACTGGTGACTTGCCTGTGAGGGTTCCCTGTGGGCATTCACTTGGTAGTGTGGTTCCCCCTTTTCGTTTTCCCACTCTTCCTCTTTTGCAGCAGCGAAAGGGCTGGCTGGAGCTTGAGTGGTACTGCTATTGTGGGGCGGTGATGGGCTCACTCCGCTGGTTGCTGAAGCCTGTGAGACATATGTGATTGGATGGTTCTTTTGCGGAGGCTGCTCTGTTTCTCTGGGCCATGCTTTCCTGGGAGGTTTCCTTGAATTATAGGGCTCCATTGTCTTGGCAGTCTTGTTTCCCTTTTTCGTGCACTGAAGCGGTTCGTCTACCACATCTCCAAATAGGGAGTCTCCTGTGAGGGGCATATTGATTAAGGAAGACTGGACCTGCTGCTTGAAACCAGAGATTCTCAGCTAAGCATGTCTATGCAAGGTCTATCAGTGGAAAGCTGTCTACAGCCATTTCTGACACACCCAGCACAAATGTTAGGTGCGTGTTAGCATTTGTCAGGCCCACCAGCAACATTGCGCTTGCACTCTTCCTAAACTCCTCTGGGAGATTCTCCATTAGCTCCTCCATCTCGTCCTACTGTTAGTATGCATTTTGTGTACTATATATTGTGTCTTCGTTATATATATATAAATATATACATATATACACACATATATACACACACACATACATACACCCTTTCAGGCATAGAGTGACAAATCAATTATGCAAAAAAGAAGCAGAGAACTCTGGGTAGTTCTCAAGTTTAGGTGGAAAGCAGCTCCTGTATAGAGCACTCTCAACACCAGTGACACTCTAGATCTGCTGACCTCAAATGTCTGCTTTTCTATCAAAGTTTTTAAGCATAGGATTAGCACAGTGCCATCCACGCCGAGATAGAAAAGGACAAAGTCTTGTGCCATTTCTACAACAAAGTCTTTAAGCATAGGAATAGCACAGTGTTTTTCTTGCCGAGCTGTAAAATGATAAAAGCCATTTACCACTCCAGGCACAATATTGCAGCTTTGAGTTGGTAAAATACCAACCAAGCCAACCTGAAATGAGTAAAAGCAACCCCTGAACAGTGTTTCGCTCTAATTAGCTCTTCAGAGAGGTATAGCTTTGTCCAGACACAAGGGAGCACCCAGTATAAGTCAAAAATATACCCATATATTTTTGACTTATACTGGGTTGCTTTTTTTGCCCTGTTATACCTAGAGCCATTTCCTTTCTTTGTTGAGTTTGGACTTGTTTTTTTGTTTCAATGGTGTTGCAGAGGAATTGTTCGATGTCGAGATCAGGTGGCTAGGTGTTTTGGCAGCAATGCAGAGTCTATTTTGGAGGCTGCTGTGGAATCAGTCTTCGCAGACGGCATCGAGCTGGCTTTCACTGTCTCCCTCCTATGCCTTTGATCCTCATGAGGTCAAAGCAGGTTTAGAGGGTTTGCCTCCATTGGTGTCCGTTGACTTGGGCTTCATTGCCCTCCAGCATCAATAATTTTGGTATCATGGCCAGCATCTTAGAGTCAGATGTCCTCGAGTGGACTGTGTCTCGGCTCGAATGGATTCGTTTTTGCCTGTGTTCCTCCCTCTATGCTTTTTTGTGGCTCTTGCCAACCTGGCACTTGGTGAACTCCTCAAGTTCTGGCTCTTCCCCTTGGATCTCCTCTGCCTCCAGGGTGTACTCCTCGTTGCTCGACAGGCCAAGATATTTTATGAAGTCCTGTTTATCCATCACAGTCTGCCCACCTATGCTTCTGTCTTGCTCCGATGGCCTTGGGTCAAGAATTATGCACATGTCACGCAGTCCTCTGTGCTGTGGTCCTTAGGGAGGCCTCTGTGCGCAATTGTGGTGGCACTTGGGTCAGAATCTAAAGGGGATACATCCTCCATGCCCCCTTCTCATTCTCTGACCAAATGGTCTTGTTGCGTCCGTTTCTCTTCCAGGGGATCCTCATCAATAGTCATAAGTACTAGAATATTCCCGCCCATGCGCCGGACCCCGGAAACACAATCATATATGTGACAAACACACATGTATGTATGTATGTATATATATATATATATATATAAAATAAAAAAGCAAATGCAGCCTTTCATAACTAGAGCTGAATAATGCTGTAAGGACTCCCCTGTATATCATAAACAATACGTTAAAAAGCAGGGGAAAACAACAGCAAAGCATGTTTGAAAACTATTTTAATGCTTAGCACTTGGCACAATCTCTCAGATAGGACTGAAAGCATGGACAGCTCACAGGCTGCATTGCAGAAAAACATAGCCTAGAAAGGCTGAAAAGCTAACTCATAGCAACATAGAAATAAACTGGCACCGTGCCTTTAAGGCAGCCATTACCCCTAGCTTCCCATCATGCCTCAGGGGTGATAGTTAGGTCAATTGTTCTTTCCGGCTCCTTCAGGCAGGACCCTTCTTTCTGATTTTAGTCAGAAATAATCTTGTTTTCTGCCAAAATTTATCTTACTTCGACGTTTTTCAACTTGTCAAGTAAGGTGCTGTCTTTTTCTGACAGATTTTAGCATTTTTTGCACTCCAAAATGCCATCTCTTTTTAACCCCTGCCATTCTTGTGGAAAAAAGTCCAGGTCAGACTCTGATGCAGTCTGCATTCTTTGTCTACCTAAGGACCATGTCCCCAAGACTTGCCCTCATTGCCAGTCTTTATCCAACAGAACTCTAAAAGACAGAGAGCGTATCTGTCTTTATGGACTGGCAGAAAAGGATAAATCATCTTCCAGAGGCTGGTCACCGGTGAGAAAGGGCTCTAAGAGGGCCAGATCTTCTTCTAGAAGCAAGATTCCTCGCTCTTCCTCTTCAGCGTCTGGCTCGGCGCTGAAAACACTACCACCGGTGGGACATACATCCAAGAAAAGACCTTCGACGGTGAGCTCGCCGTCGAGAGAACGCCGACATACAGGTGCGTCACTTCATTCGCCAAAGAGTCGTGAGCCTCCGCCGTCGTCAACCCGGCGTTGAGGATCAGAAGCCCTCCGACGTGGTCATCTCGACAATCGGCATTGAGGTGCGAGAGTCCTCCGCCGTCGTCAACCCGGCGACGATCGGCATCGAGGATCAGAAGCCCTCTGCCGTCGTCAACCCGGCGACGAGGATCGGAAGCCCTTCGCCATCGTCAACCCGGCGATGATCGGCGTAGAGGCGCAGAAGTACTCAGACGTCATCTACAAGGCATTAAACGTCGAAGAACAGAGTCGACGTCGAAATCTGTTCTAACACCTGGCCGAAAATCGGCGTTGAGAAAGAGGTCTAGGTCGGCGTCGAGAAGGGCTCCGTCAGCGCAGGTCATACGCTAGACGTCGAGGCCCACATCAGTGAGGTCTGGAGAAGGTTCGGTAGTTTTAGTGACAGAATCAGTGTCACGGCACTCATCCTCTCATTCCTCGAGAAGCCCTGTTCACTTATCTCCAAGATGGCTTCTTCCCATCCATCACTGGAGTAAGAATCCAGCAGGGGCATCTCGACGAGAGGAGGAATACACTAGTCCGATCCACAGATCTCCTCTGCAAAGAATGGTGCAAGAAGTGGATAGATCTCCTTCAGTCAGACGAAAAGACCGTAATGGCAGATCGCGAGAGCGCAGACCTTCTGCTTCCCATCACAAAAGGAGAAGGTCTCCTAAATGGTCTTCCTCCTCCACCCGCTCCTCTAACCGAGTCTATTCACCCCCCCTATCGGATAGCCCTCAATGAAGAGTGTCTCCTGTAGATGATATAAATACGTACCATGAGGTGCTTCAGAGGGGGGCTCAGAAGCTGAACATTGAGATGTCGACTCCTCAGGTTGCAACAACGGTGTTCTTTGAGACACTACATCAGAGATCTGCGTCTCGACCGTTGCTTCCTCTGGTTCCTGGGCTTCTGGAACCAGTGATGGACATTTTTCTAGCTCCCTCTACAATTAAAGCCGCACCGGCTAGAATTCAGAAGAAATACAAGCCGGCTGAAACAGACCCTGTATTCTTGAAATCAGATCCGCCTGCGGACTCCGTTATCGTCGCGGCGGCAAGAAAAACACATGCAGTGACTGCACCCCGGACAAAGAAAGTAGGTCCCAAGACTCTTGGGGACGGAAGGTTTGTGGGTCTGCAGCATCATCGCTAAAAGTGTCTAGCGCAGCAGCCTTATTAGGCCGCTACGACAGAGCCTCATGGGACTCCTTGGACCGTTTCAAGGAAAAGCTGCCAAAGGAAGATCAAAGGGATTTTGAGGAGGTTATCAAGGAAGGATCCCTTGTAGCCAACCAAGTGATTAGCACAGCAGCGGATGGTGCTACGCTGTCGGCACATTCTTATGCGCATGAGATCTGCGCTAGGAGGTCTGCCTGGTTAAGACTACAGCTCTTAAGCCTGACGCACAACAGAGGATCCTTAACCTCCCTTTTTCAGGCTCCTCCCTGTTTAGCACCCATACTGATGAGGAGATGGCTAGGATGAAACCGGAGTTAGACACTCTCAAAGCGGTGGGATTAGACAAGAAAAAATAGTTCAAGCGGAGATACAAACCCAACCAGCGCAAGGGCTACCAACAGAGGGTTCAAACCCCTCAGTGGTCCCAAAATAAAAATCAAGGAAAGTCACAGTTCCAAAGCCGTAGTCAAACAGAGGCAGAGGAGGTCATCAGCAGCAGTCCTCTACCACGGCTAGATCAGCAGGGAAGCAATGAGCAAGAGCTTCCTCTGGCACCGTTGCCCACTCCAGTTGGAGGAAGTGTGTCACATTATCTGAGAGAGTGGTGCAGCATAACTAAAGATCGTTGGGTGCTCAGTATACTAAGCAAAGGATACGCACTACGTTTTCGTGTGTCTCCAAAGGACATTCCTCCAAAAAGATCTCGTCCTCACCAGCTAAAGTTACTTCGAAAGGAAGTGGTAACCCTTCTACGAACAAAGGCCATAGAAGAGGTTCCTCCTGCTCAGCGCGGGAAGGGAGTTTATTCTAGGTATTTTCTTGTGCCAAAAAGAGATCAAGAGCACAAATTCAGACCAATCCTGGACCCTCGATCGCTGAACAAAGTCATCTTGGAAGGAGAAGTTTCGCATGTTGGCGCTTCATCAAATATGTCCACATCTACAGACAGGAGATTGGATGTGTTCGATGGACCTCCAAGATGCGTACTTCCACATACCTATCGTTCCACGTCATCGCAAATACCTACGATTCGTGGTCGGCAGCAAACACTACCAGTTCAAGGTCTTGCCCTTCAGGCTGAAATCTGCCCCACGAGTTTTTACAAAGTGCATGGCGGTGGTGGCGGCAGCCCTACACAGAAAGGGTCTGTTTGTTTACCCTTAGACGATTGGCTCCTGAAAGGGCCATCCACTCAACAAGTAAGGAGCGATTTTCAAATCTGTCTGAATCTACTCCACAGGTTGGGTCTTCATGAGAAAATGGAAAAAAAAAAAAAAAAAAAAAAAAAAAAAAAAAAAAAAAAAAATCGGTTCACCGGCTCCACTCTGGATACAAGCATAGGAAGAGCGTTTCCTTCGGAGGAGAGACTTTCTTCAATGCAGCAGAAATGCGAGGCTCTTCTCTGGGCAGCTCGTCCAACAGTCCGGCAAGTGGCATCTCTACTAGGATCGATGGCCTCTTGCATATTTCTCATTCCCAACGCCAGGCTGAGAATGAGACCTTTGCAACAGGACCTAGAGGACAGGTGGGACCAAGCATCAAGTCACTGGGAAGACCGAATTGTGCTTTCACAAGCAGCAAAGTCGTCCCTATGGTGGACTCGACCAAAGAACCTCTTGGTGGGAGTCCCCTTCCATCAACCAGTTCCGACACAATCCTTGGTAACGGATGCATCTCTACAAGGATGGGGGGCACACATGGATTGCCTACAGATGCAGGGATGGTGGTCCATCAAGGAGCAGTCCTACCATATAAACATGTTGGAGCTGCGAGCAGTCCATCTAGCTCTGAAAGCTTTTCAGCCCTCAATCTCGTCAAACTCGATCCTGATCCAAACAGACAACACGACCACCATGTATTACCTCAACAAACAGGGTGGTACGCGGCCTCGCCCGCTCTCCCTGGAAGCTCAAACGATATGGCACTGGCTTCTAGCCCGAGGCCTCTCTATCACAGCGGTGCACCTTCCAGGGGAGCAAAACGAGCGGGCAGACGCACTCAGTCGGCACTTCGAAGATCAGCCAGACTGGGTGCTAATCGACGAGGTAGTGGCAGATATTTTCCATCAGTGGGGGCAACCTTCCATAGATTTGTTTGCAGACTACCAAAACAAAAAATGCCATGCCTTCGCCTCCAGGTTCCACTGTCCAGGGACGAGGGGGAATGCGGTTTTGATGGATTGGTCCGGAATATTTGCATACGCCTTTCCTCCCCTGTCTCTAATCCCGAAGGTGGTGTCCAAACTCATCCGATCCAACATGACAATGATCTTCATAGCTCTGGACTGGCCTCGTCAGTGGTGGTACCCAGACCTGTTACAGTTGTCGGTGTGCCCCCACCAGAGGCTACCTTACAGATCGGACCTGCTGACCAAGATGGACGGGCAAATTCTCCATCCCAACCTTCCCTCACTGAAATTGGCAGCATGGCTCCTGAGGTCCTACAATATGGACACTTGAATCTACCGCAGGACTGTATGCACATCCTAAAAGAGACAAAGAGACCTTCCACGAGGGCGTCATACTCTTAAGTGGAAGAGATTCTACTTGTGGTGCACACGTAATCATTTTAATCCTACTACAGGGCAGGAGGAGGTATTTCTTCCTTACCTCTTTTACTTAGCCAAAGCAGGTTTAAAGTATTCCTCGATCAGAGTACACTTGGCGGCCATTAATGCCTACAGAAAGTCTCCCAACCAGCCTTCCTTTTTTCAACTACAGGTGGTTAAGGATTTCCTACAGGGGTTGAAGAAGGTGTATCCCCCTGTTCGGCCTCCTTGGGAGTTTAATCTAGTCCTTTCTAGATTGATGGGTCCTCCTTTTGAGCCCATCCATAAGGCCACGTTGCAGCATTTGACATGGAAGACTGCTTTCCTAGGGGCGATAACATCAGCACTCCCAGAGTAAGTGAGATCCAAGCGCTGTGTGCCAAAGAGCCATATACTATTTTTCACCACAACAGGGTAGTGTTAAGGACTCACCCTGCTTTTTTGCCAAAAGTTGTATCTGATTTTCATGTTAACCAATCAATCTCCCTACCATCTTTTTTTCACAATCCTGCTACTCCTGCCGAGAAGTCTCTCCACTCCTTAGACCTTAAGAGAGTGCTCAAGTTCTATTTGGAGGGAACGAAGGGCATAAGGAAATCAGATCAATTGTTTTTAAATTATGGTTCCATGAGGACAGGCTTTCCAGCTTCCAAAAGGTCCATTTCGAGATGGATAGTATCCTGTATAAAATTGGCTTACCAGTTGGCAAATAAATATTGTTGTCACCTAAAGCACACTCCACTAGGGGGAAAGTGGCTACAATAGCTTTCTTGCATGATGTTCCAATGACAGATTTGCAAGGCAGCAACCTCGAGATCGGTACACACTTTCACAAGGCATTGTCTTGAATCCGATTCCAGAGCGGATACTCAAGTAGGCCAAGCCTCCTTGAGGAATCTATTCAGATAATAAGATATCTGGGTTTTCAAGTTTGGTTATCTGAGCTTGATTATTAATTACTTTTCCCTTTGCCCGCAGGTGGAAGAGGTGAGGCTCGCCATTCTATTCTAGTGCTTATGACTATTGATGAGGATCCCCTGGAGAGAAGGATTAGTTACTTACCTGTAATCCTAGTTCTCTTCCAGGGGTATCCTCATCAAAGTCATAAGCAACCCTCCCGCCTCCCCGGGCAAAGGAACCTTGTTTTTAAGGAATTGTCAACTCTTTGTGTCATGGCTTTTAAGTCACCACAAAGAACAACTGACCTAACTGTCACCCCTGAGGCATGATGGGAAGCTAGGGGTCATGGCTGCCTTAAAGGCACGGTGCCAGTTTATTTCTATGTTGCTATGAGTTAGCTTTTCAGCCTTTCTAGGCTATGTTTTTCTGCAATGCAGCCTGTGAGCTGTCAATGCTTTCAGTCCTATCTGAGAGATTGTGCCAAGTGCTAAGCATTAAACTAGTTTTCAAACATGCTTTGCTGTTTTTCCCTGGTTTTTAATTTATTGTTTGATATACAGGGGAGTCCTTACAGCATTATTCAGCTCTAGTTATGAAAGGCTGCATTTGTTTTTTTATTATATACATGTATATATATATGGAGATACATATGTTTGTCACATATAAGATTGTGTTTCCGAGGTCCCGCGTATGGGTGGGAATATTCTAGTGCTTATGACTTTGATGAGGATACCCCTGGAAGAGAACTAGGATTACAGGTATGTAACTAATCCTTTTTCACCTGTGTCACGCAGTGGTTTTCTTTTTCTCAGTGTTTTTTCTGTTTTCTACATCATGTCAGTCGCCAATCATGTTCCCTCCATGGTGAGGCTACATGGAAAAAAGATTTTTGCTTCTTGCAATTCATTCTTCCTCGACTCCAGAACTCTCACCATGGCTTCCAGACCCAACGGTTTAAAAAACGGAATCTGAAGACGGTGACTGCGTCAAGGGATTTCCCTGGGCATACGACTTGACTTCCTCAAGGAGGGGTTTAAACCCATGTGGTTGATGAAGCCCACGAGGAAAACAAACCAGCATTGGCATAGCCAATAGGTCTCGCCTTTGGGACCTTATAAGTGTTTAGCCATGCAACAGTTGTATAACTAAATACTTATAAGGTCCCAAAAGCGAGACCTATTGGCTATGCCAAGCGGCCGTGCAAGTGATCGCGATTGTGATCAAACATCAAAGCGGCCGTGCGGCCGCGAAAGTGAGAGTAATCGCGGAAAAGCGCAGCGTGCGCGCCCACGCTCATACACTGTAGCTCTAGGCTGGCCTGGTAGCACTTTTTGGAGCCCTCTCAGTAAGTCTCGCCAGACCAGCGCATGCGCTGGGTCAGGCGAGACCTAAAAAAAGGGAGAAGAGACACTTCAAGGAGACTTTTCGGATCCATCCACTAGCTGGTCGAATAACGCACAGCATGTGAATCCAGATAAAATGAACACTGCAAAACCACATATCCCTCATGGTCCATAGTGGACTGCCACTTTTTATTTCTGTAGCTACTTACCTGGGGTTCGGCTCCCAGGCACCTTCATGTAGAGTTGAACAGTGTTCATGCCTAGGATGCTATGCCCAACATGGCTGAGCATGTTTCCATTTGAGGAAACTCTCATGAAGGCCGGCAGCTTCAGCAGCTCCTGCAGCTGGGGTTTCCAACTAAGGATGTAAAATCAAAGATAATTAGGTCCTTTCAGGGTACATCAGAATTAATTCAAAACCAGAGGGCCATCTTATGATTGGCTTGCCTAAAAGTAGGGGTTACTAATGAATCGCCCTTCCCTTCTTAGTATGAAATAACCACCACCAAACATGATCTTCCTAATTGAGATCCACCTTTTGCATGGCCTACATGTATGACCTCACCGTATTCCGTTCTTTCCCCCACTTCCCAACATGAATTGCATTTGTCTATACCAGTTTAAAACTTTGTTCTCCAAGCGACTTGCAATATACCCTCCGTTTCTATGGTTTGACAACCACATTGTACTTCTCTCCAGCCACTATCAATAACTATTCAGCCATGCTACAGAAGTGTTCTCTAGTATTTAAATAGCTCCATATATCTTTTTCTCAAACTGGGCATGCCCACATCAGAAATCTTCTGTTCCTTCCTTACATTTAGAAAACGTAAGGTGGAAGGGTAGGGTTTCATCTCCCAACCTACCTGAAATGTTAAATTTGATGGCAAATTAATGACTCACCATTTGGGATCTGACAGATCGATGTTGGTTCCAAACTTGATGATATGTGGGTTCTTGACATCCACAACGATGCTAAAGGAGGAGTAGGAAGGGGATTAGACTGAATGAAGCCAGATATATATTAAATAGTTATTTTTTCTAAACTATAACTAATGACCCCCTGCCTTCACAAAATTGACCACTACCAAATTACTGTGCAGCCAAGGCACCTTACGGAAAGTGAATTTTTTCCAGCTGAAAACAACAGTTTCAGATTAGATCAGAGAACTACACACAAGAGTCATGGTGCAAGCAAGGAAACTGGCTCCTTTGAATGCTATGGTGGTAATACAATAGAGCAATTATAAGGGTTCACTGGACCCCTCTGGGCTTGGGTGCCACTGCACCCATGGTAGCTATGCCCCCTTGCCAAACTTCGTATAGACGCCTCAGAAAATGGCATAACGAAAAGTTTCTTACCTGTCGGTGTAGTTTTGCAGCTTGAAGATCTTTCTGGATTCACTATGCTGTGCATTATTCCGCGATCTTGTGGTTGGGTCCGGATTCGTAGTCTTTTCTTTGTTTTTTTGTTTTTTTTGTAGCCCAGGTGGGCGTCGACGTCCACCATTTGGTGCACCTCCCGTGACGTCGTCGTGCTTCCTGCGGAAGTCCCACCTTTGGGGCGCCATCTTCGGGTTCTTTTTTCCCTTTTTTTTTTTTTTTTTTTTTAACCCTAGGCGATTGATTAAACCTTTTGTCCATATTTCTGTACGTTTCCACTTCTTTGATCCTATCCATTTCACCCCCTCTTCCTCCAGCCTCATCTTCCTGGCGGAGGTGGGTGGGTTCGCTAGTGAATCCAGAAAGATCTTCAAGCTGCAAAACTACACCGACAGGTAAGAAACTTTTCGTTTTGCAGCGTGAATCTTTCTGGATTCACTATGCTGTGCATAGATTTTGTAGCGGTTTTCCTACTTTTGTGGTGGCTGGGTGGAAGATGATCGCTGGTCGTTGAAAATGTGTTGTAGCACCTTCTGTCCGACCTGTGCTTCCTTATTCATTTGAATGTCCACGCAGTAGTGCTTTGTGAACGTGTGCACAGATGCCCAAGTTGCTGCGAGACAAATGTCTTGGATGGGCGTGTTTGCCAGGAAGGCAACTGTGGCTCCCTTCTTCCTTGTGGAGTGAGCTTGGGGCCCCTCCGTTAGCTCCTGTCCAGCCTGTTTGTGACAGAATTGGATAGTGAGGGCAATCCACCTAGCGATGGTGCCCTTGGTGACTGGTCTACCCATGAAGCTAGTAGCAAAGGACACAAACAGCTGCTTCGACTTCCTGAGTTCCTTGGTTCTTTCAATGTAGTGCATCACCGCTCTTCTGGCATCGAGGGTGTGCAGGGCCTTTTCTGCGTTTGTAGTCGGGTTTTGGAAGAAACTCGGTATCTGGATACTCTGATTCATGTGGAACGCCGACACTACCTTGGGCATGAAGTGTGGGTCCGTCCTCAGGACTACCCTGTCTTTGTGAATTTGAATGTAGGGCTCCTGCAGCGTTAGTGCTTGAAGCTCACTCACCCTGCGTAGTGAGGTTATGGCCACTAGAAAGGCAGTTTTCATCGTCAACATTTGTAGAGTGGCCTTGTGAATGGGTTCAAACGGCGCCTTCATGAGCTCCGTCAGAACCACGTTTAAATTCCATGCCGGCGGCGGCAACCTTTTCGGGGGTGCCATTCTTTTGGCTCCCTCCATGAATCTCTTCACCACCTGCGAGGTGAAGAAGCTTCCACCCTTCTCACCTCTGGTGTAGGCAACGATCGCTGCTAGGTGTACCCTTAGGGAGCTCGAGCAGAGGTTACTCTTTAGAAGGTGTGTGAGGTACCTCAGCACAGTTGAGTCTCTTGTCATTCTGTTTTGCAGGCCCTTTTTCCTGCACCACACCGTGAATCTCTTCCACTTTGCGCTGTAGCACTTTCTTGTAGTAGGTTTCCTTGCCTCCCGTAGCACTCGCATAGTGCTCTGAGGTAACCTTAGGTGTGCGAACTCTAGGTCTTCAGGAGCCATGCTGCTAGGTTGAGTGTCTCTGGCTCTGGGTGCAGGACCTCCCCGTTTTGCATTGAGAGCAGGTCTTTTCTCCTCTCGAACCTGTACGGTTTGCCTTGCGCCATTTCTTGAATCTGTGAGAACCATGTCTGCCTCGCCCACTGTGGAGCCACCAGGATCAGAGTCATGTTGCTGGTTCTGCACTTGTCGAGCACTCTGTGCAACAGGGGTATCGGTGGAAAGGCGTAGGCAAATGTCCTCCACCAGCTTATCCATAGGGCATTTCCCTTGGATTGCTGATCTGGTTGCCTGGACGCGAAGCTTCGGCATTTTGCATTGTGGCGTGTTGCAAATAGGTCTATTGTGGGAGTCCCCCATCTCTGGAAGATTTTCTCCGTTTCCTGGCCATTGAGCTCCCACTCGTGTGATGCTGAGGTCTGTCTGCTTAGCCAGTCTGCCTCCACATTGTCCTTCCCTGGTAGGTGAATTGCCAGTAGATCAATTTTGAGAGGTATGGCCCATCTCCAAATTTCCTGAGCTAGGGATGAGAGGGGAAACGACTGTGTCCCCACTTGTTTGTTGATGTAGAACATCGCCGTGGTGTTGTCTGTCTGTACCAACACCCTCTGGCCGAACAGGTGTCTCTGGAATGCCTTCAGGGCTAACAGTATCGTTTTCAACTCGAGGTAGTTGATGTGGCGGACCGCGTCTTCTGGGGCCCATAGACCCCTCACTCTGAGGTTGTCCATGTGCGCTCCCCATCCCTTCTGCGATGCGTCCGTGGTAATGGTCATTGTTGGGCTTGGTGGTGTCAGGCTTCTCCCCGTTGTTATGTTGTCTCTGTTCCACCAAGTTATCTCCTCCTGCACTGCGTGCGTAACAACCACTAGATCCTCCCAACTTCCGTTCGCTTGTGACCATTGCTGTTGCAGCCATTCCTGGAATGGTCTCATGTGCAGGCGTACATTCGGCACCAGCTGGATACAGGACGCCATCATCCCCATCATCTTGCTCACCGCCCTCACTGTCAGAGCTCGCCCCTTCTGGTAGAGCTGCGTCTCCTTCAGTAGAGCATCTGTCCTCCTGTCGCTGGGCACTACTGTACTGTTGAGGGAGTTGATCTTTGCCCCCAGGAAAATCTTTACCTGTTCCGGTTCCAGCGATGATTTTCCCCAGTGGATGGAAAATCCCAGACTTGTGAGGGTGTCTGTTACGCGTTTTGCGTGCCTCTCGCACTTCTCGCGTGAGCTTGCCTTGACCAGCCAGTCGTCCAAGTAGGGGTATACGTGTATTCCCTGCTTTCGTAGGTGTGCCGCTACCGCCGACAGGCATTTCGTAAAGACCCTTGGCGCAGATTTTAATCCGAAGGCCAGGGTTGTGAACTGGTAGTGTTCCTGTTCGATGTTGAATCTTAGAAGGCCCTTGTGCCTTCTGTTTATTGGGATGTGAAGGTAGGCATCCTTGAGGTCCACGGTGACCATGAAGTCCCCTTCTCTTATCTGTGGCAGTACCTCCTGCAGTGAAGTCATTTTGAACCTTTGCGTTCTGATGAACTTGTTTAGGTAACGGAGGTCCAGTATGGGTCTGAGGTCTCCGTCTACCTTCGGCACCACGAAGTAGTTTGAGTAGACCCCTTTGTTGCGTTCCCTGAACGGCACCGTCTCTATGGCTCCCTTTTGTAGGAGTTTCCGCGTTTCTTCTCTGAGTATTGCCAGTTCTTGGGCCGATCTCTGCCTTCCCTTCGGCTTCCTGTTTGGAGGTCTTTTCTCCAAGTCTACGCAGTATCCGTACTGCACGATGTTCCGTATCCACTTGTCTGTGGTTATACGCCGCCACTCCTGAAGGTAGAACCTCAGCCTTCCGCCTACCGGTGACGTATGCTCGTAGGCTCTTGAATTTTCTCTTCCCCCTGATGACACTTTTTTGCGCCTCACCCTTGGGGACCTTACGAGGGTAGGCGTCTTCTTGCGTGCTGAGTCACTTCGAGGAGGGCTGATCGCCCCCTCTCCTCCTTTGGCCACGTCCGTTCCCTCTCCCGCGAAAGGACTGGCCCCGAGGTTGATATTGCCAGTTTTGCTTCTGCTGACTTTGTCCGTGACCTTCGCCCTGCTGACCTTGCTGGAACGCCTGGTGCGACGTCCCCTGTTGGCTTCCACCCCTACCGTAGGGTCTCCTCGAGGGATTTCCTCGTCTCATTCCCCTCAGCTGTAGGGCCCCCATGGACCTCGCTGTCTCGTTTTCCTTCTTGAGCTGGGTGAGCTTTTCGTCCACCGTTGCTCCGAACAGTGTCTCTCCGTTGAAGGGGGTGCCAAGGATGTTGTTCTGCACTTCCGGTTTGAATCCCGAGATTCTTAGCCATGCATGCCTCCTCTCTGTGACCCCTATGGCCATGAGTCTTGCTGAAGTCTCTGCCCCATCCAACGCCGTCTTTATACAGGAGTTGGCGATGTTCTTGCCTTCATCCACCAGGTGAGAGGCTCTCTGGCGGTATTCTTCGGGGAGGTGCTTTACTAGCTCCCCCATCTCATCCCAGTGTTGGTATTGGTGTCTATTGAGGAGTGCATTCGAATTCGCCATGCGCCAGTGCATTGCGGCGTTCCTCTCGACCTTTCTGCCTGTGAGGTCGATCCTCCTGCTCTCCTTATCCGGAGGTGGCCCCGAAGTTGCTGGAACGTTGGCCCTTCTCCTGGCCGTGGAGGCTATGATGGAGTCTGCGGTGACGCTACCCTTGATGTAAGGCGGGTCCAGGGAGGAGTGCTTATATTTCTTCTCTGTCCTGGGCGTGATCGACCGGCAGGTGGCAGGCTCCTTGAAGGCTTCTCTCCCCTGGTTCATCACGCTTTGTAGCATGGGGAGGAACTGACTCCTAGTCTGGATGGGGAGCAGTGTTTCGACGAGAAAATCGGCTTTCGGCCTCTCCTCGTCGAGTTTGACGCCGAAGGCCATTGCTGCGCTCTTCACCACCATATTGTATACCCCGATGTCGTCGGGTGGCGAAGGCCTCGAGGGGTACGTGTCCACGGCCTCCTCCGGGTTTTCGGTGTCGAGATCGTGCCATTCGACGTCGTTGCTGGTAGATGCCGCCGATTCGTAGAACGACTGTTGGTCTTCTTCCTCGGCTTCTTCCTCATAATAGGGCTCCTCTTCTTCCTCGAGATCCCTTGTCAGCCCTTCGGCGTCGAACTCGCCTTCGACCTCGATGACGTCCGCCGATGAAACCGTTGGAATCTTGAATTCCTTCATCCTGGCGTCGAACTCCTTCTTCCTTTGAAGGATGTTCTCCATTTCGGCCTCGAGCCGCCTCTTCTTTTTCTCCATTTCGGAGATGCTTTCGGCGTCGACCGCGGGTCTCTTCGATGAAACTTGCGTCGACGTCGAACGTTCTTTCTGCGTCGATCGGCCAGTTTCATGGGACGATTTCGACGACCCTTGCCTTTCGGCGTCTTTCTGCCCCAGGGAGTCCTTTTGTAAGGATCCGCTTGGCCTTTTGTCCGAAGTTCCCCCTTTGGACGTCGAAGTTTTCGGCGCCGGGGCTCCCTTCGTGGACCTTGACTCAGTTTTTCTCGAGTCACCCTCGTGTTTTCGAGGTGTCTTTTGATTTGCGCTCGACGATTCTCTTACCTCGTCTTCTTTTTTCTTGTCGGTCTCTACGACCGTGAAGTTTTCGGCTGTCTCGGCGACGTTGTCCTCGTCGTCCGTGTCGAGGCCCAGCTCGTAGAGTGTCGGGGGTTTCCCTTTGCCATCCATGTTGGCGTTGGCTCTTCTCTGCCTCTCTCTCACTCTGAGTGTCTTCGGCGCGAAGGCTGAGCAGGCGTTGCAGTCGATACTCCGGTGATCCACCGGTAGGCAGAGGTTGCAAACCGGATGCTGGTCTTTCTGCGCGAACTTGTGGTGGCAGTTTGGGCAGAACTTGAATGGCGTCTTGTCCATTTCGCTCAGGGTCTCTGAGCGTGCATTCTCCAAGGCTGTCGAAGAAAAAAGGTTCGCTGGTCCTCTTTCTTCGCGCTCCTGATGAAATCTGTTCTATTCCTGATGTCTTCTCTTGATTCTATCGATGAAACTCGCTTTTCTTCCTTCTTCCTCCGAGTGAATTTCTGGAGCTTCCCGATGACGATCCAGACCCAACGGCGGAAAAAAGAATCTGAAGATGGCGCCCCAAAGGTGGGACTTCCGCAGGAAGCACGACGACGTCACGGGAGGTGCACCAAATGGTGGACGTCGACGCCCACCTGGGCTACAAAAAAAAAAAAAAAAAAACAAAGAAAAGACTACGAATCCGGACCCAACCACAAGATCGCGGAATAATGCACAGCATAGTGAATCCAGAAAGATTCACGCTGCAAAACTTAGGTTTCCGCAGCTCCAGGCTGAAAAATAAAACCAATCCCTCATCTTACACATTATACTTGCTCAGGAATCCGACAACCGAGATATACCTCAAGTTACACAGATCTTACAAGCTAAGGCTTCAGAACAAAGCTATCCTTCAGGCAACAAACATATCCAAGAAGTTTAAATTGTAACATAGCAGAAAAACTTACAAAGCCCTGCAGGCTTTAACCTCATGGTAAATCCCTGCAAGATGAAGACATAAGGGATTGCCTTCAGGAAAGACATACCTTAATGGCTCAGTCTGCAGAACTATTCCCCGAATTCCACTAATCATACAGGCTTTGACTTCACACAGCAAAGCAATACCCAAATTTAGTAACATAGTATCACTGCAATCAGGCTCACATAAAGGCTGCTAATATAGTCAATGGGGTGCTCAGGTTACTAGAGTTTTTCCAGACAGTGACCAGGTAAACACAGGGCATTGTGACCAAAATGCACGGCTGGAGCCACTCTATCAGAAGTGGAAGTATGCTTCAAAAGATCTTCTGTTCATAATACCGATTATTCACTAAACAAAAGTAGGTTTTACCTAGGATTAGGGGCCGATTTGCTGTCAGGCTTAATGAGCTCCTCATCCTCGCCGTCCTTTTCATCCTGTAAATGAAGGTGGCAGAGTTTTTTATAACAGCTGAGAGCGAGGACACAAACGTGTATTCAAAAGATAAACTATCAAACAGTAGATGCATATTAAGTGCACTGACACAATCCACTGAATTAGAAGCAGTGGTTGGGGTACTTGACCCATACATCAGAGAGGCAGTAACACAAGCTTCTCTTACAGACAACCGCTACATAACTGGAAGCAAACACTGAAAGATTCCTTGACACACAGATAAAACCTTATAAAAACACCACCAGAAAGGTTGTGGTTTGATGTCACTGCACACTGTATAGTTCCCACACAATAGGTGCTTATCCCAGGGACAACCGTCCAGAATTCCTCAACAGCTACACATAACACAACAGGAGGGAGAAACACTCTTATAGTAATGTTTAGATAAAAAAGTCTAATAGAGACCACAATTAAAGCCTGAAATACCAGATGAGAGTCAATATCAGAGTTACATAGATTTCTAATCAATGGATATAGACTTCACAAGACGCATGTAGTTAAGAAGATCATTCTTTATTTCTTTGCTTCAACTTTAAAAGCATGGACAAGGACACAGCCAACGCATTTCATCCCGAAGCACTGGGATTTCTTCAGGGCACAAATGACAAAGGTGTATAATGAGCCAATACAATGAATTCTATTGCGAGTATTTCCTCCCCGTTGTTAATCAATATACATTCCATACAACATGCAAATGAGGCAGAAGTATTTTAGCTGTAAAGTTCATGAGGTTAGGATTACATCTCAGATTCCCTGCATAGACTAAACATGTTGGTTGGTTGAAGCAAAGCAATAAATAATTAACTTCACGCATCTTGTGAAGTCTATATCCATTGATTAGAAGGAATATGCTACTTACCAGTATGCATCTGTTCTTGGCATGTAGAGCTGCAGATCTATACAATGTGCATAGCTCGCCATCTGGTGTTGGGCCCGGATGTTTGCAGTTTGTTTTTCCTCTTGGAAAGTCTTTGGAAGTCACGAGGTCGGTGACTCCTCCTTTGGTTCGTATTGTGCATGGGCTTCGGCTCCATCCTCAGATTGTTTTTCGCCAGCAGGGAAAGATGGAGCGTAGTAATAACAGTAAAGAAACCCATGTGTGTTGTATCTAAATAAGATAGACTGGAACGGATACAGGTAGCCGGGGAGGCGGGTGGGCGTGTATAGATCTGCAGCTCTACATGCCAAGAACAGATGCATACTGATAAGCAGCATATTCCGTTTGAGGCATATGAGCTGCAGATTATACACTGTGCATAGACTATATAGCAGTACCCAACCCTAGCGGCGACCACCGGCATCCGTTGCAGTTGTTTGGAACAGTGTTTTTAGTACAGCCTGGCCCACACTAGCTTGTTGCTTGGTTTGCACATCTACACAGTAATGTTTTGTGAAAGTTGGCGGTGTTGACCATGTCGCTGCTTTGCAGATGTCATCTAGTGGTATGTTTCCTAGAAAAGCCATAGAAGCCCCCATCTTCCTTGTAGAGTGGGCTTTAGGGGGAACAGATAGCGTTTGTTTTGCTTTGTGGTAGCAAATCTGTATGCATTTTACAATCCACCTAGCTATCCCCGATTTAGAAATAGGGTTGCCTTTATGCGGTGGAGAGAAAGAAACAAATAGCTGTTTGGACTTTCTGAAAGGTTGTGTTCTTTGGATGTAGTAAAGTAAAGCTCTTTTAACATCCAGTGTGTGTAAAGCCCTTTCCGCAACGGTTTGAGGTTGTGAGAAAAAGACTGGTAATTCTACCGACTGGTTTAGATGAAAGGGAGAAATGACTTTGGGTAGAAATTTTGGGTTGGTGCGGAGTACCACCTTGTTATGATGCATTTGAAGAAAAGGTTCCTGTATGGTGAGTGCCTGTATTTCACTAACCCTTCTATGGGAAGTGATGGCCACTAGGAATGCTGTTTTCCATGTGAGAAACTGGAGCTCACATTTATGTAATGGTTCGAAAGGGGGTCCCATTAGCCTTGTGAGAACTATATTCAGGTTCCAGACAGGTGAGGGTGGTACTCTGGGTGGAATTACTCTTTTGAGGCCTTCCATAAAGGCTTTAATGGCAGGCACCCTGAAAAGTGACAGGTGCTGCCTGTTCTGTAAGTAAGCAGCAATCGCTGCGAGGTGTAACCGAATGGATGTATATGCTAGGTTACACCTTAGGAGATGGAGCAAGTAACATAGAATATGCTGTATGGACACATTTAGAGGATCGATTGTGTTGTTGTGGCAGTAAACAACAAATCTTTTCCACTTTGCAGCATAGCATGCCCTAGTAGTAGGGCGTCTCGCTTCCCTGATAATATGCATGCAATCAGGGGGAAGGTTAAGGTATCCGAATTCTAGGACCTCAGGAGCCAGATCGCAAGGTTGAGCTGAGCTGGGTCCGGGTGCCTGATCTCTCCATGGTTCTGGGTTAGGAGGCATGGTGAGAGGTGTAGCTTTTGGTGTGGTACTACCGAGAGTTCCAGCAGTGTGGTGTACCGCGGTTGTCTGGCCCATGTTGGAGCTACTAGGATCAGTGTTAGGGAATGTTGTTGTAGCTTTCGCACCACTAATGGAATCAGTGGGAGAGGTGGAAAGGCGTATGCAAATTTGTTTGACCAGTTCATCAATATCGCATTGCCTTTGGACAATGCGAGTGGATACCTGGCGGCGAAGCTTGTGCATTTTTTGTTTTCGTGGGTGGCGAATAGATCTATGTGTGGATGCCCCCACTTCTGAAAGAACGGATGAAGAACCTGTGGGTGAAGTTCCCATTCGTGAATCTGTTGCGTTTGTCTGCTGAGCAGATCTGCCACGGTGTTTTGGACTCCTGGGACATGTTGGGCCAGGAGAAAGATTTTCTGTGGAATTGCCCATCTCCATATGCTCTGTGCTAATTGAGAGAGCTGTGGAGAGTGTGTGCCCCCCTGTTTTTTAATGTAGTACATGGCAGTCATGTTGTCTGTGCGAATGAGGACTGCCTTGCCTGCAATCTGCGTCTGGAAGGATTTTAGGGCTAGGAAGATTGCTAGTAACTCCAGATGGTTGATGTGGAGTAACTCAAAAAACACAACCGTTCAAGGGGGAGGGTTCAAGGGACAAATTTAAAGACCACTAAGGATTGAATCCCCTACAAAGCACTGTATAAACCAAGAAATCCTAGGGTCTAATCACAAGTTAATAGTACAAGTGAGCCAAACTTTCACAAAGAATGAAGAAAAAAAGAAAAAAGGAAAATGTGTGGAAACAGAGTAATGTATGCACTAGAGGGGTTTAGCTAAGGGCAGATCCCTTAAAGGACGAAATCCCTCACTCACCAATGGTGACATGCTTCATCATAGGTGAAACCGCTGATGGTGAACCAACTGTACCTACCTGACACTGGGGGACCCCTGAGTCCATGCCCGGAATTTCAACTCTGCCAGTCGAGTACTTACCCTTAAACCGCTAACTTCATTTTCCTCATAGGGTAACATTGACTGGCTTTTTCTTCAAAAATCTAAGTGTGAACTTTTCAAAACTACAAAAATTCACCAAAAATCAGCCAAGTGACAAAAACGAATTTACTCACCTGCTCCTAGGTGAGCTCCCAGTGCTGGATCTTGGTGCCCAGCCCTGACCCTGAAAAGTGTTCACAACTATACTTACCTCTAACTCCTTTTTCTCCCATAGGAAACCATTGTCTGCTTTTCTGTGAAATTTCTTCTAAGTGTCTATTTTTGCAAATTTGAAATATTCTTTTAAAATCGTACCATTTCTGTAAACGAAATTACTTACCTGTTTTTGATAAGGACCCCAGTCCTGGGTCTAGGTACCCAGTCCTGGATTACTAAAGTAACGATAAAGTACTCTACCTGCAATTTGAATTTCTTGCCATAGAGATCCATTGAATGTTTTCTTTGAAATATTTTCTAAGGGCTAACTTTTGAAATAGCTAAATATTATTTAAAAATCATTACAGTTATTAAGTCGACTTTCCTCACTTGATTCTGAATACTGACCCAAGGCTGGTTCTAGGAGCCAGACCTGGAATTCCAAAAGTAATCTGAAAAGTAATTTATTACAAATAACCTGAATTTACCATTGAGCTCAATGCATTGTTATGTTTAGGAAATAGGATTATTTATTGCAACCAACTGTGACTGTTTACACAAATTTATTGCTTTAGACTAAAGTATTTATATGCAACCTCTCATTCTGAGAAAGTATATTTTGACCCCCTTTGTGGTTCTAAAAATAAAACAAGCATATATTTTATATATATAAACCATTGGCCTAGAGTTCAGTTATTGAGTGTGTGAAACCATTTGCTGACTGAGTGTGTACAATAAATGCTTTACACTGTCCTCTGGTACTGCCTTACTGCTCGACCAAGCTACCACTTTTGAGAGTAAGGTCATACCTGACTTTGCCCTCTACCAGCCTCTGGGGGACTGTGGATTCTGTACACCCTGTACCTATTAGGGAACAGTATATACAGAGCCACTTTCTCACATTGGTGGATCAGCGGTGGGATACAAACTTGCATTTGTTGGACTACTTAGTTACCATCTGATCACACGACAGAACTCTTAAAAATTGCCTTTAGAATTCTGATTGGTTTTTCCAAAATTACTAAAAGTCTTGCTAGGGCCTTGCTTAAGTCCCATTAGAATTTTAGAAAAATAAAGGTCACTATAGTCAGGGTAGAGGGTTAGAACTGTCAGGTTAGAATGTCTCAAACAAACCCAGCTATTAGTGATAATAACATGGACCTGGTGGAGGAGCTCGACCTCACACCTTACTTACACTTGTCTTTCAAGGAATTGAGGTCCTTATGTAAACTCAAAAATTTACAAATGGGTCAGCATCCACCCAAACAAGGGCTCCAGGAGCTCCTGGCTGAGTATGCTAAAGACCACCCATCTGAACATGGTGATGGCCAGTCAGATGAGGAAAGGGAAACAGGGGAGGTGGACAGCAACCTCCCCATACTATTCCCTAGGGAGGAGATGGCACCCATACCCTCCAACTCAAGACATAGCATCTGGGCACCTAGAGACCACACAGGTGGCTCTGGTCCCAGAGACAACACTGGGGGACCCCCCAGTGAAGAGGACAGCCTTGTGAGGCTGGCCAGAAGAATAGATCTAGAGTCCAGACTCCTGGCCCTAGAAAAGGAAAGGAGAGAGATGGGTTTAGCACCCATCAATGGTGGCAGCAATAATAAAAACAAGGATAGGGAGGAAACTTCTGACCCTAAAATCCCCAAAGGGATTGTCCCTAAATTTGAGGAAGGTGATGATATCACCAAATGGTTCACAGCCTTTGAGAGGGCTTGTGATATCAGGAAAGTAAAGAAACCTCTCTGGGGGGCACTCCTGTGGGAACTGTTCTCTGGTAACTGCAGGGACAGGCTTCTGACTCTCTCTGGGCCAGAAGCAGGATCCTATGACCTCATGAAGAAAGCTCTGATTGAGGGATTTGGATTCACCACTGAGGAGTATAGAATTAGATTCAGGGGGGCTCACAAAACCCAGACCCAGTCCTGGATTGATTTTGTAGATTTCTCAGTGAAGACACTGGATGGTTGGTTAGCTGGACATGGTGTGCAGGATTTTACTGGATTGTACAATTTATTCATGAAGGAACATATTTTGAGTAACTGCACAAATGAAAAGTTGCATCAGCATTTGGTAGACCTAGGTCTAAAATCCCCCCAAAGAATTGGGAAAAAAAGCAGACCACTGGGTCAAGACTAGGGTGACTAGGACGTTCACTGGGAGGGACCAGAACCAAGGGGTCCCAAAACCTCCCCAGAAGAAAGAGTGAACCCCTTGTGGATAAAAGAAAGGAGTCCCAGGTAGCCCCCCAAAAACCTGACCAGGAGGGTGGGCCCAAAGACACCTCACAAACTAAACCAGGGTACCAAGGTAAGAATTGGGATGCCAACAGAATATGGTGTTTCAACTGTCAGAAGGCTGGACAAGGCTGGACTGAGAAAGTATATTTTGACCCCCTTTGTGGTTCTAAAAATAAAACAAGCATATATTTTATATATATAAACCATTGGCCTAGAGTTCAGTTATTGGGTGTGTGAAACCATTTGCTGGCTGAGTGTGTACAATAAATGCTTTACACTGTCCTCTGGTACTGCCTTACTGCTCGACCAAGCTACCACTTTTGAGAGTAAGGTCATACCTGACTTTGACCTCTACCAGCCTCTGGGGGACTGTGGACTCTGTACACCCTGTACCTATTAGGGAACAGTATATACAGAGCCACTTTCTCACAATAGGGACTCTCCTCCCAAAGGAAAAACCTAGTTCCTTTGAGGGCTACAACCCCCTCACTGTGAGGGAGGAGCTCAGGGATGTTTTAGTGGAATGTATTGGGTAACCTAAACCCACCTATGAGGAGTGTAATGTGTGAGTGAGGACGCAGCGCAAATGATAATAAAGTGTGTGTGAGATGTTAAAACTGACTACTGAGCAGAAAAACAATTTTAATCTATATCTGCCTAGTGTCAGGATTAAAAAAGCAGTACACAAACGGCATGGATATCAGCCGCTCAAGTGTAATGACAATTGGTCGACATGTTTCAGCCGTATCAGGCTTTCATCAGGACCTACGCAAAGATTGCTGCTGCTCAAAAAAAGTGAGAAAATTATAATAAATGACTTCAAAGGATATCAAGAACCAAACTCTGGTCTCTTAGTGAGTAGATTTCTTCAAACCCGCTATTGCTGGGTATGAAACCTCACCTACGCCTGGCAACCGCTCAGGAAGGGAGGACCGCTCTGTCCGTCGGTACTTCTTGGCAGAGAGAGCCTGCTGCCGGATGTGGAGTAACTTCTGTTGCGGAGTCCACGTGCCCTGTACTGTGAGATGTAACAGATGAGCTCCCCAGCCGGAGAGCGATGCGTCTGTTAGTATTATTTGTGGAACCGGGTCCAGGAACGGTCGACCTCTGGAAAGGTTTGTGGTGTTCCACCACTGCAGAGAGCGATGGGTGCGACCGTCTACCAACACCAGATCTGTCAGTTGCCCCTGGGCCTGGTTCCACTGGCGTGCCAAACACTCTTGGAGTGGACGCATCTGGAGTCTTGCATGGGGCACTATGAAGATGCAAGAGGCCATCATCCCTATCAGTTGCATAAACACTTTTGCTGGGAGAGAGTGTTGAATTATGAATTTGTGACGCAGAGCCTGTATGTTTGTAATCCTGGCAGGATTGGGATAGGCTATGACTTTTGAGGTGTCTATGGTAGCACCGAGGTATTGTTTTGTGTGTGATGGTATTAGGTGGGACTTTAGGTGGTTCACCGTGAAACCTAGCTGAAGTAGTTGGATCGCAGCGGCGGTATGTTGCACACATTGTTCGTAGGACGTGGCTTTTATTAGCCAGTCGTCCACATACGGGAAGACGTGAATGTGCTGTCTTCTGAGGTGTGCAGCCACTACCGCTAGGCACTTGGTGAATACCCTTGGTGCTGTTACCCCGAACGGGAGCACCTTGAACTGGTAGTGTTGCCCGTCCACCACAAATCTGAGGTACTTTCTGTGAGACTGGTGTACTGGGATGTGAAAGTACGCGTCTTTCAAATCCAGAGTGGTGAGAAAATCGCTCTGGGAGAGGAGTGGAAGAACCTGTTGAAGGGTTACCATGTGAAAATGGTCTGAATGTGTGTAAGTGTTTAGAGGTCTGAGATCTAGGATAGGTCGTAGAATCTCGTCTCTCTTTGGAATCAGAAAGTTCAAGGAGTAGACCCCTAAATTTGTTGATTTATGGGGACCGGCTCTATGGCTTCTTTTTGCAGGAGGGAGATCACCTCCTGTTTTAGTAACGTAGTATGTTCTTGAGACATAGGGCGTTGCCTGGGTGGAATGTTTGGGGGGGGGGGGTAGATGTTAGTTCTAGGCAATACCCTGAACGAATAATTTGTGTCACCCATCTGTCTGAGGTGATTGTCTCCCAGGCGTGAAGGAAATGTTGTATTCTGCCCCCGACTGGAGTGGAATGGTCTGGAGGGAGCAGGGGAAAGTCATTAGGCAGGAGGGGTGGCAGAGCGGGCGGTATTTGTCTTGCCTCGGTCCTTATTATTATTGCCTCTGTATCCGCCTCTTTGATAACCCTTTGTGAAGGTAGATTGAGGAGGGGATTTGTAGGACATGGATGCATTATCCGAGGAGTAGCCTCTGCCCGTGCCCCGAAAGGAAGAGCGGCGGAAAGAGCGCCTAGGAGTATGTGACTGCAGGGCTCCCATGGATTTCGCCTTGTCAGTATCTTTCTTCATCTTTGAGGGCTTCATCAACTTTGGGGCCAAATAGATGATCTTGGTCGAATGGGTGGTTTAATATAGAGGCTTGTACCTCCGGTTTAAAACCTGAAACTGTGAGCCAGGCATGGCGACGGAGAAGGACACTGGTGTTTATGGCCCTGGAGGCTGTATCTGCTGCATCTAGGGCACAGCGTATAGAGGTATTAGTTATTGTTTTTCCCTCTTGAATCAATTCATTAGCCCTAGTCTTGTACTTTTCAGGGAGATGGTGCATGATGGTCTCTAGCTCATCATAATGCGCCCTGTCGTATTGGGCCAGCAGCTCTTGCGTATTGGCGATACGCCATATATTGGCGGCTTGTGACGCAGTGTGCTACCCTGACGCGTCTAGGAGCTTGGACTCTTTGTCAGGTGGTGGTGCTTCGCCTGACGCCTGAGAATTTGAGCGCTTCCTAGCTGTAGATACCACTAGGGAATCCAATGGTGCAGGGCCTTTAATGTATGAAGGGTCTGTGGGGGCGGCTTTGTATTTTTTCTCTATACGGGGGTTTAGGACCCTGGCCCTGACTGGGTCTTTAAAAACTTCAGGTGCATGATTAATTACTCCCTTTAACATAGGTAGAATGGCAGTAGACCCATGTGCATCGTCGAAGGTGTCTAGGAGAAAATCTTCCTCCACTGCGTCGGTATGTAACTCCACCCCGTGGTAGTGTGCCGCCCTTTGTAACAAGTGGTGAAAACCTAAGGAATCTTCAGGTGGGGATGGCCTAGATGGGTCAAGGTCATCCTGTGGGACATCTGGGATGTCCGGATTGTTATAATCGTCCCATGGGTCTGGAGATCCAGTAGGGGTGGGGTCTTGTGGCACATCTGCTGGATCATAATAAGGGTCTCCCAAATCGTATGGGACAGGAGACAAGGTGGGGGAACGATGAGGTGGAGGGGGTGGAGGTGGGGAGGGTGGAGGAGGTGGGGAAGGCACCCTGAAAGGAGAGGTAGCAATGTCTTTTCTCTTTGGAGGTGGAGGTGGAGTTGGTTTGTCCAAGTATCTCTTTTTTGAAGACAATGTCAAGTGTACAGTTTTTGGATCCTTGGTGAGTGTCTTTTGCAGAGGATCCGGTGTGAAAAGTTCTTGCGACACTGGTTGTTCTCCAGTATTTGGGGTGTCTTTCATAGATTCACATGCTTGAATATTCCCCGTCGTCGAAGTGGGAGTCCCACGGTATATATAAAAAGCAGTAAGTATCATGTATATATATATACATACATAATCACATAAGAGTATATACATACCCAATAAACTTTATATATATATAGTTCAAATAACATATCAAGTTAAAATACCATAGGATAGCATTGAGACACAAGAAAGCATTGAGAAAAAGAATCACTTTACTGACATATCACTGTCATTTTATAGTCCAAACTCCAGCCAATCAGGCGCTAGCACCCTCTAGAACCTTCTCCTCAGAGGCTCAGACCCTCAGCTTTTCTACCGCACGTCGTGTGAAGGGAGTCTCCCTGAGCTCTGCTCAGTTCTTGATCTGGTTTGAGGTGTTTTGTCTCTCATCATGTCTACAAGTAAGAAATCTCTTCTCCGTCCATGTTCATCTTGCGGAAAGTCAAGACTTTTCTCTGAGGATCCCCATGAGAAATGTATTTATTGTCTGTATCCTGATCATAACGTGGCCAACTGTAAGATTTGCAGAACCTTCTCTCAAAAAACTTTGAAAGATAGAGAAGGTCGCCTTTTAATATGGCTTCAAAAACTAAAGGAGACAGATAACCCCCTTTCTGAGGTGGAGAGTGTAGCCTCTATCAAGACAGGAGTCTCTTCAAAGCGTGGAAGTGTCCAGGACTTGCCATCTCCTTTTCTAAAAAAGAAGAGACTTCATCTTGAGGAAGTGTCTACAGGCCAAGTCTCTGTTACAACGCCAGCGCCCCCGAGACTTAGCTCTCAGGCGTCTATGACTCCGTCACTACATGTTTCCAGTCAGAAACGTTCAAAACCGTCGACGGGCCCGTCGACGGCTCCTCCGTCGACGAGATCGGCTACTTCATCAGCCTCGTCGACGACGGTATCGAGCAGATATCCTTAGTCGACGACGATTACTTCGTCGACGTCTTCACCGTCGACGGTAGTATGTGTTTCCCTGAGAACTATCTCGTCGACGATACCACTCAACTCTTCGTCGACGACTGGGAAGCTGGAGCTTCCGTCGACGTCTACAACTCCGTCGACGATGGTTAAAAAGAAGAAGAGGAAGTCTTAATCGCTACGACAGCCTCGTCGACGGCAGCCACCCCGTCGACGGAAGCCACCCCGTCGACGGCAGCCACCTCGTCGACTACTTCGTCGACGATCGCCTTGACGACGGTGGGGTCAAATTTTGCGACAATGCCATTGGTGCCAATGTCAACGCCAGCACCGGGGTCTGTGGACGGCTCCTTGCTGCTACGTCTTAAGGCTGTACTAGACCCAGTTATGTTACCACCGGGACCTCGACCACCCCGTCAACTATTTCCTTCGGGGGATGAGGACGAATCTGATTCGGATGAGGACGATCAGTCTGCTTTTCGGGATGCTCATAGTCCCTCTGAGCTCCATATAAAGTGCCAAGACTTTGAGGAGGATGAATACTACGATCAGGAACAAGAGCAACATCCCCCTGCTCCGGTTCCTATGGTGCAGCTTCCTGTGCGGCTTATTTCCAACCTCCAATACATGTTGGAAGATTATAATCGTCGCTTTCCAGCATCCTCTCAAAGTTCTCCACGTGAAGCGCCATCTGAGGTTCCACCTCCTCCTATGCTGCCGACGATACCTACGCCCTCCACACCTGCACTGCCTTCCAATGCAGCGGATGATAATATGGATAATCTAGATACGGAAGTGGGTGAGCTTCCGGAGGACGACTCTATGGCGGACTGGGATGACTACCAAATCAATTCGCCCGCATCACCGCCAAGGTCGCCAGTCAACTCGCCACCTGTCGACATAACAGGGTTCCACCAGCTGATGGAAAGAGCAGCACAACGCTTTCACCTTCCCATGGTGGTTAGGGAAGAGGACTGTTTCTTGTACGATTTCATGTCCCAGCCTCAGAAACAAGTACGAGCTGTGCCCATTATAGACTTCATATGGAATGAAGGTATAAAGTTAATGAAAACGCCTAATTCTATTCCGGCGGTGCTCCCACGCCTGGAGAAAAAGTACAAAGCTCCGGATTCTTCCCCAGCCTGCTTGGTGTCTCAACCTAAGCCGGACTCAGTGATTACACAAGCGGCACAGCGCCGCTCCAAAAATCCATCATCTCCAATGTCGGCGCCTCCGGATCGCGACGGCCGTCGCCTGGATGCCATCGGCAAGAAGTTCTCAACCATGGCGTCAACAACGGTCCGGGCTGCGAATTCTTTGGCAATCCTCGGCCGTTACGATAGACAGATGTGGTCGGACATGGCTGCTCTGGTCAAGCTTATACCGGAAGATTCTAGAGCGGAAGTTCAAAAGATCCTGCAAGAGGGTGAGAGGGCGTCATCCGAGATCATTGACTGCTCTGTTGACATCGCATCCACCGGTTTCCGTCAATTGGCGGGAGCAGCTGTCCTAAGAAGACAGGGTTGGCTTCGATCAACCTCATTTCGGCAAGAGGTCCAGGCTAAGATTTTGGACATGCCATATGACGGAGAGTCATTATTCGGCCAGCATGTGGAAGATGCTTTGCAAACCATAAAAAAGGACACGGATACGGCTCGTTCCCTCGGCACTCTTCAGTTTAGGAAGCAGCCCTTTCGAGGTGCGCGCGGCACCTCCTCATCATCTTTTCGTGGGTCCTCTTCCCAGTACCGCTCCTACAACCAAGGGCAACAGCGGTACTCTTCACAACCACAGCAGTCCTACAGACAGCAAGCTGGCAAATCATATAGAGGGAAGTCAAATTACAGGGGGAATTCAACCAAAAAACAGTGACTGTGTACGGCAGAAATTCCTTTTTCCCAGTTGTCCTCTAGTTCCTGTTGGGAGGAAAAATCTCCCAGTTCTTTTCAACTTGGTCCTCAATCACTTCGGACCGCTGGGTTCTGGATATTATTTCAAGGGGCCACGCCCTAGAGTTTGTGAAGGTTCCTCCACGCACCCCTCCATCCGGACCTCCTCCCGCCCATCTCAAAGAACTTTTCAATCAGATCCAAATAATGTTAAACAAGGGTGCCATCGAAGTGGTTCCGAAATATCAAAGAGGGTTGGGGTTCTATTCCCGTTTTTTCCTCATACTAAAGAAATCAGGGGAGTGGCGTCCCATCCTCGATCTAAGGGTGCTCAACAAATTTCTCAAGACCCAGTCCTTCCGAATGCTCACATTAAAGGACATCCTCCAATTCTTCTCTCAGGAGGATTTCATGACAATGATCGATCTAAAGGATGCATATTTCCATGTGCCCGTTCTGCCATGCCACAGGAAATGCCTACGATTTCGAGTGGGCCACAAAGATTACCAATTCAAAGTCCTACCCTTCGGACTCTGCTCAGCCCCACGGGTCTTTACAAAATTCCTGGCCCCGGTGGTGGCTCATTTACGGCAAGCGGGTATTCAGATATACCCTTACCTGGACGATTGTCTCATCAAATCTCAATCCTCCCACCAGGCGGCCCTCGATACCCAGCGCTGTCTCGATCTGTTCCAGTCCCTGGGTTTGTCGATCGATGTGCAAAAATCTCAACTCAAGCCGACTACGTGCAAGACCTTTCTCGGCGCTTCTATCAATACGAGCACAGCCATGGCTTTCGCTTCAGCAGAGCATCAAGAACGGATTCAACAGCTTGCAAGCTCCATCGCAGCAAAGCAGTCAGTTTCAGTCCGCACATTGAAATCCTTTCTGGGAATGGCGTCCTCATGCATCGCTTTGATCCCTCATTGCAGACTAAAGAGTCGTATCATTCAGGAGGAATTAGACAAGCAGTGGCGCCAGGTTTCCGGTTCCTTCAACGATCAGCTCGTGGTGTCACCCCGCATGGCTCAAGCGCTGCATTGGTGGACCCGTCCTGCCAACATCGCAGCAGGAACCTCTTTTCTGTTGACAACCCCAGAACTCGTCCTTACCACGGACGCATCCATGGAGGGTTGGGGCGCACATTTTCAAGATCTATCCGTCAAGGGCCAATGGTCAGCGGCTCAGCGTTGCTGGCACATCAACAGAATGGAACTGATGGCCATTTTCTTGGCGTTGAAATCCTTCCGCCTCCAGTTCCAGGGGAAGTCAGTCCTTATTCAGACAGACAACACCACTTGCATGCACTACCTGAACAAACAGGGCGGGACAAGATCTCCACCGCTCTCCCGTCTGGCGCAGACGATTTGGAGTTGGGCCATACTCCATCAGATAACGTTACAGGCAATTCATCTGCCCGGCATTTCCAATACTCTAGCGGATGCACTCAGTCGGTCAGCATCATCAACCCACGAGTGGGAGTTACATCAACCAACTCTGGAATTTGTCTTCAACCTCTGGGGTCACCCGACAATCGACCTCTTCGCAACCCCTCAGAATACAAAATGCCGGTCCTACGCAAGCTGGTTTCCCCACAAAGGGTCGTGCGGAAATGCCCTTTCGATCAGTTGGTACGGGATATTTGCGTACGCTTTTCTGCCGATTCCTCTGATTCCGCGAGTGTTGCGGAAGATGAGACAACAACCGTGCCATGTACTCCTCATAGCTCCATGGTGGCCTCGGCAAGCATGGTTTTCGGAGTTGCTTCTCCTATCCCAATGCGAGCCCATCCTTCTTCACCTGAAGCCGGATCTGCGGACAATGAACAATGGTCGGATATGCCATCCGAATCCCAGCTCTCTCAGCTTGTCGGCTTGTCACCTGAGCACCTTGAATTTGCTCATTTGAACATTCCTCCAGCCTGCAGGGAGGTGTTAGCTAAAGCAAGATCTCCTTCCACAGTGAAAACGTATAAGCTCAAATGGAAGCGATTTTGTCTTTGGTGTGCTTCCGCCCACATACATCCTGTGCACGCTCCCCCAGAACACATTCTGCCGTTCTTCCTACAACTAGCGCAGTCTGGATTATCGCACTCTACCTTAAAGGTCTTTCTAGCGGCAATATCTCGCTTTCGACAAGATGGCTCGTCCTCTCTCTATTCATCCAGAGTCATACAGCAATTTTTCAAGGGTCTCTTCCGAATGTTCCCGCCCATCCGGTGTCCTCCACCCACGTGGCGCCTGAACATCGTGCTGGCTCAGCTCATGAAGGCGCCCTTCGAACCTATCCACTCAGCGGATGTCAAATTTTTAACTTGGAAAGTGGCCCTCCTCCTTGCTCTGACCTCTTCCCGCAGAGTCAGACACATTCACGCCTTTACAATAAAACCTCCGTTCCTTCAATTCAGATCGGACTGTGTCATTCTCCGCACTAATCCGGTTTTTATACCTAAAGTGCCATCCGATTTTCATCTTAACGAACCGGTGCTCTTAAAAACTTTTTTCCCGCATCCACAAACTCCGGCGGAGCAAAGCTTACACTCTCTGGACTTGAAGAGATGTCTTAAATTCTACATTAGCAGAACTCAATCCTTTCGCAAATCTGACCAGTTGTTTGTGGCCTACGGGCGTGCTTGCAAAGGACAATCGGTCACCAAACCCACGATTGCCCGTTGGGTTTCATCAGCAATCTCTTTTTGCCATCAAAGGGCTGGTAAGCCTCTGTCTTCGAGAGTGAGAGCTCATTCAACGAGGGCTATATCATCTTCCACTGCCCTGTTCTCTGGTGTGCCCATCCATCAGATATGCCGGGCGGCTACGTGGTCCAGCAGGCACACGTTTACGAAGCACTACTGTCTGGAATCCATTAATAAAGCAGACACGGCTGTGGGACAGGCAGTTCTACGGAATCTGTTTAAATAAGGTGAGCCTCTGCTACTTCCCTCCTCCTGGGATATTCTTAATTGCGTTCTAAATACATTGTCATTGTATTTCAGGCAATATCAATACGGCTTGGTCAGCCGAATACTGTTTACTGCTTACTATTCTATTCAAGCATGTGAATCTATGAAAGACACCCCAAATACTGGAGAAGAACAAATGTTACTTACCTGTAAACTGTGGTTCTCCAGTATTGGTGTCTTTCATAGATTCACATGCGACCCACCCTCCTCCCCTCAGAGGCTCTCTTCTCCTCTTTCGGCTCTTTGGTCACTCTCGTGCTCGAAAATCTGAGGGTCTGAGCCTCTGAGGAGAAGGTTCTAGAGGGTGCTAGCGCCTGATTGGCTGGAGTTTGGACTATAAAATGACAGTGATAAGTCAGTAAAGTGATTCTTTTTCTCAATGCTTTCTTATGTCTCAATGCTATCCTATGGTATTTTAACTTGATATGTTATTTGAACTATATATATATATAAAGTTTATTGGGTATGTATATACTCTTATGTGATTATGTATGTATATATATATATATATACATGATACTTATTGCTTTTTATATATACCGTGGGACTCCCACTTCGACGACGGGGAATATTCAAGCATGTTAATCTATGAAAGACACCAATACTGGAGAACCACAGTTTACAGGTAAGTAACATTTGTTCTTCGGTCGGCGCCGAGGTTTTCGGGGCCGACGGCTTTTTAGGCTTGTCTAAGCCGTGCTTCTTTGGGACCTCCGATTTTTTGGTCGGTGCCGAAGAAGGCTTCGGCACGGAAATGTCGGTGCCGAGGGCCTTGTGATGTTTGATCGGCGCCGGAAGAGTAGGCTTCGACACCGAAGGCTTTGGTGCCGGGTTCGGTGTGGAGGTGGAGGCCGATTTTTTTCTTCGGTGCCGAAGGGTGTTTTTCGGCACCGGTGGTCGGCTGGCTCGAGCCCGAGCTGCCGGAAGGCTTAATAGGCTTCTTTACCGGGCCCATAGGTGGGGTGTGAGAAGCAGTGTCCTTGGTCTTGCCTAGGCCCGGAGGCGAAGGTGTGACCGAAGCCTTTTTCGGTATCGGCGTGGGAGGGGGTATTGTACTCACGACCTGCTGCGCCGGGGTGATGTCCTCCACATCTGAGTCGTTGGCCTCGGAAGCGCTGATGAGGTAGTCGTCCTCCTGTTCGATGTTCTGCTGTCCTGGAGCTTCGACGTCGTCCCCGAAGATGTCGACTGGAGCGGAGGTCGAGGAGTGCACCATGTTGCGTCTAGCCCGTCGATCTCTAATAGTCTTTTTAGAGCGAAAAGACTTGCAGGCGGGACAGTCTCGGGCCTCGTGTTCTGGGGAGAGGCAGAGGTTGCACACCTCATGAAGATCGGTGTGGGGAAACTTGGACCCACATCGAGGGCACTTCTTGAAGGGAGTTCTTTCCATCAGCCGAGACCGGAGCCGGAATAGGCCCGAAGGCCGCCATCGACGACCGGAATCGAAGAAGTGCCGAAGAGAAGGTGATTAAGATGATTTATGATCTTAAAGAGGCTCGATGAGCGAGGATTTTTGCGTCTATCGTTGAACTGGAAAGTTCGGAACCGGAGCGCGAAGTATTACATCCGAGCCCGATGGCAGAAAAAAAACAATCTGAGCCCATGCGCACTATGAACCAAAGGAGGAGTCACCGACCTCGTGACTTCCAAAGACTTTCCAAGTGGAAAAACAAACTGCAAACATCCGGGCCCAACACCAGATGGCGAGCTATGCACAGTGTATAATCTGCAGCTCATATGACTCGAACATAGATTTAACTCTGCTTTTGGCTTGTCTAGTATTCTAGGTTTTAATTTTGGTCTCTATTAGATCTTTAATCTAAACACTACTACAAGGGTGCTTCTCCCTCCTGTTACAGACTTAACACCTGTTATCAGCACCTAGAGACAAATGGTAGACTGCACTACACTTCATAAATGTAGTAATTATTATTAGACTAGGTAGAGCACAGATAGCAGAAGTGCATTTGATCCATCTCTCTCTCACACAGATACACCTCTAGCCCATCTTCATACCACTGTCTTCTCTGTGAGAATCTCACATTTGGCTCCTCACCCTGACATTTACCTGCAAGAATTCCTGAAAAGATGAAGCTTGGTATTGGGCATACTTGGCAATGGTGGTATGAGAGCGGCTGCTTTCACATGGCCACACCTGCTTGCTGCCTGTGGGATCCCAATTCTGGTCAGAAGGCTGTTGCACCTGTGTCCGAACCTCCACAGAATGCTCAGAATTTGCCTCCACCAGTGTCTTGGTAGAGAAGAGGCCGAGGTCTGTAAGAATTGAAAAGAAGGGTAAGAGAAATAAAGAGAGGAATAATAAAACAGGGAGCCTGTTTTACAAGGGATGGTTACATAGCATATAAAGTCTGTGGTTTACATTCTTTTGGGAGAGTAAAGGACATCTCAGCAGTCTTCTAATGTGCACATGGCCACCCTTTGACACATGGATAACTCGAGTACATTGAAAAATGTTAAAATGGTTCCTTTAGGCATAGAGCATAAAAAGGATCCCGAGTGAGGAACCTATTAAGGAGTCCCCAAGATATAAGGAAGAATTAAAGAGGGGTATAGGAGAAAAGGAGCAGTGCACTGGTATAGGTGCCAGAGCTATAGAGGAAAGTGACTATGAAAACCAACTGCAAATCAAGAAGGTAGAGCAGAAAAGAGAAGGCTCATAACAGAACCCAACAAAAATGTTACCTGCCTGCCAAAGATGTCAGGAAAGCAAAAGTGTAAATCACAAATGTGTGCTTTTCTTGCCATCACTTACTGAGTCGCAGTGAACCAGCCAGGCCTCTAATCACAGTGATGGGGTTCTTGGGGTCTGTGCAGAACTGCAGTAGCACCGGAGAGAAGGCGTCCCGTTTGCTCTCCAACTGCGGGAAGAAGAGGCATGATAGGTGTTAAACGTAAACATTTAGTGCAATTTCCTTCATTTTTTAATGCTGAAATCATTATTGAAAAGTAAAACTTTTTTTTTAGCATGGAGTCTCCTGGCCCCCATTATGTTCCTGTGACACAGGAACATCATGGATTCTATATGCTGTGAACTTCCTGTCCAAGCAATCCTTATTAGTGCCTTGTATAAAGGTAGAAGCTGACAAATTATAGACACACTGGAGAAGGAAAAGGCATGTGCCTGAAGCATGACACTACTCTACATTAGATGCTGAGAACAAAGTGGTTAGATCCAGAAACAAGTTTAAATTAAATAATGTATCGGCGTCAAAAATAAATGTATGCCATATTGTAATAGCAACCGAAAACCAGCTATGCCCCACTGCATGCTTACCATCTTTAAACTCTATTTTCCTTGACAGTTCTATGAGAAGAATATATTTTAATCTAGTTAGGTACGGATTATTATGCACAGCTCCTTTTCACAAAGTTGTGGGAAGGAAGGAACACGTGTGAATGTGATATCCTCTCAAACTGCCAAACTATTGTTACAATAGTTTTTAGGTCTCGCCTGACCCAGCGCATGTGCTACTCTGGCGAGACTTTTTGCGAGGGCTCAAAAAAGTGCTAACACTGTAGCCTAGAGCTACAGTGCATGTGCGCGGGCGCGCGCCTCACTTTCGCGGCCGCTTTGATGTTTGTTCGCGATCACTTTCACTTTGATGTTCTCCGTGAGCCAGTTTTTTTTTTCCTGTCTATTACTTCTATGTAGTAATGGTGGCACCCGTGCGCCGCCATTACTACAGAGCAGTAATAAACAGAAACCAGCATTGGCATAGCCAATAGGTCTCGCTTTTGGGACCTTATAAGTATTTAGTTATGCAACCGTTGCATGGCTAAACACTTATAAGGTCCCAAAAGAGAGACCTATTGGCTATGCCAATGCTGGTTTCTTTTGCTGCATGTCCCTATTCCTAATCCACATCCTGTGCGACTATATAGCAATACAGGGTTGCCCGCAGGGTAGATTATCATTGCACCAGGGATAATCTCCTGCCTCAACAGGCTAGTCCTAAGGGTCTCCCTCTCCAAAAGGGCTGCCTGGGTATGAATCCGAATGCACGGACCTGCCAGGTTACTGACGGTGGGGGAGGGGCGTAGAGCCATGGGTCAGGTGACTGCATGGGTGAGAGGTTGTCCTTGTAGCAATTTAGTAATCTTACCAGTCTCTGGATGCATGAAGAACTGCATCTGCCTGGCGTCAAACATTTCTGCCAGTATTTCAGGATGGGAGCCTCTGAGTCTTCTTATCTGTGTCGAAGGTTACCTCGGTGTGAACATAACACTGTTGCAGAGGCGCTCTCTGCGCCAGTTTCAGTTATAAAGGGGGAGGTTTGGTACCCTTCAAACAGGAGTGGGGGACTGCGAGGCGGGGACTCGACGCTCTTTATTGGGAGCTTGCTCAATGCTGACCGCAGCCAGAGTGAGGCAGAGTCAGAGGATGGGATTTTCTTTCTGGATTGTGTGGGGCTCGACAGCCATTCCTGTGGCAATCAGTGCTGTGCCTTGGCATAGGAGCACTTAAGTGAATGGGGTTTTGTTCCCCGGCATTGTTGCACTGAAGCAGTTCTCATTCCTCGAAATCTGCTTGGGTCGCAGTCCTGCTGGCTTCGAGTCCTTCTAGAACTTCTTCGGAAGCGCACAAGGACAATGTTCTGGGCTGGGTGTCGGTTAAGCTCCTGGGATCCAAGAGAGGCCTGTCTCTTCCTTCTCGAAGCCGGGACGGTCCTGTTCACTGAAAATATCAGGGGCCTCAAAGAATTACTGCTGCTGCATTTTATCTGCGCCCAACTCCGTTTCCTTCGGTGCCTCAAGGTCTTTGCTTAAATCAGAGGGGGAACTCACAGGAGGTCCTGTTGTAGTCTGAGAGAGTCCAAGATTGCAAACCATGCGCTGGTCCATGCAGAAGTACTTTGCATCTTGGACAAATCTGGAAGGGTGTGTTTCATCACCCCCTTCCTGTCTGTATTCTCTGGGGTGAGCTCTCGACAGAAAGAACAAGCATTAAAAATGCAATAGGTCTCGCCTTTTATTAAGTTAAAGCCATTTGCTTTGCTATGCAATACCATTAGCAAAGCAAATGGCTTTAACTTAATCAAAGGCTAGACCTATTGCATTTTCAATGCTCCTCAGAAGTCTTTTGAGAAAACTATGTCACACAAGAGTACTCATGTACAGCTGTACACAAACACTCAGAATGTAGAAAGGGTATAAGTAAAGGTCTTCATTGCCCCTCACAAAAAACAACAGCAATTAAGAAATACACATCCCTTACAACAATAAACACACCTAATCGCCGAACAACTACAAGTGGACCGCAACGTCACGCGTGGCATCAAAGTCCATCACTGAATATTCAAGTCACCAAAATGCCCTGTTTACACCATTCACTGAGGCCTTTAAGGAAGAGGTCTTGCTGCCTGGAGGAGCTAGAGTGGACAATAGACCTGTGAAGTGAATAACAAAGCGGTGGGGGGGCTGGACCAGATTAGGCTGAGGGTGAACGGCAAATTCAGCTCCTTGCTACCAAGCCCTCCATCCCGCACTCAAAATCCCTCACTCCACATGTGGCAGCTCAGCAAGGCACATTCCATTGGGGGACAGGGTGTGGCATAACCACAGAGCTGCCCACTCTGCCGAGATTGTAATTGGGGAACCACGTTCGGGTCTCGGCGTTGGTTCAATGTTCTACGATTCTGGGCAACTCACTTTATCTCCTGTGGCTACAAAAACAAATGTGTCCTTGTGTAACGGGTGCTCACAAAGCATTCAAATACCTTTGCCTCGAGTTCACGCTATAGAGAAATGTAAAAAATAATGAATATGCTACTTACCAGTATGCATCTGTTCTTGGCATGTAGGGCTGCTGACATTCATATCTGTGCATAGATCGCCGCCTAGTGTTGGGTCCGGATGTTTGCACGTTGTTATCCTGGAAGAGTCTTCGAAGTATCCTTGGATAGGTGACTCCTCCCCTGGACTACAGTGCGCATGGGCATCCTCTCCATCCTCAGATTGTTTTTCGCCATTGTGGCAGTGATGGAGTAGATACAGAAAGTGATGACCATGCTTACAGTAATTCTGAGAGCTGCAGCTGCTACAGGCGCCGGGGAGGAGGGAGGGCGATATGAATGTCAGCAGCCCTACATGCCAAGAACAGATGCATACTGGTAAGTAGCATATTCAGTTCGAGGCATGTTGGCTGCTGAATTCATATCTGTGCATAGAATGTATAGCAGTGCCCTCTATTAGCGGCGGCTACCAGTGCCAGCTGCAGCGGTCTGAAAAAGGGTTTTGAGAACAGCCTGTCCTACAGCTGCCTGCTGTTTTGATTGCACATCTACACAATAGTGTTTGGTAAACGTGTGTGTAGTGGACCAGGTGGCTGCTCTACATATATCATGCAGGGGAATATTTCCTAGAAAAGCCATGGAGGCCCCTAACTTACGTGTTGAGTGGGCTCGTGGGGGAATAGTTAAGGTGCGTTTTGCCTTTTGATAACAAATTTGGATACACTTAACTATCCATCTGGCTATCCCTGCTTTGGAGATGGCGTTACCTTTGTGGTGTGGGGCAAAGGCAACGAACAGTTGTTTTGTCTTCCTAAAGGGTTTGGTCCGGTCGATGTAATACATGAGGGCCCTTTTTACATCTAGTGTGTGGAGTGCCCTTTCCGCGACAGTTTGTGGGTTTTGGAAGAAAACGGGCAGTTCAATAGTTTGATTCATGTGGAACTGCGATATTACCTTGGGCATGAATTTGGGGTTGGTACGTAGTACGACCCTGTTGGCATGAACCTGTATAAATGGCTCTTGAACTGTTAGTGCCTGGAGTTCACTAACTCTTCTTAAAGAAGTGATCGCTACCAGGAAGGCTACTTTCCAGGTGAGGAATTGAATCTCGCATGCGTGGAGAGGTTCAAAGGGTGGACCCATCAGGCGTGTCAGGACCAGGTTGAGGTTCCACATTGGAGCTGGTGGGTGGCTTGGTGGAATAACTCGTTTGAGTCCTTCCAAGAATGCTTTGATGGCAGGCACTCTGAATAGAGAGAGGTGCTGCCTGGTTTGTAGATAGGCTGATATTGCGGTCAAATGGACACGTATAGAGGTGTACGCTAGATTGCATCGGTATAGGTGTAGGAGGTAACAAATGATGTTTTGGATGGATGCGTCCAGCGGGTTAATGTCATTATTACCGCAGTAAATAACAAACCTTTTCCATTTGGCTGCATAGCAAGCTCTTGTAGTGGGTCTTCTGGCCTCCTTGATGATGTCCATACAGTCAGGTGGCAGGTTGAGGGAGCCAAACTCTAGGACTTCAGGAGCCAGATCGCCAGGTTCAGCGGTTGCGGATCTGGGTGCTGAATCTCTCCATGGTTCTGCGTCAAATGCGCGGGTTTGATCCGCAGCCTTTGATGCGGCACCACGGAAAGTTCGAGGAAGGTGGTGTACCATGGCTGGCGTGCCCACGTAGGAGCAACTAGGACGAGTGTCAGGGAGTGTTGTCTGAGTTTGCGAGCCACCAGCGGTATCAACGGTGCTGGGGGAAAAGCGTACGCAAATCTGCCGGACCAGTTCATCCATATCGCATTGCCCTGCGACTGCGGATGTGGGAACCTGGCGGCAAAGCTTTGGCATTTTGCGTTTTCGCTTGTGGCGAACAGGTCTATCTCTGGATGACCCCACTGCTGGAAGTACGGCTGGAGTACTGATGGGTGTAACTCCCACTCGTGCATCTGGTGGCTGTGTCTGCTGAGCAGATCCGCCATTTGGTTGTCCTTGCCGGGGAGGTGTTCTGCCATGAGGAACATGTTCCTCTGAATGGCCCACTTCCACATGCTCTGAGCCAGATGAGACAACTGTGGAGAGTGCGTCCCTCCCTGCTTCTGTATGTAGTACATTGCGGTCATGTTGTCCGTCCGGATCAACACGACCTTGTTGCACAGATGTACTTTGAATGCCTTCATGGCTAGGAAGATTGCCATCAGTTCCAGAAGGTTGATGTGCATTTTCTTCTGTTGTGTCGTCCATAGTCCCTGCACTGTGTAGTGGAGTACATGAGCTCCCCATCCCTGGAGAGACGCGTCTGCTGTCAGTACTATTTGTGGAACAGGCTCCTGGAACGGTCGACCCTTGCAAAGGTTTTGTGGATTCCACCAATGCAGAGAGTTGTATGCCCGACCGCTCACCAACACTAGGTCTTTCAATTGTCCTTGAGCCTGATTCCACTGACGTGCCAAGCACTCCTGAAGCGGGCGCATATGTAGTCTCGCGTGTGGGACTATGAAGATGCAGGAGGCCATCATGCCTATCAACTGCATGAACACTCGCGCCGGAAGGGAGTGTTGAGGTTTGAACTTTGAAATCAGCATTTGCATGCTGTTGATTCTCACCAAATTTGGCTGAGCTGTGGCCGCCAGAGTGTCTATAGTCGCACCTAGGTACTGTTGTACGTGTGCGGGCTGTAGATGGGATTTTGGGTAATTTAGTGAGAACCCCAGACTGTGAAGGAGGTGAATGGTGCGGGACATGTGGCTGGCACATTGCTGGGCTGACTTTGCTTGAACGAGCCAGTCGTCCAGGTAAGGGTAGACGTGTATGTGCTGCCTCCGTAGATGTGCCGCCACAGTAGCTAGGCACTTTGTAAACACCCTTGGTGCCGTTGTCACGCCGAAGGGAAGGACTCTGAATTGGTAGTGCTGCCCTTGAACAGTGAACCTGAGGTATTTTTTGTGTGATGGGTGAATGGGTATGTGGAAATACGCATCCTTGAGGTCAAGTGTGGCCAGAAAGTCTCCCTGCTTGAGCAGCGGGAGGACTTGCTGTAGAGTGAGCATGTGAAAATGCTCGGAAAGAATGCATCTGTTTAGGGGTCTCAGGTCTAATATAGGTCTGAGTGACCCGTCCTTTTTCGGTATTAAAAAGTACAGGGAGTACACCCCCGTACCTTGCTCTTGGACGGGTACGACCTCTATTGCGCCTTTTAGAAGCATACTGTGCACCTCCTGCTGTAAGAGCGTTAAGTGCTCTGAGGACATAGGACGGTTTTTTGGAGGTATTGTGGGTGGAGTGGAGGTTAGTTCTAGACAGTAACCGTATTTGACAATATCTTTGACCCACCTGTCCGTGGTGATGGAGTTCCACGTGGACAGGAACCTTTGTAGCCTTCCCCCGACAGGTGTTATGTGGTCGGGAGGAAGGGAGAGGGCGTCACTGCTTGTTCTTGGGGGAGGACCTGGTGTTGCCGTAGCCGCGTCCTCTGCCCTTTGTACTGGAGCCACGAAATCCACCCCGGGTGTTTTTATCGTAGGTGGTTTGGGTATTGCCTTTGCTGTATGTCTGCTGTGACCCCTGCCCTCTACCTGCTCCCCTATTTCCGGGGCGACGAAAGGAGCTGCTCCGAAAGGACTGAGTCTGGAGAGCCCCCATGGACTTTGCAGTGTCTGTGTCCTTCTTTATTTTCTCAAGGGCCGTGTCAACCTCCGGCCCGAATAAATAGTCGGGGTTGACAGGTTGGTTCAGTATATAATTTTGCACCTCAGGTTTGAACCCGGAGATTCGCAACCAGGCATGTCGTCGCAGCATGACGCTTGTGTTTATGGCCCTGGCCGCCCTATCTGCGGCATCTAGTGCACACTTGATGGAAGCATTTGTGAGTAGCTGTCCCTCTCTGATAAGAATTTCTGCACCTTCTTTGAACTGGTCAGGGAGATGTTGGAGTAGTTGCTCCATTGTATCATAGTGCGCTCTATCGTAGCGAGCGAGGAGCGCTTGAGTGTTGGCTATGCGCCATATGTTGGCAGCCTGTGCGGCAACTCGCTTGCCAGAGGTCTCTAAAACCTTGGACTCTTTGTCCGGGGGAGGAGCGTCACCTGTTGATTGCGAGTGTGCCCTCTTGCGAGCATTCGCAACGACAATGGAGTCAAGAGGTAATTGGCCTCTGATGTAAGTAGGGTCCCCAGGTGCTGATCTGTACTTTTTGTCGATCCTGGGGTTTATCACCCGTGCCCTGGTGGGTTCCTTGAAGATGTCCTTGGCTGGTTTGAGGACTCCTTTCAGCATGGGCAGAGTCTTTACATGCCTTTCCGAGGAAGCAAAAGTGTCCATAAGGAAGTCGTCTTCCACGGTGTCAGAGTGAAGCTGCACGTCATGATTATTTGCAGCACGTTCAATAAGAGCGTTGAACGCTGCAGTGTCCTCTGTCGGAGAGGTTTTCGCTCCATAGAGTTGAGGGTCCTGTGCATCTAGAGGTGCACTGGGGTCTGCAGGGTCGCCCCAAGTTTGATCAGGGTCCTGTTGGTCATCAGGGTCCATGTCTCCGTGGTAAGGGACTTGGTCATCCATATAGTCTGCCAACGCATCCGTGTCGGAGTGTGTGGGAGAGAATGATAGTGGGTCTTGGTAGGGCGAGTCGAAAGATTCGCAAAGCACAGGTTCTGAGTCCACAGGCAGCTTTCTCTTTAGTGGGATCCTGAAAAGGTCCAAGGGTGGCTCTGAAGTTATCCTCCGGTCATGGATAACCATCCTGCCGGTGTTGGCGTCGATGTAACGTGACGGAGACGTCTCAGCAGGTGTAACCGTGGTGTGGGTGACCCGTGTTCTGAGTTGGAACATTTTCGGGATCGTGGATGGCGGCAGGCCAAAAGTTATGTTGGCTGGCGCCGAAGAGGCTGTTTGAGCTTTTAGTGGGCCGGAGCCCGATGTGTCCTGGAGGACCGCTTGGGTTTTGCTGCTTTGTGCTGCAACGGTTCGCGCGTGAAGCGCTTTCGAGGCCTTAGCGCCCACCAGGTTTGTAGAGGCAGCCGTGGACTTTTTCGGCGCCGGTGGATCATCGGGTCGAGGGGCGGAAACGGCCGTCGACGTCTTCGATGCAGGAGGCTTCGGTGTTGCCGTGGAAGCGACGTGAGACGCAGCAGATGATATGACCTTTGGTTTAGGAGTCGATGGCGTCGGCGCCGAGAGCCGAGCAGGTTTGATGGTACCGAGGGCCTTTTTCCGAATGCCGACTCCGGCGTCGGCCGCTTCAAGTTCGGCACCGAAGTCTCGCTTGGTGCGCTCGGTGCCGATGCGTGTCGCTGGCGTCGAAGGTGTGGAAGGCCTCGATCCGACTAGCGCCACTTTCGGTTTCGGTTTCATTTGTACCGGTGCAGCTTTCGGTTTCGGTTTGGTAGAAGGGAAACCAGCCGGTGTAGGTAATAATGGCTGCCGCTGAACGTCCGAGGCCGGGCCCGAGGGCGGGGCCGAAGAACCGCGGGATAGGTCTCGGGTAAGGCCCGAAGGCGATCCCTCGACCGGAGCCATAGACTGTGGCACTGGGCCCTCGTCAGTCTGAACGGGTAGGCCTTGCTCGTCATTGGAGCTACTCTCTTCGGCCCCTAAGGCCTCATCGTCGTCTCCTACCTCGGCGTTGTCTTCATCTCTGCGAAAGAGTGATTCGTCGACGTCGTCCGAACCGGAGTCATGTTCGGAACCCGGATTGGAGGGTAGGACTTCCAACTCCTCGACATCTTCGGCGTTGAAGATGTCTGCCGGGGCCGGTGCCGCGTGCTGCGCTTCGAGTCTCGCCGCTCGACGATTCCGTAGAGTCTTCTTGGAACGGAACCGGGCACAGGCCATGCATGTCGATTTGTCGTGGTCCGGCGACAAGCATTTGTTGCACACCGGGTAGACGTCGATATGGGGATATTTCGCATTGCATACCGGGCACCTCTTGAATGGTGTCCTCGACTCCATCGTCGGTGTCGTCGATGGTCAGGTAAAAAGCGAAAAGTTGTTTCCGAAGTTAGTAAGCTAACAGGTAGGGTCGAAACCGATCGAGTGAACAGTACCGACGCGAACTAAAGGCCTTTTGGCCTCGACTAACTTTTTCCTAACTGGAGTTAAGATAGCACATCCGAACCCAATGGCGGAAAAAAACAATCTGAGGATGGAGAGGATGCCCATGCGCACTGTAGTCCAGGGGAGGAGTCACCTATCCAAGGATACTTCGAAGACTCTTCCAGGACAACAACGTGCAAACATCCGGACCCAACACTAGGCGGCGATCTATGCACAGATATGAATTCAGCAGCCCACATGCCTCGAACATATATGTATATGCTGCTGGCTATGAAGTTATAACTATCTGAAGGTGCACACAGGGCATGGGGACATTCAGGAGCTATACGAAGTAGAAGCCCCAGTTTCCCTCCCCAGCTCGCTGTAATCCCCAACCCATGTTTTAAACCTGCTCTCCAGACTACTGGCCGCTGCTCCTCGCTTGCTTCCTGTCCCATACAGGATCGTATTTCACTTTACGCAGCCACAGCTCCTGGAAGGTTATTGTCCAGAGCCCGTTCCATGGCGAGGCGGGGCTCAGTATCTACAGCCAAGTAGGAGCGTCCAGAGCAGGGGGTGGAGCCATGGGGGAAAATGGAGAACCCCTGGGAGGGCGCTCTGGGAGAGGTGGCCCTGGGAAAGAGGGGTGAAAACTTAAGACGTAAAGAGAGAGACGGGGACAAGGGTCAGACAAGCGACTTCCACACTGATGTAAAGTAGCGCCTGTATTCCTACAATCGATCCAAGGCAGACAGTGAGGAAGTGGGCGAGCCCAGGAAGGTTTGGAGGGCGGGACCAGCAGCAATGTGGAAACAAGCAGCCCGCTGAAATATTGGTGCAAAGGGAGACTCCGGTCAGTGGAATGTCAGGCTGCACACCATGTACGCATACACAGAAGCAACGCGGAGATGGTTGCGCTGCCTGCTGCTTACATGCAAGGTAAACTGACTGCATGCAAGGTAAACTGTCCTCACGTGCAGCAAAAAAACCAAGCTCTCGGCATTGCGCAAAGGCAGCCGCTTGTTTATAATTGCATCGCACTGATGCAATTATAAACAAGCTGCTGCCTTTGCCAAAGCCGAATGAGAACAAAAAAGTGCGTAGCGGCTAATTAGGAGACACTGTCTCCCACCGCCAGTTAAAGGTGCAATCGAGGTGGGCGGGGCCAAAAGCGGACAGGGTGGTAACCAGGAGGGACTAAAAACCCTCCTGGACAATCATAACACCCGGTTTTGCATAATTGGTGACACAAAATGACGTGCACTAAGGCAAAACACAGGCGGAGCAGAAAGCGAGCTTCTGGAAACGTATCGATTCCAAGAAGCTATCTAAATTGAAGTGGACGCCCATGCACACTGTGGACTAATGAAGTCACAGCATATCCGGCGCCTTGAAACTGTAAATTGCAATGTCAGAGTCCAACACTACATGGCAGGAGTATTCAGAGTGTATGTATATACAGCCACACATAAAACAAACATGAAGTTGCACCAGTTGTCCCCTTTAGCCAGTATCGGGAGCATTGGTTGCAGTTGTTACAGTTGGAACTGCCTGCAAATTGCTTGCCAACAATTGTGTTGGTTTTGTTCCACCACTGCAGTGCTTTCGTCAGGTTATAAATTATGACCATTAGATTGTACTAGTTATCCAGTATTGGGATATCTTTTATAGATTCACATGCTTGAATCAAATCATTCCCCGCCTTCGAAGTGGGAGTCAACTTCCACGACGGGAACTGATTCAAGCATGTGAATCTATGAAAGATACCAATACTGGATAACTGCGGTTACATGCAAGTAACTCATTTCTTAGTCATGAACTGTGTCCACTATGTGTAGAGTGAGTCTTGTAATGATTTCATGTGCAATTGTACATGAGGTGTCTGGTGAAGACAAGGCAACTTCATTCTCAATAGTTTAATCACTATTCTCGCAGATTCTGAAAAGCCTACACCCCATGTCTTTCAGAGTTGCCACCAATATCACAGTCTAGATGTCCTCAACAAGAAGTTTCTTCTGTTGGATAGGCACTGGGGTGACTTCTAAAGATTGACTGAAGCCAATAAATGTATAATTTGCATTATGCAGATTGTGCTGTTCCTGCACTGCTGAAATGATTCCCCCTTTGGCAGGCAATCGGGAGTGATTGTTTGAGCCATTTATAGAGTGCTCTGCTAGCCAAGGTATTCCCGACATTAGAAGATTATCAGCTCAAGTAAGACAGAATTTACTAGTAAAGAGAGTAGTATTAAGCAATATATGGCGTAAGTGTAGACCAAGAGTGAATTGACAGTAGAAATTGGTTACAAAGGGTAGACCAGGCGTGTTCGCTAAGGCATACACATTGATATTTAGGTACATTCAAAAGGAACAGTAAAGGACCCGAGATAAAACAGAAGGGCTGAATCTGGCACTATGGTATAAAGGACGAAAAGGATGGGTAGCTCTATAAGCTACGTTCCGAGATTTATAGGCAATCATGGTCTCAACTGAGAGCCAGTGAACAGCGCAAGATGGGTCCTGACCGAGACCGAACTAAAACATCTGCAGCTGCAAAATAAGAATCTTCAGTGGAAATTTACTATACTCAAACCTGATATTGTAGCATGAATTACCAACCCTTTGCCCTCTTTCTGAAGGGTAGATTTTTCTTGAGTTACCAAAATGAGAAAACAAGAGGGTGGTTAGCCTATTCATTACAGGCACCAATACTAGAGAGCTGTCAAAAAACACACTCAGTTTTCTAGCAGTCAGGTGAAATTAGGAGGCGGATGCAAAGTGAGTGTCCACCACATAATAGACCAGACATTCGGGGTTCACTGATAGCAATGATCTTGTATACGTATCAGTGGCCTGTTGATTTAGATATGCCATTACCAATACCAAGAATTTTATTAACACTTTTGGTGCTGCCTTTGTTCAAACACGTACACTCTATATAATGTTCGGCATCAACCACAAAACAAAGGTAATACTAATAGATTCTAGCTTCCAAAGATTCCTGGATGAACCCTTTTTGCCAGGTACCAGTCTGAGTCAGCCATATTGAGTCACTGACACTAGATGGAGTACAGTGGAGTCCCGACTGGCATTACCCAACTTCGCCAAAAGGAACCTCGTGGAGTATAAATAGTGCTGGTGTGTCACAATGCTTTTTCACTTTTCTGCATCTCCACAGACAATGGATCCTGAGCGACTAGTGGTTTTCACTAGTACCTTGTTGACATTTTTGCTGATTTTCATCAAATCTCGTGGCATATAAAATATTTAGTCTTTAAGCACAACCTTCTGAAAGCATATGTCGATTAGTTATCTGCAGAAGGATTGCCTGTGATGCCTTTGTTCCTCACACAAATCACTCACTGGATTCCCGCTGACGCAGGTGTGCCTTAAGGTCATCCATGAGAGAGCAGCCAATCACAAGGTTGCATCTAGGAAAGGGAGGTCTAGCTCCCCTTCTAGAGGAAGGGCACACCTGCAATCTCTCCCTAAATCACTAGCAGTCCATGAGACATAAGAAGCAAAAAAAAAAGCACATACTATCACCTTCTCACCATGGTTAAAAAAAAAAAAAAAAAAAGAATAGTTTCAAGGAGTGCACCGCTTTCTCTTCATTGGAGTCGAATCCTGTCGTAGGGTCTGTCATCAGTGAAAATTCCCACTGTGAGTTTCTCGCTTCAGGAAGATCAGGTTTGACTCGGATGAGGCTCCAGCTCTATTGGATCAGTTGTTCTTAGTCATTTTGCCTAAAAAACGAGCCCACACACCACTTCAGAAGCCGGTCTCCCTGTGCCCTATGGCACCCTCCAGGATGCTTGTTATGGTGGGAAAAGGTGCAGCTAATTAAGGCTAGTACACATCAAATTTGGGAGCAGCCAGAGAATTCAGTCTGCTACCCTCAAGAGAAAAAGTTACCAGAGGCGCTGCCTGTCACCTGGTGACAACCCAACATATAAAACTTACTTGGGTCCGATTCGGACTCCATCCACATGCCTCAATGCATTGGCATCGACAGAGGATTACAAGTTTATTGCAGTGAATCTCTTCCACCCTACGGGACACCAAGTCTCACTTATTAGTGGACCTCCAATAGCTCAATGACCTAGACACATCCTGGAGTGGCTGAATTTTCCACCCTGGAGGAATTTACCTCTGCACAACAACTTTTGTTTTCCACGTGTGTCAAAAAACCTGCTGTAACTTTGTACATCACCATGTACTTTCCAGAGGTAAAGAACTGTAGCTCCCTTTACAGACATTTTATCATGGAAACATGTTTAAAGTATCTTGGCTGTTAATGAGGCTCTGATCAATCTAGTATCAAGACATGGGACAAATGGTGAGAGGATGTAGCCTTACGGCTAGAGCGGTCAACGTCGAAGCTGGAGAACCCGGTTCGAGTCTCGGCAACGACGCTAAACATCCTGCGATTTTGGGCAAATCACGTAATCACCCCATGCCTAACAAAAAGGAATGTGTCCTTCTGTAACGGAACTGGGGCTATAGAAAGCGCTCCGCTAACCGATGTCTCGGGTCTAGCTCGAGTTATATAAAACAAAAAAAACAAAAAAAGAGAGAAAGATAAAAAAGTGGCAGTGCAAGCCAATGGTTTCAGAGGATGCTACTTCAAAATTCAGCCCCCACCCACTCAAAAATACCTTGCTCGTCCTCCTGGAGAGCTCGACAGTGAAGGACTGCTGCCATGGCACCATTTTTTTCTTCCGGGATTTTATATAGCACAAATTTGACCCAAAGGTATCAGAGCACTTTACATGAGCAGCAGTTGTGTTACACAAGGACACATTCATTTTTGTTAGACACAGGGATATTAAGTGATTTGCCCAGAATCACAGGATGTTTAATGTCAATGCTGAGACTCGAACTTGGCTCTCCAGATTTGAGATTGGCAGCCCTAGCAGTTAGGCCACACCCTCTACCATTGCCTTGGTACCTTCCGACAAAGCATTTGGACTGGTCGGGCAGGAAAATATTCACCTCTGGTAGCCTTAAACGTGGCCTGGCTCGTCGCAAGACAGTCACGCTCTTTATGAAAAATTGCAAGTCTGGCTGTGCCTGGTTTGGCTGAACAAATGGGTGTATCTTTTTAAATATATGAATGGCGCCAAACAACGCAGATGGAGGTAGGACATGGTACACCGTTTTGCTCTGCATGCCTTGTAGTGGCTCTACATAAACACCTGTGGATGCGGATAGGTGACATTTAATTGGATGGAAAATCTCAGCTCTTGCACGGTGTAGGAAAATGCCCCTTTATACATGGTTAACCCCCCCCCTCCTATACACACACTTTTGCCCGACAGCTGATACATTTTGACGATGTGCCCTGGGTCTCTGCCAATGAGGTTCCCAGGGCCTGTGTTCTTTCTCAAAACTGCACCTTTGTACTCACAATTTGCACATCTCTGGCAACAGGTAAGCCCCTTGTAAAAGGTACCATGGGTACCAAAGGCACTGTAACCAGGGAAGGCCTCTAAGGCCTGCAGCACCTCTTGTGCCACCCTTAGGGAACATCAACCCTAACACCCACACACTGCCATTGCATGGTGTGTATTTTGGTGCAGAGGAAAATTAAGAGTTGACAAGGCACTGCCTTGGGCATAGGTTAGTCCCCCCTCTAGCAGGGAAGCAGTTGCATGAGAACTGTGCCCCTACAGTGTCCAAGTCCATTTGTAGACATTGTAAGTGCAGTAAAGCTATAAAGAGTAAATGGTCTGGGGTTGGTCATTACGAACTACACAGCTCCGTAATGGCTTCACTAAAACCTGGGAAGTTTGGTAGCAAACCTCGCTGCACAATAAACCCACAGTGATGCCAGTGTGGGATTTAATGTAAAATGCACTCAGAGGGCATCTTATAGATGCCCCCTAAAGAACGACAAGCCCGGATGTGGTTTCTGAATGGCTGCACACCATTTGCCATCTCCACCAGACAGGTTTCTGCACCCACCTTGGTAGAGAGCCTCAACTCTGGGTCTAGAAACAAAGCACATCTGGGTCAAAGGTGTTATGCCTTCTCCCCAGGATCAGATGGGTCCACAAAAGGGGAAGCTTCAAAGGCCTCCCTCCTTTGTAAGCTGTCCCTGCCTTTTGCTGCCCCCAGCAACTGGCTCCTACTGGTCATCGGGAACGAATACTTCCTGTCGGTGTAGTTTTGCAGCTTGAACACTTTCTGGGTTCACTATGCTGTGCATTATTCCGCGGTCTAGTGGTTGGGTCCGGAATCGTAGTATTTTTTCTCTTTTTTTTCCCCGTGGCCCAGGTGGGCGTCGACGTCCCACCATTTGGTGTCCTCCCGTGACATCAGCGCGCTTCCTCCGGAAGCTCCCACCTTTGGGCGCCATCTTCGGATTCTCTTTTTTTCTGGTCTTGTGCTATTCTCATTTTTCCTCTTTTTCTCCCAAAGTCTTTCCATTTTTAATCCCTTTCCTCCTGTCTCATCTTTCTGGCGGAGGTGGGTGGGTTCGCTAGTGAATCCAGAAAGTCTTCAAGCAGCAAAACTACACCGACAGGTAAGAAACTATTCGTTTTGCAGCGTGAATCTTTCTGGATTCACTATGCTGTGCATAGACTTTGTAGCGGTTTGCTATGTTTGTGGCGGCTGGGTGGAAGATGAGTGTTGGTTGTTGAATATATGTTGAAGCACGTTTTGTCCTACTTGTGCTTCCTTGTTCATCTGTATATCCACGCAGTAGTGCTTAGTGAACGTGTGCACTGAAGTCCATGTTGCCGCCAGGCAAATGTCTTGGATGGGTGTGTTTGCCAGGACAGCTATTGTTGCTCCCTTTTTTCTGGTAGAGTGAGCTTGCGCAGCTCCTTGTAGTTCTCGGCCTGCCTGCTTGTGGCAGAATTGGATTGTCGGTGCGATCCATCGTGTGATGGTGTTTTTAGTTACCGGTCTTCCCAAGAAACTGCTTGCGAAAGACACAAAGAATTGTTTTGCAGCGTAAATCTTTCTGGATTCACTGTGCTGTGCAGTATTCCGCGATCTTGTGGTTGGGTCCGGATTCGTAGTCTTTTCTTTGTTTTTTTTTTTGTTGTAGCCCAGGTGGGCGGCGACGACCCACCATTTGGTGCACCTCCCGTGACGTCGTCGTGCTTCCTACGGAAGTCCCACCTTTGGGGCGCCATCTTCAGATTCCTTTTTCCGCCGTTGGGTCTGGATCGTCATAGGGAAGCTCCAGAATTACAATCGAAGGAAGAAGAAAGAAAAGCGAGTTTCGTCGATAACTACTACGAAGAATCACAGGAAAGGAATAGATTACATCAGGAGCGCGAAGAAAGGAAGTTTTGCGCCTTTTTCTTCGACGCCCTTGGAGAATGCGCACTCAGAGGCCCTGAGCGCAATGGACAAGACGCCATTCAAGTTCTGCCCTAACTGCCACCACAAGTTCGCGCAGAAGGACCAGCATCTGGTCTGCAACCTCTGCCTACCGGTCGACCATCAGAGTAAGGACTGCAACGCCTGCTCAGCCTTCGCACCGAAGACGCTCCGAGTGAGAGATCGGCAGAGAAGAGCCAACGCCAGCATGGATGGCAAGGGTAAGGCCCCGTCGCTCTACGATCTGGGCCTATCCACGGACGATGAGGACAACGTCGCCGAGGGAACCGAAAGCTTCACGGTCGTAGAGACCGACAAGAAAAATGAAGACGAGGTAAGAGAATCGTCGAGCTCAAAACAGAAAATACCTCGAAAACCCGAGGGTGACTCGAGAAAATCAGAGTCAAAGTCCACGAAGGGAGCCCCGGCGCCGAAAAGTTCGACGACCAAGGGGGGAACCATGGACAAGAGGCCGAGCGGATCCTTCGAAAAGGACTCCCTGGTGCCGAAAGACAAGGATCGTCGAAGTCGACCCATGAGACGGGATGCTCGACGCAGAAAGAGCGGTCGACGTCGACGCAAGTTCAGTCGAAAAGGCCCGCGGTCGACGCCGAAAGCATCTCCGAGATGGAGAAAAAGAAGAGGCGGCTCGAGGCCGAAATGGATAACATCCTTCAAAGGAAGAAGGAGTTCGATGCCAAGATGAAGGAATTCAAGATTCCAACGGCTCCACTGACGAACGTCGTCGAAATCGAGGACGAATTCGACACCGAGGGGCTGACAAGAGATGTCGAAGAGGAAGACGAGACATATTATGAAGGCGAAGCCGAGGAAGAAGACCAGCAGTCGTTCTACAGCTCGGCGCCATCTATCAGCCACGACATCCAATGGCAGGATCTCGACACCGAAAACCTGGAGGAGCCCGTAGACACGTACCCTTCGAGGCCTTCGCCACCCGAAGACATCGGGGTGTACAACATGGTGGTCAGGAGCGCAGCGACAGCCTTCGGCGTCAAACTCGACGAAGAGAGGCCAAAAGCAGACTTCCTCCTCGAGACACTGCTCCCCATCCAGATGAGGAGCCAATTCCTCCCCATGCTACAAAGTGTGATGAATCAGGGGAGGGAAGCCTTCAAGGAACCAGCGACCTGCCGTTCGATCACGCCCAGGACGGAGAAGAAGTATAAGCACTCTTCTCTGGACACCCCTTACATCAAGGGTAGCATCACCGCCGACTCCATCATAGCTTCCACGGCCAGGAGAAGGGCCAACGTACCAGCAACTTCGGGGCCACCACCTGATAAAGAAAGCAGGAGGATAGACCTCACAGGAAGAAAGGTCGAGAGGAACGCCGCAATGCACTGGCGCATGGCGAATTCCAATGCACTTCTCAATAGGCACCAGTACCAGCACTGGGACGAGATGGGGGAGCTAGTAAAGCACCTCCCCGAAGAATACCGCCAGAGAGCCTCGCACCTGGTAGACGAAGGTAAAAACATCGCCAACTCTTGTATAAAGACGGCGTTGGACGGGGCAGAGACTTCAGCAAGACTAATGGCCATAGGGGTCACCGAGAGAAGGCATGCATGGCTAAGAATCTCGGGATTCAAACCGGAGGTGCAGAACAACATCCTTAGCACCCCCTTCAACGGAGAGACACTGTTCGGAGCAACAGTAGACGAGAAACTCACCCAGCTGAAAAAAGAAAACGAAACGGCGAGGTCCATGGGGGCCCTACAGCTGAGGGGAATGAGGCGAGGCAATCCCTCAAGGAGACCCTACGGTAGGGGAGGAAGCCAGCAGGGGGCGTCGCACCAGACGTTCCAGCAGGGTCAGCAGGGTGATGGTCACGGACAACAAGGTCAACAGAAGCAAAACTGGCAGTACCAACCTCGGGGCCAGTCCTTTTGCGGGAGAGGGAACGGACGTGGCCAGAGGAGGAGAGGGGGTGACCAGCCCTCATCAAAGTGACTCAGCACGCAAGAGGACGCCTACCCTCGACATGCCCCCAAGGGTGAGGCGCAGTACAGTAACATCAGGGGGGAGAGAAGATTCGAAAGCCTACGAGCATACAACACCAGTAGGCGGAAGACTGAGGTTCTACCTTCAGGAGTGGCGGCGTATAACCACAGACCAGTGGATACTGAACGTCATGCAGTACGGATACTGCGTGGATTTGGAGAAAAGACCTCCAAACAGAAGACCAAAGGGAAGGCAGAGATCGGCTCAAGAACTGGCCCTACTCAGAAAAGAAACACGGAAACTTCTAGAAAAGAGAGCCATAGAGGCAGTGCCGTTCAGAGAACGCAACAAGGGGGTCTACTCAAACTACTTCGTGGTCCCGAAAGTAGACGGAAACCTCAGACCCATCCTGGACCTGCGTTACCTAAACAAGTTCATCAGAACGCAGAAGTTCAAAATGACTTCGCTGCAGGAGGTACTGCCCCAAATAAGAGACGGGGACTTCATGGTCACCGTGGACCTTAAGGATGCCTACCTGCACATCCCAATAAACAGAAGACACAAGGGCCTTCTAAGGTTCAACATCGACCAGGAACACTACCAGTTCACAACCCTGGCCTTCGGATTAAAATCGGCGCCAAGGGTCTTTACAAAATGCCTGTCGGCGGTCGCGACCCACCTACGAAGGCAGGGAATCCATGTCTACCCCTACTTAGACGACTGGCTGATCAAGGCAAACTCACGCGAGGAGTGCGAGAGGCACGCAAAACGCGCAACAGACACTCTGACGAACCTGAGGTTCTCGATTCACTGGGGGAAGTCATCGCTGGAACCGGAGCAGGTGAAGATTTTCCTGGGGGCAAAGATCAACTCCCTGAACAGCACAGTGGTGCCCAGCGACAGGAGGACAGATGCCCTACTGAAGGAGACGCAGCTCTACCGGAAGGGGCAAGCTCTGACAGTGAGGTCAGTGAGCAAGATGATGGGGATGATGGCGTCGTATATCCAGCTGGTGCCGAATGTACGCCTGCACATGAGACCATTCCAGGAATGGCTACAACAGCAATGGTCACAAGCAAATGGAAGTTGGGAGGATCTAGTGGTTGTTACGCACGCAGTGCAGGAGGAGATGACTTGGTGGAACAGAGACAACATGACAGCAGGGAGAAGCCTGACACCACCAAACCCAACAATGACCATTACCACGGACGCATCGCAAAAGGGATGGGGAGCGCACATGGACAACCTCAGAGTGAGGGGTCTGTGGGCTCCAGCAGATGCAGTACGCCATATCAATTACCTCGAATTGAAAACCATCCTGCTAGCCCTGAAGGCATTCCAGAGGCACCTGTACAACCAGAGGGTGTTGGTTCAAACAGACAACACCACGGCAATGTTCTACATCAACAAGCAGGGGGGGACACAGTCGTTCCCTCTCTCCTCTCTGGCACAGGAGATTTGGAGATGGGCCATACCTCTCAGGATAGATCTACTGGCAATTCACCTTCCAGGGAAGGACAATGTGGAGGCAGACTGGCTAAGCAGGCAGACCTCGGCATCACACGAGTGGGAGCTCAATGGCCAGGAAACGGAGAACATTTTCCAGAGATGGGGAACTCCCACAATAGACCTGTTTGCAACACGCCAAAATGCAAAATGCCAAAGCTTCGCGTCCAGGCAACCAGATCAGCAATCCCAAGGAAATGCCCTATGGATAAGCTGGTCGAGGACATTTGCCTACGCCTTTCCACCGATACCCCTGTTGCACAGAGTGCTCGAGAAGTGCAGAACCAGCAACATGACTCTGATCCTAGTGGCTCCGCAGTGGGCAAGGCAGACATGGTTCTCACAAATTCAAGAAATGGCACAGGGCCCCACAGGTTCGAGAGAAGAAGGGACCTGCTCTCCATGCAAAACGGAGAGGTCCTACTTCCGGAACCAGAGAGCCTCAACCTGGCGGCATGGCTCCTGAGGACCTAGAGTTCGCCCACCTTAAATTGCCTCCTAGCACTATGCGGGTGCTGCGGGAGGCAAGGAAACCAACTACACGAAAATGCTACAGCGCCAAATGGAAGAGATTTACTGTGTGGTGCAGGAAGAAGGGCCTGCAAAACAGAATGACTAGAGACTCAACCGTACTGAGGTACCTCACACACCTTCTAAAAAGAGTAACCTCTGCTCGAGCTCCCTAAGGGTACACCTAGCGGCGATCGTAGCCTACACCAGAGGTGAGAAGGGTGGAAGTTTCTTCACTTCGCAGGTTGTGAGGAGATTCATGGAAGGAGCCAAAAGAATTGCCCCTCCTAAACGGTTGCCGCCGCCGGCATGGAACCTCAACGTGGTACTGACGGAGCTCATGAAGGCACCGTTTGAACCCATTCACAAGGCCACGCTGCAAATGTTGACGATGAAAACGGCCTTTCTGGTGGCCATAACCTCACTACGCAGGGTGAGCGAGCTTCAAGCGCTAACGCTACAGGAACCCTACATTCAGATTCACAAGGACAGGATAGTCCTGAGAACAGACCCACACTTCATGCCCAAGGTGGTGTCGGCGTTCCACATGAACCAGAGTATCCAGATACAGAGTTTCTTCCAAAACCCTACTTCAAACACAGAAAGGGCTCTGCACACCCTCGACGCTAGAAGAGCGGTGATGCACTACATTGAGAGAACGAAGGAACTCAGGAAATCAAAGCAGTTGTTTGTGTCCTTTGCTACTAGCTTCATGGGTAGACCAGTGACTAAGGGCACCATCGCTAGATGGATTGCACTCACTATTCAATTCTGCCACAAACAGACTGGACAGGAGCTAGCAGAGGGACCTCAGGCTCACTCCACAAGGAAGAAGGGGGCCACCGTTGCCTTCCTGGCGAACACGCCCATTCAGGACATATGTCTAGCGGCAACTTGGGCATCTATGCACACGTTCACAAAACACTACTGCGTGGACATTCAGATGAACAAGGAAGCACAGGTCGGACAGAAGGTGCTTCAACACATTTTCAACGACCAACGCTCATCTACCACCCAGCCACCACAAAATTAGGAAAACTGCTACAAAGTCTATGCACAGCATAGTGAATCCAGAAAGATTCACGCTGCAAAACGAATAGTTTCTTACCTGTCGGTGTAGTTTTGCAGCTTGAAGATCTTTCTGGATTCACTAGCGAACCCACCCACCTCCGCCAGGAAGATGAGGCTGGAGGAAGAGGGGGTAAAAGGGAAAAAATCAGAAGGAATGAAAACGTACAGAAAAATGAACAATAAGGATTAATCAATCGCCTAGGGTTAAAAAAAAAAAAAAAAGAGAAAGGAAAAAAGAACCCGAAGATGGCGCCCCAAAGGTGGGACTTCCGCAGGAAGCACGACGACGTCACGGGAGGTGCACCAAATGGTGGGTCGTCGCCGCCCACCTGGGCTACAAAAAAAAAAAAAAAAAAAAACACAAAGAAAAGACTACGAATCCGGACCCAACCACAAGATCGCGGAATAATGCACAGCATAGTGAATCCAGAAAGATCTTCAAGCTGCAAAACTACACCGACAGGTAAGAAACTATTCGTTTCGTCTTCCTGCAATCTTTAGTCCTTTCAATGTAATGCATCACTGCTCTCCTAGCGTCCAGAGTGTGCAGTGCCCTCTCTGCGCTTGTGGATGGTTTTTGGAAGAAGGGATATACTACTTACCAGTATGCATCTGTTCTTTTGCATAGATCGCCATCTGGTGTTGGGCCCGGATGTTTGCAGTTGTTTTTCCTCTTGGAAAGTCTTTGGAAGTCACGAGGTCGGTGACTCCTCCTTTGGATGGTATTGCGCATGGCCTTCGGCTCCATCCTCAGATTGTTTTTCGCCAGCAGGGAAAGATGGAGCGTAGTAATAACAGTGAAGAAACCCATGTGTGTATCTAAATAAGATAAACTGGAACAGATTCAGGTAGCCGGGGAGGCGGGTGGGCGTGTGTAGATCTGCAGCTCTACATGCCAAGAATAGATGCATACTGGTAAGTAGCACATTCTGTTCGAGGCATATGAGCTGCAGATTACACACTTTTGCATAGACTATATAGCAGTTCCCAACCTTAGCCGCGACCACGGGTATCTGTTGCAGTGGTTTGAAATAATGTTTTGAGTACAGCCTGGCCCACACTAGCTCGTTGCTTAGTTTGCACATCTACACAATAGTGTTTAGTGAAAGTGTGCGGTGTTGACCATGTAGCTGCTTTGCAGATATCATCTAATGGGATGTTCCCTAAAAATGCCATGGAAGCCCCTATCTTTCGTGTAGAAAGGGCTTTAGGGGGAACGGATAGCGTTAGTTTTGCCTTGTGGTAGCAAATCTGAATGCATTTTACAATCCACCTAGCTATCCCTGATTTTGAGATGGGGTTGCCCTTGTGTGGTGGAGAGAAAGAGACAAACAGTTGTTTGGTCTTGCGGAAAGGTTGTGTTCTCTCGATGTAGTAGAGTAAGGCTCGTTTGACATCTAGTGTGTGCAGAGCCCTTTTTGCAACGGTCTGTGGTTGCGAGAAAAATACTGGTAGTTCTACAGATTGGTTTAGGTGAAAAGGGGAAATGACTTTAGGTAGGAATTTTGGGTTGGTACGGAGAACAACTTTGTTATGGTGCATTTGAAGAAAAGGTTCTTGTATGGTAAGTGCTTGTATCTCACTGACCCTTCTAAGGGAAGTGATGGCTACAAGAAAAGCTGTTTTCCATGTTAGGAATTGTAGTTCGCATTTGTGTAAAGGTTCGAAGGGAGGCCCCATTAGCCTTGTGAGAACAATATTTAAGTTCCACTAGGGTGATACTCTGGGGGGAATTATTCTTTTTAGGCCTTCCATGAAGGCTTTAATGGCAGATACTCTAAAGAGTGAAAGATGTTGCCTGTTTTGTAAGTAAGCTGCAATTGCTGCGAGGTGTAGTCTAATGGACGTATAGGCTAGATTACACCTTTGTAGGTGAAGTAAGTAGCCTATGATGTGTCGAATGGACACGTCCAGGGGATTGATGGTGTTGTTATGGCAATAAACAACAAATCGTTTCCACTTGGCAGCGTAGCACCCTCTAGTGGTAGGTCGTCTAGCTTCTCTGATGACGTTCATACAGTCAGGGGGAAGATTTAAGTACCCAAATTCTAGGATTTCAGGAGCCAGAGCGCAAGGTTGAGCTGAGCTGGGTCCGGGTGTCTGATCTCTCCATGGTTCTGGGTTAGGAGGCATGGTGAGAGGTGTAGTTTTTGATGTGGTACTACAGAGACTTCCAGCAGCATGGTGTACCACGGTTGTCTGGCCCACGTTGGAGCGACTAGGATTAGTGTGAGGGAGTGTTGTAGTTTGCGCACCACTAATGGAATGAGTGGGAGAGGCGGAAAATCGTACGCAAATTTGCCTGACCAGTTCATCCATATCGAATTTCCCTTGGACAATGGATGTGGGTATCTGGCGGCGAAGCTTGGGCAGTTTGTGTTTTCGTGGGTGGCAAAGAGGTCTATCTGTGGATGCCCCCACATTTGAAAGTACGGGTGAAGAACTTGCGGGTGAAGCTCCCACTCGTGGATCTGTTGTGTCTGCCTGCTGAGCAGATCTGCCACTGTATTTTGGACTCCTGTGACATGCAGAGCGAGGAGAAAGATTTTCTGGGGTATTGCCCATCTCTATATGCTCTGTGCTAGTTGAGAGAGCTGTGGAGAGTGTGTGCCGCCTTGTTTTTGTATATAATACATGGCCGTCATGTTGTCTGTGCGAATGAGGACTGCCTTGCCTGATATCTGTGTTTGAAAAGATTTTAGGGCTAAAAAGATTGCTAGTAACTCCAGATGGTTGATATGGAGTAACTTTTGTTGAGGCGTCCATGTGCCCTGCAAGGTGAGGTGTAATAGGTGAGCTCCCCAGCCGGAGAGCGATGCGTCCGTTGTTAGTATTATCTGGGGAACCGGGTCCAGGAACGGTCGACCTTTGGAAAGGTTTGTGGTGTTCCACCACTGCAGAGAGCGATGGGTGCGACCGTCTACCAACACCAGATCTGTCAGTTGACCTTGGGCCTGGTTCCATTGGCGCGCTAAGCACTCTTGGAGAGGACGCATCTGGAGTCTTGCGTGGGGCACTATGAAAATGCAAGAAGCCATCATCCCTATTAGTTGCATGAACACTCGTGCTGGAAGGGAGTGTTGAAGTATGAATTTTTGTCGCAAAGCTTGAATGCTTGCAATCCTGGCCGGATTGGGGCAGGCTATCGCTTTTGAGGTGTCTATGGTGGCACCGAGGTATTGTTTTATGTGGGATGGTTGTAGCTGGGACTTTTGGTGGTTCACTGTGAAGCCTAGTTGGTGAAGTAGTTAGATTGTGGTGGCGGTGTGTTGTACACACTGATTGTATGAAGTGGCTTTTATTAGCCAATCGTCTAGGTATGGGAAGACGTGAATGTGCTGTCTTCTCAAGTGTGCCGCCACCACCGCCGGGCACTTGGTGAATACCCGTGGTGCTGTTGTGTCTCCGAACGGGAGCACTTTGAATTGGTAGTGTTGTCCGTCCACTACAAATCTGAGGTACTTTCTGTGAGCATGGTGCACTGGAATGTGGAAGTATGCGTCTTTCAAGTCCAGTGTGGTGAGGAAGTTATTTTGGGAGAGGAGCGGAAGTACCTGCTGAAGCGTTACCATGTGAAAATGAGTCATTGGGTAGGAGGTGTGGCAGAACGGGCGTTGTTTGTTTTGCCTCTGCCCTTGCTGTTACCCCTGTAGCCGCCGCTTTTGTAAAGGTGGTCTGAGTAGGGGATTTGTATGATGTGGAGGCTGTGTCCGAGGAGTAGCCTCTGGATGTACTCCGAAAGGAGGAGCGGCGAAAGGAGCGTCTGGGCGGGTGAGATTGTAAGGCCCCAATGGATTTTGCGGTATCCGTGTCTTTAATTTTTTCTAAGGCCTCATCCACCTTTGGCCCAAATAGATGTTCCTGGTCAAAGGGATGGTTAAGGATGGAGGCTTGTACTTCTGGTTTAAAACCAGATACCCTTAGCTAAGCATGGCGACGGAGAAGGACGCTGGTGTTGATGGCCCTGGAGGCTGTGTCTGCTGCATCTAGGGCACAACGTATGGAGGTATTCGTGATTGTTTTACCCTCTTGAATTAACTCGTTGGCCCTAGCTTTATATTTTTCAGGGAGATGGTGCATTATGCTTTCTAATTTGTCATAATGAGCCCTGTCATATCTGGCCAGTAGTGCCTGGGTGTTTGCTATACGCCATATGTTGGCCGCCTGGGATGCTGTGAGTTTGCTTGATGCATCTAGTAGTTTCGATTCTTTGTCAGGTGGCGGTGCATCACCCGACGCTTGTGAATTTGACCTCTTACGTGCCGTAGATACTACTAATGAGTCTAGTGGCGCTGGTCCCCTGATGTAGGAGGGATCTGAGGGAGCAGGTTTGTATTTTTTTTCAGTACGTGGGTTAATGACCCTGGCTCTAACTGGGTGCTTAAAAACTTCTGTCGCATGCTTTACCACCCCTTTGAGCATGGGCAGTATGGAGGTGGACCTATGTGAGGTATAAAATGTGTCTAGGAGGAAATCTTCCTCCACGGGGTCAGTATGTAAGTCCACCCCGTGATAATGTGCCGCCCTTTGCAGAAGATGGTTGAACCCTAATGAATCTTCTGGTAGAGATGGTCTAGAAGGGTAAGGAATATGCTACTTACCAGTATGCATCTGTTCTTGGCATGTAGAGCTGCAGAGTTGTACACTTAGCATAGGTCGCCATCTGGTGTTGGGCCCGGATGTTTGCAGTTTGTTTTTCTTCTTGGACCGTGCTTGGAAGTCACGAGTTTGGTGACTCCTCCTTCGGTCCGTACTGCGCATGGGCTTCGGCTCCATCCTCAGATTGTTTTTCGCCAACAGGGAAATGATGGAGCGTAGTAATAACAGTGAGAAACCCATGTGTGTTGTATCTAAATAAGATGGACTGGAACGGATACAGGTAGCCGGGGAGGCGGGTGGGCGTGTACAACTCTGCAGCTCTACATGCCAAGAACAGATGCATACTGGTAAGTAGCATATTCCGTTCGAGGCATATGAGCTGCAGATTGTACACTTAGCATAGATTATATAGCAGTACCCAACCTTAGCGGCGACCACCGGTATCCGTTGCAGCTGTTTGAAAGAGTGTTTTTAGTACAGCCTGGCCCACCCTAGCTTGCTGCTGGGAATGCACATCTACACAGTAGTGTTTTGTGAATGTGTGCGGTGTAGACCATGTGGCTGCCTTGCATATGTCATCTAAGGGTATATTCCCTAGAAAAGCCATAGAAGCCCCTAACTTTCTTGTAGAGTGGGCTTTAGGGGGAACAGATAATGTTCTCTTTGCCCTCTGATAGCAAATTTGTATGCATTTTACAATCCACCTAGCTATCCCTGATTTTGAGATGGGGTTGCCTTTATGTGGTGGAGAAAAGGAAACGAACAACTGTTTGGTCTTCCTGAAGGGTTGCGTTCTTTGTATGTAATATAGCAACGCTCTTTTCACATCTAGTGTGTGTAAGGCCCTTTCCGCAACAGATTGGGGTTGCGAAAAGAAGACAGGTAATTCCACTGATTGATTGAGGTGGAAGGGGGTAATGACTTTGGGCAGGAACTTCGGATTAGTTCGAAGTATGACCTTGCTGTGATGCATTTGTATGTAAGGTTCCTGTATGGTGAACGCTTGTATTTCACCAACCCTTCTAAGGGAAGTGATAGCTACAAGGAAAGCTGTTTTCCAGGTGAGAAATTGTAGCTCACATTTGTGCATTGGTTCGAAGGGCGGACCCATTAGTCGTGTAAGGACCAAATTTAGATTCCATACAGGGGAGGGTGGTGCCCTGGGAGGAATTACTCGTTTAAGGCCTTCCATGAAGGCTTTAATAGCGGGCACTCTGAAGAGTGACAAATGCTGTCTGTTTTGTAGATAGGCAGCGATCGCTGCTAGGTGTAGGCGTATGGATGAATACGCTAGGTTACACCTGTGAAGATGGAGCAGATAGCATATGATGTGTTGTATGGATGCATCTAGAGGGTTGATTGTATTGTTACGGCAGTACATTACAAATCTTTTCCACTTTGCGGCATAGCATGCTCTAGTGGTAGGACGTCTGGCTTCCATGATGATGTTCATGCAATCAGGGGGAAGGTTAAGGTACCCGAATTCTAAGATTTCAGGAGCCAGATCGCCAGGTTGAGCTGAGCTGGGTCCGGGTGCCTGATTTCTCCATGGTTCTGGGTTAGGAGGCATGGGGAAAGGTGCAGTTTTTGATGTGGTACCACTGATAGTTGTAGTAGCGTGGTGTACCACGGCTGTCTGGCCCACGTCGGAGCTACCAGAATGAGTGTGAGGGAGTGCTGTTGTAGTTTCCTGACCACTAATGGAATTAGTGGGAGAGGTGGAAAGGCGTATGCAAATCTGCCTGACCAGTTCATCCATATCGCATTGCCCTTGGACAATGGGTGTGGGTATCTGGCGGCGAAGCTTGGGCATTTTTTGTTTTCGTGGGTGGCGAAGAGGTCTATTTGAGGATGCCCCCACTGTTGGAAGAATGGGTGAAGAACTTGTGGATGCAGTTCCCATTCGTGTAGTTGTTGAGTCTGTCTGCTGAGCAGATCTGCTATGGTGTTTTGTACGCCTGGAACATGTTGTGCCAGGAGAAAAATGTTTTGGGGAATTGCCCATCTCCATATGCTCTGGGCTAAGCGGGAGAGCTGGGGAGAGTGTGTCCCCCCCTGTTTCTGTATATAATACATCGCAGTCATGTTGTCTGTGCGAATGAGGACTGCTTTGCCTGAAATCTGCTTTTGGAAAGATTTTAGGGCTAGAAAGATCGCCAAAAGCTCCAGATGGTTGATGTGGAGCGTTTTTTGCTGTGGCGTCCATAGACCTTGCATTGTGAGGTGTAAGAGGTGCGCTCCCCAGCCGGAGAGCGATGCGTCCGCTGTTAGAGTCACTTGGGGAACCGGGTCCAGGAACGGCCGTCCCTTGGAAAGGTTTGTGGTGTTCCACCACTGCAGAGAGTGATGTGTGCGGCCGTCCACCAACACCAGATCCGTTAGCTGACCCTGGGCCTGGTTCCACTGTTGTGCTAGGCACTCCTGAAGTGGACGCATGTGGAGTCTTGCATGGGGCACTATGAAGATGCAAGACGCCATCATCCCTATGAGCTTCATAAACACTCTTGCTGGTAGAGAGTGTTGAGGAAGGAATATTTTGCGTAAGGCTAGAATGCTTGTGATTCTGGCTGGGTTTGGATAGGCAATACCTTTTGAGGTGTCTATGGTGGCCCCGAGATATTGCTTTGTGTGAGATGGTATGAGGTGGGACTTTTGGTAGTTCACCGTGAAGCCTAGCTGATGAAGCAGTTGGATGGTGCTGTTTGTATGTTGCACGCATTGGTGGTAGGACGCGGCTTTTATGAGCCAGTCGTCTAAGTAAGGGAAGACGTGAACATGTTGACGTCTGAGGTGTGCTGCTACTACTGCTAGGCATTTGGTAAACACCCGTGGTGCAGTGGTGACCCCGAAGGGGAGAACCTTGAATTGGTAATGTTGCCCGTCCACCACGAACCTGAGGTATTTTCTGTGAGAGGGGTGTATTGGAATGTGAAAGTACGCGTCTTTCAGATCCAGTGTTGTGAGAAAGTCTCCCTGGCAGAGGAGTGGGAGGACTTGTTGTAAGGTGACCATGTGAAAGTGGTCTGAATGTATGTAGGCATTTAGAGGCCGGAGATCCAGAATGGGTCTGAGGGTCTCGTCTTTCTTTGGGATTAAGAAATATAGGGAGTAGACCCCTAGATTTCGTTGATTGTCGGGTACCTGCTCTATGGCGTGTTTCTGGAGGAGCGAGAGTACCTCTTGTTTGAGCAGTGTGGAATGCTCTTGGGACATTGGACGGTGCCTTGGTGGGATATTGGGTGGGGTAGATGTTAGCTCGAGGCAGTACCCTGACCGAATGATTTGGGTCACCCATTTGTCCGATGTTATGGACTCCCATACGTGGATAAAATCTTGTAGTCTGCCCCCGACCGGAGTGGAATGGTCTGGGGGGAGGGAAGGGGAGTCATTGTGCGGGTGGGGTGGCAGAACGGGTATTGTTGGTTTTGCCCCTGCCCTTATTGTTGTTGCCTCTGTAGCCACCTCTTTGGTTGCCCTTTGAAAAGGTATTTTGAGGAGGGGATTTGTAGGAGGTAGAGGCATTATCGGTGGAGGAGCCTCTACCTGTGCCACGAAAGGACGAGCGTCGAAAGGAACGCTTAGAGGCTTGGGTCTGGAGCGCTCCCATAGACTTCGCTGTGTCTGTATCTTTCTTCATTTTTTCGAGCGCTTCGTCTACCTTTGGGCCAAAGAGTGTTTGCTGGTCAAAGGTGTGATTAAGTATTGATGTCTGGACCTCAGGCTTGAACCCTGATATCCTGAGCCAGGCATGGCGGCGAAGCAGGACACTGGTGTTTATGGCTCTAGAAGCAGTGTCTGCTGCATCGAGGGCACACTTAATGGAGGTGTTTGTGATTAGTTTGCCCTCCTGTATCAAGTCATGAGCTTGGCGTTTGTATTTCTCTGGAAGGTGCTGCATAAGAGCCTCTAATTCATCATAGTGTGCTCTATCATATCGCGCAAGCAGTGCTTGTGTATTTGCAATGCGCCACATGTTTGCAGCCTGGTAGGCGGTGCGTTTACCAGACGCGTCCAGAAGTTTAGATTCCTTGTCTGGTGGTGGGGCATCTCCTGAGGATTGGGAGTTAGCCCGCTTTCTAGCTGTGGAGACAACTAGGGAATCTAGAGGAGCAGGGCCCTTGATGTATGCAGGGTCTGTGGGTGCCGCCTTGTACTTCTTCTCTATTCTAGGGTTTAGTACTCTGGCTCTGACAGGGTCTTTGAATACCTCTGTAGCGTGCTTGGTGACACCCTTAAGCATGGGTAAAATAGCAGTGGAACGATCTTGTAAATCAAATGTATCCAGTAGGAAGTCTTCTTCCACTGGTTCCGTGTGCATGTCCACCCCATGGTAGTGTGCTGCTCTCTGCACTAAATGGTGAAACCCTAAAGAGTCCTCTGGAGGAGACGGCCTTGATGGGTATAGGTCGTCTTGAGGTACATTGGGTACATCAGGGTTATTATAATCCTCCCATGGATCTGGGGTCCCTGGTGGGGTGGGATCCATTGGGGCGTCCCCTGGGTCATTGTCCGGGTCCCCGTCATCCGGATCTGGGGATGGGGCCGGATCGTAGTGAGGTAAAGGTGGAGGGGGTGGTGGTGGGAGGGGGGGTGGCAGTGGGGAGGGTACTCTAAGGGGAGAAGTGGCTGAGTCCCTCTTTTTGGGTGGAGGAGGAGGAGCCGGAGCCTCAAGGCGACGCTTCTTAGTAATCACAGTCAAAAGGCCAGTCTTTGGATCTCTGGACAAAGTCTTTTGTAAAGGGTCTGGTGTAAACAGAGCCAATGGCGCCGAGTCGTCTGTCGGCACCGGCGATTTCGGAACCGGAGGTTTCGATGTTCTGTGTACGCCTTGCTTTTTGGAGGTCTCCGTGTGTTTCGGCGTCGAATGCTGTTTCGGCGCCGGAGCGTCGGTGCCGACCGATTTCTGTTTGTGTTTGGTCGGCGCCGAGTGTCCAGGTTTCGGCACCGGTGGTTTCGGAGTCGAGCTGGATTTTGCAGGCTTCGGTGCCGAGTGGTGTTTATCGGCACCGGGCGTCGGCTGGCTCGATCCCGAGCTGCCGTGAGACTTTGAGTGCTTCGACACCGGGCCCGAAGGTGGGGTGATCGAGGCTTTGGTTTTGGTTTTGCCCAGGCCGGCAGGCGAGGGGGTAACCGGAGTCTCTTTGGTTTTCGGTGCGGGGCTGGGAGGGGGCATTGTACTCACGGCCCGCTGTCCTGGTGTTACGTCCTCCAGGTCGGAGTCGTCGGCCTCGGAAGCGCTGACGATGTCTTCTCCCAGTTCGGTGTGTGTCTGCCCCGAAGCTTCGGCGTCGTCTCCGAAGATGTCCGGTGGAACTGTTGAGGATGAGTGCGCCATGGTGCGTCGAGCCCTTCGATCTCGGATCGTTTTCTTCGATCGAAAAGACTTGCAGGCGGGGCAGTCTCGAGCCTCGTGTTCCGGAGAGAGGCAAAGGTTACACACCTGATGGAGGTCGGTGTGGGGAAATTTAGACCCACATTCTGGGCACTTTTTAAACGGAGTCCTTTCCATCGGCCGGGACCGGAGTCGCGGAGGGCCCGAAGGCCGGTGTCGATGTACGGGATGGAAAAAGTGCCGCTTCGAGAGATGAAGATGATGAAGGAACTCGAAGAATCGAGGATTTTCCGTCGAGGCTGGAACCGTAGAAGTTCGAAGCCGGAGCACGAAGTATCACATCCGAGCCCGATGGCGGAAAAAAACAATCTGAGGATGGAGCCGAAGCCCATGCGCAGTACGGACCGAAGGAGGAGTCACCAAACTCGTGACTTCCAAGCACGGTCCAAGAAGAAAAACAAACTGCAAACATCCGGGCCCAACACCAGATGGCGACCTATGCTAAGTGTACAATCTGCAGCTCATATGCCTCGAACAGATAGTCTTGTGGGACGTTGGGGATATCTGGCATATTGTAATCGTCCCATGGGTCTGGGGATCCTGTAGGGGTGGGGTCCTGTGGCACATCCCCTGTATAATGATATGGGTCGCCCTGATCATCATCGTCTGGAGACAGGGTCGGAGAACGATGAGGTGGGGGTGGAGGTGGGGAAGGAGGGGGAGGGGAAGGTATTCTGAACGGAGAGGTAGCAGAGTCCTTCCTCTTTGGAGGTGGAGGCAGAGCAGGCTTCTCCAAATGTCTCTTTTTGGTAGAGAGTGCCAAATGTCCAGTTTTTGGATCCTTGGTGAGAGTTTTTTGCAAGGGATCCGGTGTAAATAGCTCTGGTGAGGTCATTTGGTCCTTTGGCGCCGAAGCGGCGCCGAAGGCGTCGGGGCCGATGTCTTCTTAGGTTTTTCTGTGCCGGTTTGTTGCTTAGAACCCGGCTTGGGACCCTCCGGTCTCTTGGTCGGCACCGAGATGGGCTTCGGCTTGGAAGTGTCGGTGGCCTTGTGTGGTTTGGTCGGTACCGAAGATGGCGTCCGTACCGAAGAGCCCCGAGGGCTTCGGTGCAGAGCTCGGTGTCGAGGTGGAGGCCGGTTTCTTTTTCGGTGCCGAAGTGTGTTTCTCGGCACCGCTGATAGGCTGGCTCGAGCCCGAGCCGCCGGAAGGCTTACTTGGCTTCTTCACCTGGCCCGAAGGTGGGGTGTGTGAAGCAGTGTCTCTGGTCTTGCTTAGGCCTGGAGGCGAAGGCGTGACCGAAGCCTTTTTGGGTGTCGGCACGGGTGTGGTGGGGGGGGGGATAGGGTAGATTGGTACTCACGACCCCCTGCGCCGGAGTGATGTCTTCCACATCTGACTCGTCGGCCTCGGAAGCGCTGACGAGGTCCTCGACGGAGCGATGATGTTCTGGATTGTCGATGTAGTCGCCGAAGATGTCGACTGGAATGGACGTCGAGGAGTGTGCCATGTTCCTTCTGGCTCTTCGGTCCTGGAATAGTCTTTTTGGATCGGAAAGACTTACAGGCCGGACAGTCTCGAGCCTCGTGTTCAGGGGAGAGTCAGAGGTTGCATACCTCATGAAGACCGGTGTGGGGAGATTTGGACCCACATCGAGGGCACTTTTTAAATGGAGTTCTTTCCATGAGCCGGGACCGGAGCTTGGGTAGGCCCGAAGGCCGCCGTCGACTACTGGAACCGAAGGTTTGTGCCGATGAGAAGGTGCGTTGATTGAAGAGATCACGATCGAAACAATACCGCGAATTGGGGTGAGGATTGCGCGTCAATCGTCGAACTGGAAGCTGTTCGGAACCGGAGCGCGAAGATTACATCCGAGCCCGATGGTGGAAAAAAACAACCTGAGGATGGAGCCGAAGCCCATGCGCAATACGATCCAAAGGAGGAGTCACCGACCTCGTGACTTCCAAAGACTTTGCAAGAGGAAAAACAAACTGCAAACATCCGGGCCCAACACCAGATGGCGATCTATGCAAAAGTGTGTAATCTGCAGCTCATATACCTCGAACATATACATTTTTTATACCTACCCAATTGGTCTGGATTTTGTCTCAGAGTGTGTGTAATCAGTCCTTGATTGAGTGAATACAGTAAATGCTTAATACACCCTCCTGATAAGCCTAACTGCTTAACCACACTACCACAAAGAGAGCGGTTAGTGATTATCTAATTTAGCCTCTTCTATACCTCTGGGGACCCCCTGGACTCTGTGCATACTATACCTTACTTTGGTATAGTATATACAGAGCAAGCTTCCTACACATGGTCAATGCCTTTTCAGCAACAAAGCTAAAGCAACACCTCTCCTGACTGGCTAAACACTTTCACACAAGCAATACAGCCAGGTTCCACGGCTATCTCATCAGTTTGGGTGCCAACAGATGCAGTCAGGCAGGGAAAAAACACAGCAAAGGTACATTAACATTCTTTCAAAGGAAGAGGTCAGACACTTCCTCCACATATTCACCAACTATGATACTAATATTCTGACATCTTTGTCTTGCGTGACAGGATGCCAGTAAGGAGCACATTGGCTGTTTTCTTCCTTAATAGCAGGGATAACTTAGGACTAGTGGGTCCATCAGTTAATAGCTTAGAGCTATGCTCTACCATTCTTAAAGAAACCCTCTTCCTCTTCTCCCGTACCCACACCCGAACAGCGTCATGACAGATCTGCTTTTTACCCCAAAGAGTGAATTTGCTTCCTGGCTTTCAGAGAGGTTAGGGATGCTATGCCTAGTGCCCAGAAAATGTGGAGGTCTAGAGCCAATTCTGGACTCTGGATTACTTAACAAGCCCCTAGAGAAAAAAACCAAGCGGTTCACCCTTCAGCAAATCCAGCCCTGAAGTCTTAGGACTGGTTAGTCCTTCAGAGATGCTCATTTCTTTGTAGTACAGGCAATATTTGTGATTCAATGTGGGCAACTAGCACTTTGATTAAAGTGCTTCCATTGGGCTGGTCTTAATTCTAAGAATCTTCCCAAAACAGATGGGAGAAATGCTAAAGCAGAGGGGCATCAACATCTGTACTTGGACAACTTAATGCAGTAAAACAGATTGATTGCAGTCTTCATCACATATGAGATTTTTAAAAATAGCGTGATGATTAAGTGTACTTCTAAAACTTAAAACAGTGCCGCACACATTGCAATGCAACCATTCCACAGAAGGTGGAATGATACAGTAAACATACACTAACAGGAGGTGAGAGATTAATACGCCTGTGGGTGGGACTAGAAGCCCTCTGTATGTATATTTTGAAGAATTAGTAACAGGACGAGTGCCCCTAGGAAACAAAATAGTTGCATTTTCAGCAGACCATTTGTCTGACAATTAAAAAAAAAAAAAGAGGTAATTGTGGCAGGACATACATAAATACTAGGAGTGGGTGGGTTGAGTTTTTCCCTGGGAAGGTTCTTCTCGGATCCCAATTGTGGCTTTACAGAATAAGACAGCAGCACGTACGACTCCTTAAACTTGTCCTTTTGTCTCACATTCCTGTAACAGAAAGAACACTGTGTTAGAGAATGAGATGCCCAGACATGTAAAACAGAAATCAGTAAGAAGGGATGGGTGAAAATGGGCAACTAACAAGGGACTAATAAGGATTTGGATGAGGTGGGACTTCTTGCCTGGTAATTGGACAAGGTGTCTTTATGAAACTTTTTCAACTCCCAGAGAATTGGGGACTACTGTTGGTACTGATGGAGACTTCGACTAGTTGCAGCATTTATGGACCTTCTGGGATGGGACAGAGATTCCAGAACAATTCAGATTGCGAGGTTTAAAAAAAAATAATAATAAAAAAAGATAAAAAGCAGAATTTGGAGGGGCAAAGAGGTGGGGATGAAGTGGAAAGGAAGGCAATGTACGTGTAGCAGTGCATCACTGTTTGACAGTTTCGTTTAACAAAGTCACTTGTGACATTTAGAAAACCAGTATTCCCAAGACCTTGGTAATGACGAACTGAAAACTGTAAGGGGTTCCACGTCCCCAACAGCCACCCATTGTGCCACTGAACTGTCAAGCATATATATGCCTAAAGGGATTTGCCTGTTTAATCCTTCGGAAACAGGGCCTGTCTTTTGGCATAAGTGCACCTGTACACCGGTTTCAGACCATTCTTTCAGAATTACATGTACAAAACGGCCAGTTAAGATTTATGTATGTGTACCAGAATATAGTGAATTTGAACCAAAAACGTCATCAACTGTTGCGAAAGGACCGTTTACTTTCAGGTCTTTGGTTTAACAATGGTCCAGGTATATTGGATATGTTTTAAGTCCATATGAAGGATCGTCAAATAGCCTGAATAAGGTGTTGTCTGTAAACAGTTCATAGATCATCAGCAAAGAGCCTAGTTTTTTTACCCTCACTTTTATACTGGTATTAAGCAATCTCAATATGGATTCTGGCGCTATAAAAGAGAAAACTGGCAAAAGCCATTATAAAGAATCCAGAGGCGCAAACAGTTTGGTGGCCACAGAGTTACATTCCCTCAGCTGGAGGAAGGCCAAGTTTAAACTGCCTGAGGGAAACTAGTGACTCCACGTGTCTCCATATCACCAGTGCATCCAATTTCGAGTCACAGACTCTTTATTTTACAAACAACTGTTTCCTGCTACTTGCAGTCCAGTTATGCACAACTTCGAGCTCAATAAGCAATTCCAGAAGACATTACCTGTTGAAGAAAAATTTGGAAATAAACCCCAGTCTGAACCCAAGGGGGTATGGGATGAGGGGTTAATATCTGACTTGGAATAAAGAATGTGCAAAGTCAATGAACTCTACAAAACCACAAAAAGTGAACAGTCTAGTTTAAGGGAAGGATTCGGCAAATGCAAACTTGTAAACATGATATAAAATGAAAAGCAGGCAGATCAGACAATCACCTGTGTTATATTCCATATAGGTACCATAATATAGACCAGGTAACTTCATTACCCTTCACCTATATTATTCCCTACATTACACTTGTAACGGTTTACAGGGACTGACCTTTCACCTAGCTACAACACTGTATTCAGAACTTGGGTTTTCCCTAGTTCGAAATCTCATACATTATGCATGAGGATTCTTGGAAGCATAGCAGGACAACCATCTCCTGTATAATATCTATGTATCTATAGTTCATGCCAGACGTCATCCTTAGGCCGACACAGTAATACAGCGAGGTAGGACCCTGGGGAGACCTATGGGTATATATACATCACATCTGGCTAAGATAGAGCAGAGGAGAATAAGACTTCCCGGCTGACACACTGACCAGAGACGCTGAGGTTCCTGCATGCAGACACTCCAGCTTGCAGTGGTATAACATCCCTTGTGGGGTGTCGAACCTGAGACCAGGACCGGGTACCACAGTCTCTCACTTCAGGTAATGGGGTTGACTAAATCCTAGAGGGCTTCTTGGCTTAACACCTATACACATGCTAGGTACATCTAGTTAGAGAAGCATCATAGGAGTATGCATCTTATCATGTGTTTTATATACTCCTATGTATTCATGATTATTGTACGATGGTACAGCTATACCATCCATTTACCTTTTATAGTACTGCTTATCATTTATATCTTATACTGTCCAACGGTTGTTGCAGCTCATCTATTCTACACCAGAATAACAACAGTTCAATAAATTCTTATTGAAAACACCCAGCCTATTTATTCTGTGCATCTCTCTGAGACAGACTAAGTAAGCACGAGTGACTAAGCGAAAAGTAGTATATTGTTTCCACGGTCCTGAGGGATCCGGGTTCTCATGTTTGATGGTTGCCAAGAACTTTTCTCTCCTTGGTAAGAGGAGATTTTAGTGGCAGTGTGAGCTAGTTGGTACAAGAGGCCAACATACTCAGGGGGGGTGTTCAGAATCAGTCGGACACCAATCCTACAGTGTATGCTGTCCAAACGCGCAGATCCTGTATAGTTATTATAGGAGCTACACGACACCTGGTGTGCTGTACAAAGTGGTCAAATTAAGCGCAAAAAAGATTCTTCATAGACACTGTCCAGCTCGTATACCAGGTTACCCATTCTACTGTGTGTGGAGCCACACCTTCCTCAAAGCGAGAGATTGTAACTGTACTAGCTCAGCAAATATTATCAATGGATATTTCCATATAGCAAGCCTCCAAAAGGAGGCAAGCAGTTCAGTGACCAGTTGCAGTGTTAACGATTTAGCACTAAAACAGGAACAGTAACGAATCAGCCCACAGCTTAGGCATGCCAAAGTGAAATTTAACAAGATGATGCAAGATCGATATCTACATTCTAAAGCAACAATAACTCATGAAGGGAAGCGTTAGAGCTAAAATATCAAGACTTCATGACAAAAGATTGCCATGGACTTCAAATACAATATGACAAAATAACCTCTTCAGCATTTTACTCTCTCTGTCGGAGCACATTTAGAAGAATGCCACTTTGCGGTACAGACACACAGTTAAAGGAAGAATACAATACAGCTATAACTGACATATACAATCCCATGCAGTAAAAAACATTCTTAAGGCTTGGCCACAAGGGGGGCAGGGGAGTGGTATCAACAGCCTATTCTCGAGGGATCTGGTTTCACCAGACACACCTACCTCCAAGAGGAGTAAAAAAAAGTTAACACAAGTAGGACTTTCTGGCTCCAACCACTAGATGGCGGAATGCTTGGCCACACAAAAGAGGGTTTAATAGTCTACTCTTGAGGGATATGGTTTCACCAGACTTGCCCATCTCCAAAATGAGAGGGGGGAAAAAAACTGAAAGAAGGGTTAAAACAAGTAGGGCTTTCCGGCACCTACCACTATATGGCGCAATATACACAGCATGTAAATCTATAAGAGATTCATGCTGCAAAACCTTATTGTGGATATTTTCAATAACTGTACTCCTGACCAAGGTACACAAACAAAACCAAACTACCATATTGCACTGTTGTTCATTACATAACTGTACCCCACACAACAGAAAAAAAGACCTTCTAAACGGAGATCTTGATTTTGGTGGTTGGTGAGAATGGCCATACTGGTGGGAAATCACATGGCCAAAGAAAGAATTAAGAGCAATTGTCTTGCATTGCACAAGGTCCGGTACAAAGAGACATCACTTGACAGAACAGACAGAAACAGGTGGTGTTGGGTGCGTAGAGAAACCAGTCTTTAGCTATCGTAGAGGCAACAGTTTCACCACACATCCAGAAAATGTCTAAAGGAAGTGTGAGATTTGTTGTTATACAGATGTATGTGCTGTATGGATTATGTTACCCAGTAAGCATTGTTTGTGACATGTAATGCTGTAGATTCACATGCTTTGCATACTCCTGTCATCTAGTGTTGAGTCCGGATATGTGCAAGTTGTTTTTCTTCGTAGAACTCCCCAGGTAAAGTGACTCCTCCTCTCAGTGATATTGCCAATGGGCATTGACTCCAGTGTTAGATTGTTTTCCCGCAGTCGGGTGAGAATGGAGTGTAAGTCTTAGTAAAACAATGACCATGCATATAATAGCGTAACTAGGTACTGCAATGGCTACAGGTGTCCAGGGAGAAGGGTGGGCGCATGTCAATCTACAGCACTACATGCCACGAACAGATGCGTACAGGGTAAACTAATCTGTTCAATGGAATGTGTGGTTGTAAATACACATGGTCCGCATAGACTATAAAGCAGTGGTGAACCTGCAAGTGTTGCAGTTTGAAAAGGAGTACGCAGCACTGCCTGTTCTACATTCGCTGTGAGAATGATCTGGGTAACAGGGTCAAGAAGCAGCCGCCCTTTTGATAGGCTCTGTGTATTCCATCAATGCAGAGAGTGATGTGTGCTGCCATCTATCAGCACTAGATCTTGTAATTGTTCCTGTGACTGAGACCATTGACTTGACAGACATTCTTGCAACGGACGCAAATGGAGTCTCGCATGTGGCACCAAAGCAATACAAAACAATATCATGCCTAGAAGTCGTCGTAATTATTTTGATAGTTATGTGTTGATTAGGGTGAAATTGATGTAGCAGTTGTGCGATGTTGTGAATTCTGACTGCATTTGGGTAGGCTAATCCAGTGTGTTGAGAACAGCCCCTAGATTAACGGTGAACGCTGAAGATGTGATTTCTGGATGTTGATTGTAAACACCAATGGATGGAGAAGTTGAATAGTGGTCTGAGTGTGTTGTATGCACAAATGAAGCATACTGGTTTTAATTAGTCAGTTGTCCAAATACAGGAAGACCTGAATGCCCGGTCTGCGCCGATTTGCTGCAACTATCGCTATACATTTGGTTAAGATCTTGGGTGCAGTAGTGAGTGACCTGGAATGGAAGCACTTTGAATTGATCATGTGTTCCTGCTATGACGAACCTGTGGTATTTTCAGTGAGCTGGATGTATTGGGATGTGAAAGTAAGCCGCCTTTTAGTCTAGTGCAGACAAAGTCACCTTGTTGTAATAGAAGAGTTAAAACTTGAAGAGTAACCATGTGAAAGTGCTCTGAGTGGATGTTTTGATTAAAGGGTCTGGGGTCCAGTATGTGCCAAAGTGAACAGTCTTTTTTGGGAATGATGAAGTATAGAGGGTATACTCCTGAACCTTATTATGCTAGAGGAACAGGCTCTATGGCTCCTTTCTGCAACCGAGCCTGTACTTTTTGTTTGAGCAAGGTTTCGTGCTGTTTGGAAAGTATGTGCCTGCAAGGGGGGATGTTTGGAGGGGTTTTGATGAGCTCCAAATAATAACCATGTTGGATAATGTACAACACCCACTGGTCTGTTATGGTTTACCAGTTGGGGGAGAAACGTAGTCGACCCACGACAGATGTAAAATGGTCGGGGGAATGAAAAATGAGTCACTGTTTGGAAATGGAGGGTGTGGCACGAGTAGAGGCACCTCTACCACTTTGTTTATAATTATACCCTCTGTATGTTCCTTTGTAATATCCTCTTGATGGGGAGGTGTGATGCGGTTGCCTATAAGAAGAGGTAGAAGCATCTGAGGGTTGTTTCATTACCCTGTTTGTATGTGGGCATCAGAAGGAACCATGAGAATTGGGGGTTTGAAGCGCCCCCAATAATTTGGCAAACTGTGTCCTTAATTTTTTCTAGTGTTTACTCCACTTGGGGACCAAACAGATGCTATCGGTCAAAAGGGACATTGAGTGTCTGCTGTATTTTTAGCTTAAATCTAGATATACGTAGCAAAAATGTTCCTACGTAGCCGTATGCTTGTATTTATGCCCTTGGCAGCTGTGCCCGCAGAATCAAGGGCATATCTGATGGTGTAGTTTGATGTCAATTTCCCCTGTTGTACAATTGATGACCTCATTTTTTTGTACTCCTCAGGAAGACGTTGGAGGAGTTCCTCCATCTCGTCCCATTGGCCCCTTTTGTACCTTGCTAATAAGAGGAGGAGTCACTTTACCTGGGGAGTGCTGCCACCCTTTTCGCTGAAGCATCAATTCGTTTGGGCTCTTTGTCAGGTGACGGGGCATCTGCTGATGTCTGAGAGTTTGCTCTTTTGTGGGCATTAAATACCACCAGGGAATCCGGGGGAAGTTGTCCTTTAATGTAATGTGGATCTGAGGGTAAAGCTTTGTATTTTTCACACACGTGGTCTAATGATGCGTGCCCTCACTGGATCTTGAATGTTATCTGAGTGACGGAGCATTCCCTTTCGCATGGGCAAATATTGACATGCTGTATTAGTAGAGGAGAGTATTACAAAGAGAGTCATCCTCTACGGGGTCTTTGTGCAAGGGGAACAGATGATACGCAGCTGCCCTAGGTATAAGTTCCTGAAACGATGTTTCATCATCTGGGGTAGTGGCTTAGCTGAGTAAAGGTCTGGGTCATTATCCTCAGGAGGTCTATGTCAGTTGTCCCATTGATCTGTGGGCTGCTGATCCTCTCCTCCTCCCCTCTGCACCCCATTATCAGACTGTGGAGAACCCTTTTGGAGTCATGTCTCCTTTGGATGAAGTAGGTGCTGATTGTACTCCCTCTGTCAAAAATCAGACCAGAAGAAGTCTGAATATGTAACTTCTGCTTCGGATTGAGCCTTTCCTTCAGTCTCAAGGAACAGTTCCAATGTCAAAATAGATGGTTTCAGTGCCGAACTAGAATTTTGTTTCGGCATCGGAGTGGTCAGAGCCGAAGAGGTGGAGGATTGAGAGCTCTGTGCTGATGCGGCAGCTGGTTTACTCGGTACCAAGCTTGACCATCTCAAAGTGGAAAGTTTCAGCTTGGCTTTCAGGGGCGGGCATCCTTAGCAGATTCAGTGCTGAACATGGACTGATTGAAGTGGTGGCCAGGGAGCTGCAATTTCGGTCGCAACAAATCAGGTTCGCCAAAGATGTCGGGCGTCTCTTCCAAATCTTGCAGCTGCATCTCTTTACGACACACCCAACGATTCCGCAACGTTTTCTTCGATTGAAAAGATAGGCAGGCCTCACCTGTTCCTTGTTGTGGTCAGGAGAGAGACACCTGTTGCAAACCTCATGAAGGGCTGTATGGGGGTATTTTGCGTGGCAGTTGGGACAGAAAGGAAATGGAGTTTGGTGCATCCGTAGAATCCGATGAGACAGGAAACAAAGCACTAATGGGAGAGGCCCAAAGGCCGCGACTGGAGAACGTAGAGTCGACTATCAAGGGATTGCCCCTGTTTTTCGTTTGCATTGCCTTTTGAAAACAATACCAACTGGTAAAGAAGTTATCAGCGAACCGAGGACGCCCGAAAGCTGTCTCCAATCAGACCGCTTAAGTACACATCTGAAACCGATGGCGGGAAAAAAAACAATCTAACAATGGAGTTGATGCCCATGTGCAATATCACAGACAGGAGTCATTTTACCTCATGACTTGAGACTTCATAGAAGAAAAATAACTTGCACACATCCAGACGTAACACTAGATGGCAGGAGTATGCAAAGTATGTGTATCTGCAGCCACACATGCCATGGAACATATTTATATATATATATATATACACACACACACACACACACACACATCTACCTATATACACATACACACACATATATGATGGTGTTAATCATGCAAGAGTGAGTTTGACATCGCATCATCATACGACTATGCTCAGCCAACTCAGGGGGTTCCTCCACAAAGGTGCCTTGGAGGTGCTCTATGCCTGGGCACAAGCTACCATCATCTTGTCCCCGTGCCTTTCCCCTGTCTTCTTACTTGCTGGCCCGCACAATCTCTGCTGCAGAGTTCTTGATTGTCAAGTCGACCAGAGCAATCCTTTTCTCTTCCACCTCCGAGGCAATGAAGGTCTCACGGTTGCCGCTTTCTACTTTGATGAGCCTGATTTTCAGCTCCTTGGGAGGCCCTCCCATGAACGACCTCATTTTCAACAAGTCGGCACATACTGTGGTGGTTGAGGTGGCGGTGTTGCTGATCTCTTTAGGCAGAGCAGGCGGTGACTCCTCTTTCTTCACAAGCTCAGTTTTCAGACGCTCTGAAGTAGAGGCAGGTTTGACTGCTTTAGCACCACTTTCAGCCTTTGCATTTTCCCGGGACTGGATTTCTTTGCTCTGCAGATCCAAATTGCCCAGGATCTTTCGGTTCTTTTCTTTTCGAGACTTGTACCCTTTGTGTCGGCGGCTGCTGTCTTTGCTGGACTTCTTGTGTTTGCGGTGTTCTTTGCCCCGATCCCGTCTTTTGCTTTCCTCTTTTGGAAAAGGCAACTGAAGTGAGGGCAATGGAGAAGATGGCAGTTGTGTAGTCAATAATGGAACCTGCGGGTGTGGTGATGGCGGCAACTCTGCAGGTGGTGATGGTGGCAGTTCTGCAGGAGGTGATGGTGGCAGCTGCATTGGTGGCGATGGCGGCAGCTGCACCGGTGGTGATGGCGGCAGCTGCACCGGTGGTGAAGGCGGCAGCTGCACCGGTGGTGATGGCAATGACTCCACGGTTTCAAGTGGCAACTGCTGCACAGGTAGTTGCATCTCTGCAGGTGGTGATGGTGGAAACTGTGTGGCTGGTGATGCTGGCAACAACTGTATGGGCGGTGGTGGTGGCGATTCATGCAGTGGCAGCTGCATCTCAGGTAGTTGAATTTCATGTGTTTTTTTGAGAAAATTCTTGTCCAAACACTTGTCACGATCGTTCGTTCTATTCACTACATCCTGCTTTCTTTCTTCTGCCAATGTCTCACAAGCCCTGCTAATCTCTTCTAAGATGTCCGTATCTGACTTTCCATTCCACTTCTTTTCTAGATGCTCTTTGATCTCGGATTCCCTATTGGTGGGAGAAGGGGACAGCCCTATGTTTGGTCTGTGATCCTCGCGCCAGACTTGCTCAACGCTGCTTGACTTCTTGCCTGCATTCGATGCCTCTGGCTCATCCCTCAACGTTTTAGTCCATGCAGTGACTGAGGTAGACATCTGAGAGGGTATCTGTTGAGTGGCACAAACTGGATTCTTTTTAACAAAATTAGCACCAGAAAAATACTGGGAGGCATTAGCTGCCTGTTTCGAGTTTGGGCTGCCTCTGTAAGAATATTTCTGCCCTTCTAGCACACTAGCCAACGACTTGAGAATACTACCACTGTTGTGCTGCGCATATTTAGCAACTGGGGGCTCCTTGTGATTGCTGCTGGGAGATCCACCACTTTTTACATCGGTGCCTGTAGTGCTAAGACCACTGGGGAAGCGGTCTTGTTGCTTTTCTACTGACTCTCTAGAAATATTTCTTTGCTGGCCAAAAAACTGGTACAGCTTGGTGGGGGTGGGGCGTTTGACAGCTGCTGGAACCTCCGGTTTGCTGTCAAGGCTAGCTTGTGAGCTGGACAACAGCTGCTTTTTGGGGCTGGACTCAGCGTTACCAGATTTTGAGTATCCATTCTCCTTGAAGAGCCCCGGGCTGAAAATTGCTTCGGGTTGGATAGTAGAGAGATCAGTCGTATGAAGCACACCAACAGTATCTTCATTTCTCAGTGGAGAGGTCGACAGTGCCTTTGGCCTATCACTGGGATCTGATAAACTGGCATTGTCTTGCTTACCAGGCCGCACAGAGGCCGGTAAGACACTTGGAGGAGGAGAAGGAAGCTCAGAGAAATTGGGTGTCTTTTGAGATAGCTCATCTTCTTGCTGTATGGACTCATCCAACATCTTCATGATATTGGCCAAACCGTCTGGCAAAATCTTGGGAAATTCCGATGGTTCTTCAAACTGGTCTTCCAGTTGTCCACCTGGGAAGTCAAACAGTTTCTTCGAAGCTGGCTGAACTAAGGGAAGAGACTCCTGAGTCTTATTGGCCTCCTTTACAAAGGGTGGATTCGGTTCATTGCTAAACCCAGCGACTTCCAGAGGCGCATGGCTGCCAATTTCCAGCGGCAATGTCTTTGGGTGAGGGGTAGTTTGCTGGGCACTGGAAGACCCTTCCAAGTGCCTATAGCTTCCTGAGGTATTTTCTTGAGGAGTAGGAGACAGCAAAGGGGAGGCTCTTATTACACTTAAAGATTCTCTCTCTTTCCTTTCCTGGTCAATGAAGCCCACGGGGCTACTAATGGCAGACTGATCAAGGGCTTTGGAGACCCTGGTTTCCTGCCCTGGACACTGCTTTGATGCTTCTTCAGGAAATGGGCAAGCCTTGATCCAGTACTCTGCTTCAGTCTTAACACTTCCAGTGTAATTACAGCGTAAACCAGAAGGAGTTATCTCCCTTAGGCTAGGACTCTTCTTCTCCTCCAGGTTTGGATCAGACGGGAGGACGGAGGCATCAGTCTTCACTTCCTGCGATTTCTTGGTATCCAGTGATGGGCAAGAGGTATACGCTTTTGGCCTTTTGTCCTCTAGTTCATCTAGGTTTCTGATAACTTGCTCGATACTCTGGAAAGCTTCTGACCCCAGTGACTGTTTCCTGCTGATATTTTTCGAGTTTTGAGAACATAGGTCATACCCGCCTGTTCCCAAAACTGTGCCGCTAGTGCGAGCAGTTACTGTTGTATCACAGTGGTTGTAAAACGCTTCCTGCTTGACGGGGGGTCCATCTTCCCCAAAGAGAATTTCATCCAATGGGTCCTTTGCTTTGCCTTCCGATCTCTCGCTGTTGGTGCTCCGAGGCAAAGATGAGCTACTTGCAGAGGGCAGCCAGTTAGGACAAGAGGAACTGAGGCCGCTGAGGGTGTTTGGTGGTGTTGCTGTGGTCAAGTGTGGGGAGCAAGCTAAACTGGATCCATCCAGTGCAGGAGTCCGAGTAGAAGGGGTTTCTGGGCGAAGCGATCCCTGGTGAATGACTGGATTCCGGCACACGAGTGGCTCACTTTTGCCCAGATTAGCAGCTTCAAGGCCTGCATTTTGGTAGCGGTCGGGGCCCTGTGGAGGCAAGAATAAACAAGTGTTATTGAACAAGGTTGAAAGCTCATGAGTGCAGAATGCCAGAAAACGTCACCATAATCCTATAGGTACAAATCTTGTTCCATTTGTCTTAAGAGGTACTACTGGCAATCGAACAAGTGCCATTAAATATTTATAATCGAGAGCATGGAGTGCATGGCGACTCTACATGTAGCAAGTATATCCTGAACAACAGAAAGAAGAGGATGGACTATTAGCTATTCATCTAAAAAAGGGGGGAGTGAGGGGGAGATTCACAGTTATAGTGTCCGTATCTGTAACATGTTCCTGAACATTGTCAAAAACTGATGTATGGTTGTCATATGCAAAATAACACCACTGTGCGGGGGGGGGGGGGGGGGGGGACTGCCACCCCCGCACTAATACTCCAATGTCTTAGTTGTGCTTTGGGTGTAGGGTGGCAGCATGGAGGATAGTGCTTTGGGTGGTGGAGGGGGCGATGCCTTGGGTGGGGGAGTGATAACTGGGGCCCGCTGCGTCCCCAAATTCATTTTGAGCAGGTGGTTGTGATGTTCGGAGGGGCACTAGTGCCTTGGGTGGTGTGATGGTAGAGTGTCTTGTAAAACATATTCTAGCTTATGTTTCCCAGCACCATATTGAATATGCTACTTACCAGTATGCATCTGTTCTTGGCATGTAGGGCTGCTGACATTCATATCTGTGCATAGATCGCCGCCTAGTGTTGGGTCCGGATGTTTGCACGTTGTTGTCCTGGAAGAGTCTTCGAAGTATCCTTGGATAGGTGACTCCTCCCCTGGACTACAGTGCGCATGGGCATCCTCTCCATCCTCAGATTGTTTTTCGCCATTGTGGCAGTGATGGAGTAGATACAGAAAGTGATGACCATGCTTGCAGTAATTCTGAGAGCTGCAGCTGCGACAGGCGCCGGGGAGGAGGGAGGGCGATATGAATGTCAGCAGCCCTACATGCCAAGAACAGATGCATACTGGTAAGTAGCATATTCAGTTCGAGGCATGTGGGCTGCTGAATTCATATCTGTGCATAGAATACATAGCAGTGCCCTCTATTAGCGGCGGCTACCCGTGCCAGCTGCAGCGGTCTGAAAAAGTGTTTTGAGAACAGCCTGTCCTACAGCTGCCTGCTGTTTTGACTGCACATCTACGCAATAGTGTTTTGTAAATGTGTGTGTAGTGGACCATGTGGCTGCTCTGCATATATCATGCAGGGGAATATTTCCTAGGAAGGCCATGGAAGCCCCCAACTTACGTGTTGAGTGGGCTCGTGGTGGAATAGTTAATGTGCGTTTTGCCTTTTGATAACAGATTTGAATACACTTAACTATCCATCTGGCTATCCCTGCTTTGGAGATGGCGTTACCTTTGTGGTGTGGGGCAAAGGCAACGAACAGTTGTTTTGTCTTCCTGAATGGTTTAGTCCTGTCGATGTAGTACATGAGGGCCCTCCGTACATCTAGTGTATGTAGTGCCCTTTCTGCAACAGTTTGTGGGTTTTGGAAGAAAACGGGCAGTTCAATAGTCTGGTTCATGTGGAACTGTGATATTACCTTGGGCATGAACTTGGGGTTGGTACGTAGTACGACCCTGTTAGCGTGAACCTGAATAAATGGCTCTTGAACGGTTAGTGCCTGGAGTTCACTAACTCTTCTGAGGGAAGTGATCGCTACTAGGAAGGCCACTTTCCAGGTAAGGAATTGAATCTCGCATGAGTGTAGAGGTTCAAAGGGTGGACCCATCAGGCGTGTGAGGACCAAGTTGAGGTTCCACATTGGAGCCGGTGGGTGACTAGGTGGAATGACTCGTTTGAGCCCCTCCAAGAATGCTTTGATGGCAGGCACTCTGAATAGAGAGAGGTGCTGCCTGGTTTGCAGATAGGCTGATATTGCGGTCAAATGGACACGTATAGAGGTGTACGCCAGATTGCATCGATATAGGTGTAAGAGATAACAGATGATGTTTTGGATGGATGCGTCCAGCGGGTTGATGTCATTATTTCCGCAATAAATGACGAACCTTTTCCATTTGGCTGCATAGCAAGCTCTGGTAGTGGGTCTCCTGGCCTCCTTGATGATGTCCATACAGTCAGGTGGCAGGTTGAGATAGCCAAACTCTAGGACTTCAGGAGCCAGATCGCCAGATTCAGCTGTTGCGGATCTGGGTGCTGAACCTCTCCATGGTTCTGCGTCAAATGCGCGGGTTTGATCCGCAGCCTTTGATGCGGCACCACGGAAAGTTCGAGGAAGGTGGTGTACCACGGCTGGCGTGCCCACGTGGGAGCAACTAGGACGAGTGTCAGGGAGTGTTGTCGGAGTTTGCGGGCCACTAGCGGTATCAATGGCGCTGGGGGAAAAGCGTACGCAAATCTGCCGGACCAGTTCATCCATATCGCATTGCCCTGCGACTGCGGATGTGGGAATCTGGCGGCGAAGCTTGGGCATTTTGCGTTTTCGCTTGTCGCGAATAGGTCTATCTCCGGATGACCCCACTGCTGAAAGTACGGTTGGAGTACTGATGGGTGTAACTCCCACTCGTGCATTTGGTGGCTGTGTCTGCTGAGCAGATCCGCCATCTGGTTGTCCTTGCCAGGGAGGTGTTCCGCCATGAGGAACATGTTCCTTTGAATGGCCCACTTCCACATGCTCTGAGCCAGATGAGACAACTGTGGAGAGTGTGTGCCTCCCTGTTTCTGTATGTAGTACATTGCGGTCATGTTGTCCGTCCGGATCAACACGACCTTGTTGCATAAATGTACTTTGAACGCCTTCATGGCTAGGAAGATTGCCATCAATTCCAGAAGGTTGATGTGCAACTTCGTTTGTTGTGTTGTCCATAGTCCTTGCACTGTGTAGTGGAGTACATGAGCTCCCCATCCCTGGAGAGACGCGTCCGCTGTCAGTACTATTTGCGGGACAGGCTCTTGGAACGGTCGGCCCTTGCAAAGGTTTTGTGGATTCCACCAATGCAGAGAGTTGTATGCCCGACCGCTCACCAACACTAGGTCCTTTAACTGTCCTTGAGCCTGATTCCACTGACGTGCTAGGCACTCCTGAAGTGGGCGCATATGTAATCTCGCGTGCGGGACTATGAAGATGCAGGAGGCCATCATGCCTATCAACTGCATGAACACTCGCGCTGGAAGTGAGTGATTGGGTTTGAATTTGGAGATCAGCATTTGTATGCTGTCGATCCTCACAAAATTTGGCTGAGCTGTGGCCGCCAGAGTGTCTATAGTCGCACCTAGGTACTGTTGTACGTGTGCGGGCTGGAGATGGGACTTTGGATAATTCAGTGAGAATCCCAGACTGTGAAGAAGGTGAATGGTGCGGGACATGTGGCTTGCACATTGCTGGGCTGACTTCGCTTGAACGAGCCAGTCGTCTAGGTAGGGGTAGACGTGTATATGCTGCCTCCGTAGATGTGCTGCCACCGTAGCGAGGCACTTCGTGAAAACCCTGGGCGCTGTTGTCACGCCGAAGGGAAGGACTTTGAACTGATAGTGCTGCCCCTGAACAGTGAACCTGAGGTATTTTTTGTGTGAGGGGTGGATGGGTATGTGAAAGTACGCATCCTTGAGGTCCAGTGTGGCTAGGAAGTCTCCCTGCTTGAGAAGCGGAAGGACTTGCTGTAGAGTGAGCATATGAAAGTGCTCTGAAAGAATGTACTGGTTCAGGGGTCTCAGGTCCAATATAGGTCTGAGCGACCCGTCCTTTTTTGGAATTAAGAAGTAGAGGGAGTACACTCCCGCACCCTGCTCGTGGATGGGTACGACCTCTATAGCGCCTTTTAGAAGCATACTTTGCACTTCTTGCTGTAAGAGCGTTAAGTGCTCTGAGGACATAGGACGGCTTCTTGGTGGTATTGTGGGTGGAGTGGAGGTTAACTCCAGACAGTAACCGTATTTTATAATATCTTTGACCCACCTGTCCGTGGTGATGGAATTCCACGTGGACAGGAACCTTTGTAGCCTTCCCCCGACAGGTGTTATGTGGTCGGGAGGAAGGGAGAGGGCGTCACTGCTTGTTCTTGGGGGAGGACCTGGTGTTGCCGTAGCCGCGTCCTCTGCCCTTTGTGCTGGAGCCACGATATCCACCTCGGGTGTTTTTATCATAGGTGGTCTGTGTATTGCCTTTGTTATATGTTTGTTGTGACCCCTGTCCTCTACCTGCTCCCTTGTTTCCGGGGCGACGAAAGGAGCCGCTCCGAAAGGACTGAGTTTGTAGTGCGCCCATGGACTTTGCAGTGTCCGTATCCTTTTTTATCTTTTCGAGGGTGGTGTCAACCTCTGGCCCGAATAAATAGTCGGGGTTGACGGGCTGGTTCAGTATATTGTTTTGTACCTCAGGCTTGAATCCTGAGATCCGTAGCCAGGCATGTCGTCGCAACATGACGCTTGTGTTTATGGCTCTGGCAGCCGTGTCTGCAACATCTAGTGCGCATTTGATGGAAGCGTTCGTTAGTAGCTGTCCTTCTCTGATGAGCATTTCTGCGCCTTCCTTGAACTGGTCAGGGAGATGTTGGAATATTTGCTCAAGTGTGTCATAGTGCGCTCTATCATAGCGAGCAAGGAGCGCCTGAGTGTTGGCTATGCGCCATATGTTGGCAGCTTGGGCGGCAACTCGCTTGCCAGAGGTTTCTAACACCTTGGACTCTTTGTCCGGGGGAGGAGCGTCACCTGTTGTTTGCGAGTGTGCCCTCTTGCGTGCATTCGCTACGACGATGGAGTCGAGTGGTAATTGTCCTCTGATGTAAGTAGGATCCCCAGGTGCTGATCTGTATTTTTTATCAATCCTGGGGTTTATCACTCGTGCCCTGGTGGGTTCTTTGAAAATGTCCTTGGCTGGTTTGAGGACCCCCTTCAACATTGGCAGAGTCTTTACATGTCTTTCTGAGGATGCAAAGGTGTCCATTAGAAAGTCATCTTCGATGGTATCAGAGTGAAGCTGCACCCCATGGTTATTGGCAGCACGTTCGATAAGAGCATTGAACGCTGCAGTATCCTCCGTAGGAGATGTCTTTGCCCCATAGAGTTGTGGATCCTGTGCATCGAGAGGTGCACTGGGGTCTGCAGGGTCGCCCCAAGTTTGATCAGGGTCCTGCTGGTCATCAGGGTCCGTGTCTACATGGTAGGGGACTTGGTCAGCCATGTAGTCCTCCAATGCGTCTGTATCGGAGCGTGTGGGGGAGAACCGGTGTGGATCCTGGTAGGATGATTGGAAGGGTTCATAAAGGAGAGGTTCCGATTCTGCAGGCAACTTCCTTTTTAGTGGGATCCTGAAAGGGTCCAATGGCGGCTCCGAAGTTATCCTTCGGTCCTGGAGAATCATTCTGCCAGTGCCGGCGTCGATGATACGTGCTGGAGACGTCTCAGCAGGTGTGACCGTAGGTTGGGTGACCCGTGTCCTGAGTTGGAACATTTTTGGGATTGTTGACGGAGGCAAGCCGAAGGTAATGTTGGTCGGCACCGAAGAGGCTGCGGGAGCTCCGACCGAACCGGAGCCCGACGTGTCCTGGAGGACAGGTGTGGTTTTGCTGCCTTGCGTCACACCAGGTCGTACTTGGGGCGCCTTCGAGGCTTTGGCACCGGCCAGGCTCGTAGAGGCGGCCGTAGATTTTTTCGGTGCCGGAGGGTCATCGAGTCGGGGTGAAGAGATCACCGTCGAAGTCTTCGATACCTGAGGCTTAGGTGTCACAGCAGGCGGTACGGCCCTTGGTGTCGTCGGTGCCGGTAGCCGAGCAGGTTTGTCGGTGCCGATGGCTTTTTTCCGTTTGTCGACTCCAACGTCGCCCGCCTCAAGTTCGGCACCGAAGTCCCCCTTGGTGCGGTCGGTGCCGACGCGGTGCGCTGGCGTCGAAGGCCTCGATCCGACCAGCGCTACTTTCAGTTTCGGTTTCGGTGGAACCTGAGCAGCTTTCGGTTTCGGTTTTGTGATAGGGAAACCAGCCTGTTTATGTATTAATGGCTGCCGCTGAACGTCCGAGGCCGGGCCCGAGGGCGGGGCCGGAGAACTGCGGGATGGGTCTCGGGTAAGGCCCGAAGGCGATCCCTCGACCGGAGCCATAGGCTGTGGCACTGGTGTTTGAACGGTTTGAACAGGTAGGCCTTGTTCATCATTGGAGCTACTTTCTTCGGCCCCGAAGGCCTCCTCGTCGTCTCCTACCTCGGTGTCGTCTTCACCTCTGTGGAAGAGTGACTCGCCTTCCTCGTCCGATCCGGGTTCGTGTTCGGAAACGGGACTGGAGGGCAAGACTTCCAATTCCTCGACGTCCTCGGCCTCGCCGAAGATGTCTGTCGGGGCCGGTGCCGCGTGCTGCGCCTCGAGTCTCGCCGCTCGTCGATTCCGCAGAGTCTTCTTCGAGCGGAACCGGGCACAGGCCATGCATGTTGATTCGTCGTGGTCCGGCGAAAGGCATTTGTTGCACACCGGATGGACGTCGATGTGTGGGTACTTCGCATTGCATACCGGACACCTTTTGAACGGCGTCCTGGATTCCATCGTCGAAGTCGTCGATGGACAGGTAAATGCGAAAGCAGTCGGTGCTGAAAGTTAGTAAACTAACAAATTCTATCGAAACCCGATCGATAAACAGTACCGACGCGAACTAAAGGCCTTTTGGCCTCGAAAAAATATTTTCCTAACTTGAGCTAAGATAGCACATCCGAACCCAATGGCGGAAAAAAACAATCTGAGGATGGAGAGGATGCCCATGCGCACTGTAGTCCAGGGGAGGAGTCACCTATCCAAGGATACTTCGAAGACTCTTCCAGGACAACAACGTGCAAACATCCGGACCCAACACTAGGCGGCGATCTATGCACAGATATGAATTCAGCAGCCCACATGCCTCGAACATTGTATTTATCTATGCATTTTCTAATATCCTTTAAAAACGGATTACCTAAAAATAGTATTAACAATATTTGGACCATGTGTTGCTGCTCCTTGTGTCCCTTATGAATTACTGTGACCGAAATGCCTGCACACACACATTTTGCTCTCCGTCCATTTCAAATGTCAAAAGAAATGAAATGTCTACAAGACAATGAAAAAGGTGTTTTAAGCCACATTGACATTTTACAGTCATCCAGATTATCTCTATATTTCACATATTTCTGCTTGTGGATTTTTTTTTGTCCTGTCATGTGTCAGGGCTTTTGACATCCGAGCAGCACACTATATATAATTGTGAATGTATGTTGCTTTCCTTCGTGCAGGCATGTATCAGTTGATCAATGTAACTTTTAAAATATTGTTAATATGCCTGTGTTTCGCTTTTAATTGTCTTTAATGATAATTCTATCATCGAGAATTAACATTAATTTTGGAAGGTTCAGTAATGTCGATGTCTGCCGCTCCTCCTCTGCAAATGACAGTTGTGCCTTTTTGAAGATTGTTTTCTCTGTGTCAACGGCTCTTTACAGGCACCACATTAGAATCCTGGCTGTAGTTCATATTCCACAACACTTATCTTGCTGTTGGTTGCTACGTGCTTGCCCACAAGTATTTCATTTCTGAGTTCCCTGAGGAAACATACCAAAGAAAGTCCACACTAATGACTGCACCGTGTGCTAGGAGATCAGTGACGAAAACAAAATGAATGTGTGCTTGTGTAATGTTACTGGCTCTCTAATCCCTTCCATTCGGCTATATTTATAAAAATAATAAAAATGATCTTGCAGAAACTTGCGGAAATTGCAGGATTTCTACTAAAATGCAAACTTCGGTTTAATTGCAAATCACTATATCCAGTGGGGTCTGTTTTTCAGGGCGTTGCTGTGTGTGGCATTTATTTAACGGTTACAAAAAAAGGTTCTTTTGCCGTTTAGATAAAACAAAACAGAGCAATTCTATGTTATCGGATTCTATAAAAACTCACGGTGAAGCCAGTCATTATCAATATGGGTTATTCTAAAGGGTAAGAATGGTGAACGTGATTAAAGGTCGACGTTACCATTAATTATGAAAGGAAAATGATTAGTATGTAGTGTGGGCAAACAAAGCTTATGTCAAACTAAATTAAAGTCGCTGTCAAAATATTATAGTGACAGGGTGGGATGTGACAATCACTGGCATTTTGAAGAAAGACTAGAGAAGAGGCAATGAAGATGCGAGAAAGACTAACCCGAGCAAGCAACAATTGAGAAGCACAAAATAAAACCCTTTTAGGAAGCAAAGAGACAGAGCAGCGCAACTCCAATTTGAAACGGACTTTTAAAGACTGAAATTCAATGATGTATTGTTTATACATTTTGAAGCCATCTAGGTGTAAATCATTACTCAAAATCAATTTTCTTTGGAATTTTGAAAAGCAAGTCTGAAGAAGGCCTGGGAGAAATTTCAAGCAAGCTAGCATAAATTGCATAACACGAAATTCAAAATTTAACAACTTCTCGTACTCATCGGATAGGAGAGACTCATCCATGCAGAAAGGAATATGCTACTTACCAGTATGCATCTGTTCCTGGCATGTAGAGCTGCAGATCTACACACTTTTGCATAGATCGCCATCTGGTGTTGGGCCCGGATGTTTGCAGTTTGTTTTTCCTCTTGGAAAGTCTTTGGAAGTCACGAGGTCGGTGACTCCTCCCTTGGATCGTATTGCGCATGGGCTTCGGCTCCGTCCTCAGATTGTTTTTCGCCAACAGGGAAAGATGGAGCGTAGTAATAACAGTGAAGAAACCCATGTGTGTTGTATCTAAATAAGATAAGACTGGAACGGATACAGGTAGCCAGGGAGGCGGGTGGGCGTGTGTAGATCTGCAGCTCTACATGCCAAGAACAGATGCATACTGGTAAGTAGCAAATTCCGTTCGAGGCATATGAGCTGCAGATTACACACTTTTGCATTGACTATATAGCAGTTCCCAACCCTAGCGGCGACCACCAGTATCTGTTGCAGTGGTTTGAAATAGTGTTTTTAGTACAGCCTGGCCCACACTAGCTTGTTGCTTGGTTTGCACATCTACACAGTAACGTTTAGTGAAAGTGTGCGGTGTTGACCATGGTGCTACTTTGCAGATATCATCTAATTGAATGTTCCCTAGAAAAGCCATAGAAGCCCCTATCTTTCGTGTAGAGTGGGCTTTAGGGGGAACAGATAGCGTTCGTTTTGCTTTGTGGTAGCAAATCTGTATGCATTTTACAATCCACCTAGCTATGCCTGATTTTGAGATGGGGTTGCCCTTGTGTGGTGGAGAGAAAGAGACAAACAGTTGTTTGGTCTTTCTGAAAGGTTGTGTTCTCTGGATATAGTAAAGTAAGGCCCGTTTAACATCTAGCGTGTGTAGAGCCCTTTCTGCAACAGTTTGAGGTTGCGAGAAAAATACCGGTAATTCTACAGATTGGTTTAGATGGAAGGGGGAAATGACTTTGGGTAGGAATTTTGGGTTGGTACGGAGGACAACTTTGTTCTGGTGCATTTGGAGAAAAGGTTCTTGTATAGTAAGTGCTTGTATCTCACTGACCCTTCTAAGGGAAGTGATGTCTACAAGAAAAGCTGTTTTCCAGGTGAGAAATTGCAGTTCGCATTTATGCAAAGGTTCGAAGGGCGGTCCCATTAGCCTTGTGAGAACTATATTTAAGTTCCACACAGGTGAGGGTGGTACTCTGGAGGGAATTTTTCGTTTGAGGCCTTCCATGAAGGCTTTAATGGCAGGCACTCTGAAAAGTGATAGGTGCTGTCTGTTTTGTAGGTAAGCGGCAATTGCTGCGAGGTGTAGTAGCCGAATGGATGTATATGCTAGGTTACACCTTTGTAGATGGAGCAAGTAGCATATGATGTGCTGTATAGATATGTCTAGAGGGTTGATTGTGTTGTTATGGCAATAAACAACAAATCTTTTCCACTTTGCAGCGTAGCAGGCTCTAGTGGTAGGGCATCTAGCTTCTCTGATGACGTTCATACAGTCAGGGGGAAGGTTAAGGTATCCGAATTCTAGGATCTCAGGAGCCAGATCGCAAGGTTGAGCTGAGCTGGGTCCGGGTGCCTGATCTCTCCATGGTTCTGGGTTAGGAGGCATGGTGAGAGGTGTAGCTTTTGGTGTGGTACTACCGAGAGTTCCAGCAACGTGGTGTACCACGGTTGTCTGGCCCACGTTGGAGCTACTAGGATCAGGGTGAGGGAGTGCTGTTGTAGCTTTCGCACCACTAATGGAATTAGTGGGAGAGGTGGAAAGGCGTACGCAAATTTGCCTGACCAGTTCATCCATATCGCATTGCCTTTGGACAATGGGTGTGGGTATCTGGCGGCGAAGCTTGGGCATTTTTTGTTTTCGTGGGTGGCGAATAGGTCTATCTGTTGATGCCCCCACATCTGAAAGAACAGGTGAAGAACCTGTGGGTGAAGTTCCCACTCGTGGATCTGCTGCGTCTGTCTGCTGAGCAGATCTGCCATGGTGTTTTGGACTCCTGGGTCATGTTGGGCTAGGAGAAAGATTTTGTGTGGAATTGCCCATCTCCATATGCTCTGTGCTAGTTGAGAGAGCTGTGGAGAGTGTGTGCCGCCTTGTTTTGAATGTAATACATGGCCGTCATGTTGTCTGTGGGAATAAGGACTGCCTTGCCTAAAATCTGTGTCTGAAAGGATTTTAGGGCTAGAAAGATTGCCAGTAACTCCAGATGGTTGATATGGAGTAACTTTTGTTGCGGCGTCCATGTGCCCGGCACTGTGAGGTGTAATAGATGAGCTCCCCAGCCGGAGAGCGATGCGTCTGTTAGGATTATTTGTGGAACCGGGTCCAGGAACGGTCGACCTCTGGAAAGATTTATGGTGTTCCACCACTGCAGAGAGCGATGGGTGCGACCGTCTACCAACACCAGATCTGTCAGTTGTCCCTGGGCCTGGTTCCATTGGCGCGCTAAACACTCTTGGAGTGGACGCATCTGGAGTCTTGCATGAGGCACTATGAAAATGCAAGAGGCCATCATCCCTATCAGTTGCATAAACACTCTTGCTGGGAGAGAGTGTTGAGGTATGACTCTTTGACGCAACGCCTGAATGCTTGCAATCCTCGCCGGATTGGGGTAGGCTATGGCTTTTGAGGTGTCTATGATGGCACTGAGGTATTGCTTTGTGTGGGATGGTGTGAGCTGGGACTTTTGGTGGTTCACCGTGAAGCCTAGCTAGTGAAGTAGTTGGATTGTAGTGGCGGTGTGATGTACACATTGGTTGTAGGACGTGGCTTTTATTAGCCAGTCGTCCAAATTGAATATGCTACTTACCAGTATGCATCTGTTCTTGGCATGTAGGGCTGCTGACATTCATATCTGTGCATAGATCGCCGCCTAGTGTTGGGTCCGGATGATTGCACATTGTTGTCCTGGAAGAGTCTTCGAAGTATCACGAGATAGGTGGCTGCTCCCCTGGACTACAGTGCGCATGGGCATCCTTTCCATCCTTAGATTGTTTTTCGCCATTGTGGCAGTGATGGAGTAGATACAGTAAGTGATGACCATGCTATACAGTAATTCTGAGTGCTGCAGCCGCTACAGGCGCCGGGGAGGAGGGTGGGCGATATGAATGTCAGCAGCCCTACATGCCAAGAACAGATGCATACTGGTAAGTAGCATATTCAGTTCGAGGCATGTGGGCTGCTGAATTCATATCTGTGCATAGATTATATAGCAGTCCCTCCATTAGCGGCGGCCGCCCGTGCCAGCTGCAGCAGTCTGAAAAAGAGTTTTGAGAACAGCCTGTCCTACAGCTGCCTGCTGTTTTGAGTGTACATATACACAGTAGTGTTTGATAAATGTATGTATAGTGGACCATGTGGCTGCTCTACATATTTCCTGTAAAGGAATGTTTCCTAGGAAAGCCATGGACGCCCCTAACTTTCGTGTTGAGTGGGCTCGTGGGGGAATCGTTAATGTGCGTTTAGCTTTTTGATAGCAAATTTGAATACATTTAACGATCCATCTGGCTATCCCTGCTTTGGAAATGGCGTTGCCCTTGTGTTGTGGAGAAAAGGCAACGAAAAGTTGTTTTGTTTTCCTAAAATCCTTTGTTCTGTCTATATAGTACATGAGGGCCCTCTTTACATCTAGTGTATGGAGCATTCTCTCTGCGACATTTTGTGGACTTGGAAAGAAAACAGGCAGTTCAATAGTCTGATTCATGTGGAACTGCGATATCACTTTAGGCATGAATTTGGGGTTGGTACGTAGTACAACCCTGTTTGCGTGAACCTGTATGAATGGCTCTTGAATGGTTAGTGCCTGGAGTTCACCAACTCTTCTTAACGAAGTGATTGCCACTAAGAAAGCTACTTTCCAGGTGAGGAATTGAATCTCACATGAATGGAGAGGTTCAAAAGGTGGACCCATTATTCTGGTGAGGACCACATTGAGGTTCCACACTGGTGCCGGTGGGTGTCTTGGGGGAATTACTCGTTTGAGTCCCTCTAAGAAGGCTTTGATGGCAGGCACTCTGAATAAAGAGAGGTGCTGCCTGTTTTGAAGATGGGCTGCTATCGCGGTTAAATGTATACGTATGGAGTTGTATGCCAGATTGCATCGGTATAAGTGTAAGAGGTAACAGATGATGTTTTGAATGGATGCGTCCAGCGGGTTAATGTCATTGTTGTTGCAGTAAATGACAAACCTCTTCCATTTAGCCGCATAGCAAGCTCTGGTTGTGGGTCTTCTGGCCTCCTTGATGATATCCATGCATTCAGGTGGCAGGTTTAGGTAGGCAAACTCTAAGACTTCAGGAGCCAGATTGCCAGGTTCAGCTGTTGCGGATCTGGGTGCTGAATTTCGCCATGGTTCTGCGTTAAAAGTGCGGGTTTGATCCGCAGCCTTTGATGCGGCACCACGGAAAGTTCTAGAAAGGTGGTGTACCATGGTTGGCGTGACCATGTGGGAGCAACTAGGATGAGTGTCGGTGAGTGTCGTAGTTTGCGTGCCACTAGCGGTATTAATGGCGCTGGGGGAAAAGCGTACGCAAATCTGCCGGACCAGTTCATCCATATCGCATTGCCCTGTGACTGCGGATGTGGGAACCTGGCGGCAAAGCTTTGGCATTTTGCGTTTTCGTTTGTGGCGAATAGGTCTATCTCTGGATGACCCCACTGTTGGAAGTACGGTTGGAGTACTGACGGATGTAGCTCTCACTCGTGCATCTGGTGGCTGTGTCTGCTGAGCAGATCCGCCATCTGGTTGTCCTTGCCCGGGAGGTGTTCCGCCATGAGGAATATGTTCCTCTGAATGGCCCACTTCCACATGCTCTGAGCCAGATGACACAACTGTGTAGAGTGTGTTCCTCCCTGCTTCTGTATGTAGTACATGGCAGTCATGTTGTCCGTCCGGATCAACACGACTTTGTTGCACAAGTGTACTTTGAATGCCTTCATGGCTAGGAAGATTGCCATCAGTTCCAGAATGTTGATGTGCATCTTCTTTTGCTGTGTCGTCCATAGTCCCTGCACTGTGTAATTGAGTACATGAGCTCCCCATCCCTGGAGAGAGGCGTCCGCTGTCAGTATTATTTGCGGAACAGGCTCTTGGAACGGTCGGCCCTTGCAAAGGTTTTGTGGATTCCACCAATGCAGAGTTGTATGCCCGACCGCTCACCAACACTAGGTCTTTTAATTGTCCGTGAGCCTGATTCCATTGACGTGCTAAGCACTCCTGAAGCGGGCGCATATGTAGTCTCGCGTGCGGGACTATGAAAATGCAGGAGGCCATCATGCCTATCAACTGCATGAACACTCGCGCTGGGAGGGAGTGTTGAGGTTTGAACTTTGAGATCAGCAGTTGCATGCTGTTGATCCTCACTAAATTTGGCTGAGCTGTGGCTGCCAGAGTGTTTATGGTCGCGCCCAGGTACTGTCGTACGTGTGCGGGTTGAAGATGTGATTTTGGGTAATTTAGTGAGAATACCAGACTGTGAAGAAGGTGAATGGTGAGGGACATGTGGCTGGCACATTGCTGGGCTGACTTTGCCTGAACAAGCCAGTCGTCCAGGTAAGGGAAGGCGTGAATGTGCTGTCTCCGTAGATGTGCAGCCACTGTTGCTAGGCACTTGGTAAAGACCCTGGGTGCCGTCGTTACTCCGAAGGGGAGAACTTTGAACTGATAGTGATGCCCCTGAATAGTGAACCTGAGATATTTTCTGTGCGATGGGTGTATGGGTATGTGGAAATACGCATCTTTCAAGTCCAGTGTGGCTAGGAAGTCTCCCTGACTGAGTAGCGGTAAAACCTGCTGTAGGGTGAGCATATGGAAATGCTCTGATAGAATGTAATGGTTGAGGGGTCTCAGGTCTAGTATAGGTCTGAGAGAACAGTCCTTTTTTGGGATTAAGAAGTACAGAGAGTACACCCCTGTCCCCTGTTGGTTGACGGGCACGACTTCTATTGCACCTTTTTGCAGCATACTTAGTACCTCCTGCTGCAATAATGACAAGTGCTCTACGGACATAGGACGGTGCTTTGGCGGTATGTTGGGTCGAGTGGACGTTAATTCTAGACAGTAACCGTACTGGATAATGTCCCTGACCCACCTGTCTGTGGTGATGGTGTTCCAGACTGACAGGAACTGCTGGAGTCTCCCCCCGACAGGTGTTATGTAGTCGGGGGGCAGGGAGAAGGCGTCACTGTTTGTTTTTGGGGGAGGACCTGGTGTTGCCATACCCACGTCCTCTGCCCTTGGTGCTGGATCCATGATATCCACCTCTGGTGGTTTTATCATAGTTACTTTGTGTGCCCCCTTTATTGTACTGCTGCTGGGACCCCTGGCCTCTAGTTGCTCCTCTATTCCCGGGGCGACGAAAGGAGCCACTACGAAACTGCTGCGACTGCAGAGCCCCCATTGATTTTGCAGTTTCAGTGTCTTTCTTAATTTTTTCGAGGGTAGTGTCAACTTCAGGGCCAAATAAATAGTCTGGGTTGACCTGTTGCTTTAAGATATTGTTCTGAATCTCAGGCTTGAAGCCTGAGATTCTCAACCATGCGTGCCTCCTCAACATGACGCTTGTGTTGATCGCCCTTGCTGCAGTGTCGGCTGCATCCAGTGCGCATTTGATGGACGCATTGATAAGGAGTTGTCCCTCTCTGATAAGGAGCTCCGCTGCCTCTTTGTATTCATCTGACAAATGTTGTAGCAGTGATTCTAGTGTGTCGTAGTGGGACCTATCGTTACGGGCCAGGAGTGCCTGTGTGTTGGCAATGCGCCAGATGTTTGCTGCTTGCGCTGCTATCCTTTTGCCTGATGTCTCCAGCACTTTGGACTCCTTGTCGGGGGGAGGAGCATCACCCGTTGTTTGTGAATGGGCTCGTTTGCGAGCATTAGCAACAACCATGGAGTCTAAAGGTAACTGACCCCTAATGTACATAGGGTCTCCGGGTGCAGGCTTGTATTTCTTTTCGATTCTGGGGTTCAGCATCCGTGCCCTGGTTGTTTCTTTAAAAATGTCTTTTGCAGGTTTTAGAACTCCCTTCAACATTGGCAGAGTTTTGACGGTTTTCTCAGAGGAGGCGAAAGTGTCCACTAAGAAGTCTTCTTCTACAGTGTCAGAATGGAGTTCCACTTCATGATTGGCAGCAGCCCGTTCTATGAGGGCATCAAAGGCAGCAGTGTCCTCTGTGGGAGATGTCCTTATATTGTAAAGCTGCGTGTCAGGAGTATCTGGTGCGTTACCCTGGTCGGTGGGGTCATCCCATGCCTGATCTGGGTCTTGCAAGTGATCATCAGGATCGATATCCCCAGGGTAGGTGGTATCATCCCCTATATAGTCCTCTCCTGCGTCTGCCTCTGAATGCGTAGGAGAAAAGGACGGCGGATCCTGATGGAAGGGTTGAAAGTGTTCATGAAGCACTGGTTCGGAACCTGCCGGCAATTTGTGTTTTAGAGGAATTTTGTACGAGTCCAAGCCCTTCTCTGGCGTGATTTTCCGCTTGCGGAGCATCAACCTACCAGTGTCGCGTCGATAAAGTGTGCCTGTGAAGGCTCGATATCGGTTTGTCCAGTGGATAGGGACTGTGTTTGGCGGACACGTGTCCGAATTTCGAACATTTTCGGTGCCGTGGGTGGCGGCAATCCAAATGTGATGTGCGCCGGCGCCGAGTGTGATTTTACGGCCTTGTGCTTTTCGGGACCCGACGTAGAGTGGAGGGTTGCCCGGTCTCTGATGCGTTGCAACGATGCGGAGACCTATTGCAAGGTGAACGCAGATGGCGCCTTGGAACCGATCGGCACCTTGGAGGTAGGGGTCGAAGCGGCATCAGACTTATTTCCAGTCTTTGGGTCGTCGATCCGAAGGGAGGTATCGACGCTCGTCGAAGTCGATGATTTGGCAGGCGCCGCCGTCTTAGACGTCGACGGGTCGGCCACCTTGACCTTGGTGGGTTGGGCCGTAATCTTCGGTGCCATAGGCCGAGGCACCTTGTGGGGACCGAGGGCCTTCTTCTTTGGCTAGGGGCCCAGACCCGTCGCGGTGAGCTCGGCACCGAAATCTCTTTTGGCGCGTTCGGTGCCGATGACCTGTGCCGGCGTCGAAGGAGTGGAGGGCTTCGAGGCCTTCGATCCGATCGCAACCTGTTTCACTTTCGGTGTCGATGCAATCGGTGCGACGGACGGTTTCGGTTTCACTGAAGGGAATCCAGTCGTCTTCGATAATAATGGCTCCTGTGAAATGTTCGAGGCCGGGCCTTGAGGCGGGGCCGAAGAACCGTGTGATTGATCTTGGGTAAGGCCCGCAGGCGATCCCTCGACCTGAGCCTTATGATGACTTAGTCTCTCGGCCTCCGTATCGATGGGTTGGCCTAGCTCTTCGCTGGAGCTATCTTCCTCGGCCCTAAGGGCCTCATTGTAGTCTCCTACCTCTTCGACGACGTCTTCGCCCTCAAAGATCACCTCATCGTCGTCTTCCGATCGGGAGTCGTGTTCGGAAGCGTGGCTGGAGTCTACGTCTTCTACGCTCTCGGCGTCTTCGTCCTCGGTGCTAAAGATGTTGGCCGGGGCAGGCGCCGATTGCTGTGCCTCCAATCTCGCTGCCCGTCGATTCCGGAGAGTCTTCTTCGAGTGGAACCGGGCGCAGGCCATGCATTTCGACTCATCGTGATCCGGTGAGAGACATTTGTTGCATACCGGATGGACGTCGATGTGTGGGTATTTCGCGTGGCATAAAGGACATCTCTTGAAGGGAGCCCTCGATTCCATCGTCGATCGAAGTTCGATGTTCGGACCAAAGCGGATCCGAAAAGCGTGAAGAAGGTGTTAAAACACTAAAGAAACTGGTCGATACCGAACGGGAACAGTACCAACGAGATCTAAAGGCCTTTTGGCCTTAAACTAAAGTTTCCTAACTTGAGCTAAGATAAGCACATCCGAACCCAATGGCGGAAAAAAACAATCTAAGGATGGAGAGGATGCCCATGCGCACTGTAGTCCAGGGGAGGAGCCACCTATCTCCAGGACAACAATGTGCAATCATCCGGACCCAACACTAGGCGGCGATCTATGCACAGATATGAATTCAGCAGCCCACATGCCTCGAACATGGGAAGATGTGAATGTGCTGTCTTCTGAGGTGTGCCGCCACTACCGCTAGGCACTTGGTGAATACCCTTGGCGCTGTTGTAACCCCGAATGGGAGCACCTTGAACTGGTAGTGTTGCCCGTCCACTACAAATCTGAGGTACTTTCTGTGAGCAAGGTGTACCGGAATGTGAAAGTATGCGTCTTTCAAGTCCAGTGTGGTGAGAAAGTCGTTCTGGGAGGAGCGGAAGTACTTGCTGAAGTGTTACCATGTGAAAATGGTCCGAATGTATGTATGTGTTTAGAGGCCGGAGATCTAGAATAGGTCGCAGAGTCTCGTCTCTTTTTGGTATGAGAAAATATAGGGAGTAGAACCCTAAATTTTGCTGATTGGCGGGGACTTGTTCTATTGCATGTTTTTGTAGGAGGGAGATTACCTCCTGTTTTAGTAATGTGGAATGTTCTTGTGACATTGGGCGTTGCCTGGGTGGAATGTTTGGGGGGGGGGGGGTAGATGTCAATTCTAGGCAGTACCCTAAGCGAATAATTTGGGTCACCCATCTGTCTGAGGTGATGGTCTCCCAGACCTGAAGGAAATTTTGTAGCCTGCCCCCGACCGGAGTGTGATGGTCTGGAGGGAGCGGAGGGGGGGAAAGTCATTGGGTAGGCGGTGTCGCAGAGCGGGCGGTATTAGTTTTGCCTCTGCCTTTATTGTTATTGCCCCTATAGCCGCCTCTTTGATAACCCCTTGTGAAGGTGGATTGAGCAGGGGATTTGTAGGAAGTGGACGCGCTATCTGAGGAGTAGCCTCTAGCCGTACCCCGAAAGGAAGAGTGGCGAAAGGAGTGCCTAGGAGGGTGTGACTGCAAGGCTCCCATAGATTTCGCCGTATCCGTGTCCTTCTTCATTGTCTCGAGGGCCTCATCTACCTTTGGGCCGAATAGATGTTCTTGGTCAAAGGGATGATTTAAGATGGAGGCCTGTACCTCAGGTTTAAAGCCTGAAACTCTCAGCCAAGCATGGCGACGGAGGAGGACGCTAGTGTTAATGGCCCTGGAGGCTGTGTCTGCTGCGAAGGCACAGCGTATAGAGGTGTTAGTTATAGTCTTACCCTCTTGAATTAATTCATTGGCCCTATTTTTGTATTTTTTCTGGGAGATGGTGCATGATGGTTTCTAATTCATCATAATGCGCTCTATCGTATCTGGACAATAACGCTCGAGTGTTGGCGATACGCCATATATTGGCTGTCTGTGACGCAGTGCGCTTTCCTGACTCGTCCAGTAGCTTTGACTCTTTGTCAGGTGGTGGTGCTTCGCCTGACGCCTGGGAATTTGACCTCTTCCGTGCAGTGGAAACCACTAGGGAATCTAGTGGCGCTGGCCCTTTGATATAGGCAGGATCTGTGGGGGCAGCTTTGTACTTTTTCTCTATGCGTGGGTTCATGACCCTAGCCCTGACTGGGTCTTTAAAAACCTCTGGCGCCTGTTTTATTACCCCTTTGAGCATAGGTAGTATGGAGGAAGACCTATGTGCGGTATCAAAGGTGTCGAGGAGGAAATCCTCCTCTACCGGGTCAGTGTGTAGCTCTACCCCGTGATAATGTGCCGCCCTCTGAAGTAGATGGTGAAAACCTAATGAGTCTTCGGGTGGAGATGGCCTGGACGGGTAAAGGTCATCTTGTGGGACGTCTGGAATGTCTGGATTATTTTAGTTGTCCCATGGGTCTGGGGATCCTGTAGGGGTGGGGGTCTTGTGGCACATCCCCTGGATCGTAAAATGGGTCCCCCTGATCATCATCGTCTGGAGACTGGGTCGGGGAGCGATGAGGCGGGGGTGGAGAAGGTGGAGAGGGTGGAGGAGGTACTCTGAAAGGGGAGGTAGCAGAGTCTTTCCTCTTTGGAGGCGGAGGCGGAGCCGGTTTGTCCAAATGTCTCTTTTTAGAAGAGAGTGCCAAATGTCCAGTTTTTGGATCCTTGGTAAGTGTCTTTTGCAAGGGATCCGTTGTAAACAGTTCCTGTGACAATGTTTGTTCCGTCAGCGCCGAAGGTTTCGGGGCAGATGACTTTGTAGGCTTGTCCGTGCCGTGCTTTTTGGGAACCTCCGATTTCTTGGTCGGCGCCGAGGTGGGCTTCGGCGCGGAAGTGTCGGTGCCGAGGGCCTTATGGGGTTTGGACGGTACCGAAAGGCTGGGTTGCGACACCGAGGACTTTGGTGCGGAGCTCGGTGTAGAGGTAGAGGCCGGTCTCTATTTTGGTGCCGAAGTGTGTTTCTCGGCACCGCTGGCAGGCTGGCTCGAGCCCGAGCCGCCGGAAGGCTTATTTGGCTTCTTCACCGGGCCCGAAGGTGGGGTGTTTGAAGCAGTGTCTCTGGTCTTGCCTAGGGCCGGAGGCGAAGGCGTGACCGAAGCCTTTTTGGGTGTCGGCGCGGGTGTGGAAGGGGGTATAGTACTCACGACCCTCTGCACCGAGGTTATGTCCTCCACATCCGAGTCGTCGGCTTCGGAAACACTGACGAGGTCCTCTTCGGTGTGCTGCTGTCCCGGAGCTTCGACGTCGTCCCCGAAGATGTCGACTGGAATGGAGGTCGAGGAGTGCTCCATGTTTCGTCTGGCCCTTCGATCTCGAATAGTCTTTTTCGACCTGAAAGACTTGCAGGCGGGACAGTCTCGAGCCTTGTGTTCAGGGGAGAGGCAGAGGTTGCACACCTCATGAAGATCGGTGTGGGGGAATTTGGACCCACATCGAGGGCACTTCTTGAATGGAGTTCTTTCCATCAGCCGGGACCAGAGCTTGGATAGGCCCGAAGGCCGCCGTCGTCGACTGGAATCGAAGATGTTTCGAAGAGAAGGTGATTGAGGAGATCTGGATCTGAACAATACCGCGATGAGAGCGAGGATTCCGCTTCGATCGTTGAACTGGAAATGTTCGAAACCGGAGCGCGAAGTATTACATCCGAGCCCGATGGCAGAAAAAAACAATCTGAGGATGGAGCCGAAGCCCATGCGCAATACGATCCAAGGGAGGAGTCACCGACCTCGTGACTTCCAAAGACTTTCCAAGAGGAAAAACAAACTGCAAACATCCGGGCCCAACACCAGATGGCGATCTATGCAAAAGTGTGTAATCTGCAGCTCATATGCCTCGCACATATTTTTACAAGAGATTTAAAAAAAACACATTTCACCCTAAAGTGCATTTGTTATGGAATTTCACAACATTTCCTAGGGAAAAATACGTTATTTCACCTACCCCTAGTCTAACTAAGGCAAAATAACTAGGCACAATATATAGAAGCCTGGAGTAAGTAAGCAGTCATACTCAGCCCTGCCAAGTACCACGCATCATGCTTTAGACCAGTGATACTCGAAGTACCGCCCAGGGACCAGTTGTAGCCTTCTTGACCTTTACATGCGGCCACCCTGGAGAACTGCTGTTTAGTTGCTGAGGACTAATATTCAGAAAAAAATGTTAAATATATGGGCAAGCATTTATTAACCTTCAAATAACTGCTTGCCCCTTCAACATGTTTTAGACCTCCTTACACAATCCCTGATCCACCCATGTTTGAGTACCCATGCATTATAATAACGCATTTCAGTGTGGTGGTCCGCATCACCGCACTGAAAAGCCACGTATTTTTATAGCGCCTCATCAGCTAAAGCCAAGTGCTGTTAGCACTACTGCAATTAAGCTAGCTGCTGCGTACGGTCCGTGCTGCACGCAGCAGCTACAATGTAACAAGAAGTTAATAATCACCCACAGCACAAAATCACGGACGTGACGTAACAGAGTGAGTCAGTGTGCAAGTGCCCAATAGTGACTCCCAAGAAAGCCAGGAGAGAAGACACTCTTACTCACCCACATAGGCGGCCCAGGCCGGAGCATGCCACAGCGCGAGTGAGCAGCACAGCAGTATTTTAAACTCTACGTTTGTCGGTGAATGCAGCTGGGCACACCGCTGCTCGCACTGTGCAAAGCAAGTCTGACGACCCGCGTCCCTGAGCCAACCCAGAACGCAGCCGGAGTGGTGGTGCCTGCAGGCAACCTGCACTGCAGTGCAGTCCAGCACAGGCTGGCACAAGTCGTTAACTTGAGTCCTACCGCGGCAGCTACCCACAGCCAAGCCTGAGCCTATGCAGGGGGGAGTCATCGTGGCGAGCTGGCCCTCGAGGGTGCTGCTCGCAGACAGCAAGTGTGCCACTTGACTAGTACCTTCATATCCTCAATTCTGGGGTTGTTTTCACGTAGATGCAGCTGGTTACAGCACAGAGACCTGGCTTGGGTTAAGGAGGTAGCGTTTTACAGCGGAGAGTTGTTTTGAGGTACAGTGATGAAATTAGGGAACTTGGCCGGGGTATCGAGATAGTGTTAGTCATAGTCACTGAATCTCGTTCAGAATTCACAGAAATTATGAAAATGTCACCTGAGCAATCCGAAAATTGGCAGCTGTGCATACGGTTTTCGAAACAAGGAATAAAAAACCCAATCAAGAATAATTTTCACATTTGTCCATGCTTTGAGTGGTGCAAATAGGATTCTGCATTTCCAGACATATTACTCACCAGGCTGGCGTGGCCAGGACTTTGCTCCCTTCTCACAAACTTGCTAACTGTGGGCATGCTGTGGGGCGGACCTTCAGGAGGCCGTGAATTAGAAGGCACGCGGGCATGATTTGCTGGTGAAACGGCCGACTCCATTTGTATCCTCTGCACCCTGCTTTCTCTAAGGTCACTTCCTGTGCGAGGCAACAAGCTGCTGTGGTTATCTCCCGCTGCAGGCAAGTGTTGCGGCTGGTGATGTTGAGGGGGTGGTAGACGGCCCTGAGGGGCTGGTGGTGGTGCAGTGCTTAAGTGGTGGACAGGGCGATTGGAGCTGTAGGAGGAGGGCAGAGAGGAAGTGCTGGAATAAGAGTAGAGACTGGGAACCGAAGCTCTCTGTTCCTGTGTAAACAAAGAAAACGTGATTTAGTATAGAGTAAAAGGAAACAAAACACAAAAAGAAAAACATTTGCCAGTGGGAAGAGATTTAATGCTGGTTCACAAAAAGAAAACTTACAATAAAGAAAACAGGCAACCCTTAAGCATAGTGCAACCCACTAACAGAAGCTGAACTCAAACCAGTCCTCCAAGTAGATGCAGTTGTCAAAACCTCGTTATACATTATGAGAAGTCACAAAAGACTGTTTTAAAGGAAGGGAGGGTGTTCTACAAACATAGGTAAACTTCCCTTGTGTTTTGCTGACTGGACTAACCTGTGTCTCACCTGCGTACACTCCAAATGACGAAGAATGTAGCTGCAGGGTACTACTGCAATCTACATTCTTAGGAACACATGTCACCAGCTTTACAAGCCCTATAGTAGCTTAAGATCACCATAATGCTCTATTTCATAGCTCTCTTTTGAGGGACTGCGGTGTATTATAGGGTGTAGTTGTGCAACCTCACCATGTAATAACCGTACAAACCCAATAAGACCTTTAGGTTTCGTCTGTCAAACCCACAGCTCAATCCTGGGCTGTGGCACTGAGCAGCAAGGTTTACACAAAGGAACCACGGAAAACCATTTTAACAGCACCAGAACATTTGTAGAAGAAATCGACAACACTCAAGACATCCAACACCAATTTATAAAAAATAGACTGTATTTCAGTAAGAATTTAGACACTAGAACGAAACAGGTCCACTGGAGGGTTACAGAGATATTGATTTAACAACCAATAATAAATCAATGCATTTTCACTCGCCCACAAACAAGCCATAGCAAAATCAACAAATTGAACACTTAAAAACTTTTTCAAGGTAAATATAGGCACGTGTCAATTCGGTTGGTCCAAAGTACTTGGGGGGACCAAAACTAGCAGGGAGCTAGTCAGCGGGGCCAGCAAGGTCCTCACAGTTACCTTCACAGAAGAAGTAGTTCGTCAGCAGTTCCAGCCACTTTATCTGCATTGCAATGGATTCCTATTGAGTAGTCCTGATACAAGGACTAAAGGATGCTGAAGATGCTTCAAGGATGTTGTGAATGCGATGCAGTCAACTGAGGTCTTCCTGCAGGGATTTTGCAATCTAAGTCGATGGAGGGGGCCTTGGTTGCAGGGTCAACGTCCTAATAAGTTCTCTACGCTCTGGCTGAAGTCCAGTCGCCACTGGACTGCCATTCCCCCCGTTGTCATTGTCACAGGTCAATCCTTCCTGGGTTGATAACTTTCCTTTGTAGTGTCCTAGCAACTCTCCAACAGCACTCCCAGGCTCAGCAAACTTGAGTGCAACTGTGTGTTTCGGGTCTTGATCCTCAGTGCTCCACTGTGGCGGTGATAGTGGCTTGAAGACTTTGGACTACCAACTTGCCCCAGCTGTTATGTCCCTGTGCTGCAAACAGGAGGCTAGTCAGCTGGCCCTTGCGGTTCTCTGGGCTTGACTGGGCTCTGGGGACGGGCTCTCCCTAAGCAGGGCATGGCATGCAGTCCCTCTCTTTGCTAGCCACCCGGTGCAGTTCTAGTTGGTGCAAAGAACCACACGGTGCAGTTCTAGTTGATGCAGTCTCTTTTCTAGTTTCTAGGTGCAGAAGGGCAGTCCTCCTTCTGAGTCAGTCAAGATCAAAATTATGGATACCAGGAGTGCCCGATTTATCGTCAGAAAATGCCCTCCGTGTAGGATGCAGTTGGTAGGCATTGGGCTACCAGACTTCATCTCTCCTGATGACCACTCCCTAGGAAGTGTGGCATCTGGCTATCCCAGGATGCACCATTCTGCCCACTCCCAAGATGGCGAGACCCCTCTCTCACAGTACAAAGAGCATCCTAGCCAAGCCCCAGAGGTGTAGCCATAAAACTGCTTGGCAACTGGCTTCTCCTTCCCTACCCCTAGTGCCAGCCTGACTAAATAAAAGAGCAGCCCATTTCCTTCGTGTTACCCATTTGCCCTTCAATGGTGATGTGAGAAGCAGGCATGGTATATGATGTCCACTAATGCAAGTGGGCACCCTGCACCAGTCCAGACAACCCTTATGGTGATTTAAGAGGTCTTAGACAACCTTAGAAAGGACAATTGTGTAAAGGCTCAAAGGGTGGACCCATGAGTCTTGTAAGTACAATGTTAAGATTCCATACTGGTGCCGGAGGTATTCTGGGTGGAATAATTCTTTTTAAGCCCTCCATAAAGGCTTTAATTACAGGAACAAGGATAAATGCTGGCTGTTCTGCAAATATGCAGTAAATGCTGCTAGGTGCAACCTAACAAATGTATAAGCTTGACCAGTTTGCTGTAGATGCAGAAGGTAACAAATAGTGTTTTGAACAGAAGCATTTAAAGGATTAATCTTATTACAATAGATAATAAATAGTTTTCATTTTGCTGCTTAACAAGCTCTGGTGGTAGGCTTTCTTGCTTCTTTCAAGATATGCATACAATCTGGTGACAGATTCAAATATCCAAACTCTGACTTCAGGAGCAAATCGCTCAAATGAGTTCCCTTGGGTTTGGGTGCTTGATTTCGCCATGGCTTTGACTGAGAAGGTTGGAGTTGAGATGCAGGTTGTGGTGTTGAACCACAGATAGTTCTAACAGTGTGGTGAACCAGGGTTGACGAGCCCATGTGGGGGCTACTAGAATCAGTGTGAGTGATGTTTGCCTGAGCTTCCGAACCAGAACGAGTTTAAGAGGCAGAAAAGCGTATGCCAACATCCCTGACCAATTCAGTCATAGGACATTGCCTTTGGAGAGAGGGTGTGTGAACCTGGAGGCGAAGTTTGGACATTTTGCATTGTCCACTGTAGCAAACAGATCCATTTGTGGGAATCCCCATTCTCAAAAGTATGGAAGGACAACTCGGTGATGACGTTCCCACCTGTGTATTTGCGGTCTCCTTCTGCTGAGGAGGTCGGCAATCTGATTGATCACCCCTGGAAGGTGTTCTGACAGAAGATGAATTCTGTGATAGAGACTTGGCCTATTTGGAGCTGGGCAATCTATCAGTCAAGCCTCTCTCAGACCATTAGGTAAGACTGAAAAGCTTTCAGCACTATAAATACTGCTAGAAGCTCTAGATAGGTGATGTGTAGATGTTTGTGCTTGGTGTCTCAGAGACCCTGGATTGTGTAATCGTAGATATGGGGCCCCCCACCCTCATAGAGATGCACCCGCTCTTAGCATGATATGTGGACCAGGGTCGATGAAGGGCCGCCCTTTTGATACATTTTGTGGATTCCACCACTGCAGAGAGCGATGGGTGCGGCTGTCTACCAACATTAGATCTGTCAATTGACTCTGTGACTGATTCCATAAACGTGCTAAGTATTCTTGTACAGTACGCATGTGTAGTCTTGCAGGAGGCACTATTGCTATGCATGATGCCATCATTCCTAGAACTTGCATGAAGGTTCTGGCTGGTAGTTTTTGGTTGGGCTGGAACTGAATGTAACAGTTTGAATATTGCGAATTCCGGCTGCATTGGTAGATGCTAGAGCTTGGAGTGTCAAGAGTCCCTCCCAGATAAGATTATGTCTGTGAGGCTGCAGGTGAGACTTATGCGCATTTACCATGAAGCCCAACCGGTGAAGTAAGTCTAGCATGATCTGAGTGTGTTGTAGATACTTGGTGTGTGTTGGCTTTGATGAGCTGCCACTACTGCTAGTAATTTGGTGAACACTCTTGGGGCATTAGTTATTACGAAAGGGAGTACTTTGAATTGATAGTGTTTGCCTGCTATCAAAAATCTGAGGAAATTGCCATGTGCGGATGTATTGGAATGTGAAAGTATGCGACATATAAGTCCAGTGTGGACATAAAATCACCTTGCTGTAGAAGTGGAAGCACCTGTTGAAGTGTTACCATATGGAAATATTCTGACAGTATGTATTGGTTTAACACTCAGATCCAAAATGGGTCTTGAGGAGCCGTCCTTTTTGGGAATGAGAAAATATAGAGAATAAACCCCTGACCCTTGGTAGTGTAACGGAACTGGTTCTATGGCTCCCCTCTGTAAGAGGGATTGCACCTCTTAAATGAGTAACTGTAAATGATCTGATGACAGTTTGTAAGTGAGAGGTGGAATGTTTGGAGGATTGGTAGTATGCTCCAGGCAATAACCATGTTGGATAATGTTGATCACCCATTTGTTGGTTGGTATGGATTGCTAAATGGGAAGAAACTGTTTAAGTCTTCCCCCGACGGGTGTTAAGTAATCGGGGGCACAAGTCACTGTTTGTTAGGGGAAGGGGTGTTATGCGTTGAGGCACTTCAACCCCTACCTTTAGAATTGTTTCCTCTATACCCTCCTCTATAAAAATCTCTAGAGGGAGAGGATTGTGTATTGCCTTTATAAGCGTGAGCATTTGGGTCTGAGGATGTGGTTTTGGACCCTCCTCTGTAAAAAGAACAGCTAAATGAGCCTCTATTTGATGGGGACTTAGATGCTCCCATGGACGTTGCCACCTCTGTGTCCCTTTTCATTTTTTCCAAAGTCTGATCGACTTCAGGACCAAACAGGTGTTGCTTGTCAAAGTGGGTGTTTAAAATGGATTGCTGAACCTCAGGTTTAAAGCCTGAAATGCCAAGCCATGCATGCCTTCTGAGGAGAATGCTGGTATTTATTTCCTTAGCAGCGGCGTCAGCAGCATCTAAAGTACATCTGATAGAAGAGTTAGAAACGAGTTTGCCCTCTTGTGCTTTGCTTTTGTGTTTTGTGTATCTGGGAGATATTGAAGCAGTTGCTCCATCTCATCCCATCCCAGTGTGCCCTGTTGCCTGTTGTACCTAGCTAGTAGGCCCTGTGTATTTGCGATGCGCCAGTTATTAGCAGAGCGGCTACACGTTCACCTTAAGCATCTATGAGTTTAGATTCTTTATCTGGGGGTGGCACATCACCAGAAGTTTGAAAATTAGCTCCTTTGCAAGCATTGGACACTACAAGGGAGTCAAGAAGCAGTTGACCTTTAATAAAGATAAGATCAGATGGTGAAGGTTTATATTTTGTATTGGCTCTAGGAGTAAAAATGTGTGCTTGCATGGGGTCTTTGAAGATTTCATCTACATGCCTCATCTATCCATTCAGCAATAGGAGCTTGACCTGTGTGTGGACCCCATGGTTTCAAATCAAAAGTCCTCTTCTAATGACTCTTTATGTAACGCCACCCCATGGTACTCTACTGCTCTAGTAATGAGTTCCTGATAAGCCACATTGTCATCAGGAGGAAATGGCTTTGCAGGGGAAAGATCTGGGTCATTGTCTAATGGAGGAATGGTGTAATCCTTCCATGGGTCTACAGGTAATTGGATATCTTCCTCATTAATATTCTTTTCAGGCTGTGAAATTGGAGATCCGAGATGTAATGTGTAAAGGATCAAAATGTGGAGAAGAGGGTGGAGGTGGAGGGGATGGTGGGGCAGGATAAACTGGGCTGGTAGCCACGTCCTTGAGGGTCCTCAGAAGGAAGCTTGTGTTTAACTGGAGATTTATTATGAATATGTCCTGTGTCGGAGTTGATGTAAATCTTCTTTTGTTTCTGATCCAGTTTGGGATGAATAATGTCTAAATTAGTGTCAGAAGGCTCGGAGAGGCGGTCTTTAGATTTCGGCACCAAAGGTTTCGGTGCCAGGATGGATTTGCTTTTAAGAGCGGAAGGTTTTTGGTTTCGAAGCATGCTTTTCTTTCAGCGGGGAGAGTTACGGCTCCGAAGCAGATTTGGGCTTCGAACCGGGAGGTTTTGGATCAGACTAGGATTTCACCGACTCGGTCCTAATATGAAAGGCTTGACTATCTGTTTTGGTGCCGAGCTAGAAGGCAGGGCATCTGAATCATCGTCTCGGTGCAGACCTTGGCCAGAAGGCAGAGGTGGTGCTGAAGCCTTAGGACCTTTAGGCGTGGGCTTAAGGGGTAAACGGTACTCACTGCACCCTGTCCTGGAGGCATGTCTTTTGACTCCATGTCTATTTCGAGTTCCGAATCCAACTCCGGAACAGAGAAGACCTTTTCTTCTGCCGCCGTCGCCTCAACCTCTTCCTGCTCAGATTCTTCGGTGTTCATATTCGGAGTGTGTTCTATGTTCTGATGTTGCATTTCACGATGTCGAGTCAGACAATCGCTAATAGTCTTCTTGGACCGAAACGATTTACATGCGTCCCAGTCTTACAAATCGTGCTCTGGAGACAAGCACAGGTTACACACTTGATGTGAGTCGGTGCGGGGGTACTTAAGCGTGGCACCGAGGACAGAATTTACACAGAGACCATTCCATCGACAGAAGATCGGACTGACGTGGTCAGGCCTGATGGCCGGCCACTAAGTTTGATCGAAATTGAAGGATTCGTTGACTGAAACAATACACGGAGAAGTGAGAAACGTGTATGAAACAATACAGTCGATGGTAGAGTGGACTGCGCACAGTGGGGAATCCGAAGATCTGAAAGAAACACGTTAGTTAGATTCCTCACCTTAGAATATCCCCAGGCGTCAGACTGGATCCGGAAGATTTTTCGTCAGCAATACCCCTTGCGCGTCGCTAGGCGTCGTCTGCGGCTCCGCGTCCGTCGTCGGCGTCGTGCGCCGGAATGATGTCGGAGTACTTAGACGCCGCCCTCGCGCGCTGACGTCAGTTCTTCTTTTTTCCGCGCCAGTAAGCGCAGATCCGGGAGAGCTACCCCTTTTAGTCTTTTTTGACTAAATCTTTTTTGATCACTTTTGATCCTTGTCTGTCGACATCTGGTGCCGGTAGGATGCCTGGGTTCAAGGCTTGCCATCGACTGATGTCGGTGACCGATCACCACCGCCGGTGCCTCTACTGTTTAGGCCCCGACCACGACGCGGAGTCGTGCTCCGATTGCCAGGCCCTGACTTCGAAGGCTCGGCGGGAGCGGTCCCGCAAGCTTCTCGAGCTCCGCCACTCGGCTCCGCGTCGTGCGCGATCCCGGTCCAGGAGGAGGTCCAAGGATCGCTCGCGGAGCCCTAGCCGACGCCACCATCGATCGTCGGGCTCCAAGTCGTCGGGTAAGTCCAAACGCTCTAAGAAGTCCAAGAGGCGACATCGCTCTTCGGACTCCCCTCGCCGGTCGCGCGACTCGGCCGAGGGTCCGGGTGGTTCCACCCCCGCGGCTCCGGCGGAGCCGCAGGCGCCGCGCCCGTCCCCATACCCTCCGGTCTCTGGGACTAACGCGACGCCGGCGGAGGTCAGTGCCTTCCTCTCGGCCATGAGGAGCCTGGCCCCGCCGTCGACGCCCGCTGGCGCACCTTCGGGCCCCGCGGACTCGACTGGGCTACCTTGCCTGCCGGCGGCTTCGGCCCCGGCGACGACTCCGGTCTCGACGCCGCAGGTCCCCGCGGGGCCCATACCTGGGCCCCCGTCGACGCCGGTTGACCTAACCACTCCTCCACCGGCGCCGGCGAATGAACCACCGACGCCGCCACCGGCGCCGCCAGCGCAGACGCCTACACCTCCGGTGCCGCCGACGCCTTCGGTGCCGACTCCGGACGGCGTCCAACCCCAGTTTAGCCCTATTCCGGACCCGGCGCCGCAACGGCGTCGACCGACGCCGCGTCCGGCGCCGCTTGAGACCTATCATCTCTACAGTCCGGCTCCGATCATTCCTCCTGTTTATCAGGAATCGGAAGACGGGGGCGACTGGGAGGGGTTCGAGGACCCTATGGCTGTTCAGTCGCAGCTTTCACGGGACTGGGCAGATGAACTGGGGGAGGCCAGTGGTCTGGATACCTCGCCAGACACTGGATTCACTTCTCCTCCGACTGTGGCTTCGGAGGAGGGTGCAGCATTTTCTGTGGTGCTGCGCAAGGCGGCCGCAGCCCTTGGGCTCGAGCTGCCTGCCGTGGCTGTGAGGACTAACATCCTCACTGAGGTGCTTCAAACCGCAGCAAGCTCCACTGAGCCTCTGCTGCCGTTCAATGAGGCCCTCACTGACGTTCTGCAGGGCACCTGGTCCAAGCCCTCCACAGTTCCTCCTGTGGATAGGAACGTTGCCAGGCGCCACCGCCCTGCTCCGGGCGACCCCAGTTTCCTGTCCCAACACCCCACCCCCGAGAGTCTGGTTATCCAGGCCTCTACCTCCCAATCCTCCTTCCCGACCGCTCCGCCGGACCGGGATTCCAAGAGACTCGAGCAGTTTGGCAAGAAACTGTTCTCGTCCCTTAGTTTGGGCCTGCGGTCTTTGAACACCGCCTGTCTCTTGGACCGTTATTCCCATTCTCTGTGGGATACGGTGGAGGACGTGCTGCCCCTGTGTCCGGAGGAGGTCCGGACACGTCTTACCCAGGCTTTGGCCGATGGGAGGGATGCAGCGCGGCACGCCATACGATGTGGGCTTGACACCACGGACTCGCTGAGTCGGGCGATTTCCACCACGGTGGCGCTCCGCCGCCACGCCTGGATGCGGTCCACGTCATTTTCCGGGGATGTCCAGAACACCCTCATGGACATGCCCTTTGATGGCACTCGCCTGTTTGGTGAGAAGGCGGACAGTGCGCTGAACCGCTTTAAGGACTCCCGGGCTACGGCCAAGTCCTTGGGCCTCTCGGCTACGCGGGCGCACACCTCCGCTTTTCGCCCCTTTCGTGGCCAAGGAAGGGGCGCCTCCTCACGTCCGCCCAGCCACCAGCCGCAGAACCAACCTGCGCGCGGACGTGGTTTCCGCCGTGGCGGATCTGGAGGACGACGTGGTCAGCCCACATCCACCCCGGCAGCATCCGCCTCAAAGCCTTCCTAGTCCGAGCTTTCAGGCCCATTCCACGCCAGTGGGCGGCAGAGTTCGCCATCACCTGCTCCACTGGCGGTCCATTACATCGGACAGGTGGGTGCTGCAAATCGTCCGAAGGGGCTACTCCCTCCCCTTCGAGACGACCCCTCAAGCCATGCCACCGCAGCACCACCGTATCTCGGGGGATCATTTGAATCTTCTCCGCGAGGAAGTTTCGGCCCTCTTGGCCAAGGGGGCCGTCGAGCGCGTTCCGAGTCCAGAAGTAGGTCGTGGTTGTTATTCCCACTACTTTCTGGTTCCCAAGAAGGGCAAAGGGGGCCTGCGCCCCATCTTGGACCTCCGGAACGTCAATGCCTTCCTCCGAAAGGAAAGGTTCAAGATGTTAACCTTGGCTCAGGTTCTAGCTGCCCTAGACCCCGGAGACTGGATGGTAGCGTTGGACTTGCAGGACGCATACTTCCATATCCCCGTCCTGCCGGCCCACCTGCGTTACCTGCGGTTCACGGTGGGCCAAGAGCATTTTCAGTTTACCGTGCTCCCCTTCGGCCTCACCAGTGCCCCTCGGGTGTTCACGAAAGTGATGGCGGTGGTCGCAGCTCATCTGCGCAGATCAGGGGTCCCAGTCTTCCCCTATCTCGACGACTGGTTGTTGAAGGCGGGCTCGCGCCAGGCAGTCGTCTCCCACCTCCAGACTACGGCGGATCTCCTGCATTTGCTGGGATTTTCCATCAACGTGCCGAAGTCACACCTGAGTCCCTCTCAGAAGCTCCTCTTCATCGGAGCGGTTCTCGATTCGGCGCAGTTCCGGGTCTATCCACCGGAACAGCGGGTCCGGGATATACAGGCCCTGATTCCCATCTTTTGGCCTCTATCCTGGGTTTCGGTCAGGCTAGTGTTGTGGCTTCTGGGGCTGATGGCCTCCTGCATCCTACTAGTGCATCACGCCAGGCGGCGCATGCGGGCTCTGCAGTGGGACCTGAAGTTTCAGTGGGCCCAGCATCACGGCAACCTGTCCGACCATGTCTTGATCTCAGAGGGCACTGCACAACAGTTGCAGTGGTGGCTCACGGACCGCGATTGGGTCATGGGCAGGAGCCTCTCCCTTCCCCAACCGGAGCATGTCGTAGTGACGGATGCGTCCCTCCTGGGCTGGGGTGGCCATATGGGAGAGGCGGAGATCAGAGGCCTCTGGTCTCCGGCGGAGTCTCGTCTCCACATCAACCTGTTGGAGTTGAGAGCGATCCGACTTGCACTGAAAGCCTTCCTTCCCTCTGTCAGGGGCAGTGTCGTGCAGGTGTTCACGGACAACACCACCGCCATGTGGTATTGCAACAAACAGGGCGGGGTGGGGTCGTGGACCCTTTGTCAGGAGGCTCTGCGCCTCTGGACGTGGCTGGAACACCAGGGCGTCACCCTAGTGGTTCAACATCTGCCGGGCTCTCTGAACGCCAGAGCGGACGAACTCAGCCGCCGGTGCATGATGGATCACGAATGGCGTCTGAACTCCGAAGTGGCGCAAGGTCTCTTTCAGCAGTGGGGAGAGCCTTGGTTAGATCTATTCGCCACCGAAGAGAACGCGCAATGTCAGCAGTTCTGCGCGTTGGAATTTCCAAGGCGGCACTCGCTCGGCGACGCTTTTCGTCACGAGTGGAGTTGCGGTCTGTTGTACGCCTTTCCGCCTATACCACTTCTGCCCAGAGTGCTGAAGAAGATCAGGCACGACCGGGCCCAAGTCATCTTGGTGGCTCCGGATTGGGCACGAAGATACTGGTATCCCGAGCTACTCAGTATGTTGACCGATCCCCCGATACGTCTGCCCCTTCGGGAGGATCTTCTGTCGCAGCAGCAGGGGACGGTCCTCCACCCGAACCTGTCCAGCCTCCACCTCCATGCGTGGAGATTGAGCGGCGGCAGTTGATGCCATTTGACTTGCCTCCTGAAGTCTGTGATATCATTCTGGCAGCCAGGCGTCCCTCCACAAAGACGGTATACGCCTGCCGGTGGAACAAATTTGTGGCATGGTGCACAGCAAAGGCTGTGGATCCCCTTTCCGCCCCTCTTTCTGAGGTTCTCCTGTTTCTTCTTTCTTTGGCCCGGCAGGGCTCTGCCCTGGGCACCCTGAAAGGTTATCTTGCTGCCATCTCCGCCTTCTTGCGGCTTCCTGATCAGCCTTCTCTTTTCAAGTCCCCTGTGGTTACACGCTTTCTAAAAGGCATTACTCACACGTTCCCTCCTGTCCCTTTTGTAATGCCTCAGTGGGACTTGAATCTGGTCTTGACATTCCTGATGTGCGCTCCCTTCGAGCCTCTTCACAATTGTCCTCTTCGTCTGCTGACGCTTAAGACTGCTTTTCTGGTAGCCATCACCTCGGCTAGACGGGTGAGTGAGCTCCAGGCTTTATCTTCAAAGCCTCCTTTTCTCTCTGTTCATCCGGACAAGGTTGTCCTTCGGCCTCGTCCTTCCTTTCTTCCGAAAGTGGTGACTCCATTTCATCTTGGGCAGTCTGTCACCTTGCCCACCTTCTTTCCGCCTCCGCATCCTTCCAAAGAGGAAGAGAGGCTCCACCGTCTGGACCCAAAACGTGCGCTCTCCTTTTATCTGGACCGCACAAAACAGTTCCGGGTGGACGACCAGCTTTTTGTTGGGTACGTGGGCGCTAAGAAGGGGAGAGCTGTGCACAAACGGACCATCTCTCGGTGAGTCGTTTTGTGTATCAAAATTTGCTATTCTTTGGCAAAAAAGGACCCTCCTGTTGGGCTGCGCGCCCATTCTACTCGGGCCACAGCGGCTACTACTGCTTTGGGACGGGGAGTCCCTTTGCAGGACATCTGTCAGGCGGCGACGTGGGCTTCGTTACACACGTTTGCCAGGCATTATTGCCTTGACAGCCAAGTCCGGAGGGATGGCTTCTTTGGCCGTTCTGTCCTCCAGGACTTTCTGGTGTGATCTTGGTTCGCAGACCCACCACCGGGGATGGTATTGCTTGGGTATCTATTCTAAGGTGAGGAATCTAACTAACGTGTTTCTTTCAGATGAACAAGTTACTTACCTTCGGTAACGATGTATCTGTAAGAAACATTAGTTAGTTAGATTCCTCACCGACCCACCCATCCTCCCCGTTCTGCGAACTGACATCTAGGGTTAAGGTTATCCTTTTCAGGCCCCTAGATTTTATTTTTGCCACCAGTGTCGGTCTTTGCATGGCTCTGCGTTCCTGGCGCGGAAAGCTATGTACAAGAACTGACGTCAGCGCGCGAGGGCGGCGTCTAAGTACTCCGACGACGTCATTCCGGCGCACGACGCCGACGACGGACGCGGAGCCGCAGACGACGCCTAGCGACGCGCAAGGGGTATTGCTGACGAAAAATCTTCCGGATCCAGTCTGACGCCTGGGGATATTCTAAGGTGAGGAATCTAACTAACTAATGTTTCTTACAGATACATCGTTACCGAAGGTAAGTAACTTGTTCAACGGTTTCAAACTGACAGGGGGCAAAAAACAATTTAACAATGGAGTCAATGCCCATGGGCATTATCACCGAAAGGAGGGGTCACCTTACCTTGTGACTGGAAAGACATCTTCGAAGAACAACTTGCAAACATTCGGACCCAACACTAGATGGCAGGAGTATGCAAAGTATGTGCATCTACAGCACACATGCCTCAAACCAATTGTTTCTAACTTAAATGGGCCGAAACGTAATAATAAATAAAGCATAATTTGTAGTGCTGTGTAGAGGCACAGTTTTGCAAAGGAAAGAGTTCATCTTGAGTTGCTGATTGTTGTGTTGAGGAGTTAAACTGGGATTGTTGAGGTGAAAACCTTGCACAGGCACTAATCTTATTAAGTGTTATCCAATGAAATTTGCCTTTTGACACAAAAGTTAGTCAACACTGCACCATAATTTGGTCTTTAATGGCCCAATAATTTCAGAGGCCCTGCGTATGTCTCACGTAAAAGTTCAACAACTGAGTTTCACAATAAAAATTGAAAGGTTTCTCTGAAAAAAGAAAATACAACACAAAGCAACAAGAAAAATAAATTAAGATGGTAAACTGTAGAGTAAAATAAAATAGAATGCATTTGAAAAATACATTTACTACTGGCAGAAAGTGCAGCTTCCCACGTTTAGCCCACCAACACAGACAATGGGTCAACATAAACATCCAAAACCAGTCTTACCCAAATCGGTCTTGAACCCCCCCAGTTCTCTGCCCTTATTAGTACCTGGCGTTCTAACACAGCACTCTTCCTTTCATGACTCCACGAGTCTCCATGTATAGGATTCCACAGGCCAGGCCTGGGTAGTGGGTGGTAAGTTGGGGCACTCTGGCCACTTTGCAGGGATGCGGAGTTTCCCCTTTGCTAGCGAAAGGAGAAGGGAGTTAATATACAATGGACAAAAAATATATACCACTCTGCAAGAAAGTATCCAGTTGCTCGCAAACCTTTTGAAGGTTAGTGAAAGACACTGGTCAAGGAATACAAGAACTAAAACATCCTTAGGCAAAACATTACACATTCTGATGGATACTTCTAATCGCAGATTACTCACCTTTAGAATATTCCCCAGGCGCCAGACTATCTGGAAACTTTTCAAATCAATGCTCCTGCGTACCTCTAGGCGGCACCATGCAACAGCACCATGCAGATCCACATAGGCTTGGTTCCATTCCGGAAGTGAAGCCGCAAATAAGCGTCTCCCCCGCACACATACATCAGTTCCTTTCTGTGCTTTTGAATGCCAATCCGGAGCTCCGCTCCTACTTTCCGTGTTTTGACAACTCTCAAAACAAAATCTAGTGTTTAAGGGAACCATATCCTCTCTTAAAACTACAGGCTTCTAACCATGCCACTACTGCACAAAACAGATGTTGGCTACAGACCTGCATGAGGTGCTTCTTTGGTCTCAGGGCACGACTCCAAGTTGTGCGATTAGTGCACTCATGCACCCGAAGAAATCAGTGACCACAAAGCGAAGCAGTATGTCACCCAACACAGGAAGACGTCACTGGCCTCATAAGTCCTGCTCAAAGGAAAGGGTGCAGACTCACTTCAAGTAGTCATCTTTGTCGTTGAAGTCCACCGAAAACATAGGAAAGAAGGGGGGGCTGGATCCCATCCTGCCACTCAATGAAAAGAGAAATTATAAGGCCCTAAAAGTACCAATCAATCTCACTCCTGGACTTCAACTGAGAAGCTGATCCAACAATTCATCCTGATGCACCCAGAGTCCCATGGGCCATTGGTGACACCACAGCCGGTCACAGCTATTAAAAGGAAGCAATTCTGCGTATCTTTAGTACTCTTCCCCCACCCTCTAGTGTGCTTTTAAGGCACAAGGAATTTGGATTTCAGCCAGTGGATCCATCCTCAATGCCATCTGAGCCCCTTGGACCTGTCACGAGTTCAGCACTGAACTGACTCTGGTGCAGACTTCCACTCCAGCTACGAAACCTGCTTTGGCCCCTCCATCCCCAACTCTAGATGAGTTGGATACACAACCCTTACCGAGGTTGTGCTCTGTAGCACACCAGTCCCCACCACCCCCCAAATACAACCCGAGCCAGAGTCTATGCTTCCACTCCCACAGAGGCACCCCTCAAAGGCTCCATTGTCGTTTGGCTCAGTCTGACCTCAGCTTCCCAGCACCCAGAGATGACGATGGTGGAGATGGAGACTATTTACGCCTGCACCTTATGATAAGGATGAAGACAGACTTTACATGGAATTATAGGAGACCAATGAGCTTGATGCTTCACCGATACAGGGTTGGTTTTGCCTACGGGCCTTCAATGGAAGAGAAGGTTTCCTTTGCTGTAGTAATTGGTTGAGAGGCTAAGGTCATGGACCTACAACTGCTTTTAGCTGAATTCATGACTAATGTCCTTACAGAAGTTTTTCAATCTGAGCTCTTGCTTCTGTTCACTAAAGCACTTACTGGCATTTTAATAGGCAGTTGGTCCAAGCCCTTTTCTTGCTCACCTGTCAGGAAGCAGGTTGGCTGGTAACACTAATCCTTTATGGGTTCCTGAGTAGCGTGCTACTCGCCAGAAAAGCGATTCAACACCCATCGGGGTAATAGGTGCTATATGAATGCAAACCTTTCTTCCCCTTCTATCCCTCCGCCATCCTTCTCACTCCAATTAACTGACTAATATCCACCACTGAAATTACTTTAATATTTCACCATACTAATTCACCACTAATCCTTTATGTGTTTCCGGAGTAGCGTGCTACTCGCACAAAAAAAAAAAGCTTCAACACCCCATCAGGGGTAACAAGCACTATATAAATACAAACTTTTTTCCTCTTCTATCCTTCCGAATCCAAATAACTGACTAACCTATCCACCACTTAAACTTACTTTCATATTTCACTATACTAATTCAACACAAATCCTCTATGGGTCCCGGAGTAGCGTGCTCCTCGCCGAAAAAGCACTTTGACGCCTCGTCAGGGGTAGTAAGCGCTATATAAATGCAATTACAATACAATAGACTGCCTCGTTTGGACCATGATTTCCTTACATTGCACCCTATTCCAGGGTCTGGTGGTCTTGCCTGCAGTGCAGGAATAGCTTTGGGCCTCCTTGGCTCAGACTATTCAAGATCGCCAAGATGCAGCCAAATATTTGTGCTGGCCTGGATACTACTGTTTGTCTGGGGTTCGCAGTCGACACCAGTGTGGTGCTCCATCGCCATTCGTCGATGTGATCCATATGTTTCCTAAGGAAATATACAGGCCACCCTTTTGGCTGTCTACTCAGTGAAAAAGACTTAGAACACTTAAAGAATAGTAGGGCCACGGCACTTTGTCTGGGTCTCCTTTGAATGCCTTACTAAGGAAAGACAAATGCAAAATGCACGTGCTGGCCCAGGTTCTCCCTGCCCTGGATTCGGGTGACTGGATGGCAGCCTTGGGTATGGCAGTCAGAAATTTTCATATATCCATCCTACAGTCCTAAAGACATTACCTTCCGTTCAAGATAAGCCAAATGCATTTTACATTTGATTTGCTCCCCTTCGGCCTCACCAGCACCTCTCGAGTGTTCACAAAAGTTATGGCGGTTTTCTCATCTTGGACATCTGCCTGTTGAATGTGGGCTATTCACAATCAGTCGGGGGCCACCTCCAGACAACTGCAAACCTCCCGACATCATTGGGGTTCTTGATTAACGAGCCAAAGTTGCACCGGATGCCTTTGCAGAGGGTTCTCTTTGTACTGTGCCCGTATTGAATCCTGTGCAGTTCTGGACCTTCTCTCAATTGCAACGAGTCCTTGACATACAGGCTATGAGTCAGATGTTTCAATCTCAGGCACGGATCACTGCGAGAGCAGCACGGATGCTTCTTGGCATGTTGGCCTTCTGCATCGTGCTTCAAGACTATGCCACTGGGAATCTGAAATTCCCAGTGGGTCCAGCACTAAGCCAACAAACTAGCCAGATGTCATCCAGGTTTGGAAGGTGACCACTCGATCTGCAGTGGTAGCTTCTCAGCTGCAATTAGACCAGTGACAGGCAACGCTCCCTTCCCCAGCCAGAGCTGATGGTTGTGTAGGATGTGTTACTGCTGGGTTGGGGATGTCGAGATTAGAGGACTAGGGTGGAAGCCCATCTCCATATTAATCTGTTGGAGTTGCAGGCCATTTGTCTGGCACTGAAGGCCTTCCTGCCGTCTATCACGGGGGCTGGTACAGGTCCTCATGGACACCACCACCACCACTACGTAGTACTGCAAAGAGCACGGTGGAGTGGGTTCCTGTGGCAAGAGGCTCTGCACCTCTGGAGTTGGCTGTAGTGACATATCCCTGATAGTGAACCAACTGGTGGAATTCTTTAATGGCAAGCAAACAAGCTCAACCAGAAGATCATGAATGGCATTTCCTTCCTGAGGTGCAGCAGGGCATCTTCCAACAGTAGAGTCAAGTAAGAAACGGACGTCAGCGCATACGAGTGGCACTTGTATGTGCTCCCATCAGTCACTTCCAGGGCAGAACGGAGCTCATGCAGAGTTCCCAGCACCACCATGCGACTCACGGGCATTGTTATGAGAAGTTTCCAGATCCAGTTTGGCACCTGGGAAATATTTTTAAGGTAAGGAATCTGTGGTTAGAGTATCCACCAGAAAGAGCATTACGGAAGGTAAGTAATTCTCTCCTCTGTTGCCATTTATTACTTACACAAACATGCTCGATATTACAATTATATCATTATACAGTTAATTAAACAGAGCAGACGTGGCATAGAAACACTGAGGGAGGTAGCATGCTACTCCAGGACACAAGGTTCATGGATATATTGGTGGTTATTGGTTAGTAATGGTTACCATTAGTTGTTTCATTGGTTGTTTGGACTAGTCAATTGCTATCAAGGACACTATTTCATGCATTTACTCCAATTTCGTTGGAGGGAATTAAACTAATAGTAGCTAGATGTGAGGATTATTATGTGGGTTAATGCAAGGGTTGGTGGGATGAATAGATAGGCAAGTGGAGATTAAGTATTGTTAAGCTGCAGGGATATAGTTTCAAAGAAAGAGGTTGTGATCTATGCGGTAAGGTGTGGGCAAGCTGCAGAAATACAAACGAGTAGGCAGACACGCATCAGCCTTAGGATAGGCTGCACTCGGAGAGACTAAAGCATGCAGATGACGGCTAGAACCGGATGTGATAAAGTGGCTCTGTATATACTGTTACCAAATAGGTATAGTGTGCACAGAGTCCACAGTCCCCAGAGGTTTGGCAGAGGCTAAAGTTAGATATAACCTTACTCTCTAAAGTGGTAGCTTGGTCGAGCAGTAAGGCAATATCAGAGGACAGTGTAAAAGCATTTGTTGCACACACTCAGTCAGCAAATGGTCTCACACACTCAAGAACTGAACTCTAGGCCAATTGTTTGTATATAGAAATATATGGTTGTTTCATTTTAGAACCAACCAGAGGTATCAAAATATACTTTCTCAGAATGAGATGCTTTAGTTAAATACTTTGGAAGAGGCAATTGACTTGAAATGCAATAGTTACAGTTTGTTGCAATAGGCAACACAATTTCAAACACAATAATACATTGAGCTCAATGGGAATTTTAAGTTATATGCAATTGATTACTTTCAGGATTACTTTTCTAACTCCAAGACTGGATCCTAGATTCAGTCCTGGGACAGTTCTTGGAAACAAGGGAGTAAATACGTTTTAGTTACTGTTGTGATTTTTAAAAGTTGACAGAAACTTTTTCTGATCAAATTACCAATGTTATCCTATGGAAGAAAATTCACTTAGCAGGTAACGAATAGTTTCTTACCTGTCGGTGTAGTTTTGCAGCTTGAAGATCTTTCTGGATTCACTATGCTGTGCATTATTCCGCGATCTTGTGGTTGGGTCCGGATTCGTAGTCTTTTCTTTGGTTTTTTTTTTTTTTTTCGTAGCCCAGGTGGGCGTCGACGTACACCATTTGGTGCACCTCCCGTGACGTCGTCGTGCTTCCTGCGGAAGTCCCACCTTTGGGGCGCCATCTTCGGGTTCTTTTTTCCTTTCCTCTTTTTTTTTTTTTTTTAACCCTAGGCGATTGATTAATCCTTCTTGTCCCTTTATCTGTATGTTTGTATTTCTTTGATCTTTTCCATTTTACCCCCTCTTCCTCCAGCCTCATCTTCCTGGCGGAGGTGGGTGGGTTCGCTAGTGAATCCAGAAAGATCTTCAAGCTGCAAAACTACACCGACAGGTAAGAAACTATCCGTTTTGCAGCGTGAATCTTTCTGGATTCACTATGCTGTGCATCGATTTTGTAGCGGTTTTCCTAGTTCTGTGGCGGCTGGGTGGTAGATGAGCGTTGGTCGTTGAAAATGTGCTGAAGCACCTTCTGTCCAACCTGTGCTTCCTTGTTCATCTGAATGTCCACGCAGTAGTGTTTCGTGAACGTGTGCACAGATGCCCAAGTTGCCGCGAGGCATATGTCCTGGATGGGCGTGTTCGCCAGGAAGGCCACGGTGGCCCCTTTCTTCCTTGTGGAGTGAGCCTGCGGCCCCTCCGCTAGCTCCTGTCCAGCCTGTTTGTGGCAGAATTGAATAGTGAGGGCAATCCACCTTGCGATGGTGCCCTTAGTCACTGGTCTACCCATGAAGCTAGTAGCGAAGGACACAAACAGCTGTTTCGACTTCCTGAGTTCCTTGGTTCTCTCAATGTAGTGCATCACCGCTCTTCTGGCATCGAGGGTGTGCAGTGCCTTTTCTGCGTTTGTAGTCGGGTTTTGGAAGAAACTTGGTATCTGGATAGTCTGATTTATGTGGAACGCCGACACTACCTTGGGCATGAAGTGTGGGTCCGTTCTCAGGACTATTCTATCTTTGTGAATCTGAATGTAGGGTTCCTGCAGCGTTAGTGCTTGAAGCTCGCTCACCCTGCGTAGTGAGGTTATGGCCACCAGAAAGGCTGTTTTCATAGTCAACATCTGCAGTGTGGCCTTGTGAATGGGTTCAAACGGTGCCTTCATGAGCTCCGTCAGGACCACATTCAGATTCCATGCCGGCGGCGGCAACCTTTTCGGGGGGGCCATCCTTTTGGCTCCTTCCATGAATCTCCTCACCACCTGCGAGCTGAAGAAACTTCCACCTTTTTCACCTCTGGTGTAGGCCACGATGGCCGCTAGGTGTACCCTTAGTGAGCTCGAGCAGAGGTTACTCTTTAGAAGGTGTGTGAGGTACCTCAGTACTGTTGAGTCTCTTGTCATTCTGTTTTGCAGGCCCTTTTTCCGGCACCACACAGTGAACCTCTTCCATTTTGCGCTGTAGCATTTTCGTGTAGTTGGTTTCCTCGCCTCCCGTAGCACTCGCATCGTGCTCGGCGGCAATCTTAGGTGTGCGAACTCTAGGTCTTCAGGAGCCATGCCGCCAGGTTGAGGGTCTCTGGCTCTGGGTGCAGGACCTCTCCGTTTTGCATTGAGAGCAGGTCCTTCCTCCTCTCGAACCTGTATGGGTCGCCTTGTGCCATTTCTTGAATTTGTGAGAACCATGTCTGCCTCGCCCACTGTGGAGCCACCAGGATCAGGGTCATGTTGCTGGTTCTGCACTTGTCGAGCACTCTGTGCAACAGGGGTATCGGTGGAAAGGCGTAGGCAAATGTCCTCGACCAGCTTATCCATAGGGCATTTCCCTTGGATTGCTGATCTGGTTGCCTGGACGCGAAGCTTTGGCATTTTGCATTGTGGCGTGTTGCAAAAAGGTCTATTGTGGGAGTCCCCCATCTCCGGAAGAGTTTCTCCGTTTCCTGGCCATTGAGCTCCCACTCGTGTGATGCTGAGGTCTGCCTGCTTAGCCAGTCTGCCTCCACATTGTCCTTCCCCGGTAGGTGAATTGCCAGTAGATCTATCCTGAGAGGTATGGCCCATCTCCAAATCTCCTGAGCTAGGGATGAGAGCGGGAACGACTGTGTCCCCCCCTTGTTTGTTGATGTAGAACATCGCCGTGGTGTTGTCTGTTTGGACCAACACCCTCTTGTTGAACAGGTGCCTCTGGAATGCCTTCAGGGCTAGCAGGATTGTTTTCAACTCGAGGTAGTTGATATGGCAGACCGCATCTGCTGGGGCCCATAGACCCCTCACTCTGAGGTTGTCCATGTGCGCTCCCCATCCCTTCTGCGATGCGTCCGTGGTAATGGTCACTGTTGGGATTGGTGGTGTCAGGCTTCTCCCTGCTGTTATGTTGTCTCTGTTCCACCAAGTTATCTCCTCCTGCACTGCGTGCGTAACAACCACTAGATCCTCCCAGCTTCCGTTTGCTTGTGACCATTGTTGTTGTAGCCATTCCTGGAATGGTCTCATGTGCAGGCGTACATTCGGCACCAGCTGGATACAGGACGCCATCCCCATCATCTTGCTCACAGCCCTCACTGTCAGAGCTCGCCCCTTCTGGTAGAGCTTCGCCTCCTTCAGTAGAGCCTCTGTCCTCCTCTCGCTGGGCACTACTGTACTGTTGCGGGAGTTGATCTTTGCCCCCAGGAAAATCTTCACCTGCTCCGGTTCCATCGATGATTTTCCCCAGTGGATCGAGAATCCCAGATTTGTGAGGGTGTCTGTTACGCGTTTTGCGTGCCTCTCGCACTTTCCGCGTGAGTTTGCCTTGACCAGCCAGTCGTCCAAGTAGGGGTAGACATGTATTCCCTGCCTTCGTAGGTGCGCCGCTACCGCCGACAGGCATTTTGTAAAGACCCTTGGTGCTGATTTTAATCCGAAGGCTAGGGTCGTGAACTGGTAGTGTTCTTGTTCGATGTTGAATCTTAGAAGGCCCTTGTGCCTTCTGTTTATTGGGATGTGAAGATAGGCATCCTTGAGGTCCACGGTGACCATGAAGTCCCCTTCTCTTATCTGTGGCAGAACCTCCTGCAGTGAAGTCATTTTGAACCTTTGCGTTCTGATGAACTTGTTTAGGTAACGGAGGTCTAGTATGGGTCTGAGGTCTCCGTCTACCTTCGGAACCACGAAGTAGTTTGAGTAGACCCCTTTGTTGCGTTCTCTGAACGGCACTGTCTCTATGGCTCCCTTTTGCAGGAGTTTCCGCGTTTCTTCTCTGAGTATTGCCAGTTCTTGGGCCGATCTCAGTCTTCCCCTTGGTTTCCTGTTTGGAGGTCTTTTCTCCAAATCTACGCAGTACCCGTACTGCACAACGTTCCGTATCCACTTGTCTGTGGTTATACGCCGCCACTCCTGAAGGTAGAACCTCAGTCTTCCGCCTACTGGTGTCGTATGCTCGTAGGCTCTTGAATTTTCTCTTCCCCCTGATGACACTTTTTTGCGCCTCACCCTTGGGGTCCTGACGAGGGTAGGCGTCCTCTTGCGTGCTGAGTCACTTCGTCGAGGGCTGTTCGCCCCCTCTCCTCCTTTGGCCACGTCCGTTCCCTCTCCCGCGAAAGGACTGGCCCCGAGGTTGATATTGCCAGTTTTGCTTCTGCTGACCTTGTCCGTGACCTTCACCCTGCTGACTTTGTTGGAACGCCTGGTGCGACGTCCCCTGCTGGCTTCCTCCCCTACCGTAGGGTCTTCGAGGGATTTCCTCGCCTCATTCCCCTCAGCTGTAGGGCCCCCATGGACCTCGCTGTCTCGTTTTCTTTTTTCAGCTGGGTGAGCTTGTCGTCCACTGTTGCTCCGAACAGTGTCTCTCCATTGAAGGGGGTGCCAAGGATGTTGTTCTGCACTTCCGGTTTGAATCCCGAGATTCTTAGCCATGCATGCCTCCTCTCTGTGACCCCTATGGCCATGAGTCTTGCTGAAGTCTCTGCCCCATCCAACGCCGTCTTTATACAGGAGTTGGCGATGTTTTTGCCTTCATCTATCAGGTGAGTGGCTCTCTGCCGGTATTCTTCGGGGAGGTGCTTTACTAACTCCCCCATCTCATCCCAGTGCTGGTATTGGTGTCTATTGAGGAGTGCATTTGAATTCGCCATGCGCCAGTGCATTGCGGCGTTCCTCTCGACCTTTCTTCCTGTGAGGTCAATCCTCCTGCTCTCCTTATCCGGGGGTGGGCCCGAAGTTGCTGGTACGTTGGCCCTTCTCCTGGCCGTGGAGGCTATGATGGAGTCCGCGGTCACGCTACCCTTGATGTAAGGGGGGTCCAGGGAGGAGTGCTTATATTTCTTCTCTGTCCTGGGCGTGATCGACCGGCAGGTCGCAGGTTCCTTGAAGGCTTCTCTCCCCTGATTCATCACGCTTTGTAGCATGGGGAGGAACTGGCTCCTTGTCTGGATGGGGAGCAGTGTCTCGACGAGAAAATCGGCTTTCGGTTTCTCCTCGTCGAGTTTGACGCCGAAGGCCATTGCTGCGCTCCTGACCACCATATTGTAGACCCCGATGTCGTCGGGTGGCGAAGGGCTCGAAGGGTACGTGTCCACGGGCTCCTCCGGGTTTTCGGTGTCGAGATCGTGCCATTCGACGTCGTTGCTGGTAGATGCCGCCGATTCGTAGAACGACCGTTGGTCTTCTTCCTCGGCTTCTCCCTCATAATAGGGCTCTTCTTCCTCTTCGAGTTCCCTTGTCAGCCCTTCGGCGTCGAACTCGTCTTCGACCTCCTCGACGTCCGCTGATGAAACCGTTGGAATCTTGAATTCCTTCATTCTGGCGTCAAACTCCTTTCTTTGAAGGATGTTCTCCATTTCGGCCTCGAGCCGCCTCTTCTTTTTCTCCATCTCGGAGATGCTTTCGGCGTCGACCGCGGGTCTTTTCGATGAAACTTGCGTCGACGTCGAACGTTCTTTCTGCGTCGATCGGCCCGTTTCATGGGATGCTTTCGACGAACCTTGCCTTTCGGCGTCTTTCGGCACCAGGGAGTCCTTATCTAAGGATCCGCTCGGCCTCTTGTCCGTGGTTCCCCCTTTGGACGTCGAAGTTTTCGGCGCCGGGGCTCCCTTCGTGGACTTTGACTCAGATTTTCTCGAGTCACCCTCGTGTTGTCGAGGTACTTTCTGTTTTGCGCTCGACGATTCTCTTACCTCGTCTTCTTTTTTCTTGTCGGTCTCTACGACCGTGAAGTTTTCGGCTGTCTCGGCGACGTTGTCCTCGTCGTCCGAGGAGAGGCCCAGAGCGTAGAGCGTCGGGGGCTTCCCCTTGCCATCCATGCTGGCGTTGGCCCTTCTCTGCCGCTCTCTCACCCTGAGTGTCTTCGGCGCGAAGGCTGAGCAGGCGTTGCAGTCGATACTCTGGTGATCGACCGGTAGGCAGAGGTTGCAGACCGGATGCTGGTCTCTCTGCGCGAACTTGTGGTGGCAGTTTGGGCAGAACTTGAATGGCGTCTTGTCCATTGCGCTCAGGGTCTCTGAGCATGCATTCTCCAGGGCCGTCGAAGAAAAAGGGCGCTGGTCCTCCTTTCTTCGCGCTCCTGATGAAATCTTTTCCTTTCCTGATATCTTCTAGTGTTTCTATCGACGAAACTCGCTTTTCTTCCTTCTTCCTTCGAGTGTAATTCTGGAGCTTCCCGATGACGATCCAGACCCAACGGCGGAAAAAAGAATCTGAAGATGGCGCCCCAAAGGTGGGACTTCCGCAGGAAGCACGACGACGTCACGGGAGGTGCACCAAATGGTGTACGTCGACGCCCACCTGGGCTACGAAAAAAAAAAAAAAAAACACAAAGAAAAGACTACGAATCCGGACCCAACCACAAGATCGCGGAATAATGCACAGCATAGTGAATCCAGAAAGATTCACGCTGCAAAAGTGTGGTTATGGTTACTTTTTCTAGGTCAGTGTTGGCTCCTGGATCCAGCACTAGTAAGTGCCACCTGTAAGCAGTTGAGAAACTGCGTTTAAGTTATACAGGTGATTTTTAAGGAATATTTATAAGTTTGCAAAATCAACAGAAGAAATTTAATAGAAAAACAGTCAATGGTTTCCTATTGAAGACAATTCGAGTTACGGGTAAAGTATGTTCTCGTTACTTTTGTAATCCAGTGCTGGGCTCCTAGGTTCAGCACTGGGACATCTATCTAAAACAGGCAAGTAATTACGATTTTATCGTTGGCACGATTTTTAAAGAATATTTGTAAGTTTCAGAAATCGACACTTGGAAACTTTTTCAGCAAAAGCAGGCAATGATATCCTATGGAAGGAAATTCAAGTTACTGGTACGTACGGTGAAAATTACTTTTCAGGGTCAATACTGAGCTACAAGATGCAGCACTGAGGTCTCTCCTGATAACAGGTGAGTAAATCTGAATTCGTTGTTTGGCTGATTTTAGATGAATATTTTAAAGTTCCAAAACTCCGCACTTCGAAGAATTTCCAAGTGAAACCAGTCAATGTTAGCCTATGGAAGAAAGGAATATGCTACTTACCAGTATGCATCTGTTATTGGCATGTAGAGCTGCAGAGCCACACACTAAGGATAAGATCGCCATCTGGTGTTGGGCTCGGATGATTGCAGGTTGTTGTTGTCTTCGGAAGAAGTCTTTGGTCACGAGATAGGTGACTCCTCCCCTGGACAACAGTGCGCATGGGCATCCACTCCATCCTCAGATTGTTTTTCGCCATGATGGGAAATGATGGAGTGTGTAAGTAAAGAGAAAGGATGTCCATGTGTAGTGTCTAATTAAGACAATGCTGGAACAGATACAGGTCCCGGGGAGGCGGGTGGGCGTGTGTGGCTCTGCAGCTCTACATGCCAAGAATAGATGCATACTGGTAAGCAGCATATTCCGTTCGAGGCATATGAGCTGCAGATCACACACTAAGGATAGACTATATAGCAGTGCCTCCCCTAGCGGTGGTCACCTGTATCAGTTGCAGCAGTTTGGAATAGAGTTTTGAGGACAGCTTGGCCTACTGAAGCTTATTGTTTGGATTGCACATCAACACAGTAATGCTTAGTGAAGGTGTGTGTAGTAGACCATGTGGCTGCTTTGCAAATGTCCTCTAAGGGGATGTTCCCTAAGAATGCCACAGAGGCCCCTATTTTACGCGTGGAGTGCGCCCTAGGGGGAACGGTAAGAGTACGTTTAGCTTTTTGGTAACATATTTGGATACGTTTGACTATCCATCTAGCGATACCCGATTTGGAAATGGGGTTGCCTTTGTGTGGTGGAGCGAAAGCAACAAACAGTTGCTTGGTTTTCCGAAAGGGTTTTGTTCTGTCGATGTAATAGAGCAAGGCTCTTTTAACATCCAAGGTATGAAGTGCCCTCTCGGCTACTGAGTCTGGATTAGGGAAGAAGACTGGCAGTTCCACAGACTGGTTTAGATAGAGAGGAGAAATGACTTTAGGGAGGAATTTTGGATTCGTCCTAAGAACCACTTTGTTCCGATGTAGTTGTAGGAAGGGTTCTTCGAGAGTTAAGGCTTGTATTTCACTTAATCTTCGCAGGGATGTGATTGCGATGAGGAAAGCCACTTTCCATGTTTGGAACTGCAGTTCGCATTTGTGCATTGGTTCAAATGGTGGACCCATGAGCCTTGTTAGAACAATATTAGGGTTCCACACCGGGGAAGGTGGTAACCTTGGAGGATTCTTTTAAGACCCTCCATAAATGCTTTAATAGCTGGTACCTTAAAGAGGGACAGGTGTTGTCTATTTTGCAAATAGGCTGCTAATGCCGCTAGATGTAGACGTATAGAGGAATACGCTAAATTGCATCTTTGCAAGTGCAATAAATAGCAAATGATGTTCTGGATGGAAGCATCCAGTGGTTGTATGTCATTGTTAGCGCAGTAAATGGCAAATCGTTTCCATTTTGTAGCATAGCATGCCCTAGTAGTAGGTCTCCTGGCGTCTTTAACGATATTCTTACAGTCTGGAGGAAGGTTGAGGTACCCGAACTCTAAGACTTCAGGAGCCAGATTGCCAAGTTCAGTGTTTGAGGATCTGGGTGTCTGATTTCTCCATGGTTCTGGGTTAAGAGATCCGGGGAGAGATGCAGTTTTTGATGTGGAACTAGCGATAGTTCCAAAAGTGTGGTGAACCAGGGTTGACGTGCCCAAGTGGGAGCCACTAGGATGAGTGTCAGCGACTGTTGTTTCAGTTTGCGTACCACAAACGGAGAGAGAGGGAGAGGCGGAAAAGCGTACGCAAATCTGCCTGACCAGTTCATCCATATTGCATTGCCCTTTGATCGCGGGTGTGGGTACCTGGCGGCGAAGGTTGAGCATTTTGCGTTTTCTGGTGTGGCGAACAGGTCTATGTCTGGTTGTCCCCACTTTTGGAAGAATGGGAGTAAGACTTTGGGGTGTAGTTCCCATTCGTGTATCTGCTGTGTGTGGAGACTTAAGAGGTCGGCCACCTGGTTCTGAACCCCTGGGAGGTGTTCTGCTAGCAGGTAGATGTTCCGGGGAATTGCCCATCTCCAAATTTGTTGCGCCAGTTGGGACAGTTGTAGAGAATGTGTCCCTCCTTGTTTCTGTATGTAATACATTGTGGTCATGTTGTCCGTGCGGATGAGGACAGTTTTGTTTTGGAGATGCACTTGGAAGGATTTCAGTGCTAGGAACACCGCTAGAAGTTCTAGGTGATTGATGTGGAACTGTTTTTGTTGAGTGGTCCACCGTCCCTGAGTGGTGTGTTGAAGGAGGTGAGCTCCCCACCCTGTGAGAGATGCGTCGGTAGTCAGCACAACTTGTGGAAGGGGCTCCAAGAACGGCCGCCCTTTGGACAGGTGAGCGAAGCGAGCGGTTGTCCACCAATACCAGATCGGTAAGTTGTCCGTGGGCCTGATTCCACTGTTGTGCTAGACATTCCTGTAAGGGACGCATTTGAAGGCGTGCGTAGGGTACTATGGAGATACATGACGCCATCATGCCTAAGAGTTGCATTAACACTCTTGCGGGGAGAGAGTGTTGGGTTTGAAATGTTTCGATCAGACTTTGTATGTTGGCTATCCTGGCTATGCTGGGATAAGCTACGGCTTTGGCTGTGTCTATGGTGGCTCCCAGGTATTGTTGTATTTGGGAGGGTTGTAGTTGAGATTTGGGATAGTTGATGGTAAATCCCAAGTTGTGCAGGGTTTGAATAGTGCGGTGGGTGTGGTGAACGCATTTGTCTAGAGTATTGGCTTTTATGAGCCAGTCGTCCAGATAGGGGAAGACGTGGATTTGTTGTCTCCTGAGATATGCTGCCACAACTGCCAAGCACTTTGTGAACACCCTTGGTGCAGTTGTTACTCCGAATGGGAGAACTGTAAACTGATAGTGTTGACCGTCTACCACGAATCTTAGATACTTCCTGTGAGCGGGATGCATAGGGATGTGAAAATATGCGTCCTTGAGGTCTAATGTGGCAAGGAAGTCTCCTTGTTGAAGTAATGGAAGGACCTGTTGGAGAGTGATCATGTGGAAATGATCTGATTGTTGTTGCCCCGTCCCCGGTCTTTATTATTGTTTCCCCGATACCCTCCTCTAAAATATCCTTTGTTAGGGGATGTTTGACCTGATGTTTTAAGGTGGAAGAGTTATCTGTTCCCACATTTTTGGAAGCTCCTCTATAAAAGGAGCGACGAAAGGAGCCTCTGGGTTGAGTAGACTGCAATGCTCCCATAGATTTTGCAGTTTCATTATCTTTCTTCATTTTTTCCAGGGCAGTGTCCACTGCCGGGCCGAATAGTTGCTCCTGATTAAAGAGTTGAGCAAGAATGGAGGTTTGTACTTCCGGCTTGAAGCCGGAAATGCGCAGCCATGCGTGGCGTCTAAGCAATACGCTTGTGTTGACTGCCCTAGAGGCGGTGTCCGCTGCGTCTAATGCACATTTAATGGAGGCATTGGATATTAGTTTGCCTTCTTGTATGAGGTCAGTGGCCTGTGTTTTGAAAGGTTCAGGCAGGTGTTGCAAGAGGTCCTCCAGTTGATCATAATGGGCTCTATCATAACGAGCCAATAGGGCTTGTGTATTTGCGATACGCCAGTGGTTAGCTGCTTGAGCGGCAACCCTTTTGCCGGAAGCCTCCAGGAGTTTAGACTCCTTGTCTGGGGGCGGTGTTTCTCCGGTTGTTTGGGAGTTGGCCCTTTTTCTGGCATTGGAGACGACTAGTGAGCATAGGGGGAGTTGCGCCTTGATGTACGCAGGATCTTGTGGCGCTGGTCTGTATTTTTTCTCTATTCTGGGGTTGAGGACCCTGGCCCTGACAGGGTCTTTAAAAACCTCAGTGGCATGCTTTATCACTCCCTTAATCATGGGTAGAATGTGGACTGTTTTCTGGGACTGCTCAAAAGTGTCAAGTAGAAAATTCTCCTCAGGAGTGTCGGCGTGCATGGTGACACCATGAAACGACGCTGATCTGTTAAGCTGACCGAACCCTAAATGGTCATCAGGAGCGGAGGGTTTTGAGGGGTATGGAGCGGCGTCAGGCACATCAGGCATAGGGTAAGTCCAGTCATCTACTGGTGCTGTGTCCGGGAGTGTAAAGGGATCAGTAGGATCAGTGGGATAAGTAAAGAAATCTGGGTCTCCCCCGCCCACAAAATCATCATCATCCTGTGGAGGTGGTGTATGAGAAGGAGATGGTAGAGGTGCAGGCGGTGGGGGTGGGGGGATGGAATAGGAGGTAATGTAGGAGAGGAAGGACGTAAGGGTGAAGTGGCACAGTCGTCCTTCTTTGGAGGTGCTGGAGGAGGTGGTGAGTCCAGCTTCCTTTTCTTGTAGGGCACCGCTGTGACATGTCCAGTTTTTGGATTTATGTAAATCCGTTGTTGCTTAGGATCAGGTCGAAAGAGTTCCTCAGTGTCCGAAGGCGGCTGTTGCGCCGACTTTTTCGGGTCTTTATGGACGTGTTTGGGCACCGAAGATGTTTTGGGTGCCGAAGAACTTTTCGGTTCCGGTGGATTTTTCGGTGCCGAAGAACCTTTCGGTGCCGCCGAGCCTTTCGGTGCCGACGAGCCTTTCGGTGCCGACGAGCCTTTCGGTGCCGACGAGCCTTTTGGTGCCGACGAGCCTTTTGGTGCCGACGAGCCTTTTGGTGCCGACGAGCCTTTTGGTGCCGACGAGCCTTTTGGTGCCGACGAGCCTTTTAGTGCCGACGAGCCTTTTGGTGCCGACGAGCCTTTTGGTGCCGACGAGCCTTTTGGTGCCGACGAGCCTTTTGGTGCCGACGAGCCTTTTGGTGCCGACGAGCCTTTCGGTGCCGACGAGCCTTTCGGTGCCGACGAGCCCTTTGGGGGTCGGTGGAGATTTCGGCGCCGAAGAACGTTTCGGTGCCGGTGGAGATGTCAGGACCGAGTGACGTTTCGGGTCCGATGGAGTTTTCGGTCCCGAAGCCTGCTTTGGTGCCGAAGGCACAATGACGTGAGGTTTGCTCGAGCCCGAGCCACCTGCAGGCTTACTTTTCTTCGGAGCCGGACCCGAGGGCGGGGCTTCAGAAGATGTTTTTGGATCGCGACTGGGCCCAGTTGGCAGAGTTTTGACCAATGTCTTTTTGGGTGGTGTTGGGGTAGGGGGGCTGGTACTCACAGGCTGCCCCGGATCTGAATCGTCGGCCTCGGACACGATTTGGAGATCTTCGGAGTCATCGTCAGGGACGTCCTGTGCAAAGATGTCTTCTGGTTACGGAACCGGCTTGGCCATAATATGGCGTCGAGCTCTCCGGTCCCGGATGGTTTTCTTCGAACGGAATGCGGCGCAGGCTGGACAGCTGGATTCGTTGTGGTCTGAACAAATTACAGACCTTGTGGTGATCACTATGAGGGAACTTTGCTCCACATCGGGGGCATTTTTTAAAAGGTGTCCTTTCCATGAGCCGCGTCCGGAGTCGGTCCGATATGGTTTTCGACGTCGAGTTTTGAAGTTATGAGAGTTGTAGGGATTGCTATAAGTTTTCTGCTGGAGCTGAAAAAAGTTCATCCGAACCCAATGGCGGAAAAAAACAATCTGAGGATGGAGTGGATGCCCATGCGCACTGTTGTCCAGGGGAGGAGTTACCAATCTCGTGACCAAAGACTTCTTCCGAAGACAACAACAACCTGCAATCATCCGAGCCCAACACCAGATGGCGATCTTATCCTTAGTGTGTGATCTGCAGCTCATATGCCTCTAACAGTGAGTTATCAGCTTTTAGGTAAGTACTCGACTGGCAGAGTTAAGGTTCTGGGCATAGACTGAGGGGTCTCCCAGGGTCAGGTAGGTACAGTTGGTACAACCTCAGCGGAACAGGGGCAGCCGGGTGCAGAGGTAGTTAGGCCCAATGTTATCCAATGAGAGGCAGGGGGCCTTCGGTTGGTGGCTGCTGGCGAGCAGGCCATGCGGCTGTGGGAGCTGGGCTCTTGGTCACTTGTTCAGGGCAAATGGGGAAGTAGATTAGGACATAGGTTGCACTGCCAGGGGCACTCGGGCGGCTGAGTGCGGGGTGCTTTTGAGCAGTCTGGCGCTCAATGTTATGCAATGGAGATCTTGGAAAGTTAACGCAGGCTCGGGGACGGAGGATCTTCAGGAGCAACCAACACTTCGAGGGGTAAGTTGGGATCTTAGAGGATAGGTAGGCACCCAGGAGTTGGGCACAGGGGGCCATGGGGTGCCGGGGTGTCTTGACATCGAAAATCTTACCCCCTGCTGGTCGCGGTTGGAGGGGTCCCTGGTTCTGAGGCTGCAGGCGTTGTCTGGCTCATCGAGGAGGGTCCTTGGGCACTGGATTCCAGGTCAGAATTGCCGGGGGGACGTCCTCAGGCTCCTTGTCCACTCGGGCACAGGCCGGGCTCGGCGGGTGCAGAGTGTGCTGGATTCGCGGTTCCTGGCTGGCACCAGGGGTATTGCTGTTTAAGCAGAACCACTGCTCGTGGGAGTCCCAGTCTTGGTAGAGTCTCAAGGTGGTCAGGTCCTCTGGGGTTTTTGAGTTTGCTGACCACTGAAGGCGCCGGAGTTCCACAGGAGCAGGTTCAAGGATCAACAGGCCGGTTGGGCTGGGGCCATGTCAGTTGGTGTTGTCCTCTTGTTAGCAGCTACGCGGCGGGTGTTCTGGTTTCTTGATCTTCTTGCTTGTTTTCGAATCAGGATCTGAGGAAGGAAGGTTCAGGGTGCCCCTAAATACTAAATTTAGGGGCGTTACAGGTAGGGTGAGGGCAGGGTCCAATGGGTCTCTGTCCTGGGGTGAGTACACCCCCAATCCTGCTCCTCTCCGTTGGGAGGGGGGCAGGAGCCTAGCTGTGATTGGGCAGGGCTCCCCATCCTCAAGATGGCCGGAGCCCGGAGTTGTGCTTCACCTCGCCTCTCCCACCTGAGAAATGGAGTTGGCACAGGCTGGCACAACCCCTTTCCTCATGTATGGTTACCCGCCAGTCTTCCTGCCAGAGTGGGGGTCAGAACCGGTGGGGGCCAGTTGCCAAGTACAGCAAGTGGCCTGGAGAAGCTCACAAAGGCGGCATGCCTTTGAAGCTTCCCCCCTGCCCATCCTGGGGGAGGAGACCTAGCACCTCGCCCAGGATGTGCATTGTTGCAGGCCCAGGAGAGCGGGGGCTCTCCACCCAGGGGTCCAGCAACATGTCTGCTGTGTGGCAGCCTAGACAGCCTATCAGACAAGACGTGGGTTTTAGGTTAGGTTTCAGGGGGCATCTCTAAGGTGCCCTTTGTAGTGCATTTTACATGAAATCCCACACTGGCATCAGTGTGGGCTTAATGTGCTGAGAAGTTTGATATTGAACTTGTCAGTCTTCAGTGTAGCCATTATGGTGCTGTGGAGTTCGTAATGACAACCTCCCAGCACCATATACTCTTAATGGCATCCTTCACCTACAGTGCCCAGGAATGGCCTTGGGTACTGTAGGGGCACAGGGCTCATGCACCTGTGTCCTCACCACTGGCATAGGGCACCCAGCTAGAGGGGTGGCTGATGTATGCCAGGGCAGTGGGTTTGTGGGCATGGCACACAAGGATGTGTGCCATGTCGAATCTGTGTTTAGTTCTGCACCAGGACACTCAGCCTGCAAAGGCAGTGTGTGTGTGTCAGGGTACAGTGCCCCAAAGGGTGGCACAATAAGTGCTGCAGCCCTTAGGGGTCTTCTCTGGTCACAATGCCCTGGGTACCATTTACCAGGGGCTGACATGTGGCCAGAGATGCCAATTGGGTTTAGGCTTTAGTACAGTTTTTAGGGAAGGCACACACAGGCCCTGGGTACCTGATTGGCAGGGACCCAGGGCACACCAAGGAAAAGTGCATCAGGCAAAAAGTGTGTGGGGGGGGGGGGGGGGGGGGGGGTGGTTAGTGCAACAGAAACCCACTTCCTTACACCGGAGAGGTTCATTCAAAACAAAATTAGAAGAGAAATACAGTCAGGGTCACTTTCATGTATGGTTTTAAGAATAGAGTTTTGTTTTTTAAAAGAGCATGCAATCTAACTAAACAAAACTGTGAAAAGAAATGACATTTGCATGATGCAGTACCAGGACTACAAGCAACTTCATTTTGTACAGTGGCCAATAATTTCAAATAGAGGTGCAGTAAAAACAAGCACTGGCAAAGCCAATAGATCTCGTCTAAGTGAGAGCAATTGGCTTTGTTAATGTGTGTTAGCCATATTGTACAGCATCATAGCTAGAAGGAAAGGAGAGAAAAAAAAACACTGACGCGGTGAGTGCTGGTTGCAAAACACTGCTTTGAATTTGTATTACCATTTAGCCTAACAGCGCTCTAAGGTGAGCTAACAGTGGCAGGTAACACTCTGCAAAAATCACAACTCGCTAATACAGATCTTGTCTTGATGTAAGAAGTTGCATGCTCCTGTAGAGTAATTACACCTGTAAAAGGAATATGCTACTTACCAGTATGCATCTGTTCTTGGCATGTAGAGCTGCAGAGTTGTACACTTAGCATAGATCGCCATCTGGTGTTGGGCCCGGATATTTGCAGTTTGTTTTTGTTCTTTGGAAGTCACGAGTTCGGTGACTCCTCCTTCGGTCCGTACTGCGCATGGGCTTCGGCTCCATCCTCAGATTGTTTTTCGCCAACAGGGAAATGATGGAGCGTGGTAATAACAGTGAGAAACCCATGTGTGTTGTATCTAAATAAGATGTACTGGAACGGATACAGGTAGCCAGGGAGGCGGGTGGGCGTGTACAACTCTGCAGCTCTACATGCCAAGAACAGATGCATACTGGTAAGTAGCATATTCCGTTCGAGGCATATGAGCTGCAGATTGTACACTTAGCATAGATTATATAGCAGTACCCAACCTTAGCGGCGACCACCGGTATCCGTTGCAGTGGTTTGAAAAAGTGTCTTTAGTACAGCTTGGCCCACCCTAGCTTGCTGCTTGGAATGCACATCTACAGAGTAATGTTTTGTGAAGGTGTGCGGTGTTGACCATGTGGCTGCTTTGCAGATGTCATCTAAGGGTATATTCCCTAGAAAAGCCATAGAAGCCCCTAACTTTCTTGCAGAGTGGGCTTTAGGCGGAACAGATAATGTTCTTTTTGCCTTTTGATAGCAAATTTGTATGCACTTTACAATCCACCTAGCTATCCCTGATTTAGAGATGGGGTTGCCTTTATGTGGTGGAGAGAAGGAAACGAACAATTGTTTAGTCTTCCTGAAGGGTCGCGTTCTTTGTATGTAGTACAGCAAAGCCCTTTTAACATCGAGTGTGTGTAAGGCCCTCTCTGCGACAGATTGAGGTTGCGAGAAGAAGACAGGTAATTCCACCGATTGATTGAGATGGAAGGGGGAAATGACCTTGGGCAGAAACTTCGGATTTGTGCGAAGTATGACCTTGCTGTGATGTATTTGTAGGAAGGGTTCCTGTATAGTGAACGCTTGTATTTCACCAACCCTTCTAAGGGAAGTGATAGCTACGAGAAAAGCTGTTTTCCAGGTGAGAAACTGTAGCTCACATTTATGCATTGGTTCGAAGGGCGGACCCATTAGCCGTGTAAGAACTAAATTTAGATTCCATACAGGGGAAGGTGGTGCCCTGGGAGGAATTACTCGGTTAAGGCCTTCAATAAAGGCTTTAATAGCGGGCACTCTGAAGAGTGATAAATGCTGTCTGTTTTGTAGATAAGCAGCGATCGCTGCTAGGTGTAGGCGTATGGATGAATATGCCAGGTTACACCTGTGAAGATGGAGCAGATAGCATATGATGTGCTATATGGATGCATCTAAAGGGTTGATTGTATTGTTACGGCAGTAAATTACAAATCTTTTCCACTTTGCGGCATAGCATGCTCTAGTGGTAGGACGTCTGGCTTCCATGATGATGTTCATGCAATCAGGGGGAAGGTTAAGGTATCCAAATTCTAGGATTTCAGGAGCCAGATCGCAAGGTTGAGCTGAGTTGGGTCCGGGTGCCTGATTTCTCCATGGTTCTGAGTTAGGAGGCATGGGGATAGGTGCAGCTTTTGATGTGGTACCACTGATAGTTGTAGTAGTGTGGTGTACCACGGCTGCCTGGCCCACGTCGGAGCTACTAGAATGAGTGTGAGGGAGTGTTGTTGTAGTTTCCTTACCACTAATGGAATTAGTGGGAGAGGTGGAAAGGCGTATGCAAATCTGCCTGACCAGTTCATCCATATCGCATTGCCCTTGGACAATGGGTGTGGGTATCTGGCGGCGAAGCTTGGGCATTTTTTGTTTTCGTGGGTGGCGAAGAGGTCTATCTGAGGATGCCCCCACTGTTGGAAGAATGGGTGAAGAACTTGTGGATGCAGTTCCCATTCGTGTAGTTGTTGCGTTTGTCTGCTGAGCAGATCTGCCATGGTGTTTTGTACGCCTGGAACGTGCTGTGCCAGGAGAAAGATGTTTTGGGGAATTGCCCATCTCCATATGCTCTGGGCTAAGCGGGAGAGCTGGGGAGAGTGTGTCCCCCCCTGTTTTTGGATATAATACATTGCAGTCATGTTGTCTGTGCGAATGAGGACTGCTTTGCCCGAAATCTGTTTTTGGAAGGATTTTAGGGCTAGAAAGATCGCCAAGAGCTCCAGATGGTTGATGTGGAGCGATTTTTGCTGTGGCGTCCATAGACCTTGCATTGTGAGGTGTAGGAGGTGCGCTCCCCAGCCGGAGAGCGATGCGTCCGCTGTTAGAATCACCTGAGGAACCGGGTCCAGGAACGGCCGCCCTTTGGAAAGGTTTGTGGTGTTCCACCACTGCAGAGAGTGATGTGTGCGGCCGTCCACCAACACCAGATCCGTCAGCTGACCCTGGGCCTGGTTCCACTGTTGTGCTAGGCACTCTTGAAGTGGACGCATGTGGAGTCTTGCATGGGGCACTATGAAAATGCAAGACGCCATCATTCCTATGAGCTTCATAAACACTCTTGCTGGAAGAGTGTTGAGGGAGGAATGTTTTGCGTAAGGCTTGAATGCTTGTGATTCTGGCCGAGTTTGGATAGGCAATACCCTTGGAGGTGTCTATAGTGGCCCCGAGATATTGCTTTGTGTGCGATGGTATGAGGTGGGACTTTTGGTAGTTCACCGTGAAGCCTAGCTGGTGGAGCAGTTGGATGGTGCTGTTTGTATGTTGCACACATTGGTGGTAGGACGCGGCTTTTATCAGCCAGTCGTCTAAGTAAGGGAAGACGTGAATGTGTTGACGTCTGAGGTGTGCTGCCACTACCGCTAGGCATTTGGTTAACACCCGTGGTGCGGTGGTAACCCCGAAGGGGAGAACCGTGAATTGGTAATGCTGCCCGTCCACCACGAACCTGAGGTACTTCCTGTGAGAGGGGTGTATTGGAATGTGAAAGTATGCGTCTTTCAGATCCAAGGTAGTGAGAAAGTCTCCCTGACAGAGGAGCGGGAGGACTTGTTGTAGGGTGACCATGTGGAAATGGTCTGAATGTATGTAGGCGTTTAGGGGCCTGAGGTCCAGAATGGGCCTGAGGGTCCCGTCTTTCTTTGGTATTAAGAAATATAGGGAGTAGACCCCTAGATTTTGCTGATTGACGGGGACCTGCTCTATAGCGTGTTTTTGAAGGAGGGAGAGTACCTCCTGTTTGAGCAGTGTGGAATGTTTTTGAGACATTGGACGGTGCCTTGGTGGGATATTGGGTGGGGTAGATGTTAGCTCGAGACAGTACCCTGACCGAATGATTTGGGTCACCCATTTGTCCGATGTTATGGACTCCCATGCGTGGATAAAGTTTTGTAGCCTGCCCCCGACCGGAGTGGGATGGTCTGGGGGGAGCGGAGGGAAGTCATTGTGCGGGTGGGGTAGCAGAACAGGTGGTGTTAGTTTTGCCCCTGCCCTTATTGTTGTTGCCTCTGTAACCACCCCTTTGGTTGCCCTTTGAAAAGGTATTTTGAGGAGGGGACTTGTAGGAGGTAGAGGCGCTGTCGGTGGAGAAGCCTCTGCCTGTGCCACGAAAGGATGAGCGTCGAAAGGAACGTTTAGAGGCTTGTGTTTGGAGTGCCCCCATAGACTTTGCTGTGTCTGTGTCCTTTTTCATCTTTTCCAACGCTTCGTCTACCTTTGGCCCAAAGAGAGTTTGTTGGTCAAAAGGGTGATTGAGTATAGACGCCTGGACTTCAGGCTTGAACCCTGAGATCCTGAGCCAGGCATGGCGACGAAGCAGGACACTGGTATTTATGGCTCTAGAAGCAGTGTCGGCTGCATCGAGGGCACACTTAATGGAGGTGTTTGTAATTAGTTTACCCTCCTGTATCAGGTCATGAGCCTTGCGCTTGTGTTTTTCGGGAAGGTGCTGCATAAGAGCCTCAAGTTCGTCATAGTGTGCTCTGTCATAGCGCGCAAGTAGCGCTTGTGTATTTGCAATGCGCCACATGTTTGCAGCTTGGGAGGCGGTGCGTTTGCCAGACGCGTCTAGAAGTTTCGATTCCTTGTCTGGCGGTGGGGCTTCTCCTGAGGACTGGGAGTTAGCCCGCTTTCTAGCTGTGGAGACAACTAGGGAATCTAAGGGAGCAGGGCCCTTAATGTATGCAGGGTCTGTGGGTGCCGCCTTGTACTTTTTCTCTATTCTAGGGTTTAGTACCCTGGCCCTGACAGGGTCTTTGAACACCTCTGCAGCATGCTTGGTGACACCCTTAAGCATGGGCAAAATAGACGTGGATTTGTCCTGAATGTCAAATGTGTCCAGAAGGAAGTCGTCTTCCACTGGTTCGCTGTGCATGTCCACCCCATGGTAGTGTGCTGCTCTCTGCACTAAGTGATGAAACCCTAAGGAGTCCTCCGGAGGAGACGGCCTGGATGGGTATAGGTCGTCCTGAGGCATATCAGGTATGTCAGGGTTGTGGTAGTCTTCCCATGGGTCTGGGGTCCCCAGTGGAGTGGGGTCCATTGGGGCGTCCGCTGGGTCATAATGTGGGTCCCCGAAGTCCGGATCTGGGGACGGGGTCGGGGAGTGATAAGGTAAGGGTGGCGGAGACCTGGGAGGGGGTGGAGGAGGTGGAGGAGGCAGAGGAGGAGGTAGTGGGGAGGGCACTCTGAGGGGAGAAGTGGCAGAGTCCTTCCGATTGGGTGGTGGAGGAGGAGCCAGAGTGTCAAGGCGTCTTTTCTTGACAACTAAAGTCAATAGCCCAGTCTTTGGATCTTTAGATGGAGTCTTTTGCAAAGGGTCTGGTGTAAACAGAGCCAGTGGCGTCGAATCGTCCGCTGGCGCCGATGATTTCGGAACCGAGGGCTTCGATGGTTTCTGTGCGCCATGCTTTTTTGAGGTCTCCGGTTTTTTCGGCGTCGAAGGAGTTTTCGGCGCCGGAGCGTCGGTGCCGACGGATTTGTGTTTGGTCGGCACCGAGAGTCCAGGCTTCGGCACCGGTGGCTTCGGGGTCGAGCTGGATATTACTTTCTTCGATGCCGGATGCTGTTTTTCGGCACCAGGCGTCGGCTGGCTCGAGCCCGAGCTGCCGTGAGACTTTTGAGGCTTCGACACCAGGCCCGAAGGTGGGGTGATAGAAGCTTTGTGCTTGGTTTTACCCAGGCCTGCAGGCGAGGGTGTAACCTGAGTCTCTTTGGTTTTGGGCGCGGGGGTGGGAGGGGGTACAGTACTCACGACCCGCTGCGCCAGTGTGATGTCCTCCACGTCGGAGTCGTCGGCCTCGGAAGCGCTGACGTCGTCCTCCTGCTCGGTGTGTAGTTGCCCCGAAGCTTCGGCGCCGTCTCCGAAGATGTCCGGTGGAGCTGCGGACGATGAGTGCGCCATGGTGCGTCGAGCTCTTCGATCCCGGATGGTCTTCTTTGATCGAAAAGACTTACAGGCGGGGCAGTCTCTGGCCTCGTGTTCTGGAGAGAGGCAAAGGTTACACACCTGATGGAGGTCGGTGTGGGGAAATTTAGACCCACATTTTGGGCACTTTTTGAACGGAGTCCTTTCCATCGGCCGGGACCGGAGTCGAGGAGGGCCCGAAGGCCGGTGCCGATGTACGGGATGGAGAAAAGTGCCGCTTCGAGAGATGAAGATGATGATGAAGAAACTCGAAGAAACGAGGATTTTCCGTCGAGGCTGGAACCGTAGAAGTTCGAAGCCGGAGCACGAAGTATCACATCCGAGCCCGATGGCGGAAAAAAACAATCTGAGGATGGAGCCGAAGCCCATGCGCAGTACGGACCGAAGGAGGAGTCACCGAACTCGTGACTTCCAAAGACTGTCCAAAGAACAAAAACAAACTGCAAACATCCGGGCCCAACACCAGATGGCGATCTATGCTAAGTGTACAATCTGCAGCTCATATGCCTCGAACACTTAGTTTCATTTAAGCCTCACGTGATTAGCATGTGGCTAGTTATGTGACGGTGCACAGCTAGGTAAATCAGGAATATTCTTATATTTGAAATTTGCGGTAGTTCGAGCTGGCATTAAATGAGAAACTCAGATGAAAACCTCTAAACAATACCTTTTCATATAACCATAACCTGTTCGGTGCATGCCGAGAGTTTGTTTTGTCAGACTGGTAAATTCCCTGTGATGTAGCTTTATCGTGTGCTTTCTTCCTCTCAACACAAGATGTTGTCGTGGTTCAACATTTTGCAGACCGTGACCCCAGGCTACATGAATTACTCAAATTAAATAGCTGAAAACCAGAGCAAAAGAAAAAGCTGGGGCAAAAATCTGAGGTCTGGGAGAGAGAGTCAGCATGAGATAGATATAAAATGGCTCTAATGGGTATAACTGTAGGGGTGGCTCAACATCCTGAGATTCTGGCAAATTACTTAATGTCCCGTGTCTACAGCAATTAACGTGAATTTAAGTGATGTAATTAGTGAGCATGCTTTAATACCTTTGGATTGGGTCTTGGTCAGACTCATTAAAATGGCCAAAAAAGAAGCACTAGTACCTCAATTACAGCGCAAGCATTTGACGGACACTAATTAAGTTTAATCAATCTGCACTTGGTCCATGCTCCACACTAAGAACAGGAAGTGATGTCGTGCGCTGCAGAATTAAAAGGCAGCAAAGAAGCGTGATAAAGATGCCAACGAAGGGTACAAAATGGGGGGCTAAAAGCCCCTTTTTAGATTTATTTTTCTTGACACAATATGTCACCAAGCAACACTGCATGCGCGCAGTCTGAACGCTCGGCCTAAAAACAAATGCATCTAGTAAAATTAATCTATTTCTCTTAAGAGTGTTTTTGTTACACTGACGAACTACATGAAATGTTGATGTACTAAAGAGAAAGCTGCAAGACAAATGGGGTTGGCTAGGTGTTAGAAACGAGAGGCAGTAGCAAATATAGATGTTTAAAGAAGACAAGCCTCTTAACTGATATCACCGACCAAATGTGCTACCTCATGTGAAACCCATTGCACGTGTGTGATTAGGAGTGCAATAATGAAGCTTTCCTTTGCCTATAAGACACATGAAGCACTAACTGCTTTTAACCCATGTAAAATTCCACAGCACCTCTTGAAACGAAAAGCTAATATAACCACTTGATATGCATTAAACCTCAAGACAGTACGCAAAACAGTAACGAGGAGAAAAAAAACACTGCAGCACCTCCTTTTGAAACCTGGTATCGTTTCGAAGTCTTAACCAATGAATTCCTTTATGTATTTATCATATAAATCAGCGACTGCTATTGCTTCACCATGCCCGTAAAACGACGAAGTACAACACATCTTCGGTGAGCTAGGCATAATTATGGCTGTCCTCACAGTAAACCCCACAAACTTTCACTTGAACCTCAGAAATCTACAAAGATCCCTCCTGCTCCAATACAGATCCCATGCCACACACCACAAATAAAATAATTTGGTGGTGTAAGGGAACAATGTTCCTCACCTGTTCAGGACTGTTGCCCCTCCTGCGTTTGGCGATGTTGGGAAAGTCCTCGCTGTGAGGTGGGTGGACCACATGCTGGACTGGTGGAACAGGCTGGATTACTGGAGTCTCCATGGAGGTCCCTGGCCGTTTTATCTGAGCACCTCGCTTGCTGGAAAAGTTTCTCTTCTGCTGAGGTAGGGATAATTAAACCAGTATCAAAAGCATGAAACATATTATGGTGTCTTTCATATATAAATTGTTGCAACTGCACAAATGTGCACCTCTGATTAAGACACTTGGAATCTGGATTTGAATAAGGGACACCCTTCACAGGGTGTCATTCAGAGGTCTGTAGAAAATCTCAACAAACAAATATCCCCTCCCACAGTGGTATCTCTTTCCCTCAACTTCCAATCCTCACATCGGACCTTATTCCATTCTAAAAGGTTCCCTTAGCAATGGCAAAATATTTGGATCTCTTCTCTCCATGCCTGCAAATGATTTGCCCTTTCTACTTATCTTTATGTACACCGAGGCACACGGCAAAAAATAAATTTAAAGGTATTCAACATCAGAGCTGCATCGTGATAAGAGTGGGATTTAAGCTAAGGCTCACAAAACCAGCCTGTAATTTTAAATCTTGCTAAGTAATTGGAGGCTATTAATTTCGACAGCATTGAGGTAGTCCTGGTATTCCTTCCAATCATTCTTCAGACCGCAAACTGAAAAATAGAATCAATGAAGTTCATGATGGGAGGATTACAGGGGACTAACAGTGTGGTGCTAATGAAATCTGGTAAAGGAATATGCTACTTACCAGTATGCATCTGTTCTTGGCATGTAGAGCTGCAGATCTAAACACTATGCATAGATCCCCATCTGGTGTTGGGCCCGGATGTTTGCACTTTGTTTTGTCTTGGAAAGTCACAAGGTATGCGAGTCCTCCTTTGGATTATAGTACGCATGGGCATCGGCTCCATCCTCAGATTGTTTTTCGCCAGCAGGGAAATGATGGAGCTTTGTAAGAAACAGGAAAGATGCCCATGTATGCTGTATCTAAATAAGATAATACTGGAACAGATGAAGGTAGCCGGCCGGGGAGGCGGGTGGGCGTGTGTAGATCTGCAGCTCTTCATGCCAAGAACAGATGCATACTGGTAAGTAGCATATTCCGATCGAGGCATATGAGCTGCAGATTACACACTATGCATAGATCGTATAGCAGTATCCCCACACTAGCTTGTTTAGTTTGCACATCGACACAATAGTGTTTTGTGAATGTGTGCGGTGTAGACCATGTAGCTGCTCTGCAGATATAATCTAACGGAATGTTCCCCAAAAATGCCATTGAAGCCCCTATCTTTCGTGTAGAGTGGGCTTTAGGAGGAACAGATAATGTACGATTTGCTTTGTGGTAAATCTGTATGCATTTGACAATCCACTTAGCTATCCCAGATTTTGATATGGGGTTGCCCATGTGTGGTTTTGAGAAAGACACGAATAGTTGTTTGGTCTTACGAAAAGGTTGTGTTCTCTCTATGTAGTACAGCAGTGCTCTTTTGACATCTAAAGTGTGAAGCGCTCTTTCTGCAACTGTTTGTGGCTGCATGAAGAATACAGGCAGCTCCACAGATTGAGGTGGAGGGGAGAAATGACTTTAGGGGGGAATTTAGGATTAGTTTGGAGAACAACCTTATTATGATGCATCTGCAGCAAGGGTTCCTGAATGGTTAGTGCTTGTAGTTCGCTAACTCTTCGTAGAGAAGTAATGGCTACTAAGAAAGCAGTTTTCCATGTAAAGAATTGTAGCTCACATTAATGTAGAGGTTCAAATGGAGGCCCCATTAGTCGTGTGAGAACGATGTTTAAATTCCACACAGGTGAAGGTGGTACTCGGGGGGGGGGGGGGAATTATTCTTTTGAGTCTTTATGCAGGTACTCTGAAAAGTGATAGATGTTGTCTATTTTGTAGATATGCTGCTATGGCAGCAAGATGCAGTCTGGTAGACGTGTAGGCTAAGTTGCATCTTTGGAGGTGTAGTAGGAGATGAGTGCTGTTATGACAGTATATTACAAATCGTTTCCACTTGGCTGCATAGCATGCTCTAGTGGTAGGCCGTCTAGCTTCTTTAATGACATTCATACAGTCAGGAGGAAGGTTAAGGTAACCAAATTCTAGGACCTCAGGAGACAGATCGCTAGGCTGATCTGAGCTGGGTCTGGGTGTTGGATCTCTCCATGGTGTTCTGGGTTAAGAGGCGTGGAGAGAGGTGTAATTTTTGGTGCGGAACTACGGAGAATTCCAGCAATGTGGTGTACCATGGTTGTCTGGCCCAAGTTGGAGCAACTAGGATGAGCGTTAAGGAGTGTTGCTGTAGTTTATGCACCACTAGTGGAATGAGTGGGAGAGGCGGAAAAGCATACGCAAATCTGTCTGACCAGTTCATCCATATCGCATTGCCTTTGGACAATGGGTGAGGATTATCTGGCGGTGAAGTTTGGGCATGTGGCGTTTTCTTGGGTGGCGAAGAGGTCTATCTGTGGTTGCCCCCACATCTGTAAAAACGGTTGAAGAACTTGTGGATGAAGTTCCCACTCGTGGATTTGTTGTGTTTGACTGCTGAACAGATCAGCTATTGTGTTTTGGACTCCTGGGACATGTTGGGCTAGGAGAAACATTTTCTGAGGAATAGCCCACCTCCATATGCTCTGTGCGAGGTGAGAGCTGCAGAGAGGGTTTCCGCCTTGTTTTTGTATATAATACATGGCTGTCATGTTGTCTGTGCGGAATGCTTTTAAGGCTAGGAATATGGCTAGTAGCTCCAGGTGGTTGATGTGGAGTAACTTTTGTTCAGGTGTCCACCTGCCCTGCATGTGGTGATGTAGTAGGTGAGCTCCCCAGCCGGAGAGCGATGCGTCCGCTGTCATAACTATTTGAGGAATGGGCTCTAGGAACAGTCGCGCTTTGGAAAGGTTCTTGGTGTTCAACCACTGCAGAGAGCGATGGGTACGACAGTCTACCAACACCAGATCTGTTAGCTGACCTGGAGCCTGGTTCCATTGGCGTGCTAAGCACTCTTGGAGAGGACGCATCTGGAGTCTTGCATGAGGCACTATGACTATGCAAGAGGCCATCATCCCTATGAGTTGCATGAACACTCGAGCTGGAAGTGAGAGTTGCGGTTGGAATTTGGTGAGAAGAGCTTGTATGCTTGCTATCCTGGTGGGACTGGGATAGGCCAGCGCCCTTGAGGTGTCTATTGTGGCACCGAGGTATTGTTGCATGCGGGACGGTTGCAGCTGGGACTTGGCGTGGTTTATTGTGAACCCCAGGTCGTGAAGTTGTTGAATAGTGGCGCGAGTGTGTTGTACACACTTATGTGTGCTGCCACCATCCCTAGGCACTTGGTAAATACTCTTGGTGCTGTGGTTACTCCGAATGGGAGTACTTTGAATTGATAGTGCTGACCGTCCACTACGAATCTGAGATATTTTCTGTGAGCGCTGAGAATCGGAATGTGGAAATAGGCATCCTTGAGGTCTAGAGTAGCAAAGAAATCGCCCTGTGAAAGCAGAGGGAGGCCCTGCTGAAATGTGACCATGTGGAAATGGTCTGATTATGTGTAGGTTTAGGGGTCTGAGGTCTAAAACAGGTCTTAGAGAGCCGTCCTTTTTTGGTATGAGAAAATAGAGGGAGTAAACTCCCTTGTTTTGTTGGTGATGGGGAACTGGTTCTATTGCACTTTTTTGTAGGAGGGAGATTACCTCCTGCTTTAGCAGTAAGGAATATGCTACTTACCAGTATGCATCTGTTCTTGGCATGTAGAGCTGCAGAGTTGTACACTTAGCATAGGTCGCCATCTGGTGTTGGGCCCGGATGTTTGCAGTTTGTATTTCTTCTTGGACAGTCTTTGGAAGTCACGAGTTTGGTGACTCCTCCTTCGGTCTGTACTGCGCATGGGCTTCGGCTCCATCCTCAGATTGTTTTTCGCCAACAGGGAAATGGAGCGTAGTAATAACAGTGAGAAACCCATGTGTTGTATCTAAATAAGATGTACTGGAACGGGTACAGGTAGCCGGGGAGGCGGGTGGGCGTGTACAACTCTGCAGCTCTACATGCCAAGAACAGATGCATACTGGTAAGTAGCATATTCCGTTCGAGGCATATGAGCTGCAGATTGTACACTTAGCATAGATTATATAGCAGTACCCAACCTTAGCGGCGACCACCGGTATCCGTTGCAGCTGTTTGAAAAAGTGTCTTTAGTACAGCCTGGCCCACCCTAGCTTGCTGCTTGGAATGCACATCTACACAGTAGTGTTTTGTGAAGGTGTGCGGTGTAGACCATGTGGCTGCCTTGCAGATGTCATCTAAGGGTATATTCCCTAGAAAAGCCATAGAAGCCCCTAACTTTCTTGTAGAGTGGGCTTTAGGGGGAACAGATAATGTTCTCTTTGCCTTTTGATAGCAAATTTGTATGCATTTTACAATCCACCTAGCTATCCCTGATTTTGAAATGGGGTTGCCTTTATGTGGTGGAGAGAAGGAAACGAACAATTGTTTAGTCTTCCTGAAGGGTTGCGTTCTTTGTATGTAGTATAGTAACGCCCTTTTTACATCAAGTGTGTGTAAGGCCCTTTCTGCAACAGATTGGGGTTGCGAAAAGAAGACAGGTAATTCCACTGATTGATTGAGGTGGAAGGGGGAAATGACTTTGGGCAGAAACTTCGGATTTGTGCGAAGTATGACCTTGTTGTGATGCATTTGTATGTAGGGTTCCTGTATGGTGAACGCTTGTATTTCACCAACCCTTCTAAGGGAAGTGATAGCTACAAGGAAAGCGGTTTTCCAGGTGAGAAACTGTAGCTCACATTTGTGCATTGGTTCGAAGGGCGGACCCATTAGTCGTGTAAGAACTAAATTTAGATTCCATACAGGGGAAGGTGGTGCCCTAGGAGGAATCACTCGTTTAAGGCCTTCCATGAAGGCTTTAATAGCGGGCACTCTGAAGAGTGATAAATGCTGCCTGTTTTGTAGATAAGCAGCGATCGCTGCTAGGTGTAGGCGTATGGATGAATATGCCAGGTTACACCTGTGAAGATGGAGCAGATAGCATATGATGTGCTGTATGGATGCATCTAGGGGGTTGATTGTATTGTTACGGCAGTAAATTACAAATATTTTCCACTTTGCGGCATAGCATGCTCTAGTGGTAGGACGTCTGGCTTCCATGATGATGTTCATGCAATCAGGGGGAAGGTTAAGGTATCCGAATTCTAAGATTTCAGGAGCCAGATCGCCAGGTTGAGCTGAGCTGGGTCCGGGTGCCTGATTTCTCCATGGTTCTGGGTTAGGAGGCATGGGGAAAGGTGCAGTTTTTGATGTGGTACCACTGATAGTTGTAGTAGCGTGGTGTACCACGGCTGCCTGGCCCACGTTGGAGCTACCAGAATGAGTGTGAGGGAGTGCTGTTGTAGCTTCCTGACCACTAATGGAATTAGTGGGAGAGGTGGAAAGGCGTATGCAAATCTGCCTGACCAGTTCATCCATATCGCATTGCCCTTGGACAATGGGTGTGGGTATCTGGCGGCGAAGCTTGGGCATTTTTTGTTTTCGTGGGTGGCGAAGAGGTCTATTTGAGGATGCCCCCACTGTTTGAAGAATGGGTGAAGAACTTGTGGATGCAGTTCCCATTCGTGTAGTTGTTGCGTTTGTCTGCTGAGCAGATCTGCTATGGTGTTTTGTACTCCTGGAACGTGCTGTGCCAGGAGAAAGATGTTTTGGGGAATTGCCCATCTCCATATGCTCTGGGCTAAGCGGGAGAGCTGGGGAGAGTGTGTCCCCCCCTGTTTTTGTATATAATACATCGCAGTCATGTTGTCTGTGCGAATGAGGACTGCTTTGCCCGAAATTTGTTTTTGGAAAGATTTTAGGGCTAGAAAGATCGCCAAGAGCTCCAGATGGTTGATGTGGAGCGATTTTTGCTGTGGCGTCCATAGACCTTGCATTGTGAGGTGTAGGAGGTGCGCTCCCCAGCCGGAGAGCGATGCGTCCGCTGTTAGAATCACCTGAGGAACCGGGTCCAGGAACGGCCGTCCTTTGGAAAGGTTTGTGGTGTTCCACCACTGCAGAGAGTGATGTGTGCGGCCGTCCACCAACACCAGATCCGTCAGCTGACCCTGGGCCTGGTTCCACTGTTGTGCTAGGCACTCTTGAAGTGGACGCATGTGGAGTCTTGCATGGGGCACTATAAATATGCAAGACGCCATCATTCCTATGAGCTTCATGAACACTCTTGCTGGAAGAGAGTGTTGGGGAAGGAATGTTTTGCGTAAGGCTTGAATGCTTGTGATTCTGGCTGAGTTTGGATAGGCAATACCTTTGGAGGTGTCTATAGTGGCCCCGAGATATTGCTTTGTGTGAGATGGTATGAGGTGGGACTTTTGGTAGTTCACCGTGAAGCCTAGCTGGTGGAGCAGTTGGATGGTGCTGTTTGTATGTTGCACACATTGGTGGTAGGACGTGGCTTTTATCAGCCAGTCGTCTAAGTAAGGGAAGACGTGAATGTGTGGACGTCTGAGGTGTGCTGCTACTACTGCTAGGCATTTGGTAAACACTCGTGGTGCAGTGGTGACCCCGAAGGGGAGAACCGTGAATTGGTAATGTTGCCCGTCCACCACGAACCTGAGGTATTTCCTGTGAGAGGGGTGTATTGGAATGTGAAAGTATGCGTCTTTCAGATCCAAGGTTGTGAGAAAGTCTCCCTGGCAGAGGAGTGGGAGGACTTGTTGTAGAGTGACCATGTGAAAATGGTCTGAATGTATGTAGGCATTTAGAGGTCGGAGGTCCAGAATGGGTCTGAGGGTCTCGTCTTTCTTTGGTATTAAGAAATATAGAGAGTAGACCCCTAGATTTCGTTGATTGACGGGGACCTGCTCTATAGCGTGTTTTTGCAGGAGTGAGAGTACCTCTTGTTTGAGCAGTGTGGAATGTTCTTGAGACATTGGACGGTGCCTTGGTGGGATATTGGGTGGGGTAGATGTTAGCTCTAGACAGTACCCTGACCGAATGATTTGGGTCACCCATTTGTCCGATGTTATGGACTCCCATACGTGGATAAAGTTTTGTAGTCTGCCCCCGACCGGAGTGGAATGGTCTGGGGGGAGCGGAGGGGAGTCATTGCGCGGGGGGGGGGGGTGGCAGAACGGGTGTTGTTGGTTTTGCCCCTGCCCTTATTGTTGTTACCCCTGTAACCACCTCTCTGATTGCCCTTTGAAAAGGTATTTTGAGGAGGGGACTTGTAGGAGGTAGAGGCGTTATCGGTGGAGGAGCCTCTGCCTGTGCCACGAAAGGACGAGCGTCGAAAGGAACGTTTGGAGGCTTGTGTTTGGAGTGCCCCCATAGACTTTGCTGTGTCTGTGTCTTTCTTCATCTTTTCGAGCGCTTCGTCCACCTTTGGCCCAAAGAGTGTTTCCTGGTCAAAGGGGTGATTGAGTATGGATGCCTGGACTTCAGGCTTGAACCCTGAGATCCTGAGCCAGGCGTGGCGACGAAGCAGGACACTGGTATTTATGGCCCTAGAAGCAGTGTCGGCTGCATCGAGGGCACACTTAATGGAGGTGTTTGTAATTAGTTTACCCTCCTGTATCAGGTCATGAGCCTTGTGCTTGTATTTTTCTGGAAGGTGCTGCATAAGAGCCTCTAGTTCGTCATAGTGTGCTCTATCATATCGCGCAAGCAGTGCTTGTGTGTTTGCAATGCGCCACATGTTTGCAGCTTGGGAGGCGGTGCGTTTACCAGACGCGTCCAGAAGTTTAGATTCTTTGTCTGGCGGTGGGGCATCTCCTGAGGATTGGGAGTTAGCCCGCTTTCTAGCTGTGGAGACAACTAGGGAATCTAGGGGAGCAGGGCCCTTGATGTAAGCAGGGTCTGTGGGTGCCGCCTTGTACTTCTTCTCTATTCTAGGGTTCAGTACTCTGGCTCTGACAGGGTCTTTGAACACCTCTGTAGCGTGCTTGGTGACACCCTTAAGCATGGGTAAAATGGAAGTAGATTTGTCTTGTATATCAAATGTATCCAGTAGGAAGTCTTCTTCTACTGGTTCACTGTGCATGTCCACCCCATGGTAGTGTGCTGCTCTCTGCACTAAATGATGAAACCCTAAGGAGTCCTCTGGAGGAGACGGCCTTGATGGGTATAGGTCGTCCTGAGGTACATTGGGTATATCAGGGTTATTGTAATCCTCCCATGGATCTGGGGTCCCTGGTGGAGTGGGATCCATTGGGGCGTCCGCCGGGTAATTGTCCGGATCCCCATCATCCGGATCTGGGGATGGGGCCGGATCGTAGTGAGGTAAAGGTGGCGGAGACCTGTGAGGTGGAGGCGGTGGAGGAGGTGGAGGGGGTAGGGGAGGCGGTGGTGGGGAGGGCACTCTGAGGGGAGAAGTAGCAGAGTCCTTCCTTTTGGGTGGAGGAGGAGGAGCCGGAGCATCAAGGCGTCTTTTCTTGGTAGTTAAAGTCAAAAGCCCAGTCTTTGGATCTTTGGACAAAGTTTTTTGTAAAGGGTCTGGTGTAAACAGAGCCAATGGTGTCGAGTCGTCTGTCGGCACCGGTGATTTCGGAACCGGGGGTTTCGATGGTCTGTGTGCGCCATGTTTTTTTGAGGTCTCCGGGTGTTTCGGCGTCGAATGATGTTTCGGCGCCGGAGCGTCGGTGCCGACAGATTTGTGTTTGTGTTTGGTCGGCACCGAGTGTCCAGGCTTCGGCACCGGTGGTTTCGGAGTCGAGCTGGATTTTGCAGTCTTCGGTGCCGGATGCTGTTTTTCGGCACCGGGTGTCGGCTGGCTCGATCCCGAGCTGCCATGAGACTTTGGGGGCTTCGACACCGGGCCCGAAGGTGGGGTGATCGAAGTTTTGGTTTTGGTTTTGCCCAGGCCGGCAGGCGAGGGAGTAACCTGAGTCTCTTTGGTTTTCGGCGCGGGGGTGGGAGGGGGCATAGTACTCACGGCCCGCTGCGCTGGTGTAACGTCCTCCACGTCGGAGTCGTCGGCCTCGGAAGCGCTGACGACGTCTTCCTCCTGCTCGGTGTGTGTTTGCCCCGAAGCTTCGGCGTCGTCTCCGAAGATGTCCGGTGGAGCTGCGGAGGATGAGTGCGCCATGGTGCGTCGAGCTCTTCGATCTCGGATGGTCTTCTTCGATCGAAAAGAATTGCAGGCGGGGCAGTCTCTAGCCTCGTGTTCCGGAGAGAGGCAAAGGTTACACACCTGATGGAGGTCGGTGTGGGGAAATTTAGACCCACATTTTGGGCACTTTTTGAACGGAGTCCTTTCCATCGGCCGGGACCGGAGTCGCGGAGGGCCCGAAGGCCGGTGTCGATGTACGGGATGGAGAAAGTGCCGCTTCGAGAGATGAAGATGATGAGGAACTCGAAGAATCGAGGATTTTCCGTCGAGGCTGGAACCGTAGAAGTTCGAAGCCGGAGCACGAAGTATCACATCCGAGCCCGATGGCGGAAAAAAACAATCTGAGGATGGAGCCGAAGCCCATGCGCAGTACGGACCGAAGGAGGAGTCACCAAACTCGTGACTTCCAAAGACTGTCCAAGAAGAAAAACAAACTGCAAACATCCGGGCCCAACACCAGATGGCGACCTATGCTAAGTGTACAATCTGCAGCTCATATGCCTCGAACCAGATGTTCTTGTGACATTGGACGCTGTTTGGGTGGTATGGTTGGGGGGGTAGATGTTAGTTCGAGACAGTAGCCTGATTTAATTATCTGTTGCACCCACCTGTCTGAAGTGATGTTTGCCCAGGCAGGGAGGAATTGGTGGAGTCTTCCCCCGAGTGGAATGGTCTGGGGGAAGTGGAGGGAAGTCATGGGGTGGAGGCAGAGCGGGAGTTGTTTTTGCCTCTGCCTTTGCTGCTTTTTCCCCTGTAACCACCCCTTTGGTAACCTCTAGTAAAGGTGGATTGGGTGGGAGCCTTGTAAGAAGTGGAGGGGCTATCAAAGGAGTAGCCTCTATGGGTGCTTCTGAAGGATGAGCGACGAAAGGAACGTATGGGAGCTTGCGACTGCAAGGCTCCCATAGATTTGGCTGTGTCTGTATCCTTTTTAATTTTCTCAAGTGATACGTCCACATTGGTGCCAAATAGGTGTTGCTCATCGAATGGCTGATTGAGTATGGAACTCTGGACTTCAGGTTTAAAACCTGAGATGCGTAACCAGGCATGCCTATGCAAAAGGACACTGGTGTTTATTGCCATTGAGGCAGTGTCTGCTACATCTAAGGCACAACGGATGGAGGTGTTAGTGATGGTTTTAACTTCCTGTATGAGTTCATTGGCCCTGTTTTTATACCTGTAAAGGAGGCGCTGCATTATGGACTCAAGTTCATCATAATGTGCCCTGTCATACCTGGCTAACAGCGCTTGGGTATTAGCGATGCGCCATATGTTTGCTGCCTGTGACGCTGTGCATCTAGGAGTTTAGATTCCGTATCTGGTGGCGGATGTTCGGGAATTGGCTCTCTTCCCAGCATTAGAGACTACCAAGGAGTCTAGTGGTGCGGGGCCTTTAATGTATGCTGGATCAGTAGGAGCAGCCTTATACTTTTTTTCTATTCTCGGGTTGATGACTCGAGCCCTGCCTGGGTCTTTGAAGATCTCTGGTGCATGCTTAATGAACCCTTTAAGCATGGGTAAAATTGAGGTGGACCTTTGTGTGGTGTTGAAAGTGTCCATGAGAAAATCTTCCTCTACTGGGTCTGTATGAAGGGCAACCCTGTGGTACTGGGCAGCTCTGTGAAGGAGCTGGTTGAAGCAAATATTGTCCTCTGGAGGGGGAAGGCCTGGAGGGATAGAGGTCATCTTGTGGGGTGTAAGGGAAATCTGGGACACTGTAATCATCCCAGGGGTCTGGGGAGCCAGTAAAGGTAGGGTCCCCAAGGGATTGATCGTCCGCAGCTCCCCCTACATCAACTGAGGTGTTATCTACTGGGGTAGGTGATGGTGTAGGAGAGCGGTGTGGGGGAGGAGGAGGAGGAGGAGGAAGAAGAGAAGGGATCCTTAATGGAGAGGTAGCAAAGTCTCTCTTTTTCGGTGGTGGTGCCGGCGTTTCTAGGGGTCTTTTCTTGATGCCAAGCATTAAGTGACCAGTCTTAGAATCCTTCAAAAGAGTATTTTGGGTAGGATCTGGATGAAACTGTTCTTCTGTGGGAGGCAGATCCTTCGGAGTCGACTGCTTCGGTGCCGTAAGCTTTTTCGGCGCCGACTCGGTAGCGGTTCTAGGTTTGCAACCGTGCAGTTTTGCAGTGTCTTTATCCGATGGAACTGGTTGTTTTTTTCGGTTCTGAGGTCTTTGGCTTCGAAGAATGGGAGTCTGGGCCCTCTGGTGGTAGTTTTTGGTCAACTCCGAGGGTGTTGTCGGTGCTAGCCTTCGACGCCGAGTGCTTAGATGTCGAAGCAGCGGTCAGCGTGGATGAGGAAGAGGACGTCTTCTTTTTCGGTGCCTGAGTATGTTTTTCAGCACCGAGTGTAGGCTGACTCGAGCCCGAGTCACCTAAAAGCTTAGTAGGCTTCTTTACCGGGCCCGAAGGCGGGGCATGGGAAGCAGTGTCTCGTGTGCACCTGGGCCCGAAGGTGAAGGTCGGGGTCGACGTCTGTACTCACAGCCCTCTGAGCTGGAGTGATGTCCTCGACAGAGTCATCTGCTTCGGAGGCGCCGATGGCTTCTTCAACCCGACCTTGCTCCGGAACATCGACACCTTCTTGGAAGATGTTGTCGGGGATCTAAGATGACGAGTGAGCCATTGTTCTTCTACGTCATCGATCCCGGATAGTCTTCTTGGAGCGGAAGGAGGCACAAGCTGGACGGTCTCTGGCCTTGTGCTCCGGTGAGAGGCAGAGGTTACACACCTCATGCAGGTCGGTGTGGGGAAACTTCGACCCACATCGAGGACACTTTTTGAATGGCGTCCTTTCCATGAGCCGGAGAGGAGGCCAAGGTAGGCCCGAAGGCCTTCGTCAACGACCGGAATCGAAGACTTCGAAGTTGAAGGGTCGCGTGGATTGGGAAAACGCGATCGAAACAATACCGTCGAGAAAAGAAGGATTGCGCGTGGAAAGAGAAAACCGTTAACGGTTCCGAACTGGAGCGCGAGAACACATCCGAGCCAGATGGTGGAAAATAATCTGATGATGGAGCGGATGCCCATGCGCACTATGATCCAAAGGAGGAGTCACATACCTCGTAACTTCCAAAGACTTTCCAAGACAAAAACAAGTGCAAACATCTGGGCCCAACACCAGATGGCGATCTATGCATAGTGTGTAATCTGCAGCTCATATGCCTCTAACATGTGTTTTTTGCGGAGGAATTTTTGGCCTGCAAGTACAATCCTAAATTAGCATCTCTTCTGACCATAAGCCAATGCATGCAGGGAATTTAAGTGTCAAGACAACCAGAGTTAAGGGTGTCACAGGAGTGTAAATTCTTGAAGAGTGTGCAATATACGTTTTTGGGAAGGGTGGAATTTTAAGAATGCCTGGATTATGAGAGACTAATAATTCCTGGAAAGACAGGAAGCATTTTATCTTTCCAATGCTTATCAGACTGAAGCAGTCAGGAAATCGAAGTAAATGTTGGCTTAAAAACAGTAGGGTCAAGGGAGGTATGTCAAAGGCTTTAATTAAATATTTTTATTTAACGTGTTCTGGTTGAGAGTTAGAGAATTGAACAGTTAAATCAAAAATGGATTAGGGCTTTGGAGGAAAATGAATAAGTTGGTGTTTTGTCAAAAGATACGGGGGTGCATGTTAACACAGGACTGTGTGTTATCCAGTGAGCTTGATATATGTGTGAAGTGATCGCAACTTTACAAGAAAGGCCAATGTAGCACTGAGGGGGCATAGAGATGAGGACCAGAAAGTACCATGTCTGAAGTGGAGAATTGAGGAACTCTGCCCATCTAGCCATGTTTAAGAAAAGGTTAAAACTGCAGGTATTAGTAAAATGAAGTTCTGGATAAGTGGAGCCTGTTTTTCAACTAGTCAGACATCGACCACTGAAAAGGAAGAAAACTTAGAAGGTTCTCATATTAACAAGAATTGCCAAAGATAAGAGGTCTTGACTTTGGGACATACTGCCTTTATAAGTGCCTTTTGGTGATACTGTACTGCATAGGCAAGATGCTGTGCAGCATGGCCAAACGTTTTAAGATCTATAAATAACAATGTGCAGTGACCCAGCTGATTATGTCATGTTGTAGAACCGCATGTGTCCCTACACCAATGAAATGATGCAGACACCATTTATTTTTGTATTTACTGATCCAAGAGACTGACGAGTAAAAACAATTTTTTTAAAGGCAGAGGGGTTGGCAGAAATGTGCTGTGTGGATCTACCAAAATTAAAAAAGGACCAGGTTGGGGGTGGGAAACAATGTGCACTAGTTTGGGAGGGAGAAACTGCACACGAGGGAGAAACAACACGGAATGCGAGGAAAAAACACATCAGGAAGAAAGCAACGCAGAATAATGGGGAGCGTTTGGGGAGGGTAGACGCACACTGGATAGAGCTGGCATGAGCGAGACAGCATAGAAAGGAGAGTTTGTGGGGTGAGGAGGTAGCGCAGAAGCAAGAGCGGGAGAGATCTGGAAAACACATGAACTCTAATGCGGTGCCAAGCCAAAAATAAACATTTTACCTTGTAAGCATCTATTATTGGCATGCAGTGCTGTAGATTCACATGTTCTGCATTACTCCTGCCATCTAGTGTTGGGCTCTGAAGTGTGCAACTTGTTTTCTTCAAAGTTGTCTTTTGAGTTGCAAGGTATAGTGACTCCTTATCACTAGTAATGCACATGGGCATCAGCTCTATTGTTAAATTGTTTTTTCAGTGAGGCGGGAGAAGATGAAATGGAGCACAAAAGAATAGAAGATGAGGGACCATGTAAAGAGTTTGAAGGAAAGGCATCTGAAACATTCAGAAGCTTCCAGGGAAGCTGGGTAAGCACATGTAAATCTAAAGCACTACATACCCTGTAAGCATCTGATTATTGTTTCATTTTCCGCTCATGGCATGTGTAGCTGTTGATACACATGCTCTGCATAAACTGCAAACAGTTCTCACCTCAGCAGTGGCTAGCCAAAGGATGTTGCAGGGGCCAGGAAAACATATGTAGAACAGCCTTACCGACGTTCTGAGTCAATAAATCCATACAGTAGTACTTGGTAAAAGTGTGTGGGTTTGACCAGGTAGCTGCTTTTAATATGTTAGGCCCCATTTTTGTGGGTAGAGTTTGGTCTGGGTGTGGCGGGGAATTGCCATTTAGCTTTAGTGTAACCGGTTTGATTGCATATGACCAGCCAACTAGGTATGCCTGCTTTGGGAGTGTGGCCCTTGCATGGTTTTGTGACAGACAAACAGCTACTGAGTTTCCAAAAGGGTTTTGTCCGGTCACTGTAATACATGAGGGCCCTCTTGACGTTTAGTGTGTGAAGTGCCTTCTCTGCCACAGGTACAGGTGTGGGAAGAACACCGGGAGTTCAATAGGTTGGTTCAGATGGAAAGAAAATACCAACCTAGGCAGCAATTTTGGGTTTTTCATAATGACGACCCTATTGAGCACCTAAAAGAAAGGTTCCTGGAGGATAAGAGCTTGAAACTTGCATGCTTGAGCGAGGTTATAGCCACTAGGAAAGCAACCTTCCTGGAGAGAACTGCAGAGGACACTAATGGAGGGGTTCATAGGGGGGGGGGGGGGGGGGGGGGGACCATGAGTCATGTGAGAACAGTGTTGAGGTTCCAGGCAGGGATTAGGGGTAACGGGGGGGGGGGGGTAATGACCCTTTCAAGTCATTCCATATAGGCCTTTACGACAGGGTGCCTGAATAGTGAAGTGTGTTCCAGATTCTGAAGATAGGCAGCAACTGCAGTCAAGTGAAATCAGATTGAACATTAAGTGAGACCGGACGTCTGTAAGTGAAGCAGGCAGACAAATTGACAGTTGGCTTGACAGAGTAAATGTGTTTGAGGAGACTGTAATGGACACATCTTTTCCATTTGCCTGCATAGCATGTGTGTCTGCAGGCCTACTTGAGGATGGTCACACACAAGGAGATTGAAGAAAACTAATTCTAGGACTTCAGGATCCAAATCTCAAGACTGAGCTGCCCAGGGTTCGAAAGCCTCACCGTGCCCTGGTTCTAGTCAAGAAGGTCTGGGCAGTTGGGCAGCTTTCTGGGAGCACAATGCATAGGGCGAGAAAGGTGGCCAACCAGGGTTGTCTAGCCCACGTGGGAGCTAACAGGATGAGAGTGAAGGATGTTTGTATAAGCCTCCGAACCATCAACAGAAAGAGTGGGAGAAGTGGAAACGCACAGGCAAATATTCCTGATCAGTTCATCCTTAGTGCACTGGAAATAGGCTGTGGGTGTGAAAACTTTTGAGGTGAAGCTTGGGCATTTTTGGCAGTGGCGAAGAGGTGTACATCGGAAAACCCACAGCGACAAAGTACAGATGCAGGACTTGCATGTGGAGTTCCAACTTGTGGACAGGTAAGCAAAATCCTCTGTAAGTACTCTGCCAGTAGATGTACTTCGTCAAATTCCCTGAGCCAACGCTGAGAAGTATGGTGAGGGTGTGCCGCCCTGTTTTTTTAAAAACAAATTTTATTTGTCAAGATACACATATTGCAGGGCTCTGTACCCCAGAGACATCTTCACAATCAAATCACAAAAGAATAATGACTGACATTTTCAATTGAAAGCAGAAAAGAATAAGTAACAGTACAAAAACAACTCCAACTCTCCCCCCCGATCGCACTACGCCCTCATAACCTGACCAAATCATTTGAGTAGAACAGGGGGCCCACTCATCCGGGCACCCCCCCCACCCCACAGCACTTCCGCACTCCTAGTATGTAAATATGAGTTCTCAGAGGGTGAGCCTCTGCTGCAGATACCAGTTCCAACATCAGGCCACGATAATCCACCCATCATTTCCAAATTTTGAAGTGTTTGTGCGGGCACCACCTAGCAACAAAGATGGGTTGCTCCAGACCCATACAAAAGTCTAGGCCATTCTTCCATGCAGCCACGGCCCTCGGCGCCTTCCATGCCCTAGCTATGTCCCTTTTCGCTGGGGTGAAGCCCAGTTGCATTAGGTTTCGCTTATAATTGTTGCTCCTATCCCCTCCATAACATGAAGCAGAGCAGCCACGCTGAGCGGGGAAGTTTCCCAACCCAGTACCTCCGAGAGACAGATAAATACCCCCCTCCAGAAACGGTCTAGGGAGAAACAATGCCAAACAGTGTGAATAGGTGTACCCTCCTCCCGGTTGCATCGAAGACACATAGGAGAGGCTATCAGCCCCGCCCTCCACAGGTGCACTAGTGTAAAATAAACCCTATGTAAATACTTAAACTGGACGAGGCAAAGTTGTATTGCTATGGCCGCCCACCGCGGAGCAGCTAGGGCCTCAGTTCAGTCCTCCTCCTCCAATGGACCCACATCACCCTCCCAATCCCCCGGAGTTTCTGTAGCGTGGAGGAGCAATGGGTAACTAGGGACTGATAAATCTGGGAGATTTGGTCCCTCCATAAAAACCTTCGCCTCCAGCAGGCTAAATTCTGGCAAGGACTCCAAGGCCTCCAGGCTAGGGAACAGGGCGTGCCTAAATTGAAGGTATCAATAGAATTGGGACTGCGGCATGAGAAATTCTTTCTGGAGGTCCTGGAAGGATTTGAGTGTCAGCCCCCTCATAACATCACCCAGGGCCGAGATGCCTATGTTATCCCACCCCCGGAAGCCCTGCAGGGTCGCCAATTGCGGCAAGCGCCCATTATTCCAAAGGGGAGTTTCCTGAGTCAGCATGTTCCACCAACCCATCCGTCGCAGTGCCTGCCTACAGATCTGGAATACGACCCTTGTAGCCGACGGCAGCGAACCCCGCAGCAGTGCCGAATAGAGAATCATATGTAGCGAGTGGTTTCCCATGAGTCGCCGCTCGACCGCGTATGCTGTATCTTCCCTATTGCCATACCACCACTCATTAAGGACCAGTAAATGTGAGGCTTGGTAGTACGAGTGAATGTCAGAGTACGCTAGCCCCCCCGCAGTAAGTGGACAAGAAACACGTCCACAGGGCTACCCGCACCCTACCCCTCCTCCTATAATGTAAGAAAGTGGATTTCTGTTGCAGTACCCCCCCTTTTTTTTGCCCGATAGCTGATGCACTTTTCCTTGTTGTGCCCTGGGCTCCTGCCAATCAGGTGCCCAGGGTCTGTGTTCCTTCCCTAAAAACTGCCTAACAGCCAAAACCCAATTTGGCAAACCCTGGCCACATGTCAGCCCCTGGTAAATGGTACCCAGGGCTTTGTGACCAGGGAAGGCCTCTAAGGGCTGCAGCACTCATTTTGCCACCCTTAGAGGCCCTGCACCCTAACACATATACACTGCCCTTGCAGGCTGAGTGTCTGGGTACAGGACAAAACAGTCGACATGGCACACATCCCTGTGTGCCATGCCCATCACCTACACTGCCATGGCAAACATCAGCCACCCCTCTAGCTGGGTGCCCTATGCCAGTGGTGTGGGAGCAGGAGCCCTGTGCCCCTACAGTACCCAGGTCCATTCCTGGGCACTGTAAGTGCAGTGCTGCCATTTAAGAGAACATGGTGCTGGGAGCTCGTCAAACACGAGCTCCACAGCACCATAATGGCAACACTGAAGACTGAGAAGTTTGGAATCAAACTTCTCAGCACATTAAACCCGCACTGATGCCTTTGTGGGATTTAATGTACCAAGCACCCCAGAGGGCATCTTACAGATGCCCCCTGAAACCTAACCTACAACCCACGTCTGGTCTGAGAGGCTGCCTAGGCTGCCACACAGCAGGCATGTTGCTGGACCCCTGGGTAGGAGAGCCCCTGCTCTACTGGGCCTGTAACAATGCACATCCTGGGTGAGGTGCTAAATCTCCTCCCCCAGGATGGAAAAGGGGGAAGCTTCAAAGGCTGCCCCATCCTCTGTGAGCTTCCCCAGGCCACTGCAACCCTCCCCCCCCCCCCCCCCCGGCAGGAAGCTTGGCCGGAAACCCCAAATGAGGACAGGGGATCCCCGTACCTGTGCATCAATTCGCACCCATGCAGGCAGAGGCTCCATAGCCAGTGCGAATAAATAGGGGGACAGAAAATGTGGAGGAGGTCGCACCGGCCATAGATCAGTATATAGGAGAGTTAGATAGGAAAGGAATTGCGGTCCAAGGTTAAGTCTAAGTAACAAAATGAACAAGTACACCCAGCTCAGGGAATCAAACGCCCTATCCATGTCAGCCAATAAGAGTGCCGCTGGTTCCCCCAGCCACCGAATATCCACCACCGCCACATGCGCCCGCCTGATGTTGTGCCTGGTCACCCTCTGGGGCATAAACCCAGCCTGGTCAGGATGGACCACGGTGGTAATGTGGGGCAGAAGGCGACTGGGCAGGGCCTTAGCCAGAATTTTGGCCTCCACATTCAGGAGAGAGAAGGGACGATACGATGCATGTTGCTCCAGGGGCCTGCCCGGTTTATTAAATACCACCTCTTCCGCATGTCTCCAGTTCAGAGGGAGTGAGCCCCGCTCTCGAGCCTCCTCCACCACAGATCGGTAGTGAGGGCCCAACTGCAAGAAGCAGCGTTTAAAGAATTCACTAGGGAACCCGTTGGGCCCTGGCGCCTTCCTGGGATTAAATTATCCCAAGGCCGTGGCTTGCTCTTCGTCTGTCAGGGGCAGCTCCAACTGGTCCCTTATCTCAACCAACAAGGCCTTGGGCAGAAGACCAGTTATGAACGTATCTATTGTGGCAGCTTGCAAGCATTCCCTAGGGGCGTACAGATCTGCATAGTATGCGGCAAAGCTTTCCGCAAGGGCATGAGGGTCTGTAAGCGGTTCACTAGCCGGGCCCAAGACGCCTGGGTAGAGCCTGAGAATAGAACGTCCCTTGACAGAGTTGATGCAACATCTTGCTGGATCTATCCCCCCACTGATGCACCCTGCTACGGGTCGCCAACCAGGCTTGGAGGGCCTCATCCATCAGGAGGGTGGCATAGTTCTGTTGAGCCATCAGTAGTTTCCTCCTAACCTGGCCGCCTCAAGCCGCCTGCGTTTGAGATCCTCTATGCCCGCCTCCACCAGCAGCAGCTCTTCCGTATGCGCCGCTGTGCACCAGGAAATGTCAGCCCCCCTCAGTGTGGGTTTCAGTGCCTTCCATAATAACTCGGCCCTAGGGACCGACCCCACGTTGACAGTCAGGTATTGGACAATAGCGTCACTTATGTGTTCCCTATAGCCATTTTGCAGATGCCATAACGAGATGCACCATCTAAACGGTTGGTTCAACGCCCTATTTGGAGCGTGAGGGCTACCGGGGAGTGATCCAACAGGCCCCGCGGAAGAATCTCCGCCTACACCACCCTACCCACCGCCACCCGGGGAACAAAAAGGTAATCAATTCTGGAATATGAATCATGGACCGCAGAAAGTGAATATGCTACTTACCAGTATGCATCTGTTCTTGGCATGTAGGGCTGCTGACATTCATATCTGTGCATAGATCGCCGCCTAGTGTTGGGTCCGGATGTTTGCACGTTGTTGTCCTGGAAGAGTCTTCGAAGTATCCTGGGATAGGTGACTCCTCCCCTGGACTACAGTGCGCATGGGCATCCTCTCCATCCTCAGATTGTTTTTCGCCATTGTGGCAGTGATGGAGTAGATATAGAAAGTGATGACCATGCTTACAGTAATTCTGAGAGCTGCAGCTGCTACAGGCGCCGGGGAGGAGGGAGGGCGATATGAATGTCAGCAGCCCTACATGCCAAGAACAGATGCATACTGGTAAGTAGCATATTCAGTTCGAGGCATGTGGGCTGCTGAATTCATATCTGTGCATAGAATATATAGCAGTGCCCTCTTATTAGCGGCGGCTACCGGTGCCAGCTGCAGCGGTCTGAAAAAGAGTTTTGAGAACAGCCTGTCCTACAGCTGCCTGCTGTTTTGATTGCACATCTACACAATAGTGTTTGGTAAATGTATGTGTAGTGGACCAGGTGGCTGCTCTACATATGTCATGCAAAGGAATGTTTCCTAGGAAAGCCATTGAGGCCCCTAACTTACGTGTTGAGTGGGCTCGTGGGGGAATCGTTAAGGTACGTTTAGCCTTTTGATAGCAAATTTGGATACATTTAACGATCCATCTGGCTATTCCTGCTTTGGAGATAGCGTTACCTTTGTGGTGTGGGGCAAAGGCAACGAAAAGTTGTTGTGTTTTCCTAAAGGGTTTGGTCCTGTCGATATAATACATGAGGGTCCTTTTGACATCTAGTGTGTGGAGTGCCCTTTCTGCGACAGTTTGTGGGTTTTGGAAGAAAACGGGCAGTTCAATGGTTTGATTCATGTGGAACTGCGATACCACCTTTGGCATGAATTTGGGGTGGGTACGTAGTACGACCCTGTTGGCGTGAACCTGTATAAATGGCTCTTGAACGGTTAGTGCCTGGAGTTCACTAACTCTCCTCAAAGAAGTGATCGCTACTAGGAAAGCTACTTTCCAGGTAAGGAATTGAATCTCGCATGAGTGTAGAGGTTCAAAGGGTGGACCCATCAGGCGTGTGAGGACCAAGTTGAGGTTCCACATCGGAGCCGGTGGGTGGCTTGGTGGAATGACTCGTTTGAGTCCTTCCAAGAATGCTTTGATGGCAGGCACTCTGAATAGAGAGAGGTGCTGCCTGGTCTGCAGATAGGCTGATATTGCGGTCAAATGGACACGTATAGAGGTGTACGCCAGATTGCATCGGTAAAGGTGTAATAGGTAACAAATAATGTTTTGGATGGATGCGTCTAGCGGGTTAATGTAATTATTATTGCAATAAATGACGAACCTCTTCCATTTGGCTGCATAGCAAGCTCTGGTAGTGGGTCGCCTGGCCTCCTTAATGATGTCCATACAGTCAGGTGGCAGGTTGAGGTAGCCAAACTCTAGGACTTCAGGAGCCAGATTGCCAGGTTCAGCTGTTGCGGATCTGGGTGCTGAATCTCTCCATGGTTCTGCGTCAAATGCTCGGGTTTGATCCGCAGCCTTTGATGCGGCACCACGGAAAGTTCGAGAAAGGTGGTGTACCGTGGCTGGCGTGCCCACGTTGGAGCAACCAGGACGAGCGTCAGTGAGTGTTGACGCAGTTTGCGTGCCACCAGCGGTATCAGTGGTGCTGGGGGAAAAGCGTACGCAAATCTGCCGGACCAGTTCATCCATATTGCATTGCCCTGCGACTGCGGATGTGGGAACCTGGCGGCAAAGCTTTGGCATTTTGCGTTTTCGCTTGTCGCGAATAGGTCTATCTCTGGATGACCCCACTGCTGGAAGTACGGTTGGAGTACTGATGGGTGTAACTCCCACTCGTGCATCTGGTGGCTGTGTCTGCTGAGCAGATCCGCCATCTGGTTGTCTTTGCCGGGGAGGTGTTCTGCCATGAGGAACATGTTCCTCTGAATGGCCCACTTCCACATGCTCTGAGCCAGATGAGACAACTGTGGAGAGTGTGTTCCTCCCTGCTTCTGTATGTAGTACATGGCAGTCATGTTGTCCGTCCGGATCAACACGACTTTGTTGCACAAGTGTACTTTGAATGCTTTCATAGCGAGGAAGATTGCCATCAGCTCTAGAAGGTTGATGTGCATCTTCTTTTGTTGTTGTGTCCATAGTCCCTGCACTGTGTAATGGAGTACATGAGCTCCCTATCCCTGGAGAGACGCGTCCGCCGTCAGTATTATCTGTGGGACAGGCTCTTGGAACGGTCGGCCCTTGCAAAGGTTTTGTGGATTCCACCAATGCAGAGAGTTGTATGCCCGACCGCTCACCAACACTAGGTCTTTCAACTGTCCTTGAGCCTGATTCCACTGACGTGCTAAGCACTCCTGAAGCGGGCGCATATGTAGTCTCGCGTGTGGGACTATGAAGATGCAGGAGGCCATCATGCCTATCAACTGCATGAACACTCGCGCGGGCAGGGAGTGTTGTGGTTTGAACTTGGAAATCAGCATTTGCATGCTGTTGATTCTCACCAAATTTGGCTGAGCTGTGGCCGCCAGAGTGTCTATAGTCGCACCTAGGTACTGTTGTACGTGTGCGGGCTGGAGATGGGATTTTGGGTAATTTAGTGAGAACCCCAGACTGTGAAGGAGGTGAATGGTGCGGGACATGTGGCTGGCACATTGCTGGGCTGACTTCGCTTGAACGAGCCAGTCGTCCAGGTAAGGGTAGACGTGTATGTGCTGCCTCCGTAGATGTGCCGCCACAGTAGCTAGGCACTTTGTAAACACCCTTGGTGCCGTTGTCACGCCGAAGGGAAGGACTCTGAATTGGTAGTGCTGTCCTTGAACAGTGAACCTGAGGTATTTTTTGTGTGATGGGTGAATGGGTATGTGGAAATACGCATCCTTGAGGTCCAGTGTGGCTAGAAAGTCTCCCTGCTTGAGCAGCGGGAGGACTTGCTGGAGAGTGAGCATGTGAAAATGCTCGGAAAGAATGTATCTGTTTAGGGGTCTCAGGTCTAATATAGGTCCGAGTGACCCGTCCTTCTTCGGTATTAAAAAGTACAGGGAGTACACCCCCGTACCTTGCTCGTGGACGGGTACGACCTCTATTGCGCCTTTTAGAAGCATGCTTTGCACCTCCTGCTGTAAGAGCGTTAAGTGCTCTGAGGACATAGGACGGTTTTTTGGAGGTATTGTGGGTGGAGTGGAGGTTAGTTCTAGACAGTAACCGTATTTGACAATATCTTTGACCCACCTGTCCGTGGTGATGGAGTTCCACGTGGACAGGAACCTTTGTAGCCTTCCCCCGACAGGTGTTATGTGGTCGGGAGGAAGGGAGAGGGCGTCACTGCTTGTTCTTGGGGGAGGACCTGGTGTTGCCGTAGCCGCGTCCTCTGCCCTTTGTACTGGAGCCACGATATCCACCCCGGGTGTTTTTATCATAGGTGGTTTGTGTATTGCTCTTGTTGTACGTTTGCTCTGACCCCTGTCCTCTACCTGCTCCTCTAATTCCGGGGCGACGAAAGGAGCCGCTCCGAAAGGACTGAGTCTGGAGAGCCCCCATGGACTTTGCAGTGTCCGTGTCCTTCTTTATTTTCTCTAGGGTGGTGTCAACCTCCGGGCCGAATAAATAGTCGGGGTTGACAGGCTGGTTGAGTATGTTGTTTTGCACCTCAGGTTTGAATCCGGAGATTCGTAACCAGGCATGTCGTCGCAGCATGACGCTAGTGTTTATGGCCCTGGCGGCTGTGTCTGCGGCATCCAGCGCGCACTTGATGGATGCGTTTGTGAGGAGCTGTCCCTCCCTGATGAGGATCTCTGCACCTTCTCTGAATTGGTCAGGGAGATGTTGGATTAGCTGCTCTAATGTGTCGTAGTGCGCTCTATCGTAGCGAGCGAGGAGTGCTTGAGTATTGGCAATGCGCCATATGTTGGCTGCCTGGGCGGCAACCCGTTTGCCAGAGGTCTCTAACACCTTGGACTCTTTGTCCGGGGGAGGAGCGTCACCTGTTGTTTGTGAGTGTGCCCTCTTGCGAGCATTCGCAATGACAATGGAATCCAGAGGTAATTGGCCTCTGATGTAAGTAGGGTCCCCAGGCGCTGATCTGTATTTTTTGTCGATCCTGGGGTTTATCACTCTTGCCCTGGTGGGTTCCTTGAAGATGTCCTTTGCTGGTTTGAGGACACCCTTCAACACGGGTAGAGTTTTTATATTTCTTTCTGAGGATGCAAAAGTATCCATAAGAAAGTCGTCCTCGACGGTGTCCGAGTGAAGTTGCACCCCATGATTGGCCGCAGCACGTTCAATTAGAGCGTTGAACGCTGCCGTGTCCTCTGTGGGAGATGTTTTTGCTCCATAGAGTTGCGGGTCTTGTGCATCCATAGGTGCACCCGGGTCCACAGGGTCATCCCAAGTTTGACCAGGGTCCTGTTGGCCGTCAGGGTCCATGTCTCCGGGGTAGGGGACTTGGTCACCCATGTAGTCCCCCAACGCATCCGTGTCGGAGTGTGTGGGAGAGAAGGATTGTGGATCCTGGTAGGGTGAGTGGAAAGGTTCGTAAAGAACTGGTTCTGAAGCCACAGGCAGCTTTCTTTTGAGTGGAATCCTGAAGGAGTCCAAAGCCGGCTCCGAAGTTATTTTCCGTTTGTGGATAATCATCCTGCCAGTGTCGGCGTCGATTATATGCGATGGAGACGTCTCCGCAGAGTGTTCGGCAGGCGTGATCGTGGTATGGGTCACCCGTGTCCTGATTTGGAACATTTTCGGGGCCGTGGATGGTGGCAGGCCAAAAGTAATGTTGGCTGGTGTCGAAGAGGCTGCTGGAGCTTTAATTGGCTCGGAGCCCGACGTGTCCTGGAGGACCATTTTCTTTTTGGTGCTTTGCGCAGCAATGGGTCGCGTCTGGAGCGCCCTCGAGTCTTTCGCACCGACCGGTTCTGTTGAGGCGGTCGTGGATTTTTTCGGCGCCGGTGGGTCATCGAGTCGAGGGGCGGGAGTGGCCGTCTACTTCTTCGATGATTGTGGCTTAGGTGTCGCCGTGGAAGCGGTGTGAGACGCAGCAGGCTGTTTGACCTTTGGGGTCGGAGTCGATTGCGTCGGTGCCGGGAACCGAGCAGGTTTGGTGGTACCGAAGGCCTTCTTCCTTATGTCGACTCCGACGTCGGCCGCTTCGAGTTCGGCACCGAAGTCTCGTTTGGTGCGCTCGGTGCCGATGTGTTTTGCTGGCGTCGAAGGTGTGGAGGGCCTCGATCCGACCAGCGCCACTTTCGGTTTCGGTTTCAAGTGAACCAATACAGCTTTCGGTTTCGGTTTTAAAGAAGGGAAACCATCATTTTGGGCATTAATGGCTGCCGCTGAATGTCCGAGGCCGGGCCCGAGGGCGGGGCCGAAGAACTGCGGGATAGGTCTTGGGTAAGGCCCGAAGGCGATCCCTCGACCGGAGCCATAGACTGTTGCACTGGGCTTTCTTCAGTCTGAACGGGTAGGCCCTGCTCGTCACCGGAGCTACTCTCTTCGGCCCCTAAGGCCTCATTGTAGTCTCCTACCTCGGTGTCGTCTTCATCTCTGCGAAAGAGTGTTTCGTCGACGTCTTCCGATCCGGAGTCATGTTCGGAAACGGGACTGGAGGGTAGGTTCTCTACTTCTTCGACATCTTCGGTGTTGGCGTTGAAGATGTCGGCCGGGGCCGGTGCCGCTTGCTGCGCCTCGAGTCTCGCCGCTAGTCGATTCCGTAGAGTCTTCTTGGATCGAAATCTGGCACAGGCCATGCATGTAGATTCGTCGTGATCCGGTGAAAGGCATTTGTTGCACACCGGATGGACGTCGACGTGGGGGTATTTCGCATTGCATACCGGACACCTCTTGAATGGTGTCCTCGATTCCATCGCTGATGTCGAATCGACGGTCGGGTAAGATGCGAAAGTTTGTTCTAGAAGTTAGTAAACTAACAAAGATACTATCGATACCGATCGAGAACAGTACCGACGCGAGCTAAAGGCCTTTTGGCCTGAAAACAGGTTTTCCTAACTTGAGTCAAGATAACACATCCGAACCCAATGGCGGAAAAAAACAATCTGAGGATGGAGAGGATGCCCATGCGCACTGTAGTCCAGGGGAGGAGTCACCTATCCCAGGATACTTCGAAGACTCTTCCAGGACAACAACGTGCAAACATCCGGACCCAACACTAGGCGGCGATCTATGCACAGATATGAATTCAGCAGCCCACATGCCTCGAACATAGGTGAATTCCTGATTCGCTCTGTGGAGTCGCCGCTACAGTGCTGCCCTGTTTTTGATAATACATGGCGGTCATGTTGTCTGTGTGGAGGAGGACCACTTTGTGTTGAATGTGGCTGAAAAGGGGTTGGAGTGCTAACTGGATGGCTGGAAGCTCCAAGTAATTGACGTGGACAACCAGTTGGTGAGGTCCCCGCATGCCCTGAACGGTCAAGTCCTATGAATGCACCCTGCGAAGGAAGCATCCGTTGTGATGGTCACTTGCAGTATGAGTCCAGAAAGGGCCAGTCCTACAACAGGTTGTTGCTGTTCCACACCTGCAGACAGCAATGGTTGCAGGCTTAAAAAAAAAAAAACGACTAGATCCTCCCACTGAACATCTGCTCGTGACCACTGTGCAGGTAAACACTACTGCAACAGGTGCATAGGTAACCTGGTGTGGTTAACTGACATTACAGAAAGGCATGTCGAGGAGGATCATGACCGTCCTTGTTATTTGGCGATTTGGCTGAATGAAAAGCTTGGAACCTTGCACGGCTGGAAAATCCTTTCTGGTAACAGAGTTGATGACTGCGCCTGAGAAGCGCTGAACCTGAAGGGGGGACTTTACCATGTTGACATTAAACTCTAGATTGTACAATAGGCCTATGAAGGTCAGAGTATGAGCCAACCACTGTCCGTTTGCACTCTTGACCAACTAGTCGTCCAAGGGAATACGTGAATGGCAGCCCTCTTGAGATAGGCAGCTACCAGGGCAAGACACTGATCACCATGGGGACCCCGAAGGGCAGCACCTTACTGAAAATGCAGCCATTTACCACGAATTCGAGATACCGGCAATGTGCATGGTGGTTCAGGACATGAAAGTAGATGTCTTTTAGGTCGAGTGCTGCCATTAAGTCCACTGTGCTGCAGCAGAAAGATGACGTCCTGGAGCTTGACCATGTGGAAGGGCTCGGAGAGAATATATGCGTTGGGGTTAGGGTACAACTTTTTTACAGGTTTATCCTGACTTATTCCCTTCATTTTGACTACTACATTCTGGTGTAATCACTCTGAAATGCCCTGAGCATTGCTAAACAGGACTCGGTGCATGTGCTCTGACCCTTAAAATGGTGGATGCGTAATCTGATAGACTACTAGCCGCAGATTCCTTAACGTAGAATTATCCCCAGGTGTGAGACTGGACCCGGAAAACTTTCTTTACCCCAGCATCCCTGCGCGCCGTGGGGGGGCGGTACCACGCGACTCCACCCTAACGTCGTCCGCGGCCGTGACGTCAGCAAGGTCACATAAGCCCCACCTCGGCGTGCTGACATCAGTTTCCTTCTTTTCCGCGTGCAACGCGGATCCGGATCGTGTCCCTGACCTGTTTTCAGGCCTTCTTTTCACGCTTTATGTTGTGGGACAGTGTGCAAAGGCCTTTGGGCTTCAAGATGTGCTCGTCCTGCGCGCGTCAGATATCGGCGACGGACCCTCATCCTATTTGCATGTGGTGTTTGGGCGAGCACCATGATTCCACGTACTGCGACACTTGCAAGCATCTGAAGCCTAAGTCACGGCGGGAGCGCCAGATGAAACTCCTTTCGGCCCGCTTGTCCAGATCAGTGTCGTCTCCACGTCTGTCCCCCGCGGAAGGGTCCAAAAATCGCAGATTCCGACTCCGGCATCGCCCGTCACTGAGGCCCCTAGGGCGTCACTCGCCAGTCGGTTTGTCTTATAGCTTGTCCCCGGGGCCTGGTCCCCGCTCTGTGGAGGGCGCGGGTTCTCCGCGGGACATGCAGCCTCATTCGTCGCCACCCTACCCACCGTTTCCCGGCGTCGAGGCGACCAGGGCCCAAATGGAGGCCTATGCTACGGCTCCGCAGGCTTCCTTGGCCCCTCCTCCTCTTCCTGGGACGTCCGCGGATCCCTTGCCACGTGCGGGGCCTTCCACGGAGTCGCCTGTGGCTCTGGCGCCGACTGGTTCGGCTTCAGGTTTTGTAGGTCTGGTGTCGTCAGTATCGGCCCTATGGCGTTCCCCCTCTTCGGTCCACAGCGCCTCTGCCTCGCCGCAAACCCCGAAGGGGTCCATGTGGTGTGGCGGGAGGTCGTCGGGACGCGCGGCTCGTCCCAGAGTCCTTCTCGGTCTTCTGGGCAGGCGGAGACCTTGCCAGAGGCCGAATTGATGCCGCTCAGGCGCTGACAGCTGTTGGCCCTGGTGGCGCCGCTGGTGCTGGGCGCGTCCCCGGATCCCTCTCGCCTCTCCACGCAGGCGGCTGCGTCGGTCGAGTCGGCGCCTTTTCGGTGCCATTCTTTTGCCGACCCGGCGCCGGCCACGCCCCATTCTCCTAGGACGCAAGTGGTGGTGGAGGTCGTCTCGGCGTCCCCTCTGGCTCCGGTCGACATCACGCAGGCGCCTGTGGCGGACTTGTCTCCAGAGGCCCCATCTTCTCCGGAGGTTCGTCAACTGTTTGTCTCTTCTTTCCCGAAGACAGGACACCGCTTCGTGGCTTTCTCCCTGGCATCTTCCAGGGAGGGCTCTTCACCGTCCCCGCGGCCACATTCTTCCTCCACCTGGACTCTGGGATGGCCGGCTTAGTTTACAGCCATATCCCACAGAGGGATTGCACCACCCCCATGACGCCCTACAGAGGAGAGTGCTGCCTTTGCCCGGGCCATTTCCACGGCCAGTGGCATTTTGCACATGTGCAACCCTGCCACCCCATTCCTTACAGACTATTTGCTTGAGGTTCTCCATCAGGGTTCTGGTGGATGGGAGCTGCTTCTTCCATTCGAAGTTACGCTCCATAATTCTCTTCTGGGGGCCTGGGGATGTCCTGCCACGGGGATCCGGTGCCCCAGTCGCTCCTCCACCGCCACCGTCCTGCTCCGCACGATCCAGTCTGCCTTTCTTTCCACCCTTCTACCCAGGGCCTTCTTCTGCAGACTGCTTTCCTTCCTTACCTTTGGTTTGGTTTCCTCCGTCACGGGAGGCCCGTGGTTGGATTCATGGGGGCGTAACATCTTCGCTTCCTCTAATGCTACTTTGCGAGCGCTCAACACGCTTTGTGTGTTGGCCAGGGCTACTTCCAGCTTGTGGGATTCCGTGGAGTCCCTTCTGTCTTGTGCCTCTCAAGAAGGTGTCTGCGCTGATCTGCGGCACCATGTGATGGATGGCCGGGAGTTGGCCGCGTTTATTCTTCGTTCGGCCCTTGATATTTGATGCTCTCGGCCTCACTATGGCAGGTTCAGTAGCTCTCAGTCACCATGCTTGGTTGAGCAATAGCGTTTTCCCTGAGAATGCTAGGGCGCGTCTGGTTGACCTGCCCTTTGATGGGGTGCTTTTGTTGAACACCCATGCGGATGCCGCCATTCAGCGGCTCCTTCCTCCTCCCCCCTCCGTAAACTAGGCTGGTCGGTCCTCTGCTGTTATCTGGGAGGCGTCATCTCACCTTTTTTGGGGGTTGAGTCTAGTGGTTCGGTTGGACCGTCTGTGTATTCTGTGTGGGTTGGCGTGCCTTCGGGGTCCTTAGGTCGGCCCCTTAGTACTGTTGGCTTCTGGTACAGCCCCTTTGACTTGTGGTTCTTTGGTTGTTGGTACACCTGTATGTGTCCTCAGGTTGGGCCTTCTGTATGTTTTCTGTTCGGCTGATTGGCAAGCTGTCTGTGGTTCTATCTGCAGGTCCTTTATGTTCGTTTTCCTCTGCTGCGGGATTTTTCCCTAACAGGTGTTCCCATGTTTTCTTGGGACGCATCATACCCTATGTGGGGTACTTGTAGCTATTGCATAGCTCTGTACTGCGCTGGGAAGGTATGGTCGCCCTTTTATTTGGGGTACCCTGCCTTTCCTGGCATTACTGAATACTGCTGGTGCGGTCTCTTGTCTTGTCCGGGCGCAGCTTGTGCTGCTCCAGGTTCTGTCATTCTCAGTGTTCGCTACATCGCTCGACGAGTCTGGCATGCTATCTACGGTGTTGTGTTGTGGCATTTTGGCCTGGTCCTCTGTCTGGTGTTCCAGGGGGGCTAAGTTTCTCCTGGCTTTCCTGTGTTCTGGTTGATGGCTTGGGTTCGTCCTACGTGTCTCTCCTGGCTGGTCCCACTTCTCTTCGTGGGTCGGTGTGTGTCTATTGAACGATCCTCCTTTGGGGATTGTTCTGAATTTCCCTGGCCTTTGCCCTGTGCTTGCGCCCGGCTTGTTCTGGGTGCACTGCTCCACGGTACTGTCAGCTGCCGGCTGCGCACGCCTGCTCGTTCTGGTCCACCGCCGTGGCCCTTAGTGTATTCCCTTGTGCCCCTGCCTCTTGTTCTGCTGGGGCTTTGCGCACCTGTGCCTTTCTTCTTACGCCTGCGCTTCTTGGCTCTGGAGCCGTTCCTGCCTGGTCTGCTTCCTTGCGGTTGATGCTGGAGTTGGGGTGGTTCTTTTCCTCCTGGGTGCTCCTCTGCGGCTGTCTGTCCCTACGAGGAATTGTGGCAGTTGTACCTTGGATGGGCTTGGGGTCTCCTAGTCTTCCCTTCGCCTTGTTCTTGCTTACTTCTGCTTGGTAGGGGCTGGGCCCCCCTTGTCCCCGTGACACGTCCCCTGCTGGGGCCCTGTGTTTCTTCCCACTGGGGAGGTTCTCTCGCAGGCCCTCCTCCCCTCTGGGTATGGCTAGGGTATCTATTCTACATTAAGGAATTTGCGGCTAGTAGTCTCTATCAGATTTACAAGTTACTTACTTTCGGTAACCATGTATCTGGGGGTGAATTGCTCTTACTCCTCTGTTCCGGGCTGGTTGCCCTTCACTGTTGTGGATCGTGATTGCAGTGTCTCTCTCTCTCTCTCTTCTGCTATGGCGTTTTTCACATGCTTTCTGCCTCCAGGGAGGTTGCCGCCTTAGCTTGCAAGGGTGTTCCTCGGAGCGGTGCTCTGCTCTTTCACTGCTATGGCTTTCACCGCTATGGCTTTTTGTACCTTGAGTGCTTGGCACTTTTCCAACTGGTGCTGTTCCTCACCTTTCGTTTTTCTCTTTTCTGTTTCACTGCTTTTTCGCACACTGTTCCCATACTCTCCACAGTTTTGTTTGTGATGGCTCCGGGTTGTGGCGCCGAAAAGTTCTCCGAAGAAAACTGATGTCAGCGTGCCGGGGTGGGGCTTATGGGACCTCGCCGACATCATACCCGCGGATGACGTCAGGGCAGAGTCGCGTGGTACTGCCCCCCGGCATGCAGGGATGCTAGGGCAAAGAAAGTTTTCCGGGTCCAGTCTCACGCCTGGGGATAATTCTACGTTAAGGAATCTGCGGCTAGAATCGTCTCTACCAGATACATTGTTACCAAAGGTAAGTAACTTGTACATTGGCTTGTCCCTAATTAGCATAGCCTAACTTACTTGTAAGTCCCTAGTTTAGGGGACACAGGGCCTGTAAATTTGAGTGTGACCCATGGACTGCAGCATTTGTTGTGAATCACAGAGTGGGACAAGGTAAAATGTGGCTCTCATGCCACTGCAGACTGGAAGGGCAGTTTAAAAAACTGCTTATCGCAATGCCCAAACCTAATTTTTAAATGTATGCAAGTCATCCCTATGGCAGGCCTAATTAGCCCTAAGGCAGGGTGCTCGATATTAAAAAGTGGAGCATGTACTTTTAATGTTCCAGCAGTAAAAATCCTAAAGTTTTGTTTTCATTGTGGAAAGCCTAGTAGGTTGCTCCATTGGCCAGTACATTGTCACAGGCTGGCAGCCCAGCACTGCAAACTTCTGAATGAGACTACTAAGGTTGGTACTGTTGAATATCAAAAGAATCAGAGCATTAAATCAGATTTAATGGTTAAATTGAATTTAGTGTCACAGGTAGGCGAAGTTAAACTAAACTATACAAGTTGCCACTTTAGTTGTCCAGGCTTCTAGTGCCCATTTACTGGTGTACACAGGGCTTGTCCTGCAGACAGCTTTCTGCCCTCCTAGTAACAAATCCAGGAAAGGACAGGATAGGGACTTGCATGGAAGAGAGATTATACCTCCCTCTTGCTGGAAGCCACAGGGGTGTTAGCCCAAAAGGCGAGCTTCAAAAGGAGAAGCTGCTTATGAAGGGCAAATGGGTAACACTTAGAGGGGCTGCTCTATTGATTAGACAGCCAGAATGGCATTGGGGACAAGAGAGAAGCCAGGTGTCTAACCATTTTATCCAGGGCCATGTAGCTCCTTGGTAGCCACATCCCTGGAGGTGGGCTCAGTACAGAGAGAGGGGATTCGCCATGTTGGGAGTGGGCAGAATGGCGCATCTCGGGATAGCCAGATGCCACAATTACCAAGAAGTGGTAACTGGGGAGAGATGGAATCTGGTGGCCCATTGCCTACCAGCCACATTCTACCCAGAGAGCATTTTCTGGAGATAAATAGGGCACCCAGACCTCCGATCTGGACCGACTCGGAAGGAGGACCGAAGAAAGACTACCCATCTACACCAAGTGACAAGCAAAGTGAGGCTGCACCGATGAGGACTGCATCAGCTGGCTAGCAAAGTCAGGGACTGTGCCTTCTGTGTCCTGGCCAGGGAGAAGCTGTCTCCAGAGTCCTGAGAACTCAAAGGGCCAGCTGACTGGCCTCCTGTTTGGAGCATAGGGACACAACAGTTGGTAGCCCAAAGTCTTCAAGCCCCTACCATCGCCATCGTGCAGCACCGGGAGCCAAGACCCGAATCCCAGAGTTGCACCCAGATTCACCGAGGCTGTTAGTGCTGCAGGAGAGTTGCTGAAACCCTCAGAAGGGAAGTTATTGACCCAGGAAGGATTGGCCTGTGACTGCGACAACAGACTACTGATTGTCTGGTGGCAACTGGACTTCGGACAGACTGGAGAGGACTTTGTGGGATGGGGACGCTGCAACAAGGACCCCATTACTAGCTACGTGGACCGAGGAATCGCTGCAGGAAGACCCCACTCAACCACATCGCACCCACAGCTTCCTTTATCCCTTGCATCAGGACCACTCCTTAGGAATCTAGTGAAATGCAGATAAAGTGTCTAGAACTGCTTGTCTTTGAAGACAACTATACTTGAGGACCTTGCTGACTAAATTCCTGTGGGACTCTCTCTCCCCCCCCCCCCCCCCCCCACCGCGAACATCTAACCACCTGCATTTACACTTACCCACATTTCAAAGTGTCCAGTTTGTGTTCGCGGTCGAGTGAAATTGCACAGATTTATTATTGCTTGTAAAATCTATCTCTCTGGAACCATTCTGTGGATTTTTTTCGTTCTAGTATCTAAACTATTTAAAAAAATCTATTTTTATAAATTTGTGTCGAATTTCGAGTGTTGTGTAGATTTCTTCAATTGTTTTTATGCTGTTTAAATGCTTCACATTTTTTCCTCTGTGTAAGCCTTTTTGCTCAGTGCCACAGCTACCAAGGATTGAGCTGAGGGTTTGACAGATGAAACCCAGGGGTCCCAAAGCGGTTGGTAAGTGCATTACAAGGTAAGGTTGCACTACCACACCATATAAATACATCCAATTTCCTCATATTACCCCTGTAGTCTTCCTTAGACTAGCCCCATCAAGGGGGTCTGCGGTTTGTTTGGCCTCTGATAATAGGGAGTGGCTTCAGGGAAGGTGGTCGTGGCCCCACTCTATTCTGGGACCTGCAAAAGGAACCCCAGGGAAAAGGCATCTGAAGAGCTCCCATAGCCTTCTCTGTTTATCTGTAAATGCTGGGTGGAGGACAGAATCTCACAAGGAAATCTTCATCCTCCTGGAACTTGTGCATCTCTACCTTATGAAATGTGGCAGCCGGATACAGAACCTCATAGTAAGAGGTAATGTCATCTGGCACGGATGGTTTTGCAGGGTAAGAGTCCAGGTGGGACTACATCGTAATCTTCCCATGGGTCATCAAGGGGCTGGGAGTCCAAGGAGGCCTCATAGGAATTGAGTTGAGGTAAAGGAGGGGAGGAGGGGGAGATGAGGAAGCTAGAGGAGAAGGGTGGTGCCAAAGAGATATAGGCTAGTGCCCCGATCCTGGAGTTTTCTAGTTGTAGCTGGTTGTTCAGGCTCCAATGCAAGTGCCTCCTCAAAAGCCAACATCCTCTTGTGAGGGATAGGTGTCAAGTCTTTGGCAGAGGCTGAGTGAGGATCCTGCCAGTTTGTGGATAAATGAGAATCGTTTCTGCCTTGCGTTGAGCTTCTTCTGAAGATTCTGCAGGATAGGCTGCTCCGTGGATGCAATAGAGGACGGGGCTTTATGCACCCGGCATTTTGGCATAGTGGTCAGTTTCTGACTTGCTGGTGCTGAGGGGTATTTGGGTCTTAAAGAGTCCTTGGAGCGAAGCAGGAATCCAGTTAGTCTTCGATGTCAGCGCTGGAAGCCAGGCCTTCTTCAGTTATTTCAGCACCAGATGCTGACTCGAAGTCAGATCAAATGCATGCTTTCGGTACAGACCATGGCCGTCTGGTAGTGGCTGACTGGAAGCCTGATACTAGACTTCATGGCGCAATACCAGACTCCCTCAAGTGCTATGCTCAGTTCACTGACAGGGAGGTGATGGGGGAAGTAGAATGGTGTCTTCGTGGCTGTACCTGGAGGGCCTGGATTCTTCTGTCTTGGACTCTGAATGTGAGCTAAGCTGGGGCTGAAATGAAAGTGCTGTTCGCCTGAGGGTCCCGGCCGACGATCGTGTAGGTACTACATTGTCTTCTTGCTGCGGGAGGCCAGGCCGGTGAAGCAGGAATCCTTATAGTACACCAGGGACAGACAGAGGTTTTAAAACTAGCGACGGTCTAGCCAGGAATACTTTGCACAACACTGTGGATCGTTTTGGAATGGAGTCCTTTTCCATCACACAGTCACCATTTTTAGGGAGGCAACAACGGAGTAGGCCCCAAGAGAGGCAAGGGCCTGAATGGAGAAAAACGAAAGTGCTCAAAGACGATCACCGTGAGGCATCAACGCCGACCTCGGTGGGTACACATCTGAACCAGATGGTGGAGAAATACAATCAACAGTGGAGCCCAAGCGCATCACCAGTGATAGGAGTTACTATATCTACCGACTCAAAATACTTCTTTGAAGAAAAACAAAAGTTGCACACATCCAAACCCAACACTAGATGGCACGAGTCTGAAGCGCATGTGTATCTGCAGCTACACATGCCACGAACAAGTAGTTCCCTAAAAGTGAGCAGCCCTTTCACACATTTTTGCCAATCTGCCTTCAACCTACAGTTTAGCATTCTGTCACATATACTCTGGTTTCTAATGACTATTTCACTAACTTCTTCTGTAAGCATTACCGTTGATATTACTCGCTATAGATCTGTTATTTTTTCTTTCTCATAGATCATATCTACCATTAATGAAAGACTCCTGCTGGCATCCTCTATGCCCTTTTTATTGGTTGTTTTATGATTGCAAGTAAGGGGTAGAAGTAGTATATGCATTGGTTGTTTTTAATGATGTACCTGTATACAATCTGTTAATTGCTTTTGTTTAAATTGGCATTTATGAATTTATAATTTATACTATGTGCATAACTTATTTGAAAATTCTATAAAAAGATTTAAAACCTAAAAGTGAGCAGCAAAATGATAGAAGTCAGTTAGAGAGATGGTAAAAAAGCTACGCTGCAGAGACAGGGACAAACCCAAGACGGACAAGCTGGGACAAGGAAAGCCATAAGAAGCATCATGAATGACACAGCCAACCACTGGTAAGCAATGGGCAGGCTATAACCCCCCTGTAAGCTCTTGCTAAGCCCACAATACATCTTTTGCAACCAGACAACTGCGCAGTCTGATGGGCTTGACCTAAAACGGCTAATCCAATCTTGAAAGGTGGGGGGAGGCACTCCAGCAGAGTGGAGACATGGTATAGAATGAAGATGCCCATGTCTAGATCAGCCCTCTTTTTAACAAAAATATACAGAAGCTTCTGCTGAATTTTGAAAATTCTGCTACAGCATTTAAAAGATTTTCTGCACAAGCGCACCTGGAGCAGACTAAAACCCGAGGTGCATGTTTAAATCATCATGTCTTCCCAAGGTGTGACTACGAGTCTAACGACTGGTCAAGCATGTGCTCACACCTGTGATTAGTTGCATGCTTGTTCATCCTCAATGTGGCAAGCACTGACGTTTGCATCCCCCCAGTCGGTCAAGCCACCCTTACCTCCAACTGCATCAGCGACCAGACTTGCTGCAAAGGAGGGAGCGCCTTGATCCTGTGGTGTGATGGGCCCGAGTGCATGCTCCACATGGGAACCTGAAGAGAAAATGCATTAGACACAAGATAAAACATATGATCTGCAGAAACATGTTCAGAAAGCACTAGATAGGCGAACACATTGGGAGGGTTCAAGTCAGATGAGAGGAAGGCTTTAGTGATCTAAACGAGATGTTTAAAGACCCAAAAATCTAGATCCTAGTGACTGCACTTTGTCACTACACAGCAAGAATCTCTACTTGATGCAGCTTTACTCGAATTAGTTTGCGGTTTGAAACTCGGCTTTGATTAATCTGCTCTGTGGAGCCTTGATTTGGACTTTTTGAATCAGGTTATTTTTAAAGGTAGCCAAGTGTTTACGGGTGTACTCTTATGAGCTCCCCATGTGGATTTTACACTTTCTTAAATGGCAACTTAACGACAGCCTCTCCCCTAAATATTCCCCCAAATTAAGTAGAAGCTTATTTGGGGGCAGCAGGAAGGTTGTCCTCCAATGGGCGTTGGGATACATCCTACACCACAGATCCCCCGATATGCAAACTTTTTCAAGAAGTGACGGTTCTTTCTTAAAGGCCTTAGTAGTAATGCACCAGAAAGTGATAAAGCCTACACAGCTAACATGCACTGGACCTTAAAAGAGCTGCAGTAAAAACGCACAATGACAACTAGAATGGTGGCAAAAGACCATAGATTATGCATATGCAATAAAGCATAAGCAATAGTCCTAACAGAAGAAGAGATTGCAGATTCTCCAGTATTTGGGGTGTCTTTCATAGATTCACCTGCCTGAATCATTCCCCGGAGTGGGAGTCCCACAGTACATAAAAAAGCAATAATTATGCATATAACAACCAAAAAACCTTGGTAACGTAAAACCAGGAAGTAAAATAGCCTAAGCTATAAGGAAAAAACTTCAACACCTATGACTATCACAGTCTTTATATATAGTCCAAACTGCAGCCAATCAGGCGACAGTACCCACCAGAATGTTCTCCTCAGAGGCTCAGGCTCTCAGATTTTCTACCGCGCGTCGTGTGAATGGAGTCTTCCTGAGCTCTGCTCAGTACTTCAGTTTTTTTCTGGATTTTTTGCTACTTCATGATGTCAACTTCTAAGAGGTCTCGCTTTAGGCCTTGTGAATCCTGTGGGAAGCTCCGGCTATTCTCTGAAGATCCCCACAAGAAGTGTATCTACTGCCTCTATCTGGAACATGAGGTGAGGGATTGTAAGATCTGCAGGACCTTCCCTCAGAAAACCTTCAGGAATAGAGAAGGGTGCCTACTTCTGTGGCTACAGAAGAATAAGGACAAAGATAACCCTATATCTGAGGTAGAAAGTGCAGCCTCTGGGTCCTCTGTATTATCCTCCAGAAAGAGGATGGCTGAGGAGGACTTATCTCCTGGGGCAAAGGTGTTGAGGAAAGTTCAGCCTGCCAAAAGCTCTGGCTTGTCTTCTTCTATTTCTTCAAAGAAGGCTTCTCCACCTTCAAAGTCAAAACCTGCTACGCCCCCGAGGAAGTCAGGGAAGTCCGTGGCACCTAAACGACTTCCTGACAAGGAATTACCTCAGCAAAAAATGCCGTCGTCGACGGCGTCTTCGTCAACGACTCCGTCGATGATTATCATCATCGACGCTACATCAACGTCGACGGTTACATTCTCGTCTCCGAGACCGAAGATGATTATGACATCGGCTTCGTCGATGCTAGTCTCCGTGGCTGTTAGACCCATCTCGTCGACAAAGGAGATTTCATCTCTCGTCTCCGCTCCATCTCTCGTCTCCGCTCCATCTACGGTAAGGTCAAAGAAGATCTCGTCAGCAAGTGCTGCGTCGACGCCCACCTCGTCGATGAAGACTGCCGCGTCGTTGACGGCTGCCCCGTTGACGAAGACGGATTCATCGTCGACGAAAATTGCCTCGTAGACTAAGATTACCTAGTCGTCGACCTCCTCGTTGACGAAGATTGCCTCGTTGATGGCTAACATCTTGTCGACGAAAGTTGACTCGTCGTCTAAGACGGCTTACTCATCAGCGCACATCTTATTGCCGCCACCGCCATCGTCGACGGTCCCGTCGACTGCCTACTCGTCGACGCCTCTTGTCTTCCTGTACAGATTTGGACTGCGACAACGGCTTCTGCTTCATCCATCCAGCCGTCTACAGCGTCTTCGCTACTACAACGTCGTGGCTCTTCTTTAGAAGCCCTGTCACCATTGAAGCTGCCGGAACAGCTATTAGATTCTGAGGAGGAGGACGACTAATCTGGAGAGGATGACCGATTCCGCACTGCAAGGAGTCCATCAGAACGATTTATTAAATACCAGGATGACTACCAGGAGGAAGAACCAGGTACTGAGCCTCAAGCTCCACCTCCTGTCACAGTTCCTTCAGCACAAATGCCTTTAGAATTGCTGAACAATTTACAGTATATGTTGCAGGGCTATTATCGGCACTTCCCTCCATCGGAATCGGCGGAGTCTCTTCCGTCTACGTCTATGCCAAGGGTTCCCATACCCTCTTTTTAATCTCCCAGACCACCTTCTCCACTGCCATCTAGTCATTCCCATGATGCAAATACAACTGATGAAGACAGGGAAGAAGGAGAGGTGGATGACCAGTCAGTGCTGTCGGAGTGGGACGAATACCAAATCCAAACTCCGTCACCATCCGCTCCAGCCCCCGTGGACTCTCCTCGGTTGGATATCAGAAGTTTTCATCTCCTTATGGAGAAGGCAACAAAGAGATTTCTAATCCCTATGGAGACAAAGAAAGACGACTGCTTTCTTTATGATTTTAAGGATCAACGGCGAAAACAGATCAGTACAATTCCAACAATAGATTTTATCTGGAAAGAAGGCAACACCAAATTCTCTTCCAGCAGTCTTACCTCGGTTGGACAAAAAATATAAGGCACCAAGCGATTCACCGGCATGCCTCATCTGCCAGCCTAAAGCTGACTCCGCCATCGCCCAAGTGGTGCAGAGACTGGGCCAGGAACCCCTCGTCTCCTAGATCAGCTCCGCCTGACAGGGATGGCAGACGGTTGGATTCAATTGGAAAAAAGGTCTCCACGATGGCTGCGACGACGGTTCGGGCTGCAAATTCCCTAGCCATATTAGGGAGATACGATCGACAAATGTGGTCCGACATCTCCCCCTACATTAATATGCTGTCGGAGCCTTCCAAGTCCGAGGCCTTGAAGATCTTACAGGAGGGAGAATATACCTCGGCTGAAATCATTGACGCAGCCGTGGATGTGGCATCTACTGGTTTTAGACAATTGGCAGGTGCAGCAGTATTGAGGAGGCAAGGTTGGCTGAAGTCAACATCTTTCCGTCAGGAAGTCCAAACTAAGATCATCGATATGCCGTTCGATGAAGAGTCTCTGTTCGGACAACATGTTGATGAGGCCCTTCAGACTATTAAAAAAGATACAGAGACGGCGAGGTCTCTTGGTAGCCTGCAGTTTAGAAAGTTGTCTTTTCGTGGTGCCAAGGGACGTGGATCCCTCACCAACAGGGGAGGATATAATCAACAACGTTCTTATCAGACCTCCCAAACTAACCAAAGATTCCAAAACTACAGGCAACAATCTTATGGACAGCGAAGTAACTCCAATTCGCAGTCAAGAAGGAAGCAATCCTTTCGTGGACGGGAGTCCAATAAAAAACAATGAGGTCAGCCAACTGCCACCATTTCTGCCGTTGCCCCATTCAAGAATTGGAGGAAGAATATCCGACTTATACTCAAACTGGTCCAGAATTACTACAGACAAGTGGGTTTTGGATATAGTAGCCAGAGGCCATGCTCTGGAATTCACAAAAATTCCTCCAAACTCTCCTCCCAAAGGACCACCTCCTGCTCATCTCAAGGAGCTTTTTTCCCAAATAAATCTGATGATACGGAAGGGAACAATCGAAAAAGCCCCTCTGTTGCAAAGAGGAACAGGATTTTATTCGAGATTTTTCCTCATCCGAAAAAAGTCGGGAGAATGGCGCCCTATTCTCGACCTTCACGCCCTCAACAAATTCTTAAAGAAGCTATCCTTCCAAATGTTAACACTTAAAGAAATTCTACAATTGATTTCGGCGGGGGATCACATGGCCACCCTCAACCTCCAAGACTCTTACTTTCATGTGCCGATCCTTCCCAGGCACAGAAAATTTCTACGGTTCAGAGTAGCTGGCAGAGACTTTCAATTCAGAGTCCTTCCATTTGGACTCCGTTCAGCACCCCGGGTATTTACAAAGGTCATAGCGCCAGTGACCGCACACCTTCGCCTGCAGGGCATTCAAATTTTCCCGTACTTTGACGACTGCCTTATCAAGGTGAATTCTTTCAAAACAACATCCAAACATGTTCAGAAGTGTCTGCTACTTTTCCAGTCTCTGGGTCTTTCCATAAATTTCGAAGTCTCATCTGACTCCATCACAGAGAAAAAGACCTTTCTAGGAGCAACACTGGACACAAAACTGACCCACGCCTTTGGCTCAAAAGAAAGACAAATCAAAATATGCAACCTCGCGCACTCCTTGCTGTCAAAAGAGTGCGTTTCAGTCCGTTCATACAAGTCCTTCCTAGGGATGATTTCTTCTTGCATTCCTCTGATTCCCAACGGTCGTTACAGAATGAGGCCACTGCAGGAGGAACTCAACCTTCAATGGCTCCAGATTTCGGGGTCTTTCGACGACATCGTTCGCATCACTCTTCGGATGCAGGAAGTCTTTCATTGGTGGAGCAGATGGAGAACTTAGGAGAAGGATGTGCATTTCTAGTCGAAGTACCGGATTTCACCATAACCACAGATGCTTTCCTCGAGGGATGGAGGGCGCACCTTCAAGGGATGACAGTCACCGGCAGGTGGACTTTGGAGCAAAAAAGGTGGCATATCAACCTTCAATAGTTACCAGCCATATTCTTGGCTCTAAAATCGTTTCGAACCAGCATCAAAGGAACATCCGTACTAATACGGACATTACGACAAGTATGCATTACTTGAACAAGCAAGGCGGGACAAAGTCAACCCTATTATCTCAGCAAGCACAAGAGATTTGGGATTGGGCGATTCGTCACAAAATCAGCCTCAAAGCCATTCATGTCCAGAGAGTCACCAATGTTCAGGCGGATTCCCTCAGCAGGTCCACAACATCAAACCACGAGTGGGAACTACATCAACCATCCCTAAACAAGGTGTTACGAGAATGGGGGCATCCCGATCTTAACCGGTTTGCAACCAGCCAGAACCGAAAATGCCCATACTTTGCAAGTTGGGTTCCCCACAAAGACTCACTCGGAAATGCCTTTTTGATGAATTGGTCACAAATATATGCCTACGCTTTTCCGCCGATTCCATTGGTTCCGCGAGTTCTGCGCAAGATCAAGAAACAACCTTGCCGCACGATACTCATCGCTCCCAGGTGGCCTCGCCAGTACTAGTTTACGGAACTTCTCCTCCTCTCGAAATGCAAGCCCATCCAGTTCCAGCCAATTCCGAACCTTCTGTCCATCCAGAACGGACAAATTTGTCATCCGGACCCAGCATCGCTGAGATTAGCGGCATGGCTCCTCAACACCTTGAATTTGCACACCTAGATATCCCTCTGGACTGTCAGGAGGTTTTAGCTAATGCTCGAGCACCTGCTATGATAAAAACTTACAAACTAAAATGGAAGAGGTTTTGCATGTGGTGTCAATCTGCCAATATCCACCCTATTCAGGCAAGACCAGAACAAACTCTACCATTCTTTCTTCAATTAGCAAGATCCGGCCTCTCCCATTGTACTCTAAAGGTGTTCTTGGCGGCAATTTCAAGGTTTCGGCAGGTTGGTGTTAACTCTCTTTATTCAAATAGAGTCAAACAATTCTTCAAAGGGTTATTCCGAATGTTTCCCCCTATTCGACGTCCACCTCCTTCTTGGCACCTTAATATAGTGCTTACACAACTAATGCGGCACCCTTTCGAACCCATTCACAAGGTGGATTTAAAGTTCCTTTCTTGGAAGGTTTCCTTGTTGCTGGCTTTAACATCAACCAGAAGAATTAGTGACCTCCAAGCGTTCACTATTCATCCACCTTTTCTACAATTTACATCGAAATCTGTAGTGCTGCGTACTAACCCAAAATTCATGCCAAAAGTTCCTGTGGATTTCCACCTGAATAAACCTATAATTTTAAAGACTTTTTCCCCAAATCCGCTCACAGCTGCAGAAAGGGCTTTGCATTCCCTTGACATCAAAAGATGTCTCAAGTTCTACTTACAACGGACAGCAACAATACGCATATGGCAAACCACACCAAGGACATTCGGTCTCAAAACCAACCATTGCTCGTTGGATCTCTGCTGCAATTTACTTATGCCATGATCAAGCAGGAAGACTATTGCAAGCAACCCCAAGAGCAAACTCTACAACAGCGATGTCTTCATCCGCAGCTCTTTTTGCCAGTGTGCCTCTTCACCAGATCTGTAAAGCGGCAACATGGTCCAACAGACACACTTTTACCAGACACTACTGTTTGGAAGCCTGTGAGAAAGTGCCATCTTTCTTGCATGCTATGCCCCCACTTTTTGCTGAATTGCTGAATGTACTTTGACTGAGTGTGCCCTGGACTCCTGCCAATCAGGTGCCCAGGGCCTATGTTCCTTCCCTAAAACACAAATTGGCAAACCCTGGCCACATGTCAGACCCTGGTAAATGGTACTCTAGGTACCCAGGGCCTTGTGACCAGAGAAGGCCCCTAAGGGTTGCAACACTCATTGTGCCACCCTTAGAGGCCCTGTACCCTTACACACACGCACTGCCCTTGCAGGCTGAGTGTCTGGGTACAAGACAAAACAAAGTCGACATGGCACACATCTCTGTGTGCCATGCCGACCACCTACACTGCCATGGCATACATCAGCCACCCCTCTAGCTTGGTGCCCTATGCCAATGGTGTGGGCACAGGAGCAGGAGCCCTGTGCCCCTACAGTACCCAGGTCCATTCCAGGGCACTGTAAGTGCAGTGCTGCCATTTAAGAGAATATGGTGCTGGGAGCTCGTCAAACACGAACTCCACAGCACCAGAATGGCAACACTGAAGACTGAGAAGTTTGTTATCAAACTTCTCAGCACATTAAACCCACACTGATGCCAGTGTGGGATTTAATGTACCAAGCACCCCAGAGGGCATATTAGAGATGCCCCCTGAAACCTAACCTACAATCCACGTCTGTTCTGAGGCTGCCACACAGCAGACATGTTGCTGGACCCCTGGGTAGGAGAGCCCCTGCTCTTCTGGGTCTGCAACAATGCACATCCTCGGCGAGGTGCTAAATCTCCTCCCCCAGGATGGGCAGGGGGAAGCTTCAAAGGCATGCCGCTTCTGTGAGCTTCCCCAGGCCACTGCAACCCCCCACTGTGGCGGGAAGCTTGGCCGGAACCACCAAATAAGGACAGGGGATGTGCCAGCCTGCCAATCCCATCCCTCAGGCGGGGTAGGCAAGGTGAAGCACATCTCCGGGCTCTCGCCATCTTGAAGATGGGAAGCCCTGCCCAATCAGGACTAGGCTACTGCCCCCCCTCCCACAGTTGAGAGGCAGGATAGGGGGTGTACCCACCCCAGGACAGGGACCCATTGGTCCCTGCCCTTCACCTACCTGTAACGCCCCTAAATCTAGTATTTAGGGGCACGCTGAACCTTCCTTCCCCAGATTCCAAAATCCTAATAAGAGCTAGAAGAAAGAAGACCTGCCCTGCAGCTGCTAAGATGAGGAAGACACCAACAGCCTTGGCCCCAGCCCTACCGGCCTGTCGACCCTCGAACCTGCTCCCGCTCCAACCCGGCATCTCTTGTGGCCAGCAACCTCACAAACCCCGGAGGACCTGGCTACCTTTTGACTCTAAACCCCCTGGGACTCCCATGAGTAGAGGCTCTACTCAAAAACTACTTCTAATACCTGGCAGCAGCCCGGAACCGCGAACACAGCACACTCTGCACCCGCCAAGCCTGGCCTGTGCCGGAGTGAACAAAGACCACGAGGACGACCCCACAGCGACTGTGACCCCGAATCCGGTACCCAAGGACCTCTCTCGACACTCCTGAAGAAGCCTCAGAACCAGGTGCCCCCCCAACCGCGATCAACAGAGGGTAAGATTTCATGACACCAAAAGGCACCCCTGCACCCGGCGCCCCGCAGCCCCCTGTGCCCAATCCCGGGGTACCTACCTGTCCTCCAACTACCCAACTTACCTCTCGAAGTGGTGGTGGCACCTATAGAATCTTCGTCCCCGAGCTTGCAGTCTTTCTAAACCGGAGATTTCCCATTGAAATCAATTGAGCGCCTGAAGGCTCAAAAGCACCCTGCACCCAGCCGCCCGAGTGGCCCTGGCAGTGCAACCTCTACACCTATCTACTTCCCCACTTGCCGTGAGTAAGTGACCAGGAGCCCAGCTCCCACATCTGCGTGGCCTGCTAGTCAGCAGCCACCAACCAAGGCCCCCCTACCTTTCATAGGATAACATTGGGCCTAACTCTCTCTGCACCCGGCCGCCCTTGTGCCGCTGAGGGTGAACCAACTGTACCTACCTGACCCTGGGAGACCCCTGAGTCTATGCCCAGAACCTTAACTCTGCCAGTCGAGTACTTACCTTTAAACCGATAACTCAATTTTACTCCAGTATTGGAGCCTTTCATAGATTCACATGCCTGAATCATTCCCCGTCGTCGAGACGGGAGTCTCCGGTACATAAAAAAGCTTTGCTTAGTATCATAGCAAACAGAAAAAAGGCCTAGGCCCATTTTCCTTTGCAACCCATAACCTTCGTTATGTAAAAAAGGACTAAACCAGTCCCTGAGCCAATCAGAGCCTCTCACCCTCTAGAACACTCCTGAGAGAACCTTCTGCCCTCAGATTTTCTACCGCACGTTGTGCTAGGGAGTCTCCTTTGAGCTCTGCTCAAATTCTACAGTTGGTTTTAGATTGAGGAGATTTTTTCTACTGAAATTTCTACATCATCTAGGAGAATGGCTGATAAAGAAAAGAAAGGCTTGTTTAGGGCCTGTGCCACCTGCTCAAAGAAGAGATTATATACTGATGATCCTCATAAGGACTGTATATACTGCCTTTACCCACACCACCAGGCGAAGGAGTGTAAGGTATGTCGCACCTTTTCTAATAAGACTTTAAGGGATCGTGAAGGCAGACTGCTAATTTGGCTCCAAAAACTTAAAACCAGGAAGGACGTCGTGTCTAGTGACAGTGAGGAGGCGTCAAATGTTTCAAGGAGATCTCAGAAGAGAGGCAGATCTCCTCAGGCTCATACCTCAGGGGAGAAACCTGAGAAGGCTCTTAAAAAGACCACTGCTGGGTCTTCAGAGCGCAGTCCCTCAAAATCTCCTAAAACTAAAGAAAAGGAGAGCAAGGGTCATGCTTCAGGGGTGGAACAGCCAAAGAAAACAAGTTCTGAGCCTTCAAAATCACCCCTTAAAATTAAACATGCGCTTAAAAAGCCAGCGTCTACTTCACCTGAGGAGAAATTAGGAAAATCTACATCGTCGACGGGATCGTCGACGAAGAAGGTAGCGTCGTCGACGACGAAGAGTCAAGTAAAAGTCATTATTAAGCCTGTACTCTCGTCGATGATGGCATCGTCGACGGCAGTGTCGACGACGAGAGCGCCGACGGCGACGGCAATGACGACGACGACAACAACTACATCGTCGACGGCACCGTCGACGACGGTGACAACTACATCGTCGACGGCGGCAACGACGACTATGTCTACAGCGTCGACGACGGCATCGACGACGACGATGTCGACGGCGGTTAAAATGGCAATCTCGTCGACGGGCTCGTCGACGAGGGAAAAAACCCCGGAAAAGCGGGGTTTTGACAGGAAAAGAAGGATTACCCCGGATATTACGTCTCCTAGTAAGGTAACGCCTCTGGTTCCATCCCATTTATTGGAAGAAGAAGATTCGCAGGAAGAGGATAATGAGGGCCCGTTTGGCTATGCAAGTAGCCCCTCTCAGTTGCACGTTAAATGTCAGGAGGATGACTGGGAGGATGAGTATGGGGGTTATCAGGACCCCCCCCGACAACATGAACAGGAAGAGATGGTGAGTGTTCCAGCTTCTCTTCTGACGGATTTGCAGTTCATGTTGGATGATTACAAGAAGAGGCATACTTTGCCTCAGTCTACCCAAAGGATGCCAGTGGCTCCGGCGCACTCTGTGCCATGTACACCACTGCGAAGACAGGAGATACCGGTTCCGCGGCCACTAACACCTTTGCCACAGCCGGCTCTGGACACTTCTGAGGATGAAGAGCAGGAGGAAGGGGAGATAACAGATCCTAGTAAGGAATGGGATGAGTATTTGATTCCGTCCCCTTCATCTCCGTCACCAAGACCTGTGGATTCCCCTCCGGAGGACATTGGAGGGTTCCATAATCTGATGGAAAGAGCCGCGCAGAGATTTGCGCTCAGTATGTCATCAGATAAAGCAGAATGCTTTTTATATGATTTTAAAGAACCGTTTCGCAAGACTGTTAGATCTCTTCCAATTGTGAGTCATCTATGGGAGGAAGGTCTCAAAGTGATGGAGACGCCGGCAACGGTTACTCCAGTGCTGGCTAGGCTGGACAAAAAATACAAGGCGCCTTCCGATGCTCCGGCTTGTTTATTAGGTCACCCCAAACCGGACTCGGTTATAACTCAAGCGGCGCAGCAAAAGTCGAGGAATCCCTCTGCTCCAATTTCCACGCCACCGGATAGAGAGGGTAGGCGCTTGGATAATGCAGGAAAAAGGTTTTCGTCCATGTCTGCTCTTCTGGTTAAGGCAGCAAATGCACTAGCCATCCTGGGCAGGTATGATAGGCAGATGTGGTGCGACCTATCACCATACATTGATAGCATACCTGAAGCGGACAGACAAGAGGCTAGAAAAATCCTCCAGGAGGGTGAAAGGACTTCGGCTGAAGTCATAGATTGTGCAATGGACATTGCGACCACGGCCTTCAGATCTCTGGGAGGAGCGGCGGTTTTGCGCAGACAAGGATGGTTGAGAGCAACATCTTTTAGGCCTGAAGTCCAGAATAAGATCTTGGATCTTCCGTTCAATGGGGAAGATCTGTTCGGAAAACATGTGGATGAGGCCTTACAGAGTATAAAAAAGGATACGGAAACAGCGAAATCTCTGGGAACATTGCAGTATAGGAAAGTTCCTTTTCGTGGCTCACGTGGTAGGGGCCAGCCCTCTTATAGAGGGGGTTATCAACAAGGCCGTTATTCTTCCTACTCCACATCATCTCAACCATATCGTCAACAACAATATTCACAAAGAGGAGGTTTCACAAAATCTACTCCTAGAGGTCGAGGAGGTCGTCAAGGGAAAGACACCACCCGAAGACAATGACATTCTGGTGACACTTACTCCTCATATGTCACATATTCCCCTGGGTGGAAGAATTTCCTATCATCATCAAAATTGGCAGCAGATAACGACGGACCAATGGGTCCTCCAGATAATTCAATTCGGTCATACTCTAGAATTTCTGGAAAGCCCCCCTTGTTCACCTCCAAGATTTCAAGAGGTCAAGTATTTGCATCAGATGCGTCAAGAAATTCGGACAATGCTCCGAAAGGGAGCAATAGAACCGGTACCGAATTCCCAGAAAGGAAGGGGATTTTATTCCCGGTTTTTTCTGATCAAGAAAAACATTCTTCAATGGCGCCCCATTTTGGATCTCAGATCCCTAAATACTTACCTCAAGGATCAGACCTTCAGAATGATTTCCCTCCAGGATATTCTGCTGCTGTTAAATCCAGAGGATTATATGACCAAACTGGATTTACGGGATGCATATTTCCATATTCCAATCCATCCTTCACACAGGCAGTACCTTCGGTTCGTGGTGGCCGAAGATCATTACCAATTCAGGGTGCTTCCTTTTGGTCTGAAATCGGCCCCGAGGATTTTTACAAAATGTCTGGCTCCAGTGGCAGCGGTACTAAGGAGACAGAAACACCAAGTGTTTCCTTACCTCGACGACTGGCTAGTCAAGGCTCCATCGAAAGCGTCAGCCCAGTTGTCAACAGAGGCTTGCATAGAACTATTTGCCAGTTTAGGCCTCACTCTAAACGAGGAGAAGTCGACTCTACAACCTTCAAGAAATATAACTTTCTTGGGAGCGATTCTGGATACGGAGGTAAACAGAGCGTTCCCCTCCGAGGAGAGACAGCGCGGAATAATATCTCTATCCCAGGCGTTTATAAAAAGAAAGTCTCTTTCAGTACGCAGGTACAAGTCTTTGCTGGGAACGATGTCATCTTGCATTCCCCTCGTACCTTGCTGCAGACTACGGATGCGTCCGTTACAAGAGCAATTGGATCTTCAGTGGCATCAAGCGACAGGATCCTTCGAGGATATAATCAAAGTGACGCCGATCATGGTCCACGCGGCGACATGGTGGACCCGAAAACGAAACATCTCACAGGGTCTTTCTTTCCTGACTCAGCCAGCTCCATTGGTCATTACAACAGATGCATCCTTGGAAGGATGGGGAGCATTCCTTCAGGATCTGCAGGTCAGCGGTCGTTGGAAAGCGGACGAACAACAATTGCATATCAACCTTTTGGAGCTCAGAGCCGTCCGCTTAGCATTGTTAGCGTTCCTGCCAAGGATTCAAGGTGCAGCCGTGTTGGTAAGAACAGACAACACAACAGCAATGCACTATTTGAACAAACAGGGAGGCACAAGATCTCTCTCCCTGTCTCGGGAAGCCCAGTGGATATGGGAATGGGCTCTACGACACGAAGTATCCATTACAGCGGAACATCTTCCAGGGGACCAGAACACCAAAGCGGATACTCTAAGCAGACTAAAGTCTGTCTGTCACGATTGGGAAATCGACAACGGGATTTTGGACAACATCTTCCAGAAATGGGGAACTCCAATAGTAGATCTTTTTGCGACAAGGGAGAACAGAAAATGCCGGTTCTTCGCAAGCTGGCTTCCCCAACGGGGATCTTGGGGGAATGCGTTTTTGATGGCATGGTCAGGCATCTTTGCCTACGCCTTTCCTCCAATTCCCCTCCTGCCGCGGGTTCTTATGAAGATCAAGAAAGAACCATGCAGGTTAATCCTGATAGCTCCGTGGTGGCCCAGACAGCATTGGTTTGCAGAGCTTCTTCTACTGTCAGAGGAGCGCCCGATTTGCCTGCAGCCGATACCGTCTCTGCTGACAATGTTCCAGGGGGAAGTGCTGCATCCGGATCCGAAATCTCTGCAGTTAGCAGCCTGGCTCCTGAATACCGTGAATTTCAACATCTGAATATCCCTACGGAGTGCAGAGAGATTCTATCTAGAGCTAGAGCGGATAGTACAAACAAGACATATCGGATGAAATGGAAAAGGTTCTGTTTATGGTGCAAAAGGTCTAACATTCATCCGCTGCTTTCAGAAGCTCACGAGATTATTCCATACCTCTTGCTTTTGGCTAAGTCTGGTTTGGCGCATGCGTCTATAAAAGTACATCTAGCTGCAATTTCACGCTTTAGAAGAACGGCCTCTGGTCCATCTCTGTGGTCTGCTAGAGTCATCAAGCAGTTTATGAAAGGTCTGTTCCGAGTTTTTCCTCCAATAAAACCACCACCACCTCTCTGGCAATTGAATGTCGTTCTTTCCCAGTTGATGAAACAGCCCTTTGAACCAATTCACAGGGCGGAACTGAAATTTCTTTCCTGGAAAGTTGCGCTTCTCATTGCACTCACTTCAGCCAGGAGAGTGGGAGAAATTCAGGCTCTCACGATCCAAGAGCCTTTCTTGCAGTTCAAGGAGGACAGGATAATACTCAGGACTAATCCAAGATTCATCCCTAAGGTTCCAACTGACTTTCATTTGAACGAACCTTTAATTCTCAAAAGATTTTTTCCACAACCATCAACAGCGGCGGAAAGAGCTCTCCACTCGCTGGATGTCCAGCGTTGTTTGAAATTCTATTTGCTGAAAACTAAGCCTTTCCGCAAGTCTTCACAGCTTTTTGTGGCCTACAGCGCACCCAGAAAGGGTTTCCCTTTGTCAAAGAGAGGAATTGCCAGATGGATATCAAGTGCCATAGGGTATTGTCATCAGGCAGCTGGCCGACCTTTGAATGCACGAGTCCGTGCTCATTCTACAAGAGCAGTCTCCACCTCTACTGCTCTATTTGCAGGAGTACCGATCCAGGATATCTGCAGGGCGGCGACCTGGACGAGTGTACACACCTTCACCAGGCATTACTGCTTGGATGCAGCCACAGAGAGAGATGTGGCAGTGGGAGAAGCGGTGCTGAGGAACCTTATCCAGTAACGGTGAGCCTTCTTTACCATCCCTCCTTCCTTTGTTATGTACGTTGGCACATTTTATGGTTGTTTATTGTATTACCATTTGCAAAGAAATTTTGAGAGGTGGAATTTGGTTTACAGATACCATTTTTATCACACTGTATATGTTTCCTGGATTCACTTTCTAGGTAACAAAAAATGTGCATTTATTTACTGCTCGCTATTCTGATTCAGGCATGTGAATCTATGAAAGGCTCCAATACTGGAGTAAGAAAACAAGTTACTTACCTGTAACTGTAGTTCTCCAGTATTGGACCTTTCATAGATTCACATGCAACCCACCCTCCTCCCCTGAGAGGCTCACCTCGGATTTAGCACAAAGAGTGTTATTGCACAAGTGCACGAAAATCTGAGGGCAGAAGGTTCTCTCAGGAGTGTTCTAGAGGGTGAGAGGCTCTGATTGGCTCAGGGACTGGTTTAGTCCTTTTTTACATAACGAAGGTTATGGGTTGCAAAGGAAAATGGGCCTAGGCCTTTTTTCTGTTTGCTATGATACTAAGCAAAGCTTTTTTATGTACCGGAGACTCCCGTCTCGACGACGGGGAATGATTCAGGCATGTGAATCTATGAAAGGTCCAATACTGGAGAACTACAGTTACAGGTAAGTAACTTGTTTTCTTCTCCATAGTGTAACATTGACTGGCTTTTCCTGAAATTTCTTCTAAGTGTGGACTTTTCAAATCTTAAAATATTCACCAAAAATCAGCCGAGTAACGAAAACGAAAATACTCACCTGCTCTTAGGGGAGCTCCCAGTGCTGGATCTTGGTGCCCAGCACTGACTCTGAAAAATACTTACAACTGTACTTAGCAGTAACCCAATATTCTCCCATAGGAAACCATTGACTGTTTTTCTGTGAAATTTCTTCTAAGTGTCAATTTCTGAAATCTTTAAATATTCTTTAAAAATCGTATAATATCTGAAAACGTAATTACTTACCTGTTTTGGATAATGGTCCCAGTACTGAGTCTAGGCACCCAGTACTGGATTACAAAAGTAACGAGAACATACTATACCTGCAACTTGAATTTTCTGCCATAGGGAATCATGGACTGTTTTCTTTGAAATATTATCGAAGTGTCAACTTTTAAAATAGTAAAATATTGTCTAAAAATCATCACAGTAATTAAGTCGACTTTTATCACTTGATTCCAAGTACTGACCCAGGACTGAATCTAGGATCCAGTCCTGGAATTCCAAAAGTAATCCTAAAAGTAATCTGTGGCAAAACTTTGAAACTTCCATTGAACTCAATGCATTATTGTGTTTAGAATTGTGTTCTATATAAAGCATCTCATTCTGAGAAAGTATATTTTAATACCTATTGTTGGTTCTAAAATAAAACAAGCATATATTTTTTATATATAAACCATTGACCTAGAGTTCAGTTATTGAGTGTGTGAGACCATTTGCTGACTGAGTGTGTGCAACAAATGCTTTACACTGTCCTCTGGTACTGCCTTACTGCTCGACCAAGCTACCACTTTAGAGAGCAAGGTTATATCTAACTTCAGCCTCTGCCAAACCTCTGGGGACTGTGGACTCTGTACACCCTGTACCTATTTCAACAGTATATACAGAGCCACTTTCTCACAAAGCCTGAAGCGATACAGATGCGGCAGTGGGACAAACTGTTCTCCGCAATCTTTTCAAATAAGGTGAGCCTCTGTTTTCTCTCCTCCACTATGCTTTTCTATAAGACGCTTTTTCCATACTGTTTAAATATCTTGAAATTGTTCTGCATATGGTGAAACACATGTATTTATCTATAGTTATACCTTATTTTAATGTGTATTAACTATAATACAAAAACAGCGTCTTGGGAGCATTGTGTTCTGTGCTGCTATCTACTCTGATTCAGGCATGTGAATCTATGAAAGACACCCCAAATACTGGAGAAGAACAATAGTTACTTACCTGTAATCTGTGGTTCTCCAGTATTGGTGTCTTTCATAGATTCACATGCAACCCGCCCACCTCCCCTCAGAGGCTGGTAAGGCTGTTATACTTTAGTTCACTCCTGTGCGAGAAAATCTGAGAGCCTGAGCCTCTGAGGAGAACATTCTGGTGGGTGCTGTTGCCTGATTGGCTGCAGTTTGGACTATATATAATGACTGTGATAGTCATAGGTGTGGAAGTTTTTTTCCTTATAGCTTAGGCTACTTTACTTCCTGATTTAACGTTACCAAGGTTTTTTGGTTGTTATATGCATAATTATTGCTTTTTTATGTACCGTGGGACTCCCACTACGATGACGAGGAATGATTCAGGCATGTGAGTCTATGAAAGACACCAATACTGGAGAACCACAGATTACAGGTAAGTAACGAAAAGTTTCTTACCTGTCGGTGTAGTTTTGCAGCTTGAAGATCTTTCTGGATTCACTATGCTGTGCATTATTCCGCGATCTTGTGGTTGGGTCCGGATTCGTAGTCTTTTCTTTGTTTTTTTTTGTAGCCCAGGTGGGCGTCGACGTCCACCATTTGGTGCACCTCCCGTGACGTCGTCGTGCTTCCTGCGGAAGTCCCACCTTTGGGGCGCCATCTTCGGGTTCTTTTTTCCCTTTTTTCTTTTTTTTTTTTTTTTTTAACCCTAGGCGATTGATTAATCCTTTTGTCCATATTTCTGTACGTTTCCACTTCTTTGATCCTATCCATTTCACCCCCTCTTCCTCCAGCCTCATCTTCCTGGCGGAGGTGGGTAGGTTCGCTAGTGAATCCAGAAAGATCTTCAAGCTGCAAAACTACACCGACAGGTAAGAAACTTTTCGTTTTGCAGCGTGAATCTTTCTGGATTCACTATGCTGTGCATAGATTTTGTAGCGGTTTTCCTATTTTTGTGGTGGCTGGGTGGAAGATGATCGCTGGTCGTTGAAAATGTGTTGTAGCACCTTCTGTCCGACCTGTGCTTCCTTATTCATTTTAATGTCCACGCAGTAGTGCTTTGTGAACGTGTGCACAGATGCCCAAGTTGCTGCGAGACAAATGTCTTGGATGGGCGTGTTTGCCAGGAAGGCAACTGTGGCCCCCTTCTTCCTTGTGGAGTGAGCTTGGGGCCCCTCCGTTAGCTCCTGTCCAGCCTGTTTGTGACAGAATTGAATAGTGAGGGCAATCCACTTAGCGATGGTGCCCTTGGTCACTGGTCTACCCATGAAGCTAGTAGCAAAGGACACAAACAGCTGCTTCGACTTCCTGAGTTCCTTGGTTCTTTCAATGTAGTGCATCACCGCTCTTCTGGCATCGAGGGTGTGCAGGGCCTTTTCTGCGTTTGTAGTCGGGTTTTGGAAGAAACTCGGTATCTGGATACTCCGATTCATGTGGAACGCCGACACTACCTTGGGCATGAAGTGTGGGTCCGTCCTCAGGACTACCCTGTCTTTGTGAATTTGAATGTAGGGCTCCTGTAGCGTTAGTGCTTGAAGCTCGCTCACCCTGCGTAGTGAGGTTATGGCCACTAGAAAGGCAGTTTTCATCGTCAACATTTGTAGAGTGGCCTTGTGAATGGGTTCAAACGGCGCCTTCATGAGCTCCGTCAGAACCACGTTTAAATTCCATGCCGGCGGCGGCAACCTTTTCGGGGGTGCCATTCTTTTGGCTCCCTCCATGAATCTCTTCACCACCTGCGAGGTGAAGAAGCTTCCACCCTTCTCACCTCTGGTGTAGGCAACGATCGCTGCTAGGTGTACCCTTAGGGAGCTCGAGCAGAGGTTACTCTTTAGAAGGTGTGTGAGGTACCTCAGCACAGTTGAGTCTCTTGTCATTCTGTTTTGCAGGCCCTTTTTCCTGCACCACACCGTGAATCTCTTCCACTTTGCGCTGTAGCACTTTCTTGTAGTAGGTTTCCTTGCCTCCCGTAGCACTCGCATAGTGCTCTGAGGTAACCTTAGGTGTGCGAACTCTAGGTCTTCAGGAGCCATGCTGCTAGGTTGAGTGTCTCTGGCTCTGGGTGCAGGACCTCCCCGTTTTGCATTGAGAGCAGGTCTTTTCTCCTCTCGAACCTGTACGGATTGCCTTGCGCCATTTCTTGAATCTGTGAGAACCATGTCTGCCTCGCCCACTGTGGAGCCACCAGGATCAGAGTCATGTTGCTGGTTCTGCACTTGTCGAGCACTCTGTGCAACAGGGGTATCGGTGGAAAGGCGTAGGCAAATGTCCTCGACCAGCTTATCCATAGGGCATTTCCCTTGGATTGCTGATCTGGTTGCCTGGACGCGAAGCTTTGGCATTTTGCATTGTGGCGTGTTGCAAATAGGTCTATTGTGGGAGTCCCCCATCTCTGGAAGATTTTCTCCGTTTCCTGGCCATTGAGCTCCCACTCGTGTGATGCTGAGGTCTGTCTGCTCAGCCAGTCTGCCTCCACATTGTCCTTCCCTGGTAGGTGAATCGCCAGTAGATCTATCTTGAGAGGTATGGCCCATCTCCAAATCTCCTGAGCTAGGGATGAGAGGGGAAACGACTGTGTCCCCCCTTGTTTGTTGATGTAGAACATCGCCGTGGTGTTGTCTGTCTGTACCAACACCCTCTGGCCGAACAGGTGTCTCTGGAATGCCTTCAGGGCTAACAGTATCGTTTTCAACTCGAGGTAGTTGATGTGGCGGACCGCGTCTGCTGGAGCCCATAGACCCCTCACTCTGAGGTTGTCCATGTGCGCTCCCCATCCCTTCTGCGATGCGTCCGTGGTAATGGTCATTGTTGGGCTTGGTGGTGTCAGGCTTCTCCCCGTTATGTTGTCTCTGTTCCACCAAGTTATCTCCTCCTGCACTGCGTGCGTAACAACCACTAGATCCTCCCAACTTCCGTTTGCTTGTGACCATTGCTGTTGCAGCCATTCCTGGAATGGTCTCATGTGCAGGCGTACATTCGGCACCAGCTGGGTACAGGACGCCATCATTCCCATCATCTTGCTCACCGCCCTCACTGTCAGAGCTCGCCCCTTCTGGTAGAGCTGCGTCTCCTTCAGTAGAGCATCTGTCCTCCTGTCGCTGGGCACTACTGTACTGTTGAGGGAGTTGATCTTTGCCCCCAGGAAAATCTTTACCTGTTCCGGTTCCAGCGATGATTTTCCCCAGTGGATGGAAAATCCCAGATTTGTGAGGGTGTCTGTTACGCGTTTTGCGTGCCTCTCGCACTTCTCGCGTGAGTTTGCCTTGACCAGCCAGTCGTCCAAGTAGGGGTATACGTGTATTCCCTGCTTTCGTAGGTGTGCCGCTACCGCCGACAGGCATTTTGTAAAGACCCTTGGCGCTGATTTTAATCCGAAGGCCAGGGTTGTGAACTGGTAGTGTTCCTGTTCGATGTTGAATCTTAGAAGGCCCTTGTGCCTTCTGTTTATTGGGATGTGAAGGTAGGCATCCTTGAGGTCCACGGTGACCATGAAGTCCCCTTCTCTTATCTGTGGCAGTACCTCCTGCAGTGAAGTCATTTTGAACCTTTGCGTTCTGATGAACTTGTTTAGGTAACGGAGGTCCAGTATGGGTCTGAGGTCTCCGTCTACCTTCGGAACCACGAAGTAGTTTGAGTAGACCCCTTTGTTGCGTTCCCTGAACGGCACTGTCTCTATGGCTCCCTTTTGTAGGAGTTTCCGCGTTTCTTCTCTGAGTATTGCCAGTTCTTGGGCCGATCTCTGTCTTCCCTTCGGCTTCCTGTTTGGAGGTCTTTTCTCCAAGTCTACGCAGTATCCGTACTGCACGATGTTCCGTATCCACTTGTCTGTGGTTATACGCCGCCACTCCTGAAGGTAGAACCTCAGCCTTCCGCCTACTGGTGACGTATGCTCGTAGGCCCTTGAATCTTCTCTTCCCCCTGATGACACTTTTTTGCGCCTCACCCTTGGGGACCTTACGAGGGTAGGCGTCTTCTTGCGTGCTGAGTCACTTCGAGGAGGGCTGATCGCCCCCTCTCCTCCTTTGGCCACGTCCGTTCCCTCTCCCGCGAAAGGACTGGCCCCGAGGTTGATATTGCCAGCTTTGCTTCTGCTGACTTTGTCCGTGACCTTCGCCCTGCTGACCTTGTTGGAACGCCTGGTGCGACGTCCCCTGTTGGCTTCCACCCCTACCGTAGGGTCTCCTCGAGGGATTTCCTCGTCTCATTCCCCTCAGCTGTAGGGCCCCCATGGACCTCGCTGTCTCGTTTTCCTTCTTGAGCTGGGTGAGCTTTTCGTCCACCGTTGCTCCGAACAGTGTCTCTCCGTTGAAGGGGGTGCCAAGGATGTTGTTCTGCACTTCCGGTTTGAATCCCGAGATTCTTAGCCATGCATGCCTCCTCTCTGTGACCCCTATGGCCATGAGTCTTGCTGAAGTCTCTGCCCCATCCAACGCCGTCTTTATACAGGAGTTGGCGATGTTCTTGCCTTCATCCACCAGGTGAGAGGCTCTCTGGCGGTATTCTTCGGGGAGGTGCTTTACTAGCTCCCCCATCTCATCCCAGTGTTGGTATTGGTGTCTATTGAGGAGTGCATTTGAATTCTCCATGCGCCAGTGCATTGCGGCGTTCCTCTAGACCTTTCTGCCTGTGAGGTCGATCCTCCTGCTCTCTTTATCCGGAGGTGGGCCCGAAGTTGCTGGAACGTTGGCCCTTCTCCTGGCCGTGGAGGCTATGATGGAGTCTGCGGTGACGCTACCCTTGATGTAAGGTGGGTCCAGGGAGGAGTGCTTATATTTCTTCTCTGTCCTGGGCGTGATCGACCGGCAGGTGGCAGGCTCCTTGAAGGCTTCTCTCCCCTGGTTCATCACGCTTTGTAGCATGGGGAGGAACTGACTCCTAGTTTGGATGGGGAGCAGTGTTTCGACGAGAAAATCGGCTTTCGGCCTCTCCTCGTCGAGTTTGACGCCGAAGGCCATTGCTGCGCTCTTCACCACCATATTGTACACCCCGATGTCGTCGGGTGGCGAAGGCCTCGAGGGGTACGTGTCCACGGCCTCCTCCGGGTTTTCGGTGTCGAGATCGTGCCATTCGACGTCGTTGCTGGTAGATGCCGCCGATTCGTAGAACGACTGTTGGTCTTCTTCCTCGGCTTCTTCCTCATAATAGGGCTCCTCTTCTTCCTCGAGATCCCTTGTCAGCCCTTCGGCGTCGAACTCGTCTTCGACCTCGACGACGTCCGCCGATGAAACCGTTGGAATCTTGAATTCCTTCATCCTGGCGTCGAACTCCTTCTTCCTTTGAAGGATGTTCTCCATTTCGGCCTCGAGCCGCCTCTTCTTTTTCTCCATTTCGGAGATGCTTTCGGCGTCGACCGCGGGTCTTTTCGATGAAACTTGCGTCGACGTCGAACGTTCTTTCTGCGTCGATCGGCCAGTTTCCTGGGATGATTTCGACGACCCTTGCCTTTCGGCGTCTTTCTGCACCAGGGAGTCCTTTTGTAAGGATCCGCTGGGCCTTTTGTCCGAAGTTCCCCCTTTGGACGTCGAAGTTTTCGGCGCCGGGGCTCCCTTCGTGGACCTTGACTCAGTTTTTCTCGAGTCACCCTCGTGTTTGAGGTGTTTTTTGATTTGCGCTCGACGATTCTCTTACCTCGTCTTCTTTTTTCTTGTCGGTCTCTACGACTGTGAAGTTTTCGGCTGTCTCGGCGACGTTGTCCTCGTCGTCCGTGTCGAGGCCCAGCTCGTAGAGTGTCGGGGGTTTCCCTTTGCCATCCATGTTGGCGTTGGCTCTTCTCTGCCTCTCTCTCACCCCGAGTGTCTTCGGCGCGAAGGCTGAGCAGGCGTTGCAGTCGATACTCTGGTGATCCACCGGTAGGCAGAGGTTGCAGACCGGATGCTGGTCTTTCTGCGCGAACTTGTGGTGGCAGTTTGGGCAGAACTTGAATGGCGTCTTGTCCATTTCGCTCAGGGTCTCTGAGCGTGCATTCTCCAAGGCTGTCGAAGAAAAAAAGGTTCGCTGGTCCTCTTTCTTCGCGCTCCTGATGAAATCTGTTCTATTCCTGATGTCTTCTCTCGATTCTATCGATGAAACTCGCTTTTCTTCCTTCTTCCTCCGAGTGAATTTCTGGAGCTTCCCGATGACGATCCAGACCCAACGGCGGAAAAAAGAATCTGAAGATGGCGCCCCAAAGGTGGGACTTCCGCAGGAAGCACGACGACGTCACGGGAGGTGCACCAAATGGTGGACGTCGACGCCCACCTGGGCTACAAAAAAAAAAAAAAAAAAAAAAAAAAAAAACAAAGAAAAGACTACGAATCCGGACCCAACCACAAGATCGCGGAATAATGCACAGCATAGTGAATCCAGAAAGATTCACGCTGCAAAACTATTGTTCTTTTGGTGCCTGGTTTGAAGAGAGGGTTCAAGGTACAAAAAACGAGAGATTGCAGCAAAAACACCTGAAAAATACTCCCTTCTTCGGGAATAAGAATTAACCTTTTTACACTTTAAGAAATTATTTTACTTCCAAAAATTAGGGAGAAAATACTCTCACTGCAAAACCTATTCTGGAACTGGCCTGCACTACTTTGCAGTGGGTATTGTCCCGTGCAATTTTCTAGCCTGCCTTTCATCCTGGAAAGTGAAGGGACTGTAAGCAATACCAATGTCAAGATATAATGTAGCTAGTATATTTCAGAAAATGTTTTCCCCTACCTACATAGCATGTTAAATAACTTCTCACCAGTAAAGCTGCGTTTCTATATTAGTCTATGGAAGTTATGCAACAACTGGTGATGCTGAGAGGCCAAGAGACACAAGGGAGTTCCATCCTACGGATATGTTAAATCTTGGAGTCAACCAGATAATGGGCTCACACGAAGGCCAAAGTTGGGGCAGCCTATTTCAGCATTGCTTTCATATCTTTAAGTGACCATGAAAGGCATCTACCAAATACGGAGGTGCTCACCAAAAAGTTTTTTTCCCAGGCTCTACCCCCGTCTGAAAACGTCACTCATCATACGTTGTTCTTTGCCAAACAGACCACTTTCCTTTACCAATTACAATTATTCTGCACCATCTTAGAGCCCATAAGGCACATTAAGAGAATACAACAAATCCTCGTGACTATGGGGTGAGAAACTAGAATACTTCAATACCTGGGGCAAAGAGAATCAGAAGGATGAGAAGGAAGCCCGTAGCAAGAGCTGATGTACTAGGGTGTTACAGTATGAAAGGGTGAGGAGGGACCAGTGTTACCTGCTGCAGCAGCCTGCTGATACGGGCATTGAGGTCACCATAGCCGCTGTATTCGCGCTGGTGGCGCGCAGCATTCTGGTAGCAATGGATTGCCTCCTCCAAGTCATGTTCGGACTCGTAAATCTGACCCATTTGCTCCCAGAGCTGCGGCTGCTGCTGGTCCCGCAGCAGAGCTTGCACACAGGTGTGGATGGTGTCGAGCTTTCCATGCAAAGGCCGGGGATTGGCATTCCTGAAGCAGGAGAGAAATCAAAGTTAGCAAGTCATGTGTAATGAAGCAGAAGGACTGAACAGCTAGGAGCCCTGAGAAAATAAAGGGACAGATTGTTCCACGAAAAGTCTACCTTCCACGTAAGCTTACATTGATCTTCTTTAGCAAAGCTGACCTAGTGGAATTACTATGGCATCCACTATAAGCAGGGCCACTTTAATTATGAGATTCTGTAGCCAAAGCTTTTTTTGCATAATTATGTATTTCCGCAATTTGTCACATCATCTGCTGCATAATCTGCAAAACGAAGAAAAAAAAATCCAGCTCAAATGGATCAAAAGTTACCAAAAAAGGAGGCGACGTGTATGTGTACAGCGGAAGGCCCTTCACAAAGATTAACTGGTTATTTTTCGGTTGCTTATTTCTGTATTTAGTTGTTAAACTGATACGAGCAACATGAAATCTTTGCCCAGACATTACCACCATGTGTAATAAAAATGACAAAATGATGAAGTAATACTATCAAAAAATGATACATTATACCACATAATTTGCCTTGTCTCGCTGCATAACGAATAGTTTCTTACCTGTCGGTGTAGTTTTGCAGCTTGAAGATCTTTCTGGATTCACTATGCTGTGCATTATTCCGCGATCTGGTGGTTGGGTCCGGATTCGTAGTCTCTTTTCTTTTTTGTAGCCCAGGTGGGCGTCGACGTCCCACCATTTGGTGTACCTCTCGTGACGTCGGTGTGCTTCCTGCGGAAGTCCCACCTTTGGGGCGCCATCTTCGGGTTCTTTTTTCCCCCTCTTCCTTTCTCTTTTTTTTTTTTTAACCCTAGGCGTTAAGTATCTTCCTTATATCTCCTCTCAGTTTTATCCTGTTATTTCAGTCTTTGTCCTTCCACCCTTTTTTTCCTGCCTCATCTTCCTGGCGGAGGTGGGTGGGTTCGCTAGTGAATCCAGAAAGATCTTCAAGCTGCAAAACTACACCGACAGGTAAAAAACTATTTGTTTTGCAGCGTGAATCTTTCTGGATTCACTATGCTGTGAATAGATTTTGTAGCGGTTTGTTATCTCTGTGGCGGCTGGGTGGAAGATGAGCGTTGTTCGTTGAATATATGTTGAAGCACCTTCTGTCCTACTTGTGCTTCCTTGTTCATCTGTATATCCACGCAGTAGTGCTTGGTGAACGTGTGCACCGAAGCCCATGTTGCCGCCAGGCATATGTCTTGAATGGGTGTATTTGCCAGAAAGGCAATTGTTGCTCCCTTCTTCCTTGTGGAGTGGGCCCTTGGCCCCTCGGATAGTTCTTGCCCCACCTGTTTGTGACCGAATTGTATTGTTAGCGCAATCCATCGTGCGATGGTGCTTTTCGTCACTGGTCTACCCAGGAAGCTCGTTGCGAAGGACACAAAAAACTGTTTGGTTTTCCTGTGTTCTTTTGCCCTCTCGATGTAGTGCATCACCGCCCTTCTAGCGTCTAGAGTGTGTAGTGCCCTTTCTGCGCTTGTTGCTGGGTCCTGAAAGAAACCTGGTATTTGAATTGTTTGATTTAAATGGAATGCTGACACCACCTTTGGCATGAAGTGTAGGTCCGTTCTCATTACGACCCTCTCCTTGTGTATTTGAATGTAGGGCTCTTGCAGCGTTAGCGCTTGCAACTCGCTTACTCTGCGCAGTGAGGTTATTGCCACCAGAAAGGCTGTCTTCATTGTCAGCATTTGGAGGGAGGCCTTGTGCATGGGCTCAAAGGACGCTTTCATAAGTTCCGTCAGGACTATGTTGAGGTTCCATGCCGGAGGCGGCATCCTCTTTGGTGGCGCTATTCTTTTCGCCCCTTCCAGGAATCTCTTTACTACCCGTGACGTAAAGAAGCTTCCTCCTGTCTCACCTCGTGTGTAAGCTACGATCGCCGCTAGGTGTACCCTCAGTGACTATGAGAAAGTTTCACCTTTAGAAGGTGTGTGAGGTATCTAAGCACCGTTGATTCCTTTGTCATTTTTCCTTGCAGTTTATTTTTGCTGCACCACATTGTGAACCTTTTCCACTTTTCCCCATAACATTTCCGTGTTGTTGGTCTCCTTGCCTCCCGCAGCACTCGCTAAGTGCTTGGAGGTAGTTTAAGGTGTTCGAACTCTATGTCTTCAGGAGCCAAGCTGCCAGTCCGAGGCTCTCTGGCTCTGGGTGTAGAACCTCTCCGTTCTGCATGGAGAGCAAGTCCTTTCTTTTTGCGAATTTGTGTGGCGGTCCCTGTGCCATTTCCACTATTTGTGAGTACCAGGTCTGTCTCGCCCACTGTGTTGCCACCAGGATCATGGTCATGTTGCTGGTCTTGCACTTGTTGAGTACCCTGTGCATCAGTGGTATTGGTGGAAAAGCGTATGCAAATGTCCTTGACCAACTTATCCATAGGGCATTCCCCAGGGATTGTTTTTCTGGTTGTCTGGATGCGAAGTTTCGGCATTTTGCATTCAGGCGTGTTGCAAACAGGTCTATTGCCGGTGTACCCCACCTTTTGAATAGCCTTTGCGTTTCCTGTCCATTGAGCTCCCACTCGTGGGATGCCGAGGTCTGCCTGCTGAGCCAATCGGCTTCCACATTGTCTTTCCCTGGTAGGTGTATAGCCAGCAGGTCTATTTTGAGTGGGATGGCCCATCTCCAAATCTCTTGTGCCAGAGTTGAAAGGGGGAATGATTGTGTTCCTCCCTGCTTGTTGATATAGAACATTGTGGTAGTATTGTCCATCTGTATCAACACCTTTTGGTTGTATAGCTGCCTCTGGAAGGCCTTCAGGGCTAGCAGTACGGTCTTCAATTCCAGGTAGTTGATGTGTCTGACCGCATCTGCTGGAGTCCACAGACCCCTCACTCTGAGCTTGTTCATGTGCGCCCCCCCATCCTATCTGGGATGCGTCTGTGGTAATGGTCACAGTTGGGCTTGGTGGTGTCAAGGGCTATCCTACAGTTATGTTCTCCCTGTTCCACCATGCTATCTCCTCTTGCACTGCATGCGTAACAACCACTAGATCCTCCCAACTTCCGTTCGCTTGTGACCATTGTTGTTGCAGCCATTCCTGGAACTGTCTCATGTGAAGCCGTACATTGGGGACTAGGTGAATGCATGACGCCATCATGCCCATGATCTTGCTCGCTGTTCTCACGGTCAGAGCTCGCCCCTTCTGGTAGAGACGCGTCTCCTTCAGCAGGGCTATCGTTCTCCTTTCGCTGGGCATGACTGTTTTGTCTAAGGTGTTGATCTGCGCTCCCAGGAAGATCTTCACCTGTTCTGATTCCATTGATAACTTTCCCCAGTGTATCGAGAACCCCAGGCTTGTTAGTGTTCTCGTCACCCGCTCTGCGTGTTCCTCGCACTTGTCGCGAGTACTTGCTTTGATCAGCCAGTCGTCTAGGTAAGGATACACATGAATCCCTTCTCTCCTTGGGTACGCTGCTACTGCTGCAAGGCATTTCGTGAAAACCCTTGGTGCGGACTTTAGTCCGAATGCCAGGGTTGTGAATTGGTAATGGTCCTGGTTGATGTTGAACCTTAACAGGTTCTTGTGGTGCCTGTTCATCGGGATGTGCAGGTAGGCATCTTTGAGATCCACGGTGGACATGTAGTCTCCGCTTTGTATTTGAGGTAGCACTTTTTGTAGCGATGTCATTTTGAATTTTTTTGTCTTTATGAATTTGTTTCGGAATCGTAGATCCAGGATGGGTCTTAGTGTTTCGTCCACCTTTGGGACCAGGAAGTAGTTTGAGTCCACTCCCTTGTTCCTTTCTCTGCATGGCACTGGTTCTATGGCCTCCTTTTGGAGTATTTGTTGCACCTCTTCCATGAGTTGAGCAAGCTCTTGACCAGAGCGTTGTCTTCTCTTTGGTTTCCTGTTTGGAGGTCTTTTCTCCAACTCTATGCAGTATCCGTGCTGTAGGACGTTGAGTATCCATTTGTCTGTGGTTATTTTTTGCCATTGTTGAAGGTAAAGTCCCAGTCTTCCGCCTACCAGTGTCGTATGCTCGTAGGCGCTTGTTTCGTGTACCCCCCTCACTGTGTTCATTTTGCGCTTCACCCCTCGGGGTATACTGGGAGTGAGCGTCTCCTTGCGTGCAAAGTCACTTAGAAGAGGGTTGGTCTCCCCCTCTTCTTCTTTGGCCACGTCCGTTTCCCCTCCCGCGAAAGGACTGGCCTCGAGGTTGGTACTGCCAGTTCTGCTTCTGCTGTCCTTGTTGGCTGTGACTGTCACCCTGCTGTCCTTGCTGGAATGCTTGGTGTGACGTTCCCTGTTGGTTACCTCCCCTTCCGTAGGGTCTCCGAGCTGGGGTGCCTCTTCTCATCCCTCTGAACTGCAGGGCCCCCATGGACCTTGCCGTCTCATTTTCCTTCTTCAGTTGGGAGAGCTTCTCGTCTACCGGTGCCCCGAACAGCGTTTCACCGTTGAACGGGGTGTTCAGTATGTTGTTCTGGACCTCTAGTTTGAATCCAGAAATTCTCAGCCAGGCCTGCCTCCTTTCAGTGATCCCAATGGCTATTAGTCTGCTCGAAGTCTCAGCCCCGTCCAATGCAGTCTTAATGCATGAGTTGGCGATATTCTTCCCCTCCTCCACTAGATGGGAAGCCCTCTGTCGGTACTCTTCTGGGAGATGCTGGACTAGGTCCCCCATCTCATCCCAATGCTGGTACTGGTGCCTGTTCAGTAACGCATTAGAGTTTGCCATGTGCCAGGTGCATTGCGGCGTTTCTTTCAACCTTCCTTCCAGTGAGGTCCAGCCTTCTGCTCTCCTTATCAGGAGGTGGTCCCGAGGTTGCCGGCACATTGGCTCTTCTCCTGGCCGTGGAAGCAATGATGGAGTCGGCAGTGACTGATCCCTTGATGTAAGGAGGATCCTGCGAGGAGTTCTTGTACTTCTTTTCCGTTCTGGGCGTGATGGACCGGCATGTTGCTGGGTCCTTAAACGCCTCCTTCCCTTGGTTCATCACGCTTTGGAGCATGGGGAGGAACTGGCTCGTCGTCTGGATGGGGAGCAGAGTCTCGAGTAGGAAATCAGCTTTCGGCTTTTCCTCGTCTAATTTCACTCCAAAAGCCGCTGCAGCGCTCTTGACGACCATGTTGTATGCTCCGAAGTCGTCTGGCGTCGATGGCCTTGAAGGATAAGTCTCCACGGGCTCTTCGGGATTTTCGGTGTCGATGTCCTGCCATTCCAGCTCCCGAGTCGTCGACGGCGCCGAGCCGTAGAACGACTGCTGATCCTCTTTTTCATCTTCTCCCTCATAGTAGGGGCCTTCTTCCTCCTCTTCCGGATCCTTCGACAGCTCTTCGGCGTCGAATTCTTCCTGTTCCTCGATCTCGACGACCTCCGTCGGTGGGATCGTTGGCATCTTGAATTTCTTCATTTTTTCGTCGAACTCCTTCTTCCTCTGAAGGATGCTCTCCATCTCCGCCTCGAGCCTTCTCTTTTTCTTCTCCATTTCGGAGACTTGTTTGGCGTCGACCGCAGGTCTCTTCGACGGAGCTTGCGTCGACGCAGCCTTGTCTTTTGTCGCCGAGCACCCCACCTCGTGGGCCTGCTTCGACAAACTCCGTCTTTCGGCGGCCATCGGCACCTGGGAGTCCTTCTCGAAGGATCCGCTGGGCCTTCTGTCCTTGGATCCACTCGCGGTCGTCGAGCTTTTCGGCGACTGTGTTCCTTTTGAGGACTTTGACTCTGTTTTTCGAGAGTCAGTCACTTTCAGATTTTCGGGGCCCTTTCGGGGGTTTCGCACTAGACGTGTCTCTTACCTCGTCAGGCGTTTTCTTATCGGTCTCTGCAACCGTGAAGACATCGGGTCCCTCGGCGATGTTGTCCTCATAGTCGGTGGAGAGGCCCAGATCATACAGCGACGGGGCCTTACCCTTGCCTTCCATGTTGAAATTGGCTCTCCTCTGTCTATCTCTCACCCGGAGAGTCTTTGGCGTGAATGCGGAACAGGCGTTGCAGTCCTTGCTCTCGTGGTCGATCGGCAGGCAAAGGTTGCACACCGAATGTTGGTCCTTCTGCGCGTACTTGTGGTGGCAGTTAGGGCAGAATTTAAATGGTGTCTTGTCCATTGCGCTTAAAGTCCCTGAATGCGCATTTTCCTATGGGCGTCGAAGAATTTCGAGGATCTCCTCCTTCTTCGCCGTCCCGGCTGTAATTCCTTCCTCTCTGTAGTCTTCTGTAAATTCTCCTTCGATGAAACTCGCGTATTTTCCTTCTTCCTTCGTTTAAAACTCTGGAGCTTCGATGACGATCCAGACCCAACGGCGGAAAAAAGAATCTGAAGATGGAGTCACAAAGGTGGGACTTCCGCAGGAAGCACGCCGACGTCACGAGAGGTACACCAAATGGTGGGACGTCGACGCCCACCTGGGCTACAAAAAAAAAAAAAGAAAAGAAAGACTACAAATCCGGACCCAACCACCAGATCGCGGAATAATGCACAGCATAGTGAATCCAGAACGATTCACGCTGCAAAATTTTGTCAAGATAATTTGGTGCTACCCTTCCGTATAATCCCAATGGCCCTGTCTAGTACCTCCAGAGTTATGCTATGCCTAATTCTTTATACAGGATTTATTCTCCAGTTCGTAAGGAAATGCAGAGCTAACAGAGTTTGGACACCTCAGCCTTGCTTTAGAGGACTGCATCACAGGCCTGAGTCAGATTACACTTGTGATATTGTGTTACTGGTGGTTTATGGTTCTTTTATGGTTTCATGTATGCTTGTCTTAATCACTTATAGGTTAGCAGGTTCTATTATGTGATGGTTGTGGGTGAAGGTCTTACGAGATATACTTTGTTCTCTCTGAATTATTGGGCATGCGCACTGCTCCACATATATGTGAGTGAGGTAGTGGGTGCTTAGCATAAAGTTCAAGAAGATATGGTCAACGATCTAATAAAAACTTCCTGTATTGTATTGTTGGCCATATACACGTCTGTACAAGCATCTTTCGCTTGGGCTATTCGTAGAGTGAGATTTTACTCTCCTACCCTGTACAGCAAGAACCACACCACTCTAGTGCTCAATGAACGAATGCTGGCCTAAGGGCTGCCAAGGCCAAAAGTCTAAATCTTAATCCCTATGCAACAAGAGATCCCACTTACCCAGAAGGAAAAAAGGGCTTGTTGGGGTGTCCGAGATTAGGCCCATGACTAGAGGGCAGGTGGGGTGGAAGCTGTGATTGTCCGACACTGGAAGAACACCTGCAGGAAAAATTACAAAAAGAGTGTTGATTAATGGGGAGAGGAGGAGGAGGAGAAAACGAAAGTTTTATAATGGTTTGTATTTTTTGCTCTCTGAGATGACTTTATAATACAGACTAGGGCCCTCTCCTACTACTTCACCTTACATTCCCTTCTTGATGCATCGAAATAAACTGACCGCAAAGAATCCCAAAAACAGGAATTTACAGCACATAGAAAAAACCTTGCGGCACGACGGACTCAGTCTCATATGGGTAGTCCGCTTCATTATCTTAGTGAGTGCGCAGGAGCAGGGTTCCGACTAAAGCGTGTAAGCAAAAAACATAAAAGTATTAACAAAATAAGTGTCACGTCAATGATGCATATTGGGTTGATATAACTCATGGGTGCAACATGGAAATTGTGCCAAGTATAGCTACAACCCTCCTTTGCGCCTCCCCCCCACCCCCCCTTAGTCTAATTAAGGGAGCTCTAGGAACCCTCTACCGCCCGCCTAAGAATATACCTCAGTTTTCATTTTGTAGCAAGTTAGATATTTGTAAATGGCTATAGTCACCAATAACGACTGTGGTAATTATAAATGGATGGGATAAGTGTTCCGCTCAACTTACATTTCTTTTTGATGTTACTGGTTACTGAAGTATTAAGTCCTACACTGAACTGGGAGCATCTAGGTTAGGAATATTATGTAGGTGGCACACGACCATTCTTTCACTTTAGGAAGAAGAAAAAGGAGTACATTACTGAGAAGAGTTTCCTCTTCCAATCACTTAAAAATGCACACAAGAGGTCTAAGAACACCAGTTGTGGAGCATATTAGACCTGCTATGTCTATGGTTTACTGGAATTATCTCCACAAGATAGTGTACGTGCTGAACTCCAGGAATGTTGCTAATTTCATTAAATGAGATTGAGCCTGGTCATTCTCTTTCCCTGCCCACCCCCCCTCTACTTTTTGTTGACCAGTTCATGAAATCCACTAGCCTTACCCAAGCTGTCAGTTTGCTTGCCCACTAGGTCTTCCAATTTCTTGTAATTAATTTGTTTGTTGCACCAGCTTTGCTGAGTCCAGTCATTCTCTTATTGCTTAGAGGAGCCTCAGTTTGCCTGGAAAGTCCAATTCTAGAGAAGAAAGCCACACTAACTCACCAAGACAAAGGCTGTGGAAACCCGCATGCCAAGTTGTCCAGACTAACATGCCAATTCATTTGCCCTCCTCGACATGTGCAGCCCACTCGTTATGTGGGCTAGATTGAATATAGCATTACTTAGCATCATAATGTGACCCACCTAAATAAACCAGAGGGACCTTCCTCACACCTCACCTGCCGGGGGGAAGCCATGGGCGAGATGAGCTCCAAGCCCCGTTGCAGCTCAGGCCACTGTGTGGAAAAGCTTCCCGTGGACACCGGCCTCCAAGCTGGTCCACCGTGCGATGCATCCAGCCTGTTGGGAGAAGGAGAGCATTATGCACACAAGTATCACCAGATTCAAGTTTACGAAAAAATAGACAAAACAGAGAAATAAAAAAAAGACCAAGGTTTGGGGCAAAAGTAGAGTACAGAACAGAATGGAAACCCCTCTAGCTGCCAACTGAGATTCTGCATGCTACCTCATTCATTCAATGAGCCCACTGCATGTCTATTGTTCACCTGCAGTTCATATTGCCTCCAGCTCTACACTTGCTTACCAAGTGCCCCAACCTTAAGCCCCCCCCGTGCCTTAACCTTAACAAACAGCCCCCCCGGCTCTCTTCCTCGCCATGTGCTGGCCTGAAGGTCCTTAGGGGTATACATTCATTACTTCAATCTCCACCATTTATGCAAGAAGGTTTTTCTATGAGTGAACTGTTCTTTCTATTTAGGTTTGTTTCCCATGGGCAATCCGCAGCTATAAAGAACAGAAATGGATTAATCTAGAGAGGAGAAGAGGAGACGAGACTTGCTTGCACGGTTTCTGGTAGACCTGTCAGCACACTTCTGGCACTGTAGAACAAAGGATACTGCTAGTCACCTGGCCCAGATTATGTGAATTCAGGGGCACATGCTGTAGTCTGTTCTTTCTTCACACATGGGCGACCGCTGATTAACATGGGTAACTTTTGCAACATCAGCGACTTTGCTTAGTGTAATGAAAGTCTTCTTATCCCACAGCACTCATGGGCAGTGGTTGTGACGATTGTGCCCTGTGGGCCTTGGTGTCAACTGTAAACTAAGGACATCCACCTCCTGCTTAGTGTGTGTATAGGGATCTCAGGGTACTATGACAGTGGATGGGAGCAGGACACGTGGCTTCCATTAAACAGTGAGAAAATAACAGCGCTCTAGGGCGGTTACGACTACCCACTCCTGCACTGGATTCTCACAATTTGGGTATAATCTTGGACAGCAGTTCTCCTTTAGACCTCAGTTCAATGCAGATACCAAGTGGTGCTGTACCATCCATCTTATCCCCCTCCCCCGACACCAGCAAGACCATAATCTGTGGCTGAAAGACAGATTATTTTACAGCTTCAATTGGTACATGTCTACTCCAAACAAAACTGTTCAATTCAATACAATTAAGGGAAAGCCTGGGGAAAAAGCTTAGTTCTGCATTGTAGGATCCCCACTAAAGTCAACGTAGGTTTTGTTGTAAAAGTATGCCCTATTCCTCGTGAGCAGCTTTTTCTGTTCAAAACACACCCCCTCACCCTCAGTGCGTCATGTTCATCCCTCCTCCCCAACCCTATTTTTCTTGTATGCGTACACTCCAAGGTGTAAAGTTAATCCGTTGTTCTCCCCACATGCCCCCTCCAACCCACTCCTCCTCTGTTGCCCTACGTCCCTTGAAAGTTTTAAACTTTTTTGGGAGAGCTTGGCAGTACCCATTTGCTGCCTGGCCACGGATCACAAAAAGGCACTTTTGGCCAAGTGAAAAGTAATGTTTTTATTTATTGTTCCAAGTGCATGGGCCATCTTCAATTAGTAAATAAACAAAGATAACGAAAATGGCACTCCCGTCACTCAGTAGGTGCATGCGTCACCATGCATGGATGTGCCTACTGGACGAAGCACATGCTAACAGACACGTGCCTACTCATGAGTGCACTATATGGCTACAATGGTTCTGTCGGGGAAATACAATTGCTTTGGGATGTTCACAATATAAATACATTACATGTAACATGTATCCATGATTCAGGAAGAGAAAAGAACACCCAAGCGAAAGTTTCAATCAATATTTTAAGAAGTAACAAATAAATTGGGCTACAATGGTACAATTGAAAGAATTGTGAAAGAGGGGTGACATGTAGAAGTAAATACCGACAATACACTTACTACACTTAGTATAACAAGTAAAGGAATAGTTGGGAAAGTGCGATTTTTGGTTAAGTCCATATGATTGTTCGCATACGCCTCCTGTTCATATGTGAATAGGCTTTTGAACTGAGACGTTGCGTAGACTTAGTATGAGTCGACGTTTCGACCCTATGTAAGGCGCAAAAAATTTTAATAAGCGTCACGGCGGGTCTTCTTCGGGACGGAGGAGTGTATGTAGCCTGCGGAGTAAAAGAACTTCTTTAAGGGTGTGTGCTAATGCGAACAAGTAATTAAATCAGTGTTCAGAAAGGTAATGATGCTTACCCTGCGCCAGAGTCATTAATCACTGCGCGTGTATTATGCTTCTATTTCCAAAAAACGGGGTCGATTTATGTTTGACCTGTGGGGTAATAATATCAAATCTCAATGAAGTGATAGCTATTTACAAGGACCGGACAAACTATGGGCTTTAACCAAGCTCAGACAAATAAATCAGGCTTTGTGCAAGTGCATATGTGGCTCAGTAACACCTTGGAAGAACATATCACCTACGACATCCCAGTAACTGCAACAGTCACAATGTGATCTATGCCATCAAATGCCCCTTTATTTGTTATAGTAAGTGTACTAAGTGTATTGTCTGTATTTACTTCTACATGTCACCCCTCTTTCACAATTCTTTCAATTGTACCATTGTAGCCCTATTTATTTGTTACTTCTTAAAATATTGATTGAAACTTTCGCTTGGGTGTTGTTCTTTTCTCTTCCTGAATCATGGATACATGTTACATGTAATGTATTTATATTGTGAACATCCCAAAGCAATTGTATTTCCCCGACAGAACCATTGTAGCCATATAATACAAATACCCAGGTTCTGAGGGACACAGGGTCACCTCATTATTTTTCATAATAATACTCATGAGTGCACATCACGTTTCTTTTTGCAGATTCTGTACAGCATTCCCTAAAAAACATTGGCAAAGCTAATGAGTCAAAAAAGGAGACCTCTACAGGGCTTTGCCAATGCTGGTTTATACTGCAATTCATCCGGAGGGCATTGAAACTAAGGAAGGACAACAGGGCCTGTTCCCAGCGGCACAATCTACTATACTCATTACAGAATGGGTATTACTAGCTTTTCATGCCTTTCCATGTAGCTAGTTTTAGAAGACAAGACTTGGGCCCCATCCCACGTTTGTAAAATTATACTTACCCTGTAACTACGTGTTCACAGGATATAAACTGTAGATTCACATGCTCTACATACTGCTAGGTTGGGCCCAGATGTTTTCAACTTGTTTTTCTTAGAAAAAGCATTGTCACAAGCTCTGTTGTACTGCTTTATTGTGAATTAAGGGGGAAGTCACAATGGCTCCACCTCGGAATGTTTTCCCATCTAGTGGGCGAGTAGTGGGGTGTAGTATCGAAAACCAGCCTACTGCATACTGTGAAAAGGTAAGCTGATAGAAAATAGACATCTGTTGTCATTGCTGGCTTCAGTGAGGGCATGTGAATCTACAGCACTAACGCTACGGACAGATAGTTACAGGGTAAGTAACACTTTCCTGCTGGAACATGTGTGGCAGTAGATGGATATACAACCTCTGCATAGATAGTAAAGCAGTTTCTCCCCCAATACAGTGGCTAGCGAGCATATGATGCAGGTGTCTGAAACGGAGTTCTTTACAGTTTGTCCAACTAAAGCCGGTTGACTGAATTGGATGCGAACATGTGTGTAGACCAGGGAGCAGTTTTGCAGAGGTTTGCTAAAGCCATGGTGGCACACTTTTTGCATGTGAAGTGCGCCCCAAGGGCTCAGCCAGTATGAATTTGGCATAACACGTTTGTATGCATTTGACAAACCATCTCACAATGCCTGCCTTTGAGATGGGGTGCCATGCTGGAGGCTAGGTAAAGCTAGGAGTTGTTGTTTTGTCGTATAGAAGGACTTCGCCTTAATGATGTGGTACACGAGTGCCCTTTTAACATCCAGTGTGTGTAAACACCTTCCCGCTATTTAGCTGGATTGCGAGAAGACTGCAGCATGCTGATTGGCTTGATTAACGTTAAAAGGTAGCTTTACCTTTGGTAGGAACTTGGGATTGGTTTCAAGAACCACTCTGACCATGTGTACCAGAGGGAAAGCTTCCTCGATGGCTAAAGCTTGAAGTTCACAGAGGTGTTGGACGGGTAATTGGTATTAAGAAGGCTATCTTCCACAACAAGAAATGGAGACCAAAGTATTGTATTTCAAATGATGAACCCACATACCATGGATAACTATGTTTAAGTTGTAAACATGGGCTGGGGTGGTTTGGGAGATATAATCCTTTTAAGGCCTCCAAGATCCACAAGGATTTTAACGAGGGAGAAGTTTTGCCTATTTTGCATTAATGCTGGATCTGCAGTCAAGTGTAAGCCGGTAGAAGGGTTTGCTAACACAGCCGTTTGAAGATTATGCTAACCAGTCTTGTATAGTGCCCGTTCACCACCGGTTTCTTTGCTCTTGGGGCAGCTGTAGAACAAGATTGAAAGGAGGAACAGAAAGCCCGAATATGCTGGTCTAAACAACCAGGTGTTAAACGTTTTCCTACATAATCTAAAATCAGATTCCAAATGCAAGTGGGTCAGTGAAATGTTCAACAGAGCTTGTACTTGTGTATTCCGTCTGTCCATGCCTTTTTAGATATAGTTGTATTTTTTTAACCCTTCTACCTATGAAGTGGGGACCATTGCCTCTGTGAATCAGCGTATTAGGCAAACCTATGTAAACTGAACGTGCATAGTCCAGTCTGGAAGGAACTATGGCTATTGTCAGTTTTTAGAGTATCCTGCATAAGGAACAAAGTAATCTTTTTGGCCTTTTTCAGCATGAAGAAACACTTTGAAACCCTAAATTGGAGCAGCGGTATCAAAGATAGCTCTCCGTAAATGATTACTCCTAAGGTTTTAGTTTGTAGTTTGTGTCTTAGGGCTAGGTGGTGGACCCATTTCTTTTGGCCTGTAAAGAGGATTCCAAAGGATCAGCTTATTATCCAAGCTTCAATTTTATTTGTGTTTAGTTTTAAATAATTGTTGCCATTCACTCCCATATACAACGCATAGACTTTTTCAGAAATTCATGCGTTGTATGTTGAGAGGCAGCAGTGCCATCCAATTGGAGTAGGAGTTGAGAAACATCGGCATAGTTGTAAAGTCTACAATCTGTATTACCTAATTCCTTAATATATAGGTTGGACAGATGGGGATATAATGAGGACCTCTGGGGGACTACACAGTCCACCTGTATTGCTGTAGCCCTAAAGCGGGCAACATGGATTATTTGTGCAGTGTCCTAAAAAGGACTTTACCCAATTGAGTGAAAGGCCATGCAACTTCTACACGATCTGCCAGTAGGTTACAGTCAACTGTCGATAGCTGCAGGCAAATCCAAGACCAGTGCCAATGTCTGTCCTTTATCTCCGTCCCAAAGCAAGTCATCTAGTAAGGACATGAAAGATTTGGTGCTGCACGCAGGTGGACATACAGCTTGGAGGGGGTTAATATAATCTGTTTTTGTAAGTATTGACATAGTTCCTGATCTATACGAGCTTCTAAAACTTTCAATAGAAAAGGGAGAAGCGATATCAGGATTGTTCAGAAGTGTAATATCTTCTCCTTGTTAATTAGTACGGGTTTTAAATACTGCATCCTTGAAGTATTTCAGAACTAACCTCTAAAAAGGGTTTTGGTCAGTAATGTCAACATGGGGCTCTTAACTACAGATTCTGATTTTAACATACACAGGGCATAGAATGAGTGGTGACCCAGATTTCCCCTTTAACATCAAGCTTAAAGTATATATTTGTAAATTGGGGAGAAAGCTTGTGTAAGAATCCTATTACTCTGCTGTCTGCACTTCCGAGTTGAATGCTTTCCTCAATTTGTTTTATTTTATCTATTAAGTAGTTATTTCATCTGTCCCAAAACTCTCGTGTGGAGATGATGTTCTCGGTTCCTTTGTCTGGAGTCTAGAGCTTGTCCAATACTTAAACACTTTTGCCTGTTAGGTGCTCCTATAATTTTGCTAGTGTACGAATTAGACTTTGTTTAGTTTTATATTCAGTCATCCATTTTTAGGTCTCGCCTAGGCAGCGCTTGCTCTGTCTCTTGGAGACCTACAGTAATCAGTATATGGACATTAAGCTCAGCCCATCGTTACAATTGGCTCCTCTTCTTGTCTTTCGTAAATGATGGCTGTTGATTTATCAATAGGCTTAGTAGTCCCTCCTTTTGTAATCTCCCAGGAGGACTGGCCCTCTTACATGTGTTTATCCAGTATTAGGGGTGTCTTTCATAGATTCACATGCCTGAATCATTCCCCGTCGTCGAGACGGGAGCCTCCGGCTACCGGAGGCTCCCGTCTCGACGACGGGGAATGATTCAGGCATGTGAATCTATGAAAGACACCAATACTGGATAACTGCTGTTAAAGGTAAGTAACGCGTTTCTTATCCAGTATTAGGGGTGTCTTTCATAGATTCACATGCCTGAATCATTCCCAGTCGTCGAGACGGGAGCCTCCGGTAGCCGGAGGCTCCCGTCTCGACGACGGGGAATGATTCAGGCATGTGAATCTATGAAAGACACCAATACTGGATAACTGCTGTTACAGGTAAGTAACGCGTTTCTTACTTGCTATGTTGTATTCATAGTCTGTGGGCACTATTTTCTTAAGACTTTCCCTTAACCCCTTCAGCGCGGCGCGGATTTCCGCGCCACGCTGAAGGTTCTGTGCGCGGGCGGGGCCATGACGGAGCGGTTCCGTCATGCGCACAGCGCAACCGACGTGCATGACGGAACCGCTCCGTCATGCGCGTCGAAGGGGTTAAAGCACGCACAACATGCTTTCCTGCAATTTGCAACCGCTCATTTAAAATTTACTGACGGGCACTCACTCCCTCTCCTCTGCTGCTGCCTCCTCCCTCCTGCTTCTTTTATTGATGCTTTCCGCCGTCTGCCGCTAGTTTTACATTGACACTGGAACACTTCCAGTGCGGTATGGCACGGTTTGGCAGCTGCACATTTCTTTTGTACCTCTCGGCTTGCACACTTGTGCCTAATCAGCTTATTTGCAATGGCAATTTTCGTTTTTAAAACACTCAGTTCACTTACGACGCAGAGACTCAAACCTACTTCCCCCAGTTCCAAAGTCGGCAACTCTGAAGGTTACGCCACAGCCTCTCTTGCTCGACAGTCATCAGTGTATTTTGCTAGAATTTTCGTAATTTGTTTCTGTGCTGAGTTCATAAGTGTTTATGTTTATGATGTTCATAAAACAAAAAGGTGTGCGGCCGCCTAGTTTACCGTGCCCCTACAGGGATTGTTTTGCCACTCGTGATACCTTGAGACTGCCAGCACACTAGTAAGCACTACGATGAGCCAGATTTGCCAGCAGAAATGTACAGCGTGTTCATTTTTGAAGTACCACCCCACACCAGCTTTAATGAGCACCAACAACCCTCCCTTGTGTTGCTTGTTAGGTCGAGGACTACCGGTCTGCCGAAAGGCAGAACCGGAAGTCGGAGATTTAATGACTTGGAGAAGAGGGGCTTGAACCAGCCCCTCTTCTCCCCTGTTCTCCATTGGCTGGCCTCGTAAATGCTGGCCAGCCACTGGAGAAGAGGTCAGTCACTCTGATTAGGCCCCGTCCTTTTCGGATCGGGGGCGTGTTTTTTGCAGAAAGTCTCTTTATCTCCTCCAGCCAATGGCTGGAGGAGAGAAAAGACAAACACGCCCCCGAATCCGAAAATGCCGCTGCCTTTCTCCGAGGCATTTCTGCTTCCCTCGGAGAAAGGCAGTGGTGTGCTTGCCTTTTGCTCTGCATTGTTTTTGCCTTTATCTGTAATCCGAGCATTATCCAGTTCAGGCTAGCCCACTCTTACTGCCCGCCGCCTTCCTTAAATGATGGGATTCGAAGCAGTTACATTCAGAAAATGAAAACCTATCGTATTTCCTTTGTTTCCCATAATACAGCAATGGCGCCTGGCTTGTTTACAGACCTAGTAGGAAGTAGTAATCCCTCTTAACTGTGACGTTTTAAATGTACTGACGTCATGCGTCCGGATGGAGTGTGCTCCTTGATCACTGCAATAGGTGAAATCTCGGAAGGAAAACAATGACTGTCCATTGCACATCCCACTCAAGGACACTACTGCAGTGTTAATCGGTGCTCTACTGCCATTCTAAGTGCCCCAGACCGAGTGCTGCTCGTGCAGAGGATGATGGCGGGAAGGAACCACGCGCTGCACCTCCAGTGACGGGACTTCGTGGAACAATTTTTGAAAGCAGCCGTTCCTGCGTCTGCATCGCATACTTGTCTGTGCAGGGAAAAGGGTGGCGCCCCTGTCTTCAGGACACCCTGCACTTTTTCTTAGCCGAAACTCGTCCCTGCATTTCCGGCTCGTGGCATCGCACACGGGAGGGGTGGTGCCAGGTGTGGCTGCTTTAATGCAGTGTCAATTGCATTCAAATTATGTACTTTTCCCAATTACGAACATCTAGGCAGCTGCCGCTGTGCCCTTATTAGGAAGAATGACATTTAAAAGCAAACACCACTGCATTAACGCACTCTCTACTGCCGAAAATATTATGACATTCCCGTACAAATGCGCTATTTCAACTCCATATTTCCTGGAACAGTTCTAGATTGAAATAACACGTGTATTTAGTGAAGCTTTAGGGGTAACACACAGCACAACTCTGTTGCATATAAAAATGTAACACTGCTGTCCTGTGAGCGCTTTACTGCTGATAGAGTAATTGTTGAGCTGTTAATGTCAAAAACACACACGGGACCGCTGCACTGCTTTTTACACACTATACGGCACCACAAATCTACGCAGGTCTAGACCGTGTGTTTGTATAGCTGGAAAGTGGTAGTTTGTGTTTGTATACTCAACCTGCTTGTTGGCTTGACCTATATATGTTTTATATTCTATTTACCGTGTATTATATCTCGAGCTGGATGTAAAGCGTCCAATAATGCCCGGAGTTTACCCGAAATTGCTCTTATTCTAGAAAGTGTTCTCAACAAGTCTCCTGAATCAATCTCCGTACAAGGTGACAAAATAAGGTTGTTTGGGGAACATGTCGTGAGGCTGTATTATTGTCCACGTGTTTTTCTGAAGGAGGTGGTTCAAACTTTCATAGAAAAGTAGTAATTGCATTGGTAAAATTAGAGCTATTGGCATTGCTCATGACATTATTTTTGTTTATGTTTTTGTTTTTAAAACATTTAAAGAAACGGCATTGTCATGAGCAATGCCAATAGCTCTAACTTTAACAATGCCGAGACCGTTGCATTGTAAATGCTTGTTTTACATTGCCACTGCAGAAATTAGACCCTGGAAGCCGGTAGTGTGAATGGAAAGTACACAATCCAATCATTCATCGCGATTACGTGACATTATATTTACATGGCGCACATATTGGTTGACAGGCCCCACACCAGATTCGACCATCAATGCGCTTCCTTTTACGTTCATTGTAAAACATTCAATCGCCATCACATACATACACTCCACTACAACACACAAACAACATTTCCATTACAACACCAATAGCTCTAACTAAATGCGAGATCTATTGCATTGCAAATGCTTGGTTGAAACTGTTCAAATTTTTTTCAGCGTCATCTCTCTGCCGTTAGCATTCTGACTTAAGTGTCAGACTGAGCTTTTTGTGGCGGAGTTGGTCCTTATGCTGCCCCTGATGCTAAATGCGAAGGTCCAGCTTCTTATGAAGGCTGACTGACATCTCAAGGAGCATCGAGGTGCCATTAGGGTCATGGACACAGGACTTTTTCATTTTCCTGACCACAAACTGAATGAATGGGATATCAGCCATATCAGAAGCTGGGACACTGCTTCACCTGCTGTTTTGATTCTTAGTGGGCACAGGGGTAGACTTACTAGATACTGTACTGCATGAGGTGTGCGCAGTATATTTCCAAAATCAAATTCATTCTGCATGCGTAAAGGGACATAATAAAGTACTCCTTCGCACAGGTGTAATCCAGACATCCATTTGCACCATCCTGTAGTCTTAAACAGCACTTTGTAGATAGATCATGGCTCAACACCTCACCTTCCCTCCTCCTGTCATCAGGAGCCTGGAGATGCCAAGAGTGCAGACTTCGCAATGGCAGTGTTCATAAAAAGCAGTGTGGGGAGAGGCAAGGGACACTATGTGGCGCCAAAGGTAGCAGGGCACAGCCCTGACTTACCAGTTGATGAGCCGCCACTGTTTCCCAGTACATAAGTTGCATGTATTGGCTTTCATGGACTACAAGCTCTGGATGGATGGCAAACTAAGAAGAAAAGACTTGCAGCATTTAGATTCTTGACCCTTCAAGCTATCGTAGTTGCAACCATAAACCATCTCTGCGGGTGGCCTCTAGATGGTTTCCAGTTTCTCTTTATCATTCTGGTGATCCTCCAACTTCTGGAACGGGACACTATATAGTCTATATGTGGCATACACAATTCTCACACAATAATCCAGATGTGGATACAGTACTGTGCTTATGGTACCAGTCCTTCCAAAAATAAGCAGCTTGATGAAGATGTTTCCAAACTGGGATATAATTCTCCATTTCAGCCTGCGTAGCTAGCACAATACGTTTGCTTACAGAGCTGGCAACGGTACTCTAGGTGAGGTTCACCGAACTGGAAAATATTGTGAAGAAGCGCAGAGGGGCCAAAGGAGTTGGAGACTGACGGAGCTAAAGGAATGATGAAGGAGAACACAGTGGATGAGAATACTGTTTGGGCACACATGAGGTGTTTGGGCAGCGACTTACCCCTCTAGCTTGAATCAGCAACTCCTTCACACCAACTGTCCTTGCACAGACGCAGGTCGGGGCACTCTGAATGCAGATCTAGCTATCCTGTTTCAGGCAGCAGTCTCACAGCCTCATTAAATACTGAAAAAAATGAGAAAGGGGGAAATGTTATTTAAAGAAGAAAAATCTGCACGTTACCTTTCATGCTGCTTTAAAGAGAGGACTCTGGCCCAGGTATTTTTGAACATTCAGAAGCAAAGTTCAGCATGAAAAACATTCAGAAAGGCCAGTCTGTCTTTACAAAAGTGCTGAAATAACTCCTATAACAGTTTACCTGTCATCTGGGTTCTATCACTGCTGATCCTGACGATTGCAACAATAGTAAAAAAAGAAAAAAAAAACAACAAAAAAAAGAAATAAAGGCCATTTATCTCTGGGAAAGACGTTATTTGCCAACATCCCATGGACCCGCCTCCCCTTCACCCAGTTCCTTATATGGTCCTCTAATAGACGTGTAGAGGCTACTCAGATCCATTTCAATCTCTGTTAAGGTCTCCGATGGACATTTACAGAGTGCTCCAATCTCCCTCCCTTCTGATAAGGCAGTTTCTCCATCATGGACTTCTCATGATTGTTAGACTATCTTTGCACACGTGTGAACCCTTTCTTAGCAGAGCGACATACATTTCTCAAACCATAAACTATGCAATTATGAAACTAAACATTCAAATTAATGTATGCATAGTTAAAAAAAAAAAAAACTTTGAAAATCTAAATTATTTTAAAAACCAGACTGATTACTGGTTGGGTCAGTCTTTTCAATGTTCTCCATTTTAAAAATAGACAAATTGAAAGTAGACTGTTCCCATTTGGCCATCATGTAAAAGATAACTTTACAGAGAAATGAAGACAACCAAGATGGAGAACTGCACTTACAGTTAAATGGCATTTTCTTTATTAGCTTGCACTAGCCCCTAATTAAGTCTTTGACGATTTCTATAGGGTGCTCAGATGTATATCATAGCCACGAATGTGGAGTCATGTCTTCAACTGGACATCTAGTCAATAGAAGCCATTATGTCTAACAGTGAATACTGGAACCAAGAGTCGTCTCATCCCATTTTGTACTCCCGCCTTCTGCTCTTCCTGCACCCTCAACTAACTTTTTCTTTTTTGTGCTTAAGAGTCTCCAGCTTTTTCTCCCGGGCTGTAGGGAGGGGAGATGAATGAATGCTACTGCACCTGAAATTCTTGGTGGTAGTGGTAGGAGGCCGGGGAGTGTTTGTGTAGGAACACAATGTTCTCTCTGCACATGTGACAATGAGGTGTGTGCAAGTGAGCTAGCAGAGTGGAGCCTAAGTGGACCTCTTTTAAGAGTCTTAAGATATTTATTCTTGCTTCACACTGCTTAAGCTACCGCAGAATTTCTTCTATTTCCCATGTATCAAATAGTGTGTGTCATAAAGCTGCTGGGACACCTTTTCACATTTTCTCTGGAACTCCCTTGCGGTCATGTTCGGAGAGAGGTACAACACAACCAACTTCTTATTGTCAGAACAAAACAAGAGCCTGCTCTTAGGCACTGGCAACCACAGGTATTGGAAGCCACCAACAGTATAACAGGGACTCCAAGACACAGACATTTCGAACATCAAACCTTGGCTGCAGCAAAAGCCTGAGGTTCCCCAAGTCTGATAAAGCAAGACAGTCAACTGGAGATGGACATTTTGAAGCTCAGTCGTACACTATGTTGCAGGACTTAACACAGGATTACAAGTAGGAAGTAGATTCACATCAAGTAAACAACTACACTTTGTTTTCTTGTCCTTAGGACCTTTAGTTCAGGGTAGCTGTGCCTAAAAAGAGGTTTATTTTGGCACCAAATTGGTTTTCTACAATTGTTGCTACCCAGTAGAGTAATGATCCCTTCAGAGCCTTTAAGCCTTATGTATGGGTCCGAGTTATTTTTTAATAATAAATTGAAGATCAACAACTGAAAATATTCATGAGCCATCTACAAGAGAATACAAATATTGTTTTAATTCCGTTGAATAACATTATAATTTATGAGAAAGATGTGAACAATACTTTTGAATGTGTAAATGTTTGTTGTCTGAACCTAATTGACACAATACTGTCGTTTAAAAAGGATTTGTTCGTTTGGAGCCAAAGGATATTTCTTACTGAAATATCTACTGTATTATTTTATTGGCCTCAGAGTATTAAAGATGAAACAGCAAGAATACCCTTTGAAGGCTCAGCGAGACAAAGATTATTTTTCACTGCAGATGGGTAAATCAAGTTGTTTGATCAGCCACCATCCCATGAATCAGTTGATTTTTGATAGTGTTCCAATATGAGATATTGTATTAATACTATCCAGTCTTCTGATTTAGTAATATTTGTGTTACCCTTATAATACCACTTTTTTAAAGCTATAGTCTGCCAAAGCCAGTAATTTTAATTAGCTCGTCTGAGTAGTTGCAATTTGCTCAAGAAACAAACACCCACCTCCCGCCTCAAGACACTGTAGACAGACTATCCGAGATTAGATCCAGCTGCCCCAGGGGACCTCCCCCCCTATGCCTCCACTTCAGCAAGCCAGCCACTTTGGGATCCCTCAACCGAAATTGACCTGCAGGCGTCTTCAACTTGAGGCCACTACCTGAGGACAATATATGGGAGCTGGGTACTTGGTATAATTGCCGTTCAGGGGTAAGAAAATGTCAACTAACTTTGTGGGCCAAACATTGCTAGGGACATGTCCTGACAGAAAAGCATGTTAATGTTATAAACTGATTTAAAGAACACAAGATAATACCACAGCAACCCCTTCCCGACAATCCTCCACCCATACCATGACCAACAGCACAGGGAGTCCAGTCATTTCGGCACATGCCCAGCTACTTGATGTGAAGCCCTCCCCCCGCCACAATGCTACATGTGTGGTCACTGGACAATTTCGGCCTCGAAACTCTAGTGCAGGCAAGTGGTATTTAGCATAGCACTGCTACTGCACTTGGTCTTCGAAAGCCACAACCCAACGACCCACCCGCCCTCCTGTCACATATTCAGAAATGTGGTGCGGAGGGTATGCCAGGCCCTTCCAGGATGCGAATGTTGTGTGCCAGGGTACTTACCAAACCTGATCTGAAACTCCTTGACACATCGGTGTGCACAAGCGAAGAGTGACACGGGGAGAGACAGTGTGGGTGGGTTTGAAACCGTGTGATAAAGACAGAAGGGAAGGCTGAAAACCGAAGACAGACAGCATGAGTGAAGGGGAGACCAGGAGACAGCCAACGGAAGAAAATATAATGGGAATACAAGGAAAACCCAAATGAGACCATATGAAGCATACAGAGAAAGGAGGCATGAGGTGTAAGAGAACAGACAGCATAAAGCAGAGAGGCAGCATGGTAGAGCATAAGGAATGAGAACAAGAGAGCATACAGGACAGAGCCGGGCCGATAGAAAAACAACAAATACAAGAGAGAGAGAGGCCACGTGTGTGACAGGAAAGCAAGAGACAACATACAGACTAAAGGTGGCTTAAATATGCTTACAGAACGAGCAAGAGACTGCATATAGGAGAAAGTTGAAACGATGACATGGAAAGAAAAGCACGAGATAGCATGCTCAAGGAAGTAGCATAAGAAAAAAAACAGGAGATGGCATAAAGGAGAAGCGACAACATAGTACGTAAGCAATGAGTGGGTGAGAAACCCCTTAAGAGGCCATGATGGCGTATAGGGCAGATGATGAGTGATGTCTCGATGCATACAGAGCGAGGGGCCAGTTAAGTTTTGTTCAAGGTGATGTCTGTTTGGTTGTACATTATACCAGGAAGGTGGGAGAGATGGGTATGGAGCAGAAAGAGGGGAGACCTAGCCAACAAGTAAATGGTGACAAAGGGCAGGTGAAACAGCTTGGTGTATAGCAGAAGAGGAGGTAGTAAGTGAAAGAAATAAAAAGTAGAAGAGAAAGGAAGAGCCATAATAAACGTATACAGAGATGGTAGAGACTTAGAGACAGATGTGAAGGGAAAGATCTTCAGATGGCATGAAGTGGTAGAGAGAAAGAGAACAAAATACTGATAGAGGAAAGAGAGAGGACAGATGATTCAAAGAAAGAATTGTAACACAAAGGATCAGAAAGTGCAACCGAGAAGGTGGAGTAAGTGAGGCAGAGACCAGGCCCCCAGTGAGAGGACGCAGCCCCACTCTGCAGCACTGCCCACTCCTCACTTTAGACATTAATGGGCGAGGCGCTTTTACTGAAGATAAAAAAATAAAAACACAAAACAGGAGATGAGTAAGGAGAGAGAAATATTAAATCATCTCAGGATCAAAAAAACGAGGGATGGAAAGATCGTGGGACCCTTCCTCACTCCAATGTAAGGCCCTTTGGGGCCCTACGCTCTCACAGCTTTCCCCATCCAATCCCCCCGCAACACCACACTGATGCTTCTGGATCCCCCCCACCTTCCCAATTAGACAGTTTCCTAGTATATGGAGTCCAGATTCCAGCAATGACCCACGTGAGGCGAACCAAAGCGTGTCTGTACACTCACAGGAGACCAAGCAAGTGATAGCAAACAAAACCAAGCAAGCATTGCACAAGAAAGCTTCAAAACGGAGTAAGTGAGCTGATGGTCGCCGTTAGGACGACCATGGGAAACAGCAATACAAGGAAGCGGCAGAAACGGACACAAGTATATATTTAAGGTGCAATAAAACACAACAGGGAGCAGCAAAAGAGCAACAAGGGAGAAGGTACACAAGGCAGAACACCACCAAGGGAGCAAAAAGCCAATGTGCGGTGAGTCGATGGCTGTAAAATGAAGGAATACCATGCAAGCTGTGGAAATGCTATCAAGGGCCTGCAGCAAAACACATGAGCAAGTTGCAGGAAAGGCATGAAAGCAAGCAAGTAGCAAGAAAGGCCAGTGCAAACGAGTGGTCAGACAGACTATTGGTGAGCAAGTGGGTGATCGCTAGGAACAAAGATGCCTGTGTGCCACGGATCTCTCCCTGATCACAGCTAGCATACTTAACGTTCTTCAGATGTTCTACCCCATTGAACCAGCGCCCATCTGAATACTAATGAACTCAAGGTAAGGATAGGAAATGTCCATTTTCTGGAACCAGACAGCGCAAGCTGTAGAACGGTGCAAAGCCATGATTAAGGTTTACAACTTCAGAACTGCAACAACGTCAGAGGGCACCAAAGCAGGAATCCGTAAGGAAAACAAGGTTACTTATAGTATCAACAGAGACGAAGAAGGGGATTTGTGGGCTCTGTAGAGGCCATCAAGTTACTTTCCATCATAATGCAGGTAATATTGAGGGCATTCATCGGATATCCTTTGAAAGTATTAAATACCATTTATTGCAAATATGAGGCAGAAAGCATTCCGTCCTTATATGGAGAAGGGATACAACGAGTCACATCGAATGAAGTAACCAGTCTGCCAAAAAACACCAGTAGGCTCATATTGCACAACATTTCCTTCTGGAAGCCTATGTATTCATTTACAGCAGCTTGTACAAGGAAAGATCATCTACCAAGGTTTGGGAGGCAGGCGCCAAAAGGTCTTTGTGTGGCAGAGACAATCAGACTTGAACCCTTGAGTTAACATGGCCTTCCAATGAGGTATAAATGCGATACCCAGCGTTGCACAACTTGTCCTGAGTAAGAAGGCTTTCCAGTGTTCACATCACAATGAAACTGAAGAGGCTGGCACCCAAGCAGAAACACCATATCTTCAGCAACATGGCCTTTCAGTCATGCAAAAGGTTCAACCCCCTTCCATTCAATGTCTCAAAAAACGGGAGTTGGCCAGATTTGAGACTCCGCTGTGCCCTTTAAAGTCGGTAAGATGCAAATGAGCCTAAAATTAATTGCCTCTTTGTCAATCAGCACATTGATGGTATGGGACAATCTTCATCAGCAAGTGCAACAAACCATCCAATGGGCGAGGTGAGAACTGATCACAACCCCTGCCTTCCTGATCACTCCCTCCCCTAGAAATCTTGCAGGTTTTGAAGTGAGCAGTAAAAATCATCTAACAGTTATCGAAGCTACCTGAATTAATAATCAATCAGGCAGGTAGCAGGCAGAGAGAAGGCTTACCGGTATACAGTGTCCAAAGATCACAGCATTCACAACGCACAGCGCCGGGCCCGGCAAGCAACCATCGCTCCTGTTACTGTATGGTAAGCAGCCTGCGGAAGGATGAAAGAGCCATGTAAGTCAAGACAAAGTCAACTTTATTCATACAAAGGCCATAAAAGCATACATAGAAACACAAATTAAAATTGGTCTGGTACAGAATCATGGACAAAACCCAATTTTCAAATGACAATTCTGAGATAATAGTTAAAAGAGACAAGTCAGGTAGACTAAATCATGTCTAAAATATATATTTTTTTTTAAATAGCCCATAAAATTCATATCTTTGAAGTAAAACGCTGATTTTATAAAATGTAAAACTGCAGAACAGATTTCAGGTGAGCCTAAAGACTGCATGAAAATTAAACCATCCTTATGCTGCCTCACAAAGTCCAGTAAAGGGGAGATATGACCAGGCAGCTTCTAGAGTGAATACGGGAAACCTGGAGCACTGGTGCAACATGTTAAACAGCAGCTCCTCATGCTCACAGCATTGCATCATAAGTACCTTCCTGCAGTGATCTTTTGATAGAAACACTCAACTCCAAATAAGCAGTGGACAGGACCACCCAACCGAGTTCTTCAGCTCTCTTGCCCAAATATCGCCAAGGTCCAACAGTTTACATTCTCGCTAATCTGCACAAACCATTTCTAAACCCAACATTCAAGACACTCTCGACTAACCTCACACAAACAGACAGACACAATCCGTTAATGGCAGGGCCGCTGGAATTAGAAGATTGTGCGACCACAGTGGTTTTCGCATAATTAATTTGCTACATAATCCATCATCTGATGCATAATCTACAGATTAACAAAAAATAGTTTTGTTTCTTGCTCAAACGGTTCAAAAGTTACTAAAAATGCAGAGACACGTGCTGCTGCGCAGTGGAAGCTCCTTTGCCATGGTTGATCTGATCCTCTTTTTGTTGCTTGTGTGTTAATCCAGTACCAATGAGGTGCAACCTAAGCTCAGAGTTTAAAGTGTAAAAATAACAAAATAATGAACTAGTACCGTTACAAAATGGGCCGCATTGTTTCACATAATTTGCATTTTTTGCTGCTTAATTTTGTGACCCCTGCTGCACAATTTGGCCCTCTCCTGCTGCATAATTCCAGTGGCCCTGGAATATTCCACCGAGTGAGTTCCACAGCAAACAGCACCCTGCTTGAGAATATGTTTCAATATTGTGGAAACGTTGCTGCCAGATCTACACAAACTCAAATTACATAAGCAGAAATGATGTGCATTATTTATTACCCGTCAGGAATTCAACCTATGACCTACGGGGTAGGGTGACCTCAGGTCATTACGGACAATCTCACCACATTACACTAACCTACCTGGAATCAGTAATCAGAAGGAAACAAGACTACATACAGCACCAAGAATGCCTTTTGCTATCACACAAGAGTCCAGGACAAGAAACACTTTTCCTAATGACATGAAGGGAGGTGGTCGCCCGACCTATAGGTTACAGATAAATAAGTACAACAAACACCTGGATCTCTCAGCTATCCTAATGGCGTGAACCTTTTTCCCCCTTCCCCGTGTACACATTGAAAAAAGTGAACAAATATTAACATACAAGGGAAATATAGTAGGGACATTATAGCAAACGAGGCCAGTAGTAGAGAATATTTAAAAACATCAGTGTAATGTTGGCCTCAGGCCCACATGGTGGGGAAATAACGAACATGGACACTGGATAGTCTGGTGCAGTAACTGGCCTGGAGCACGTGCACTCCGGCCCCTTTTATTTACAGGGTCAACTGACTGGTAACGCCTGTGGTGGGTGGATGTTCAGTGTGGGTGAAAAACTAGAATGTATCCCGCCGGATACTACATCCCTCTCAAATTTCAATGAAAAGAAACAAACAAAAGTTCAACCTGTAAGAAAACACATAAGCAAAAATCACCACCAAATGAGTCTCTTCAGGCCGTCTGCTGGGCAGTGTTAGAGTTCTGGACCGCATGGTCAGGATGCCTTCTTCTGCCTTGGCGATGTTCTGTAGACCGGCCTGGTCTCGCGGTAGTGAAGTTTATGTATACAAGTTCCCTGTCGATGCATCTGGAGCTGTGGTGAAATCCACTTTGGTGTCGGAGACGATCTCTGTGAGTGAGGCCTTCCTTTGGGGGTGTCATGCTTGGTGAATCGCCTTACTCCTGACGGCTGAGCGACGTTCGACTTGCCTCTCTCGCCTGGACTCCTCTGCCACTGGAGCCTCTTGGAGGGCTTTTCCTGCTGGCGGCCATGGGAACGCGTGGACCGTGTGGGGCTTTGTGTGAGCCAAGCGAAGGCGTTGCTGGGGGACTGCCAACGGACTCACAGCCAAGTCGCTCATGTAGCCTCCGAGGGTGGTGTCGTTGTCTGGGTGTCCTTGCCGTCTGTACTCGGTTCTGCGCCTTCCTCTGGTGATCTTGTGGGTGACTATTCTTCAGCCGTGACCTTCGTGTTTCCTGTGCCTGAGGTGGAGCTGCGGCCGACCCATCTCTCCTACTTGGGACTCCCTTTTCACGGGAGCTCCGTCGAGGCCCTTGTCCCCTGGACAGCCAAGTGACCGCGTAGGCTATGCGGGACATTGAGCAGGCCACTCTTAGGGGTTTCTGCAGAACTCCCAACAGGACCACGGCAGAGTCTTGTGGAGTCCCCAAGGGCGGATCTTCCAATGGCCGGGTGTGCTCGACTTCGGCAGGCTGTATATTGACTGGGGTGCACAGACTGTTCCTGGGTGATTAGCCTCCTTGAGCTCCGGTTGTTCAGAGTGTGTGTGGATTCACTCGGGTGGTGCAATGCTCCTTGATGATGATGCACCTGGAAGGTAGTAACAGGATTTTAGATTTCTTCAGGGGGGCAGACAGGCGGTGCTCTTCTGTCAGGATGACTTTAGGGAGTGAGGAGGACTTGAGGGACTTTGTGGCACTGCTCCATTGTCTGCGGGCAGGTGCACTGCGAGGTGTGGTGCTATCGATACCAAACAGCCGGTGACAGGTGGGAGAACGGGTGAACTGCGAAGCGTGGGGCCAGGCCGGAGACTGCGCTGCTAGCGGCTTACGGTAGGCCCTCCCACGGAGCGGTCTCCAGTGACGTCTCTGCACCCCAGTGGCTGGCTTGTGTGGATGAACACCTTCCTCAGTGCTGGTGCGATTCCTCAGTCCTGTCGCTCTTCTCTGTTCCATCTTGCGCGCCTGAGGTGGTTGTCTGCCCTGTGGCATCATGCCACTGTTCTTTCCTCCTTTGCGGAATGGCATCGCGCCACGCTCTTCTTCCGACCAGGTTTTTCCTTTGATGTGGCACCGTGCCACCTGTCTCATATTTGCTTCACATGGACATCTCACTGGTCGCGTCGATCTTATGATGGTCTTCCCTTCTCTCTTGTGGGCTTGTTGCAGGCCTGTCCCGTCCGTCGGACTTGCATGTGCTTCTTGGGGACTTCCAGTGGCACCATCCCTTCCTCACGGATTTCACAGTGTCCCTCTTCTCTTCGCTCGAGGGCGTCGTGCTTGTGCCTCGAGGCTGCGCCGTCGTGGCGGCTGCTTCTTCCTTTCTTACGGTGTGCTTGTCCGGACTGGTCACTTTGCGTGACAGGCTCCTTAGTCGCTGTGACGTCTGGTCACGTGTCGCCATGCTGTCGGAGCGCCTGTCGCTGTGGCGGCCTGCCACATGGAGTGTGTGACTCCTCTCTTGCCTGTCGTTGGTCACTGCCGACTCCGTCCTGAGGCAGTGCGAGCGAGGACACCGTTTCCTTCGGCCCACTGCGGGGCTTCGCTGAGGCGATGGAGATGTGGATGCTCTCCTTCCTGCGTTCAGCAGTGCTTCTTTGTGGAGATGTCTATCTCCTGGGTGCCTGTCTGTGCAGTAACCTTCGCTGGGGCCTCTTCCTGCGCCCTTCTGGCTTCGTGCCCTCGGTTCTCTTTTCGGGCATCCTCTTCTGATTTGTTCTACCTTGCGGTTGTGGTCGTTCACCGCCAGCGGTGTGTGTCACAGTTTCTTTGCTTGTGGTGGCATCAGACAGCCACTGGGGTTCGCGCAGTGCTCACTTATCTCCATGGGGACTTTTCCTCTTCTTTCAGGCTGACACTCGGTGAGCCTTTGCTGGGAAAAACAGATCACTAGCTGCAGGCTGTGACAGCAGTGCTTGCTGGCTATGTTGAATCGTTCTAACTTCCTCAAGCGATTGGGGCAGCCTGGCTGACATTGCATGTTGTTGCGTTCATGTTCTCAGGAGCCGTATTGTGTCTCATCCGCTTGTCTCCCTGGTTGGGGCATCTGTAATGCTCTCATGGGGAGTGTGCACTTTCCCCTGGATTGTCCTTTACAATGGTGCCTGAGAAACAGGGAGCAGCTCACCATGTGCTGAGACTGGTGTCTGTGCAGCTGTCCTTTTGATTGTGACTGCCCTAGTCAGTTGCAAGGATCGTGCAGTGGAAGCTTTAAACCAGGTATTGGTGTGGTGCTGTTATGTAGTGTTATTTCCTGTTGCTCAGACCTTGGCAGCTGTTATGTGATTCACCGGGTGCCTGGCTCATCCTGAAAGCTAGGAGGCCTTCTCATGGTGTTGTCAGGGTGCAGGGTCTTTTCACATTCTGCTGGCTGCTGTCTACACCGTTGTTGATACGGTTTGGCACATTTACCCCTAGCCCGTGGTGCTACAGCAGGGGGCCTTGCAGAGCTCGAGTAGCCTAGGCTGGGTGACTTTACTCTTGTTTTAATGTCTTTTTATTTTCTTTCTCTGCAGTGGTGACAAAGGGCCACTGGGTGGCAGTGCAGTGCTGAAGTTCACAGGCCCCGGCAGCCTTTCTTGAAAATTGCGGGCCTCCACTTTCTGGGATATGGAGGTACCGGGCTGTGTGCTGCTTTGATGCAGGGTGTGTGTGTCGGGGTTAACAGCCTGGGGCGTGATTGCTAAGGCATGGTAGGCTTGTAGGGACGCTGGGCGGAATTAGTTTGTCAGCCAGGGCTTCACTCACGGTATATGATAGGGGCCTGTGGAAGAGGTTGCAGGGCTTGCCAGGTAGCACGTTCCATTTTCAGTCTTATTTTCTTGTTGCTGGTACGTGTGAGCTAAGGTGTACTCCAGGTGCGGTGCAACAAGTAGCCACAAGGCGGTACCGCCGTAGCGCGACTCCAGCCTCAGGACCAGCTCTGTGGGTGCTGTCACCTCAGGCGTGATGGCTTTCTTAACTGCTGGTGATTTTGTTTGTGGCTCGAGTTCTGCCATAACGCGGTGCCAGGCAGATGACCACCTCCGCAGGCCTGAACAGTATTTCATTCCCGCTCCGACTTGCGGGATCCGCCATTGTGTGCAGTTTAGAATGGATGGCAGAAGTTGATGCCGACAGTTACTTCTCCAGGTAGGGGGCACTTGGCGTGCCCTGGCGGCATGTGCGTGGTGCTTGTGCCACGGCGCGGCGGCCTTAGGAAACTGTTCCTGGACGGCAATGTTGCAGTCTTTCCTGCTTGTACTGCAGGCTGGGGAGGTGCCTCGATGCGCTGCCGGAGGCGAGGCCAGGGGGCCACTACCGGCTCATTGGCAGTTTCGGGCGGTAGCTGCTGGTGTTGACGCTTCGGTGGCGGTGCAGCCACTTCACGTTGTGTTAATTTCCCCTGCGGTCGGGCCAGGGTTCCTCACTATGTCCCGGGTTGGCAGGGCTGCGTTATCGGAACATTGGCTGCCTGACCACAGCAGCCGGTGCTTGCGGGTTTAGCAAGGTGCGCTCGTCCTCACCAGCATCCAGGCGGCAGCTCCTACCCCCCCCCCCCTCCCCCCCCTCCCCGCCGTATTGGCGCCTCCTTAAGGGATGCCCTTGCTCACCTCTTCTGCCTGCTCGGGCAATGCGGGGAAGGCTTTCTTTCTTTTGCACACGGTTAGCGGCGATCACACGCCTTCAGCATGGCACTAACTGCGACGCTTCCCTCGTGTCAGCTCTCGGCCTGCTAGAGCCATGGGCTGTGTTTCCTCCATGACTAATGGACGTTGCTGCCGCCATACACGCAGGGTAGTTCCCCCTCGTCGCCAGTGTAATGTTGGGCCTCAGGCCCACATGGTGGGGAAATAACGGACATGGACACTGGATAGTCTGGGGCAGTAACTGGCCTGGAGCACGTGCACTCCGGCCCCTTTTATTGACAGGGTCACCTGACTGGTGACGCCTGTGGTGGGTGGATGTTCAGTGTGGGTGAAACACTAGAATGTATCCCGCCGGATACTACAATCAGTGACAATATAACGGCACTTAAGTGGATACAAACACAATGCAAAAAACATTGGAAATATGAGCTAATTGTTTCGATTATGATAGTATATGATGTTTTACATTCCTAAACTGCAATAACAAAACCAGCCAGTAGATGTCGCCACACTCCACGAAAAGAATGCAATAATAGCTCGACCAACGGGTGTAGCTCAGGCCATGGTTAAGATGCAGTGGTCCCAATTCTTGCCCGTGGCACCGTTATCTCCCAGCACTGCATTTCACATTCACAAAGCGCTTTATCCGCACCTGCAGCAGCGCCCACTGCTATTTCTGTACTGGGTATAGATGCACAGCTCTGGTGTGCTCCTCAATCCGCACTATCTCCATTCCGCACAGATCTGTCAAGGCACTGCAATACCGATCCCATTACTCTACACTGGGCTTCAGTTGGTGGACGAGTGCTCAGTCAGCCCACATGACCGCTAGTCCCAGAAGCAGCCCTCCACGTGCAACGACTTGACTCCAGCTCTTCGCTCTACCCCCAAGAAGCATCACAGACAGGCCAGAGTCTCTAATCCATTGCCATCTCTTATCCCAGACTGGGAAAACTACCCCACCAGCCTCTCAAGTAAGACGAGAAAGAAACGCACGAGAGCCAGCCTGGAATATTTCTATCCCGTCGCTGAGGCTAAAAATACCCGCGCCTAAAATATCTGCACGGAGGAAATATAAACACACAAGCACTACACATCTCTCGGCTTGCTACACCACAAACGAGCGCAGAGCTCTGTGCTTGCTGGCCCTGGAGGCGAGAGCCAACGCTAACCGGAAGCATGGCACCCCCCGCGGAAACTGCAAGGCAAGAGAGGAGGGACACGACAGGAGGAGGAGGAAGACACATTCACAACACCAAGACATGACACCAGTGGCTAAGCAGAAGTTATATTCGTCTCCTTCATCGACTTCTTCTCGAGTGACAATCAGCAACAGGCATTGATTGGCAAAACCAACAGGTCTTGCATTTGAGAACTACTGGGCGTATCCATATTTTTAGCCATGCTGTACAGCATCTCTGACGGTGTGAAGCATGGCTAAAGAATACAAAATAAAGTCAAATGACAGCTGACCGCGTCATTTTGTAGGAGGACGCCTACAAAATGACAGATGCTGTATAAAAAAAAAAAAAAAATCCATTTGCCGAACCGAGCCGTCGAAACAGCTAGGTGAGAAAGTGGTTCATTGAAAAGATGTCATACAGATGGAAGCAGTTAGCAAGTGCCAGAAGAGTCTGTTATTGAAGCACTTTGAGCTTACTTTTCTAAAATATGCAGAAGACATGGAGCTAGCTGGAAGGGAAAACAGGTCCATAGTTATAACAAGGTTTGCAGCAGGGTCATCATTCCCAGGAGTTGACGTTATAGGATTGCACCACAAGGATAGAAGTGTGGCAACACGGTTAAACTATGGCCACAGAACATGAAAACTCCCAAGAGATGCATTACCTCCTCGTAAATCTTCCTCGCCACATGACTAACAAAGTGAGCTTCAGCTCCACACCAGAACCCTCCAAAGCAAAAAAAAAAGTCAGCCTCCCATCCCTTCCCAATATGGCCGACCCATTACACCCTTGACCTCTATAAGCGGCTGGCCGGCCCAACCCATCAGCCTGTTTTTTTGGTTCTGCGCTGCAGTTCTCTCCTGAGTTTCTTTCAGGCAAGTTGTTCCTGCTATAGCTGGAACTGGGGTCCCTGGTTGGTGGCCCTGCTCTAGCTGGCCCTTGGACTCTGGGACCATCCTCCTTCCTTCCCCCGGTGTCTGGGCCAGTTAGGCTCTGCTTTAGCGAGCCCAAGGTGTACAGGTGGACGGACGGGGTTTTCTGGGGCTCTTCCTAGCAGCCTTGTTTTTCCTCTCCCCTTGTCTGTGTGGGCACGGTGTTTTGGCTTACACTTGTGACCGCCCCCCCCCCACCTCCCCCTGGGTGCGCTCTCTGTGTTGGTGGCGCTCTGCCACCCCCGGTCTCGCTCTCCTGGGGCAGCTTGGAGGTTGTGTATGTGTTGGGGTGGGGGCGCCCGGCGGCCCGTTATGCATTACTGGATTTGGGTTCCGGTCTCTCCGGAGGCGTGGGTTAGTGTCCCACCGCTGCCAGTTCACTTTTGAACAATCCACTCTTGATATAGGCTTGTGCCTTACAGCCGTTTTTAAGCACACACAGCGTATCAATTGCATTCCTGTCTTCCTTCTATGACTGAGGTCTCATTTGCCCGTGTTACCATGATTTACACCCAGGCACGCCTCTGCCTCTCCTTGACCATGGGCTCCCCGTCGGTGTGGCTCTTGCGGTCTGTTTCCCGCTTCTGGGTTTTCCCGGTGCGGGCGGGGTGGTCTGGGGCTCTGCCCCACGTCCCTTTCTGCACCCTGTCCGTGTCACCACTATGTTGGGACTTCGGCATAGGTGTTGGGCGTGGGGACCCGGAGGTCCGTTCTCTCTCCCGTGTCCGCGCCCCTTCTGTTGTTTATTTCCCAGTTGCCGACCACAGGCTTTGCATTGCAGGGTTCACAGGGGCCTCGCTGCGGCTGCCTCGCCTCAGAGGCTCACGGGGCTTACGTGCTTTGCGCCGGGTGGGTGCAGTTCCCGGCGCAGGTTTCTTCCGCCCTCTGTTTACCGAGCTCTCCTGCGGGTATTCTTGATGGGTATCCCGGGACGCGGGGGCCGCTGGCCACCCCGTTTCTTGTCCTAGCCTCCGAGGGGCGGGCCGGTCTTTTCTGGCTTTCCGCGCGGCTGAGATCTCGCAGGTGCGCTTCCGGGCTTTGGGCTGTCGGTCCGTCCATCCTGTTTCCGCCTGCTCTCCACCTCCCTTCCTAGGGGTTGGGGTTCTGTTGGGGCCTTCTGTTACCTCTCCTCCCGTCCTGGGTGGCCTCTGCCCACTGCCGGCCCGCTCCAGTTGTCGGTTTTTGGGCTCCCCTGCTCATGTCCAGAGTGCTGCGCCTCTTTGCTTGGTCTTCTACCTTTGGGTGGTGGCTGCTTGGTCGCGCCTGGAGTTCAGCGCACTCCTCTGCTGGGGTGTGCGTTTTGGCCTGTTCTTGCTGGGTCACTTTTTGGCTGTCTCGCTGGTCATTCTCAAGCGGGTCCTGTTAATCCTGTTCCATTTTACCAGTGGGGTATTGGTGTTTTCCCCATCCTGTTCTGGTTTTCCAGTTTCCGGTTGCCTTTCTCCTGGTGCCTGTCCCCCTTTGGCTGGTTTCGTGCCTCCCCCCGGCTGTTAGGGTCGGGGTTGTCTGCCTTGGTAGGGGCCTTCCACGGGGTTTGTTTTGGGTAGCCTGCATCGCTAACATACTAATATCACCTGGCCCCGTCTGATCTCAGACGTTAGAGCAGGGTTAGGCCTGGTTCGTACCTGGATTGGCGTCCTCCTGGGAATATCCAGGTGGCTGTGGCTTCGCTTCCCGGGTTCTGTCCCTTGTGGGTCCTCCCCGTCCAGTTGGTCTCATGGCTTCTGTGCCTTCCTGGGTTCCGGTTTGTTCCCGGCTTTGCCGGTTCCCGTGGGGGTCCCTTCTCTTGCCCCGGGGTGGTCTTTCTGTTCTAGTGTCCCCTTTCCGGGTTTTGAAGGCCTTTGGCGTCCTGTGGGGCGGGCTTGCATTCCTGGTCTGTAAGGGGTCGGTTGGTACACCTGTTGCGGGTTTCCCGTCTGGCTTCTGTTGGCCGCTCCTTGGTTTTTATGGGTTTTGCCACTGCCCTGCAGGGGATTGTGGTTTTTTTCACCTGCCTCATTCACCGGGGGGGTTGCTGGGCCTACAGCCTCCATGAGATAATCTGTTCTCGTCTGTCTCATTAGTTGTGCTGGGTCGGGCATTTTTTAAGCCTGTCTGGGGGACCTCCTGGGTAGGCCGGGTGCTGTTGTCTTCTGTTTACCCCTTTGGATTTTCGGCACGGTTGTGCTGTCCTTGCCTGGGTCGCTTATTCCAGTTTGCGTCCCCGGTGGGGGCTCTTTCTGCCTTTTCGTCCTGCCTACCGGCTTGGCGCTTTCCTCTGGTCCCTGTTGCTTACGGGGGTCTGGGCTTGTCTGGCCTGGACAGGGCATTTGGTCGGTTGGTGGTGCTCGCCTGGGTGCTTCTCCCTTGGTTTGTGCCGCTGCGAGTGTTGGACCATGGTGCTCTGGCTCGATGGTAGTTATTGTGCTTCGGGGGGCACATTCTTGTACGAGACATGGGTTTGTTTCCTGCCGCGGCTTTCGAATTGTCCCAAGGTGTTATGTGTTCAAACGTTGCTTTTCGTTGTCCGGGGCTGCTGGGTTTTCCTGATTCTCCTTCCCTGGGAGGGGCCCTGCACTTCCTGTGTGGATTTTGCTTCCTCTTCCTCCCTGGTTTTGGGGTGCTGGGTCCTGCTGGCTTGGGTTTGCTCCCTGGAGGTGTTGTGGTGGCTCAGGCTTGTTTCGCCCAGCTCTTCTGTCCTTCCCACCTTAGGTGTGTTTCTGCCTGTGGCTTTTCCTCCCTGTGCGCTCCTGTTCCAGTTGATTCTTCATTGTTTGGCTGAGCCAGGCCCGGTTGTTGGCTGGCTGCGTGGCCGCCTGGGTGCTCGCTTCCTTCTTGTGGAACATTACTGGGACGGTTTGCTTGGTCCCTGTGCGGGGCAGTCTCGCTCCTCCGTGCTGCGTTTCCCCTCCCTGCTGGGCTCTGGGTGCTTTTTTCTGCATGATGGCCTCTGGTAGACTTAGCTTCCTTCCTGGTGGCTTGACCTTGGGCCTGGTCCCTTCTGCTCTTCGGGCTTCGTGGGCGGCCTTGTGGGCTTTCCACTTTTCGCTGTTGGCCGGTTGGGTTCCCTTGGTGGGTGGGTCTCTTGAGTCATTTCCTGCGCCTTCCTGGGTTCTTTTGCCTTGGGCCTGCCTGAGTTCTCTCCTTGGTGTTGCGCTCCCTTCCAGGGGGTCCTTTGTGCGACTGGGGTCCGTGTCCCGCCTGTTTATTTCCTTGCGGGTAGGGTTGTGGTGACCTTCGTGGTTTTGGTTGTTGGATTGGCATGCTGGGTTCCTTTTACACCTCTGTCCGGTCTTGCGGCTCATGCCTGTCTGGTGCGTCTGGTTCTGCTGTCCCGTTCCTCTGATGGTTCGGCTCTCCACCGTGCGGTGTTGCTGTGTTTCGGGCGGACTGCGTCTCTTTTCTGCAGTGACTTGTTGGGTCGCTGTGGTGGGGATGCCCTCTGTTTCTTCAGTTCCACTGTCTGGGCTTTTGCTCCCATCTCGCTTTTGGCTGTCCGTTGGGCAGTCTTGGTGTGTTTGGACCGGCTTGCTGCTTTCTGTTCTGGGGCCTGTTTGCTGTTACTTTTGGCTCCGTGCGGTCTGGTTCCGTGCCTTCTCTGTCCTCCTTCGACCTTTGGTTGGGGCGGATTTTTCTGGCGGTGCTGCGTGTCTCGGGGGTCCGGGTTTTCGGCCCTTCCGGTGTTTTTCTGTCCTGGGCTGGTTCTTCCTGCTCGTGGATGCCTCTCTCTTGGGTGGTCCTTCCACTCGTCTGGTCTGTTGGGGTTTCCCTCTTTCGTGGGCGTCCCATTCTGCTCCGTTGGTTTCTTGTGAGTTTCCGAGGAAGACTTACGAGGAGGTAATGCCCCAGTTACTTACCAGTAATCTTCATTACTCAGAGTATAGTCTTCCTTGCCACATGAGTTCCCGTCCCTCCCTCCCTGTCTGGCTATCGGCTTCATGTTTGTGCTTGGTAGTTTCAGGCTGATGGGTTGGGCCGGCCCGCCTCTTATAGAGGTCAAGGGTGTAATGGGTCAGCCATATTGGGAAGGCATGGGAGGCTGACTTTTTTTTTTTTGCTTTGGAGGGTTCTGGTGTGGAGCTGGAGCTCAATTTGTTAGTCATGTGGCAAGGAAGACTATACTCTGAGTAATGAAGATTATCGGTAAGTAACAGGGGCATGAACCAAGATGTCTCATGAACATCACCGAGATGCATGAACTAAGATGTCTTACGAACATCACAGAGATGCATGAACTAATATGTCTAATGAACATCACCAATGAACTGGGTCTGGGAAGGGACTGAGGCAGGATTAGTGTGACCAAAAAGTAGAAGAGCTCAAGGTCATGAACCTGGATTTTTTGAACCCCCATCTTTCAACTAACGCAAAGCAACCTAGATCCACCCTGCACACCAGCCTCACGGAACATATTACAGAGAAAACCAATAAGATCAGGTACCAACTTTCTACTAAAGAAGGTAAAACTGTCCTTCCAGAAAGCCATTTCAGAATTGCCATTCAAACCCTCCTATATCAGCATCTGGGTGATGGAACACCTTGTTTACACAGCCTCCAACACATCAAGAAGATCACCCCCACTCTGATGGAAAACCACCCCATCTCCTACACAATCATCAAAACTAGCTGCTTCATCCCCAAACCAGTGTCAGCAACCCTACCCATTTGGCTGACTAGCTCACCATATGCGATGTTTCCCAGGATATTGCAGCCAGGACACTATCAGACTGAAGACTAAACATTGCTAATAAAAAAATTAAAAATACATAAAAAACCTAAACGCAGATGGGGAGGAGCCTAGCGCGCAACCAAGATGGCCGCGTAGGTGCGAGGCTCCCGAGGACCTCCGCGACCTCCTGCATAAATCCTGACAGAATCCTGTCCCAGATGAGGGGACTGTATTTGTGAGCCCGAGCAGAGGTGACGCCCGTTTTCCGTTTTTAAATCGGACCTCGGACACCGGCAGGAGCATCGATTGAGGTTTGCGGCCTTCTCCACACCGGCCCCCCGTACTGGAGTTGTGGGGCGATCCGGACACAAAGTGAACAACAACGGCGGGCAAGGCTGGGTGACTCGCGTACCCCGCACTTTCACTTTCGCTTTTGCGCCCTCCTTGCTGCCAGGCGAGGTTGGGTTGCGGGGCGGTGTGCGGTGGTGTGGTCTCGTTGGGGTGCCCTGCCGGTCCGCCAGCTGCGGTCCGTCCTGCGGAGCGGTGGTCGCTCCCCCCTGGACCCCTTGAACTGGATTGTCGGCCCCCCCCTTTCTTGAGGAGACTGACTCGTCTTGGGGATTGAAACCATGTCCACAAAACAAGATGGCGATCGGGCTAAGATAAAATCGACCCGCCGTGGCGCGGCCCATCAATCCAACAGTATGGACCGCTACACCCTCCAGAAGGGATCCCCAGAGGCGCCGCGTAGGTCCCCTACGGGCCCGACTGATGCTTCCGCTCTGCTCACGGACCTGACCCTCCGAGACGTCATGGGCGCCATCGCCGAGATGAAGGCCTCGGTGGACCAGCGCTTCGACACTCTGGCGCAGAAGATTGACTCGGTCCTCGTGGACGTGGGCCTCGTGAGGGCTGATTTGTCTAAAACCAAGGACCGGGTCGACTCTTTGGCCCACTCTACCACGGGCCTCACAACGGACGTGGCGGCCCTTCAACAGGAGGTGCGCAGGCTTGGCCAGGCGAGCGCCCTGATGAATCGTCGGCTGGAGGATTCCGAGGGTCGGGCCCGGAGGAACAACGTCCGCATTATCGGGGTGCCGGAGGGACGCGAGGCGGCGGATCTATTTGTTGAGGACCTGGTTCTCACCCATCTCCAGCCTCGGGGGCTGAGTAAATTCTTTGCGGTGGAGCGTGCCCACAGGGTCCCCGGGGGTAGGCCTAAGGTTGGAGCCCCTCCGAGGCCTCTCATCGCCCGGATCTTCAATTTTCGGGACAGAGACGCTATCCCACAGACTTCCAGGCTACAAGGGCCGGTCAAACTTGACAATATGGACATCAATTTCTATCCTGACTTCACTCCGGCAGTCCAAAAGCAGAGGCTGAGCTTTCTTGGAGTTAAACGTCGCCTAAGGGACCTGAATCTCAAATATGCGATGCTTTTTCCAGCTAAGCTGAGAGTGGAGGTGGATGGGCACGCGCACTTTTTTGATCGTCCCGAGGTGGCCGGGGACTGGCTAGACACTTTGCCCGGAGATCGGGGCCGGGGGGGTGCGGTTGGTGGGGAGGGCCCGCCGGATCAGGACTGAGGGACTAATGGTAGGCCTTGCTCTGGACTGCGTTGTTGTCACTATTGACTGTTAGGGTAAGTTCCCCTCCGGTGGAGGTCGTGTGGGGTCTCTTGGGGGATCTCCCTCCTCCTCTGGGGGACTAGTTAGTTTTCTTATCTATGGGGCGACAGGCACACTGCACTTTGGGGGGGCTGTTTGGGCTCATGCAGGGGTGCAGGGTGGGGGGAGTTCTGTTGGGTTGGGTGGGTTGGGGTGGGGTGTGGTTCGTTTCTACCGCAAGGCAAACCCGTTATTGTATTGTTGTTTTTGAGATGCTCTGGGGGGGACAAATGATGGCTTCGTTATGTGATGGGGGGTAGGGATTTGACTTTGTTGTCCTGGAATGTTAACGGACTGGGTGATAGGATCAAGCGGGGTGTGGTCCTGCAGTATCTGAAACGGATTTCGCCTGATGTGGTCTTCCTGCAGGAGACACACCTTATTGGTAACTCCTTTTGTGCCATGAATCGCCTTGGCTTTCGCTTGGTGGCCCACTCGGGCTTCACATCAGGCTCGCGGGGGGTGGGCATTATGGTCAAGACCTCGCTCCCGCTAGAAATAGACGAGGTGCGCCATGATGAGAGGGGACGCTACACTGTCTTGGTGGGGAGGATGGAGGGCAAGGTAGTTGTCTTCGTCTCTGTGTACGTCCCACCGGGGCTACAGTCCACCACCTTTGCAGATCTGGGACGCCTCCTTCTTGACCTCCCGGGGGGGCTTCTGGTGGTTGGGGGGGATTTCAATGCGGTGGCTTCTGGGACTATGGATCGTCATCCCCCTAGGGACCTCCCCCGGGCACAGGCGTGGCTAGCGGGCCTTTTGGACACACTAGGATTGGTGGACTGCTGGCGTTTAAAGCATCCCACCCAGCTGCAGTACACCTTCCATTCGGGTGCCCGTGGTAGCCTCTCGCGGCTTGATTATGTCCTTGTCCCTGCGGCCTATGCTGGGAGGGTGGGAGAGGTGCGCCATCTGGCGCGGGGTATCTCAGATCATTCCCCGCTCCTGTTGCACTTGGGTGTCTTCCCGAAGGGAGAGGGCAGGGTAGCTCCAATCAATGCTTGGTACCTGCGTGACCCCACTATTCGTGCTGACCTGATTAAATCATTGCAACGGTATTTTGAGGATAATGTGGGGTCCGTCCCGTCGGCTATCTCCCTGTGGGAAGCCTTCAAAACAGTTCTCAGAGGGGAGGCCCTCTCCTTTATCTCCCATGCCCGCAGACGCGCACAGGAGGAGGTGACCCGGGTGGAGGCCGAAATTACTGAATTGGAGGGTGGTCTGGGGAGTGGGGTGACTGACGCGGCGCTGCATGTTCTACACCTTAAACAGGCGGCCTATGGGGCCCTCGTCACGGAGGCGGCCAGGGGCCTTAGCAGAGAGCAACAGGGGCGACTGTACGATGTGGGTGATAAGGCTGGCAAACTGATTGCGTGGTTGGATAAGAAGGAGAGAGCTAGTCGTGTGGTCCCGCTGATTGAGAGGATGGATGGTGTACGAATTACTGAGCCGGAAGGCATTGTTTCTTGCTTCGCGGATTATTTCCGCGAGGTATATTCTCCGGTCTCTCCCTGCTCGGAGGAGGATTCCCATGCCCTGCTGCGGGACATCGCGCTGCCCTCGCTTTCAGTGGAGGACAGGGATTCGTTGGATGCCGCTCCCACCTCGGATGAAATCGCCCTCGCCATACGCTCGATCGCCTCGGGCAAGGCCATGGGCCCGAATGGCCTTCCTATCGAATTGTATAAGCTGCGACCGGATGTACTGGCACCTCACCTCCGCGCGATGTTCCTTGCGGCCCACTCGCGGGGCTCCCTCCCGCCGGACCAGCGTCTAGCTACCATCGTGGTTATCCACAAGGAGGGGAGACCGCGAGACCGGGTTACATCCTATCGGCCGATCTCGCTCTTAAACGCGGAGCCTAAAATCCTCGCCAAGGTGCTTGCCAACCGGCTGGTCGGCGTGGTGGGCGATCTGGTCCACCAAGACCAGTCCGGCTTTATTCCCCATCGCAACACGGCCCTTAACCTGCGGCGCTTGCACGGGGTGCTCGCGCGTGTTCCATTCGTGCGGGAGCCGGCCATCTTGGCGTCCTTGGACGCCACCATGGCGTTTGACACGCTCGAGTGGCCGTACATCTGGGCGATGTTGGCGAAATTTGGATTTGGCCCGGGATTCATCAGCTGGGTCAAATTGTTGTACTCTGACCCATTGGCGCAGGTGGTGGTGAATGGTCGAGTCTCGGCCCCATTCGTGCTGGGACGGGGCACGCGACAGGGTTGCCCCCTGTCGCCGCTCCTGTTTGCACTGGCCTTGGAACCCCTGGCGGAGTGGCTGCGGTGGCACCCTTCTATCCGTGGTCTCCGTTGGACCCCTGAGTATGAGGACCGCGTGTCCCTCTATGCCGACGACATCCTGTTGTACTTAGCCTCCCCGCGTAAATCACTGATTGTCCTAGTCGATGTTCTGCGCTCCTTCGGCCGTAACTCAGGTCTTGTCATCAACTGGGCTAAATCCTGTGTCTATGTGCTTTCCGGGGAGGCTCCTGTTCTCCCGCGGGGCTGCTCGATCCAGATTGCCTCGCAGGGGTTTCGTTACCTGGGCGTCTATATTACGCTGGACCCGGTGGCCCGCTACGAGCGGAATTTGCTTCCCCCCCCTCCAGCGCTTGAAGGAGGACGTCGCGCGCTGGCCGCTTTCGCCGCTCGGCCGGGCGGCATTGTTCAAGATGATGTCATTACCGCGCTTTCTGTACGCTCTCCAGAACTCGATGGACCTGGTCCCGGCGCGCTACTTCCGTGAGGTGGAGAGTTTGCAGCGCCGCCTGTTCTGGGACGGGAGGCCGCGTATAGCCCTGGCAAAGTTGACGCTCCCGTGGTATGACGGAGGGATTGCCCTCCCGGATATTAAGCGGTATTACTGGGCCTCCCAATTAGCTGCAATTAATCACGGCCTTTACGGGCCCGCCTTAAACCCGGCATTTGAAATGGACAAGACGCTCCTGCCCGGTGGCGATTACAATTGAGCGCTCTACACTAGCGTGCCCGATTCCCGCCTGACGGGACCCACGCGTGTCATGGTGCGAGTATGGCACGCGGCCAATGCAGATATGGGATGGAAGGACCGTTTGACCCGGGCGTCACCGTTGTATGCGTCTGAGAGGTTGGGCTCCCTATGGACCTCGAAGGGCTTCGATAGGTGGGACACGATAGGCATTAGTACAGTGGGGGATCTCTGGACGAGGGGAGGATTCAAAACATTCGAGACACTGCAGGCGGAGTTTCAGCTGCAGGGCAGTGAATACTTTAGATACCTGCAGGTCCGTCACGCACTGGGCTCTGTCTTCCCAGACGTGGCCGCCATCCCGGAGTCCTCCCCACTGGAGGATAGAGTGCTAGATGGCCACGTTTCGGACAGCACGATCTCCCTCATCTACAAGAAGTTGATTAATGACCGCTCGGGCTTACTGACTGGGCTCCGCGAGGCTTGGGTTGCCGATGGGTTGGAGCTGGACGACGAGGACTGGATTTCCGCGGTGGCCTCCCCGAAGGAGGTGGCCATCCCGGCTCGCCTTCGCTTCGTCCAGCTTAAGATACTTCACCGGGTGTACATGACGGGGCCAGGGCTTCTGCGTATGGGCTATGCCGAGGATGGACTGTGTAAGCGTGGGTGCGGTGCATTGGCGACTTTTTTACACATTCTGTGGGAATGTCCGAGGGTGGAGCGATTCTGGCGTGGTGTGCATGAGGTCCTGCGAGCGGTTACGCATGTCGCGCTGGTGCCTGAAGCGAGGAGATGCCTGCTGAATGTGTGGGAACCGACCGACTACTCGGTTCCGCAGACGCGATGGGTGACGCTGGGTTATATGATTGCTAAACGTGACATCGCTCAACTGTGGGGATCCCAGAGGCCCCCGGCAGTGTCGGCCTGGAAAGAACACATGGATTGGTGCATGTTCCGAGAGAAGGTGGTGTATGTGGCGCGGGGTAAGCCTGGGGCGTGGCTGAAGGTCTGGGGCCCCTGGAACGCCTACCGCGGGGGTATTTGTGAGCCGCCGTTATTGCCTCCCGCTTCACCAGCTCCGTCCCCCTAGATGACCCCCTCCCTCAATCCCGGGCACAGTGTTTTCCCAGTCCCGGACCTATTCCCCCTCCCCTCCTTCGATTTTAGTGTATGGTTGGGGTCCCCCCATTTGAGGAGCATATGTTGTCACTTTCGCTCTCGGGTTGCCTTGCGGGTGTGGTTTTATGTTGTTGTGTTGTATAAAACGAAACCGTATTGTGGGCTCAGAGTCATGTGGCCCACGTTGTTGATACCTCCTGCTTTAGCGTCTCTGTAACGCCAAGTGCCTTATTGTATATATGTCATTTATTTCTGTCACTTTAGCGGCCGGCCGGAAGGTTGTAGGCCCATGCCTGTATATATTTGAGATTGTAATAAACGGTTTCAAAAAAAAAAAAAAAAAAAAAAAAACCTAAACGCAAGAGACCTTCCCCATCTATGCACCCAGGATCTCGAACAACATCGCCATATCCATCAGCGTAACCCTAACGCTGCTTCCATTTAGAATATAGCGGATGACAAATCTGGTCTAAGACTACGAGACTCAGTAATAGTCCACTTCTGCTCTCCGAACCCAGTGGCCTCTCCCCGAATCCATCTTTGCTTTTAACCCTAAGCAGCCTTTCCAATAAATGTGTGCTATGCAAATACAACATACATACAAGGGTCTGTCTAACCCCTTCAGTGCCACGCCCTTTCCCCCTCCTGTGCCGGGCGTTGCACTAGTGGGTGGGGTTCATGACGAGATAGTCTCGTCATGGGCACAGCGCAACCGTGCTCCATAACGAGACTATCTCGTCATGGGCACTGAAGAGGCTAAAACATCAAGAAGTCCAGAGTCCACAGGAAGACAGTTGTGATTCTCTTACATTTGAACCACTGCTAAAACAGAGCTCCTCACACCAAGAGGAAAGTTCACAATCAGGAGACTGAGACCTGAAGGTGGACATAGACAACACAGAATCCAAAGGTTGAGCAGCACTGTAAGAAGGGACACCTCCAGAAACTAGCACGCGTATTGAGCAAGAGACATGTAATGGGGAGTAGGAAATGTGCAATCAATGCACACTATGAAAGATGCTGCCACTATGAGAAGAACAGAGGTTGAGGTCTGTCATGGAGAAAGAGATGGTGGTTATAAAATGTAGAAGAAACAGATTGTCTTTACGGAGGGGTCAGCGTTGAAACACAGGTTTGGGAGTCTACTGCGGGACCAAAAATGTAACTTATTGTTTCCTGGTAGGGTGATGGAAAAGCTAGAGACCATAAAACCTGCAGGGATGTAGACAGACGAGATGTTCTTGCCCATTCTCCTCTGGTGTGAAGGAAGCATCAAGATAGGACAACTGATAAAAACGTACATGCGAGTATTGTGTTCTCATCCTGCTGGTGCGATTGGCGCCTGCAAACCTTCCAACAAACCTACTAATTAATTAAGGCCTAGACAAGTGGGTGGCCAGATGGCGGTGTAAGACTGCCCTGTTGCTCCTTATACTTTAGAGCGAGTTTAGCCTGTATTACTGCTTCTGACGTTAAATTAAAGAAGCCTGCCCTTTTACTGCGGTCTGGGAGGTACTTTTGTTGGGGGGCAGGGGGGCTTACAGCGCTGCTGCACATGCGAGATACACATGCAATGCGGTTGTATTCTTCCCTGTACCTCTTCAGTGCCGTTGAATGAAGCTTGCCCTACAGCTGTCACTACCCTTTGTACGGACTCCTGTGCAGTCCCAGTTTGGGTAGTCGGCGCTGTATTATGTGTACGGGGGACGTTAACACCGCTGTACCTGTTCACGCGCTGTACCTGTTCACGCCACATTAGACTCCTTTGGCCCCACATGTGCCGAGACAAGTCAGCCCCCTTCCATCACTCGCCACCCTGCACTATATTTTGACTGCGGAGTAGGCAAATATGCTGCCCAGAAGCCACGGGTCTCCGCCCGCCACCCACACTTCCGCAGGCTCGAGATGCGTCACTTGGCCAGTAAGGGGATTTCTGGGGCCGTCCCCGGTGACGCGGTCACCAGCAGCCTCGACGTGTTTTGGTCCAAAGCAGATGCGGAGAGAGTGAAAGTTTCGAGCCTGGCGCGCACGCTGGCATCTGCGAGTTGGAAAACAGGAAACGAAAAGGAAACTTATTTTTGGGTCGAGCTGCATTCGGGGCCTTGAGAATGACATCAGGTAGTGGCATACGCGCGACGCCCACGACGCGCGCCCACGCGGCCATGTGACGCCACAGCGAGGTGGCATCCCAGCCAGTCTGGCTAAACCCGCGCAGGCCCTAAATGGAGGTGCCACAGGTACCAGGGCAGACAAGGGGGCCTCGAAACGGAAACAGACTGGGGGGCGGGACTGGCAAATGCAAAATGCCAACTGCATTGACAAAGCTGTTAGGAGCGGCTTTTAGCCTGTTTCTACTATAGCCCAAGTTGGCCTCCGAACCACTGGGAATTCATTTTTCCAGAAGCAGACAGCTTGAACAAGGGGTAAGGGCGGGAATAAAACTCGGCCGTCACTAATCAGCCTTTAAAATTAGATCTTTGAGAAAAAGATGTCCAATGAGGTAGATCTACCGTGTTTCCAAATAAACTTAAGTGCCACCATACTCCAGAGGGTAATGATGTCGATTAGTTGAGTTGGCAGGTTCGAATGGCTGCTGATAATAGGTTTTACTAGGGAAAACACATTCGTCTGCAGTACGAAGTCCTCGTCAGAGGTCACTCCGACATGTTACGTGTTCTTTGAAGGCCTTTCCTAGGTTCATGCCAGCCAATGGTATATACAGCCTGTGAACTTCGTTCTCGCCACGAGCTGCCCAAACGTTGCAGCAACCCGCTGCCAGCTGAAGAGTACTTCAGGGCAATAAAAACACAAGCGTGAGTCGAGATTGTACCCAAGGATGTGTGTTAGACCCTGTACAATTAGCTGAGACCTATCCGACAAAACACATCTGGTGTGCCTTTACTTATGGCACACATCTGTCACATCGTACCCATGCAAAGACCATGAGGTTTTAGGGTAGATGGAGAGCAACGCCATTCCTGGCAAACGAATCTCCAATTTCTCTGGCATACGGTGACGCTACTGGGCAACTCTAGAGATCGAGACACACACAATATCTGCCAACAGAACTCAGGGCACTTGTAATTTGTCCAGTCACGGTGGGGTCCGCCACATTCAGTAGAGATTACCTCCAGGGATCTCACTCTTCGTTTCTCTACATAACACTATTACCTAGGGAGGCCTCCATTAAACATCTGTTTCAAGAAGGCTGATAGCCAAGCAGAAAGAAATTGAAGAGCTAAGACATTACTTTCGAGGATAGGCCTTTGAAGTAGATACTCACATTAGTGCCAGAGAGTAAATGCCACCAGTACTGGCTTACTTTCAACCTTTTCAAAATGCATTACACGAGGGTCACACTACTCCAGGCTTTGGCAGAGCACAGTCAACATAGTCACTGAGGAGGGCCCTGCACGTTTCAACTGTGCTTGCACTAAGCAAACCATGTGGTTTTGGGAGGATGGACATGCTGGTCCTGTTGGGCGTGAGCAGGCTGAGTGAACAAACTAGTCTCACATCTGCTTATGCTAAACCACCAGATCATTGCATCAAGACCAACTATTGCACCTCAGTTTAGTTCGACCATAATTAACATATGATGGACAGGAAGCTGATTAATGCAAGCATCCAGTCACAAAGATCTGGGTTTAACCCATCATTCTTTTGCTCACCACGCCACCCCAGTTTGGACCCAGCCGTATGCAAATCAGTTTTGACCCTGCTCTTCATAGGAACAGTCCAGCCCGAACTAGCCAGCCAGGTCCTCCCTGGACCGGAAACAAGCATCCTGGGACCAGTTTCAGGGCATCACCCCTCATTAGCCAGGCCAGCTTGAATCCAGTGGCGCAGTGAGTACAGGACCCACGTATGGGCATACTTTCCCACTTGGGGTGACAAAAGCAAAAGGAACGATGGACGGAATGCTGAACAATGCAAACATTCACCCCCAGTCACAAATATCTGGGTTTAATTCATCATTAAACATTCTGTCCATCAATTGTTGTTTTTGAATTTGTTACCCTGAGCGGGACAGGTATGCCCAGACGTGGGTCACATGCGAGCCACCAGATTCAAGCTAGCCTGGCTGATGAGGGGTGAAACCCCGAAACTGGTCCTAGGATATTTGTTTCCGATGCAGGGAGGCCCTGACCTGGCTGTTCGGGCTGGACTATGCCCATGGGGAGCAGGGTCTAGACTGATTTGGATATGGGTGGGTTTAAACTGGAATGGCATGGAGAGCAACAAAACAATGGATTTAGGCCCAGATCTCTGTACTGGAGTGAATGTATGACACTGTTCAACACACTGTCCATAAACTGTTCTTTTTGCATAGGTTCAACCATAAGCTTGGCCTTTGTAAGAAACTACAAACACCTTTAGCTGATGCTCAGCCAACTACATAGCCATGTAGAACTATCATACCTTTCCACCTTGGTGCTAGCCACCTGGCCACTATAGAAGTGACCCACTTATCTTCCTCGGCTTACTCTTGGCTCATCACTGTAGGGTCGGCAAACAACTTCACCTCAACCGAATCAACCAGTCACCATGTCACTGTAGGACTACCACGCCATTCACCCTCACCCTAATCTCAGCAGCCATCAGGTCACTGTATAAGCCCAAACCACTCCACCTGGCCTACTTTTGCCAGCAACCTGGTCAACGTAGGATGGACTTCCCACTCCAAGCCATCAAAATTGGTTGCTGTAGAACTGCCACAACACTGTACCTCTGCCTACTCGTAGTCAGCCAACCAGTCATTATGAGACTCATTTCGCTCCAAGTAAGTCCCCCTGATCCTTGTAGATTGACAAATCCCTCGACAGACACTCAGCCCAAAAAAATTGCCACTCATACTTTCAGCTCCCTGGCAGGAGAACACGTAAATCAAGATGGTGGAAGCAAAGATTTCATCTCCGTAATAAAAATGATTTGTTTCATTAAACCTGAACAAGTTACACCACAGACACTATTGTTAACAGCAGCATTTATTTCAAGATGTCATTCAAAGTAGAGAAAAATCCTAAACGCTTATCTTTGCATGGATAAACTTCTTCTTTGATAAATTATATTATATATAGCGAAATATTGCTCTAGAATCCTGTTTTTTAATAGTAACAGGCGCTTTAGAGGCTCAAAGAGCAAATCCAAATGGAAGACCAGTTATAGAACATAAATAGGATCTGCAGTACAAAAGATGAACAGGTTTTATTCAAAGTGTGCACCATATCTTGTTTTCTGCCAACCATGTTTTACATAAACTATTTTATTGTATGTGTTACAAGTAGTGGTAATAATATAATATACTATCTGTGTGCTCATACACAACAAAAAAGATTACTGATGGACACTTGAGCTACACAGATTCCTCACTTCTTCAATCCCTAAGGGCACCAGACGGGATATGGAAACTATGCAGTTACCCTTATGCGCCGGTAGGCGGCATCACAACTCTCTCTTAGCACCAGAAACTAGCCACATCAGATACTTTAAGTGCTTTTTGCCATAGGGTCGGAGCTGCTCTATAAGTGAAGTCCCCCACACACAAATAATATTTTGCAGTACTAAACATGGAAAAGGTCTCCTCTGAACTGGCGAGGTTTTAAGCGGTGCCACTTTTGTGGGTGACAGACGTCACTCTCGGATTCACACGTCGTCAGACTGAGGTGCCAAGCCCAAACATTACATGAAGTTATGCAATAGGTGCAGCTGCATGCACGTCAAGGCCAGGAAGCAGCGCGCGGCTAAATATTTCATTTTACGGCACGGGAGGAACACCAGGGTCGGGCACCGCTCCAGCTGCTGTGCAAACTCCTACTCCAGCTTGCATTCCATGGGCAAATCGTCAAAGAGGGATTCCTTTAGCGTTAGAGAGAGGACTTCCAGGAATGCACAAGAGGCCCTTCAACTCCACTACGTCGATCCGAAGACCAAGGCCATCCCTGTCAGATCCAGACAAAGTGCACATCAGTTTTTGGAGGAGGATCCTTGCAGCCTATATTTTGGCAGTCTTGTAGGGCTCTTCGATTCTCATTAAGACTCCATTCTGAGGCCGAGACTCCATTCTGATGCCGAACATAGTCTATCACCAGGGAAAAGATCGAAGTAAGGCCCTGAAGAAAGAGGACCTTTCTTGAATGAGCCGTGCCTTTGCTCCACAAAGGTGACTTGACTTGCCTGCTACTCTAATGCCCTATAGGAAATGGAGCATATTGTCCGACCGAATCCTGCCCATCTTCATGCCCATTTTATGGAGACCAAGCGAGCTTGGCAAGATGGCGCAAGACAAAGCCTGCACTTTGGGCTGGATACGGCGGATATAGTGCTCCGTGGTCTAAGGGGTTCTCTATTGGCATTCACTGAAATGTCTGGATGCACTGTACCGGATTCTCCAGTAATGTCCAGGTCAAACTTATAAGCATGCTCTTTGGTGGCATTTGCCTTTTCGGTGACAAGGCAGACAGTTCCACAGCCCTATCCTTGGGAATAGATTACCCTGAAAGCTAGTCCATCAGCAACACTAAGTTCAGGAGTCAATTCCTGCAGTCTACCTTTTCAGGTTATCAGTCCTCGCAGCCTGTGGAACTGTCCAACAAGCTCTTCCAGAGTTAGATGAGCATGGCTTTTGCAAAAGGCATCCAGGAACAGCACCAACAATCCTCTTCCTCCCTCGCAGGATCTCTTTTTAGTTTGCCACTTACGGCACACTTGCAGCCTGTAGGGGAAGGGTACCCCATCACTTGGCATGGCAACAGATTGTGAGACCGGTGGGTCCTAGAGATTAAGCCAGGGTACACCCTTCCCTTTCAGACATGCCCCCTCCAATCTTCCCTAGACCTTTAGTCACCTCAGAGAACCTTGCTCACATTTTGTAGCAGGGGGTTCTGGCTCTTCTGATTGAAGGGCCTGTGGAGGTGGTTCGGAAGAATGAGCTAGGGCAGAGACGCTATTCTCCTCAACTTTGTTGCTTATAAGACGGTGGGACCTCCACGTAATGAAAGCATTCCTCCACAGAGAAAAATTCAAAATGAAGTCTTCTGTGCTGGTTCTCTTAGCTCTCGAGTTACAACTTGCCATATACATATTTTCACATACCAATCCTGTGATTGCACAGGCTGTATATGTTTTTTTTTTTAAATCATGGCCCTTCCCATTGGATTGCGTGTTCTCTAAGTGTTCACGAAGCATATTCAACCGATGTATCAAGGTTCTATCATATTAAGCAGGCGCGATGCGTCCATTGGGGCGTGGGGGCGTTGCCCCCCCCGCCCGCAGCTCCCTCGGCGTCTTTGAACTTAGTTTACTTAAGTTCAGAGACGCCGAGGGAGAACTGACAATGCATGTCAGTCAGCATGACGTCGGACCGTGGGCGGTCTGGCGTCATGTTGACTGATGTGCATAGTCAGACAAGCCAGGGAAAGGCAGCACAAGTGCGCATGAGTGGGCATGGTGAGCTCATATTTAGCCCGTGCCCAGTCATGCGTACTTGTGTTTTCACTGCCTTGCGCATGCCCATTAGGAGCCCCTCGGTCTCCTAATGGGCAGGCGAAGTGTAAGCGGTGCCCTCAGCCAATCCTGGCGCTGCAGCAGCGCCAGGATTGGCTGAGGGGTTGCCACTCCAGTGTAATGACGTAATGACCGAGGCGGTCGGGTCAGATAAGTTTTTTTTTTATTTTAATTTTATTCTCCCTTGGCCCCCCACCCAGCGCGACCTGCTTTCGTTTTTTAATGATATAAGCAATGGGCATTAGGTCTCAGTAGGCGCTATAGATGTTAAATCGATTGTGAGATGTGCTCTGTCAAGACTCAAGGGCGCACGTCGGGGCAACTAGCCGCTGAGACTGCAGGGCTCACACCGACATTTTATCTAAGCAGGTGGTGTACCCAACACACCACTTCCACTGCCGTAAAGCAACATAATAGCCCCCACGGCAGAGTGCGAGGAGGGGCCGAGAGACAATATTGTTAACATTGGGATGAACGGTGGTACACGCTACAAGGACCACACCTGATCTATTCACAGGCCATATTCTCTTCGTGACCCTTCCTTGAAGGGAACGTAAGGTACACTGAGTTCATGCAATTTATGCATAGACTCGTGTGAAGCGTGCACACCACATCGAAGAATCTTACCTACATATATTAAATGCTGTAAACAATAGGTGCTATGAAGTTCCAAGCTACCTTTCATTTTATACAGCGCTTGCCAGCTGAGTTTTTCACCGTTGGTAATGACTGGTGTTACCATTACCCAAGTGGCAGCTGTTCCTTCTGCAGACCCACAACTGTCTGAATGTTTGAGTCGGCCCTGCAGTGTTTGGAACCTGTGACTCGTAGGGCACACATTGATGCCAGCAGTGAGCTCCAGGAGCAATCTCACCCACATTAGTCGGTAAGCTACATGTCACCTTCTCCAGTATTTGGGGTGTCGTTTATAGATTCACATGCTTGAATATTCCCCGTCGTCGAAGTGGCAGTCCCACGGTATATAAAAAGCAATAAGTGTCATGTATATACATAAACATACATAAACACATAATAGCATATACATATCCAAATAAACTTTATATACAATTCAGAAGTAACATATCAAGTGAAAATACCCTAGGATAGTATTGACACATAGGAAAGCATTGAGAAAAAGAATCACTTTACTGACATATCATTGTCGTTTATAGTCCAAACTCCAGCCAATCAGGCGCAAGCACCCTCTAGAACCTTCTCCTCAGAGGCTCAGGCCCTCAGATTTTCTACCACACGTCGTGTGAAGGGAGTCTCCCTGAGCTCTGCTCAGTTCTTTGCTCTGGTTTGAGTTTTTCTCATCATGTCTTCAAGTAAGAAGTCTCTTTTCCGTCCCTGTTCATCTTGTGGGAAGTTAAGGCTCTTTTCTGAGGACCCTCATGACAAATGTATTTATTGTCTTTACCCGGACCATAAGGTGGCCAACTGTAAAATCTGTAGAACCTTCTCTCAAAAGACTTTGAAGGACAGGGAGGGTCGCCTTTTATTGTGGCTTCAAAAACTAAAGGATACTGATAACCCCCTTTCTGAGGTGGAGAGTGTAGCCTCTATTCTAACAGGAGTCTCCTCCAAGCGTGGTAGTGTTCAGGACTTGCCGTCTCCCTTTCTGAATAAGAAGAGACTTCATCTTGAGGAAGTGTCTACAGGCCAAGTCTGTTACCACGCCAGCGCCCCCGAGACCTAGCTCTCGGGCGTCTCTGTCAGCGCATGTTTCCAGTCAGAAACGCGCAAAACCGTCATCACCCGTCGACGGCCCCTCCGTCGGCGAGATCTGCCACTTCATCAACCTCGTCGACGAGTGTCGAGCAGATTTCCTTCATCGTCGACGACAACTTCGTCGACGTCTTCACCGTCGACGACTTCACCGTCGACAGTGGTGTGTGTTTCCCTGAAGACTATTTCGTCGACGATCCCACTATCTTCTTCGTCGACGACTAGGAATCTGGCTTCGTCGACGATAATAATGAAGAAGAACTCATCGCCGTCGACGCTCACAGCATAGTCGACGACGGCGTCGTCGACGGTGGGCTCGTCGTCGACGGCAGTCTCGTCGGCACGGGCTTAGTCGTCGGCACCCTCGTTGACGGCATCGACGGCGGCCTCGTCAACGATACTCTCGACGACGGAGGTGTCAAATTTTGCAACGATGCCTACATCAGCGCCAGTATCTGTGGACACCTCCTTGTTGCAGCGTCGCCATGCTGCGCTGGACTCTGTTATGCTGCCACCGGTCACTCTGCCATCTCATCAGCTATTCCCCACGGTTGCTGAGGAGGTTTTGGACTCTGATGATGATGTTCAGTCCTCTTTTCGAGATGCTCGTAGTCCTTCTGAGCTTCACATAAAATGCCAAGATTTCGAAGAGAAGGATTATGCGCAAGTCCCAGCCGCAGAAGCAGGTACGAGCCGTGCCCATTATAGACTTTATCTGGAACGAGGGCATTAAACTGATGAAAACACCTAACTCCATCCCGGCTGTCCTCCCGCGACTGGAGAAAAAGTACAAGGCCCCGGACTCTTCCCCAGCTTGCTTAGTGTCTCAGCCTGAACCAGACTCGGTGATCACCCAGGCGGCGCAACGTCGCTCCAAAAATCCATCGTCTCCGCTCTCGCCACCTCCGGATCGCGACGGCCGCCGCCTGGATGCCATTGGCAAAAAGTTTAACCATAGCTTCAACAACAGTCCCAACAGCAAACTCTTTGGCCATCCTCGGTCGTTACGATCGACAAATGTGGTCGGACATGGTGGCTTTGGTTAAGCTTATCCCGGAAGATTCTAGAGCGGAAGCTCTAAAGATCCTGCAAGAGGGTGAGAGGGCATCCTCCGAAATCCTCGACTGCTCTGTCGACATTGCCTCCACAGGTTTTCGTCAATTGGCTGGGGCGGCTGTTTTAAGAAGACAGGGTTGGCTTCGTTCCACCTCGTTCCGTCAGGAGGTACAGGCCATGATTCTGGACATGCCGTATGACGGAGAAACTTTATTCGGCCAGCATGTGGAGGACGCTTTGCAAGCCATCAAGAAGGACATGGAGACGGCTCGCTCCCTCGGCACTCTCCAGTTCCGGAAGCAGCCCTTTCGGGGTGCGCGCGGCTGCGGCACCTCCTCTTCTTTTCGTGGCTCCTCTTCCCAGTAGCGCTCCTACAACCAAGGACAACAGCGTTATTCCTCACAGCCACAACAGTCTTACAGACAGCAGTCTGGCAAATTTTTTAGAGGAAAGTCAAATTACAAGGGAAACTCTTCCAAAAAACAATGACTGGGTACATCAAACGACCCCTCTCAAGTTTTCCCCTTTCTCCTGTTGGAGGATGAATCTCCCAGTTCTTTTCAACTTGGTCCTCAATCACTTCAGACCGCTGGGTTCTGGACATTATTTCAAGGGGCCATGCCCTAGAATTTGTGAAGGTTCCCCCACACACCTCTCCATCCGGACCTCCTCCCGCTAACCTCAAAGAACTTTTCAATCAGATTCAGATAATGTTAAAAAAAAAGGGGCCATCGAAGTGGTTCCAAAATCGCAAAAGGGATTGGGGTTCTATTCCCGCTTTTTCCTCATACTAAAGAAATCTGGGGAGTGGCGCCCCATCCTCGATCTAAGGTCGCTCAACAAATTTCTCAAGGACCAATCATTCCGCATGCTCACGCTAAAGGACTTCTTCAATTCTTCTCTCATGGCGATTTCATGACAACAATCGACCTTCAGGATGCTTATTTCCATGTGCCCATAATTCCACGCCACAGGAAGTACTTACGTTTTCGTGTGGGTCACAGGGATTTCCAATTCAAAGTCCTGCCCTTCGGCCTCCGCTCAGCTCCGCGGGTCTTCACAAAGATCCTGGCCCCGGTGGTGGCTCATTTGAGACTGACGGGCATACAAATATTCCCGTATTTGGACGATTGTCTCATCAAATCTCAATTCTCCCACCAAGCGGCCCTCGATATTTAGCGCTGTCTCAATCTGTTTCAGTCTCTGGGCTTGTCGATCAACTTGCAAAAGTCTCAGCTCATGCCAGTTCTGTGCAAGACCTTTCTCGGCACGACCATCGATACGAGCACGGCTATGGCCTTTGCCTCTGCGGAACGTCAAGCACGAATTCGACAGCTTGCAAGCTCCATCGCAGCAGAACAGTCAGCTTCAGTCCGCACATTAAAGTCTTTTCTGGGGATGGCGTCCTCATGTATCGCTTTGATCCCACATTGCAGACTGAGGAGTCGTACCATTCAGGAGGAATTGGACAAGCAGTGGCGTCAGGTCTCCGGTTCCTTCAACGACCAGCTCGTGGTAACACCCCGCATGGCTCAGGCGCTGCATTGGTGGACCCGTCCTTCCAACATCGCAGCAGGAACATCTTTTCTAACAACAGCCCCAGAGCTCGTTCTTACCACGGACGCATCCATGGAAGGCTGGGGCGGACATCCTCAAGATTTATCCGTCAAGGGCAAGTGGACAGCGGCTCAGCGTTTCTGGCACATCAACAGATTGGAGCTGATGGCCCTTTTCTTGGTGTTGAAATCCTTCCGCCTCCAGCTCCAGGGGGAGTCAGTCCTCATTCAGACGGACAACACCACCTGCATGCACGACCTCAACAAGCAGGGCGGGACAAGATCTCCGCTGCTTTCCCGTCTAGCTCAGAGGATTTGGACTTGGGCCATAGTCCATCGGATTACGCTCCAGGCAGTCCATCTGCACGGAATTTCCAATACTCTGGCGGATGCACTCAGTCGGTCAACGTCATCGGTCAACGTCATCGACCCACGAGTGGGAATTGCATCAGCCGACTCTAGACTTTGTCTTCGGCCTTTGGGGTCGCCCGACTATCGACCTTTTAGCAACCCCTCAGAATACCAAATGCCAGTCCTACACAAGCTGGTTTCCCCACAAAGGGTCGTGTGGAAATGCTCTTTCGATAAATTGGTACAGGATATTTGCGTACACTTTTCCGCCGATCCCTCTGATTCCTCGAGTGTTGCGAAAGATGCGGCAACAACCGTGCCAGATGCTCCTCATAGCTCCACGGTGGCCTCGGCAGGCATGGTTCTCGGAGTTGCTCCTCTTCTCCCAATGCAAACCCATCCTTCTCCCGAGGCCGGACCTTCTAACAATGAACGACGGATGGATATGCCATCCGAATCCCAGTTCACTCAGCTTGTCAGCTTGGAACCTGAGCACCTTGAATTTGCTCATTTGAACATTCCACCAGCCTGCAGGGAGGTGTTAGCTAAGGCAAGGGCGCCCTCCACAGTGAACACTTATAAGCTAAAGTGGAAGCGATTTTGTCTTTGGTGTGCGTCCGTTCACATACATCAACGCCTCCCCTGAACACATGCCGTTCTTGCTGCAGTTAGCGCAGTCTGGACTGTCACACTCTACCTTAAAGGTCTTTCTAGCGGCAATATCTCGCTTTCGGCAGGATGGCTCGTCCTCTCTCTATTCATCTAGAGTAATACAGCAATTTTTCAAGGGTCTCTTCCGAATGTTCCCGCCCATTCGGCGTCCTCCACCCACGTGGCGTCCAAACATCGTATTGGCTCAGCTCATGAAGGCGCCCTTTGAGCCAATCCACGCGGCGGATTTCAAATTCTCAACTTGGAAAGTGGCCCTCCTGCTTGCTCTGACTTCCTCCTGCAGAGTCAGTGACATTCCCGCCTTTACAATACAACCTCAGTTTCTTCAATTCAGATCGGACTGCGTTATTCTCCGCACTAATCCGGCCTTCATGCCTAAAGTGCCATCCGATTTCCATCTCAATGAACCAGTATTCTTAAAAACCTTTTTCCCGCATCCGCAGTCTCCGGCGGAGCAGAGTTTACACTCTCTGGACTTAAAGAGATGTCTTAAATTTTGCATTAGCAGATCACAATCCTTTCGCAAGACGGATCAGCTGTTTGTGGCCTACGGACGCACTTGTAAAGGACAGTCGGTTACCAAGCCCACGATTGCCCGTTGGGTTTCTTCAGCAATCTCCTTTTGCCATCAAAGGGCTGGCAAGCCTCTTTCTTCTGGAGTAAGGGCTCATTCAACGAGAGCCATGTCATCTTCCACTGCCCTGTTCGCTGGTGTACCCATCCATCAGATTTGCCGGGCAGCTACGTGGTCCAGCAGACACACGTTCACGAAGCACTACTGCCTGGAATCTATTAATGAAGCGGACACGGCTGTCGGACAAGCAGTTCTACGGAATCTGTTTAAATAAGGTGAGCCTCTGCTACTTCCCTCCTCCTTGGGAATTCTAAATTGCGTATTAAATACATGGTCATTGTATTTCATGCAATATTATTACGGCCTTGTCAGACGGCTGCTGCTTACTATTCTATTCAAGCATGTGAATCTATGAAAGACACCCCAAATACTGTAGAAGAACAAATGTTACTTACCTGTAAACTGTGGTTCTCCAGTATTGGTGTCTTTCATAGATTCACATGCGACCCACCCTCCTCCCCTCAGAGGCTCTCTTCTCCTCTTTTGGCTCTTTTGTCACTCTCGTGCTACGAAAATCTGAGGGCCTGAGCCTCTGAGGAGAAGGTTCTAGAGGGTGCTTGCGCCTGATTGGCTGGAGTTTGGACTATAAAACGACAATGATATGTCAGTAAAGTGATTCTTTTTCTCAATGCTTTCCTATGTGTCAATACTATCCTAGGGTATTTTCACTTGATATTTTATTTCTGAATTGTATATAAAGTTTATTTGGATATGTATATGCTATTATGTGGTTATGTACGTTTATGTATATACATGACACTTATTGCTTTTTATATATCGTGGGACTCCCACTTTGACGACGGGGAATATTCAAGCATGTGAATCTATGAAAGACACCAATACTGGAGAACCACAGTTTACAGGTAAGTAACATTTGTTCTTCCTGTGCTCTGGTCGCCATGAATGCCAAAACAGCAAAGGGTGCCTAGATTCCCAACGCGCTACGGGGCCATCCATGTGTTGGTAAGTATTTCTATAAGTGCACGTAAAACTGGCATGATATTATATAATTCAGTCTGACTTCACACACATTTCTGTTTATATTACTATTCTGAACATTATAGGTCTCTTGTTATGTGGCAGTGTGCTCCTCCGTTGTGACCAGTACTAGTCTGAGTCTAGCATGGTGCTGTTCATTTTGAAGTAGGAATTGGACGCTACGCTCAACACAAGTCTTTTATAGCGCTGTCTGTCGTCGTAAGTCACTGCTTGAGTCCAGTTCTCCCACTGCTGGCAGCTGCCTCCCCCCTCTTTTGTTCCCCATCTTCCCTCTCTGTCTCGCTCCTCCTCATGTAGTAGAGACTTCAAGAAACAGGTATTACCTTCTCTTTCCTCCTTTAGTTTATTTGCTCCCTTGTGAAATGGATCCAAAAAAGAAAAACACTTGCTGGAAACGTAGACTTTTGCTGACATTTTTCAATTTCTAAGTGCAGCCTCAGGGTAGAGAGAAATAAAACATTCAAAATATGAGAAATAACTAACTAAAGCAAGGTGGCCATATTGATTTATTCACACCTAAACACATTAGCGCCACATTAAAGTGTTTGCCAGTGAAGCCCTTCTTTTGTTGCCTCCTCGCTCTTTGAACAACCAGGTTTTCCCTGGGTGGGAAAGCACACTATTCCTGGAGGTACTGAAATACCTGCTTGTTGGGTGCGTGCATTGGATAACAAAATGCATACCCCTTATGGTGGTTCGGGCTCGCTCGCTACACCAGCTCGCAACGGTGCAGTATGCCAATCATTTTACGCCCCAGCTCTTTCAAATGTCACCAGCCGCCCCTGATATTAAGGTAAGATTCTTTTGAGCTATGAGAGTTATCTTAGCGAATACATATTTAGCATAATAAAGGGGGTCCCGGATAACTTGATACGAGAGATTGCAGTTGATATCTTTTCAATGAATCAAATTAGATCCTCAGGACTCGTTATCGGTTACTAGTATGTGCAAATCAATTTTACAACTTATAGGCCAACTATAATTGTTATGTGATTTTATAACAAAGGTGTGTTCAGTGTCTGTTTAGCTATCTGTGGACAGTGTACCGTTGAAATATGTTGTTGTCTTCAGTGTTTATTTGTAGTTTTCAGCTTTATTATATATTCACTATGTTTGTCTACTATGTGGATGTTGTTTTTTGTTTAATTTGATGTGCTAAGTACTAGTTCAAATGTTATTTTATTTCCTGGCCTTATTGGTGTATGTGTATATATTAATTTAGTGATGTGTTAGCTAAAAGTGTCTGAATTGTATTTTTATGTCTTTTGCATGTCAATTTAAGCCCTGAAGAAGTTCTAAAAGTAGTTGCAACGAAACGCATTGACTGGATGTTGTTGAAATTTGATTTTAAAAAAATATATATATTTGGAATACACACATTGGATTTTTTGGGACTACAAATCTCTTTCTAGTGCACCTTTCCATTTGTTACGATTCCTGATTAGGATGTGACTATTTTTGCAATACTTGGGCAGGTTCTGCTTCCAAGCCTCCAGAGCCTCCCTTTTATGCCTGGAGATTGGGCAGGTTAATTTGAGCTTAGTTGACGTCCCTGTAGGGACAGTGGACATCATCTTGTTGGCTAATCTTCCATTTACCAAATAAGCTTAGGCTGGTCCAGTTTGATTCTTGGTGCGCAGAGGAAGAAATTTACCCCGCCACCCCAGATACATTTATCTGAAGTGTTGCATTTTAGGCCTTCCGCAAGGCTTTGCTGTGGGCACCGTTAAGGGTTATTTGTCAACCCTTTTAGCATTTCCTTGTTTACTAGACTAGCCACCCTTGTTTAATGTGCCCTACAGGTTTGCATTTTCTGAAAGGGGCGACCAATTTGTTTCTCCTTTTTCCATTGTTCGGTCTTAGCCAGGTCTTGGGGCTCAGGTTTTTTATGGGTTCCTTACTACCTCCTTTAAAGAGCATGCTTTTGACTGCAATTACTTGGGCTCAGCAGGTTAGCAAGCTGCAGGCCTAGTCTTCCTTTTACCACATTTTTTCAGGACTGACTGGTTCTTAGGACCAAGGCTTCTTTCTTGTGGAAGGTTGGTACCCCCATGTCACATGGATCAGTGCATCACTCCAACAGTCTAATCACTCCCTCATCTTCCCCCCGAAGAGAAAAATATGCACTGCTGACCCATGCCGGGCCCATAGTCTCTACAATGACCGGACCCTCGAGAACCGGATTGATGAGGTACCATATTCAATGATTAGCGCACACCTTTAATGGGGAAAGTATGGCATATACCAAGAAAACGCAAAGCTGAAGGATAACCTGAAAATAAACGTAATTATGAGAACTCTGTGTGGTGGGCAGGGGGGGGTGGAATGGAGGTTAAACATACTTTTATAAAGAGGTTTCGTATCCTCTCAATTCCTCGTCCCTCCCTCAACCCTTTAGACCAGTTTAGCGCGGCGTTAAGCGTTATGTGAACAAATATAACATATCAGCGCATCGACAGAAGGCAGAACAAGTGTCTAGTGACTGATTGTTTAGTGCAGAAATCAGGCAACACGTTCCCCTCGTTCGTCCCCCCCCCCCCCTTGACTCTGCTGCCTCTACAAGGAAGGAAGTCAGTCAGTCTGAACCAGGAGTTAATGAGGTGTTTTAATAGATCCAGGTGGATGTAGGAGGGAGGGGCCTGGCATCCGACACCCCGCCCTCATATACAATTAAAAGGTTCTGAAGAAAGTTGCTCACGGAGAGACAGCATAGGACAATCACACAAGGCTGGGATCATAGAGACACAAGCATAACCAGAGGTCAGGCCATAGAGCAGCACCCCACAATAATGTTTTTTTTTACATGATTGAAAGAAACCCCCTCTGCACTACTTTCACAGGACGACTGAGTCAGAGATCCAGCCTCTCTTCCCTTACCACACAGTAACCTGGGGGTAATCTTGGACTCCGACCTGCACTAAGCAGCTCACCCTGCACCTGTCTAATGCACGCCACCTGTAAACCTGGGACTTTATACACCTTAACGGAAACTTCTGATCCTTACACGGACTTCAAATTATACAAATTTATGTGGCCAAATCCATCTGGAGATATACAGACCCAGTCGTATTTCATTGCATCTAACAGTGTTTAAATGGCTCACGTTTGCCACTTTAACCCCTTGCATGCCCGCCCCTTTCCCCGCCCAGTGCCGCGCCTTCCATTAGCGGGCGGAGTTCATGACGAGCTGGACTCGTCATGGGCACAGCGCCACCGCAGCCCATGACGAGTCCAGCTCGTCATGGGCACTGAAGGGGTTAAAATTCTATGTGCTTTTGCAAAGAAGGGTTCATGGCCAAGGTCCTCTTTAGGGTGTCTGGTAAAACCTGCTGCCAATTTATTGGCAGTACCCAGATTTCAACGGTCTCCCATAAGGGAAAACTTCTAAGTGTTGCCTGCTAGGGCATGAACCTTACCCTTCCTCTTTTGAGTGCTCAAATGATAATTTGGCCGACAAGAACAATTGAAAACCTTACTTGCCCTTCTTTTCATTATTCTTCGGTTGATATTGACATGGGTAGTTTAATTGACCTGGGAGGCTATAGCTGTCGCGCACAGCCACAGCTGCACCATACAAAGTTCCTGGGTCACAAAGTCCTCTATAAATAAAAAATACACATAGCCACAAAAGCAGTCAAGCAGTACTCCACAGAGCAAGAATATGTGTCACAAAGAGTTATTTATACAGCCAGGCCAGAAATCCGATATAACCATTTCAGGCATACGCAGGCACAAATCAAGTCAACCTACAGGGTACAACCAACGCCTTCAGCCAAGCATACTGGGAGGGGGGAGAGGAGTAGTGTTGGGGTGGCCTCAGGTCCTGCACCTCATTCGCCACAGGGGCCAAGACCCAGGTTGGCCCATAGAGCCTGGTCATATTTATTATTATTCTCTAGATTCTAGTTTGGAACCACGATTCTAGGTTAAGCATCATGCCAGGGTACCGTGCACCAAGGGCAAGCTTCTCAGACCCATGCTATCTTTTTCAGAGGTTCAGGATTTCAAATCCAGCCCCGCAAATCTGCGATACTTGATGCTTGGGTCAAAGAGGCTTGCCTTCGATATGCAGCACCTTTTTCAGGATCAGCAGGTCCCCGACATCTATAATGGCAGCTAAGGTCACTGTAACTGTGTCGGTACTACTGACCAACGATCCAGATATATCTTACTTTTAACCCCCTTCAAACCCACACCAAAACATTTTGTATACATGAATTTCTTCAAAACTATTGTACTACCAAGTAAAGCCACTTCCTTGAGTAAAATTCTACTTTTGTGCTAAGTTTGGTGTAGTTCTGTCCAGTGCTTTTTACATTTACGGGACAGCAGATTCCTATGGGAGTTAAGGGGGGGGGGGGGGGGGGGGAACACTTTTTCCCCACACACCTACTCTTCCCTTGACAAATCTGCACAATAATTGCCATGCCAAACCCATGTCAGATGAACTCGTGTTTTTTAACAATTTGGTGCAGATTTGAAAGAAGCAAAAGTTATTAAGAAAACAAAAATGCCTTTTCATTTGAAACTCTGATCTAACCTTAACTACAGAGTTGCCATCACAAACTGTAAAAGTCTCACTCTCTCTATATATATATATATATATATATATATATATATATATATATATATAAAAAAAATTAAACCTAGTACGCCAATGCCTGATAAGACGCCAAATGAGCATTCAGACTCTCGAATAGCAAGAAGCTGCTGCAGAGTCTTTTAGAAAATATCTATCAGAAATGTATATAAAACCGGCTGGAGGGGCTTGGTTTAGTGGCGTGCAGGAAATAAACAGTGTTAGAAGTTACAACCAGATCCTATCAGCCAATCAACTTGGCAAGATAACTGCCAAAGTCTGACCTGCCCCTCCATTCATGCTTTACAGGAAAAAGAGCAGTCAGCGAGAAGCATTTTCAGTCTGACTGGTGGACCACTTCCTGTGGAACAAACATATGAGAGAAAGAAAAAAAAAAGCTTTGAGGGGGTGGAGAGTAAAACTGTGTAAAGCAACAACCTTAGAAACATTGCACGTGGCTGCATATCAGAAAATAACAACCAAAAGAAAAGATAAAAAGGAAAGTGAGATGTTTTGCACTATTTAAAAGAAAACACCGCCAATTCAGAAAAACATCACAGGGCCCGCAACATGGCAGAGATATGGGAAATCCTACAGTGAGTCTTTTGGGGAGTCCCTCACTGCTGACCAGAAAACCATCATGACTGGAATTTTCTTTTTTTTCTTTTTTTTATAACTCTGATGCAGCGTGGCACCAATTTGATTTCTTTGAAGTAGCACTAGAGATTTGTACAGGATTTGTTTAATTGTATGGCCTATGTATTCTTCAAAGCCTTACAAACTAGATGTCAATGTTGTTATCTATTCTCGATACTTAATTGGCAATCATACATGTCAGACAACTACAAATCTCCATATAAAACTGAGCACTCGCTCGTCAGGGGAGACGGCCCAAAATGATATAGTCTAGACCATTTTTCAGTGGAAAAGGCCTCTTTAAAAGGACAGGTATAATACAAAGAAATTTCCTGACCTCCACCAACCTTAAACCTCCCTAGCCTACCAGCTTTTTAAGTCTTTAAATCAACTCATAATCCTGCCCAACTGCTTTCTCTTGCCCCTCTTCCTAGCTCCGATTCTGCCCACCTTTCTGCCTTATAATTTATAAGACGGGCAAATACCTGAACACCTACTCCTCTACCTAAAAAGAGCAAAAGTTTCGGCAGAAAAGGCCAACCATCAACCATACCCAACTTTAAACCTCCCTAAGCTCTACTCCTAGCCAACCTTTCAATGACCTGTCCCTTGTGGTGAGCACCCATGTCCTAAAATCCTAGGGAGATGGCATTCTGGACATCCATCCACATAATGCCTAATTTCACTGCACTTATGGAGAGACAAACCAATTCATAATAAATACCCAAATCTCGTTTTAATGGAAGATAATGTCAATCAAGTTGGACAAGGACCACCAAATAACTTTGAACTGCTGAGAAGATAAACATTTACCCTCAAACCCTCTAAAATGTCTCCATCAAAGATAGTGTGACTAAGGGAAGGACGGTGGGAATGACTAATTGTGCAGAGACATTCCAAAGGAAAGTCTCTTGAGGAACTCAATGAAAAACTGGCCCACTTGAGAGGTTGAAGCCAGAACAGGTCTCGTTTTCTAGCTTGATTGGAATCGCCCTCAAACACAGGGTCAAGTACAATTGATTATAATAATAATAATAATAATAATAATAATATATAATAAGGGAATTTTATAGAGCGCTTGGTTGCACTCAAAGCGTGTCCCCGCGCTAGAACAGAAAACTCCCACAGACTCAGCCAATGGGACTGTGCAAGCTAGCGTGTATATAAATGTGTTTTTAACTTCCTCCTGAAACCAGGTTCCGATGACTCAAGACGGAGGTCCAAAGGTAGGGCATTCCAGCTCTTAGCCACCAGGTAACGGAAAGATCTACCTCCCATGCGAGCCCGTCTTATCCTCGGGACCTTTAAAAGGCCTCCGTAGGAGGAGCGAAGGGAGCGTGTGGGTGCGTACCTGGTGATCAGGTTCTGGAGCGGTGTTGGCGCCTTCCCAGTGAGAATGCGATGGCAGGTACAGAGGGCCTTAAACTCAACCCTGCTCCTCACTGGCAACCAGTGAAGAGTCCGAAGGGCAGTATTGGAGGCCACTCTTTTGGGCAATTTTAAAATGAGACGGGCTGCCGCGTTCTGCAATACCTGAAGGCGATTTATGGCCTTTTTAGTTGCTCCCAGGTACAGCAAATTGCCATAATCCAGGCGTGAAGTGACGAGGGCGTGCACCAACGTTCTGCGAGCTGACGTGGGAAGGAGATCCAAGACCTTCCGTATGCTTTTCAGGACGCCGAAGCAGACGCCCGCCACACGTCCTATCTGCGGTCCGAAAGACAGGTCGGCATCTAGCCAGACTCCAAGGTTCCGAACTTCTTGGCAGGGTGTTGGAGCCTCACCCAAGCATGGAGGCCACCACGCCGACGACCAAACAGATGGGTTCCCCCCCACTACGAGCACCTCAGTCTTGCTGCCATTTAATTTAAGGCAGTTGGCGGACATCCAGGCTGCAAGGTCTTGCATGCAGACTCTGAAACTGTCCGCCGCAAGACCGGGGTTCAATTACCAAATGGCTCAGCGAATATGTAGCTATCAAAGCCCATAGACAAAGCTGAATTTCCTGGGCCACACTGACATCTAACGTCTTCAATGCTTGGAGCAGCCTTTCATCTAGGCTTTGACAGTTCTTGCTATCGAGAGTCAGCATCAAGTCGCCTGGCATTTGACTAGGTATGAGGAAAGTGGATCAGACTCAAATAGGCTTGATCCAGAACATTCAAACTGAACCCCGCACCCTCTTTGGCTACTCTTACTACATCAAAGCTGAGTGCATCCCACTGTTGCCAGAGAGCACGGCTACTGTTTTGTAAAGTGTGTTGCAAATATTAGTGTACCCCACTGCCGCCATGTGCAGCCCTAGTCTGGTTTGCTGCAAGACAGGATTTGATGGTACTTGAGAAGACTGCCAGATAAAGGGCACCCATCCATGCCTGTGGCGCCTATTCAGGCAAGTTTTAAGTGTTAGGCTATACCCAACTTTAGACTCCCTTTGCTCATCTCTATCTCTTGACTACTTGCATACACAATCATGAACCCCACACCCACGTGCCCACTCCGATTAGGATTTTGAGGGGAAGGTAAGAGCAGATGGGGTACTATTTTCAAATTTACCCCTGAGCCTCTACTCTGGGGAACCTTAATCCAGAATAAGCTTTTCGGGCAGTCGAGATGCCACACTCCCACAGCTCGAGGGGTGGGGGGTGCAGATCCAGGCTTCTAACCCTACAGAGTGGGCTTTCCCCGGGCTGTGACATCACCAGAGATCATGCCTACCGGGACACCTATAACTACAGAGCACTCCTATCTTGCCAAACAATCTTTTACCAAAGACCGCGGCCAAATCGGCTACATCCTGGGGTGCAGACCTGTAGCATCAGAAGCAAGGCTGGAGTGGGGGTTCTCTGCCCATCTGTCCGGCTTGTACAGACTCTTTGCTTCCGGAGAACGGCTCTGCCCATCGCACCAGAGACCTGGCGGGCTGCAGCAAACATGCCACTGTGTCTGCACCCAGGCAGAGCTTGTAATCACTCAAAGAATCCATCAAGCTTGCCATTGTTTTCCCTAATCAGCGGGTGGGGTGGCTGGCTGTTTGAGTTGTACGAACGTGGCCCTTAGGGGCTAGTAGGTGTACGGAACATTAACGTGTGCGCGATTCCAAGAAGGTGTGCCCACGTGTACGCGGAAGCGTGCCACCTCAGGGGGCCCGGTGCGCGTGGGGTATCCTGTGAGCTCACTGCAGCAGCTGCCCCTTCCCCCCGCGGAGGCGCACAGGCAGGTGCCCCGTGCCAGCGCCGGCTCGGGTTATGTCTCTGGAACAGCGACACCTGCACACGGGGATCTGGCAGAATGAACTACGCGGCTGCACACGGAACCGAAGGATGATGTACAAGAGTGCACATGGAGGGCTCGGGCAGGCACCTATCGGTGCAGGCTGAGCATGCGACCTCTGGAGTTCTCGGGCCCATAACTACTGTCACGGGATAAGGACATCCGTGCTACTCTGGGGCTCTGATGCATAAAGGACGACACACAAGTCCTTCGGTTTGGCTTCGGCGAATCAGAACAACAAAAATGAAACCATATACAAAGTGTACACACGTTGGCACAGTGACTGCACTGGTAGTTACAGAATAATGGAGAGAATGGATAGCACTGAGTGCCAACAGTAGGGGTGCTACAGAATAGCGCAGCGGAAGGCCCGCATTAAGGGTACGGATGCGCAGGGCACGAATCGGGGGTAAACGCAGATGGACGGCGTCCACCTACTATTTTCACAGGGTGAACGCCGTCCACCCTGCCAAGAATTTGGGCCCCACGGAACAATATGCTAAACTCTTCCCAGTGTAATTTTCAAACACCGGGACACTCAGCAGCGCCTGCAAGTGGTCTGCTTTCCATCTGCCACAAGCAACAAAGTGCAGGCAGGACAGGGCTTTCTTATTTAAGACTCCTGCTGGGCCCATAACAAAGGCCGATTTTGAGGGGTCATCAGACCTCCTTTTGTGAAGCTCTTGGCTGCGAGCAGTCAGGAGCCTCACACCTAGATGAACAAAGGTTAGCACTTCACACCTACTTAAGAAAGGCAGCTTTTCACTTTGTTCAGTCCCTGTTTAGATATGCATGCACTGTAAGAATGTTAGAGGTTTTGGTCTTTCCCAGTATTTACACACAGCAAATTGCATTTATATAGAGCTTACTACACTTGCGGAAGAGTTGAACTAATTTAAGTACCACTATTTTCTTTTGTATGGCCCTACTCATCCCAATGCAGGGTGTCAGAGCGCTTTACATCAACACGAGCATATTACATGTAAAATACATTATATAAGTTTGTAAATGAATGTACAAGATGGGTTTACATAAAACTGGGGGATTGCAAGGTGTCGAAGTCACATCATATATTCCATAGCTCACTGCTATTATCCTCGCAATGCGCTCAAACGTACATAATAGACCTGCTAAACATATATGGGAGGGCTTTAGATCTGATGTCACTTCTTGTGATACCACTTCCTGTAAAGTCGTGGCTTGCGATGTCACTTTCTATGATAATTCCTGTCATGCGCCGTGATGTCTAACTAGGTGTCGTCCCCCCCCCCCCCTTTCCTTTTTAGGACTTGTGCAATGGAGTGCCTACAGTAAGGGCACGGGTGTGTAAAGAATAACGCACCGGACTGCCCGCAGTAAGGGGCGACAGACAATGGCGGAGTACAGAAGGAGCTACGCCCCGACAAGAAAAGGGTCTCTGTAGTCCATGGAACCAAATCTTCAAAGTCCCCCCGGCAAAAAAAAATCTCATGCCGGCAGCCGGAGCCCCAGGGGCACGCGCGAGGAAGCGATCACAAGCGATGCTCACAAGAGCGTTCACGTGACGTGCCCACGCTACACAGGTCAGAGGGCACTTGCTGACGCCAGGTCAGGTAAGCACGTCCTTACTGCGGGGGTAACGTGCACAAGCAGCGGCCAAGAAGCACGCGCGAACTGATAGGTCAGGGCTTTCAGAAGGGTCAGGCGATAGCGTAAGGCGTACACAGCACTTAATTCAAACTGCAGCCACGCACAGGTGGTCCAGGTACATTCCTAATGTAGGCCACACAGGCGGCGCGGCACGGGCTTCAAAACGGGTGAAGCGGAGAGCGCAGAAGCCAGTGCTTGTCCTAGCTGTCGGGCAGCATGTGCGGAAGGTCTCAAAGCAAACCATGCGATAGTAATGAACATGCTCTTAATAGAAGGGGGTGGTGCAGACACGCTCAAGTCAGACATTTCTCAGAACTTTGTACAATTTAAAAAAAAAAAGCGGGTGACTAATTTTGCGTAATCCCTGCGAGGAGTTGTGAGAAGTGGTGAGTCGCCTGGTGACAATCGGTGAATCAGGGCTACGCAATATTCTTTCCTGACGGTTGTGGTTAGACGCGCTGCTGAAACCCATTCAGCCACGGAAACAAAGCCTGCAGGTGCAAGAGAGCAACGTGTTCCAGCTGGAGTCGCCCACAGTCCACCCTCCACCAGAAAGCAATCACTCGGCGCCGGACTGCGAGGGACGAGTTTAACTCTACATCCGAGAATAATACGGTGACATGCACTCATCATACAAAGGGGAGTTCGTGCAGCATCCGAGGTGCGGCATGACCAGTACCCACCCACCATGGCCTTCCGGAGGGCCTCAGAAGTCAGGGGTCGGATCACACCTATGGGGCCCAAGACTCCTTGAGGAAGTCTACCATCGAATATCCAAATCTCGCTCCCGAGGGAGCGGCCCTAAATTACCCTAAAACATATCAAAATGTGCACACGCTCTATTGAATGGGGGCAGATCTGCGAAATAAAAATCTAAGATCTTGCTACTACACAGAAGTATTTGGGGAGTGGTAAAGTAAATGACCAGTTTGTTAAACATGGGCTTTCTCTCACAAGCTAGTTTATAAAGAGCATTTCTCTGTCAAAGAATCTTTATTACTATTATAACATAAGATATTCTACGCCTAGGGATCCTGCATGTACAAGACAACAAGTTTACTGTTTAGGACTCTGAATAGACCACCAAGTGTAGAGTACTATTACTAGGTGCAAGGACCTTCTTTCTCTGTACTGAGATTCTCTCAAAGTGAACTTGAAAATAAAATTAAACACATGCAGTATTTCTTCATTTTCTGTTAATTCCTTTAATGAAGGTACCCAAGACACAGCAGAACAATATGTTACTTACCTGTAAACTGTAGTTCACAGTCTTGGTATCTCTCATAGATTCAAACGCTGGGAGTCGCACGGTAGACAGAATGAGCAGTGCAATGTTAAACTGTCTGGAAAGCTTTAACATGGTGACCTTTTTAGCCTATTTACATAATCTTAAACAACAAATTGTCAACCAATCAGAAGCAAGCTTAAAGAGCCACAGATTCTCTCCCCCCCCCCCCCCCCCCCAAGGTCACAATGCTTCACATCTCAGTAAAACGTTGACATCCGATATCTGCCCACTGCCCCACTAGACTTTTATGGTCCTTTCATTTACACCTTCTACGCACAACCAGAGTCAAAAGATCAAAATGGGGGGGGGGGGGGGAAGAGATAGTTTGCACACCTGGTACTGAAACTGTGGAATTAGCCCCCACTTGGCCAGAGATCACTACAAAATGAACTCTCGTTTAGGAAAAAACTCAAGACCTTGCTGTTTCCCATAATTCACTAGTGGGCTCCAATCTTACTACAGCACTCACCAGCGAGGGGAAGCCCTCGGGCAGCCATGCGCTCTACAACCATAAATCAAATTTCACTGTACAAGTGTGAGAGGCAACAATAGGTTAGGTAGGCTCACATATGAATCCACGTAGAAATGCAGTTAAAGTTTTTCTTCTCCAGTACTGGATCATTCATAGATTCACATGCTTGAATCAGAGTAGCACACAGTAAATACACAGTAAGCACTTCACAGTGGATGGAGGATAATAAATGAAACAAGCATTGGCATAGCCAATAGGTCTCGCCTTTGGGACCTTATAAGTATTTAGTTATGCAGCACAATATCCTTACCGCAACAACATTAACTGTCGCATGGCTAAAAACGTATAAGGTCCCAAAGCCGAGACCTATTGGCTATGCCAATGCTTGTTTTAACATAACATCTGACATCATTGCCCAAAATAGAGTACATTTTTCTCGGTTTCCAGAATTTGTGCCCTTAGACAATTACATGCCCTTAGACATATGGAGTTCAATAGAAATTTTATAAGGATTCAACATTTTTCATACTTTTAAACAGGTTTTTCAGGTCATTGAGTGGTCACTTTCCTAATATATGATCCACCATACACAACCGAGTCCAGCAACTCAAAATCTTCCACCTCATTTTTTCTCGAATGCTTCTAGAAATTACTATAACAACTGATACAGTTAAAAATTTATGACAACATGGTACAGCTATAAAAGAGTAAACAAAGCTCGTCTTGGATTATAAGTCCTACTTTGGTAATGTTCCTAAACAGGATATGCACAGTTTTTTCAAGAAGGACCGCTTAGTGTCCTGAAGGTATCCAGAAAAGTCAACTTGTGGAAATAAACATTGTAACCACCTACTGAATAGACATCTCTCTGCAAGCCGCAGGTAGTACTGCCTAGCATAGGGGGCCTATTTTGATGCAGCTAGATAAGTTATGACCGTTCCTTAACATAATGATGTACAGATTTGGGGGGGGGGGGGGGGGGGGGGGTGATCTGTCGCTGTGATGTGTGGAGAAGACTGGAGAGGAAGACCGAGATAGGGAAGGAAACAGAGTAGTTGGGATGCAGAAAGAGAAATAGACAGAGGACATAATGGAGTGTAACGGAGTCTGAAATGGAAAGGGGTGTGGGTGCTGTGATTTGCTAATTGAAGACCCATTTAGGCAAAGACCTTAACGTATCACAATAGTGCCAGACATAAGAGATGACGTATTAAAACTCTGATGTTTCCTGGAATACACCAGTGACTTATGAAGCTGAACCCCATATTAATCCGTAACCTGTATGCCGTGACAGGGGTCATAGCTAATGAGCAGATCTGGAGATTCATCTGACAAACATATTTTGAGAAGGGCCATGTACATCCTCCATTAAAATGCAGTAACCCAAGTGCCTCACCAATAAAGCAGAAGTGCCTCTGGGAAGAATTTTTAGTGTTTTGCGATTGGACAATGGTGTAAACATAATCCATTTGTACGCAAGCGAATGATGCAGATCTCTTTTTAGCATGAACAGTTTATTTGAAAATTGAATGCTGTAGAAAGCAGGTGAATCACTCGCTGTGCTCACTTGAAGAAAGTGTGTGGGTGTCCTGTCTTATTCCGCGAGGTTCAATGCCATACTGTTTTACAGTAGAACCTCTCAACAACAACGTGGATTCCTATTCAGATTTATTTCACATGGATTTATCTGACGTAAATATGCGGAAAATCTGACATAGATGTGACTCTAATGGATAAAAGGTGGACAGCTGTTGTGCTCTAGGCAGCACATCAGAATGTCTTTATTCCTTGCTCCGTAGTTGCGGTACTGTCTATCTTGATGCAACTTTTTTTAAATAAAAAATATTTATGTGTGTATATGTTTTCGGCTATACACAACTTGGAAAATGTAGTGGGAAAATGTGGTTTGGAAGACATTTTATTTTTTTCTTCACGTTTACACTTTTCAAAAAGCTACATTTGTATTTCTCACTTAACGGAAAAAAAATCTTCTAATTTAACCAAAGATACTGAAAATGTAACACTCAGACATCACTAGTTGCGTGCCACACATGCCAAATTAAATTAAGTGCCTGCTTTAAAAAACGAGCATTGACAAAGCCAATAGGCCTGGTGTTAATGCCCCAACACACACAGAGGCCAATTCCTGTGTCACTTGCACAACTGCGTATGTTTTATGAGCGCCTGCGAGAAGCAGAAATGAACCTTGCCAAAAAGTTTGGACGTACAGCAAGGAAAGAGTGATTACGCGCCTTGCTGCATAATTTGAAAATCGTTCTTTCAGGAAGTGCATAGTTTCTTCTTAGGACAAGTTAACAAATGTGATATTTTTCACGATTTATTTATACTAGCGATATGCCCTCATAAACCACGTAAGAAAACATATCTTATGATCGATATGGGGCTGCGTGAGAATTGTCAGAAATGTTATACAAAAGCGGTTTTATGACATGCTAATGAAACTACATCGTATTAGTAAAAATCCAGCGTGTTTTGTATTTCATGCCACACTATTTCATGTCACAAAATTTGCACGCAGTGTCTTCTTAGAGAACAAACGCGCGCGCTGAAAGTTAAACAAGCACTCCAGGCTTTAAACAGAGAGCACGTCATGGAACTGCAATAAAAAAAGGTGCCCGCGAGAGAGGCGCTTAATTACCCATGACAACAAAGGAAAGGCAGATGGCGGCTCTGCGTGCGATTGTGCGCGTAATCGCAAGCTCGAGGCCAGCTGCCTGGGTAGCACTTTCAAAACCCACTAACTAAATGTCTCGCCAGACCAGCCAATGTGCTGGCTCTAGCGAGACCTAAAAAGGGCTCATCTCAATGAAAGGGGACTAGCAACTGCCTGTTCCACTGTAGCATCCATCTGCTGAAACCAGGCTGTAGTGATAAGTAAACATGTGTCTGTTCTTTCAGGTTGCTGTCCTCAAAATGTCCACAAGAGGCACTCCAGCAAACAGGGCAGTTGATGTGGACATGCATCTTGTAAAATGAGCTGTTACAAGCACATGTAAAGGGTGGCCAGTTTTATTATGACAATACTCTATTTCAAAACAGATTGCCCTTTTCTATAAGGGCCATAAGCTACAAGAAGCTGATTAGTTTAAGTGCTTTGTCTTATCTAAATACAGTCTCAAACATCTGCTCACATCCAGGGTATGAAGTACACTTTCTGCTGCGTTAGCCGGATTCTTGAGAAAAAGTTCTGTGAAATGCTGGTTCATTTAGATGAAAGTCTGGTGGCACTTAGGAGATAAAATGAGGATTTGTCTATAAAAATCACTTGTCTCGAAATAGCAAGTAGGATTCCTTAATTCTAATAGCTTGAATTTCACTTGCTCATCTTGCGGAATGCAAGGCCAAAAGAAAACCAGTTAAACCAATATTTTAAGTTTACTTTGTGTATTGATTGAAAGGGATTTCTAAAACGTTGATTAAAGGACAATATTGAGTTGCCATGGAGATATCAGATGCCTCAATGGTGGAAAAGCCCTAAAACTCCTTTAATAAATTATTTTGAGTCTTCTGGACCAGAGTTATGGCTGATCTGATGTCCTCCTAAAGTTAGACATGGCCACTAACTGGACCTTGACAAATAGAAGTCTATAGCTAGAACGTGATGGGTCTAATAAATAAGGCATGACTTGATGCAGAGAGAAGAAAATAGATGTAGGCCATGCTGATTTCACCACATTGACATGAAATGAAATTAAATATTTATAAAGCGCGCAGATACTTACAAGGAGTGTCCCGGCGCTGATCGAGACAGAAACCTCATGTAGAGACATGCACTCCCATTTTGCTTCTTAAGGTTCATTGGTATACACTGCCCTAATTTTGGATAATATTTATCTACAGTCATCAGAAACGTCCAAGAGGTGGAATTCATTGTATTCAGGAGCCAAGTTCAAAGACTCCATGTCACTGGGTTTGTGTGCAAGATCTGACCCCTGTGCAAGATTGAATGTAATGGTGGAAGTGGTGTTAGTTGCTGTTCTGAGCCGAGAACGACCTCTGTGAACCAACATTGTGAAAGGCCATCTTAGGACTATCAGTATAAGGCAGCTCGGTTTTCTTCACTTTGTTCAACACCTTTGGTATTAGAGGAAGTTGGTGCGGGGGAGGGTGCAGGAGGGGGGAGCAGGCACCAGGCCATGCTATCAAAAAGGATTTTGCCAGAACCTTGGAAGAGCATTCTTGCTGAAATAATATAAGCAATTTTGGTTGTGGTCAGTTGCAAACAGATCCAGATTTAGCCTGCTCAAGCAAAGAAAGATGTTTTTCAATTGAGTCTGGTTCACCTCCTCCTTCTGGCATTCATAGGATGTCCTGCTGAGTGTCGACCCAAGCATTGCTCACTCCTGGTAGATGGTCAGCAGATAACTGGGTGCACATAAGATGGCCCAAACCCATATCTTTTGTTGTTCTTCAGAAAGGGCACGTAATTGTGTTCCTCCTAGTACGTTTAGGCCATTTTATTGTCTGTTCGTATCAGCACTAACTCCCTGTGATTCATATGATGAATTAATGATTGTAGGCCCAATGTGAATGCCCTTCATCCAAGGACATTAATATGAAGGTGCATTTCATTCATCGACCATATGCTGCAGACTGCAAAATCTTGGAGATGTGCTATCCAGCCATCTAAAAAGGCACATATCCATCTCAAATTTGGATTCCCGGTGGAGGAACCTTAATCCAATAGACATTTTTGTGCTGAGTCAACCAAAATAACGCTGGTCTCTTTTTGTGTTATTTTGACAGGAGCGTTGAATGAACCTTAGCTTTGAACCAGTTTGTCAAGCTCTTCCTAGAAATGTAATTTGTGCAGATAGCAGAGATTAAATGAATGCCAGAAGATTCTTAAGAGGGACTAAAACAGACGGACAATGATTTTATTTTCTTGCTACAATCAGTAAGTTAACTTGGTGAACGTGCTATTCATTCTTAGGATGGAAAGGTTTTGCTTGTCTCGGTGTATAAAGCTGCTCCCAAAAAATTGGATGTTTTTCCGGGCAGCCAGATGAGATGTGCCTTTGTTTAACGTGAGTTACAGCTTTTTGAAGAACTTCAAGACGGCTTTGGTATAGGTTTCTCTAAGTGAGAGTGAATATCCTTTGACAATGCAGTTGCTTATCTAGGAAACAACTTGGTGTTCTTACTTTGAGATATGCAGCAACTGGGGCTATGCAGTTTATGAATATTCTTGGGGCCGATTTAAGACCAAATGGGAGGACTTTAAATGGATAGTGGTGACAGACCATTTCGATTATCAAAACGCTTTGGTACTTGGGGTGAATTGGAATATGAAAATAGGCACCCATCGTGTGGACATCTAATACTCTTTTTAAGAAGGATCAGGTGGGCTTCCTGTAAAGTAACCATGCAAAGTTTAGCTTTTTGAGAAATAGGTTTAATTGACAGATCTAATATGGGTCTCGCTTCATCAGTTTTCTTTTTGATGAAAAAAAATCTTGAATAGAAACATACAATCCACAGGGAGCCGGGGTCCATTTCTGTTGCTCCATTCTGTAAAACAGAGATCTCTGCTTGTAACAGACAAATCTGCTGATGGGGTTTCTGGGATGTGATAGTTGGTGGAGGTTTCTGACCAAACTCTGGATTAATGCCAAATTATACAAGATACAGAACCCTGCGGTTCAATGTTAGTTTTTCCCCACTGTTTGATGTAATAAGAGATCTTCCCCCTTTACAAGATTGTCTGAAAAGTCTGCGGTTGCTTTCGAAAAGCAGTCATTCTGGTCTCAATAACTGAAGGCTAACCATAAGAAATCAGTGCATGGCCCCACTTAAACACCTGTGATTGTGTCTAACCTGCTTTAGATCACATCCCATGTCTTCAATAAATAAACACGGGGTCACAGTCGTGCTGACGTCACACATTTTTACAATTACTTTATCCGGCTTATGAATTGGAAATATGGGAACCGTAGAGTAACTTGGGAGCCCTGTAGAGCAGTGTGCAATTAATTTTTACTTTTTCAGCTGCCCAAATGGGAAGTTCACCGGCGCCACCGATATATGACGTGAAAATGTCTGTTGACGTGCCATGGGGCCAGGTTTAAATTGAGTCTTATACATTTGAAATACCACAGAGTTATCTGTGGTAACTTGTGAATGTTCTTAAGTCGAACATGGCCACTACACCTTTGCAGAGAACCCACCTGATAAGAGAGCCATCCCCCGTCATCGGTCATTTCTGTAATAAGCAACTGGCAGGCCTGCCGAGACCATCTGTAGAAGCATCATGACTTACCTTCGCACTGGTAGCCCGCCAGCCCCCAGATGAAGTTCGTGCAGTGGTGACAGAATGTCGGCTTGGTCAGGGTCACTTTCCTGAAGCTGTGTCCTGGGCAGATAAGCACCTGTTGCTGGTGTTTGGCCACCGGCGAGGAGGAGGTGGTGGCCTGTGGAGGGTGAGGCGGGGGTGCCGGTAGCTGTTGCTGGGTACAATTTTTGCTTCTCCCAAGCTTTGGGCTTGACGCCAGGCTGTGGTGACTCAGGTTGCCAAAACGGGACCGAGCTCAGTCTGCTGTGTCCTCATCCGCAAGCCCAGGGATGCAAACTTATATCAGGTACAAATTCGTCTGAGAGGAAGCAAATCTGGGTCTCCAATAAATGAGCAGTAAGAAAGAGGCGGTGTTGACAGGAGATACAGAGAGCAGGCTTGGTGGCTCTACAGGCGGGGCATGAGTCCTCCGAGAGCGGCCATCAGATAGTTTGAGGAAGCCCACCCCTGGAGCACCGGCGATCCCTCGGCCTCAGGAGAGGCAATAGGTGCCTGCAGGCTCCCCGGGGAATGGCAGGCGCATTGGTTGCTGCCTCATCCTGGAGGGTAGGCGCTCTGACAGGTGATCATTTCCTTGCATGATGTAGAAGAGGTTTCAAATGACTCATTTCCTTTCAAGTGTTGGATCCAAACATCCTATTAAACAAGCACTGGCAAAGAAAATAGCTCTGGTTTTTAGTCCCAGCCTTTTGGCTTTTCTCATGGTCTTTGCCACACTTTTTTAGGTCTCCTTTATGTTGATGAAGTGGCCTCGCCAGTACAAAAGAAAAGAAGAAAAAAAAAAAAAAAAAAGACAGCCTAAAATCAACAAGACGTCAGCGGTTCTCTCATTTAGTTGCTTCCCTGTGAAATGGATCCAAAAAAAAAACCCGCACGTGGTGCGCGCGCCACAGCGAGCCATGTGGTTTCAATTATCGCGCCCGTGTCTGGGCACGATAATTGAAACCACATGGCGGCTGGTGCGCGTAATAGACACCAATAGGCCGTGGGCGGAGCAATGCGCCCGCCTTTGGCCAACTGCGTGCAGTCTTTCATAAAAAGACGCACGCAAAGGCCAATAGCGTGCCCCAAAAGAAAAAGCACACGCTTGTGCGTGTGCGATTCCTAGCTCAGTTTCTGAAACCCACTACAAAATGTCTCGCACTGCGCAAGCAGTTCTGCGCACTGCAACGCTGGGCGCGAGACCTAAAAACAGTGTTTCCTTTGAAGAAACTTGAAGACTGAATCTTTTTGACACTCCCTCTACTAAGTTGTAAAAGCCTCATAGATCAGGAGATTCTGCTGGAAGAGGAGTTGAATCTCCCACTTCTGGCACCACATATTCTTCCTATTCAGGACTGGTAGATTGTGGCATGTTAATTTGAAAGTGACCTTCCTTTTGAGCATCATCTGCAAAGGACTCCTCATGATCAAGATGCTGCATATGCAGTGGCAGAGACACTGATGGGCTGTGTCAGAGCAGTAAAAGTAAAGGTATGCATGGAGTGGCAGGACGAGTTTTAAGTCTTGAGTGGGGCAGTGAAGATCGCGTAGAAGGCTGTTGCCGCTGATCACCTGCAGGTTCCAGAAAACAGGGGGATAGTAACCTGCCACAATAAGTCTGACATCCTTTACCAGGTTAAATGGCACTTGCATCATCGGTTGATCTGAAACTCAAGGGCTCTTGTTGTAGACTTTCCCATATTGCTATTCATCTTGATGTTCAGCACACTGCTGGTAGGAAGCCTTGGCTGTAGCTTAATCCAGTCTTTGTTGACTATGGAAGACATCTGCTTCAACATTCTTTGTCAAGGTATTGCTGTTTGACATTGAGCTGTGGAGGACAACGCTGCCCCGAAGGTCAAATAGGCACTGAGAAGGATATGGGGAAACTTTACTTAGTGATACGAGTTCAGGTATTGAAGGTGTTGAAATGCCTTTTTCTGAAATTAGAGTCATTTTCTGAAATTAGTCATTTTTGGTGCTTCTTGAGTCTGAGTTGAGTCCAACCAAAGTGTAGTTTTGTTTGTCAAACATGTCGATGAGCCAGCTGTCAGTGGTGGCAGACTTGAGGACTTTGCTTTTGGAGAGGCCTTTGCCTTCAGTGTCTTGGCTGTCAGCGACTTCGTCAAAGGTCCAGTCATCATCATTCCTGTTGGCAGGGCCACTGTCAACAATTTCAGTTTTTTTCATTCCATAGATATTTTTCCCAGGGTGTTGGTGGCTCAGAAGTCATTTTTTAGGTAAATCTGTTCGTTAAGAGGACAGTGTCAGGAGACTGACTCTTCTCTCTGGATTTCTTGATGAGCCTTTTAGGAGGTTCCTTGGACATAAAAGTTATCTTTTCAGTCGTGACTTTGGGAAGAACGTCCTTCCAGAGAATAAGCCCCATTATGGGCTTATTATTGGATGTTAGTGAAGATACATCACAAAAACTCATCTGAAGATGACATATCCATAGATTTTGATTTGTGGAGCCATAGTCTGAGGGTTGTAGTGGGGGGGGGGGGGGGGGGCGACAAAAAGGGTGGCCGGTCTTAAAAAGTCCTTAGACTTGTAGTCAGCATAGAGGCAATAAATGCATTCCTTATGCAGAGCCGCTTTTTAACACAGGGCCTCAAGAGGTTGTTTGAAGACTGAGTTTCTCTTTATGCATGACATGCAGTAGAAATAGGAAGTATTGGGACCTCTTGGGTGGGGGTGTTCTATGAGCGTACTTCTGATTGGTTGAAGTTTGGTACTTTTGTAATGATATGAATAGGCTACTAATTGAACCATGTTACAGCTTTCTAAACTATGTTTAACATTGCCCAACTCACTATATGTACAGTGGAACTTTCAACTCAATGACTGGGATGATTCAAGCATGTGAATCTATGAAAGATCCAATACTGGAAAACGAATATAGCCAAGTAGCTTTTTTTCTCATTGACAATGTAAACAACAGCACCTGCAACCAGCCTTCAGTCATGAAGTAGGAAGATTTCCATCTCCCAACAAGAAGTATACAACCTCAAAACCGCTTGTTTAAACAATTTTCTTTGTGCACCTACATGACTGATATTCATAAGGAATGCCAACGTGCGGCTTGGCAAAAAGATGCATGTTGGCAGGCCAAGGACGTTAGAAATCAACTCTTTGTTGCAATGAAGGGTACCTCCAGCTTAAAACAATTGGACAAACTTAATTTCAGTGACAGCCTGCAGTCTTGTACAGCCTACATGCAACTAGGTATCAAGTACTGATTTGTATCACCAGCAGCACAGGAGCTCATCAGTCAAGATTATGGCATTGTGATGTCCCCTTACTTCAAAACAAGGTCACTATTCAGGGTTTTCGTGAATCGGCAGAACCACCAGTAGTCGAAGATCAGAGTATAACACGGACTGTAGAGTTCACACATACTTTGTAAATCCCATCAGGGCTCGATACGCTTCTGGCTTCACCCACAACAGTACCCCATCCCAAGACATCTGGTTTCAGCCAAGATTTACCTTGGGTGCAGTGCTGATGTTCCACCAAAGACCGGATATAACCCCTGCATCAGGTACAAAGCTAATGAGGTCACTGCTCTTGAAACTTAACACAGACTCAACATCAACAAGTATCATTGCTGATGTACATCTGGAATTACCTCGGCCATCGCCCATGTTCTGCTTATGTTAAGAATGTTTGGTGGGAGGCTGTATTATTGATGGTTGCAGAATGCATCATGAATGGCTTGTAAAAATTCTCACTGAAATGAGTGGTAGGGACAACCCAACCACATGAATAAAAATACCAAATCAGACAGAATGAGAGCACTGGTGGTTAAGCAACACGGTAATGCGCAGTCTAACATTTAGGTACAGGCTGCTCTGGCAATGCCCTTTCAGCGCAACCTAGCAGACTCTCGGGGAGATGTTTTCCAGCACCAAAACACAAGATGGAGGCAAGAGTCCACCTAAATCTTTCGTGTTGGCATGCAGCTAATAGGGACTGTGTTCCTTAAGGTCTAGTACATTAAGCTGCACCCGCACAGCGGGGGTGACCAGACTCCCAAAAGCCTGCACAGAATAAATCACAGACGAGCGCTTGCGGTAAAAGCAAGAGTGGCCGTAATGAAGTAGACCGCACATTACTTGACAGAGGCGAGACAACACACATGGTGCATCATCATACCACCACCATATCCCCGCAAGATAGGAGACTCCCGCAACATAACCAGCAGGGAATATGTATTCTGAGACATGTGCCCCTCAGACACTCGGCCGGGCCGGAAGGAAATCTGTATTCATAACCCCAGTGACCCAGGGTTAAACAGAAGGTGGCGAGACGCCCCAAACCAATGGGCTGACACCTCGCTCTCAACTCACTTAGCACCATTCTCACAAGTCTCGCTCCACCCTACCTTAAATGCAATTCGCATATTCACAGTCAGATCGTGTCATCAGCGATGCACAGCAATGTAGGTCAACTGTACCGCGCTCTGCCACCCTGACATGGCCCACGCTATATAAAACCTCACATATATTCGATTCACCCACCCCCGCATTTCTCCATGCCCCCCCCACCCCCTTCATGCATGTTCTAAGTATGCAACCCACTACGTTCGGAGGGGACCTCGTGATATAAAACAGAAATACGCTTCTCTTTGCAGGTCTCGACGCAATCCAATTTTTGGGGAGGAACTCTCTCGTTACTGTTTAAACATTGACTTTTTGGCGAAATCAACGCTGTCTAATGAGCCCTGGAGATCTGATAATCGTTAGCTATTCAAGCGGCCGCCAAGGAAAGCTCAGATCCGCTCCAGTTGAAATGAGGGCGGGGGGAAACCAAACAGATCAAAGGAAGCAACAAGAAAGAACACAAATATCCCCTCCCCCACAGGACGCAGGAAAGCTGCTCTCCCCCTCAATGCAAACACACATGTCAGCACAATGTAACACCATTTCCAAAACCCCCCGCCCCAGCACGCGGTAGGGGTCAATGCTCTGAGAAAACCACTACCCCTCTCCCCCCCAATAAGGAGAGAAGAAACTGCCCCCGAACAGGCTCGGGAGCAGCTTTTCCTGCCGCAGCTACTCTTAATGTAGGGCGACGAGGGGGTGCACGTGCTACGTAAACAGAAAGTAAGAATCAGGGCCGATGAAGCATGGGTCTGAAGAGAGCAGGGCCGAGGAAGCAGGGGTTAGAAGACAGACCTCCATTCCCACCCATTATCTCCGTCTTGTACTCTTGAGGGCTACGAGGGGGTGCACGTGCTACATAAACACAAAGTAAGGAGCATGGCCGAGGAAGCATGGGTCCGAAGAGAGCAGGGCTCTGAAGACGCACAGTGGATAGACAGATCTCCATTCCCACCCCGATCTTAGTCTTGTACTCTTGAGGGCTACGGGGGGGGGGGTGCACGTGCTACATAAACACAAAGTAAGGAGCATGGCCGAGGAAGCATGGGTCCGAAGAGAGCAGGGCCGAGGAAGCAGGGCTCCGAGGATGCACAGTGGATAGACAGATCTCCATTCCCACCCAGATCTCAGTCTTGTACTCTTGAGGGCTACGGGGGGGGTGCACGTGCTACATAAACACAAAGTATCTTGGAGCAGGGCCGTGGAAGCAGGGATCTGAAGACGCAAAGGGAATACATTGGTCTCCATGACCACCCTGAATGATACAATATCCATAGCCCGGTCTTGCAGCTCATGCCATACTGCCTTACCTTATACCAAATACACAACGTGACAGGCGCCTTAGCACACCTATACCATCTGGCCTTAACTGGCACCGTTCAGTACAGTCTAGACCACCCACACTATCATTTATAGTAATCTTTAATTGTCCTATGAATACTGCTCCACACAGGCGCCGTTTCTGCAGTTTCTCTAACATGGTTTAGTCCCGTTGTCTACATGTCTTTCTAAGAAGCAGCCATCCCGTACAGCATGTAACGTCTACCATGGCCATATACAACACGAAATGCACAGTGGAACACAAGTACCCCATATGGCAGACAGCCAGTATCTGTCCCTATAGGCGCCACCCCGTATTCTGCAGCACAACTCACCTTACGCGCAGACGGCCCCCATGTAGATCAGAACCCCCCATGGTCTTTTACACGCTCCCCAGAGACCCCAGTTCTCAAGCCTTTTCATCCCCGGCTTCTTCTCTAATGACCCCTTCCCCCCGCTGGTGCCAGCGTCCGCACTCACTCAGTAATAACATGGATCCGGAGGGCCGGCGGCGCAGCGAGCTCTCTCGACTCTCCTGTGTCAGCCCGTCCGCTCCCCGCGGTGCTTCGGCGCAGTGCTCTCGGGGTCCAGGCCAGCCGCTCCCCGCTGTGCTCCAGGGGCAGAGTCCACCCACAAGGGTCCTCCTGGCAGAGAGCGCCTATACTTATTCCCAGACCCCGAGTCCGGCAGGGGGTGCACCGGGGCAGGCAGTCCCGTGTCGTCTGGGCGGAGCTCCACTGTGTCCGGGGACTGAGTTGTGCCGGGTCCGGTGCTGGCTCTGCCGGTGTCCGGGGACTCGCACCTCCTACGGGGCCGACTTTGAGGACAAAGTTCTGAGCTCAGCTTCCTCTTGTGTCTGTTCCTCCTCCTCCGCCTTCCTCCCTCCCACTCTGACCCTCCTCCCTCTCGTCTGGTTCCCACCCTGCCAGTCTCTTACTATGCCAGCCGCACCGCTTTCTGTCTGTCTGTTTCCTCTTTTCCCTTCAGGTCGTTGTGTCACCGCTCTCACACCCAGGCTGCCTCCCGGTCCCTCCCCGGTTGGTGTTCGCGGTCTCCTCCACGCTTTATCTCTCCCCTGCCAGTTGTTTTGCAGCGTGAAGCTGCTATGCTGTGTTGTCGTTCGCGCTCTCTTCTGCCTGTGAGATCTCCCCCTCCAGCCCCAGCAGGCCCTTATCAAGTCTTCTTGTTCTCAGCACTCCTCCTCATGACTCAGCCCTTCCTCCCCCTCCCATCCACCCCACACACACACACCCTCCCAGAGTGCCTCGCTCACACACTGCAAACATCTGAGCGGGCCTTTAAACTCCATTTAAAGGGACATGGTGAGGTCACTGCTCAGGGCCCGCCTACCGCCGGGATTCCCAGTGCTTAAAGGGCCCAGGCGTCTTCAGTACAGCGACAAACTGCGTCTGACAGTTCATCTATACTATAGCGCGCTCCCTCTGTTCAGGAGGCTCTCTTACGCTGCAATGAGAATTGAAACTGCGGTCCTGAAACGTGTGCAGCACAACAGGACTTGATCCTATTTCACGGCATTGCTAAAGAAGCCTTTACTGTAAAGTTTCTCATTTGTGCATTTCTTTATAGGGTGGACATTACCGTCAGGTAATAGCGCCCTTAACAATTAAACAGATTGTTATGTAAGGTCCAACATTTTAAAATATCGGAGGGTTACATGAGGTTCTTTACAGTAAAACAGATAGAAGCAGTGTTTGCACATTTCGCGATGGTCTACTACCTCCAGATAGCCTAAGTTTGTCCACCAGATAGCAAGGGGTGGGCAATCATAGGGCCTTGTGGATGATACAGGCTGTCTTGTATATGGCCCTGGCTTCAACAGGCAGCCAACGGAGAATGTCCACTATAGGGGGTGATGTGGTCATTCATTTTGGCCCCATAGATGAAACGAGAAGCTCAGTGAAGGTTTGATTTCAGAGGGCGAGGCGGGTCTTGGGTAGACCAGTAAAGAGAGGGTTACAGGAGTCAATTCTGGGGAGCACCAGTGATTGAACAAGGGATTTCAGGTCTTGTTCCGGAATGTAGCAGGAAATTTCATAGATAAGACAGTTGATACTGCACATTTCCTGCCATTGTGTTGATTTGTGATTGTACGTAAAAAAATTTTTTTTGTAGGATAACTCCTAGGAATTTGGTACTGTCAACAATGGTGGGTTTGCTGTTAAGGATGTTAATTGTGTTCATTCGGGATTGTACTGGAAGTGGTGATTTCGAAGAGGAGCTGAGGAGGAATTCGGTATTGGAAGGGTTTACTTTTAAATGTTTAGTCATCCAGTCGTGAATAGAGGTGAGTGTGTTGGCGAGGTGTTCAACGTCATTTGTAGAGGCGACCTTCATCCGGGTCTGGTGGACTAATGTGTCCACTGTAGGGGCCTGTGTTTGACCTCACAGTCACAGGTTCAAATCATGGTGAGTCCACTCAGCCTTTCATCCTTCTGAGGTCGATAAAATGAGTACCTTTGAGTTGGGAAACAAACATCCGTTATTCAGTGCCAAGATGCCCACGGGTGAACATGAACTTTACAGATACACGTTATATTATAAAGTTAAGTGTCATCAGCATATTTATGCTAGAAGACTCCTGCCGTTCTTAGTATAACTCAAAGAGGCTTGATATAAAGGTTGAGTAGGGTAGGAAGAAGAATAGAGCCCCAAGGGACCCCTTGATTAACAGCCAAACATGTTGAGAAGCAATCATCAATTTACATCTTCTGTGGCCTATCCCAGAGAGGAATGATTCAAACCATTTAAGGACCACGCCATCAATGCCCATTCAATTTTTGTGTGAAGTGTACAGTGGTTGACTGTATCAAAGGCTGCTGATAGGTCGAGAAGGATGAGGAGGCAGGGGTTGCCAAAGTCAAAGACTCGAACAGCATCATAGACTACCTGAGGCAGTGCTGCATCCCTGATTAAAACCGGGTTAGTATTTGTCTAGGAAGTTTGTTCTGCTCGATTTTCCCGGCCTTCTTGTGAGGCACAATAATGGAATGTGACTTCAGTCTCTTATCATTCAAGTCTAAGGGTTAGAGTAGTGAATGGAGCCTATTTTCTAGGCACTTCGACATGATTCTGTGCTCTTCCCCATAGATCAGGGCTTGCACACATAGCCTAGGGGATAGATTCGTTAGTATTAGGGATAACCTGTCCTGTAGTGAGGGTATTTCATGGAGCCGTGCTGAATTCAGGCCTGGTAGGCCTCAAACGGGAGAGACTCCATCTTTCTTTCTGCTCCGGCAGCTTGGGATGCTTCTAGGTCAAATGTAATGTTTTAGTTATGAGGTGTTATTCGCTTGGAGAGAACCGGTTCAGGCCGGCCCTTATCGAAGGATTGTATTTTTCTTCATGCCGAAGACACTACATCAGGCCGGCCGGCTGGGAACGTGTCCTTGGTACGGGGAGGTACAAGAATTTGGTGGGCGGCAGGTTACAGGCCGGAATTTTCCATGAGGAAACGCACCTCTATATTAGTGAAAGTCTGAGGCAGTTACATGTTCAGTCCGTAGGCGGCATCTAGCCGTTAGCAGTAAAGCTACTACTTATTCCAGGGAAGACAGACGCCATCTTGAAGGCGGAGAAGAACCGAGAGACAGATGCTTTCCTAGCAGAATAGCCAGAGAGGAGAGAGTAGCCGATAAGGAAGAGGTCCCAGTGACTCGGAGAAGGGTGATTCCAGGCGAGCCGAGACACAGACGAGAAGGGAACCTAGATGACCACTGAGTGCAGGCTACATACTACTAAGGTGATGTCGACCCTTTCTTATTAGAGTGTACAACTTAATCTTTCACTTTTCTTTGCAGGTTATGTGTTATATCGTAATGTTATGTGATTGTGTATGTAATGAGTAATAAAGTATCCAGTTTGTAGTGAACCAACATGTGCTGCGTGTTCTTGTATAAGAGGGTAGCCTATTCTTCTAGTCAGCTGCGGCTACATGAACAGATGTTAACCCTGATCAGGTAAGTGGTAACTGAATAAGGGAAAGAGGAGCCCCTCGAACCTGAGAACAGGCTATGCTCGAACTGGCAATCCTTGTGTGATCTGATGAATAGTGAGACTGATTCCCTTTTTGTATGTTATGGTGATCATAGGATGAACTGTCGTATGAGACTGCCGTCTGGGTAGAGAGGTCTGGATTCGTATGGAATCGCGAGGCCGCCACTTGTGATCTGAGACTGCCGTCTGGGTAGAGAGGTCTGGGTTCGTATGGGACCGCGAGGCCGCCACTTGTGATCCGAGACTGCCGTCTGGGTAGAGAGGTCTGGGTTCGTATGGGACCGCGAGGCCGCCACTTGTGATCTGAGACTGCCGTCTGGGTAGAGAGGTCTGGGTTCGTATGGGACCGCGAGGCCGCCACTTGTGATCTGAGACTGCCGTCTGGGTAGAGAGGTCTGGGTTCGTATGGGACCGCGAGGCCGCCACTTGTGATCTGAGACTGCCGTCTGGGTAGAGAGGTCTGGGTTCGTATGGGACCGCGAGGCCGCCACTTGTGATACTGTCGTATGGGCAGAGAGGTCTGGATCCGTATGGGACCGCGAGGCCGCCACTTGTGATACTGTCGTATGGGCAGAGCGGTCTGGATCCGTATGGGATCGCGAGGCCGCCGATTGTGCTGAGACTGCCGTCTGGGTAGAGAGGTCTGGATTCGGATGGGATCGCGAGGCCGCCACTTGTGATACTGTCGTATGGGCAGAGAGGTCTGGATCCGTATGGGATCGCGAGGCCGCCGATTGTGCTGAGACTGCCGTCTGGGTAGAGAGGTCTGGATTCGTATGGAATCGCGAGGCCGCCACTTGTGATACTGTCGTATGGGCAGAGAGGTCTGGATCCGTATGGGATCGCGAGGCCGCCGATTATAAGAGGTCTTGGTATGCATAGTAGGAATCCCCTGTCCTTAGGTGGTAGATATATGTGGTTGCAGGATTGTAAATAGGTTCTAGGGAGGGGGTAACGTTCTGGCTGGGTTAGTGAGGCTCTGATGAGCGGGTTCTATCTGATCCGAAAACCCAAGCAGAACAGAAGTTGTAGTCTTTGATGTGCTTGGTGAGTTGCTCCACTACGTACAAGTTACTTACTTGTGTAACGATATATCTGTAAGAGACATTAGTTAGTGATAGATTCCTTACCTTAGAATATCCCCAGGCGTCAGACTGGATCCAGAAAGTTTGTCAGCAGTACCCCAGCGCATCGGTAGGCGTCGTCGTACGGCTCCGCATACGTCGCTGGCATCGTAGCTGCCGAAATGACGTCGTCAGAGCTACTTAAATGCGCCTACGTGCGCAGACGTCAGTTCTGCACACAACTTTTCCGTGCCAGAAGCGCAGAGCCATGCCAGAGACAGACTACTGGTGCAATAGAACTAGGGCCCTGAAAGGGATGACCTGAACGCAAGAGAACAGTTCGCAGAACAGGGAGGATGGGCGGGCGGTAAGGAATCTATCGCTAACTAATGTCTCTTACAGATATATCGTTACACAAGTAACTTGTGCATCTGAAAGACACTTTAGTGATAGATTGCTTACCTTAGAATAGATACCCAAGCAATACCAACCCCGGTGGTGGGTCTGCTAAGTGAGATTACACCAGAAAGTCACGGAGAACTGAACGGCCAAAGAAGCCGTCTCTCCGGACCCGACTGTCAAGGCAATAGTGCTTAGTGAAAGCATGCAACGAGGCCCAAGTGGCTGCCTGACAGATGTCTTGCAGGGGGACACCGCGTCCCAATGCTGTGGTAGCTGCTGTTGCCCTGGTAGAATGGGAGCCCAGCCCAACCGGAGGTTCCTTTTTAGCCAAAGCGTAACAGGCTTTAATGCACAAGACAACCCATCGGGAGATAGTTCGCTTGTGCACAGCCCGGCCTTTCTTGGCACCCACGTAGCCAACAAAGAGCTGGTCATCCACCTGGAACTGTTGTGTGCGGTTGAGATAGAACGAGAGCGCACGTTTTGGGTCCAGACGGTGGGGCCTCTCCTCTTGAAGGGTGCGGAGGCGGAAAGAAAGTGGGCAGAGTTACAGTTTGCCCGAGATGAAAGGCAGAGACTACTTTTGGTAGAAAGGAGGGACGCGGTCTAAGCACAACCTTGTGCGGATGAATCGCCAGGAAAGGAGGTTTGCAGGAAAGAGCCTGGAGCTTACTCACTCGCCGAGCAGAGGTGATGGCCACCAGGATGACAGTTTTCAAAGTCAATAACCGCAAAGGACAGTTATGAAGAGGCTCAAATGGAGAGCACATCAGATTTGTGAGAACCAGGTTCAAGTTCCATGGAGGCATCACAAAAGGAATAGGAGGGAAAAGGTGAGTAATGCCTTCGAGAAATTTATTGACAACCAAGGACTTGAAAAGAGAGGGCTAATCAAGCAACCTAAGAAGGGCTGAAAGAGCAGAATGGTAGCCATTGATAGTGCCCAAAGCAGAGCCCTGCTGGGCCAACGAAAGGAGGAACAATAGGACCTCAGAAAGAGGGGCAGCAAGAGTATCAACAGATTTTGCTGTGCACCATGCCACACATTTTTTCCACCGACAGGCGTATACCATTTCAGTGGAGGGTTGCCTGGCTGCCAGAATCACATTACAGACTTCGGGAGGCAAGTCAAATGGAATCAGCTGTCGCCGCTCAATCTCCACGCAAGGAGGTGGAGGCTGGACAGGTTCGGGTGGAGGACCATCCCCTGTTGCTGCGACAGGAGATCTTCTTAAAGAGGCAGTCATATCAGGGGATCCACGCTCATACTGAGTAGCTCGGGATACCAAACTCTTCGAGCCCAGTCTGGTGCCACAAGAATGACTTGGACCCGGTCGTGCCTGATCTTCAGCACTCTGGGCAGAAGTGGTATAGGCGGAAAGGCGTACAACAGACCGCAACTCCACTCACGACGAAAAGCGTCGCCTAGCGAGTGCCGCCTTGTAAACTCCCACGCACAGAACTGCTGACATTGCGCATTCTCTTCAGTGGCGAATAGATCTAACCAAGGTTCTCCTCACTGCTGAAGGAGACCTTGCACCACCTCAGAGTTAAGACGCCATTCGTGATCCAACATGCACCTTCGGCTCAGTTCGTCCGCCCTGGCGTTGGGGGAGGGAAAGGGATCTGCCGCTGACCTAACACTGGTTCGTGAGCCACCACTGGAAGTCCTGTGCAGTGCCCTCTGAGATCTGGACGTAGTCTGAAAGGTTCCCCCGATGCTGCGTCCACTGGAACTTCAGGTCCCGCTGCAGATCGCGCATATGCCATCTGGCATGATCGATCAGCAGGATGCAGGAGGCCATGAGGCCCAGCAGCTCGGGTCGAAAGATCGGAATCATAGCCCGAATGTCCCAGACTCGCTGTTTGGGAGGATAAACCCGAAACTGCGCCATATCCAGAACTGCTCAGATGAAGAGGAGCTTTTCAGAAGGAATCAGGTGTGACTTCGGCACATTGATGGAAAACCCCAGCAAATGCAGGAGGTCCGCCGTAGTTTGGAGGTGGAAGACGACTGCTTGGGGCGAGCCCGCCTTCAACAGCCAGTCGTCGAGATAGAGGAAGACTGAAACCCCTGATCTGCGCAGATGAGCTGCGACCACCGCCATCAATTTCGTGAATACCCGAGGGACGCTGGTAAGGCCGAAAGGGAGCAGGGTGAACTGAAAGTGCTTGTGGCCCACCGTGAACCGAAGGGAACGTCGGTGGGCTGGCAGGATGTGAATATGAAAATAAGCATCCGTCAAGTCCAACGCTACCAGCCAGTTTTGCGGGTCTAGCGCAGACAAGACCTAAGCTAGCGTGAGCATCTTAAACTTCTCCTTCTGGAGGAAGCGATTGACGTTCCGGAGGTCTAAGATAGGGCGCAGACCTTTGTCCTTCGTAACCAAGAAGTAGTGGGAGTAACAACAACGACCTACTTCTGGCGTTGGAACGCGCTCAATGGCTCCCTTGGCCAAGAGGGCCGTAACTTCCTGCTGGAGAAGTGCCAAGTGTTACCCCCGACATGCGGTGGTACTGAGGTGGCATGGCCAGAGGGAATAGCCCCTGCGGACTATTTGCAGAACCCACCTGTCCAAGGTTATGGAGCGCCAGTGGGGAAGGTGATGGCGAATCCTGCCACCCACTGGTGTCAGGTGGGCCTGAAACACAGGACTAGGAAGGTTTAGAGGCGGCGGACTGACCCGTCCCTTGTCCTCAGGACCCACCACGGCAGGTCCCACGTCCGCAGCTGTGCTGCGACTGTGGCTGCGTAGCCTTGCGGGTCTGAAAAGAACATGCCTGGGCACCCAGACCTTGACCTTGAAAGGACCGAAAGACAGACCCAGAGGGAGTACGCGTGGTGGCGAGACCCAAGGACTGGGCCGTGGCCCGAGAGTCCTTAAAGCGCTCTAGGGTGCTATCCACTTTATCACCAAAGAGGCGTGTACCATCAAAGGGCATGTCCAACAGGGTGTTCTGGACATCCCCAGAAAAGCCAGTAGTTCGGAGCCAAGCATAACGACGGAGCGCCACAGTTGTGGAAAGTGCCCTACCGAGAGACTCGGCCGTGTCAAGTCCACAGCGAATAGTACATTTTGCAGCATCTCTCCCTTCGGTAATGGCTTGGGAGAGAACCACCCGTGCTTCCACAGGGCACTGAGGCAGCACCCATGCCACAGTGTCCCACACAGAATGGGAAAAGCGGCCTAGCAGGCAAGCAGTATTCACCGCCCGCAACCCACAGCTGGCAGACGTGAAAATCTTTTTTCCAAATTGCTCCAGTTTCCTAGATTCCTTATCCGGAGGAGCAGAAGGGAACGCACTCGGCGAGGCAGAAGCATGGACAACCAGACTCAGGCGTCAGGTGTTGTGTGAGAAAGCTGGGATCGCCAGGCGATGGCGCGCCACACCCTTGTCTACAGGGACTCCTGCGTTAGGTTTAATCCAGGTGCCCAACAGGATATCAGCAAGCGCTTCATTGAAGGGCAGTGACGACTCCGCAAAGGAGGACTGCGGCTGCAGGACCTCAGTCAGGCGATTGGTCCTGATAGGTACAGAAGGGAGTTCGAGGTTAAGAGCCTCAGCTGCCCAACTCAAAACCACCGAAAAAGTACCAACCTCCTCCGTGGCCACGGAAGAAGGGGACAGAGTACCAGGGTGTTGAGAGAAATCCACTGGTCCTCCACATCGCCTTCCCACTCAGGCTCATCCTCGCATTGAGCTGCAAGAGGGTCCTCAGAGCCCTCCCAGTATTCCCCTGCGTCCACCGGTTGCTGAAGGGGCCGGTAAGGACGAGGTGCCCTGGGAAACAGGATAAACTCCCCTCCAAGAAATGGAATGAGAGGGTAAGATACGAGTCCCGGGTTGGCGCCGTCCGGCGTCTGCGGCGGCCGGATCCAGGGCCGGCGCTGAGGCCGGAACCGGCGGTGCCGCAGGGTATGGAGCCGGCGTAGCCGAGGCCAGAGGCGGCGGCACGGGGGCAAACCCTTCCGACGGATCCGCAGAGACTAAAGGCGCTCCGGAGGGACCCGGCGGGGCAAACAAATGGCACAAGGCCGACATAAAGGCCTGCACCTAGTCCAAAGTCGAGTGCGGCCCTGGAAAGGGAGGGTAGGCCGCAGAAGATATATATTTTGTGTAGTAGTCTTGCGTTTAGAAGAGAACTAAGGTTAGTGGTGAAGGGTGACTGTCTTAATTTCTTCTCCAGTATTCTCAGGGCTTTTCTTTCCTCATACAAGGCCTTGTAGATCCATTGAGTTGATGGTTTAAGACATCTTTTGCTTCATAGCGGAGCTACCTCATCAAGCAGGGCTGAGAGACTGTCAAAGCAGTGAGCAATCAAGTTGCTGATATCTGCAGCAGGACTGAAAGATGGTAGTTCTTTATGTGCTATGTTGCTGAGGAAGCTGATGTTGATGTTCTTGGTGTCAGAAAACCATATAACGCCCTTTTCTGTTGACCGATAGTCATGAAATGTGAGAGTTTTAATGAGAAAGGAATAAGATAATGATCGGACTAATCACCAGCATGGGATCAATTCATCATCCATAAGACCAGGTCTTACTTGGAGATTATTAAGTTGAGTATAGAACCTTTACAGTGTGCTGGTTTTAGGTTATGTTGGATCAGATAGTTTCCTTAAAGGAAAGAAAGGAGGAGAATTGACTGGCTGACAGCAGAATCTCCAGTAATGCCTCAATGAAGATTTAAGTCTCCCAAAAAGATGGTTTTGTGCCGATTGGCCGCTTACGAGATCCATGTATGCCTCGCGTGTTATCACCTGGCGGGTGATATATGACATTTAATCTGAAAGAGGAACTATACTGTCCGCATAGGTTTAGGGTTGGGCGTTGGAATGTGGAAAATGATCAGTTGGATAGCCCTCCTGCACTGTAAGGAGTCTCTAAAAATGGATGCAATGCCTCCCCTGACTCTACCTACACAGTTGTTACTGACGATGGAGTAGTTAGGAGGAAGTACAAGATCAAATATGTTGCTGGATGTGCCATTGAACTAGGTCAGGTGTGTGTGAGGATTAGTAGGTAATAGTTGTAGCGTGTGATAATGTCTGAAATTTGCAGCTTGTGCATCATTGCTGAACTAGTTATGGAGTATGCATCGTAAAGTCTAAGTTACCGATTTGGTGTGAGGAGTGTTAAGAGTTTTAGTGGTAATAGAAATTATGTTTCTGTAGGCTGGTGCTTGTTTGAGGTTGGATTGGTGTTTGGGTTGAGTCAATGAGATGGTGGGTATCCTTTGTTGGGTTAAGTCATTTGGAGTAGTCCGAGTTGAGGGAGAGGAGTAGGAGAGAATATTGAAGTGTTGTAAGTAGCTGCTTACTTGACAATACTGCATGGAATAGATTGGAAGGGAATTTCTTGGGACCAGGTAGACAATTGCTACTTTTTATTGAGTGCCAGGGATAGTGTGCCCTCTGCTGGGGGAGTATAGTGTTCAGGAGAGCAGCAATCATTTAGAGGTTTAGTAACTGGAGGGTGATTGTTGTTAATAGTGTGAAAGTGGAGGACCCTTGTAGGAAAGTGTTGCATTGCAAGGTTCTGAACCTAAGCTGAGGTTGGGAATTTGTATGACAAGTTGGTGTATTGGGATTGGTTCAGGGTTTTCATTGGCAAGGTGATGCTGGGAATGTTGTAGGGGCTGTGCAGAGTTGGGTGGGAGTTATTAAACTGTGTGGGTATTGCCAAGATGTGGGGGGGGGGGGGGGGCAGTGGAGTTTGTTGGTTGAGTGTTCAGAGTGTGGGAGGTTATCTCCTTGTATGGATTTGAGACAGTGTGGAGTGCAAGGTGATGTGTGAGGAAGTCATATGTAAGGAGGTGTATTGAGTGTCGTCAATGGGTTGGTGGAGTATGGTTTTGAAGGCAGTGGTTGATCGAGGTGGGGAGCGGTGCCAGCTGTTGGTCGATATTGTGTGGGGAAAAAGTTACGTTGTAAGGTTATCAGAGTGATTACAGACCAAGTAGTCGGGTCGTGGGGGGAAGTGTGTAAAGTAGGGTCTAGGCATTGTTAGATGAGATTGGTCGTTTGAGTGCGTGGGTAGGATGAAAGGTGAGTAAGGCTGTCCGAGTGAGAATATGATATGTGGTAGAGTTCTTCTTGTGTAGTAGGTTGAGGAGTGGGAGGGTGAAAAGTGGTGTGGCAAGGTCTCAGGTCGTGAGGGTGGTGTGTTTGAGGTTAAGTTGTGCAGTCTGGAGTGTGGGTGTAGTGGGGGTAGAGTTGTACTCGAGGGCTCCTGTTGAGGGGGGGAGAGTACTCCATGGTAATGAGGTCTGGGTGAGCGTAGGTAGCGAGGTGTTGTATCATAGCATGGGTTTGTCTGGGTGTAGTCTTAATGGGTGGCTTGACCAAGCGGCACCCCTGAAAACGGATCAAGGCGAAAACGGAGACTGAAGCATTTATCCACTGAGGAGCACAAACACAAATAAAATTCCATACTCCTCTAAATGCACCCACTTGTCAAGGGAAATCTTTACCATAGTACGTTAAATGGCCAAACAAGACTACAAAATGCGTCATGAAAAAAACCTGCAAAACTGCAAGTACTTAAAATAGGTCTTTGTATCCAAAACAAAAGAAGGAAACACAATGTAAATATCCCTATGGACTCCGATAATTCCAGGGCATCAGAAAATGAAGTGATGGTTTGAATGCTTGAAATAATCTCAGCAACTATCAATCACTCGGGCCGCATCCCAATCCATCATATTTCGCCTACCTTGCCACCTCATCAGTTTGGACCCAACCATATGCAATTCAGCCTTGACCCTGCTCTAATCAAACAGTCCAGTCCGAAATGCCAGGCCAGGTCCTCCCTGAAGCGGACAACACACAACCAGGACTAGTTTCACCCTTATTATGGGCTTATCAGCCAGGTATAGCTTGATTCCAGTGGCACAGTGAGCACAGGACCCACTTATGGGCACACTGGTCACACTTATGGCATCAAAAAAACAAAGTGATGGATAGAATGCTTCAATTAATTTTAGTCACTGGCGATCATTCGGGCCACATACCAATCCATTGGTTTTCACACACCATGCCACCTCAGGTTGGATCCAGCAATATGCAAATCTGCTTTGACCATGCTCCAATGTGAGCAGTCCAGACGGAACTGCCAGGCCAGTTGTAGGAAGTTGGAATCTGACTAGATGGTTACCCCCACTTTTTTCCTGGTGTTTTGCTGGTTTTTGTCTAGTCTGACTGGGATCCTGCTAATCAGGACCTCAGTTATCAGATTTCTCCCTAAATTGGTTGTGCATGTACTTTAGGTACACTCCAGATTGGATTCTTGGGTACCCTTATCAGTCCCTAGTGTATGGCATATACTATGTACCCACCCCAGAGGCCTCCCAGGGGCTGCAGCATGCATTATGCCAGAGACCATTCAAACTGACACCACAGGTCTGCTACTGCAGCCTGTGTAAGGTGGTGCATGCACCCCTTACTTAGATATAGGTTCACTATATCTATTCTAAATCACTGCACATATAAACCTAATCAGTCACCCCTATGGCAGGCCTTATCAATCCTGAAGGCAGGGGGCTGGGTTTTATGTGAGAGGGTGCACCTGCATGAGCAGAGCCCCTCTGCAGCCTTCAGAACCTTTTTCCCGGGGTTGTTTGTGAAGCAGCCAACCATATATATTTAAGTGCTTTATAACCTTGCGGTAAATGCTAACTTTAAAACGGCTGCTTAGAAACATGTCGCGTTTGGTGTCAAACACCTTGGAATCATACCTCCACGCCAGTAACTGGTGGGGGAGGTATGATTCCACCCTTCTAGAGGGACTTACGCAAGACACCGGTACCAGCTTTCTCGACCTGGGCATCACAAAATGGATGCTGTCAGCCACAGACATGAGTCTGCCCTCCTGCTCCTCAGCCAAGCTCGAACAGGGGAAGGCCTGACAATAGGTTACCTGTCACAGGGAGGTGTGACCACCTCCCAGACAGGCGTTAGTGTATTGGGGCTGGGTGGGAGTGCCAGAAAGTCTGTACTGGCGGCACATTTGGTGTCCCTGTGCATAGTCCAGCTCAAACCAGTTGCAGGAGCCATTTGTCCCTGCTCTGGTGCGAAACTGGACAAAGGACATGGGTGTAGCCACCCCTCTAGCCTGACCCTCCCATAGGTGGGTCCCCAGAGTTTGTCCCACCCCTTCCTTGTGTATAAAGTAGGAACCCCCGACTACAGGACTTTGGATTTTACCTGGACTAAACTCTGCAACAGAAACCAAGTACTTCGACGATCTACACTACGCTGGATGACTGAAGAATCTCCCTTGGAGTAAAGGAGTTACTCCCCCGCAAGGCAGGCACCTTTAACATATCTGACCGGTTTGCATCTCCCGAGCTCCTGAGGACTCTGAAGATTTCTGCAACACAGGAGGTGGGTTCCCGAGCCTCCCTGAGGTCGATCAGTTCTCTCAGCAATCCTGAGACCCGTATCCCTCGTGGGGACCATGCAACCTGAACCCCTGTGCACCGTGTACTTTTGCAGCAGCAAATGCTTTTGAGCGATCCCTGTGGCTGTGCTTTGGTCTACGTGTAGTCCTGACCCCGAGCAGTATTTCCACTGAAGATTTCCGGCCTACACTCCACGAGGGCTGGTATTTTGTGATTCAGCTCTAGGTCCCTTCGCGATCCCTGGTCCATTGGTCTGTGGGTCCCTGTGAAGGTAACTTTAACTTCCAGTGGGCTTTCCTGGTTGCTCCAGACGTGCCCTGACTCTCCATTGCTTGGAGAGTCCCCAGGACCTTGCTGGTCCTCACCGAAGCTTATTTACTCTGCCCGCGTGGGTTGAAGTTGCCAAGGCTTGTTGGTGTTCAATCAATCAGAGAGGGGATGTAAGCCAGTCAAGAGCTCCACCAGTACTGAATGCAGTGAACAGATTAGACAACAGAGTTGAGCAATCTATAGTATCAAACAACACAAGAGGGGCAAATAAGCAACCACAGCCAGAAGACGATACAGAAAGGCAACATGTCGGCGACCAGATTAAACAATTCTACGCAACGTGTTCAGCAGTTTAATAATGGAATTAAACTTAATACTAGCACTAGCATTGTAGGCAAGGCATCCCCCACAAAGGGAAAAGCCTTGGGCCCTTACAGCATGCCATCATCATGCCCGATGAAATCACAAACTGGCCCAAAGGTTCTGGACAGTTACAAACCACAGGTGAACCTCATGTGACTGAGTAAGGTCCTCAAAAGTGACAGGAGTCAACAGCGCCAGGCAAACTTGGTAAGTCGTAACAATATGATGTGATTTTTGGCGAAGAATCCAGGAGCAGCACTATCTCTAGCTAACATACAAACCCACTAACTCTGAAACACTCACTTAAAGCCATACCCTTTCAACCTACAGACTCCACTTCGCACAATCTATTCAAGAGTGCGGTCAGTGGCATGAAAGCTATCTTGTGGCTACCAAGAGCACTGCAGTGTCATACCAATGGCTGATTGTGTGTTATATGAATTCAGTTAGCCATAAGGGAAGCTACCATAGCTCTGTATGCAAACAACCAGGCAGTCCTGACACTGCTCAGCGTTTCAGCAGCCTATGACATGGCCAATTAGATAGTATTTATCAATATGATGAAGAAGGTGAGGGGAGAGCTCTGGAAGAGTGGATCCAATAACTCCTTAAAGAATGTGACCAAAATATTACAGAAGAGACAGCCAAGTCAACCAGACACACGGTCTCATGTGGCATATCACAAACATTCATCATCTTACTGTCATCAATCACCGCCTACACAACCATTAGTAAAGATACCGGACTTAAAGGACATGCCGATGGATATTTGCCAGCAGGATGTATTTAAAAGCAAGCATGTCATCAATGAATACCTAGATCACCTCTTTGAGATAAAGGAAAATGTCCTGCCCACAGAATGTCAATATAGAGACTGTATCTGGGGGTGGCACCAAAGAGTTTCTGATTAGAGTGCCTCAAAAATGAGTCTCAGCAACTTTCAGGACAAAAAGCCAAATATATGAATGTTTTCCAACTCAGAACTCCCCTTCACCCTCAAATAACCCATGCGGCCAAGGACGCCAACCTTCATCCTCACTATGGAGGAAAATCCTGCATTCCTGGGAAGAAACCATGGACCGGAGCCAACAAGAACAGGGAAGGCTCAGATGGACAACTCCTCTACAGTCTTCCACCAGTTCATGATGTAGAAATGAAGGAAATGGCATTTCTTGCCTAGGAAGATTTTTCGTCCTATCCTCAAAATCCAAAATCTTTACTCCATTTTCTTTCTAGACGATTGCATTCATTTTTGGTAGTTGTGAACTCCTCTATACCAAGGAGCTGCAGGCGGCCTTCTTTTCGGTTTGAATGGCCCAGAGTCTAGTTGCAGCAGCTGTTGAATTCGATAGCTTTGGCATTAGTATCTGCAGAGTGTCTAAAGCTGATCTCAGGTTATCTTATCCTATTTTATGCCAAGGCCCAAAAGTATGTACCCAACTGAGCTGGGAAGGAGATATAAAATGGAAGGGCACCGTGGTCGGACGATGTTGATGAAAAAAGTGTCTCAACATTAATTAAGACACTGTTACTGAATGCAGGGTCTAGGATGTGTCCGGCCTTGTCTGTGGGGGCTATTACTAAGGAGACTATGCCCTAGTGCATCAAGAGAGGCAAATAAGAAACCACAGCCAGAAGACGATGCAGAAAGGCAACATGTCGGCAACAAAAATAACTTGAGTAATAAATTATGTATACATTGTCCGAACCCATTCCACAAAAATATAAAATTAAATGAGGATGAATGCCATACAGCTGCATGAAAATAAAGGTAATTCTGAATGGCTCACAAGAGAATGGCAATCCAGGAGAACACAAATTATTAATCACAGAAGGAGCTCTGATCCACTTAACCCTTCGGACTCATTTTCCAATGTGGAGGGAGATGTAGTATATAGGAAGCAGCAGGTGTAAAGACTATTTGGACACTGCAATAGCGGCTGCCTCGGAACGGAGGTAGTGGGGGGGGGGGGGGAAGAGGGGTGGAAGGGTGAGGGATGAAACAAATTGAGCAGCGTTCCGATTGTTCCGAGTGGTCTGTTTGGCCGCTTATAGCAATACCTAAGAGGGTGGGCATGTTTTCCACTGGGCTGTGCAACACAGCCCAGTGGAGAACATGCCAAGTGTGCATGACTGTTTGGCCGGCCCTAGAGTGTCAACCAAGCGGTCATGCGCTCTTAGGGAGAGAGTGCAAACCACTCCTGCTCCCTTTGACGGTGGGGAGCCCAGCCCTTCCTCGTCCGACGTTCCTGGAGTCCCGCAGAGATAAATAAAATAAGAACTTCTTGTTATTATAATTTTATTTTCCACTGCTCAATGAGCAGTGGGGCGCTCCTTCGCCTTAGTGGAGGAGCCGCCACTGGGGCATGGTCATGTTATGAGTATTTGAAGAGTGCAGGAGAGTTACAATTGGTCTAACCAGTATTGAGAACCAGTGGTCCTATGGGTATTTGGGGAGCATGTGGGTATGTATTTATAGAAGAGAACGTGTAGCAGTGTGAAGGCAGAACTAAAGGCAGAGAATGAATCAAGGGAATGGGTGCAAGGTTCTGAGAGGGTAGGTGGACTAATTATTGTTGCAATGTAGAGTTTTATAAAAAGAGTTATGTCTTCATCTCCAGTAATTGCAAAGCAGGCATCTGTGCAAATTTATTTTGGGTGGAGACAGAAGGTCACATACATAGTTTACAACTGCATCGAATTACCAATACACAGAATCCGCTTCATCGAACTGCTACAGAGAATATCACTAGGGGTGAGGGTGTTAACCATATCACAACAGTTATCCCTAAAGCTTAACTTTACCTCGACTCTAAATCTAGCCCAAAATATAATCCTAAACATTACGAAGCCCCAACACAAACCCCAAAACTAAACCCAAAACTAAGCCTACCTCGTACCTAAATCCTAACACTGCTCCATTACCTTAACCATAACGTTGAACGTAACAATACTCTACTTCTTTATCTTTGTACTTACTCAATCGAATAAGTGGTGGTCTCAGTAGAGGTACTGTCGGTATAGTGGTGTCAATGGGGCGTTGAGGTGCAGTGCAGCTGCCTGTATTGGGGGGCCCGTGGAGCAGCGTGGCTTTGGCAATCGGAGTCTATATTTGATTAGACAAGGGTCTGTACGGATTTGGGGGAGGAGGGTAAAAGATATTGTAGTTCTTACTAATTTCAGTCACTTTTTTCAGGAACTCCCCCCCCCCCCCCTCCCGAACTTTCAGCCCCCCTAAATGTATAGCTTCACTGACCGCCAAACGCACGACTCCACGTTCTGACTGCCACCCACCCCCAGCCTTCTTGCAGGTCTTGCGCTTACTGTTTCTGTCTCAGGGTCATTACTTTGCAAACTTCGAAAGGGTAGGGCTTTTTGGACGATATTATTTCTATAGAAGATGAGTGACTCCATTAATAGGTGAAGGGCAGACCCGGAAGTAATGTATCTGGCAGGCTAGCAGCCATAAAAGGCGAGTGAAAGAACTACAACGAACTTACAGGACCAGCTGTTAGCTAGACTAAATGTTCGGCATATAGAACTACAGACGAGAATCTCGTTTTTTATTTCATGGGCGGGGTGGGGAGATTAATAGGAACTGTAGAGGAGAAAAGAAGCTAAAGCAAGAAACTGAAGAGAACGAGAACCGCATGAGCAGCGGAAGCTGCAGGAGAAATCAACCACGGTAGGGAATGGTAAGTTAAAGTTAGCAAAATCAGGAAGTGCAAAGAAGAGAAAAGTAAAAAGGGAACGAAGTGCACAGAGGGGGGAAAAAACGGAACCGTATGAAGGGCAGGAAAAGAAGACTACAAAATGAGCGAGAATTTAAAGGACAGCAGAGGAGAAAAACAAGCAGAGCAAGCACTAAGAAGTTAGAAAAGTGTTAAGATAAAAAAAAAGAAAAAAAACAGCTGAAGAAACCGTGTTCCGGTCCGCTCCACTCTAAAACAGTGGGCCCTAAAAAGAACCTCCTGCAACTGTGTGCCACTGTTAAGAATCGCAGTCCTAGGTGCACTGGTGTACTGCAGGTCTTAACTCGCTCACATTATCCTGGACCACCAGGACAAAGCGTTGAACTTTGCAACCTGTACCAGGTCCAACCTTTTCAGACTCAGCCTTCAGACCCTAGCCTGGATGGCTCCAAGAGCAAGGCTGAGATCAGGCTTTCACCCTGAATTTCAAATCATTCCACTACTTGTTCACTCGCTTACCTAGCCAATAACAAGTCCGTCTGCAGTGCCAACACAAAAACACCCCCGGGCCAAACCTGACCCATGGCCATCCTGGCACTCAAAACATATCCAGCATGTACTGAGGGCATCTGACTCCTCGACCACTGACAAGCACCTTCTTAAGAACTGAGGCATACAGACTGCAGAGGAAGAACGCGCTGACTATTCTCATTGCATTACCTCCACTTTGGACTCCTAGTGCCCTGCAATCACAATTGACCACCACCATTCTTTTAAGTGATTGTTTTCTCGATTAAGGTTACAAGATGGCTGTATGTCTTCAGGGACACCACATGACACTCCAGGATCAATTAGGTGAACCTGCACTACAATTCCCAGAATGTATTGGGGTAAATGAAAACTCTGATCCTGAACACAATGACTTAGTAACATTCTTGGGATATCCTGTAACGTACATCACTCCACTAGCCTCTGTTACCACATTTGTCCTTTATGAATACTACCAATTCTAAATAATTATTACTACAGACTCTTTGACCACAGTGCTCAAGTATCCAATAATCAGAAACACCAAAGCCCAAGCAATTAGCACAATGTCCGTCAGAGTTTTGGAAATGATGCCAAGGACCCAAAACTAGTTCCCCTTTAAGGAGGAAGTGGGTGGCATGATGAGCAGAGCATATACATTTCCATCTTCTGACATCACAGACCAGTATTGCGCAAAGGCCCTTTTCTAGTAACAGCAATGTCTTCATCACTTCAAGTTCCCCTTTGATATTTTTCGTTAGCCATTTCTTGGTTCACATTGTGAGTGTGAGACCGTACCCAGGAACAAGAAATTCTGTTATGGGTAGGACTCGCGCCATATGAATACAGAAGTACAGACCCTCCTTTACAATCTTCCTGCATTTAGGCTTTTACTATAACACTTAACCTACAGCAAATCCTACAAGACATTACACACGCAAACCTTTTCTAAAAACAAATCTACCTATAGCCCTCCACTATGCAAAATCCACCAACGAAAACCATACTAAAGAACATTACATTTCGACGGCCCCTATTAAACATTAGGCAGAGTATTATAAACCATCCTACTTGTAGGAAGATATTACTTAGTTATAACTTTAGTTCTGCAACTTCATCCCATTAAAGATTTGCATATTTTTCACAAAACAAGAACCTCGAACATTTTGAAAAAACATCACGTGGAAACCAACTTGAGGGAATGTTGGTATTTGGACCCCTGTATGAGGTGAAGTGGAGCTCCACAATGCTCCTCACGTTAATATCAAAATACAGCACAGTTGCTGATGCCTCACTTGACAAAAGCCCAAACCTTTTATCCTCCATCACCTTCAAAGCGGAATCAGTTTGATTAACAAGTTAAATACCTTCAGTAACACTTCTGGTAAATACTCTATCTAACCACAGATTCCTCACCTCTAGCATATTTCCTATGTGCTAGGCTGCAGGGATGTTATAGCAACGCTCAGGACATATTGTTTGGGGTCAAGGGCAACAAGTTTTAATGTGCATTTTGTCCTTGGGACAAGCCGGCCCAACCCCCTGCAGTACAAACCCTCTGGCTGCCAGTTTGCAGTACCCCATTAAGGATCAGGGAAGGGCACTGCCTGCAGTTAAGTTAATATTTGTGTGCATATGTTAATGCTGTTCAAACTTGTAATTATGTTTCATTAATTGAAAGCCTTTATTATTCGGGTGAGCGCTCTCAGTAAATGTAAGTTCTGACTGCACTACTGACAGTGGTTCCAGTATAAAAATGTGTACTAATGGTTTCAAAGTTTAGCAATATGAGGCTCTGCATAATGCTCCCAGAATGCTCTCCGATTGGATGTACATTTTTGCAGAAGCTTGAAAGCAAGATTAGTGATTTTTTGCTTTCAATATAAAATGTTACTAAAAAATGAAAGTAGGAACCTTTTTTTTTTGCTAAACTACTGTAAACTTTTAGGTACCATTTCTTTGCAGCATCATTTAGTAAAATGTGTTGATGCATGCTAGTATTTCCCCAAAATATTCATATTAGAAAATTAGTGTAACCAGTTTCAATAACATTTTGGGAAACATTTAAAAAAAACAAGCATTGGCAAAGCCAATAGGTCTGAAATGATGGTCAGCTTTTTAGTTTTGGCAATGCGTGACTTGTTTTTGCATGGTTTTTGTAAAACCTTATGATGGGGGAGCTGCCGGACCCTCACCATTATAACTAACATTGGCTAAAGCAAAAATTGTTTTTGGTCTCAAAAAAGCACACACTGCCACATTAGTTACTGGCACTGAACAAAACTAATTTGTGTGCCGAAATGCTCCTTGTGAAAGAGCAGAATGCAGTCACTCACCGTGAAGCCAGCCGATACAGAGAGAGAGAGAGAATTTTAATAAACACAAAAGGTCATGGTTAACGCGAGACCAAATTAGGGGCCCAATTATTAAAGAAAGTCTCAAAAGTGCACCCTTGTATATGTCCTTGCATTAAGGGCAGCAATATGGCTTTCGTGAATTCACAAGAATTTACAGCAGTAGGGCAAGAGATAGTACTCCTAGAAAATATATGTGAACTGCATTTTAGCATGAGCATATATGCATGTGTAGATTTGCTCATGCGAAAACCTGAGTGTTTGCAAGTTTATTTTCCCTTCAACCACTTTTTTCTCCAACTCTGGAAGAAGGTTTACTTCTGCCATTGTCAGGAGTAAATGTACAACATTTCTCAGTATTGGAAAAGATTAGAGAAGAGTTGTTGAAAACCCTTAAAACATGCAAGTTAGTAGGTTTGCAGACTCAAAAGGACATTCCAACCCTGGAACTATTGTTTACCACTACCTTCAGTCCCAGTATGTAGATCTGCGGAAACGTAGCAACATAAAGGGATTGCTAGTATTCAAACACTACTATGGTATGAGCCCTGGCATAATCAGAGAGGCTATACAAGAGCTCTTATATAATGAGATTGCTGCCATTATCTGTCACCGCACAACATGGCACCAAAGGGACAAGTGGATTTTGTTACAGGACAAGTCGATTTATGAAGCAACCTGCCCGATGGACAAGTAGATATTTTAATAAATTCCACACCCCTGTAGGCTGGATTTGGAAACTGTTCAAAGCAGAACTCCTATGCGCTGGTAGGTGGTGCTGCATGGCTCCATTCTGCCCTGGAAATGGCAGACTGGAGCAATATACAAGTGCTAACCCCAAGTGTTGACTTCGGTGAGGAATCTGCAGTCAGCATCCACCAGAAAGAGTGTTACTGAAGAGAAGTATCTTGTTCTTCTGATGCATATGTCTAACTTCAGCAGATTCCTTACCTGCCAACTACTAAAATAGTCCCTTCACCAAAGGGGGGGGGGGGGGGGGGGAATTAGAGAAGATGTGGCTTAACAGCTAGAGCGGTCGACCTCAAAGCTGGGGAATTAGGTTTGAGTCTCGGCAGAGACGCTCAACATCCTGTGATTCTGGGCAAAACACTTCATCTCCAGGTGCCTAACTAAAATGAATGTGTGTCTGTAACGCAACTGGTGCTCATGTAAAGGGCTCAGATACCTTTAGGTCGAGTTTGAGCTAAAAAAAAACCTCAGGGGAAAAAAAAGGCCCAAAAGACCGAGTGAGAGAAATCACCTTCCCATCAGACCAGGCTGTTAAGGCAGTAGTGCTTTGTGAACATGTTGCAAAGATCTCACATTGTGGCCTGACCGAGGTCAAGGACAGGCAACTCTGGGGGCCAATGGAGTGGGGACAGCCACGGACGTGGTATTTTTCCAGAAACTGCTTTTTGGCCATTGTGTAGCCAATCTTAATTCAGAGGACTATCTACCTTGATAGAGTCCTTTTTTTGCACAGCCTTAACGTTCTTTGCCCCAGAGAACACCACAAAAAACTGATTGTTCACCCGATAGCCTTTGGTGCAATCGATGTAAAGCTTAAAGCTCTTTAAGGTCCAGCTAATGGAGCCTCTCTTTTTTCGAAGGGGCGAGGCAGGTCAAACAACGTTAGGAGGATGATTGATTGCTCATCGTGAAAAGGAGTCACGACTTTCAGCAAAAAGGCCGCCCTGGAGCTCAGCACCAGTTTGTCCATAAAAAACAGGTGGTGTAGGCCAGTTGCACAGAGAGCCTGGAGCTCATTTGACGAGCTGAAGTTATCACGATGAGGAAGACCGACTTTAAGATCGGAAAATGCAATGAGCGCCTATGCATCTGCTCACAGGAGTACACATGAGAAATGTCAGGACCAAATTAAGGTCCTACTGTGGCATCACAAACGGCATGGAAGGAAACATTTGTCAAAACTTTAAGAAAATGTGTCCCAACATATTATTTAAATAAGGACGGTTGGTCCAGTAAACCATAAACAGGCCAAAAGGGCCGATAAATAACCTTCAGTAGTGCCCATTGCAAGGCATTGCTGAGTAAAGATAAAACCTCCAACACTTGGGTTGCAAAGAGTCTTCCTTGAAGACGCAACATCAGGCCACCAATTTGTCCCAGAGCCCGGCAGTCAGGATGACATCCATAACATCCGCTTAGTCTCCACACATGGAGGTGTAAATTGTGCAGATTCGGGTGGAGAACCCTGCTCTGCTGCAACGCAAGATCCTCCTGAAGTGGTAGCCTTATCGCAGGGTTGGCACACATATTCAGAAGTTCTGGGTACAACACTCTCCTGGCCCAATATGGCGCCACTAGGATGGATTCGTCCCGGACATTCCCAATTGTCTTCAGAACTCTGGGCAGGAGAGGCAGAGGTGGGAAGGCATACAGGAGTCCGCTGCTCAACTCCAGCTGAAACGCGCCTCCTAGGGAGAGAGCCAAATTCCAATGCAGAAAAGTTTTGCCACTGCATATTCTCAACCATGGTGAAAAGATCTAGCCAATGTTCTCCCTATAGTTTGAAGAAACCCTGTGCCACTTCGAGGTACAGCTGCCATATGCAATTCATCAGATACCACAAGCTAAGCTTGTCCGCCCTGGAGTTAAAGGATCCCATCAGGTGCTTCACAATTAGGGAGATTCCCTGTTCCAAAGATACAGGACCCAGAATCCTACACAGCACTGCTTGTTGCAGTACCACATGGCGATAGTATTCTCAATGAGAACCTGCACTAACACCCGCTTAATGAGTGGTACAATGGCCTACAACGCTAGATGAATGATTCACAATTCCAACAGATTGCTATCGTGCCGGTAGTCTGCCAGAGAGGAAAATGCTACTTACCCAGTATGCATCTGTTCTTGGCATATACAGCTGTTGATTCATATGCGTTAGCATAGATCGCCATCTGTTGTTGGGCCTGGATGTTTGCACTTTGTTTTTCTTCGAAGAAGTCTTTGTAGTCACAAGGTAGGTGACTCCTCCTTTTGGTGATAGTGCACATGGGCATCGACTCCATTCTTAGATTGTTTTGCCATAACTGGTGATGGAGTTAGTACCAGTAGTAAAGAGATGTCCATATAAAATGTATCTAAGTAAGATATTACTGCAACAAATAGATGTACCCGGGGAGGCGGGTGGGTGCATATGAATCTACAGCTGTATATGCAGAGAACAGATGCATACTGGGTAAGTAGCATTTTCCGTTCGAGGCATATGAGCTGTAGATCATATGCGTTAGCATAGACTATACAGCAGTTCTCTTCCCAGCGGTGACTAGCCTGTATCTGTTGCAGTGGTTTGAAATTTTGTTCTTAAAACTGCCTGGCCCACACTAGCTTGTTGTTTTGCAAACACTTCTACACAATAGTGCTTTGTGAATGTGTGTGGTGTAGACCATGTTGCAGCCTTGCAGAAGTCATTTAAGGGTATGTTCCCCAAGAATGCCATAGAAGCCCCTAGCTTGCGTGTGGAGTGCGCTCTAGGGGGAATTGTTAAGGTGCGTTTAGCTTTAAGGTAACATATTTCAATGCACTTAACTATCCACCTTGCAATACCTGGTTTTGAAATGGCATTGCCTTTATGTGGTGGGGAAAAACCAACAAAGAGTTGTTTAGTTTTCCTAAAAGATTTTGTTCTTTCAATGTAATAAAGTAGCGCTCTTTTCACATCTAATGTATGAAGAGCACGTTCTGCTATAGAGTCTGGTTGAGGAAAAAACATGTGTAACTCAACAGACTGGTTGAGATGAAAAGCAGAAACAACTTTGGATAGAAATTTTGGGTTAGTCCTAAGAACCACTTTTTTTGTGGTGAATTTGTAAAAATGGTTCTTGTATGGTTAGTGACTGGAGCTCACCAACTCTCCTAGAAGATGTGATGGCTATAAGGAAGGCTACCTTCCAAGTCAGAAACTGTAGTTCGCATTTGTGCAAAGGCGAAAATGGCAGGCACATGAGTCTTCTAAGGACTATATTGAGATTCCACATGGAAGAAGGTGGAAGTTTAGGAGGAATGATTCTTTTGAGTCCTTCCATAAAGGCTTTGATAGTGGGTACACAAAACAAGGACAAGTGTTGTCTGTTCTGTAGGTAAGCTGCTATTGCAGCAAGATGCAGTCTTATTGATGTGTATGCTAAGTTAGCCCGTTGTAGGTGTAACAGAGCAAATTATGTTTTGAATTGAAGCCTCAAGCGGATTCATTTAATTACTATTACAATAAATTACAAAATGTTTCCATTTTGCTGCGTAGCATGCTCTTGTGGTAGGGAGTCTAGCCTCTCTAATGAAGTTCATGCAGTCTGGCGGAAGAATAAGGTAGCCAAACTATGATTTCAGGTGCCAGATCGCAAGGTTGAGTTGACTGGGATCTGGATGCCTGATCTCTCCGTGGTTCTGAGCGAGAGTCTTGGGGCGGGGTGTAGCTTTTTTATGAGGAACTTCTGATAGTTCCAACAGTGTTGTGAACCATGGTTGTCGAGCCCATGTGGGAGCAACTAGGATCATAGTGAGGGAATATTGTTTGAGCTTCTGAACCACTAATGTAATTAGTGGGAGCGGTGGAAAAGCGTAAGCAAATATCCCTGACCAATTGATCTATAGCGCATTGCCTTTGGATAATGGGTGTGGATACCTGGATGCGAAGTTTGGGCATTTTGTGTCGAGGTGTGTGGCGAACAGATCTATCTCTGGGTAGCCCCACATTTGGAAAAATGGGAGAAGAACTTGAGGGTGTAGTTCCCATTCGTAGATCTGTTGTCTTTGACGACTGAGCAGGTCTGCAATTTGATTGTTTACTCCTGGGAGAGGTTCTGCAAGGAGATATATTTGAGGTATGGCCCATCTCCATATGCTTTGAGATAGGTGTGGGAGCTGTGGAGTGTGTCCCTCCCTGTTCTTGTATGAAGTACATTGCTGTCATGTTGTCGGTACGAACTAGGACAGCTTTGCCTACTAGATGTATCTGAAAAGCTTTCAGTGCTAGAAAAATTGCTAGCAGTTCCAGATGGTTTATGTGGAGTCGTTTTTGTTGTAGAGTCCAAATGCCCTGAATGGTATGTTTTTGAAGATGAGCTCCCCAACCGGTGAAGAATGTGTCTGCTGTGAGCACTATCTGTGGAACCGGGTCGATCAGTGGCCACCCTTTGGGAAGGTTTTGTGTTTTCCACCACTGCAGAGAGCGATAAGTGTGGCCGTCCACCAACACCAGATCAGTTAACTGACCTTGAGCCTGGTTCCACCGACGTGCTAAGCATTCCTGTAGGGGACGCATTTGGAATCTTGCGTAAGGAATGATTAGAATGCAAGATGCAATCATTCCGATGAGTTTCATGAACACTCAAGCTTGTAATGAGTGTTGAGGCTGAAATTGTGATATCAGAGTTTGTATGTTGCGTATTCTGACAGGGTTGGGGTATGCTAGAGCCTTGCATGTGTCCATTGTGGCTCCCAGGTATGCTTGCGTGTTGGAGATAAAACTTGGCGAGGTTTACAGTGACTCCCAAGTCGTGAAGCAGCTGAACAGTTGTGAGTGTGTTGTATGCAGCTGTGTTGTGAATTGGCTTTTATTAGCCAGTCGTTCAAGTAAGGGAAGACATGAATGTGTTGTCTTCAAGTGTGCTGCGACTACTGCCAAACACTTGACTAACACTCTGGGTGCTGTAGTTACCCCAAATGGGAGGACTTTGAATTGGTAGTGTTGTCCGTCCACCACAAACCTGAGATACTTCTTGTGAGCTGGGTGAATGGGAATATGAAAGTAGGCGTCCTTTAAATCAAAAGTGGAAAGGAAATCGCCTTGCTGAAGCAGTGGGAGCACATGTTGTAGTGTGATCATGTGGGAATGATCTGACTGAATATAGATGTTTAGCTGTCTAATATAGGCCTGAGTTAGCCGTCCTTTTTTGGAATTAAAAAGCATAGGGAGTACACTCCCGTCCCCCGATGATGTAACGGGACTGGATCTGTAGCATGTTTTTGTAACAGGGAGAGAACCTCTTGTTTTAAGAGTGTGAGGTGTTCTGGTGACATTGCACGCTCTTTTGGACGTTGAGTTGTGGTGGTACATGTAAGTTCCAGGCAATAACCATACTGGATAATTGGTAATACCCACTTGTCTGTGGTGATTGAATTCCAGACAGGTTGGAACTGTGAGAGTCGGCCCGACAGGTGTTAAATGATATGGGGTAGTGGAGGGAAGTCATTGTTTAGTGGCAGGGGACGTGCGGGTGGAATTACCGCCTCGTCCCTCATTTCTCCTGTAGCCTCCCCGAAAATAACCTCTGGAGGAGGTGGCTTGGTTGTTTTTTATAAGAGGAGGAGGGAGTCTCTGACGACACTGTTTTTGAGCCACCTCTATAAAAGGAGCGGCGAAAGGAACCCCTGGTGGAAGGTAACTGTAAGGCCCCCATGGCCTTAGCAGTTTGTGTCCTTTTGAATTTTTTCAAGTGAAGTGTCAACTGTTGGCCCAAAAAGATGCTCTTTGTCAAAGGGCTGATTGAGTATGGAGGATTGGACCGCATGTTTGAATACAGAGATTCAAAGTCAAGCGTGCCTGTGTAGAAGTATGCTGGTGTTGATGGCACGAGATGCTGCGTCTGCTCCATCCAGTGCGCTTTTTATGGAAGTATTGGTGATAAGCTTCCCTTCTTGAATGAGGTCGTTAGCCTTTGTCTTGTATTCATCAGACAAGTGTGGGATGAGTTTTTCTAACTCATCATAGTGAGCTCTGTAGTAGTGTGCTAACAGGCCTGAGCATTGCCGATTTTGCTAATGGTTACCAGGGTGTGAGGCCACTCTTTTGCCTGATGCATCTATTAATTTAGATTCCTTATCAGGAGGAGGGGCATCGCCTGTACTTTGGGAATTAGCCCTTTTACGGGCGTTTGATACGACAAGAGAGTCTAAGGGCAGTTGTCCCTGAATATATACAGGGTCCGTAGGAGCGGGCTTGTACTTTTTATCCACTCTAGAGGTCAGTATTCTGACTGTGACTGGGTCTTTAAAAATCTCATCTACACGTTTGATCATGTCCTTGAGCATGGGCAAAGTATTAGTGGATTTCTGTGAATGTGTGAATGTCTCCACAAGAAAATCCTCCTCTAAAGGGTCCGAGTGTAGCTCCACCCCGTGGTACTGAGCGCCCTGTTATTAAGCTGTGTAAAGCCTATATTATCATCAGGTGAGGAGGGTCTGGAGGGATACAGGTCAGGGTCATTACTGTCTTTGAGTCTTTTTTTGTTTTGGGTCCAAAACTATCTTCAGATGGAAGTTCTTTAGAAGGAGTGTCTTTCTCCTTAGGGATGGGTTTTGGCGTGGAACTTTTATGAGGGTCCTTGTGCGCGAAGGTTCCGAGTCCAAATGCTTACTTTTGTGTGTGTTTAGAACCTGAATCTTTCGGAGCAGGATGTTTCGGCTCCGAGTGTTTTGGTGCAGAGGTTGACGTCTCTGAGCTTTTAGGTGCCGAGGATTTTGGCGTGGGCGATTTCGGCTCCAAAGCTTTTTTTGGCTCTGAGGCTTTCGGTGCCGAAGATGTCTTGTGTGTCGGCGATGTAAGGAATGGCGAGGAACCTCTGAATCTTCTCTCAAGATGTCCGATACAGACCCGCTGTCTCTTTGCATTTCATGGCGTCGAGCCAGACGGTCACGAAGAGTCTTTTTGGATCAGAACGATCGACACGCTTCACAGTCCTTCTCGTCGTGTTCCAGGCATAAGCACAGGTTGCAGATCTGGTGCTGGTCAGTGTGTGGGAACTTATCACGACACCTGGGATATAGTTTAAATGACGTCCGTTCCATCGACTGCTGGCGTGGTCGACACGGGTAGGCCTGACGGCCCGCCTCGAAGTTCCCGACTGAAGGTTTTACAAAAATTCTACGATGCGCGTCGAGTGGGAAACCGTGATCGAAAGATGATACCATCGAGGGTAGAGGATTGCGCGTCAAAGAGGTTTGAAAAGGATACCAGAGCGCAGCAATACACATCCGAACCTGATGGGGGAAAAAAACAATCCAAGGATCGAGTCGATGCCCATGGGCACTATCACCAAAGGAGGAGTCACCTACCTCATAACTACAAAGACGTCTTCGAAGAAAAACAATGAGCAAACATCCGGGCCCAACACCAGATGGCGATCTATGCCAACGTATATGATGTACAGCTCATATGCCTAGAACACATATTTCTCTGATCTTCATCTCTACCAAATGACCTTTCCAAGCCAGCAGTAACACGTTCCTTACCACCGCCAGCTTTGGGAGAGGAAGTGAGAAGGGTCTGCCAATAGTTAGATTGCTGTCAAGCTGCCACCACTGCAAATCTTTTGCAGTCTTCTTAGAAACCTAGAGGACATCTGACAAGTTTCTTTGGTGCTGGCCCCACGGAGACTTGAAATCCCACTTTGACTTGAAATCCCACTTCTGAGCCTGCATACACGACCTGGCGAAGTCGACAAGCAGGATGCATGAGACCAATAGGCCAAGAAGTCTTAGAGTTGCTCTTACTGAGATTCAGTATCGAGCTCGTACATTGGGCTCATAGCCCTAATGTCCTGGACTCGTGATGGAGGAAAGGCCCTGAACTGCACCGTGTCCAAGACCGTTCATATAAAAGGAAGTTACTGCTAAGGAGTCAGGTATGACTTTTCAGATGGATTAAGAACAATGACATCAGGAGGTTCGTCGTCTGGAGGTAGTCTACGACTGACTGTAGCGAGCCTGCGTTAACAGCCAGTAGTTGAGGTAGGGGAAAACTGGTAACTTTAACCTCTGAAGGAGGGCAGCGACCACCGCCTTCACTTTCGTGAACAACCGAGGGGAGATGGTAAGGCCAAAGGCAAACAGGGCAAACTTCTTGGCCAGCCTTGTACAGCAGGTAACATCTGTCGGACTGCAGAACACGCACATATAAGTATGTGTCCTGCAAGTACAAGGCTACCATCCAGTCGCCTGGATCTAGGGCAAACAGACCCTGGGCCAGTGTGAGCACTGTAAATTTGTCCTTCCACAAAAAGTATTCAGAGTGCAAAGATCTCAAATAGGACAAAGGAATCCATTGTTCGGCACAAGGAAATATGGACAGTAGCAACCCCTCCCTATTTACGAATTCAGAACCCTCTGAATAGCCTCTTTAAAAAGTAAAGTTCACACCTCCTGCAGTAAGATGGGTAGGTTCTCCTCAAGATCATCGGTGCGGAGGCTGGGCATGGTGCCAGAAGCAGGTGTTCACTGCAGACCATAGCCAAATGGCAGTGGCGGCCCGGAAGCCTGTTTTGGAGCATCAAAAGTGGTTGTTTGGCCCTTTGAGGGTTCACGCTCGGAACTTGAGCGGGGTAGGAGGAGGAGGAACCTGTTAAACGGGCAGTAGCTCTTCGATCTCCAGGTCAGAGCAATAACTTGGGACGGGCGAGTAGGCCCCTTCCTTGGAGGACGACTGCACTGGTTGATGTCCCCCCGAGGCTCTGGGTACTGAGGAGATCTAGTGTGTTGTTTCTGCATGAAATTTAGAGGCATCCAGCCTGGCGGTCTCCTCTTTGAACAGAAGGAGCAGCAAGCATCACAGGAGAGGCATGGTGGAAAAGGGACACTGACGATGGGGGCCCCGAAGGGCAAGACCCCTCTTGGGGGGGGGGGGGGGGGGGGGGGGGGGGAACACTGCACCAGTGTTAATCCGGATCTCAGTAACACACCTCCAAACTCTACGACAGAAAGTAAACAATCTAACAATGGGGCCGATGCCCGTGCGCATTACCAGCAAAAGGTGGAGCCAAACTACCTTCTGATTCGAGAAGACTTCTCAGCACTAGATGGCAGGACTCTGCACAGCATGTGTATCTACAGTGACACTAGCCTCAAACACAATTCTAATAAGTAAAAACTGTCCATTAATCTGAATTTATAACTATGACTTTCCCAATGTGTCAAAACCCAAAAATCTCTGGCATCAAACTTCGCACCCAATAATGTCAGGCCAGGAGAAGCCAGGCCCAATCCCCCTACTGAGCTGCAGCCAGCTGTTGCACCCAGCCCTCACCTGCCAACATCCTTTAGTTGAGGGGAGCAGTTTAAGCACTCCCTAGCTAAAGTGAAAAGAAACCTGTCCTTTTGTGGCACCCTGTTCACCTTCCACCCTCCCACAGGCAACAAGCATTTGCAATGCAATAGGTCTCACATTTGCAAGAGTTTAAGCTATTGACATTGTAAATGACAATACCTTTTATATATCTATTTTGAAAATTAACACAAATAAAAGGCATGGTCATTTACAATGTGAATAGCTCAAACTTTTGTAAATGCAAGACCTATTTCATTTCAAAGAAGCATCCGCCATTGTCCCGGGCTGCTTGGAAAGAGAAAGCGCGCATGGCGCGCTGAATGTTGCAGGAAAGCATGTCGTGCCTGCAGTAGGAGAAACTCATTAAAGAAAATCGTGCTTACAGACTAAATAAGACATACCGTGTAACAATAGAAGTAAAAGGGTCAGTACTCATTTGAGGTTACAAATGAAGACAAGCCGATACTAAGGAGGGACTAACAAGCCTATTAACAAATCAGAAGCCAGCATTTACAAAGGACAATGACACAAGCCAATGACAAATATAGGTGGAGAGTGTGCGGAGATTGAAGTCCATACTCTAATACATCAAGCCTCGCAAAGCAGCACATACGATGCCCAGGCTCAACCTAAAAAGACAAGTCGTTAAGATTTGGGGACAGCAATCCCAGAGAGTGCAGTTAAAAGGCAATAATGTTTTATGGGAGACATTGCCAATTAACCAACATGAACCCTTCAGTCACCAGTTTTGGTGACCATATCGGTCACAGTGACCTTATTTTATGCTCAGTGATGTTTCATATCCTTACACCTGTCTTCATGACTTAACAAGATTGACAGTGGTGCGTGGAAGCGCACCTGCCAAACACCTCGAAATGTTCATAAAACCCTGTAACAGTGGCTCAATTATGATTTGACCAGCCATGGTCATGTGGCTTTATATACGATATGGGGTGACACCCCGAAACCAGTCCCAGGATGCCTGTTTCCGGTCCAAGGAGGACCTGAGCTGACAGTTCAGGCTGAACTGTTCTTATGGGTGGGGGTGGTGTAGACTAATTTGCATATGGCTGGATCCAAAGTGGGGTGGCAAAGTGAGCTAAAGATCAATGGATTTAACCCAGATCTCTTGACTAAGGGTGAGTGTTGGAAAAGTTTAGCACTCCACACATCATCTTGTGGGGTTTGATGGATATGTTCAGGACAATAAAGATAAAACAACATACAACAATGGTCAAAATAAATGCAAACTCAAGGCACAATGAAAGAATATAATGCTGTACTTATTTAAGCCTTATTGCACATGGTCAGATTCTCAACAATGGTTAAGATCCTCTTCAAAGCGCATTAGCCACCAGAAACTTCCCATCCGCAATTATGGCCTGAGCATAAAGTCAGAGTGCATAATGAAAGGGAAGGGCAATTAGCTGCTGTTAACACCAACAATATGGGAGCAGGAAGGCTAATATCACCAGTTCCAATACACGGGCAAACAGGCCAGCCCTCCCTGCCTTCCACATGACCCTGCTTCATGCTCTCACTGAATTCAAATAGAGGAAAACCAGAGATGCCAGTGCCATCTTTTTAAGCTTTCTAACTGAATAAGCCAATCTCAAAAATCCATACAAGGTTCAAATATATAAATGCATACTAAAGGTGTACAATGATGGTGAAGATTGTTGGAGACCAGCAGTATACCGTCTTCATGCTATTACACAAATACATTCATAAATGTCTGGAGAAGCATGCTGCTTGCATGCTAAATGTATAGGCATTGGTTCTCTCTTTTGCAGCATACACAGGTAAGGTACACAGAAAGTATCTTCTCAACTTTAAGGGTGGTAATGGAGGAGGGGATACTAAGCATTATGCACACGCTGTGTTGCTGGATTCATGCCATACCAGTACAGGTCACGTGTCCCAATCAAACCAGTATAAGCACATGGCATGCATATAGATTATATATATATATATATATATATATATATATATATTCACTGAAAAAACCATAGGTTTCACACGTTATAGTTAGCTGTACATTTTACTGATAAAAAACCAATGAAATTCCCCCGTTATAGTTACTGTAGGCAACAATAACTCACGCGACCGCAATCCTCTGCTGATGCTAATACTGTATTTAGACACTTATTTGCCCATGTCTTCTTCCATTAAATTTTAGCTATACATATATTACAAATATTTTTTTTTCATAAAGACACACATGTCATCAGCAGAGATTTACGGTCGCATGAGTTATAGTTGCCTACAATGTAGTAGTTATAACTATAACTATAACTATAAGTAGTTATAACTATAACTACCTACTGGCGACCGCCAGTAGGTAATATATATATATATATATATATATATATATATATATATATATATAGCCTCTTTTCATGTATTTTCCCTGATATTATTATAAACGTTGCAATCAGCACGCTCAAATCCATGCAATCTTCCATATCTTGCAAAACATATATACAGTGTCTCTTTACACGAAACTCAATGTGAAAAACATGGGACACTTTTAAAAAATATTTAGGACAAATGATGACACTTTTTGGGTGCCCGGACCTACTTTCTGCTCCAGTCAGACCGTGATAAAAGGACACATGGGGCAAGTGCAGACTGCGAGCGCTAGTTTAGGATGCTGATGGAAAATAACCCCCTCCTGGGCACTTTAAAGCGCTATGTTCCGCACAGAGAAAACAGACTTCGAGCAGTTAGGTACTGGTTGTACTGCTGTAGGAGGGGAAGTACAGCAGCGTTATTAGCCTCCATACAATGTGATAGCAACAGCTCTTCTCACCAAAGATTGAATAACATCAAACTCGGAACTCCGCCTCACCACAATAAAGTGTCAAATATCGTATTCTGACTCCAGTTCACATACTAAATACTAGAATGTTTCCCTATTACTTGATTGGAGCACAGCAGGCGCCCGTCGTATTCTAGGTAAAGATGTGGCATAAATGGACTCTGCAAATCAAACCCACTATCTCGTGAACACACGATTCAAGAACTTTTGATAAGATGTACTCATTCTCTGCCGCGCACATATTATACATTTACAACACGTATGTGCCAGGAATGGTACTATGTCATACATTTTATGTCTGGTCTCTTCTTGCAAAGGACTCGGACCTCACCCTAGCATGCTGTGCGCTATAAACACCCACACAAATAAAGGATAAACATCCAGAGATGTGTTGAATGCTAACTGGCTGCTGGAGTAGGTACAGCATCAATTTGACTGCTGGCGCAACCCGTCACCAAGGTGCAGTTCAGAATACCGGAAAGCAGTGGCATTAGTAGTGCATTGTCCGCTTAAGAGCAGTGTCTGGTGGGGGTGAGGTCTGTATAATCGAGGGCAACAGAGGCCCACTAAGTGCCTTTAGGTCGTCACTCACTGCCTACTACTGTGCACTGAACACTACTTAACCTCGGTTCTGGCTTTACAATAGGATTCTCGCCCCCACCCTGTGCCTGCTAAGCCCACCGCCCATGCTGGAAGAAGCAAGGTTGCTTTTAAAAGCCTCAGCCTCCCCTTAAACAAGTCCCATCACACAAAACTGTGCTTCGAAAGCAGACTACCTCCTGAAATGATAAAAATGAAACTGGGTTTGTGAGCTACACCTGTGAATTCCCAAATCTGCTACTTTCAGCCCCTGTCCTAGTGCAGCACCAGGCTTCACTCTACAGACCTCTTTACCATAGGCTGCTCCAGAGGGGTCCTGCACTGCTGCTGTGTACCCCACAGAGCGAGCTTTATTCTGCTTGGAGTAGGCAAATTGATACTATCTTTTGCCAATCTGTGCAGAAGGAAAGAACTGCAGCAAGAATTCCTCCAGACTACCGTCCGGGTGACGCAGGGCATGACCCATGTCCTGATGCCTAGGGCATGCCATCGCTCTCATTCCCAAACCCCGCGCTATATTATGCGTCTCCCTTTCCCCCGAAAGCACACAAACGGTCACGATGCTTTCCCATCAGTATCCAAGGACTTGACTTATTGTATCCTGGGGGAGACTTAGGAGGCGTGAGCTCATCTCGCGAGAAGGTGGACGAAGGATTCAGTTCCCGCCTGCAAGTCAGAGCCTGTTAGAAGCCATGGCAAACCTCTGGGAGAGCAGATGCCTGCGCAGGAGGCACAAAGGCCCCAGTTAGCGAGCAACAGACAGAGTGAGCTAATTGAATGGAAGACCAACTGGGATGCAGTCGGTGCCTTTCACCGGAAACTGGGACCAAGTAAAACAAGCCCGCGAGCCACAGCGAGCGATCCGTTTTCAATTATCGCGCCCGTGTCTGGGCACGATAATTGAAAACAGATGTCGGCGTGCGGGTAACAGACACCAATAGGCCATGGGCGGAGCAACGCAACCACCTTTGGCCTATTGCGTGCTGTCTTTCTGAAAAAGACAGACCGCAAACGCCAATGCCGTGGACCAAAAGGAATAGCACACGCACGAGCGTGTGCGATTCCAGGCTCCGTTTTGGTACCCTCCACAAAAGGACTCTCGCTGCGCGAGCAGTGCTGCGCACTGCATCGCTAGGCGTGAGACCTGAAAAACGATCTTACATTTACCACATGCTCCTACCAGGTGATACATATTTGCAGATTTGAGCCTGTCCTTTTCATGATTGAGAGGAAAAGCAGGCAGAACTGGACCAAATATTACGGGTCTTCATGCTATTCACCATTCAGGTATCTCGGTTATCTCACATGGATATACCGGTTATTATTGTTAATTCCAGCCCCGATATCACCTGGCAGTTATAACGGTAACCTTTTCATAGAAGCTTCCTAGCAGAAGATACTACATATGCTACGAATTTCTTACCGCACACTTTGTTCTTGAAAATTCAATCTACTGAATTGCTAGTATACCACACCTTGTCCACATGACTCCTATTTTAGATCATATAATTAATTCCTATCATTCCTAGATGCATATCATTAATTCACGTGACTCGTATTTTAGAACATATCATTAATTACTATTTACACAAATACTACCTGGAGAACTCCGACAGTCCTGTCATAGAACATTCTACCCAAATCTTGAGCTCAGAGAAAATTACTCATTTCACAACATTTTGTTTGTACTCCGTTCACATTTGCAAGCTGCAAACATGGGATAGTGGGGGACTACAGTAACTAGAAGAGACTTTCTTCCACTGACACTCGTTCTCCCCATGCCACTGAATCACTGCTGTTTTCTCCGATGGCATGTCCTGGGACAAAGACAAGAGGACAAGGCTCTTTACTCATCTACAACAATAGCAGTCTCTTCGGCTGGCTCTCGCTCCCACAAGTTGCCACGGCAACCTCCACTGACGTCAAGAAGCCCAGGCCTGTGTTGACACCTCCATGAACGTCCCATGGTATCACCATTCTCCCTCCCACAACCCACTTCTGAGCTTGCGCCCCTGGTCGAAATGAAGCAACCTTCAAGATTAGCTAGCCGATAAAAAAAAGTGTACGAACTGTTTTAATGTAAACCATTGCCAATTAGTCTGAACATATTCCATCATTTAAAATTTAGTATTCCTTATTGGGCATAATCAGTGAGGTGCAGTGCAGACAGTGCAAGAAGCTGTGCAATCCCACACCATTTAAAGCAACTCTCTTAGACAACACAAAAGCGATGGATGCCAATGTTTAAATCAGTCGGAACCAGTGTTTAGCTGGTCTGTGCCATTAGGGACAGGAAACCGCCCTTTGCCAATCCGTCTTGTCCCTATCCCACTAGGAAAGTGAAGCCAAACTGCTAAGCTACTTTCCCGCAATACAAGTAGTTCTTGGTGCTATTCAGCTTTGTTGTGCAACTTCACACCACTTCCCGCACCAACCAGCAGGCAAACGTTTGGGGCATCCATGATGGGGGCATGCCGTGGGAATAAATCTTCAATCAACGTATCTTAACTATCCCATCTTTGTGAATTTGCAAATAAAATATTTCTATAGTTAGTGCATGGATCTCACCAACTCTTGGAAATGAAATAACGGCATGTAAGAATGCCTTTATTCTCCAGTATTGGGGTGTCTTTCATGGATTCACATGCTTTAATATTCCCCGTCGTCGAAGTGGGAGTCCCACGGTACATAACATAGCAATGTAGTAATAACATAAGCCTAATAGGCATAAAAGAAAGTAAAACCATAGAGTTTTTATGGATAGACAACTTGTCACATATATAACATATTACTGTCATTATGTTTTAGTCCAAAATCCAGCCAATCAGGCGTCCGCACCCTCTAGAACCTTCTCCCTCAGATTTTCTACCGCACGTCGTGTGAAGGGAGCCTCCCTGAGCTTGCTCAGTTTTTCTTCTCATATCTTCTCTGAAGATTACCTTTATGATGTCTACTTCCAAGAAATCCCTCTTCAGACCTTGTGGAAGTTGTGGTAAACTGAGGCTTCATTCTGAAGACCCTCATAAGAAATGTATTTACTGCTTATATCCTGAACATCAGGTAAAGGATTGTAAAATTTGTCGGACCTTCTCTCAGAAGACTTTGAAGGACAGGGAAGGGAGTCTCCTTCTGTAGCTACAGAAGTTGAAGACTTCAGAGAATCCTCTCTCAGATGTGGAGAGTGTCTTCAATCAACACTGCTCCCTCCTTGAAGAGAACAAGTGACTTTCAGTAGGTTTCTCCAAGACCTAAAGTGGTGAAGAAACATGTTGATAAGCCCACTACCCAACCTTCAACTTCAAAAGGGGTGATTTCCCCCCCCAGGAGCCTTTCTGAATCCTTTACGCCCCGAGATCTGATTCTCAGGCATCAAAAACTCCATCTACGCAGCTTTTACCTCAGAAATTGCCTCTCTCGTCGACGAGCTCATCAACGCTTCCTCCGTCGACGAGAGCTGCCGTTGTCGCATCTAAGTCGACGACTTCGACTTCTGGGTCTATGAAGCCGTTTATGATCCGGTCGTCGGCATCTTCACCGTCAACGTTGGTATCTGTTAAGGTGAGACCCATTTCGTCTACAGTGCCTTTGACTTCGTCGACGATCGCAAGCAAACATAGAAAGAAGCATACATCGTCGACGGTGGCTTCGGCGGCGGCGGTGGCTTAGTCGTCGGTGGTGTCTCAACGTTGACTTTATAGACAGCAATAACGGCTACAACTCCATCCATAGATCTGGTACCACTAAAGACTTCAAGTTCTTTGCTTCAACAACGACATTCCTCTTTGGATATCCTAATGCCAATTCAAGCTCCTTCTCAGCCTCCAGGAGGTGCTATTTACGTCTGACGATGAGGAATCCGCAGATGACAGATTACAGGCTACTCGCAGTCCCTAAAAGTGTCAGGAATCTGATGAGGATGATGACTTACAAGAGGAAGATTTCTCTACTTGTGACACACAACCAGCGCAGGGATTTCCTATGGCACAAATGCCTTTAAGTCTTATTTGCAACCTCCAGTATATGTTGGATGATTACTACCGCCGTTTTCCACGTTCTGTGCAGACTTCTCCAATCCCGCAGGCACCTCCACAACCTCTTCCAAATAAGGAATCAGTGGCCACACCTACGTCGGCGACCAGAGTTCAACATCTTGAAGTTCCTCAAATCATAGAGGAAGACATTGTCGACGAGCAGGATGATGACGGTGACAAAGAAGAAGGTGAGCTGGATGACAGATCCCTTCTTTCTGAATGGGACAACTATCAAATCCAAACGCCATCTCCCGCTGATCCAGCTCCTTTGGATTCTCCACCGGTCGACATCGGTGGTTTTCATTTGCTCATGGAAAGAGCAGCTAAAAGATTCCACCTTCCTATGACCACCAGAGAGGAAGGTTGTTTCCTGTATGATTTTAAGGATCAACCTCAAAAACAAGCCCTTTGTATTCCAATTATCGATTTTATCTGGCAAGAAGGCCTCAAGCTAATGCAAAATCCTAATTCCATTCCAGCTATCCTTCCTAGGCTAGATAAATACAAAGCTCCTCCAAATTCTCCTGCTTGTCTAGTTTCGCAAACAAAGCCTGATTCCATCATTACTCAGGCAGCTCAGCGTCGATCCAGAAACCCATCGTCTCCACTGTCTGCACCGCCAGATCGAGAGGTTAGACACCTGGATGTAATTGGAAAGAAATTTTCAACTATGGCTGCAACTACAGTTCATGCAGCCAATTCTTTAGCTATCTTGGGCCGTTACGACCGCCAAATGTGGTCAGACATATCCTCTCTTATAGACCTTATCCCTGAAGTGTCTAGGCCAGAGGCATTAAAAATTCTCCAAGAAGGAGAAAGAATTTCCTCGGAAATTATTGATTGCGCCGTAGATGTATCTTCCACTGGACTCCGTCTTTTGGCTGGTGCAGCAGTCCTCAGGCGTCAGGGCTGGTTACGGGCAACGTCTTTCCGTCAGGAGGTACAGACAAAAATACTGGACATCCCTTACGACGGTGAATCATTGTTTGGCCAGCATATAGACGATGCACTTTGTTAGACCTGTCAGCCCTTTGGCGGTTCCCTCCTCATTTTTATTATTTTTGTTCCTTCCCCCCCCCTTCTCATTTTTTCTGTCTACCAAACTTTTTGGGGTTCTGATGTAGAGGTTCTGGGCGCTTCACCCTCACTACCTGAGGGAGAGGCGCAAGGTGCTCCACTGAGGTAAATAGGTGAGATTCGCAAAATGGTGGCTCCAACTGTCACCTCAGCCCCTGGGCCATGACTGCCATGAGAGGTTCCGGAACCTTCTGGGCCCTTCTGGCAAGTCAGGCCCAAGGTGATAAATAAAGGTGGCAGGAGGGCAGCCATTTTGGGATAGGTGAGGACTGCGGAAGGTTCAGGAGTAAGGCGCCTGTGTGAGGAGGTGGTTGTACTTAGAGGGGAACGGACAGGTCCAAGGGTCTGCACAGAGTCCTAAACCTAGTAACATCACCCCTCACCCTGTGACCGGTCCTTGAGCGCAGCCCGTGACTGTTGGGATCCTTGTACCTGAGGAGGTCTCCAGGTAGTTTGAACCCCTGACCCACTGGACCTTGGAGTGAGCCAGCGCCTGGGCCATCTTCTCCCAAATCCGTTGTTATCGGGGATTTCTGGACGGATCCAGTGCGTCACCCTCTCTGACGAAGAGGAGAGGTGGCTGTGCCCCAGCCCCAGGAGTCTAGTTGCCTCAGTTCCCATGTGAAATCCGGCATCTTGTATTTCACCCTTCCCCTCCACGAGACCCATTTTTGGAACCCTGGCCGCCTCTTTCCCCCCCCCCCCCCCCTGAAGTCGAGAGGTTACCTAGGGTCCCTTGGCAGGAGACGCTGTCATCGTGAGGCCGAAGGCGGGGAATTGGCTCCAGGTGCATGTCAGCTGTGGGGGAGCAACGCGACCGTCAGACGGAGGATCTCCCCAGTCAGGAAGTGAGGCAGTGAAGCCGCGGCCCTAATCACATGAGAGGGGCCTGAGCGCCGCCCTCTTGTTGTGGAAGGAAGGCGGAGGCCGCGCCCACGCAGGACGCACAATTCCGGATACCGGCCGCGGAAGGAGCAACTGCCGACAACGAAGCTTCCCGGTAAAGTGTCCCGTGTGGTGATATTCAGCCTCAGTGAAGCGGAGAGGCGTCCGTCATCACTAGGGAGAGTACACCCGGGGGAACCCCTTGGGGGAGGTGGCCAGAGGGGGCATGCTGATTCGTTCCCCTACTTAAGGGAGGACTCCCTTGCTGTCTACCCCCCGAGCTCCGCGCCAGAGGTGAGAGACCGCGTCACCCAGCACCGAGAACTATCCTGGAGGAGGACATCACTTGCAGACAGTAAGCTGGGTAACACGGCGCGGGGCAGGGGAGAGAACTGGGGTCTGTTGGACCGTTTACCAAGGCTTGAGGGGGAAGGCCACGAGAGGTTGTGGTAGTTACCGGCAGCCTAGCATAACCAGGCACGTGTCCAGGGTTAGTTAACTGGCAGGCTCACGTCTGGTGAGGAAGGTAACAGGTTGAGCCCTAGCCTCAGAGAGCACCTGGATGTATGGCGTAACGGGGACAGAGTAGACCCAGGGTTATGGGATTCTACCAGTAAACTGTCTGGAGGTAGCCATTGTCTGTCAACTGTACTCCCGTAGTCCCGCTAATTCTTATAAGTCAAGAGACTGAGGGTTACCCTGCATTGTGGAAACGGGGAGGGTTCTTCAGAGCGCAGTCTGTGAGGAATTAGTATTCCCTTCAGAGCCAAGACGCTGGGTGGGACCACCTAGTGGGTATAAAGACCTGCTGTGCTAGAGTTATCCCGAAGGGACTGTTATTGGGAAACGTAATGAAATGGTTTAACTTGAAATGTGGTGAAATGTTCTACCTGAAACGTACGAAGTGTTAATTTTTGGAATGTGATGAAAAATTATTCTGAGTTGTTTTGCCATGTTTTATTCCTAAATGAAGGGAGATGTTTAACCTGTAATGTAATGAAATGTTTCACTCCAAAGTGTGAATTCGAATAACCAAGTTTGTTAGGAAAAGATAAAGACTTCTAGTATTCCTTAAATTTAATCAGTGTAGTGTCCTTTTTGAGTGAAGTAACGTGAAATTGTGAGCTGGGTGTGATGCAAGCACGTGACGCTGTGTTGGGAAGAAAGCCTGTGGGCCTGAGCCAAGCTACCAAAGGACGCTAGGTCCAACACACTTCAAACAATTAAAAAGGACACTGACACTGCTCGTGCTCTTGGGACTTTACAGTTCAAAAAGCCGCCTTTTCGAGGCGCAAGAGGTCGTGGCTCCTCTTCTTCCTTTCGAGGAAATTCTAACCAGTACAGACAAGGACAAAACCGCTACTCCTCCCAGGATCAGCAGTCATATAGACAACAGGATTCTTCCACCTACAGACAATACAGAGGGAAATCCTCTTACAGAGGAAAGGATTCCTCCAAAAAACAATGACTTTCACCACACACCGTCGCAGAGTCCTCCCGCTTTTCCAAAGTTGGAGGTTAAATCTCCCACTTCTACTCCAATTGGTCACAAATCACTACCAATCAATGGGTTCTGGATATTGTGCGCAGGGGACACGCATTGGAATTCGTAAAGATTCCTCCCAATTCTCCACCAAAAGGTCCCCCTCCTGCTCACCTAAAAACTTTTGAATCAGCTGAAAATTTTACTACGAAAGGGCGCGATCGAAGTGGTGCCAAAACTACAGAAGGGCAGGGGGTTTTATTCAAAGTTTTTCCTCATACAGAAAAAGTCGGGAGACTGGCGCCCTATCTTGGATCTACGTGCCCTAAACAAATATATCAAAAGGCAAACTTTTCGCATGTTGTCCCTTTAGGAAGTGCTTCCTTTTCTAAACCAAGGAGAGTTTATGACAACTTTGGATCTTCAAGATGCCTATTTCCATCTTCACATATTGCCAAGACACAAAGTTTCTCAGATTCAGAGTAGCCGGAAAGGACTTCCAATTCAAGGTTCTTCCATTCGGCCTTCGTTCCGCTCCCCGAGTGTTTACAAAAGTCCTTGCACCGGTGGCAGCTTACCTTCGTCTACAAGGAGTGCAAATCTTTCCATACTTAGACGACTGCCTACTGAAGGCAAAGTCGTTCGAACTGGCATCCAAACAAACTCTTTCCTGCAGGTCCCTCTTCCAATCTCTGGGCCTCACATTAAACATGGACAAATCTTAGTTTCTCCCAGCTCAAAACAGACTGTTCTTGGGAGCCATTCAAGACACCAAGCAAGGAAAAGCTTTTGTGTCGCACGAAAGACGTCAACGTCTTCGCAATTTAGCGACTTCTATCTATCTAAAAAGGTCAGTTTCTGTCCGACAGTTGAAATCTTTCCTAGGGATGTTGTCCTCGTGCATTCCTCTAGTCCCTCACTCCCGCCTGAAAATGAGACCTGTCCAGGAGGAATTGGACAAACAATGGGCTCAAGTCTCAGGAACTTTCAGAGACTTAGTCAGTCACACATCAACTAAAGAGAGCTCTTTTATGGTGGACTCACGAAGAAAATGTCTCCTCAGGGCGTCTATTTCTGGCGGACACTCCAAATTTCACTCTCACGACCGATGCGTCTCTCGAGAGTTGGGACGCCCACTTACAAGGACTGACTGTAAAAGGCAAGTGGACCGTTCAACAAAAGACAAGCCACATCAACCTTTTAGAGCTACTGGCCATTTCTCTGGCTCTGAAAGCTTTCCGAAACATCATTCAAGGAGGCTCGGTGATGATCCGTACGGACAACACAACGTGCATGCACTACATCAACAAACAGGGAGGCACAAGATCCGTCTTGTTGTCGCTTCAGGCTTAACAAATTTGGAATTGGGTGATTCAACATCACATCGTCCTCACAGCAGTTCATGTTCCGGGAGCGTTGAACAATTTTGCGGATTCCCCAAGCAGATCGTCCACGACCAATCACGAATGGGAATTACACCAACCCACTCTGGATCACATTTTTCAATTATGGGGTCCCCCAGATCTGGATCGGTTCGCAACATTTCTGAACCACAAATGCCTGTTCTACGCAAGTTGGCTTCCCCAACCAAAGTGATGCGGGAATGCCTTTTTGATCAACTGGTCGAAAATATATGCTTACGCTTTTCCACCAATACCTCTAATCCCCAAGGTTCTGAGGAAAATGAGGAAAGAACCCTGTCACATTATTCTTATAGCCCCCCCCGGTGGCCTCGACAAATCTGGTTCACGGAACTCCTGCTCCTGTCTCAGTGCGATCCGATCATTCTTCGCCCTCTTCCAAATCTTCTGACCATGGAACACAGCCAAATTTGTCATCCCGATCCAGCATCTCTATGAATTTGTAAATTTGGACATTCCTTTAGATTGTAGAGAGGTCTTGGCTAAGGCTAGAGCTACTTCAACTGTGAAAACATATAAACTCAAATGGAAACGATTCTGTCTATGGTGCAACGAAGCTCAAGTACATCCTATACATTCCAAACCAGAACAACTTTTGCCTTTCTTTTTACACCTTGCAAAATCAGGCCTCTCGTACTCTACCCTTAAAGTTTTCCTAGCAGCAATCTCACGATTCCGTCAAGATGGTTCCAACTCACTTTTGTCGTCAAGAGTAATTAAACAATTTTTCAAGGGTCTTTTTTGAATGTTAACTCTGATACGTCGGCCACCTCCACCTTGGCATCTAAACATTGTATTGGCACAGCTCATGAAACCACCATTTGAGCCAATCCATAAGGTCAGTCTCAAATATGTTACTTGGAAGACTTCTCTACTCCTGGCTCTTACATCCTCCCGCCGGGTCAGTGACTTGCAGGCCTTTACTACTAAACCACCTTTTCTTCAATTTACTAAAGACTCTGTCCTACTCCGCACCAATCCGGCCTTTATCCCCAAGGTGACATCGGATTTCCACCTCAATGAGCCAGTTGTTTTAAAAACATTTTTTCCAAATCTCAAACTCCTGCAGAGAAAACCCTTCATTCTTTGGATGTCAAGAGATGTCTCAACTTTTACCTTCAAAGAACAGCTACTATTCGTAAGAATGACCAACTCTTTGTGGCTTACGGACGGATGCGAAAGGGTCATCCGGTCATCAAAAACTATAGCACGCTGGATATCTACTACTATTGCTTTTTGCCATCAACAAGCTGGAAAACCACGTACATCAACCGTTCAAGTGCATTCCACCAGGAAGGTTTCTTCTTCCACTGCGCTATTTGCGGGGGTGCCTCTTCAATACATCTGCAGAGCTGTAACATGGTCCAGCAGACACACCTTTACGAGACACTACTGTCTGGATGCTGCAGACAACACTGACACGGCTGTGGGACAGGCAGTCCTTAGTAATCTTTTTAAATAAGGTGAGCCTCTGATGCGTCCCTCCTCCTGTATACAAGGTACTTTTGATATATATATATATATATATATATATATATATATACCTATAGTCTTTTGAACTGGTTATTGCTATTGCTTTGATTCTTATGTACCTTGTATTATTCTGATATCACTGCTCACTAATCTTATTCAAGCATGTGAATCTATGAAAGACACCCCAATACTGGGGAAGAACAAAAGTTACTTACCTGTAAACTGTGGTTCTCCAGTATTGGTGTCTTTCATAAATTCACATGCGACCCACCCACCTCCCCTCAGAGGCTCCAATCATTTATTTGACTATTATGTCACTCTTGTGCTACGAAAATCTGAGGGCTTGAGCCTCTGGGGAGAAGGTTCTAGAGGGTGCGGACGCCTGATTGGCTGGATTTTGGACTAAAACATAATGACAGTAGTATGTTATATATGTGACAAGTTGTCTATCCATAAAAACTCTATGGTTTTACTTTATTTTATGCCTATTAGGCTTATGTTATTACTACATTGCTATGTTATGTACCGTGGGACTCCCACTTCGACGACGGGGAATATTCAAGCATGTGAATCTATTAAAGACACCAATACTGCAGAACCACAGTTTACAGGTAAGTAACTTTTGTTCTTTTTTTACTGTTAAATAATTTAACAGTGCTTTATGCATAGTTCCACAATGTGTTTTCACTCACTGAACAAGTACTATGGTTAATTACACCTTTAAGTATGCAGCAATACTAGAGTATGTAATTTCAATCACTCAAAAAAGTTAATGATTTGGACAGCAAATAATGTTTTCCCATTTGTAAGATGTTCATCTTCTTTTGTCCCCTCCTGCATGTAGATCTCCGGGTAAATTATGCATAATTAGTAAGATCGCAATTTAAAGGGTTCATTGCTAAATCACTGAGTGTTCGACGACACAAGTCTTTATTCCGGCGGGTTGTGTAGAACTTTGCAGAGGGTTGTCAATATCTGCACCACTTTCCTCGGGACACGATTTTAGAGCACTCTAGCATTCATAGTGCAAGAAACATTATCTTTGGCTTCAACTCATTAAGGTGCTGGACTGCATCATCTGGTGTCTAATGAACCAACTGCAAGATGCTCAGGTATACCCGCCCATTCGTCTATGGTGCATCTGTTATTTTCACCAGAAATCTACAGAATTTATCAGAATGCGCTATTTTTAGGGCCAACTGGCCTGTTCTAGCGAGCTGACAAAGAACAGGTGTTTTGGTCACTCCAAGTGAATGAGCAATAAATGTGCCTTTAAATCTGCATTTCAGAGACAATTTCTTACTTCTTTTTTTTTCCTGGAGGTCTCGTTCCGCTACTGATGAACACATCTGCTCAGTGGGGCATTTGAATTACATAGTCCCCACTGAGAAGCTGCTGCTCTTTATTTGTTTCTCAACAACTTCATTTTTTCAGCATTAAATCTTTCATATATTCGCTTGCATGAATCATTCCCCACATACACACCCCAGACACCTAAACCTACAGCCCAAGACTGGCTGATGAGCCCTAATTAGGCCGAACCAGTCCTGGGTTGCCTGTGTTCCGGTTCAGGGATGACAGGGGCTGGACTGATCCCACTGGAGCAGGGTTGAGGCTGCATAAAGCTAGGTCCAGACTTTGGTGGGAAGGTGTGCAAAATATGATGGACTGTGATGCGGCCAAGTAATTACCAATGGCTGTGATTCATTCAAGCATTCCATCCAAGGAGGAGATCCAATTTGGAGTGAGGTACTCCCTGCACAGAAGCATGTCATTCTGTGCAGGAGTGTATCATTGAAACACATTCTTTATTCTATGCTGCAAGCCTGCCCTGCACAAGAAGTGTGTCTGCAATGTGCTCAACAATACTGCTGTTTGGAGGCACCATGCTCCACCTTCTCAGAAGAGTAGACAAGCCACCACTGCATTCTTCCTATAACTTGGCAGAAATCCCTGCAAAGCTGCACCAACTGCGAACAGGATGAGAGACAATGAGAGGCTAAAGAAAAGAATTGTACTCTAGGCAATCACTGCTAGTACAAGCAAAGTGAACTTATCCGTAGAGGAGAATGAAGGCACATGAAAAGTACACTTTGCCCGCCCCTCCACCACTACCACCATCCCTCTTGAGAGGGAGAGAGAACAAAATTAAGTTGCGTTTCTACAAATCAATCGTGCAAGGAAAACTACCTAAATAAATGAAGACTCTCAGTAGCAGCTGAAGAGTTTAGAAACTGGTGGGGCACAAGACCAAATCCTGAAATTTCCTGTGCGAGCACAACTTGAGTGTCCCATGGTACAGTTTGTGGATCTCATCTCCGTGGCTTTTTTTTTTAATTAGGCAAAAGCGTGAATTTTCCATCACTATTTCCATTTGAAATTGACCAAAAAGCAATAGTCGTTACACGCATTTTTCTAAAAGATTACTCAAAAATGTTTTCAGAGCATTTTTGGTTTGCCAGCCAAACCTGACCTCCACAGTGATGCTGGTCAGTAAGGCTTGGGATGTCCTCCGAGACCAGTTTGTAAAGTGAATTTGTGTTCTGCAGAAACAAGCATCCAACTGAATATTCAGGAGTTCTGTTACTTTTTTTGCATGCTTGTTAAGCTGACTCTCTGGTACTCTGGAGCTAATGGGCACAGGTAAGGCCAGGCCTAGGTGTTTTAGGGATACACTTACTGACATCTGATATACTCCGAGCCAGCTGTCAGGCTAGGTTAAACTTCGTTTCTTCAATAATGCAGGAGTGATGACCAACCAGTTACTATGACCGAGTAGTCTTCTTGAGCAGCAGGGCACACCCCTTTCCACGTCCTATTTTGTAATGTGGTTGTTGTTTCCTGAAGTCTCCAAGAGCTTTTGCAGGCTTTAAGCTTATGCCTAAGCTACGAACGGGAGTAGCAAGGGCACCTTCGTAAGCATTAGCCTTTACTGTTTATGATAGCTTCATTTAGGTGTTATGCAGCTTAGGTCTAGTTAAGGCTAGTATTCACCCAAGGCCACTATTGGCAACTGTTTTGCAGTGCCACCACAAGAGGACACAAGAGCAGCCAGATTGTAACAAAATGGCTTTAAAAAAAACGCCCTGTTTGTTAATGGAGGCTAGCTCCCGAGTTGCAAAATGTAATTTTGCCAGGGGCTTCCAAAAATCCTTGCTTTAGAGCTGGCTCAAAAACTGCTCAAGGAGTAAAGTCATCCTTCACTAAGACAGCCGGCTCAACGCCGAGGGAGGAGTGTCAAAACAGAGCGGCCGGAAAAATTGGAGTAAGGGTGTGGAAAGACCAATATGGCGCTTAGCCAGTGAAGAGAAAAGCTGAGGCATCAGGAGAGGGAAGAGCAGGTGAAAGGGAGATGCGTAGCAGAAAAGCTCTTACCCCTGCGATTGCCTACAGAAGAACCAGGATGTTCAAACATATTTACAAGTGGCACAAAGAAAAACGCACATACTGAATACGTGCTTTCCCACAAGAAAAAAATCCAAACATCACTTTTTACAAGAAAAACAATGACTCCTGTTGAATTATATGTTACTTGCAAGTTTCGAGGAAGAGAAGCATGGACAAGCCCGCAGAGGAAAGAAAACGCAAGTATTACAAATGAACTCCCATCTTTTACACAGTGAGTGCTTTCACACACGTGATCCAAAACAAAAAGTTAGACAACTCTAATTTTAATGCAGTCTTTGGTAAACTGTTGTGGATGACCAGTCACCCCCGCTTCTAGCTCCCTTGGCGTAATCAGCTCAATTTCGGCGCTCACTCCTACATCAGAAGTACCGCTCCAAAATGGAACCGTGCTCGCTGCACCTTTCGCAAAAAAAACGATCTCACCCCATGACCACAGTTAATATCCAACACCAGACGTACCACTCACTCGCCCATATAAATTTAAGCATTTACTCCAACCCATCCTAAGAAGTGGCTCTTACCCCAAAATGTAGCAGCAGTGCCTCATCCTCGGGCTTACATGTTAACAGTAATTTAAGAATCCTAACATCGGGCCAAACTTCCTAAAATGGGTTCAGCTACTGAATGCCAGCCCGACCGCCCAAGTTGTGGTGAATCGACATTCCTTCCGACAAGTTTCAAGTGGGATGGGGAACCCGGCAGGGTCGTCCCTTATCGCCCTTATTTGCTTTAGTGCTAGAGCCACTGCCTGTCTGGGTGAGGGGAGACCCACTGATTCGTGGACTTAAATGGACAGAGAATCATGAATACCGTATTTCTTTGTACGCGAATGATATCTTGTTATACATGGCCTCTCCATCTATCCTCCATCGCAGGGGTACTCACAAACTTTCTCTTGGGGGCCAAATTTACAGTGTGGTTTGTGGCCGAGGGCCGCACCTTGGGGGCGGGGTCATTGGGGGAGGGGGCAGGGCTAGAGCAACAAAAAAAAAAACTGTGACCATGAGGTGGAACACAGGTCCCTGCAGCGGACGCCTTCGTCCACTGAGCCACCGGACCCGGCATACACATATCTCTCTCTCTCCCTCTCTCTATCTCCCTCCATCCCTCCTACGTCCGTCTCCCTCCTCCGTCTCCCTCCCTCTCCCTCCCTCTCCCTCCCTCTCCCTCCCTCTCCCTCCCTCTCCCTCCCTCCCTCTCCCTCCCTCTGCCTCCCTCTCCCTCCCTCCATCCATCCCCCTCCCTCCTCCATCTTCCTCCCTCTCTGTCTCTCTCCCTCCCTCCCGCTCTGTCTCCCTCCCTCCCTCCCTCTCTGTCTCTCTCCCTCCCTCCCTCTGTCTCTCTCTCTCCCTCCCTCCCTCTGTCTCTCTCTCTCCCTCTCTCCCTCCCTGTCTCCCTCCCTCCCTGTCTCCCTCCCTCCCTGTCTCCCTCCCCCTCTGTCTCCCTCTCTCTCTCCCTCTGTCTCCCTCTGTCTCCCCCTCTGTCTCCCTCCCTCTCTCTCTGTCTCCCTCTCTCTCTGTCTCCCTCTCTCTCTCTCTCTCCCTGTCTCTCTCCCTCCCTGTCTCTCTCCCTCCCTGTCTCTCTCCCTCCCTGTCTCTCTCCCTCCCTGTCTCTCTCCCTCCCTGTCTCTCTCCCTCCCTGTCTCCCTCCCCCCTCTGTCTCCCTCCCCCCTCTGTCTCCCTCTGTCTCCCTCCCCCCTCTGTCTCCCTCTGTCTCCCTCCCCCCTCTGTCTCCCTCTGTCTCCCTCCCCCCTCTGTCTCCTCCCCCCTCTGTCTCCCTCTGTCTCCCTCCTTCCCTCCCTCCCTCACTCCCCCTCTCCCCCCCTCTCCCCCCTCTCCCCCCCCTCTCCCCTCCCTTTCCCCCGTCTCCCCTCCCTCTCCCCGTCTCCCCTCCCTCTCCCCGTCTCCCCTCCTTCTCCCCGTCTCCCCTCCTTCTCCCCGTCTCCCCTTCCTCTCCCCGTCTCCCCTCCCCCAGTCTCCCTGCCTCTCCCAGTCTCCCTGCCTCTCCCAGTCTCCCTGCCTCTCCCAGTCTCCCTGCCTCTCCCAGTCTCCCTGCCTCTCCCCGTCTCCCCTCCCTCTCCCCGTCTCCCCTCCCTCTCCCCGTCTCCCCTCCCTCTCCCCGTCTCCCCTCCCTCTCCCCGTCTCCCCTCCCTCTCCCCGTCTCCCCTACCTCTCCCTCCCTCTCCCCTCCCTTTCCCCGTCTCCCCTCCCTCTCCCCGTCTCCCCTCCCTCTCCCCGTCTCCCCTCCCTCTCCCCGTCTCCCCTCCCTCTCCCCGTCTCCCTCCCTCTCCCCGTCTCCCTCCCTCTCCCCGTCTCCCTCCCTCTCCCCGTCTCCCTCCCTCTCCCCGTCTCCCTCCCTCTCCCCGTCTCCCTCCCTCTCCCCGTCTCGTCTCCCTCCCCTCTCTCCCCGTCTCCCTCCCTCGCTCTCTCCGTCCGTCTCCCTCCCTCTCGCCGTCTCCCTCTCTCTCTCTCTCTCTGTCTGTCGCCCTCCCTCTCCGTCTCACTCTCCGTCTGTCTCTTTGCCTCTCTGTCTGTCTCTGCCTCTATCTGTCTGTCCCTGTCTCTGCCTATCTGTCTGTCTCTCCCGGTCTCTGTTAGTCTCCATCTCTATCTGTCTCTCCCTACTGCCCTCTGTCACCCTCTGTCCCCTTATCCGACTCTCACACCCTACTGTTCTCTTGTCATTTTTTGTCACCTCTCTCTCCCCCCACCCCCCCCCTCCTCCGCTTGTGTGGCAGCTGAGGCAGCTTCCCTTCCAGGGCACACACACAGCCCCACCGAGTACTTCACAGGTCTTTAAGAGACCATTTGCATGATAACGAGGCTTTGTTGTATTTCACCTCTTAGCGCCCCAGCAGCTCCACTCGGACTATCGCTTGAATCACCCGGCCCCCACAGAGCAGAGTCTGTTTGCTGACACTGTTAAAAAAAAAAAACACCGGTAGATGTCTGCAAGGTCCGCGGGCCGCCAAGAAAGGCTTGCCGGGCCGCTGGCCGTACTATAAGTACCCCTGCTCCATCGTATATTCCGCATATTTGGCAATCATTCAGGATATACAATAAATTGGTCTAAATCTCAAATATACACACTGTGGGGTCCACCACTGTGTATTCCAAGGGAACATGAAATCCCTATAGCACCGTTGGGTTTCCAATATTAAGGTACATATAGCACGACTAACCCAGACCGATTTTACGAAGCAAATTTACAGGGGCCTTTGTTGTGCTTCCGCACTGATGTTAAACATTGGCGCTCCCTCCCCCTCTTTTGGGACGTGCAGCCCTTTTTAAAACGTTGCCGCTGGTGCGCTTTGTGTGTTGCAAAACACCCTAGATAACATTCCATACGCTTACTTCACCAGCATCAACAGTGCTGCGCGCGCCTTGCTGTGGGATGGCCGTGCACCACGAATTGCGATGAAAAGGCTATCGGCGGGATGGTATGATGGGGGTATAGCGCTACCCGATCTCAGGTCACATTACCAAGCATCCCAATTAGTTGAGGTTAATCGCTTGGCGCATAGGGACCCGAGTTTTCGCACAGATTGGTGGCTCATGGGATGAGGCGGACACAGTAGAGCACTGTACACGAACCACCGGAAATTAAACCTTACCAGACCGACAGCGCGCACAATTGAAACCTGGCATGAGGTTAACAAGCAAATGAGTTGGCACAATAGAATCACACTCACGGCCTCACTCTGGGAGCCCGAACAATTGGGTTGTTTGAGTACTTGCCCTGGGTTTGATAAGTGGGACCTGATCGGCATTTCAACGGTGGGGGGACATATGGAATTCAGGGGGATTGGCCACCTTTGCGGACCTCCAGAAGGAATACGAGCTCACACAGGCCGAAACAATTAGATACCTCCAGATTAGCCATGCGCTCAAAACAGTGTTAGCAGGGGGCGGTCCACTTCCTGAGGCCTCCCCACTAGAAAGGTTGATTCTTGATCCCATGAGCAAAAAAGCCATATCCCTTACATATAAATAATTGATCAATAACTGCCCGGACCTTTTGGTACGTCTGTGGCAACAATGGGAGGCGGACCTGGGTGGGCTTGAGGATAACGATTGGCGTGATGTCTTGGCCTCCCCCAAAGAGGTGGCCATCCCCATGAGCCTGCGACTGGTCCAACTTAAGATCCTGCATCAAACTTATCTTGCTGCGGGCGTTTTGGTTAAAATGGGCAGACGGTGGATTCTTTTTGTCTCAGACAATGTCACCAGGAGGGGACTTTTCCCCCACACTATCTGGGAATGCCCAGTTATCCGGTCCTACTGGGATGCTCTTACTAAACAACTGGAGAGGGCTGGGGGGATGAAATTGACTGCCACCCCAAAACTATGTCTGCTAAATATATGGGATGCCACGGACCTTACTCAGACCAAGAAAACATGGGTTTCACTGGGATGGGCCATCGCAAAAAGTTACATTGCAAAAAAATGGGGCGTAAGGGTGTTGCCTAGTATTAGAGATTGGGCAGTTGACATGGACAGAGCCATGATACCTGAAAAAGATGTCTTCAAACACAGGGGATGTTCCCAAAATTGGGATCGCAAGTGGGCAGTGTGGAACAAATATAGGGGGGATATATGTTTGTCTCCAACTGTGGAGCTGCGACGTGGAGCGAATTTGCTACCGTGGGGGCATCACCGGACATGGGGTCAAGATGTTATCATTGTAATATAAACCAACTTACACCGATTGCATACCTAATGTATTCTGTGGCTGAAATGAATGCATTGCTGTGCTGTGTTATATTCATCAATAAAACAGTAAAAAAAAGAATCCCAACGCCCTTCACTTTCACTCCATTACCAGAGCTCTCAAGTTTCACAGTCCCACGCATGAGGTGTTCATCCAGTACAGAGGATTTGTAGTCCTTTTGATTCTAGTGGAAAATCAGGACTCAAGTCCTAGAACTTATTAAAAATACAAAAAACTGGGACTACTTGCTCATAATGGGTCCTGGGCTGTGATCGCCGTTAAAACTGATAATTCTTGTCTGTGGCTTATCACTCACATTAAGAAAGGGGGACTTTATCTTACTATCGGTGCAGGGCAAGCACCTAATAAGGACAATTCTTCATTATTTATCTTCCTTAGGGCGAGCTGCATCAATACCAGGACCCAGTCTTAATTTGTGGTGATTTTAATCTAAACATTGAATCTGGGCTCAATTCTACAGGGTCCACAGATGCAGGTTATACTCGCATTAAGAAATCCAGAAAGGCCCTGAAACAAATGATTGAATCCCTTTAGTAGATGTTTGGCGAATACGTTGATCATCTGAGCAAGGTTATACATTCTTTTCTGCACCTTACTATTTGTTTTGCCTAATCAATATGTTTTTATCAGTCATGCAAGGATTCCACATGAAGGTATATAACTCAATCCTAGGATTTAAATAGATCATAATGCTCTAGCCCTCTATAGTAAAGCAAGCTATTTTAAATTGCAGTCACATCACACCTCTGGACCTATGACCGCAAAGTGCTACTGGCTGCCTCTTATATAAGCCTTAAGATATTCAGTGACAATAATATGGGCTCAGCACCAATTATATAGTTCCAGGGGATACAAATGAAGTCTGTTCATGGTCAGACTGACTTTTGTTATACAACTGGGAAAGGTAGAAAACCTAGTGGAGGCACCCTTATGATCTACACTTCCTCAATTAGAAATTGACCATTCAAATGTTATCAGAGAACTATGGCTGTCCCCGAGTGAACGTTTAAGTTTTGAGTAACTTACTACACTGCAAATGCTGCAAAAAAAAAAAAAAAAAAAAAAAAAAAGATTTGCGACATGGCCAGTCATTGTTACACCTGAAACAGAGCTCTTGTTTTGAAAAAAGCAAAGAACTGTAGGAATTCTATTTTGGGTAATAAGAAGGTGAGTTTGTCTACGAACAAGCAGGTATATTGGCAGAATGTGATCAGTTTTGCTCCACCCAATATGGGAAAAACAGAATGGCTTTTTAAGAAAAAAACGATAATTATCTTAAAATGGGAAGGCTAAACAAGTTAACAAATCAGCAACGAGGTGTTTTGGACTCACAAATATAGTGATGGGAGATAGAAAAGGCTGCATCTTAGTTGCCATCCGGTAAAGCAGCAGGCTCGGATTTGATCCCCATTGAGTTCAACAAAATCCTTTCTATAATTCTAGTACCACTAATGCATGGACTAACAAACTGAATTTCTTAAATCTGTACCACAACCATGGAGAGAAAGATATATAGCAGTGTTTTTAAAGAACAATAAAGATGCCTTACCTTGTGGTTTAATATCGGCCGATATCATGAATACAGATTGTAAAATGTACATGAGAATCTGATCCAATCGCTCATCAGCAGTTGTTACTAATCTGTAGGATCCCGTGCAACATAGTTTTATTCCATCAAGGCATACAACCTCCCATGTCAACTGGGCAATAATCGCGTTGGAGGTTGCTGGCAGTCTAGCTATACCCACTAGGATGAAACTGTTGTATGCCAAAAAGGCACAACAGGGTCTCCTGGCGGTTTATCTAGTCTGTCATGGCTCTTATGGGTCTCGGATCCAATTTTTTAAGTTGGGCCAAAACACTATGCAGTTCATTGTCTGGCAATATAGTTTGTATGGCCCATTGTCAGATATTATCTTGATCAAACAGGTAACAAGGCATGGTTGCCCGTTTCTGCAGGTGTTTGCCTTATACTTCGACCCTTATAGCCACGTTCTAAAAATACTACCTATTATTCCCTCTATCCACTCACATAAGATAGGAGTTAGACTGCTAGCATATGCTGATGACATTGCAGTGTTATCCTTGGCTCCATCTAGGGCTTTGAAGCAATTAAATAAGCAGCTGTACAATTCGGACAAAAGCCTGTTTATAAGTTTGATATTGGAAAAACTTTAGTAACTAATCTATCTCCACAGGTACCAGACACCTGTTTTGTTAGTTTATCTACTTATACAATCAATAAGGCACATACCGTTCTGACAATACATAGTATAAGTGCATTCCAGCGATATACATTACTACAACATTTTGTCTACTGTCAGTATTTAGACCATAACCTTCGACAACATTACACATATGAGTCTTACATTTCCCCACCATTCTCTTCCTCTGAGGCCTCTTCCGACTGCACCCTGGGAGGTTCACAGATGTATCTCCGGAATTTATTCCAAGCCCCCCACACTTTATTCCATTTTCGCGGACAATCTCAGTTAATGTATACTGCTTTTTCTGTCACCATGGCTGTGTCCATGTCTTTACACCAAGCTTTGAGTGTCGGTATCTCCTCCGAGCCCCACTTTTGTGCGATGTTACGCTTCGCAACCATTATTCCTAATGTAGTCCAGTCCTGTGCCAGATGTGTAAGATCATTTGGTCCCCAAACATTTAACAAGCAACTCTTGGGCTCCAGCACCAGTGACACTTCCTCTACTTGCGATATGGTCCTCATTACCTTAACCCAATATTCAGCGATTCTCGGACACTGCCATAGTGTATGATAAAATGTCACCTCATCCCCACAGCGCCTCAAGCAATACGGGTGTGAAGCTTTCCCTATCCTGCAGAGGGTGAGTCTGGTATAATAAGTACGGAGCAATATTTTGAGCTGCACCAACCTAAGCCTTGAGGGTATGCCCACCTCCCGCAGGGATGCCGTTGCGTCCTACCAATCGGTGTCCAGAGTTCCAACATCTCAGGACCATTTTCCCCTGAGTGCCATAGTAGGGTCCGGTAAGTTGTTGACCAGCTTTCGGTAGGTGAAAGAAGTGGCTCGCTTTTGCATATAGTCTGTAAGTAATCTATCTTCTAAGGGGGTGGCTTCCGGAACTTCGGTACCTGCTGGCAAGGCTGCTTGTAGCACATGTTTTACCTGAAGATAGCGAAATATTTCCGAGGGCGCCAGCTCGTATTGTTCCCTAAGACGTTCAAACGTGATTATCTCCCCTTTGCTCCACAGGTCGCCCACCGTCGATATGCCGATTGCATCCCATTGGGCAAACCCCTTACTGTTCTTAAGCCGCCCCAACCGTTTAGTATCCCATAGTGGAGTAAATTGGGTTACGACTCCCCGCCAGCCCAATTTAGCGTGTGCCTTATGCCATAAAATGATTGTGTGTTTTGTGGGTCCAATGAGGGGAGTCGTTTCTCATTATACAGCACCAACATCATGCCTTCTGCCCTTAGTCCATGTCGGTCTGCCTTAAAAGCGGGGTCCGTTTGCGGGGTGTGTATCCACTGATTGCAAATTTTTAATTGTGCTGCCCAGTAGTATAACTGTATGTTTGGAAGCGTTATTCCCCCGCCATACCACCCTCTAACCAATTTGCCCTGCGCAATACGCGCCGGTTTGTTCCCCCATAGCAGACTGGAAACCCGTGCCTCTATCACTTTGAAATAGCTTGGGGGTACCAGGAATGGTGTATTTTCCAGTGCGTACAGGAATCGAGGGAGCGCCATCATTTTAAAAAGCGCTGCCTTTCCTAGGAGTGTCAGCGGTTATGTGCCCCAGTGTAACGCATCCCGTTTGAGACGTGTCATCCGCGACTTGCAGTGGGCAATCTCTGGGGAGCTGAGGTGGCGGGCCACATAGTATAAATAAGACAGATTTGGACCAATTTATGGTGTACCCAGATGCCAGACCAAAAAGTTCACATATGTTGAGGAGCACCTTAATAGAGCGACTGGGCGAGACCATATATCATAGCACATCATCCGCGTATAGGGAGATGCGGTCCTCCCATTCTGCCGTCCATCTGCTTCCCTGAATCATCGGATCCCATCTAATCCACGCCGCCAGTGGCTCCAGCGTGAGAACAGATAGCAGTGGTGGCAGCGGGCAGCCTTGGCGTGTGCCACGTGAGAGTGGAAAGTCTTTGGAAACGTGACCATTGGCCGTCACATGCGCCACCGGGTTAGTGTACAGTAAGCGTATCCATGTGCAAAATTTAGGACCGAAGCCCAAGCGAGTAAGCACAGCAAAAAGGAAGGGCCATTCCACCATATCGAACGCCATTCAAGCGTCCAGGGAAAGGATAACTGCTGGTTCTTGCATATCTGGTATACGGGCCATCACACCATGCAAGCGTCTTAAGTTTAATGCCGTACTTCTGCCCAGCATGAAGCTGGACTGGTCTGGGTGTTATCAGGGTCCCCAAATGCGGTGTCAGTCGTAGCGCGAGGAGTTTCGCAAGGATTTTTGCCTCTGCTTCGATTAAAGATATGGGGCGATACGAGGTACTCTCTTCGGGGGGCTTTCCAGGTTTTGGGATCGTCACTATAGTGACCAATCGCTGATCTAATGGGAGTTCACTGACCTGCAGACTATCACAATACATATGGAACAGGTGTGAGGCAATTGTTCCAGCTGTTTTCTTATATAATTCAACAGGTATACCATTAGGTCCCACCGCCTTCCCAGATTGCAGTGAACCCATCACCGATTGCAGCTCTTCGATCGTAAGATCGGCCTCGAGCGTAAGGGCCACCTCCGGTGTGAGTTTGGGCATAGCAATATCATTAATATAAGACTGCGCCTCCTTCATGGTCATAGTGGATGGCGATGTGTAGACCTGCTGGAAATGTCGCGCTAATGTGTGCACTATTGTACGTGGGTCGGTTACCACCTGACCATCAAGTGTACAGTCATGCTATCCATTTCTTCCCTAGCTCCTGTTTATCGAGCTATGGCAGGAGTTTCCCGGCCTTATCGCCGGTTTCATAAATCTTATGCTGCGTGGCTGACATGCGCGACCTAACCACGTCTCTGAGATATTCCCTGTGTTCTTGCTGTTGAAGGCGCAGCCGCTGGGTCGCAGCTGGGGAGGGGTCACGGGTGCATTGGGCTTCTGCCTCGTGTAACTCTAGTTCTATTTTAATTAGCTTCCGTTGTTTGTCACTATTGTGACCTGTGATAGCGGCAATGGCCTGTCCTCTGAGCACGGTTTTGTAGGCTTCCCACAGAATGGTCGGGGAGTTGACAGAGGAGACATTTTCCTGAAAGTATTGCTGTGTGGTAGTGGTGATAGCTTTCTTGATCTAAGGGACATGTAAATATCCAGGGTATATAGGGTAGATACGCTGCCGTATCTTGTGGTGGCTTGTGTATGTTAAGAGCACTGGGGAGTGATCAGAAATGCCTCTTGGACTAATTTCAACGGTCGCTACGTTTCTCAAACTATCAGCTGTGGTAAAGAAATGGTCTATCCTGGAGAGACTATTGTGGACCTCGGAATGAAAAGTGAATTGTCGTGCGTCGGGGTATCAGTACCTCCATGTGTCAGTGAGTCCCAGTGCATCTACAAAGCTCCCGATATGAGAGACGCCACTTGTGTGTAGCCTGGCGGGGTATCGGTCTAGGGCCCCATCAATGGTGTCATTAAAGTCACCCCCAATCAATAGTTCCCCCTCTGGAAGATCAAGTAAGAAGTCACCAAGTGCTGGGAGCGTTACCGTATGGAGGGCTGGAGGAATGTAAACCGACACTATATTGATAGGTCTCCCCTCCCATTGGCCAGCTATGGCCGCAAAGCGGCCGTAGTTGCCTGTTTTTGTTTGATGTATTATTAGTGGCGACTGTTTTCTAACTAGAACACCTACCCCTCGAGCCGAAGGTAAACTCTGAATGTGTAACCATTTTAAACCCCCATCGATCTAGCGCTTTGCAAGTGGTACTAGTCAGATGCGTCTCCTGGAGTAGAGCCACAGCCGGAGCACACCGTTTTAAACATTGCAAGACCAAGCCTCGTTTTATTTTGTCCCCCAGGCCGTGCACGTTCCATGTAACCAGCGTTAAGGGAGCCACCTGCGACATAGGTTGTGTCTGCGACTCAGTTTTGGATGGGCTATTTATTGTCGTTGCTAACATAATAGACAAGCATTGTCACGGTATCTCATCCGCAATGCACTTTTTGGCGAAAGCATAGGAACGTCTCAGATGTAAGTGCCTGACTAGGAACAGCAACAAGAAAAAACAACCATAGGAACAATCCCACTCCCTCCACCCCCCTCCCTGCTAGACGGAATCGAAACTGCCTGCCACCCCAACTGTGCAGAGCGCTTAATACCCTTCCCCGTTACCATAACTCAGGTGTGAGAGTGAACTTCCGCTGTCCGATAGAACCCCCCCCTACAGCGTCTTCAACAAGTGCGGCAACTCCTGTCAATCCATTGCACAGTATGGATCAGAGTGTTGAGGAGGATCTGGTTCCACAGTGACTTCTCATAGAGTCTGCAAGTGGTCGATATAGTCCTTCCGTAGTGTAGGATTAGTACCTTGATTCAAAACAAAGTTCCGGACAGTAGACATCAGGGCGTTCCAAGTAGTGAAGAGTCAATAGGGTCCCGTTAAGTGTCTGTCCTGAAAGCACAGCGTCACTGCTGAACTGCAATATCGAACTTAGACCAACAGGGTCTCTTACTCTTGTTCTTCTTTCCTCACTTGTTCTCCACGGTGTGCATCGTTTGCCACTGACCTTCCGCATCGTGGGTCCTTGCGCCATCCTTCGAGCCATTCCTGCACGTCATCTGGTGACAGAAAAAAAAAAAAAAACACGTTTTCCCTTCTGCTTCCACCCGTAACCTTGCTGGAAACATCATTGAATATTTGATCTCACGATCCCATAAGGTTTTCTTCACGTCGAGGAATCTGCGACGTTGTCGTGATACTGTCGCCGTATAATCCAGGAAAATGGTGATGGTAGCATTACCGATTTGTATCGGGGGTGCAGCACGTGAAGCCTGTGGTATGACGTACCTGTCCCTAAAGATAAATATGTGGGCCAGGATGGAGCGCGGTGGTGCTCCCGGTTTCAGCCTGCCCCCAGGGACACGGTGTGCTCTCTCAACTGAAAAGTAGTTGGATAGACCTCGTGGTTGAAGGTGAGTGGTGATGAGTTCTTCAACAAAGAGATCAAGGGATGGGCCACCCGTTCGTTCTAGCGCACCAATAAGGCGTATATTATTCCTCTGCGAACGCCCTTCTTTGTCCTCCAGCTACGCTGCCATCTGTTTATTGTCCGCCATGAGTTGACTCACTTGTTTTTTAAGAGCAGCCGTGTCGGTCACGAGAGTTGCTGTAGTTCCTTCAACCTCCGTTATTCTGGTAGACAGTTTGTTAAAATCAGCTCGGATCAGGGACACCTCCACCGACATCGCCCCAATGTGTGTCCACCTTAGTCAGTGCGGCCATAATGTCTTTTAGAGTTATTTCTTGCGGTACTGCAGTTTGTGCATTGGAGGAAGACTGCGCCTCCTTATCTTCAGGGTCAGTCTGTGGTTTGGTATATGCGTACTTGTTCAGCTTCACCTAGTTCATGCCTTTTAAATTCCTGGTACTCATCCTGACTGTTTGTGGGTGAGTTCCCTTCTTGGGGTCAGGGGCGGTAGTCGCCGCCGCCAGCCAAAGGAAGAGCTAGATCCTCGCAGCCTGTCGACTTTCCCACCCCTTCAACACTCCGCCGGGGACCGCCCTGTCACACCTGGAGTGCTGGTAACCCTGTGTCTGTAATCCTGGAGTAAGTGTAGCACTATGTAGGGAGGAATAGGCACTGCGATGGAGGAACTCCCGCCTTCTTTTGCTGGATTGCTGTGGTCTATGCACGGTCTCCCCTCCACCTTCTACTTTGGGGGCCTCTGTGCTGGGATTGCATCACAGTGATACCTGTCCCACTTCCGCTCCCTGCACTCAATACCACCATTTCCACTGCTCTGGGCGGTAAGGGGAGGACCCGTCAGGTGTAATCCCTCCACACACTGTGTTAAGACAGTCCATCGTGGCTGCCCAGGAGTGCTGTGTTGCATTTTAAAATGGCGCCAGCCATAGTGATGGATTCCCAGATCGAGCAGGGCCAAGGATGTGTCCCGATAAGCGCTCAGTGTTCACGTGGCACTGTCTCCTTATGCCGCGCGGGCCTCCTTACTGAGCGGGGTGGGGAGAGGGGGGGAGGGGGGGGGGAATCCTCACACTCACGCCTCCGGCAGCCCGTAATGATCATCAGGATCAGGTCCCAGCCACGGCACCACTACGGGCGGTATGCGCTTCGCCGCGTGCACCCGATTCCTGCAGCTATGCGGGTCTTGTGGCGTTACTGTCCTGACTTTAGCTGCGCAGGGTGCACTCGTCCAAATCCGGTAAGTCGCTGCTGCGGCGGCGCATCAGCCGCAACTCCCGCTGAATGTCGCCTGTCCCGGAGCTCCGATGCGGTCGGTTGTAGTTTCACTGTGACTCCTGGCTTGCCCTGCCAGTGTAGGCCGCCGGTGAAGTGCTTGCTGTAGCAGTCGCGGGAAACCAGGTCAGAGCCCCAAAAGTGGATCGCCCGCCATCCCGAGTCCGCCACTACCCTGTCCTGCAATCTGGAGTGCCTATGCCGCTGGATAAGTATACGGATAGACTGGGTTGGTTCCCGGACCCTCGGAGCCTCTCTAGGCTGCGACCATTTTCGTCGGCAGCTAGCCATGCCCCCCAGTTCATCTACTTTTAATAAATCTTTACAATTATGGAGGACGCTAACAGTCTTAATTATGAATCACTCTTCGAAATATCCATTGTGTGTTTTAAAAAAAGAAATGAAACGGATTACGGCCGGGCCAAATTAACCATTGCAACCTTATTAAGATGATCATTCTTCCCTGGCATCCTTATCTGTTCAGGTGTATTCCACTCTACCTCTCAAACATTCTTTAAAAAGGTTGAACCAAGCTTACAGCGGTTCATCTGGCGATATAAAATACCCTAATGTGCAATTTGTTTTCTACAACTTCCCCAAACGAAAGGTGGCATGCAACTTCTATCACTTTGGTTCTATTATATTTCTGCATTTATTTCTAGCCCATAGGATGTTATCGGTTTGCAGGGTGGCCTCTTAGTGGTTTCTTTCCAGATTATCATGCCTTCGGCCACGTTGTTATACTCATGAAAGAGCTGACTGAGACAGCCTACTTTAAACACACCAGATTTAAAACTCTTGTGATTTATCATAACATTTATCAGGTTATCAGGATAATGTGTTACATTCCAAGGTTTTGTAAATATACTTTGCTTTGATATAATTCTAATTAGGCGCCATTTGTACATGATGGCCACACAAGCTGTTGGTGAGATCCGCACTTCAAACCCTTGACCCTTGACCTTAGGGTAGGCCGCTCCCCCACCTCCGCAGCGCCACCAGTGCTTGCCTGCCTCAGTGTTGCCTAGTTCTGCCTGTGTGCCCCCGTGACTGCCGCTCCCACTTCTCTCCTTGTTCCCCGAGTGCGTGGCCCCAGAGTGCCCGGTTCCCTCCTTCTATTTTGTACCCTCGAGTGCCTGCCTCAGAGACTGCCTGGTTGAATGTAATTCCACCCTTTTTCTGTATCCCCGAGTGCGTGGCCCCCCCCTGTGCGCCCTGCTCGTTGTGCTTGTTTTTCTCCGCCTTTTTTCTCGTCCTTTTCCCGCCTTTCTCGTCGTCCGCATCACTTCTTCCCCTGTTTTCTCGCCACCTTCCCAAAGCCGTTTTTCCTCGTTTTTCCCGCCGCCCGCCTCCCGCTTTTCCCGTTGTTTTTGCGCTCCTCAAGCGTAATCCCATTGGCCCACCTACCCTCCCGCCTCCCAGCTGATCCCCCCTCCCCAGCTACCCCATATATGGCGGCCGCTGCGAGGCAGAGGTAGCGACCCTTGACCTTAGGGTAGGCCGCTCCCCCGCCTCCGCAGCGCCACCAGTGCTTGTCTGCCTCAGTGTTGCCTAGTTCTGCCTGTGTGCCCCCGTGACTGCCGCTCCCACTTCTCTCCTTGTTCCCCGAGTGCGTGGCCCCAGAGTGCCCGGTTCCCTTCTTCTATTTTGTACCCTCGAGTGCCTGCCTCAGAGACTGCCTTGTTGAATGTAATTCCACCTTTTTTCTGTATCCCCGAGTGCGTGGTTCCCCCCTGTGCGCCCGGTGCCCCTGCTCGTTGTGCTTGTTTTTCTCCGCCTTTTTTCTCATCCTTTTACCGCCTTTCTCGTCGTCCGCATCGCTTCTTCCCCTGTTTTCTCGCCACCTTCCCAAAGCCGTTTTTTCCTCGTTTTTCCCGCCGCCCGCCTCCCGCTTTTCCCGCCGTTTTTGCGCTCCTCAAGCGTAATCCCATTGGCCCACCTACCCTCCTGCCTCCCGCCTCCCAGCTGACCCCCCCTCCCCGGCTACCCCATATATGGCGGCCGCTGCGAGGCCGCGCAGCGGGCGCGCCGCTGGCGTGCCGAAGGCGCGCCTACGGCAAGCCCGTCTGCGCCCGTCCGCGCCTGGACCGCGCCCAGCCCCCGTCCCTCCTGGTCCCCACGACCCCCACCCCATCCGCCACCCCCGCCTGACCTACGACACCACCACCCTCACCGCCCTCAACCCCGGCTGCACGCCCGGCTGCTACCGCGCTACCCCGAAGCGGACCCACGGATCCTTCACCTGCTGCAACTGCCGCTTTACCTGCCTACGAACACACATCGCACCCGACAAGAACGACTCCCCCGGAAACAACCTTGACTGCATCCTGATCAACACCCGATCCGTCCACAGGCATGCCATCGAACTATGGAACCTCATCCACTCAACAAACCCGGACATCGCCTTCCTCACCGAGACCTGGATGAACCCCTCCTCGACACCCGACATCGCCATAGCCATCCCCGACGGCTACAAAATCATCCGGAAAGACCGCACCAACCGCACCGGAGGAGGCATCGCCATCGCACACAAAAGCTCCATCCGCATCTCGACCCACGTCAACAACTCACTCCCCGACGCCGAACACCTCCACTTCGCGATCCACAGCGACCCCAAGACCACCCTCAGAGGCACCCTCATGTACAGACCACCAGGACCACGCACTAAGTTCAGCGAAGACATCGCAGACTTCGTCAGCCCACACGCACTCCCGTCCACCGACTACATCCTCCTAGGGGACCTCAACTTCCACCTGGAGAACCACACCGACAACAACACCACCGCCTTACTAGACAACCTCGCCAACCTGGGACTGAAACAGCTAGTCAACACCCCCACCCACTACGCCGGACACACGCTCGACCCCATCTTCTCCTCCAGCAAACACATCTCTTTCAGCCACACCACCGAACTCGCCTGGTCGGACCACAGCTGTGTCCACTTCAGCTTCAAGGAGACCACCGTGCACCACCACACCCAGCAACCACCAAGAAGACAGTGGAATCGAATCACCACGGAACAACTCACATCGACCCTCTCTCAGAAGCAACCCACCAGCACCACAGACCCCAACGAAGCCACCAACAACCTCACGAGCTGGATCTCCGACTGCGCCAACCTCCTGGCCCCCCTGAAGACCCAAGCAAACACCAACAACCACAAGAAAAACTCCTGGTTTACCCCCGACCTCAAGGACTCCAAAAAAGAATGTCGCACCCTCGAAAAGACTTGGCGCCTCAACCAGACCGAGGAGAACATGTCTGCTCTCAAGAACGCCACCCGCCAACACCACCAACGCCTCCGCGCCGCACGAAAATCAGCCTTCCAGAACAGACTAGACAACAACGCCCACAACAGCAAGGAACTATTTGGCATCGTCAAAGAACTCTTCAACCCCGACGCAGAAAACAACTCCATCCCTCCCTCACAGGACCTCTGCGACTCCCTCGCAGCCTTCTTCCACCACAAGATCACCGACATCTACAACAGCTTCACCACAACCAACACGAACCCACCACTGGAACCCGCCACCGACAACACCACCATCCTCACCTGGAACCCAACCACCACAGAGGAAACCACCCGCATCATGAACTCCATCCACTCAGGATCACCATCCAACCCCTGCCCGCACCACATCTTCAACAAAGCCGACATCATCGCACCCCACCTCCGAGACATCATCAACGCGTCTTTCACCACCGCCACCTTCCCGGAGAAATGGAAACACGCCGAACTCAACGCCCTCCTAAGAAACCAACAGCAGACCCCACCGAACTCAAAAACTTCCGGCCCATCTCGCTCCTACCGTTCCCCGCCAAAGTGATTGAGAAAATCGTCAACGCTCAACTCACCACCGCCCTGGAAATCAACGACTCACTCGACCCCTCACAGTTCGGCTTCAGAGCTAACCACAGCACCGAGACCACCCTCATCGCAGCCACGGACGACATCAGATCCCTGACCGACAAAGGAGAAACCGTGGCCCTCATACTCCTGGACCTCTCTGCAGCCTTCGACACGGTATGCCACCATACCCTGATACGTCGCCTCAGCAACGCCGGCATCAGAGGCAAGGCCCTGGAATGGATCATCTCCTTCCTCTCCGGAAGAACCCAGAGAGTCCGCCTCCCCCCCTTCAGATCCACAGCCACAGAGATCATCTGCGGCGTCCCCCAAGGATCCTCCCTCAGCCCCACCCTCTTCAACATCTACATGACCCCCCTGGCGAACATCGCACGATAACACGGACTCGACCTCATATCCTACGCCGACGACACCCAGCTCATCTTATCCCTCACCAACAACCCCACCTCAGCTAGAACCAGACTACACGAACGCGTGAAGGAAGTAGCGAACTGGATGACAGACAGCCGGCTTAAACTGAACACAGAGAAGACGGAGGTCCTCATACTCGGCCCTACACCCTCCGCCTGGGACGACTCCTGGTGGCCTCCCGCCCTGGGCAGCACTCCCCAACCCACCGACCACGCACGCAACCTCGGCTTCATCCTGGACTCATCCCTCTCCATGACCAGACAGGTCAACTCGGTGACCTCGGCATGCTTCAACACCCTCCGCATGCTCCGCAAGATCTTCCGCTGGATCCCCACCGACACCAGGAAGATCGTCACCCACGCCCTCGTCACCAGTCGCTTGGACTATGGGAACACTCTGTACGCCGGCATCACCATCAAGCTGCAGAGGAAACTGCAACGAATCCAGAACGCTGCCGCACGACTCATCCTGCACATACCCCGCCACCACCACATCTCCGGACACCTGAAGAAACTTCACTGGCTCCCAGTCAACAAGTGGATCACCTTCAGACTCCTCACCCACGCACACAAAGCCCTGCACAACCTCGGACCAAAACTAATCAACCACCGCGTCTCCTTCTACACTCCTCCGCGCACCCTACGCTCGACCGGACAAGCCCTGGCAGCCGTACCCCGCATCCGCAAAGCCACCGCCGGAGGAAGATCTTTCTCTTTTCTGGCAGCGAAGACCTGGAACTCCCTTCCCAGCCACCTTCGCGCCATACAGGACCACCTCTCCTTCAGAAGGCAGCTCAAGACCTGGCTCTACAAGCACTGACCCCCCCCTCGCCCCCAGCGCCTTGAGACCCTTACGGGTGAGTAGCGCGCTTTATAAATGTAACTGATTGATTGATTGAAAACGCTGGGTTCAATTAGTCAGGGAAGGGGCTTTTAAGAGTTTGATGAATCTGCAATACCGAAGCAAGGGTTTAATAAAAAAATAAAAAAATAAAAAGAGGGATTTCTACTAACATCTCCCAGCAAATGACAGTAATGTAGCACAAACATTTGTTTTAGGAAATTTTTATGAAGGCACCCAGGCGGGGGTTTATACATACATTTTTAATAAACGGCAATTAACACATCTTTTACCACTTATCTTACAAATTGACTAGTAATATGGAAAGTGACATTTCAGCCAGTAATAATTTTGGGCAATCAGATGGTCCAATCTATTCTCAATGTTTCTCGCCTTAGAGTAAATCATTGTAAAGTGCTATATGATTAATATTACACACCACACAGACACAACAAATTGAGACTCATAGAAGCGTCCAAAGGTATTTTTTGCCATTCCACAGAAGCAGGTACAACCCATATATTTGCTACATGTCCTATTTTACCATACTCGACCCATATGCTAGTTTAACTGTGGCATAGAAATCTCAATTATACAAAATGATCCACAGAGGTAGAAGCTTAAGAGAATATGGGAACTTTTAACAGACAGGATAGGCATGCTTATTCCTGGTTATAGACCTTAAATAATGTGCTAAATAATTATGGTTTCTGAATGAATGTTTTAATGTTTTGGATCTTATTTTAGAGTGTATGATGAAGAAAGTTCTCGCTAGCTGAGCTTTATAATGCATTTGAATAGGGCCTTTTTATGGCTACATATATTTGATACTTTCCTATTAAAAACCCCATAATTAAAAGGAAAACCTGGGACTGGATTAGCCACTCTTGCACGGACCTTAAATGCTAAGCAGACATTACCTCCTCGTAAGTCTTCCTCGCCACATGATTAACAAAGTGAGCTTGAGCTCCACACCAGAACCCTCCAAAGCAAAATAGTTAGCCTCCCATGCCTTCCCAATATGGCCGACCCATTTCACCTTTGACCTCTATAACAGGCAGGCCGGCCCAACTCTTCAGCCTGTGTTTTTGGTTCTGCAGTTGGGGCGCGGTCCTGCTCCAGCAGGTCCCGGTGCCCTGGGGAGGAGGCCCTGCTCCAGCGGGCTCACACACTGGTTCCACCACCTTCCGACCCTCGCACTGCCCCTTGGTTTTACAGCTCTGCTCTAGCGGGCTCTGGTGGTTAGGGGCTCTTGGGAGTTTATTCTACCCTGCGCTTCCTCCCTTTTAGCTTTATGCCCTGCTTAGAAGGCTCTAGGGCAGGGGTCTTCAAACTGTGGGGCGCGACCCCCAGGGGGGCCGTGGAGTGATGCAAAGGGGGTCGCGCCTTCCCAGTCAGCCCGGGCTGCTGCAGTGAAACTTGAGCTGCTGGGGGCTCAGCTGGGCAGTGTCTGGATTCCTATCTCCGGCACCCCGTGTTTTTTCACAGGTCTTTAAAGACTATTTAACATGCCTTTGTAAACTGCTTACAGAGGCTTAGGTTTTTTTGCTGGTTCCAGTACCCCCTGGGTCCCCACTGTGCCTATTCCTTACATTTGGATTTTACATTCACTGCCGTAGTGTGAGAATGCATTTCATGGAAAAGAATACAAAGTTGGCTTCCTGGGGGCGCCGTGAGTGAAAGTTTATTGTGCCTTTGAAGCACCTGCTGCAGCGTTTCTTTCCCGGCCTCGCATAAATGTCAAGTTAACTTGTGTGATTAATTATCTTCCTGGAGAGAGATCAGAATGTTGTATAGTTGAGGTTTTGACTTAGGTGAAGTTAGTGCAGAGGGTTAATATGCCTGCTGCAAAGAACGTGTACCAAGTAGATTACAGAGTGCGTATGATGTGAAGAGATCAGCAGGTTACTGCTTTCAAAAGAGACATCCTTTTGTTACTTGCAATTTATAACTTAAAGTCCTAATAGAGAATAGTAAGCTATTAACTTTCATCCTAGAACAGCATGCACACTACAAAGAATACATTATTAGACCATTGATTAATGTTGCAAAAAGGGTTAATTTGGCTAGAAATCAATTCTTATTATTAAAGGAAACTCCCAACTATGCTGTTTCTTTTTCGACTCTGAGTTTGTGCTTCTCCACACCAAGCACTCTTGAACTATACTGCCTACCAGTATGGATGACATGTGACTCCTATACTTTTAGTCCTTTGGCTTATGTAACATTTCCTATACACTGATTTACACACTTATGATTGATTGTCTCTGTGTAATGTGTGTGTGATGCAAAGTGCTCGGACACCCTACACTGGTATGAGTGGCACTATATAACTAATTCAATGCATCTGAGAGTGTGGGGTTATGGAGACTTGGTCACTGTTAAAGGGTGCTAGTGAGAGAATCCATGGTGGGGGTGGTCATTGTGGGGGGCACCAACAAACATTGTCGCACAGGGCACCACCAGCACTAAAGCCGGCCCTGGGAAGTATGCACAGATAAGTGCTGAAAATACCGCTTTAGGTGACTGCTTTTTTTTGTACCGACTGGGCCACCAAAATAATCTGCTGGCAACCCTAACCATAGGACTGGAAGTTTGTTGCAGGATCAGCACATTATTTATTTCCTTCACCCTCGATCCCCGATTAATGCCGCAATAGTTTAACTTAGATATTAAAGTCTACGCCCCCGTCAATAACATGCTGAGTTACTTCATGGGTCTGGGAATGCACCCTGCATTCAGACAACTCATTCCTCATTCTCGCCCTTCATTGTCACGCTCACCCTGCACCCACAGTGATCACAATGCACTCACACTGATCACCATGCACTTGCACCATTCACCCGCTCACCCTGCACTCACAGCGATCACAATGCACTCACACTGATCACCATGCACTTGCACCATTCACCCGCTCACCTTGCACTCACAGTGATCACAATGCACTCACACTGATCACCATGCACTTGCACCATTCACCCGCTCACCTTGCACTCACAGCGATCACAATGCACTCACACTGATCACCATGCACTTGCACCATTCACCCGCTCACCCTGCACTCACAGCGATCACAATGCACTCACACTGATCACCATGCACTTGCACCATTCACCCGCTCACCTTGCACTCACAGTGATCACAATGCACTCACACTGATCACCATGCACTTGCACCATTCACCCGCTCACCCTGCACTCACAGCGATCACAATGCACTCACACTGATCACCATGCACTTGCACCATTCACCCGCTCACCCTGCACTCACAGCGATCACAATTCACTCACACTGATCACCATGCACTTGCACCATTCACCCGCTCACCTTGCACTCACAGTGATCACAATGCACTCACACTGATCACCATGCACTTGCACCATTCACCCGCTCACCCTGCACTCACAGCGATCACAATGCACTCACACTGATCACCATGCACTTGCACCATTCACCCGCTCACCTTGCACTCACAGTGATCACTCTGCACTCACAATGCACTTGTCCTGCTCACACTATACCTCAACCTGCAGTCACACGAGTACACTACTCATCCTGCACTCATGTGACACTTCACTCACCTGTCCCCCTCACTACTCAATATGCAACTCACTCAAACAAGCCCATCAGTAATCATACATTCATTCATCCCATTCTGAACTTGCATCCGCACCCAAAATGAGAGAGGACAGCAAGGGAGTGAGAGAATTTGATTGAAGAGGTCAGGGATGAGGAGAAATGTGAATTGCCGAAGAGAAGTGTGGACACGCAAGAAGTGAGTGTGATCCAAAGGTGAGGGCTTCTGTTAGAACAAAGGGGAGATGTGAAAGAGGAATGGGGGGACTGGAGAGGTGTAAGATACAAATAGACAAAAATTTGAATGAAGAGACGAGGTGAATGAGAAGTGCTGAGGGGCACGGGAGGTGACAGGGCCAGAGAGGCCATGAGATAAATGTGAGAGACTGTTAGAGATGAGGGCAGTGAAAGGACAGAATGGCAAGAGGTGATTAAAGGTGAAGTGAGAGGTTGAATGGGGAGAGTTCAGAAGTTGTAAAAAGGGGTGAAAGAAAATGACCTGCAAAGTGAGAGAGGGATCCGGGGTTAGGAGAGGAGAGAGGGATGGAAGGGAGGGGGTGAGAGGAAAGCTGCATGGGTAAAAGGCTTAACTCTACACAAAACCGCCAGGGTTTTAAGGGACTCCTGCTTCTTCCGGTCAGGGCCAGGTGAGCTTCTAATGTGGCAGCACGTATTGCTGCAGAGTGGAAGGCCCTTCACAAAGGTTGACTTGAAATCTTTCTGATGATAATTGCTGTATTTGGGTTATAAATGGGTACTGATTGGGTGAAATCTTTCCTCAGCGTTACTGTGTGTAACAAATATCAAAATAATGAAGCAATGCTATCCCAAAATACGCGGCATCACATAACCTTATTTACATTTTCATCCCACGCAATTTAGTCAACAGGTTTAGACATTTTGTCAAGAGGGGGTCCTTACGCCTCAAAATGTTGACAGGGGGGGTCTCGGCATCCAAAAGTTTGAAGACCTCTGCTCTAGGGTTTGGGCCCTGCTGTCTGGCAGCCCGGCACAGGCGGGCTCGGGCGGGGAATATTTTCAGCCCAGCTCACAGGAGGCCTGCAGGCTTCCCTTTGACTCGCTGCTTCTCAGGGAGGGGCGAATGTAGCTCAGTGGTAGAGCGCGTGCTTTACATGTCTGAGGCCCCGGGTTCAGTCCCCGGCATCTCCAGGAGTCTCTGTTCCTTAAAATTTCTGCTTGGCTTCCCGGCCCCTGTTGTCCATGTTGGGCTCTGAAGCCGGGTTTTCGGCAGGGCTCTGCTTCATGCTACCCTAGTGGTCCGGTTCCGACTATGGGGTGGGTTTTACCTTGGTCCGACTCGGCCTGCGGCAGCTTTTGCTGTTTCATGTTGCAAGATGCTAGCGTACGCATCTCGTTCCCTGTGGCTGCTGAGGGCCTCCTGGGATTCCCGCCTCTCCCCCTCGACTTGTGGCATTCCGGCCCTGCTTTAGCAGGCTCGGGGGTATGGGGCTTTCCTCACTTGCGGCCCTGCACGGGCGGGATCTGCTGGGGGGTTTACCTGGCTTGCCGGCCTCAGTCGGCTCCTGGCCCGTAGATGCCACGATCTCGCCCATTCCTCTGACCGCCGACGTGTGGCTTGGGACTTGATTGTGTCCTTTGTGTGGCACCAGTCCTTGGTGGGGTTCTTTCCAAATCTTTGCGGTACTTTTGGGGGGACTGTCACCTTAATGCACGTTGCTTTCTGTGTTTCCAGTTTGTTGGAGGTGTCTTGCACTCGCGCACCTCGTTCTCCCGCAGCATAAATGACACCACGGTTTGCAGCTGACAATGGGAGTGGGCAAGTTATGTTGGGAACTCTCGAGCTGGCTTGTCTCCTCTACTTGGCATTTTTGTCCGGGTAATTGTAGGTGTGAACACATTAATGGGCGTTTGGCTCAGTCCCTGTGGATTATGTACAATTATTTCAATGTAACACTTGCTTTTTTTGTTCTGCGTCTCAAGAGGCTCATCACGGCGCATGTCATGGGATGTTGGGGTTGCATGCCCGTCACCTTGGAAATCCGGCTAAAGTTAATCGCTGCACTGTGCATTTAATAGCGCGGTTCCCCCTTCTGTTTTTTTTGTAGTCCATGTTGGGGTCATTTGTTTAGTGCACTGTCCTGTTGGGAGTTTTTTTTCCTCCTTTAAGTGCCTGGTAAGCGCCAAAAGTGCCACTGGTTGCTGCCGATGTGTCTTATACAGGAGTCTGGGACATATCTCACCACAGCCGTGGGATGGCCGATCCACCGCCTCTGTTGGAGTGTTTATTTGTCCCCCTTGTATGCACATTTGTGTGTTTTTTTCTTTACAACATACCTTGATTCGCACATTATGGCAGCCCTATTTTAAGGGAGGCGTTCGAGCTGTGAGGTGGTTACAGTTCGTTTTGCAGACTGTGCTGCAGTTGAACGACTTAAATGTGGCCTTTCCCACGAGCACCTGGCACTTGTGTGGGTCTCTTTCTTAGGTTGCATGGTGTTTCTGGAGGCATTGTTACTAAACAAGCTTGTCCCCGTCTCTTAACGCCAGGGCTCATTGGTGAGTCTTGTGCCTCTGGTGCACTGGCTCCCACAGGTGGGGGTGTGGTCTTGGGGCTCTTCCTGGTGGTCCTCCTTGGTTGTTCTTCTGGCCCCCTGGGTTTGGGTTGGGGTCCTCCTCGGAGTGTGTGTCGGGTGTCCTTCTGCCTTGTTGGCGGGCGGTGCTTTTCATTGTCCTTCTCTTGGGGGCTTGTACCATCTCACTCTTTTGCTGGTGTCTGTTGGTGGGTTTTTTCAGCGGGGCTACGGTGTTGGCGCAGTCGTTCATCCAGCGTTCGAGGGTGAGTGCAGCATCATCTGGGTTGGTCAGAGGGTTGAGTGCAAGGCTTGTCTGTAGTTGTTCTTCAGTGACTTTGCCCCAGCAGCGGCAGTGGGGGGTCTGTAGGGTGCGGTGGTGTGTGAGGGGTTTTCGGAAGGAGAAGTGGATGCAGTGGTGGTCTGTCCAGGTGAGCTCGGAGGCGTGGCTGAAGGTGACGTGGGGGCTTGAGGAGAAGATGGCATCTAGCGTGTGACCGGCGATGTGGGTCGGTGTCGTGACGAGCTGTTTCAGTCCGAGGTTGGCGAGTTTTCTCTCTGGTGTTGTTGACGTTGCTTGAGCTCGTTTTGCCTAGCTCTACTGTCCTTCTCGCCTTTGGTGTGTTTCTGCCTGTGGCCTTGCCTCCCTGTCCGCTCCTGTTCCTATCGGCCCTTCGTTGTTCGGCTGGGTCAGGCCTGGTTGTTGGCAGGCTGTGTGACCTCCTGGGGGCTCGCTAGGGCGGTTCGCTTACTACTTGAGGGACGTTACTGGGGTGTTTTGATTAGCCCCTGGGTGGGGCAGCCTCGCTCTTCCGTGCTGCGTTCCCCTCGCGACCGGGTTCTGTTTGCTTTCTTGTGCGTGGTGGCCCCTGGTGGGCATTTGCTTCCTTTCTGGTGGCCCTGGTCCCTTCCGCTCTTTGTGCTCCGTGGGCGGCCTTCTGGGCTTTCCGCTGTTGGCCGGTTGGGATCCTGGGCGTTCTTGCGGCTTCCTGGGTCTTTTTGCCTTGTGCCTGCCTGGGTTCTCCCCTTGGTGTCGCGCTCCCTTCCGGGGGGGTCCTTTGTGCGACTGGGGTCCGTGTCCCGCCTGTTTCTCTCCTTGCTGGTGGGGTTTTGGTGACCTTCATTTTTTTGTTGTTCGGTTGGCGTGCTGGCTTCCTTTCTGCACCGCTTTCGTTCTTGCAGCTCCTGCTTGTCTGTTTTGATTGCATCTGGTTCCGCAGCTTCGGTCCTCGAGGGATTCGTGTCTCTTGCTGTTGGTGGGCCACTGTGCGGTGTTGCTGTGTTTTGGTCGGTCTGCGTCTGTTTACTGCAGTGGCTTTTTGTTGGGTCACTGTGGTGGTGTTGCCCTCTGTTTTCTTCGGTTTCGACATCTGGGCTTTTGCTCCCCACACGCTTTTGGCTGTCCATTGGGCCGTCTTGGTGTGTTTGGACCGGCTTGCTGCTTTCTGTTCTGGACCAGTTTGTTGTAGCTTTTGGCCCTGTACGGTCTGGATCCGTGCCTTCTCTGTCCTCCTTCGGTAGTTGGTTTGGGCGGATTTTCTGGCGGCCCTACGAGTCCCGGGGGTCCTGGTACTCGGTCCTCCCGGTGTCTCTCTCTGTCCCAGGCTGGTTCTTCCTGCTTGTGGTTGCCTCGCTCTTGGGTGGTCCTTCCGCTCGTCTGGTCTTTTGGGTTTGCCCGCTTCGTTCGCATCCCTTTCCGGTCTGTTGGTTTCTTGTGAGTTTCCATGAAGCCGCTTGGTTTTGGTATGTGCTCACTTCATTAATCATGTGGCAAGGAAGACTTACGAGGCGGTAATGCCCCGGTTACTTACCGGTAATCTTCTTTACTCAGAGTATAATCTTCCTTGCCACGAGTTCCCATCCCTCCCTCCCTGTCTGGCTATCTGCTTCATGTTTCTGCTTGGTGATTTGAGGCTGAAGGGTTGGGCCGGCCCGCCTCTATAGAAGTCAAGGGTGAAATGGGTCGGCCATATTGGGAAGGGATGGGAGGCTAACCTTTTTGCTTTGGAGGGTTCTGGTGTGGAGCTGAAGCTCACTTCGTTAATTATGTGGCGAGGAAGACTATACTCGGAGTAATGAAGTTTACCGGTAAGTAACCGGGGCAACACTCCTCTTTCAATAAATGACCAAAGAGCATCCCTTCGTTCCCCTTTGACTCCCAGTACTCGATGCTGGAGTGTTGTTCAATGATGGCATGCCTTTGAAGACACAGTGGTTGCCGACAATGCTGTCTAGTGGCTCAACTAAAAAGTAACAAAATAGCAACAAGGGGCCTTAAGGGAACTGCATTTACCAAAAGGTGCAAACATTATTGGTCAACATCACTGTTCACATCACAATACCATGGGAAAGTATAACAGACAAACATGTTGAGATGCAGCATCCTGTTAGTTCTCTTCTGTCATTGGATTAGGTCTTCCCCATTCTGTGAGCTTAGTATCCACCCAGAACTCTATGTTGGAGTGCCACACTGATAATTTTGAGAGCAGAGGAGCATCAACGGAAACGTTCAATGCAAGTTTTCCAGCGTATAACCTAATAAGTGGCCAACAGTCTTTTTCTTGGTTCAGTCTTTTTATAGTGCAGACCTGGTCCAAGGGCATTACAACAAGCCGGCATTTGGAGCTGACTCCCCATGTTCCAAAATCAGCAGCGCTTGCCACATTTATACAATGGTAACAAGATCACTCATAGGTGTTAAGGTACTCACTATAGCTTAAACATTCATCGATTGGAGTAGTCACTGAATTGTGGCATGTAGTTTATATATATTTTTTTAAAACCCTTAAACTATATGGAGATTGACGCTGCAGAATCATTTTGCCTCCGCAGTCAAAACATCCTGCATCCCTTACATCGTTTCAGCTACATCTCACAGCCAGCTTGTTTCAGTCAATGACTTATTTAGGGAACCATATTATGAATACTTTGTTAGCTTCATGCACGAATGGCATCTACCCCAGGTCCTGCCTGTGTTTCAAAACTGCCTTCAAACATAATCTGGCGGACTCCAGAAGTTACTATGCAAACATTTACTGAACACTCCGAGACATAGCTTGTCACAACAGTCATCCAACAAGTGGTAGTATAACTGGATGCCTCAGGAAAATGCAGCAGAGCCGATTTATGTATTACATATGGTTCTGGTCTGAGAACAAATAAAGGTATGGAACACGCATTAGTTGTTGTAGGTTACAGCACAAGGAAATATGCGTATTTGAAAAAAATTACATGATAATGGAACATATGAACAAGTGGAGTATCATGGTACTTCCATTCATCAGATTATGTTTAAGTCTGTGTGGGTATACGACTGAACAATTAACTGTGTCCCTACCCCCTTTATTCACTTAACCATTTTACTGAGTGGGACATCTTGGTGCAAAAGGACAACACCAAAATACATTTTAGGTGTTTATTTGGCAGGTCTCTTCCCCCATCAAAAAACCTGTTTGGTTGAATTATTAACCTGATTTACACATTTTCCGTTTAGTGAAGATGACACCATTGAGTGTATTCTAACTGCAGACTTGCCTCGACTGAATCACTCTGAAGGCTCGCACACGCATACACTTAAAAAAAACACCCTCACGCATGCAAACATCAATGCACACAGTACCAGGCATTCAACCACATACTCGTATCAAACTGGAAATACTGAATACAAAGTTTAACTGGGGCAGTCCTCGTCAACATTAGCTTACATGTATGCTCCTCAGGATTATCGACTCCCACCTCCTATATCTAGAAAACAGTACACCAGAGCCAGGTCCACAAGCGAAGACCAAATCCGAAGTAGGAACAGGGTTGGAGGCACGAAGTTAGGCCTTGTTTCTCAATTTCTGATTGGGCAGATGGGAGCAGCAGAGCACGTCAGATATGTATTGTGGTGACTGCGATGCAGGTCTGTTACAGCCACAGCCTGACACATGTGAAATACAGCTAGTGTAATCCTCTTCTAGTGCAGTAACATTACAGCTTTTATAATGCACACAATTAGTTGTAAAGCAAGGCTGAGAGTCCGTGTGCTGAGGCTCCCCTATGGACAAGCCGACTACCCTATAGCACAATAAAAGACAGCAAGTAGGATGCTAAAAGCAGAGTAGGGTGGCAGCGAATAGAGAAGTAAGCAGCACACATCACTGAAAAAACAACACAGAGGGACAACCATCAAAGGAACAAAAAGAGATGCCAATCTTCGTGCACTTTCTCTAATCATCTGGATGGTACTCACGAAATGCCATGAGAATGCATAGAAGCACACCAGAGGCCAAGTTCAACACACATTGCGGGGAGATATATAGATATATATATATAGAAAAGTTAACTAAATCAAGATTGCCAGGCAGTGCAAAATGTTTATAAATGTCTCACACTTACCAACAATGGCAGAGTGGGTTTCAAATCAGAACACCACAAAGAAAGTGGCACAAAATATATAAACCCCTGTACTTTCAAAGATTAGACCATTGGAATTAAAAGGAGAAAACAGAAACGTTTATGGTATTCTTGGATATGGATAGCTGAAAGTCTATGGTAGGTCTAGAGGTGGTACGATTTTTATCATGAAAATTGGGGGACAGTGTGTGGATACAAGACAACCTTGCCAAAGAGACAATTTGCTACCGCATTTCCGGTAATGGGGCCTTTTTCTGCTTGTAGGCACATGTGGGATGGGAATTTTAGGACAAATGGGTTTTCTTTGGAGCTTTAAGCATGTCAATATTTTTTATTTTTTTAAAAAAGGAATTGTATTCCAACAAGTGCAGCTAAGTGGATACAGTTTTGAGGAGAAAGCTAAAAGAACATTTCTGGCCTTAAAAATTGTGCACTGTGTGTAAAACGAGCAGTTTACAGGACTAACGAGAGACCTCAAATAACGTTCTCTCTACCCGGGAAACAGGGCTCGAGTCGGGGTACCACGCGGGTGGACGGCGTCCCCCCACTTATTTTACTGGGTTGTTACCGGGTGGACGCCGTCCCCCCTGCCCAAAAGATGTGGCCGGTATCCGAGTCTGCACCTACGTGCGAATGAATGCCTTTCAAATGCACCCGAGGCTCAGAATAATCTCCCCTTCCACCTCGCGCCCTCCCCTTGCCAGCCTTTCTCAGAGCCAAGCCGAGGCGCCAAGGCTTCAAGGAGCTGCGCTATCAACACGCCGAGCATGTCACTTCTAGGGACCCCGACAGATGCCCGTACTGCCTACGGCCCGAGTCTGTAATAACCGTGTAATCCGAGGAATGGGTCCTGTGTATAGTGTGTTCTTGTGTTTTGAGTGACTGCCACTTATTGAAGTATTATACTTCTACTTGTATCTTGTATGTATTCACGCATTTCAGACGGAGACCAGCAAATTTCGTGACAATTCCTGTTGTGACGTCACTTCCGTTGACACAACCTAACTCGAGCGTCCCCCCACTTCTTTTTTAGGACTTGTGCCCTGCCGGGAAAGATATCTTATCCGTACAGAAACTCTCCAGCTGCCCTTCTACCCTTTCCTCCACTTCTGGCGTTATTGTTTTCATTTTCCGATTGCGCCTAAATGTCCCTCCTACTGCTGGTGATGTCAAAGGTCGCGTGACACCACTTCCCGTGACGGCATCATATCTACTTCGTCCCACTCCCAAGAATTTTAGAACGTCGCGCGCTGAGCGCAGTCGTGTTGGTGTTTCTCGGAACCAGCCGTTCGTACTCAGATACCCCTCGTCACTGGGGTGGATAGCTGCAAGAGAAAGCTGGGGGTTTTAACGCGGCCTGCACCTCGTGAGCCCGCCGCGGCGTCGGCGGCAAGGACTGAATCATTTGTTCTCTCGGAAACGTTACTCAACGGCATGTGCCGCACGCGCCCCTCCGGCTCCCGAGTGGTGACGGACAGTGCCGCGAGCCCGCGACGCAGGTGCACGGAAGGCGGGGGACGCACTTCGCGTCACGACGCCACAGACAGCGGGTGAGACTGAGCGTGCGCAGGCGCGCGCGAGACGGCTCGGTCCGCGCAGGTTGAGATTTATTTTCCCCGCAGCCCTATGGTTGCCGCGGAGTCACAGCGGGCACTGCCGTCCCCCTTGCTTTTGTGAGCGGCCACCTCGGGTACACATTGGCCGGGGAGACGAAAGGCAGCGGTTACTGTAAGTAACGGGAAAGGTACAAGGAGGTAGGAAAGGCAGAGAGTGGAGAACTCTGACGAAAAAGTGAAATGAATATTGCATTCAGCCACGCTTGGTCAATTGTGTGTAATCATGTGTTGTGTTTAGCTATTATGTCCCTGCGGCTGGCGTTTATACTCTACATCATGCAAACGACACTATGCGTTGAATTGAGGGAATTGGACTAAACCACTTGGCGAACATCCAGAGACATAGGACACCTTTTCTTGGTAGCCTGCAGTCGCATCCATCCACGCCGGGGAGCAGTAAATAAAACACCCCACACATGGGGCTGTATTACATACATCTTTATTCTTAAGCAGAAGATTGCACACCTCCCGCACTGTAAGCATTACGTCATGATTTTAATAATCGCACCTTAACACTTTCAAGCATCTTACCCAATTCAGGTTTTAAGTCCTCTCAGAACCGCGAGGGTCCTAATGCTCATAACATCAAGACTACATATTCCGCATTCTTCAATAAAAAGTACAAACAAAATGAACATATTTTCTCAACGAGTCATCAAGTTGCTCGCACTGGTCTGCTGGATTGAGTAGTTGGAGGTAGTTGAGTGGTACAGAGACTATTCGCCGGTGACATAGGACCATGTGTTTGCTCTGGATGTTCAGGCCGGTTTACCTCACTTATTCTCTCAGGAGTAGATTAACACAGAGTCAGATGTCTAAAGAATGACAGGTCCCTTGTGATGGACTTTCCAGGACAACTTGCTAGTCACTATATGTCCTTTGGTCTTCACAACTCTGTGCGTAAACTGCAAACAGTGTCTGTTTTACGCTCCCGTCCATCGAGTACTCCGTCCCCTCTGTTGAAGACTGTTACCAGAGCGTGTCGGGAAGTTTAGGTTCTCATTTTGCACTTTCTACAAGTGTCCGTGACACAAATCTTGCCAGGATTTGTTGATCAGTCTGATGTCCACTGTGCTAGATTAGTTTCCATGGCTTTCACAAATAGTAATGTGGCAGGACTCTCACCAGTGGTGGAGCGAGGATTTGCACAAAGAGCTTGAAACATGGCTTGTTTCAGAACAATTTTCTCTGACAAGCGCTGAATTATTCGTTTGGGACTGCCCATAAAACGTTCAACAACACTGTTGGCCTGAGGCCAGTGCGGTATGCTCTTTTGGCGCTTAATGTTGAGTTGACTCAGAAACTCTTTGAACTCCTTGCAATAAAAGGCAGGCCATTGTCTGTTTTGAGAATAGCGGATATACCCCGTACTGCAAACATTTTATCAAGGAGCTGGATGACTGTCGTGGGTTATTGATGATAAGTCTCCTACCTAAGGACAACATGAGTATTTATCAATGATCTTTATAAGATTATGTCCATTTTCCAGGGGGTCTAAAGAAATAATCTGCCTCTCTCCCAGGCATGTGCAGAAAGGTGGGACAGTCAACGAATGCTGTGTCTCCGAGTGATAAGCAGCTACAAAGATGACAGGCTTTAAGTTCTTTCTCCACCCATTCATGGAGGCAAGGGAACCACACTCTAGCTCTCGGGGCTCTTTAATTCGATATCATCAGCAAATGGTCTAAAACATTTCTTCCACAATTGAGTTGAAATGATATCTTTGAGAAGGAGCATATTCTTGTCTGTTGGTAGCAGCAATAATCTGTTCAAGTGATGGAGCTGCTGGTGTAGTAGACCTCACAATAAAGATAACATACTCCTCAGCCACTTTGGATGTCCAACTGTGGCACAGAAGTGGAAATCGTAAAAAGTAATCAACAGAATTAGGACCTTTTCCCTGCTTGTGTACAATTTCGTAATCATATTCTTGCAGCCTTGGTCCCAGACTCTCAATGCGAGGAGGCATCTTTGCCTTTTTAAAGATGATGATTAACACCGGATGATCGCTGATGGTGAAATGTTTTCCATACAGAAACATGAAAATGTTCACAGGCCCACACCACAGCCAGACTCTTTTTCCGGCTGAGAACAGGCATGTTATGTTTCAGACAGACTTCGACTGGCATAGGCCACAATGTGTCTCTCAGCATTCGGATGACCACTGTGTAGATCACATTCAGGGGTCCATTGGAATGGGACATTTCACTTTGTCAAGTCTCAATGGGGCACTCACTGTAGCAGAGTCAAAATTATAGCTTGAGGTATAACTGGCCAGAGGGATCACAGCACGGTTACATCTTGTGGGGGGCAAGAAGATGACAATGCTTACATCTTATCCTGGTCAGGAGTCATTCCTACCTGTGAGAATATGTGCCCAAAGAACTAGAGTATGTTCTTGTTAAACTTACACTTTGCTGCATTCAGAGTGAGACCTACATCAGCAAGTAACTGGCACACTTGTGTAAAGGCTTGGTCATGTTTCTTTTATTGTCCCAAATACCAATATGTCATCACTGTAATTGAAAGCATGTGTAACAGGCTGAATTATTCAGCTTATAACATCTTGAAATATTTCTGCAGCTGAAGATAATCCAAAAATACCTGCAATTATCTTATAGCTTGAGTTGATGGTTTCACTTGTTCAAATCGAGATGGGAGACGACTTGGGCTCCATTCAATTGCATGATCAGGTCTGCTTTGTGAGGACCAGGATGTCTTTATCTCTCTATTTGGTTGGCGCATATCAACACCAATGCACACAGCACATCCACTGTCCTCTTTTGGCACCACTACTAAAGGCGAAACACATGCCGTAGGACTGGTTGAGCGTTCAATTACATGTTTCAACAGTCTCTAGTCCTTTCTTGACAGGGTCTTGCAAATGAAAGGAAATTCTGCTGTGTCGTTGAGCAAGAAAGCGAATGCTCTCATTGATATGAAGTTGCACTTTTTTTTTCTTGAGTCTTCCTAAACCATGAAACAATGGGAACTTGCTCACAATCTCAGACAGTGTGAAGGTTGTAATTGAGTAATTTCAGTCCCATGTCAGCAGTGGTAGTTAACTAGTAGACGGTCACTGGGCCTTGAAGTACATGGATTGCCACTTGTACGGACCTAGTTTTGTGTTGCATAGTTGCTATGAATGATCCTTCGCTTTGCGGTGGTTCACAAGCAGTCCACATGTACACCTTTGTGCCTGGTGGAGTGAGGCGAGACACAGGAGACAGGCTGTAAAAACTTCTCCACGGGTATGATGTTAATTGAAGCACTACTGTCTTAAATGAAAGTTATTGGATGATAATTCACTTTGTGTGATTTTGGGACATTGTCCAAAATAAGTTTGCCATTTCGTTTGGTGAGTTTCTTTTGAATTGTGGTCTTTTTGGTAAAAAGCTATTCCTACACGCGCACGTCGTTCCTTGGTGGCTACCATTAACACACACCCATATTCTTCATCGGCACTCAATGATGTCTGAGCCTCTGCATGATGAGCTCTGACGACTGGTTTAGTCTCGTTTTATTTGTCGTAGCCGATGTTGCTATTTGGGGTTGTGGGCGTGGCAAGAAGGCTTCTGGAAGTCGGGCATTCATTTCATCCTTCTCTTGTCCAACATTTACATTTTCTTTCGCTCTGCAGACCGTTATGAAGTTGTTTTCTTTCCCGCAACCTTCACAAGTCTGTCCTTTGGCTCGACATTGACCTTCGTGGGGAAAACAAAGTCCACATTGGAAGCATAATCTTGTTTTCGCTGGTGCTTGCTTTTCACAGTCATGGCTGATTCATATTAGGCCGTTCCCGCTTTCACTTCAGCAGCTAGTCGATCCGCTCGCTCTTCGGCTCTCGCAGCCATTAGCATTTTCTCCAGGCTGTGTTTCTCTCAACATGCATCTTCTAAACGAGTCAGAAAGGCAGCCACTAATCATCTCGAATAGCATGGCTTCTTCCTTGGTGAAAGCACAGAACTTGCAATGTTTAACGAGTGTATCAAGTCTTTCAACAAACTCATCCATCATTTCACCAACCTGTTTTCGTGTTTGCCTGAAGATGTATCTTTCATAGTCCATGTTTGGCATTGATTTAAACTTGGCTTCCAACACCTTTTGCCTTTTGGTACGATTTTGCTTCAGTTAGCAAGACTTTCTTTATCACTCCTCACCAGCAAGATTTTTAAAGTAGTTAATGATCTTCTCATCTTCTTCTAGCGCACCTATAATTTGATCCATGCAGCCCACCTGGCACCAATGTTCGGTTTCTTCACCGTGTCGAATGGCGGTGGTAAGAACACGGCTGCATTGCATTTTTCACTTTCCTTTTTCTGCCATTGAGAGCAAATGCTGTTTAGAAAGATTTTGCTGTACCCAGCAGCTTCTGAAACTTCTGTAAACACAAACCTTGTGCTTAAACTTCAGTCACCAAATCCAATCGGAGGTTGTATGGAACTTTACTCACTTATACCGGTTAGTACGTTTCTGCTTTTGTACCTGGTTATCACTGTCTTTAGAATTTGCTTTGCATTGATGGCTCTCTTCTGGCACAACGTAGTTTCCCTTTCTTTGGCCTTACTAGGGGATTGTTGCGGGACTTTCTAATGTGCTCTTTTAACAAGCCTCAACTTCTCCATGGGCCATGTATAGGCTGGAGTAGCCCGTTTACTCCACACACACCAACCTCATACTGCTTTGCATCGATCTGGGTGGCACGTGGCATGCATAAGCAGTTTGCTATATCATTGTAAGCTCTTGGGGAGATCAGTCCTGTACTTCTGGGCCACGTATCTCCTACTCGTCGCCAGTTGTCGCCTCTGCCCCAGCCAGGGAGCACGTAAATGAAACACGCCACACACTGAGCTCTGTAACAGCCCTCTTTAATCTTCAGGATACAATTACACACCTCCCAGCAGCTGACGTAATTATTGTCTGAAGTCTTCCCAGGACCGCAAGGGTCCTAATCAGGCCTTGAAAAATCTACCTGTCCACTCGTTATGGCGAGTCAGATTTTATCAGGTCGACCCATTTTTAGCACCTACTCTTCTGGCGAGTGAACATAAGCAGGAAAGATACAGGTGTTCTGTTAATTCAGAAAGTGTATGAGCAATAAGGACATCTTTAACCCCTTCGCTGCGGCGCGAATTCCGCCGCAGCGCTGGGGGGGGGTGAGCGGGGCGCCGCCATGCTCATGACGGAACCACGCCGTCATGAGTCACGGGCGAGCTGTGCTCATGACGGCGTGGTTCCGTCACGACTCCGCCCACTCTCTATTTCGCCCGCACAGGCGGGGAATTAGTGCCGCGTGGGAGGAGCGGCCGCCAACGGCCGCAGCATGACGGAACCACGCCGTCATGAGCATATGCCGCCCATGGCTCATGACGGCGTGGTTCCGTCATGAGCGCACAAGGGGTTAAATCTTGTTTTTATATTGCCACATTGCTGTCTGTTCAAGGACAGAGGTCAAATTTCAGTTTGTCTTTTTACTAATTGTTGCTGATCTTATCCTGGAAAATGGTGTTTACTTTACTCTCTCTTATTACAGTTAGAGTTTTCTGTCAAGTGAGTTGTCTGACAATCATCGTGAAACAAAAGGCTGTAAGATGTCAGGTTTTTTTCTAACATTTAAACAGCTTGTAAATGAATTGTACAAGTACTTCAAAATATAATCGGAAATTACGAGATTTCTTTTTTTGTAATTCAGAAGTGTAATGTAATCGAAGATTTAAATAGGAGCAAAACAAATCTGAACACTTCACTTGGTGATGTGCAGATGACAAATATTTGCAAAAACTCAATTTTCATACACTAGAAAAACTGTCACACACTCGGCACAAGCAAGGTGGGGCTATGGGAACGCCCTCAGCGCAGGGATCACCATGCATCTCACTAGAAGCCTAAAACCATCCAGAACTCGGCAGCCAGAGCCACCCTTAATGGTACACACACACAACGCAAATCACACCACACCTCAGGGAAACTACACTGGCTCCCAATGCACAAACACACTCAATTCAAACTCCTCACACACACACATTCAAGGCACTATACAACTCGGGCCCTACCTACCTTAACAGCCACATCCCCTTCCAACAACCACCTAGGCAACTCAAGACTTCTACTCGCTCACAAACAGAACCAGCTCAGGTGTTTTTTCCCCCCGTTTTTTTTACATCACTCCTAAAGCGTGGTATGACCTCCCACCTGATATCAGAGCATCTTCCTCTCTTTTTGAATTCCGCAAGAAGCCGAAAACCTGGTTTTCAATTAAACAACCTACCATAGGCAGGGCTAGGCACACTTACCTTCTCAAGGCAAGGATACCCTTGCGGAGGATAGTGCACTTTACAACTACACAACACCTCAGAAATAGCCAGAGTCTATAGAATCCTTTGGTATGACTAAAGATACAAGAATTTGTTGGGGCAGCCCAACATCCCACCAGGACAAGTAGAAACTTCAGACCCCTGGGAGAGAATGTCAAAAGCCTTTCCATGAACCTAATGAATGAGTATAACTCACTACCAGGCAAGTTAAACAGATGACAGAAACCACTGGGACAGCAACTGACAATAGAACCCGTGGACATTACACACAATTTAGCCTTCCCTAGCACTTTGGCACTAATCATCATATGCATTATCCCCTCACATGTAGACTTCTGCAACAGGTTAAGGGTGTGCAATTCATAGCTCTCCCACTGAATGTGTGGGCCAAAGGTCATTTGGTGGGTGCATTAACAAAAGAAACCACAAGCATTTTGTAGAGATAAACCACACGCATTACCTTAGTTTCAACTTTCACTTCTTCTGTGCCGATGTGAACTTTAGCACTGGCGATAAGGGCAGCAACAGTTTAGCTCCCTGTAACACAAGAGCAGGTACAGCATGAGACAACAGTGCCACCGATCAACTCCCCCTAAGACCACAAAGGCAAAGTGCAAGAAGTAATTGTAACACTTTTTCCTTAGAAGATTTTCCTCAACTAGAAAATTGCTTTCCGTAATGCATTTGTTGTATGTTAGGGAAGCTTGAGCTGCTCCCTGTGCAGCACATTTCCTAATTGAGGAAAAAAATATCACACACTTCCCTCTCGCAGAGAACAAGCACAGCATGAGAAGCAGCGTTGAAAGCATCCCTTAAATGCACAAAGTGGAAAAGCATAACAAGAAGTAGTGGCAGCTTTAATCACAGGACAAGTACATACAATATAGGCAGCAGGACAGAAAGCTTTCTCCAAACAGAACAGGTACAGCACTAGCACAAAAAGTGTAAGCTTCTGGTATGTACCACTTAGAAGGTGTAGAGGAGGCCTTGAGAAATCTACTCACCCATTTGCTATGGCGAGTCAGATTTTTATAAGGGCGAGCTATATTTAGGGGCATACTCGCCCGCTCTGGCGAGCTGAAAAAGAACAGGTGTTCGTTCACTCAAAACGAAGAAGCAATAAAAGATGCCTTTAAATCTTGTTTTTAGCTGGTCACATTTGCTTTGTGTTCAGTAGCAGGTCAGAAGTCAGTTTACATCTTCATACAAATTTTGTTCTTTTTCTGACTGCAGAGTTCTAGTGTTTTGTAAAGTGATAACTTGCTGTATAAACGGTGTGAAATTAAATTCTTTAGGACATCAGTTTTTTTTTTATCTAACACACGACATTTAAATATCTAACACCTTACTTGCTGATGTGCAAATGATAAATATGTTTGCAGAAACCCAATTTTCACAGATTGTTCATACACTATAGATTTAGCAATAAAACTGCACGTTAGAGGGAAAGTTTTTGGCCGCATCAATGGGAAATTGACTAACTGTAAATGACCGCGAGCTACCACATTATGCTTTAGTAGTATAGGGCCATATGTACAAAACCTAGTTTGCGGCCTGAAATGGACCGGATCACAGAATCAGGCCTTTTGCGACCGCGAAAAAGTAATTTTAAATATACAAAAGCCAAATTGCAATTTGGTAACCTGTTATCGAATCGCAATTTGGGTTTGCAGATCAGTATTTGGAAGGGGCATGTTTAGGGCATTCCTTTCTTATACTGATTCCCAGTGGTATTTATGAAAGCTTTGCGACACAATTATGGTCGCAAAACATGAATTTTTTTTACTGACACTTCAAGGGTGGTGGTAACCATTCCCAAATTTTTTTAGGAGGAGACAGTGGCCCATGGACCGCTATCTTAATTAAAAAGAAAAAAAAATGGAACTAAGTTTCATTTTTTTAACACATCCCATTTTACTTTTAGGAAAATGAGCTGCATAAAAAAAAATCTACTTTTTAAAAAAGCAGTCACAGACATGGTAGCCACCATCCCTGTGTTTGCTGCAAATCCTAATGGATTGCAAACTGCGACCCAACTGCTTGATATTCATGAGGTAGGTCTATTGCGACCCCATTAGAAATCGCTATTTCCAACTTCTAGGCTTTTGTACGTTATGTTTTGCGATTTCCTAACTGCGATTTGCAAAGAATCTCAATTAAGAAATCACAATCTCTAAATTCTTTACATATGGCCCCTTGTTTATTAAAATTGACTCTTGAAACATGAACTGAGAAACACTACTGCCCTTGCTCTGATGGAAATGCAATTAATGAACTAAGGGGCAAGTTGGGGATCACACATACCCTATATGTGGGATAGATTCTTATACATAGAGCAAAAGTTTTGTCTATTTAATCAAACAAAAGTTTCTTTTTGTACAGCAGAAATGCTAAACTCACATCTTTAAATGTGCTCTTAAAAGTGATAATGAAGAAAAAGGCATCTCTAAAATAAAATATTGGCCTAGGATCACACAATTTGAGAACAGTTTACAGGTCAAGTACATTACAGTCTGGTTAAGTAGATTATTCATGTAACTAGATCTCCAGGTCAAGTAACATTTTTATGATTTTTCGAGGCCTGCAATGTTGGCAGTAGCAGAGCAAGCTATGCTCGTGCATACACAAGATACGACACACGGCACAGTACAAGCTACTCATAAAACATACAGTACTGGCAGCTACAACATTAGCGTTGTACACTCCATATGGGTATAAAAGGAACAAAAGTAGTACAAGCTTGGAAGTTCCGAGTACCACATGAGGTTTGTCTTCCCTGGCATTCAGGGACCCTGTCAAGTGATGGGCAACCATATCCAGAGATACAAAACCTCTTGGCACAGGACCCCCACCCGCCTTGATTATTTTATTGTAGTATCACATGGCGGTGGTAATGTTCCAGAGAACATGCACCAGTCTCCCCTTGATGGATGACCAGAAGGTTTTCAGAGCCAGACAAAAAGTCAATTGCCTGCTTTCCACAGGTCACTTCGAACCCGGCTGTGATGCATCAGTCACCACTGTCCACTCTGGACTAGAAAGGTAAAAGGCCCGGCCACTAGACAAATTGTCGTTGATCAGCCACTACTGCAGATGCTCTGCTGTCTGCTCCAAGACCTTTGATGTTGGAAAGGCATCCCCAATGATGGGCCTACAGGGATGCTGTGAGGAAATGGTATGTAAAATCTGGTATGGCTGCAACTTCATAGTGTAATACACTTACCAACCCCTTTAACACCCTTAGGTTTAGTTTTTCAAACCTTCAGCTCAACCCTGAGTAGCTTTGGCTCTGAGCAGCAAGGCTTACAGAAAGGAACAAGTGTAAAGCATTTAAACAGCACCAAAACAATCGAAGAAGAAATCGACACCACCACAAAAATCAGATACCAATTTATAAAAAGACTATTTTTAGACACCACAATGAAAAAGATCCACCAAGGGGTTTTGGAGACATAGAATTTACAAGGTATAGTAAATCAACTTCTCACTCGACTGCCATCAAGCATTGACAAATTCAATGAATTTGACACTTAGTTGTAATGCCGTCACTTAAAGTCACTTTAGGCAACCAACTCCAGTAGGGAGCTGGTCAAGGGGACGAGCAAGGTCCTTAGAAACAGTTACCTCAGAAGAGGGAGCAGTTTTCAGTCAGTTCCAAGCACTACTATCCTTTGCAGGACGTTCCTATGGGAGTGGTCCTGATGCAAGGAATGAAGATGCTGTAGGTGCTATGCGGTTAACGAGGGTCTTGCTGCAACTACTCCTTGGTCCATGAAGGGGGTGAGGAAGACCTGTTCATGGGGCCAACGTCACACAAAGTCCTCTTGGTGCTGGCAGAAGCCTGGAGGCCACTGCACTACTGGTCGCCCAGTATCAGTCACAGGCAAATCCTTCCTGGGTCAATACCTCGGTAGACCCATCAGACCTGAATAACTACCGCCCAATATCCAACATCCCCACCTTGGCCAAACTGCTAGAAAAATGTGTTCACACACAGCTTAGCAACCACATAGACCACTTCAACTTGCTCAATCAATTTCAATCAGGTTTTCGTGCAGGGCACAGTACCGAATCAGCTATGACCCACATAATTGATGATGCATTAAAAATTCTGGACCACAACAAAGCCCGTTTACTAATCCTGCTCGATTTATCCTCGGCCTTCGACACTGTCAAACACGACAACCTACTAGATCTCTTGAAACACAGAATAGGACTATCTTGTCCGGTCCTAAACTGGTTCACCACCTTCCTTCAAAACCAAACAAAGTTTCAAGGTCAGTCAATCCTTAGCCAAGCCCACCCCAGTCACTTTAGGAGTACCACAGGGATCATCCCTCTCCGCTACACTTTTTAACCTCTTTATGGAACCACTCACGATCTTCTCAGCTCCTTGAATGTCCATTATCACATGTACCCAGACAACACACAACTGTACATAAAAATCAACTCACTAGAGGACATCAAATCGCTCAACTCTCCAAGAAACGCAGACCTGGTTGGCCTATCACTGCTTAAAACTAAACACCCTCAAAAACGAATTCCTCTTAATCACCCCCCAACCAATCAACAATCAACCTCGAGTGGATGCAACACCTAACAGCACTCAATGGTCAACCTCATCATCGATCGGGCGAAATCGCTGGGAATAGCTCTGGACAATAAGCTAAATATGCAGAAACACATCAGCATCGCCACTTAAGGAGCATACTTCCAGATGAACACACTGAGGAGATAGAAACCCTTCCTGCCTGCAAATGACTTCATACAGGCGGTTCAAGCTCTTGTAATCCCCAGAATTGAATATGGGAGTATCGCTCTCTACGGCCTTCCCAGATCTACGACGGCCCCTGTAAGAGCCTCAATCAACGCAGCTGCGAGACTCATTACAGGCTCCAAGAGAAACTATCATATTTCCCCTGACCTTCGTGCCCTCAACTGGCTACCTTTTGAGGCCAGAATCCACCTGAAAATAGCCTGCATGACGCACAAGGTACTCCATCAAAAAACCCCGAGATACCTAGCTGAAAAACTGACACTATCGGGTGGTAACAGAACCACTAGGAGCTCCTATAATCTTCTACTGAAACCACAACGATTTACCAAGAACAAAAACACACAACCGGTCCTTCTCTGGAATGGCTCCCAGGATTTGGAATGCTTTGCCCCCAGAAACGAGGCAGAACCCGTCCACGGCATTGTTCAAAACAGAAGTGAAACGGATTCTCTTAGCCAAATTCACTTGCTCTAACTATACAACCTTGTATATACTTGTCAGTGTGTAATAGCTACTACTGCTGTATTACTATAACATATATTATTTTTTGTGCATTTCTGTCACCCATATTTGCCCGGTAAAGCGCTCCGATACCCGCATGGGTCTTGTTCGCGCTATAGAAAACCTTTGAAATAAAATAAAAATAACTCGTCCTCTGAAGGTACCAGCTACACATCGACAACACTCCTGGGTTCAGCAAACTCTGGTGCAAATGTGTGTGTCTGGTTCTTGTCCCTGGTGTTGTATGGCACAGTTGGCAGAGGGTTGAAGACTTTAGGCTACAATCTTGCCCCAACAGGTTTCTCAGCTGCTGTGTTCCTGTGCTGTTTTGGCCAGCTCACCGACCCTTGGAGTCTCTTGGCTTTGGCTTCCAATATGGCAGGACCCCTCTACCAGCCCGTGGGGCTCCCTAGCCCAACCCAGAGGTGGATTTAACAAGGGGCTACATGCCCCTGGAAAACCAGTTTGGCAACTGGTTTCCCCTCTCCTGTCCCAACTGCCAGCCTGTTTGCCTGAGCAATGGAGCAGCCCCTCGTTAAAGTATTACCCATTTGCCCTTCAAATGTGGCTTCTTCTTTGAAGCTCACCATTTGGGTCAACACCCATGTGGCTTTCTGCAGGAGGGAGGTGACACCTCCTTCTAGAGTAGGCCCCTATAGCAATCAAAACCATGTCTCCCCAGGAGGGCAGAAAGCTGTCTCGGCTACAGGACCCCGTGTGCAACTAGCACCCTGCAACTTTAACATTAATTTCGACCTGAGAGTCTAGTCCGGCTTAATGTAACGAGTTGTTTGATACCTTGAATGACTCACTTTGGTCGCACCATTCCAGAGTAAGTGCAGTTGAGGGGTCAGTTTGCAACTCTGCACTCGCCAATTGCGCGACCAAGCTTTTTACACAGTAAAAACAACAGCTCCTCGTTTTCACGGTCACAACATGTTAACTCATATGTTCTGCCCGTGGAATACGTTGCACCCTGCCTTAGAACTCGATAGGCCTGCCATAGGGGTGACAAACACATACGGGGGGAAGTTTGGCTTTGCCTTTGCTTTAAATGGCAAAGTCTGGCTAGCAGTTAAACTACTCTTCCAGCCTGCAAATGGAGGACTGGGAGTCACATTTTACTTGTGTCCCACCCTGGGTGGCACAACAAGTGCTACAATCCCTAGGGGGACCCTCTAACGTACAAACCCTGGGTAACATTTGCTAGGGACTTTTGGGTAAGATAGCTTAGCCAATCTTCCACAGTGCCGTCACCGCCATCGCTCCAGAACTACGACGCACCATGAACACCACCTTCAAGACCAGCATCTTTCCCAACGACTGAAAACGTGCAAAAGTCAGACCCCCTGCTCAAGAAGCCCTTGGCTGATTCCACAGACCGCAAGAACTACCGGCCCATCTCCCTCCTCCCATTTGCAGCCAAAGTTACTGAGAAGACCGTGAACGCACACCTGACAAAATTAATTGAAAAAAAACGCCATCCTCGAACCCTCCCAATCCGGATTCCGCAGCAACCACAGCACCGAGACCACTCTACTTGCCTCCACAGACGACATCCGCGCCTTCCTCGACCAAGGACACAACTCAGCCCTGATCCTACGTGACCTCTGACCAGCTTTCGACATAGTCTCCCACCACACTCACCGCCAGACTCCACAACACCAGCATACAAGGAACAGCCCTCTACTGGATCTGCTCATTTCTCACAGGAAGAACCTAAAGAATCAGACTACCTCCCTTCCTCTCTCTGAACCCACGGAAATCAGCCGAGGAGTACCCCTAGGATCATCGCTGAGCTCCACGCTCTTAAATATCGACATGGCGCCCCCCTTGCCGCCATCGTCAGACAGCACGGACTCAGCATAGTATCCTACGCCGACAACACCCAGGTCATCGTCTCCCTCACCAAGGACCCCGCCACCACCAGACTCAACTTCTAGGAAGGAATTAAGGACGTTGCATCCTGGATGAGCAGCAGCTACCTGAAGACGACTGAGGTCCTAGTCTTCGGAACCTCCCCCTCTTCATGGAACACATGGTGGCCCACCGCCCTCAGCAGTCCTCCCACCCATACCATGCCCAGAACCTCTGCATCACTCGCTATTCCTTCCTCTCCATGACCCGACAGGTCAACACCGTCTCCTCCAGCTGTTTCAACACCCACTGCATCCTCTGAAAGACATTCAAATGGATTCCCCCGAATCGAGAGAGTCAGTCACCCACGCACTCGTAACCAGCAAACTCAACTACGGCAACGCCCTCTACGCCTGGATCAACAAATCTCTGCTCCGCAAGCTCCGGACCATATAGAACACCGCAGCCAGACTCTTACTCGGCCTCCCTCATGACAAACATCACCCAACACCTGCGAAACCTCCACTGGCTCCCCATCAAGAAGAGAGTCACTTTCAAGACACTCACCGACACCTACATATGCCGCCACAACACCTGATCCCAATACCTCAACGAAAGAATCTCCTTCCATCTACCCAAAAGAGACCTCTGATCCTCCAACCTCGCCCTGGCTGAAACCCCTCGCATCCACAGAGCCAGAACAGGCGGAAAAGGCTTCTCCTACATCGCAGCCAAGACCTGGAACGAGTTCCCGATAGCCATCAGACGTGCACCCTCCGTGAACATCTTCAAAAGGCACTCAAGACCTGGCTTTTCGACTGATCGGAGCTGCTACCCCCCACCCAACACCCTCTCCCCCAGCACCTTGAGACCCTCATGGGCGAGTAGTGTGCTTACAATTCCCCTGATTGAGTAACAGCCAATTCAACATATCAGTTTAAGGGCAAGGGCACAGGCACTGAGGTCTGGTTAGCAGGTCTCAGTGCTCTCTCAGTCGAAAAACAAGTTGCACCGGTCCAAAAACTTGGGGGTGACCATACAAAAAGGGGCATTTCTTTACAGGTTTGATTTCCACAGCATGGCACACATATGCCACTTAGCATCCTTGAAAAGGAGGCTGCAAGATACTCAATGCAATGCTCAACTTGATCCAAGTTCATGACTGAAACATCTGGATTGTAGCCCAAATGTCGTGGACCTGTTGCTGCGGAGGGAAAACCCTGAATTCCACTGTATCCAGGAATTCCCCAAAGAATGAAAGCCTCTGAAAGGAAATCAGGGAGGACTTTAGCTCATTTATGGTGAAACCCAATGATGTCAAAAGGTCTGCAGTTGTTGGGAGGTGGCTCACCACTGATTACAGTGAGCACACTTTCAGCAGCTATTCACCGTGATGAGGGAATACAGAGATTCCAGACCTCTGAAGATGGGCAGCAACTATTGCCATTACTTTTGTGAAAACCCAAGGGGCACTATCAGGCCAAAAGGGAGCATGGTAAAGTGAAAATGCTACTGACCCACCTTGAACAACAGACAACACCTTTGGGAGTGCAGTACAGTTCTATGAAAATATACATTATGCAAGTCCATGGACACCATCTAGTTAGCCAGGTCCAAAGCAGATAGGATCTGCGCCAAAGTGAGCATAATTAATCTGTCCCTCTGTAAGAAGGCATTGAGAGTACGTAAGTACAAGATAGGCCTGAGGCCCCCGTCTCTTTTTGAAACAAGGAAATCACAAGAATAGTAACCCCGACTTTCTGCGCACCCGGTACCTTCTTGATAGAACCTTTGGAGAGCAAGAAGCGCATCTCCTGTAGGAGGAGGGACAGATGTTCTTCTGAAATCCGCTATGATCTAGGAGGGATATCGGGCAGGGGGAAAGCAAGAGTAGGGCATGACAATTTTGAATAATTTTCCAGACTTCTTTCGGACGAGATAAATCACCAACCTGATAGGAGGTGCTAGATCCTGCATTTCACTGGGTGGTCATGAGCCACTGAGGGCAAACTTAAGCATTTGGTGACTAGTGTAGTTAAAAGACCAATGTTCCTGCTGGTCCATACATTTCCTGCCAGCTCCACGTTCGCTGCTGCTAATCAACTGGGTTGTTTGTTGCATCACTGGATATGAAGTCTTTCTTTGTCTAAGCACCAACAACCTAAAGTAGTCCCTAAATTTCAGAGACTGGTGTGGGAATTGCTTTGCAGGGGCCAACAGCCCCAAGCAACACCCTGTAACTCTACTATCAATAAAGAGTTCCAAACTAGAGTCTACCTTCTCGCTGAAGAGGCGGCACCAATCAAACGTCCATCAGCAAAGCCTGCACATCGCTGGAAACCCCAGAGGACCTCATCCAGGCATTTGATGAAAGACTACCCTGGTATCAGCCATCATGCCATGGCAATCAGTGGCATCCAAGCCTGCACAGATAACCTATTAGGCCCCATCTTGCCAATTATGTACTGTCTGGGCCATAGAGGCCCTGAAAATGCCTACCATGATCTCGCTGGCCATGTGCCAAAGAGCTTGGGTGTAAATATGCAACAGGCAGACCACAGGTCCACACTGGCTGAAGAAGACCTGTATGCCAAAAGGTGTCTATCCTCTTACATTCCCTATCTGAAAGAGCAGGGTGGAATGAATTGGGATTCACTTTACTGGTTGAGGCCTCCACAATATCGCTCTTTGGGGTGAGGTGATTGGTGAGAAAATACGGGTCACCAGGTGCCAGACCCACCTGCCTGTTCACAAGCTGGCAAGAGGATGGTTTCAACCAGGTACCCATCAGAGTACCTGTAAACGCCTCACTGATGTGGGAAGGACTCTCAGGGGTCTCAAACGGGTAGCTTGGGAGCTACTAGTAGCTCACCAGTACCCTGGAAGTAGCTCTCTGAGGTGCAGCCCAGCACAGTACGTAATTCAGGGGTCTAACCACGTTGAAGAAGGCAGCAGTATACATCTCCAGACTGCACACTGACAACCTGCAGGACCTGAAATATAATCACCTGTTTCTTCTATCCACACATGCAGATTTGTCATTTTGCAAGCCCCACTCATTCATTCATAGTGCGTGAAAAACACAAGATGTTCTTGGAGTGTTTTTACGGAAAACGAATAAGGCAAATTTGATAGAAAATTGTGTAATTTGAGAGCGGTGTGCTGATGTTAGAGAAAAAAAAAAAAAAAAAAACAATGAAAATGCAAACCACATTTAAATTTAAAGCTGCTCTTTGAAGAATAATTCACATGTGTTTGGGAGATTTATACATCTTAGTATTTTTGTGCCAGTGGGTGCTTGTTATGGATGTTATATTAGTCATGCAGAGGCTTTTTGCATTGATAACACTTTTCCAAACATTGCTCTTGGTAACGGTCTTATGCTTTGGGGTGGTCGCTGTTCTATCAGAATATATCCAGGTATTCAGAATATTGACAACTACAACACTGTAAAAAAAAAGTATATATGGGTATGTATAGTTTAATCTGTTGATTTACACCTGGGTGGTCGCTACTATGATCTTTCAAGTGGTGGTCAGTATTATGGTCGCATCTGATGTGGTCACAATTGTGACAATGATCAAAGTCCGTAGTAGCTCGGTACTATTTTCATTGCTCAAAAGTACCTCTCACTATAGAAAAGGTTGGAGAGCCTTGGCTCAGATGTTAGCAGCCAAGATTGCAGGATTTCAGTTTAAACATTTGTTTTAGTCTCAATGAAGTGCATCTGTAACTCTAAGCCACTACTGCAGATAAGGCACTTTTCTCAGAAGAGGCGTCAAGCGTACAGGAGTTTTTTTTTTTTTAAGTTTAGGTATAAAAGCATCATCATTGTAATGAGATGGGGAGCAAGCCATCCCTTCACCATCATAATCAGTACACCTTGATCTAGCACAGGGTTAAAGCCAGAACCAAAAACATGATAAAGCCTATGCTGGCAGCTGTGATGTGGAAGCTACACAGGTTAGAGTCAGGCTGCATGACGTCTGTTTGCTCTTTTGTAATTTCATACCGAAGCATGTTTGAACTCAGGTGGAACTCTGGGGGCCAGGCATAGGTTTTAGCACCAGTGCTGTCGGTGCTGATATCTGGTGGCAGGAATCAGTGTGGAGCATGATGCCAGGCTAAAAATCTTTACTAGAGTTAGTAAGGGCCCATTAATAGGTCTTAAGGGGACTGTGCACCAACACGCCAGGAAGCCCGTGCAGTTCCGTGGGGCCAGAAAGCACGCCAGAGGGAGCTGGCAACACATGGAATACTGGCAGCATGGCCTTTTTGAAGGCCTCAATCTACCGTCGGGCACTCGGGGCATGTTGGGACCATCTAAATAATCTACTCGAGGACTAGTGACCTCCAGGGAATGCATCTTGACACACTTGTCACTCCTATTTAGAGTCAGAGTGGTAGGATGGGGTAAAATCCAACTTCACTTTTAATGCCTGCATTTGGACTTGGACTTCCTGGAAGACTTCAAGTGGCTATTGCAGCTTTTGAGAAGTATTGTGCACCACATGTATGCATAAGTATTGTAAGATACAAATTCTTTAAGAGATAGTAAAGCAAATGAGAGTTTAGACGAATGTGTCTGCCTTACACAAATTATCTCGTGATTGTAAATTTGAGATTATGGGTTAATGGAGATGCAGAATTACAAGATATTTTGGCAATTGTAAGAAAAGCGGATATGTCTAGCCATAGTGTAAAAGCTATTAAGGGTGAGACTAGTAAAACGTAAGAAGAGGTAGTAGGTAAAATTTAAGGTAATGATAAAAGTAACACAGAAATTGAAAAGTAGTTAGAAAAAGGAAAGTTTAAGAGGTTACCATTGTGACAGCGATTCTCACTTTGCGAATAGCAAATAATGTCCAGCAGCCAACGTCAAGCGTTACATAAGTTGTAAGACTGAGCATTTTGCTAAGTTTTGTAAGACTAAGAAAAACGTTAAAGTGAAGTGTCTTGAGAAGGAAGAGGACTCCGATGAGGAAGAGCAAGTCACTAGAATATTTAGCACAAAATATTTGTGTTCAATGCAGGTGGTGATGACAAACTAAGGAAGAAACATGTTTTCTTAACGAGGATTGGTGGGGTGGAAATTCAAATGTATTCAGATTCGGGATCTCCGTATACAATCATTAATGAGAAGGTATGGAAGGAAAGAATTGTAGATCACGTCCGATAGAGGTTATTTCCCACGGATGTTAGACCAGAAAGGTTCTCTGGCGAGAAAACGGAGATGTTAGGGTACAGTTCTTTACTTTTCAGATTCAAAAGTAGGAAGAACCAAGTAAAATTGTATAAGCATGAAGAGGGCCATCTGATCTGGGTTGGCAGAACCAGGGTAATCTTAATATAATGTTGAACCTGAACAGTTCTGAACCAATATTGATTGTGGAAGACAGTGAGGGTGTTGGTAGTGCAATACTAGATTTCCTAAAGTGTTCTCAGGAAAGATTGGTAAGCTCACTAATTTGGAACATCACATCATACTTAAAGATTCTGCACAGCCTAATGTGCACAAGGCCAGGAATATTCCTATTATGTTAAGACAGGCGGCGCAAAAGGAACTTGACAAATTGATTAAGGATGATATTATTGAAGAGGTAGAAGCATCTAGCAATTCACCTGTGGCGATTGCCAGATGCAAAAATGGCAAAATCAGGGTACGTACTGATTTGCTACCGTAACAACAATATAGTGATTGATAACTTTCCCTTGCTGAAAATCTCTGATATGCTTGCATCAATAGATCGTGCGAAGTGGTTTACCTCACTTGATCTATCCGCAGTGTACCATCAGAAATCTTTACATTAGGAGAGTAAGAAATTTACTGTATCCATCTTGCCTTTGGGGTGTTCTCGTTATACGATAATGCCATTTGGACTAGCATCCCTGGCAGTGGTTTTTCAGAAATTAATTCATCAGCTTTCCAGGAAGGTTATTATTATAAGGTGTTTCCAGGATGACATGTTTTAAAGTTTAATACAGCATTATTAAAATATATTGCCTGAATCATACTATGTGTTATGATAACTTAGCATTTTTACTATATATATATATATATATATATATATATATATATATATATATATATATATATATATATATATATATATATATATATATAGAGAGAGAGAGAAGAAAAGAACAAACAAAAGAAAAATCCAGCACTATTTACAGAAAAAATCATATTTAACTCCAATGACTACAGAGGGAATAAACAAATAATGCTAATGCAAAGGTAACATTATGTTTATAAATATGTACAGTATAAGAAAATTAAGACCGTAAGGCTCATGGTGGTTGAAAAGCAGAAGTACTATCCTGAATCTGAGTTGAATGGGAAGATACATAATTAGTAAGTGGAGACCAGAAAGCCTCTTTTCTGAGAAGTTGGTGAGAGCAGGTGGCAAAAGCTCTGTCCAATCTGTGGTGATGACAGAGAAGGTTCCACCAGGCAGAAAAGGTGACCTTGGAGGTATCTTTCCAGTTGGAAGTAATAACCTGGAAGGCAACTGCGAATAACAGATCCACAAATTATCCAAATTTACGGGCACCAAACCAGACTGGGTAGGTACTTCCTCATAATAGAGTTAATTTCAAACGGAAAACTAATAGAGCATATAGAAGAAATTGTTTTACAGATTTTTAACTCCAGGATGACATTTTGATGTATGAAAAAGACAGGAGTCGACTGAACATGGTGTTAGAATTTCGGAATGACCAGAATTGAACTGTGGAATACTCTCAATGCAAATTTGCCAAGTATTCTGTGACATATCTCGGTCATGTGTTAAGTGAGAAGGACGTTTCTCCCTAACTGGAATTAATTGAAGCTATCCGCAATGCCCCTGCTCGTACCAACAAAGAGGAGTTAAGATTCTTCTTAGGTCTTGTAGAGTTTTACTCCAAGTTTGTGGAAGGGCTCTTCAGTGAAGTTTACAATGTGAGACAACTATTGAAAACAAGTGAACATTTATTTGGACACTTTAATGCCAGAATGAATTTGAGGACATTAGTAGTGCCATTGTTAAGGTTCCTGCCTTTAAAGGGTTTGACCCCAATTTGAAGAATTGTGGTACTGTGAATGCTAGCAACAAAGGTTGTGGGTGTGTCTTAACACAAAAGGATACGAAGGGACAGAAAAGAATTACTGCTTTTGCATCTAGAGTATTGTCTCCAACGGAAGAAAAGTTTTCTGTCCTAGAGAAGACAACTTTAGCTTATGTGTGGGCGTTGGAACACTTCAGATCATTTGTGTGGGTGAAGCATCCACTGTTCGGACTAGTCACAAGATACTAGTTACACTTTTAAAGGCTGAAGTTAAATTCTGGGCTTCGGAAAGGATAGCAATAATGTCCACAAGACTGCAGGATTTCAATATATAGTGTAGAATTTGTTCCTGGTAAAAGCAACGTTACAGATGATTTTGTGTCTAGATTGCCTTTGGATATTCAAGAGTGTGAGGAGTCAGAATGGGAAGAGTTCACAATTGCTCTTATTCTTGATCAAGGTTTGGCTGGTGTTAAGAGAGGATTGGGATAAACAGCGTGCTACTGATGCGGTTTTACAAAAAGGGATCACTTTCATTGGATCAGGTTGGCTCAGCAAATCTGAGTAATCCACAGACTTTAAACATTTTTGGGAGATAGGAATGAATTATCAGTGGGTGGTAGCATTGTGCGAAGGGGAGATAAAGTTGTTCCTCCAGTAACCTTCAGGAGCAGAGTAGTCAATGTCATGAAGGACCAGGAGGAATTGTCAAAAACTAAACTTGTAGTCGAAAAATGTTTTTGGTGGCCTGGAGTGGATATGTTTGTGAAAAGGATGGTAAAAGAATGTATTGCTTATTCTAATGCTGACAAGTCCTTAAGGACTTTTAGGCCCAGCATGTGTGAGCCTATTGTTCCTCATAGTCCATGGGAGACAGTGGGCAATGACCTCATCGGACCCATTGGAGATGAAGTATGTGATAGCTTCCTTGATTGATACCTTTTCTCCATGGCATACCATCAACATTGTTGAAAGATTAGACACTGCAGTCTGAACATTTATGGATGAGGTTTTCTTAAATGAAGGGTTGCCAGCGCAACTGATCAGGGATAATGGGTATCTTGAAAAGCTCATGATTATTTTACCAGAGTGGGCATCAAGTATAGAACCGCTTCACTCTATAATCCCAGTAGGTAGAGAGCTTCAACTGGGTGATTAAAAATGCTGTGCAGTTAGCTAATAAGAACAAGAATGACTGGGAAGTCCAAATATTCAAGACGGTTTGGATGTATAGAAAGAACAGTTACTCACAATGCTTTGGGTGTTTCACCCTTTGAAAATAAAAGTGGAAGGGAGGCCAGAACCAAGGCTAACCCAGAGTGGTTAGTACATTCTGTTAAGGCAAAGTTTTCCATGGAGGAGGTAAGGAAGATGATTGTGGATACTAATTTAAAATACAAAGAACAATACAATATGATTTAAGAAAAAATGTTAAAGATAACTATTGTGGAAGTTAGAATGATGGTCAAGGTGAGAAAACCTTGGAGAGTCAAGAAAGGAGAAAGTCAGTTCACTGAAACTTTGAAAGTTATTAAGGTTTTGCGTAATGCCCTCATGTTGAATGATGGCAAGGTGTGGAACTTCAAAAGAATAGCTGTACTTTGCAATGAGTGTGTATGGAATGAGAAGTTAACTGACAAAAGTGCAAATACTGACAGGAAATATGTTGAACCAGCAACGGATGGCACCATGGATAGGAATGAGTCAGAAAGGCAGATAGAAACGGACGGCTGTGTTGCAGGCGGAAGGGTTACAGAAAGAGATGTAGGAGAAGGTCCTGTAGAGGTGAATGGCTATTCTATGTCAGGACCGGAGGCGAGGATTATGCTATTCTTTCTCCACATTATTGAATAGCAGCCATTTTAAGTCAACAAAACCAAACTACTATTCCCATGAAACATAGGGAATACAGAAGAAAACAATAGATTGTCCACAGGTAGAGCGTCCTCTCCTCTGCACCAATCACAGGCTCCGGTGTGGATAAAGTCCTCTGTTCCTGTCCATTCCTCTTTCTTCGCTGCTTGCAGCCAGATAAGTTCTACTTTATTTCTCTTGCTACTATTGTAATGTCCATCTGATCATAGTATGGTGATGTTTCACTTGTAATATGTTGTAAGGTGATAAATTCTCCCAGTTTCATGCTTGTTACGCTTATAAAGTGAGTTTATTCCTATCCTGTTGCTGTGTGACTACCGTTCGGGGGGGATGGGGGGGGGGGGCTCTGATGTTTCCCCTAGGCACCTTCAGCGCCTGTGCGCGTTTGTTTTATGATGTGTGCCGCCGGTAGCGGCGTGTTTCATCCCTTGGTTTCTCAAGCGCTCGACGCGCGCCTGTGTTTATCGGCACGAACCCTCGCACTTTTCCCCAAATGTCGGTTTAATTCCATTATTGGCTGCCTTTAATTGGCATTTTTTTTGTGGCGAGTCCGCCGCTACTCGGCGGACTCGCTGTCAGCCGTGGGAGCGTTCCTCCCCAACGGCTGCGCAGTTTGGTGCGGCTCACGGTGCGCTTTGGCGGCCACCAGAGGGAGCGCGAGAGTGTTCCACTTCCGACATGCATTCCGGAGATTCCGCGCATTGTTTGATCTCGGGAACGCATTGTCGGACTTGAGCCTGGGCCTGCCGCTACACCGGGAAACGGTCTGTTTGCTGCCGTTAGGCAGTGTTATTAATGAACGCCCCTAACAGCGCTGTTCTGGTGACTTTGACCCGCTTGGGGGTCTGTATTTAGGCCGTACTTTACAACGCTCTGTGAGAGTCAGTACTGCAGGGTTTCCCTGCTGGGCCCATATATTTTGGCAGGTCGCCCTACATATATATTTTTGCACCAGGGCTGTTGGGCCAGGGCTGTGTCCCGATTGCAAGCTCTGCTTGCCTGAAGTGTACGATGTCACCCAGCCCCCCATATTGAGTTTGCCCTCACTTTATACATATTTTTCGGGGTTGTACACTGTTTTAACTTGCTTTCGCTGGCTATGGAGTTCTTTAAGGACGAAGCTTATCAGGATGACCAGTGGGATGAGGACCCACTCGCCATGCTGCCATGGGACGATGACTTCTACGATGCGGTAGATTCGTCAATCTTTAAAGCAGTTGAGCAGGCTATGGGGCCCCTAGAGGATCGCCTCTCCCAGAAAATCGAGCAGGCCTGCGATTGGCCAGAGCGACGCAAGCCGTCCCCGCCTCTAGCACTTCAGTGCTGCCTCAGTTGACCCACAACCCCCGCCGGCGAAGCGCCCCAGAGAAGCAGGGGTGGACTTCGACGCCTTCGCTCGCTTGAAGCAGGCTTTCTTGGCAAGTAACCCCACTCCATCTACGCCCTGCACTCCGGTGGATCCCGATCAAGGGGATGATGCCAATGTTGCTGGCCCTTCATGTCCCGATCGCTCTGCAGGCTCCGTGCCTGATCCCAAGGATGGGAACCTTTGCGCAGATATGCAGAACCCCGCAGACATCCTGCATCCGAGGTCCTCAGAATGGGCGCCCTGTGACAAGGTCGCTCTTTATGTTGCCAACCATATCCGCCAGCCATTCGAGGCCTCAGTTCGGAATTGTCTCAGGGCGGAGTGTCCTCGAACCTCTCTGGCAGGCAAAATGGCGGCCACCCCCGACATCGACCCGCGTATGGCCACTTTTCTGCAAAAATTTGTTAAAGACCCGAAGAAGGGCATCAACACGCCTTGGGACCCATCACTAAAATCCTGGACATGGCGGAGGAGGCCAAATCCTCCGGGTCGTTGATCTCCCTTGAAAACTTCTCCTCCTGGGCCCAACGCGTCGTAGTGTTTCTTGGCAATGCCAACTGCGCCATTTCAACTGATTGGCGCAAATCCCTTCTAATCAAAGTTGACCCTAAGTTAGGAGACTTGTCAGATTCAGAGGCAGGCCCTGTGGCCCAAGGGGGCCTCTTCGGGGAACCGTTTATGAAGGAACTTGGACGCTTTGTCAACACCTTCACATCTCTTGACAGAGCACAATCCTCGATCAGGAAGGTGTTTCGCCCTCGGGTTTTCTGAGGGGCGGGCCGAGGCAGGGGCTGCTCGTCCGGCCGTCCTAACCAACAGAGGACAAGGCTCCAACCAGGGACAGTATCGAGACCAAGCCCGATTCGGTAACTTTTACCCAACGAGAGGACGTCGAGAACGGAACAGAGGCGGTAGAGGCGGGGGCGCCTTCAACTCTTCCGGTGAGTGTTCTCCCTTCTTCCCTTCTAAAGGTGGGGGGCCGTCTGGCTCATTTTTTCCCGGCCTGGACTTCTCTCACAGGACATGCGTGGGTTCTTCAAACCGTGCAGGGGTTTCACATAGAGTTTCTAGGGGATCCCCTTCAGCCGTTTCCTCCCCAGCCTCTCCCGTTTTCCTCTGCCTATGCCGCGCTAGTCGATCAAGAGGTGCGTTCCCTGCTGAACAAAGGGGCTGTGGTGGAAACTCCACCCCATCCCAAAGGTTTTATCAGCAACCTGTTTGTTGTAGACAAGGCAGACGGGGGTCAATGTCCCGTCATCAATTTACGCGAGTTCAACGAGTGGCTGGTTTACCGTCACTTCAAGATGGAGGGTATCCATCTTCTTCGCGATCTGCTCAGGCCGCACGACTGGCTGGTGCGTCTCGATCTCAAGGACGTGTATCTGACTGTTCCCATTTTTCCCCCTCACCGGAGGTTCCTTCAATTTCACTGGCGGGGCACCACATACGAATTCGCCACCCTTCCCTTCGGTCTGTCCTCCGCCCCTTGGTGCTTCACCAAGGTTCTCCGTCCAGTCATCGAAAGACTGCGGGCGTCCGGCATGCGTCTCATAGTTTACTTGGACGACATCTTGCTGATGGCACAGTGTCCCTCAACCTTGACTTGTCAGCTCCAGACTGCAGTCAATTTGCTGCAGAGTCTAGGCTTCGTCATCAACGAAGCAAAGTCTACACTCATTCCGTCCCAGATCGTCATCTTCCATCGATTCAGTGGCGTTAACTCTCAATCTTCCCTCCCGCAAGTTGGCGAAGATTCGTCACAAACTCAGGAGGGCGCTAGCGCAGCATCATCTCTCTCTCAGGCAGTTGGCCCGCCTTGTGGGTTTGCTGTTGGCGTCGATTCAGGCCATATTTCCGGGACCACTCCATTACAGGGCCCTGCAGCGCTTCAAGGCCTATCACCTTCGTAAGGGCTGCTCATACTCTCAGAAGGTACCCCTTTCGGCGGAGGCCAGAGAGGAGATTCAATGGTGGCTCTCCAACATGGAGGCTGGAATGGAAAGCGATCTTCGGTTCCGCGCCCGATATCATTATCGAATCCGACGCCAGCAGGTCCGACTGGTGCGCACGCTACGGCGAGTTCACGACGGGCGGTGTGTGGTCACCTCAAGAGCAACAGTTACATATCAATTGTCTGGAGCTCTTGGCGGGATCTTTTGCGATCCAATGCTGGACCAAGGACTCCGTTCGATCTAGCGTACTACTGAAGATGGACAACGTATCGGCGGTCCTGTACATCAACCATCTCGGGGGCACGCGGTCGAGAGCGCCCTCGGACATGGCAGCGAACTTTTGGCAGAACTGCCTGGAACACCACGTGTCTGTGACGGCGGAGTACTTACCGGGTCAGGACAACCAGGTGGCGGATTTTCATTCTCGTCATTTTTACGACGGGAGCCTGTGGAAGCTACATCCAGGGTTTTTTTTCGGACCTCCAGAATGTCTGGGGCCCATTCTCCGTCGACCTGTTTGCCTCCCGGTTGGATCACCAACTTTCCCAGGCTCTTCAGTTGCAGACCGGATCCCCTGGCGTCACAGACCGATGCTTTTCTTCAGAACTGGTGAGACTAGCGAGGCTATGCCTTTCCCCCGTTCGCGATGCTTACGAGGGTCTCAGCTCAAGTCCGTCGCCAGAATGCGGACGTGCTCCTAGTATCTCCAATTTGGAGATCTCAAGTCTTGTTTCCGGTTCTTCTGGAACTTTCTTGGGATTCTCCAATCCCACTTCCCCACTTTCCGACTCTTCTACTCAGTCCGGACAACGTTGCTCACCCACTGATAGCGCAGGGTTTGCTCGCTCTGATGGCGTGGCGGATTACAGGGGACGCTGGGCGGTCCCGGGCCTTTCGGGAGCAGCTGAGAAGTTAATGTCAAAGGCATGGGCCGATAGCACCATCAAACGCTACCAATCTCCTTGGAGGAGATGGTGTCGTTGGTGTATGCTACAGAGTCTCAATCCCGTGGCAACAGATGTAACTTCCATCTTACATTTTTTGCCAGCCTGGCGGAGGAGGGCTTGGCTTATAGAACCGTCAACACCTTTCGTTCTGCCAGCTCAGCTGGTCATGCGGTGGTGGACGGTTCTCCGGTGGGCGAACATCCGTTGGTGTGTCGTCTTCTTCGGGGCATTCGCCTTTCTCTGCCTCCTGAGCCTCGTTATTCCAAACTCTGGGATGTAGATCAAGTTTTGAACCTGTTCCTTTCCTGGCAACCTAACCAGTTCCTCTCGCGGGAAGAACTATCTGCGAAGCTGGCAATGCTTCGGTGCCTTATTTCCTGCAGAAGGGTTTCAGATGTTAGAGCCTTGGATGTTTCCAGCAGGATTTTTTCTCCTACAGGGGTCACTTTCACGATTCGCAGACGGACGAAATGTGGGACGAAATCCGTCTCGTACCCTGCTTTACCGGATGCTCCCAAGTTGTGTGTGGTCTCCTGTCTCAAGGCATACGAGGAAATGTCATAGGAGTTTCGCCCGCCGGGCGAACAACAGTTGCTTATTGCGCTCAAGGAACCTCATAAAGCGCTTTCTTCTCCCACCATTGCCCGTTGGGTAAGGTGGGTGATGCAGGAGGCAGGTATTGATCTTCGAGCCTTTGGCGCTCACTCCGCTAGAGGAGCAATGGACTCTAAGTCATTTACCCTGTGAGCTCGTCTGGAAGACATTCTGAATGCAGCAGACTGGTCTTCAGGCTCTACCTTTAAGCGGTTTTACTTCAAACAGATTATTGATATGGCTCACTTGGTGGTGAGCAAGCTTTAAACGAGCATAATCCTCGCCTCCGGTCCTGACATAGAATGAAAAATGTCCTAGCTATCGTAACGGAAAGTTTCAATTCTATTAAGGACTCGGAGGCGAGGATTATCCCACCCAGGGTTCTCGTTCTTCAGTGATACCTTCCCACCCTCGTATCGGGGTAAGTAACAATTTCTTTGGTCTTGTTTAATTCTCTATCTGCTGTTGCTTGGTTATGCTGTTTCCCCTACAGGTGAAACCTTAGCCATGGCTGTCGCTTATACTCGGTTTTGTTCTTCAGGCGATTCTGGAAAACAAGATTCATAACACTTACTGACTGCCTGACCTACAGCAACGAAAGAGGAGGAATGGACAGGAACAGAGGAGGAATGGACAGGAACAGAGGAGGAATGGACAGGAACAGAGGACTTTATCCACACCGGAGCCTGTGATTGGTGCAGAGGAGAGGACGCTCTACCTGTGGACACTCTATTGTTTTCTTCTGTATTCCCTATGTTTCATGGAAATAGTAGTTTGGTTTTGTTGACTTAAAATGGCTGCTATTCAAAGTGGAGAAAGAATAGCATAATCCTCGCTTCCGAGTCCTTAATAGAATTGAAACTTTCCGTTACGATAGCTAGGACATTTTTAATTCTACCGACATACATGGTAAGGAAGATGGAAGTGAGGATGGAGATAGTAGGGTAGATGGAGGTGAGGATTGAGTTGAAGTGGGGGAGCGGAAACATGTTAGAATTAAACCTAATTGGTTATTGTATTATGAATGTTAAATAGTAAGTGATTGATGCATACATTATTTTTCTGTAATTCTTGCATTTTACTTTGGAGGTTTATTCTTTTGTTGTTTATCATTTTGAAGAGGGAAGAGGTGTTATGTTCAGCATTCCTTCATTGTTATTGTATAACTTGTAGGCTTGTGCCTAGCTCCCTGTTAACGGGGGTGTTCTAGATTGTTTAGTGTACAGTTACTAAGGAGCTGGCAGAACTAGGAGGAGGTAAAAGTTGCTGCTCATACATTCCTTGGTGTGCTAGTATTTTTAAAGCGTATTTAACTTGCGTATGAGTGGACTCATACTTTACAGTCCGGCAATCTCCCTAAGCAGGATGTACTTCCATTTCTCATTCCTTTCAGGTTTATACACTTGCATTTTACGGTAGAAAGAATGATTTTGTGCAAGGGCGGAGCACTCAGTTCAAATTGGCCTGTCCCGAGCACACAAATGTATGGGTTTGCGCTGACACTTGCAGCTGTTAAGGATGCTTTTGACTCCCTGAGATGGGATTTTTCTCTGGCAAGTCCTACAGAAAAATATGGTTCCACCTTTCTGGCTTTCATCCACACATTAGATAACAGCTTTTGGGGTCAGGTGACAAACACCATCTTATCGAACCCATTCCACACTGACAGTGACACTAGGAAAGAGTACCCGCTCTTGCAATTTTTCTTTGCTTCAGCTATTGGGCCATTGGCAGTTTGATCACCAAGAAGGTCCTGGCACAGGGCTTCTAATGGGAGGGCAATCTAAAAGACTGGATGTCACGGTTCGCAGATGATAATTCTGCTCTTTTTCCGCCACAGGTGGTGAACTGGACCTTTCTGAGGTTTCATCTCTGATAAGCTATCTGCTCTTAGGTCATAGACTCTCGGACTGCTCCTGCCTAGATGAAGCTAAGCTACTGGCAAAAGGTGCTATGCTGGATTGGCTGGCGGCACAGGATAGCTCTGGCAAGGTTTTCTGCTGGTGCAAGTGACAAGAGTTGTGGTGTTCCACTGGTTAGACCTCCTTGGCATTTCCAGATTAGATGTACTGCGGTTTGGTCACTTAGAAGCCTTCGAAAAATATCGATCTTTCACCACAACTACGTTCTTATAGCATTGATAACTTTAAGAGACCATTGTTCATCATCTTATTTATGCACCTTCACCTAAGGATGTATTGAGACATTGGATCAACTCCTAATGCTGTCTAGAACCTTTAAGTTATATGTCAATTCTACTTTAATCTAGTAAGAATAGACAACAATTGATGAAAGAAAGTTCCTTTCACAGCAGATTCCAAGTTGTGGGTGCAGCGATTTTTGGGGGTACACAGTGGAAAAACATTAAGATCAGGTGGGTGCTGATATGGTTACAAAAAAAGTTAATGGTTAAACACAAAATAGTGTTCTTACCGGGCACTCATTGGCTGGCCGTGCCCTGGCCTGGTACCCTTATGAATGGGTGGTGGACAAGAGTGGCGAAGTTACGAACCGGCCATGGCGCAGACATATATCCTACAAGAGAAGAAGGTAAATCATGCATAAATACATAATTTAACAACAACATATTGAAACACACAGCAGTAAACAGCAACTGACCAATCAAATCCAGGAAGTCCTTGCAAAGGAAAGGGAATGGATTATACATAGATTGTGCAAGTAGACCAGAGGGTCAAAGGTGTTCACAAACAGTTGTGCCAAGACAATGCCACCATACTACACGGAGTGTTCAGTTATAATAATTGAATAAACCAATGCATTTATGAGATTTAGTAATGGTCAAGTTGGATTAAAAGTATCAGAATATAATTGATTTTGAAACAGTCAGTTCTACATGTTATTTTTAACTGCCTGAAAATCAGACTTTTTTGGTTTAATATCTGTTTATTGAGCAACAACAATTAGGAAACAATGCTTGTCGCACATCTGAAAGGGAAGGGGCAAGGGAGAAACAAATAATAAGTACAAAAAGCTTATCCCTTACAGGAAAGTTCGAATATTGGATATAGAAACAAAGAAAGGCTATTTTGAAGAATGGCAGTACCCATGGATTTGGGCCAAGGCAAAAGTCTCGGATTGAAAAGTAATTCACACAGGAGTGGAGTCTCTTGTACAGCCCAGAGGAGCCTAAATTGAGCCCAGGGTCCAAGAGGCCACAGAAAAAGAATACACTATCCCAGAGGAACCCTTGCTATACATCGGGGAGCAAACAAAAACACAAAAGCATCAATAGGAAACAAAACAGGGCTCCCGCCCAATCTGGAAACACATATCACTCACAAGGTTTGTGGCAATAAACATGTGAAGTTATAATAAACAAAAAGAAAGGAGAGAGGAAAGACCAATAAAAATTTTTTAGAAGAGAAGACAAAGTAAGAAGAAGGAGCAATGGAAAAGGAAACCAGGAAGAACAAGGAAAGGGAAGAAAGAGGAAGAAATGGATGTGCCAGGGAAGAGCTGGAGGGGGGCCAACAACAAGTCTCAGAGTGGAGGGTAGAATTTGTCGGGTTCAGAGTGGGCATCCAGTGGGCGGCATAATTTACTCCAGGGAATCCGGCTGTCCACCTCTAGAGTAAGGTTCCAAGAGACTATCAAACAATTGCAAAGCTCTCAGTCTAGGGGGCATTAGGCATGAGTGTTCCATTTTAGTAAGGTGATGTACTAGGGGACGCCAGATGCGATCAAAGCGGGTGTGAGCGTGGGCAAGACGGACTGTAAGCAATTCAAGGGTGAGGACATCCCATAGGCGGAGAAACCATGCAGCAATAGGCAGGGTGGGGACGTTTCCAGCAGGAGGCAATGGTCTGGCGCGCTGCTCCCAGTAAATGAAGGATGAGATGCCAGTGGGCCGAGGTCATGGCCCGTAGCGTACTGGGTCGAATGCCTAGAAGCACAAGGGCTGGAGGGGGAAGGGACTGGAAAACCCACAATGTCCTTAATATGGCTGAGTACCTCCTTCCAAAACACAGTGAGTTCCGAGCAGGACCACCAGATATGTAAAAAAAAATCCCCCCTAGCAGCCTGACACCTCCAACAAAGTGGGGAGGAGTTTGGGAACATCTGGTGAAGGCAAGCAGGAGTATAGTACCATTGTGTCATTAATTTATAGGCAGATTCACGCTGCGGGATACTACGATATGCCTATGGAATGTCCTTCCATAAGCGGTCCCAGTCTTCCGGGGAGACGTCAGTGGTTAAATCAGCGAGTCGTATAGCCATGTCTTGGTAGATGCCCAGAGTGCTGAAGAACCGAGTAGGTCTTAGAGATGAGGCCTTTAGATCAGTCGAATCGACGAACCAGGGTTTCAAAGGGGGTAAGACGCAGAGTCACTTCCCGGGAATACTCGGGGCGGAGAGCCAATGATGTACTTGGTAGTACTATAGACGCTCCTTGTCCGATAGGCGTAAAAACTGCTTACACTGATCAAAAGAGCGAAGAGTAGAGCCTTGAAAGAAGTACTGGAGAACCCGGCGACCCTCTATAGTCCAGGCTTCGAAGGAGCGGGGCTGGAGCGCAGGGGGAAATGCTGGTTTGCGTGTAAAAGGTGTATTAGGAGAGGAGAAAGCCGTAAGACCACGAGATAGCACCAATCCATCCCACACCTCCAGGACCGTTCTCGTCGGTGTCGCCAGATATGCACTTCGCAGGCGTGCAGAATATGGGAGCCAAGCGAGATCCCAGAGTGGTCTACAAGCTACCGCCCGATCCATATGGAACCAGTGTTTTTTACTTTCAGGGACAATCCATTCAGAAATAAAGTGGAGGGGCAAGCCCAATAATATTCCATCAGATTGGGACAGGCCAGTCCCCCCCTCGATCTGGGAAGCAGGAGTATCTTGTGGGAAAAGCGGGGGCGCGATTTCCCCCACATGAATTTGGTAAATTCACGCTGCAAGGTCTCAAAATCCACAGGTGGGGAGGGACTGAAACAAATAGAGAATTTTAGGGAGAAGGGACATCTTAACTGCGTGAAGGCGGCCCAACCATGCCAAGGGAAGCTCCTCCCACCGTCGCATCTCTTCGCGAACGGAGTTGCGAAAGCGAGGCCAATTCGAGGAGGTCCAGGACAAGAGTGTAGGGGTTAAGTCCAGGCCCAGGTATCGTATGGACTCATCAGTCCACTGCACAGGGAGAAGGTCCCGTAGGCGCTGGACCTCCGGTGCTGGAAGCTTAAGATTGAGGGCATGAGATTTCTCCAAATTAATACGATAGCTTCAAAAGAGGCCAAGAGGTTAGCCACCGCAGGCAAGGACGACCACGGAGAGGATAAAGATAGCAACAGGTCATCAGCAAAGAGGGAGGCCTTGTGTTCAATACCTTCCATACGGATGCCCTGGATATCACGGTGACAACGGATGGCGATAGCCAGGGGTTCGACAACAAGCGCAAAAAGAGGGGGGGGGGGGGGGGAGTGGGCACCCCTGCCATGTGCCCCAGTGAATAGAAATAGGGGCAGTTGTAGAGCCATTAAAACTAATACGGGTGGTGGGTTTAGCATAGGGGGCCATCAGTTTGGATATTAAGCCCGGTCCCAAGCCGATCTTCAGGAGAACCGCCCGTAAGAAGCCCCAGTCCACGTGGTTAAACGCCTTCTCGGCGTCAAGGGAGACCAAGCAGGCAGGAATGGCTCTAATGCATGCTTTTTCCACTAGGTGGGCAATACGCCAGATGTTATCAGCTCCCTGACGGTGCCAAATAAAGCTCACCTGATCGGGGTCTATAAGTCCCGGTAGATGGAGTGCCAGCCTATTCGTTAGGATTTTTGTGAAAAGTTTAGCATCAGTGTTTAACAGAGCAATGGGGAGGAAGGAAGCCACCAAAGTCGGGTTTTTCCCAGTCTTAGGGACCAGGACAATCTCAGCCTCGTTCATCGTAGGTTTAAGGCCCGTAGTATCCGTAAAACTATTAAAGAGATGAAGCAGATGTTCCCGTAGCGGAGGGTAAAAAACTCGATAAAAAGAAAGCAGAAGGCCGTCAGGCCCCGGCATCTTGCCAGTCAGGAGTTGCTTCAAGGATTTAGCAAGCTCATCCTGAGAGATAGGTTCGTCGAGCAACCCCTTGAAATTAAGGGTCAATCTGGTCCCAGGGGCAGGCATCAAGAAACTTCTCGACCGTCACCGGGGAGCAAGGAGCCTGAGCATAAAGCTTCTTGTAGAAGGCCATAAGGGACCTCTGAGCCTGTGAATGTGAGATCGAGCAGTCTGGTCTCTTAAGCGACGTGCCAAGCATGCCCCGACCTTGTCGCCCCCGACATAGAATTTCTGTTGAAGGTTGACAAGTAGCCGTTCAGCCTCGTTAGTGTGATGCAGGCGGAGTTGGCCACGTAGGGCAGTTAGACGACGTTCATTAGCAAGGGATGGAGAGGCATGGTCCACGTGTTCCAGATCATTACTATCGCGGGAGAGGGTGTCCTCAACCAAACGGGCCTCGCGGGTCCGGGCAATGGCTATAGAGGGGATGACCCCACGAATAGTAGCCTTGAAGGCATCCCATCGAACATCCTCAGACGTATCATCGAGGGTATTAGTCGCAAAGAAAGATTCGATCTCTGTACGGATATCCACCACGTCAACCGGGTCACGGAGGGCTTGAAGAGGCATGCGCCATCGTGGCAAGGGATTGTTGCGAAGTGCGGGGAGTTTGAGCGTAATCAGGACATGCGCATGATGAGAGATAGAAATGTCGGAGATGTCCACTGTGCAGATATCCCGCACCAGGGGGAGCGAAAGAAAAAAATGATCAATCCGCGAATATGAACGGTGAATGTGAGAACAGTAGGAATAATCTCTGGAGTCCGGATGTAGGTATCTTCATGCATCGACCAAGCCAAGGTCAGTAATGGCATTTTTCAGGTGCGCCGATGTTGCCTCCGAAACCTGATGCGCCTGAGCCGTACGATCCCACTCGGGGTCCCAAACTAAGTTAAAGTCGCCTCCCAGAACAATAGGAGTGTTGCAGATAGGCGTCCTGCTTCTGATTGGGGGCATAGATATAATAACAAAAGTGCAGGAGCTTCGGCCCCAAACCATATCAACTTTTAAATATCTCCCCTATTCGTCAGCTATGCATTGGGAGGAGGTCACACGCCAACCGGACTTAAAAAGAAGCGCCACTCCTCCAGTCTTGGTTTGAGAACTTGCCCAATATTGGGGAGGGTATTTGCGATGAGACATGAGGTGGGTGTCTGAGGAAAGCAAGCGAGTCTCCTGAAGAAAAATCACATCAGGATCGTGTTGGGATAGATAGCGCCAGACCTGGCGACGCTTGGAAGGTGAGTTGAGGCCTTTGACGTTAAGGGAGAGGAAAGTGACAGTATGGGTCATCGTGTAGGAGAGAGGACGCAGCGCGCAGTAAGGCCAGCAGCAAGCAGGAAGAGGCAGCGTTGGGAGCCAACTAGGGGGAGACTTGGGTGCGTGTTAGGACCAGAAGCAAGCAGGAAGAGGCAATTCTGAGACCAACTAGGAGGAGACGTGAAAAATGAGGGAAGATGGAACCCACTCTCAAAAGGGCCAACCGCAATACTCCCAAAGGGAGCAAGTGGGTAAGGACCCATCCGCTCCAGCTCGACAGTCTGCCGGACCCCCCACCAACCAGTCGTGATGAAGCCAACCAAAGAGCAAGTCCGACGCTTCCGAAAGGGACAGAGAGAAAAAACAAAGAAAAAAAACAAAGAGAAGAAAAAAGACAAAGAACAAACAGGCCAACTGGGCCTCAATACTACAGAGTCTAGACGGGGCAATCCGGAATGCCGAGCCACTCCCTGATAGGACTCCAACAAGGGGGGGGTGTTGGACACACATGAGGCACAGAGCCTCCGTCAGCAGCATCCCGTGCACACTGAGCATCAGTCTCAGTCCCAGCGAAGGGGCCCCTCTGGAAAGGCTTAGGTCAAAGGCCAAGCCGAGAACATCCCAGCGTAAGGGAAGGAGAGGCGCTCAGGAACCGCACCTGATTAATGGCCTCCTGTTTAGCCTGTGCAGAGTCAAGTTCCCTTGGAGAGGCGACGAGAACGAGGTGGAAGAACAGTGGACCACTCCGGTCGAAGTGAGCCCTTAGGACGAGTACCGGAGGGTGGAGGGTCGTCGCCTTCAGAGTCAATAGGAAGATGGAGAAGGCGCTGCGCCTCCTGTAGGGAGCGGACACTCCAACGTCTGCCCTCCCAAGAAAGCATCAAGGCGAAGGGGTGGCCCCATTGGTATTTGATTTCAAGGTCCCTCAGCTTGTCAGTCACGGGTTTGAAGCTCTTCCTGAGCCAGGGAGTAGAGGGTGCGAGGTCCTGAAAGATCTGGACAGAGAGACCATTGTACGAGAACATTTGCACTACCTGCACCTTACGAAGGATGGCCTCCTTATCTGTGTAGAAATGGACCCGTGTGATGATGTCGGGAACCAAGTGAGGGCGATTGCGAGGAGCAGGCAGCCGGTAGGCCCTGTCGAGCATAGGCGGAGAGGTGCCCTCCCCCTCTCGGATGGCATGAAGGAGATCTGCAGTGTACGAGAGGATATCTGACCCTTCTGTTCCCAATGGCACGCCTCGAATGCGGAAGTTGTTCCCCCTACTGTGGTTCTCCAGGTCTTCGTGCTTCAGCTGAAGGGTGATATTCTGGTCCTCGAGCTCCGCTACCTTCTTCCATAAGCCATCAATATCCTCTGTCCGAGTGTCCATCGTGCATTCAAGGCCATCCACCCGATCACCGAGGTCAGACACTTCTCTGCGAATGTCCTGCAGCTCAGTCTTGAAGTCCTGGCGAAGGGAGCCAATCTCGGTTTTAATCTCTTGGAGGAATGCCGACATATGCCTGAGTGATGGGCACTCCAGAGGCCGACATCCCAGATGGCGGCAGGTAAGAGGAAGGATCGTCTTGCGTGCTGGGGAGCAATTTGGGCCATAGGGTTATCACCGGGTTTTCCCGGGAGGCCGCAGCATCAGGTTCCTTAGCCCCTCTATGCTTGGTAGGCATGACTGCGATATGTAAGGGCGGTGCAGAGGCTGCTTCGGGGGGAGCACCCACCTCGAGAGCAAGGAGCGTGTAAACAATGCCCCATGTAAGGGCAATCAGGCCAAAGGGGGTGCGAATAGTTCCGGCTCCAGAGTGCCGGGTGATATCAGGGGCCCACAGGTCCCAAGCATGCAGGCTTGATACCAGGGAGTCCAAGCAGAGGCAACGGCGTTACAAAGAGCTAACAGCCAAAATAACCAATCCAGGGCACCCCCTTGCAGCAGGTTGTGGACCTCAGCGTGCATGAAGGGTGTCAGGGCCAGGTAGGGCGAGGCGGGCCAGGCAAGAAGCAACTGCAAGGTGGGAGGGTGGAGGCGCAACCGCGCTGGGCCCAGGGCTGTCCCTCACGAGGATCTAGGGGGTCTCCAGTGGCCACAGGCAACTATGTAGGTTTGCAGCGGGGCCCAGGGCGCCAGAGACGTCAGGGCAGCCAAAGAATATAGGGAGAGTCACATGTGAGGCCCCAGGAAGCCGATCTTCATAGCTGGGGGCCGGGCATAGAGCAGGGGCGCCAGCGGCAGGGTTAGGGGCGCAAAGGGCCGCCGGGGAGGTAAAATGGCGGCAGGGCCGGTGGACACCCCGGGGATCTCCCGTGTCACACGCGCAAGCCACAGCGCAATCCCCTGCCCCGGTACCTCCGGCCTCCTCACGATCCAGCAGCAGTTGCTCTGCGCTTCGGGTCTGGTGGTAACGACAGTCCACTGGATCCGCGGGGTTCAGCAGGCCTCGGATGGCTCTCTGGCCTCCTGCAGCACCCGGTGTCAACCAGCAGCAAAGCTAGCCTCCGGCGGACCCACAGAAGATACCCAGGCGTCGCAGTGTCTCTGGCGTCTCCCAGGGATCAAAACCCGCACTGTTGTGTCCCGGGAGAGGACGCCCGCCGCCATGCAAGGCTCCACCACAGCAGACGGGGAAAATGGCGGCGAGAGCAGGACAGACCTCCGGAGGGCGAGAACGTCAGGTAGCAGTGTCCCCAGGCAGCGTTCACAGCGGCAGGCAGGCGCAACGGAGATCCCCAGAGATCATAGGAGCCACCAGCGATTAGGGAGGACAACAGAAACCGAACAAAAGGCGAAAGCGGAAAGCGCCGGAGCGGAGACTCGATGGAAGACGTCTCACTCCATGAGCGCCCAAGCCACGCCCCCATCAAACCTTTTTTAAAATAGTGTGCAGATTGGCTCAATCAAGACTTTTCCAAAACGGACTGGTATTTAAAGCTGCATTTTTACCAAATATATTAAGAAGTCAATTCCTTTAACATGGATAATGTATAAATATATCAGAGAACGTATGTGTGGTTGTTGGGCACAGGGTGTAAAGCACATTACGGACAAGTCTCCATTTGATTTTAAAAAAATGTGTAACTCTCACTTATAACAGTACAATGGCAATTTTGTTTAGTGACAGGATTTTAAACTGCAAGGGTGAAGCTGGTCTTTTAATAAATGTCATTAGAACCATAAAAATGGTATGGCTGTACCATAACACACATTACCAGGAACAGATTCTTTTTGGTGGCAAGATCAGAGCTATTGCACACCTATGCGGAGGTAGATAACATCACTCACATGTCCCTGCTCGTTCCCATTCTCAACCTTTGGGCCTGTTAGGATCTTTCCTCAAAACTTCCACTGAGTGGCGGCAGTTGTCATTACCATTTAATAATGCAATGTGCTGTTCTCCCTGATCAACAGAAGTCACGTAGTCGGCTCTTTCTTATGATTCCCAGTACTGCTAATGGCCAAAATATCTTTATTTTGTTTAGAGTGTTGCATGGCTAAACACTTATAAGGTCCCAAAGTTGAGACCTATTGGCTATGCCAATGCTAGTTTATGCTGTTTCTCTCCTAGCCATGGATGGCATAATATGAAATGCTCCTGCTTCCCAGCTGCTGGGTCTGACACAGGAGCTAAGACAGTGGCCGAAGTGGGCGGGATCGGAAGGGCACGGCGTGCCCCTACTTCTGACATTTTGGCAACCTCAAGTGGTAGAGGGAGACCTTCGGGTGGTCTTTCAATATGGGTGGGGACGCATTTGGGCGCTCAGGCAACCCAGATCCCAACTAATTCCCTAGACGTCCAATGTGTTCTCTTAACCCTAAAAGACAATCCATCGGTTGCTTTAATAAACGTCTACTCTAGACCAGTCAAGAATGGTCAAGAATCTGGCGCCATTGACGTATTAAAGCACTTCATACTGTCCCTTGACCCCCCCCACCACAATTAATAGTAGGAGGTGACTTCAACTGCCAATTCGAACCCCTCGAGTCTCCTGATACGGGTGAACTGGACGAAGAAGACCAGTTTTGGCATGTCTGTGAACCGCAAATCTCTCCTGTCAGAGCTTGGACCCCTCTCGTCCTTCAAATTAAATCCTTATCCCTTGCACTGTCCTTAAGGGCCTGTAATGGGAGACTGAAACCTGATCGCCCAGGCCTCCCAACGTTTAACAGACCAGGTCAAAACTCTAATATTGATTATATATTAATGGAAATAAGACACTGGGACAACCTATTAGAGTTTGAAATTCACCCTAGGCAAGACAGTGACCATAATGCCCTTGTTTTAACCCTTAAACCGGGCAGCTTTGGTCTAACAAACCCTCCTCCTAACTCAAATAGCCCAACGCTCCCAGTACTCCTTTCTAACAACAGGAGGAGGATAAAATGGCCCTATTTTCTGAAAACCCCTGCTAAACTTGCGGAAATATACCAGATAGCCTTGCCATTTCTTTCCGCAATGGGGGACGTAAGTGTAGAAAACTTGAGTGACCCCATCAAGATTCATATTCACTTGGTCGACAACCTGAGGGGCCTATTTAATCCTGTGGGAAACAAACAACAACAGCCCAGGACTCACCCCTGGTATAAGGAACCCTGCAGAAAAGCAAAAAAGGACTTGCTTTTGGCAATAAAAGGCAACGACAGGGCTAACAAAGAAACTTCGCCTAGACTATAAGAAGGCTATTACCAGGGGAAAGAGGGACTGGGAGGAGCAAAGATGGGAGGAGCTAAGACTAACCCTCTCATGTAGAGACCCTAAGGCGTTTTGGGCTATTGTGAACTCTGACGAGAGTAGGGCAGCTTTGCCCCCCACTGCAAACATAGCTCCACAAGTGTGGGAAATCCATTTTGGGGAACTGTACGGGGACTCGGATGACCCCCTTTTTACTGACACACCTCTGGAGTGCAGCCCGATGAGAGGAAGTGACCCTATTATACGTGATATTGAGACTCGTCCCCCCCTCCCTATCCTCGTGCCCCAACATGAACGCCAGTTGTGTCCTTCCTTGGTGGGTGCGGGCACTCCTATGCCAGAACTCCCTGTGGCTATCACTCTCAAAGAAGTAGAGACCGCAATATTAAGGCTCCTGTCTAACAAAGCCCCTGGTCTAGACAAAATGCCCCCGGACTTATTCCGCTCTCAACCAAAAATTTGGGCCCCATACTTGGTGGTATTATTCAACTCAATTCTCAAGGGGGCTGTTTTGCCAGACACTTGGTTGGGCGCGGAGATAGTCCCCATATTTAAGAAAGGCTGTCCGTTAAAGCCGGCTAACTATAGACCAATCAGCCTTATTGACACCACCCAGAAATTAATGGGCAGAATTATCTTAGACAGAATCCAGGGATGGATGGATGAAAACAAAATTTTGACTACACTACAGGCAGGGTTTAGATCTGGGATCTCAACCATAGACCAGATCTTCCGGTTACAGGTCCTATACTGGAAAACGGTGAGAGTAGAGGGTGGCAGCCTCTACCTCATCTTTGTTGACCTGCGCGCTGCCTTCGATCTTGTCCCAAGAGGAAAACTATGGAAAGTTCTCGCAGATATGGGCCTCCCCCCCCCCACCTACTGAATAGTCTAATCAGATTCCATAACGGCAACTATGCCCAGGTTAGGTGTGGGAGGCATGGTGACCTCTCTTCACGCTTTCCCGTCAGGAAGGGCGTGCGCCAAGGGTGTGTCTTGGCTCCAACGTTGTTCAGTCTTTACATTAACGGCCTTGTCACCCATTTGGTTGACGTAGCTAATAACGATGCCCCTAGGTTGGATACTGGTAGAGTGCCCGCTCTGATGTTTGCTGATGACACTCTGTTGTTATCTAAAACATCATCGGGTATTCAGCGTATTTTGGATGGTTTCCTGGCATTTTGTATTGCCCGAGGCTTGGAGATTAACTTAGAGAAGACTAAGTTCATGATCTTCAATCCTCCCAAACAGACCCGCCCAAATCCTACCCTAAATGGCTCCCCCCTTGAGAGAGTCAGGACTTTTGTTTATCTTGGAATCACATTGACCGAGAACCTTGATTGGGGATCACAAATCGCAAAATCATGGCTGAGGCTGTCTCAAATAGTAGGGGGCCTTTGTAAGGTCCAGCGAGCCTCGGTCTACAAACCAGCAGCCCCGGTAGTTGAAATATACCGGCTGCAAGCCAGAACTGCTTCATTGTATGGGGTTGAATTATGGGGTCATAAAAAAATCGCCAAATTAACCCTGGTTGAGCAGGGCTTCATGAGAAGTCTTGTGAGCTTGCCTGTAAGTACACCACTCATTCCCCTACGTCTTGATCTGGGGATAGAACCTATTGAAGATTTGGCAACCCTTCGGCCCTTACTTTACTGGAAAAGGCTCTGGACGGTGCCTGAACTGGCACCTTATAGAGAGGAATTCACGGAGGTTTGGGCCCTAATTAAAAGCAAGAACATCCCATGGTTATCCCATATTAAGGATCTTAGCACAAAGATCGGTAGGACCGATCTTTGGGAATTTCCGGAGGTAGCCTGTAAAAGGACTTCCAAATCTGATTTAAGAGGCCATATAAGGCAGCTGAGATTAGATACTCTACATGGTTCAAGCTCCTTGGGGAAACTCACTAAAGAGTTTCTCCTAATAAAATCAGAAACAAGAGCAGAGGTCTTCCTCGATGTTATTTATCCATCTCTTGCTAGGAAGCTTTATCTGCAGCTAAGGCATGGTACCTTACCGCTCAGGGCATTCACTCACAAATGGGCAAGATTAGAAAATGCAGCCTGTCCGGCTTGCAATTACAACCTTGAAGATATATGCCATGTTCTGTTTTTCTGCCCGCATACCACTTAAGGAAAAAGTGGCTCATCCCCTTATGCAAGAACCTAGGGTTTAGACGCTGCATGCACGCATGCAGGGTCTTAATATATGACACTCACCCCCCAATTGTCTTTGCTATGTCCCGTTTTTTACATGGTTTTTGGCGTAGAAGGAAAAGCTTTCTTTAAAATGTTTTGTCTTTTTATCAAAATTAGCCTTCTTGATAACACCAGTTTAATTCATTTTTAATCATTGTATTAACTTGACTCTATTTATTGTTTTAATGAAATGTGCAATTTTTCTTGTAATTTATTCTGTGCTTTTATGGTCTTTGACCGAAATAAAGTTATCAAATGAATGACTTCTTTAATTTTATAGAGTCCGTTCCCCTACTTTCTACTTTTAAACATACGTCCTGGACTGCAGAAATCGCAAAGCCGATACTTAACGGTCGGCTTTTGGGGACGGGCAGAACAGGAAAAGGACTCTGTCTTTTCTTTCGTGCCCAGAGAATACAAGGACAGTGTCCAGTTCCCCTGCGACTGGCAGTTGATTCCTCTCCCCCCCCCCCTCTGTTCCCACTCCTCCCTCTCCTTCTGTCTCGCTCCTCATTTAGTGAAAACCGAGACTTCATAAACGGCTCTCTCCTCTCTTTCCTCCTTCCGTTTATTTTGTCCCCTGTGATGTGGATCCAAAAAAGGAAAACACTTTTTCTGGAAATGTCTTTTTCTGACATTTTTCAATTTCTAAGTGCAGCCTTGAGTTGGAGAGAAATAAAACATTCAAAATACGAAAAGTAAATGACTAACTAAAGCAAAACAGAGTGGTTGCAAGGTGGCCAGATAGATTTATTCCCACTTAACCACATTACCACTACTTTACAGTGTTTGGCAGTGAAGCGCTACTTTTGTTTTCTCGTCTCTCTTTGAACATTGTTTTCCCTGGGTGGGAAAGTGCACTATTTCTGGGGGTACTGAAATACCTGCTTGATTGGTGAATTGGAAAACAAAATGTGTACAGCGGCTGTGCATTCACAAATGTGGTCTTTTTAAACCATATTGCCTACGTTTTGTAAGGCTATAAGCAATGGGCATTGAAACAGGTCCCTTCTGGGCTCTGTAGTCATGGCCTTAACTTTTCAGGCAAAAGCACTCACTAATTTCTGATTAATTAGTGTAAAAGGAAAAAGGTAACCATGTTGTTCCTGCTTACATTTCACATGCTTTACTTAATCTTGCATTCCCTTTGAGTGTTTGTTTTTTCTAGGATGTTGTTAAAAAATGTTAGGGAGCATATTGCTCTTGTCTAGTGCGTAATTTGAATTGAGTCACATCTAGGTGTTTATAGCGGGTCAGTGCAGTGCAAGTTTCTGTCAGTGGGGCAGTATGGTGTTCAGTTGGGGAGAGGATGTGACACTATGGTCAGAGCTGCTGAATTTGTAACTGGGAAACCAGGTTCAGCCTTCATGACAAGTCCACCAGACCACTCCTCCTGAGGGAGCACGTTCCCATGCTAGACCTTAGAAGGTCCCGGAAGATCTTAAAAGCCCTGGTGTCTTGGCATCAGCAGATGGACCATAGCAGCGGCAAGTGTGGGCTAACCTTTAAGGCCTGTCTGCCACAATTCATTCTGAAGTTCACCTTCAATCTTGCAGGCAGGCCTATGAAGCAGCACACCAACAGTGACAGTGACTCGGTCACTTGGGTCACAGGACCCTTGAGCAGGGTGGCTCTGTGGCAGTGCGACCGCACCAGGAGCTGTCTTCAGGTGGGGGCGTCATGTTTGCAAGTATAACATGGTTTTAATAGCACTTGCTGCCTCCTTCCTGGCCTCCAACAATGTTTGGCAACAATAAACAGGTCATGATAACTCCAGTGATTAATGTTCTTAGTAGAGAGAGAGATGAAGTTTTGTCTAGTTGAAAGGAAGCACAGAGGGTTATTGAGCCTGCTGCTAAGAACATGTACCATGCAGATCACAGAGTGCACATAATGTAAATAGGTCAGTGGGTTACTGCTTTTGTAAAAGACCCTATTGTTACTTGCAGTTAATAAGTTAAAATCCTAACATAGAACAGTGAGCTATTAACGGTCATGTAAGAGCTGTATGCAAACTGCAAGTATAAATTAGGGCGTTATGTTTATTTCCCCAGTATTTGATTATCCTAATGTTGCAAAATAGGGATTCATTTGGGTAGAAATCAATTCTGATTATTAAAGAGAACCCCCCCAACCATGGTATTAGGTTTTAAATTCTGAGTTTGTGTTTCTCCAGACCAATGACTATTAAACTATGGTGCCTACTAGTATGGTTGTCATGTGACTCCTACACCTTGTAGTCCTTTGTGTTATGTAACATTTCCTATTCAGTGATTTACACACTTATGATCGATTGTCCTTGTGTAATATGTGTGATGTAAAGTGCTCTGACATCCTACACTGGTATTAGTGGTGCTGTACATTTTCCGATACTTTATTATTTTGACATTTTTACGCATGCTAACAGTTTCTGCAAAGATTTTTCCTTATTAGTACCAGTGGAACAAACAACCGCAGCAGTGAGAACGGTGACCAGTCAACCTTTACAACCTCCACTTCACAGCAGCACAAGTCACATTTGTTCGTAACTTTTGATCCGTTTGAGCTATAAACAATTAATTAGTTGAAATCGTCAGATTATGCAGCAGATGATGTATTATGTGGCAAATATGACAGAGCCTTAATTATGTGGAAAACATTTGCAAACTAGGATATTTTGCCATTCATGTTTGAACTGCTCTTGTGGAAAAAGGTAGGAGAAGTGCTGATGACAGAAACTCAATGGCTGGGAGACACATGGCTTGCGATTCCACTTTTAAGGATATTTGGGACATTCTGTGATTGGAAAAGAATCCCACTCCTAACTCATATTATAAACCCTAAATAAACATCTGTATCCATTAATTAAATGAAATAATGTAATAAACTGTAACCAGTTAGTGAAATGGGAAACAAATACTAAAAAATGGGATATTTTACTCTTCCTACCACACCTCTGACTCCGCCCACTGACCCAATCCACGGGTTATTCCTGCCCTTTGATTCTCCGCCCACAGTTCCCCAACTTTTTCTCCCCCACTGAGCTAAGAGCACTTTGCCACCTTTGGCTCCAATCCCAGGCCCGTTCATGGCTGCCAGGTGAGGTGGGTGCAATTAGATTCAGAGAGACAGACCATGCTGGGACCAACCCTGCACAGTGCCAGAGACCTACAGAATATGTAGAAGCTGACCCCATGACTGACAAGAAGAATAGCCAACCAGCCCAGACTCCAACTGAACAACAGGTCAAAAGAATTTCCATCTGCATAGAACCTAGCCAGATTCCACTCCCTGCCCAAGAATAACTCCGGCCAAAGGCTAACTGTCTACATCTTCCTTGGCCTGAGTCAGCGACCATTATTTCCCAGAGGCCCAGGCAGACGGCCTGGACCAGTTCAACACCTCTCTGTCCAGAATCACACAGGCCCTATCAGGCCTGTTTGCTGTTCAGGACGAAGCGAAGGTAGTGTGACTCTCTGCAGCCCAGAAGGGCAACAGGGCCACAGCACCAGCAGCAGAGGCCCATTCTGCCCACTGTCACCTCCAACCCGATCCCCACCCAGGAGCAACACTAAGGCCCCATTTAGCCACAGCACATACCCAGTACAGCAGGCCTCACAGGCACATCCGTTCTGACCACAACACGGTTCAGAAACGGCTGCAGCTCCCTGGCTCGATGCTTCACCCAGGCCTTGTAGCCTGACCACAATCTCCACCCTGTCCGCCACAGTCCCTAGCCTCTCCGCCACAGTTCCCACACCCACCAAATCAGGTCACCTGGTCCGAGCAGGGGCTCAGTAAGTGTGACCACCAGCTATTGCTAGCTGCAGACGGGCCCGTTTCTGTATACATCAGAAATGTTGTTTGATTCTTGTGTGCTTTGTTTGATTCCTGTTTTTATTATTTTTTTTGTTTTTAGTGACTGTGTTAATGCGCTTCAAAAGTGCCAATTATGTGCACCATCCATGTCTCAGATCCATTTTAGAGCTTTTGTTCTGAATGTGAGAAAAGTGTTGATTTCTGCTTGTGGCATAACACTGTTCGTGGTTACATTGGTTTCATTTAAAATGTGTTTACAATTTTCGCCAGTGTAATTGGCTCCACATTATGAAATATTTAAATTATCACGAATTTCTCCAAATATTAGTCTACTGATACTAACTTAGCAATTTTTCATAAAAACATATGATCCACGAATTTTGGCCACTTTTTTAGAATGACAGAGCCTTGTGTGTGTTCCATCTGATCCTGCAACCACTACATGTGGTAGTGTGAGCATAAGGTCCTAGAAAGTGAGAGGAACAGGGAAACTGTTCCCCAACTGATCCCCTCCTCCCGGTGTTGGCCCTTCTGGAGGGGCCAATATGACAACAACAAAAAGAGCGGGTGCCGCAATTATACCAAAAGTAAAGAAATAGATAAACATCTATTTCTTTACTTTTGGTATAATCGCAGCACCCGCGCTTTTCTTATAACATTAAAAGTAAAGCGCGGGTGCCGCAATTATAGCAAAAGTAAAGAAATAGAAAAAAAAATCTATATCTTTACTTTTGGTATAATCGCGGCACCCACGCTTTACTTTTAACATCAAAAGTACAGCGCGGTTGCCTCGATTATACCAAAAGTAAAGAAGCCAAGCGGCACTGAAAGCGATCGCGTTGCGATCACTATTGTCAACAACTAGTGTTGCGCGCGCACCACAGAGGGGGGTGGGGGGAGGAAGCGCAGCAGCGACAGCAAGACGAACGCGCGCTGCTGCGCGTGCTAGCCACTGTCGGGAATGGGCGTACCAAAGGCAGGACATGCGCCCGCCTTTGCCCAATCACGTGCCTTTTTTTGTTAAAAAAAATAAAAGCAAAAGCTAAAGCCTGACAGCGAAAGCTGATCACACGCACGAGCGTGTGGTCAGCTTTCAAAACCCCATACAAAACTGCTCTCGCTGCGCGAGCAGGGCTGCGCACTGCAACGCAGGCGCGAGCCCTAAATAAACAACATGGCGCTAGCAGGGATACGTACACAGGTGAGAAATTTATGCTGAAGTATTGGGGAGGTGAACACATGCGAAAGAGAAACACGGAGTGCAGCATGGGATGAGGGAGAGAACTATATGAGGGAGGCAGAACACGAATGCACTCTTGTCAAGTGTTTAAACAAGAAGTGCTGTGGAAGGACACACAATGCGTCCATACTTCAGAGGGCAGGGAGACAAAAGGCTAAGGAAAGCCTACATACACTAACAAAGCAGCAAAAAATGTGAGGGACAGTGACGCTAACCAATGGTAAGTAATGAGTGGGCTCTAAGCCCGCTGTAAGCTAATAACACGTCTTGCAACAGACCGTGCGTGCATGCACGGTCTAGTAGGGGAGTCCAAAAAATTGTCCCGATTAAACAATTCCACAGGTTACACACTACCCTCTCACATTTAGCATTCTCCAAATTTAAATTATTCACAGATTTTTAGGGTTGTCTATTATTTTTTTCAATGTATTCTCCTTTAGCTTGAGTAGCTTCTACTGCAACTCTCCAGTTTTAAGCCATGCACGTATTTTCACGGTATGCAATACCCAACTAACCGCTGCGTCTTTTGCTTGGGTAAGTCATCCAGTGCACACTGTGTGGTACAGGGTCCCGAATGCATGTCTTGCATGCAGATTAAGGTTACACCGATCCTGCAGGAGACGCGGATTTCTTCACTAGGAGAAAAATCCTGGTGCGACTGTAAAGTCTTGGCTAACAAGAGGGGTATGGAGCACCCTTCCTGCTGGTGAGGGTGTGAGGTCTCCCTGCGTCCACTCCATACGAGACTCCTGAGACGGCCCCGCTCAGAAGTGAATTCACACTCCCCAACTATATGCACATCTGTATGCAAGCGGTGCGAGTAACCTGGGGAAGGAGAAAGTATGTGGCTGCAATCCCACCAAAACCTTGCTTCTTTCCCAGATACCAGATGCTTTGCTTCCGTTAGATCCAGCTACTATCGTTCAGGAAAGTCGTGCCAAATACCCGGAAGCCAAGAGTACTGCAGGAACCAATGTTTTGTCCAATGTAGGGGCTCTGTTTCAACACCAAGTCCAACCCAACTCACTGTTGGGCACAGAGGGACCAAGCCACCATTGCACCAAGAGATTGAAACTATCTTTATATTTCTCGTGCTGCAGACTTTCTGCACAAAGAGATCGAGCTAGACTGCCACTCCAGATGAAGGTCAATGTGTTTCAGAGACATGCACAGCCTGATAAAGTCACCCTCCTTTGGGCGTTCTCTACCACAGTCCCAGCCTGATCAGGTAGGCCTAGTTCCAGGCTCTTCTTTTGTCCAAACAATTAACACAGAGTTACACTTGAGGGGTGTTGGAAGGGGTTCAGCTGCTCCTAGTCTGAAGGTCCAGGCTAGTCTGATATGCCCACCATCAGAGTACGCAGTATGCATCAATGCGGTCTTTGATTCTCCAGTCTGGTGGCTTCATGGAATGCATTAAGTTAAAAGCTGAAGATTGAGAAGTTCAACCCGATCCTTCAGATTCCAGTTCCGTTGTAGTCTTTATTCCTGCTCCTGCCATGTCAGGTGCACCTACCGAAGCCTAGGAACCGGCTGAAGGCACAATTTAGCCTACCCCCAACTGGCATGGACTTCCCAACCAAGACTACTGCAGCACACATCCTAAAAAACTGATACTAACATTCCTCCTCCCCCCCCCCCCCCCCAACCTGGTGAATCCACCACACAGGCTGCCTCCTCACAAGACGAGGAAACCTGGACACCCACCAATACACCAGGTACTGGCAACCACATGAATCTACCTGCCAATCTGCCATTGCCAACGCCTTGGCAGTACTACCTAGAGGAGGAGCATCCCCACCAGTTGGCAAGGGCAACTGTGATAGGAGTTGGTGGCAGCACTAACTTCTCTACCCATGCTGGACCTAGCTACAAGCCCTGAAACAGTCTCAGGAGGTCTACAGTAAACCTTCCTGCAGTCTCAGTCACTGAACAACACTATCAATGCTCCCAAAAACGGTGTAGTCGTTATGGTCATGGCCACGTCACTGTAGGATGAAGCAAAGTGCTCCTACCTGGACAAGGATGCCAACCGCCCGGGATATATGGCAAGAATAATGCAAATATTATCTCGGACAGTTTCAAGAACCATATGTGGCTCGAACCCCACAAATACACCTACTTGCACCTGGACTGTTCTGATTAATAGTGTGGGAATGTGCTTCAACGTAGTCAAAGAAGTGCCCCTCAACTAGAGTTATGAGGAGTATGCGAATACACTCCGCTTAAGCAAAGAAACTGTGCTACAGAATCTTATATCCCGGATCCTCAGTGATGCTGTCACTAGTACGGTGAGAGCTTCAGTCTGACCACATATGAGGAATTACAGCTTGACTCCTCAGATCTTCAGCAGGAAATTCCTATGAGGTGGTTGTGGTCTGCCCTTTGATGAACAGCATTGCTTCAGTCCCACCACAGATTAGATCCTACGACAGTGCTAGACGGGCACTGTCGCAACTAAATTGGTGAGTGCCATCCAGGCAACACAGCCAAGACCGGTCTCCCCATGTCAAAGTCATTTTACACTAAGGTCTGTCTTGAACTGTGTCAGGCTAGCACCATTTATGATGCTATGCATTAGAATCAAGAACAAGCCTGCTATCCCATCCTCAGTGGAGGCCAAAAAGTCTCAATGACTTCCCCAGGAACAAGCTGCCCTCCTCGACACGTTTTGGGAAAACTCCTCCCCTCTAGCGGAGGAAGGTTTTCTTTCTCTCCATCACGTTCATTGAACTGAAATTATGTCATTGTGGAGCAATGGTTAAGTTCTTAACGATCAGGACTTGGAGTATCTACTCACTCAGAACTCACAGAACTACTTGGTGCTTGATAAGACTGAGTGTTTTTCTATGCCTTTCCTTCTATCTCGCGGGTGCTCTATGATCCTGGTGACACCAGATTTCTCACATGTGCTCCTTCTTCTTTAGAGGACTAGAACCACCTCCGAGAGAGGAAAAACCTCTTGTCCATGGAGGGAGTGAATGTTTTTCACCATTGCCTACCATCGCTCAGCTTGAATGCAAGCTAGCTATTCTGTAAAAAAAAAAATGTATGTCTCTTTATTGTAACTTGGTTAGTCTTAATCTGTGGGCTTGTTCCCATTCTCAGCCCTCTTACTAAGCCGGAGCCATCCACTAAAAGGAATATGCTACTTACCAGAATGCATCTGTTCTTGGCATGTAGAGCTGCAGATCTACACACTTTTGCATAGATCGCCATCTGGTGTTGGGCCCGGATGTTTGCAGTTTGTTTTTACTCTTGGAAAGTCACGAGGTCGGTGACTCCTCCCTTGGATCGTATTGCGCATGGGCTTCGGCTCCATCCTCAGATTGTTTTTCGCCAACAGGGAAAGATGGAGCGTAGTAATAACAGTGAAGAAACCCATGTGTGTTGTATCTAAATAAGATAGACTGGAACAGATACAGGTAGCCGGGTGGGCGTGTGTAGATCTGCAGCTCTACATGCCAAGAACAGATGCATACTGGTAAGTAGCATATTCCGTTCGAGGCATATGAGCTGCAGATTACACACTTTTGCATAGATTATATAGCAGTTCCCAACCTTAGCGGCGACCACCGGTATCTGTTGCAGTGGTTTGAAATAGTGTTTTTAGTACAGCCTGGCCCACACAAGCTTGTTGCTTGCTTTGCACATCTACACAGTAATGTTTAGTGAAAGTGTGCGGTGTTGACCATGTAGCTGCTTTGCAGATATCATCCAATGGGATGTTCACTAGAAAAGCCATAGAAGCCCCTATCTTCCGTGTAGAATGGGCTTTAGGGGTAACGGATAGCGTTTGTTTTGCTTTGTGGTAGCAAATCTGAATGCATTTTACAATCCACCTGGCTATCCCTGATTTTGAGATGGGGTTGCCCTTGTGTGGCGGAGAGAAGGAGACAAACAGTTGTTTGGTCTTTCTGAAAGGTTGTGTTCTTTGGATATAGTAAAGTAAGGCTCGTTTGACATCTAGCGTGTGGCGTGTGTAGAGCCCTTTCTGCAACAGTTTGAGGTTGCGAGAAAAAAACGGTAATTCTACAGATTGGTTTAAGTGAAAAGGGGAAATGACTTTAGGTAGGAATTTTGGGTTGGTACGGAGAACAACCTTGTTCTGGTGCATTTGAAGAAAAGGTTCTTGTATAGTGAGTGCTTGTATCTCACTGACCCTTCTAAGGGAAGTGATGGCTACTAGAAAAGCTACTTTCCATGTGAGAAATTGCAGTTCGCATTTATGCAAAGGTTCGAAGGGCGGCCCCATTAGCCTTGTGAGAACGATATTTAAGTTCCACACAGGTGAGGGTGGTACTCTGGGGGAATTATTCCTTTTAGGCCTTCCATGAAGCCTTTAATGGCAGGTACCCTGAAAAGTTATAGGTGCTGCCTGTTTTGTAGGTAAGCTGCAATTGCTGCAAGGTGTAGCCGAATGGAGGTATATGCTAGATTACACCTTTGTAGATGGAGTAAGTAGCATATGATGTGTTGAATAGACACGTCTAGAGGATTGATTGTGTTGTTAGGGCTAACAACAAATATTTTCCACTTGGCAGCGTAGCAGGCTCTAGTGGTAGGGCGTCTAGCTTCTCTGATGATGTTCATACAGTCAGGGGGAAGGTTTAGGTATCCGAATTCTAGGATTTCAGGAGCCAGATCGCAAGGTTGAGCTGAGCTGGGTCCGGGTGTCTGATCTCTCCATGATTCTGGGTTAGGAGGCATGGTGAGAGGTGTAGCTTTTGGTGAGGTACTACCGAGAGTTCCAGCAACGTGGTGTACCACGGTTGTCTGGCCCATGTTGGAGCTACTAGGATCAGTGTGAGGGAATGCTGTTGTAGCTTTCGCACCACTAATGGAATTAGTGGGAGAGGTGGAAAAGCGTACGCAAATTTGTTTGACCAGTTCATCCATATCGCATTGCCTTTGGACAATGGGTGTGGATATCTGGCGGCGAAGCTTGGGCATTTTTTGTTTTCGTGGGTGGCGAAGAGATCTATCTGCGGATGCCCCCACATTTGAAAGAACGGGTGAAGAACCTGCGGGTGAAGTTCCCAATCGTGGATCTACTGCGTCTGTCTGCTGAGCAGATCTGCCATGGTGTTTTGGACTCCTGGGACATGTTGGGCTAGGAGAAAAAAATGTGTGTGGAATTGCCCATCTTCATATGTTCTGTGCTAGTTGAGCGAGCTGTGGAGAGTGTGTGCCGCCTTGTTTTTTAATGTAATACATGGCCGTCATGTTGTCTGTGCGAATGAGTACTGCCTTGCCTAAAATCTGTCTCTGAAAGGATTTTAGGGCTAGAGAGATTGCTAGTAACTCCAGATGGTTGATATGGAGTAACTTTTGTTGCGGCGTGCATGTGCCCTGCACTGTGAGGTGTAATAGATGAGCTCCCCAGCCGGAGAGCGATGCGTCTGTCGTTAGTATTATTTGCGGAACCGGGTCCAGGAACGGTCGACCGTTGGAAAGGTTTGTGGTGTTCCACCACTGCAGAGAACGATGGGTGCGACCGTCTACCAACACCAGATCTGTCAGTTGCCCCTGGGCCTGGTTCCATTGGCGCGCTAAGCAATCTTGGAGTGGACGCATCTGGAGTCTTGCGTGGGGCACTATGAAAATGCAAGAGGCCATCATCCCTATCAGTTGCATAAACACTTGCTGGAAGGGAGTGTTGAAGTATGAATCTGACGCAAAGCCTGAATGCTTGCAATCCTGGCTGGATTGGGGTAGGCTATGGCTTTTGAGGTGTCTATGGTGGCACCAAGGTATTGCTTTATGTGGGATGGTGTTAGCTGGGACTTTTGGTGGTTCACCGTGAAGCCTAGTTGGTGAAGTAGTTGGATTGTAGTGGCGGGGTGGTGTACACATTGGTTGTAGGACGTGGCTTTTATGAGCCAGTCGTCCAAATATGGGAAGACGTGAATGTGCTGTCTTCTGAGATGTGCCGCCAATACCCCGAGGCACTGGGTGAATACCCTTGGTGCTGTTGTGACTCCGAATGGGAGCACCTTGAACTGGTAGTGTTGCCCGTCCACTACAAATCTGAGGTACTTTCTGTGAGCATGGTGTACCGGAATGTGAAAGTATGCGTCTTTCAAGTCCAGTGTGGTGAGTAAGTCGTTCTGGGAGAGGAGCGGAAGCACCTGCTGAAGCGTTACCATGTGAAAATGGCCTGAATGTATGTATGTGTTTAGGGGCCGGAGATCTAGAATAGGTCGTAGAGTCTCGTCCCTTTTTGGTATTAGAAAATATAGGGAGTAGACCCCTAAATTTTGCCGATTGGCGGGAACTTGTTCTATTGCCTGTTTTTGTAGGAGGGAGATTACCTCCTGTTTTAGTAATGTGGAATGTTCTTGTGACATTGGGCATTGCCTGGGTGGAATGTTTGGGGGGGTAGATGTTAATTCCAGGCAGTATCCTGACCGAATAATTTGGGTCACCCATTTGTCTGAGGTGATGGTCTCCCAGACCTGAAGGAAATTTTGTAGTCTGCCCCCGACCGGAGTGGTATGGTCTGGAGGGAGCGGGAGAAAGTCATTGGGTAGGCGGTGTGGCAGAGCGGGCGGTATTTGTTTTGCCTCTGCATTTATTGTTATTGCCCCTATAGCCGCGTCTTTGATAACCCCTTGTGAAGGTGGACTGAGTGGGGGATTTGTAGGAAGTTGGACGCGCTATCTGAGGAGTAGCCTCTAGATGTACTCCGAAAGGAAGAGCAGCAAAAGGAGCGCCTAGGAGGGTGTGACTGCAGGGCTCCCATAGATTTCGCCGTATCAGTGTCCTTCATTTTTTCGAGGGCCTCATCTACCTTTGGGCCGAATAGGTGATCTTGGTCAAAGGGATGATTTAGGATGGAGGCCTGTACCTCTGGTTTGAAACCAGATATTCTCAGCCAAGCATGGCGACGGGTCTGCTGCATCTAGGGCACAGCGTATGGAGGTGTTACTTATTGTCTTACCCTCTTGAATTAATTCATTAGCCCTATTTTAATATCTTTCCGGGAGGCAGTGCATTATGGTTTCTTATTTATCATAATGCGCCCTATCGTATCTGGCCAATAGCGCCTGGGTATTGGCGATACGCCATATATTGGCTGCCTGTGACGCAGTGCGCTTTCCTGACGCGTCCAGTAGCTTCGACTCTGTCAGGTGGTGGTGCTTCGCCTGACACCTGGGAATTTGACCTCTTTCGTGCAGTGGAAACCACTAGGGAATCTAGTGGCGCTGGCCCTTTGATATAGGCAGGATCTGTGGGGGCAGCTTTGTACTTTCTCTATGCGTGGGTTCATGACCCTAGCCCTGACTGGGTCTTTAAAAACCTCTGGCGCATGTTTTACCACCCCCTTGAGCATAGGTAGTATGGGGGCAGACCTATGTGCGGTATCAAATGTGTCGAGGAGGAAATCCTCGACACATTTGTCCAAATGTCTCTTTTTGGAAGAGTGCCAAATGTCCAGTTTTTGGATCCTTGGTAAGAGTTTTTTGTAAAGGATCGGGTGTAAACAGTTCCTGTGACAATGTTTGCTCCGTCGGCGCCGAAGTTTTCAGGGCCGATGACTTTTTAGGCTTGTCCGTGCCGTATTTAGCACTGGGCTTGGGAACCTCCGATTTCTTGGTCGGCGGCGAGGTGGGATTCGGCATGGAAGTGTCGGTGCCGAGGGCCTTATGGGGGTTTGGTCGGTACCGAAGATGGTGTCGGTACCGAAGCGCTGGGTTTCGATACCGAGGACTTCGGTGCGGAGCTCGGTGTCGAGGTAGAGGCCGGTTTCTTTTTCGGTGCCGAAGTGTGTTTCTCGGCACCTCTGGAAGGCTGGCTCGAGCCCGAGCCGCCGGAAGGCTTATTTGGCTTCTTCACTGGGCCCAAAGGTGGGATGTGTGAAGCAGTGTCTCTGGTCTTGCCTAGGCCCGGAGGCGAAGGCGTGACCGAAGCCTTTTTGGGTGTCGGCGCGGGTGTGGAAGGGGGTATATTACTCACGACCCTCTGCGCCGGGGTGATGTCCTCCACATCTGAGTCGTCTGCTTCGGAAGCACTGACGAGGTCCTCTTCGGTGTGCTGCTGTCCCGGATCTTAGACGTCGTCTCCGAGGAGGTCGACTGGAACGGAGGTCGAGGAGTGCGCCATGTTTCGTCTGGCTCTTCGATCCCGAATAGTCTTTTTCGATTTGAAAGACTTACAGGCCGGACAGTCTCGAGCCTCGTGTTCAGGGGAGAGGCAGAGGTTGCACACCTCATGAAGATCGGCGTGGGGGAATTTGGACCCACATCGAGGGCACTTCTTGAACGGAGTTCTTTCCATCAGCCGGGACCGGAGCTTGGGTAGGCCCGAAGGCCGCCGTCGACGACTGGAACCGAAGATTTGTCGATGAGAAGGTGATTGAGGAGATCGCGATCTGAACAATACCGCGATGAGTGAGGATTCCGCTTCGATCGTCGAACTGGAAATGTTCGGAACCGGAGCGCTAAGATTCCGATGGCAGAAAAAAACAATCTGAGGATGGAGCCGAAGCCCATGCACAATACGATCCAAGGGATGAGTCACTGACCTCGTGACTTCCAAAGACTTTCCAAGAGGAAAAACGAACTGCAAACATCCGGGCCCAACACCAGATGGCGATCTATGCAAAAGTGTGTAATCTGCAGCTCATATGCCTCGAACATGGGTTATTAGTTGGTGTGGGGGTATAAGTACACACCTTCAGTAATAATCAGAATCCTTGTCAGATTGGGAGCAGTTCACATCTCGCCACAGGGGAGCACATCGAGCTGCCAGGTGATAGCTGAATACTTACAGAAAGGCCTTCAGAGGCTTTAGACATACAAAAAATACTTCAGAAAAGTTATATTTTGCATGACAAACAAAATACAATTTTTTATTTTTATTTTTAATTCTGCCTATTAAAGAGTCCTTGAAATATTTCTCTAGCTGTTTACTAGGTGGAGATAATATTTATCAAAACGTAAAATTGTATACCAATTATTTCCTATGGAACAGTCAACCTTGCTACAATGAAAATAGCTGTGAGGTGTTAGTCACTGTACGGACATGTACAACATTAACTTTTACATGTCGTGGTTTTACAGATGCATGCAGCTTTGATGGCAGTAATGCTTACTTGGGGGGTGACAAATATTTAAAAGGGGTTATTTTGACTGGCCAAATTTGCAGTTTAAACATGTACAGCTAGGCTATTAGAGGCAGGCCAGTAGTCCTGTTTGCAATGACCCTATATTGTGTTGCATAAGGAGTGCTGCAGCCCACAGGTGATATTTAACTTACAGGCGCTGTGTACACTGTGGGGCTTATTGCTGAGTTAAACATGTCAATTTGATCACATTGAGGAGAGAGGCACAAACAATGTATCCCTGGTTAGCCGGGGTTAAGTACACAGAGTTCCATAGCCAGCAAAAATAGGGTTCAGCAAAAAGGCCCAAAAAAAAATCAGGGTGACTACACAAAGGACAAATTTCCAATATTCTCAATTTCAAGAATAACTAGCGATGCCACACACCTGCAAGGAAGAGGACAGGTCACATGCACAGGACTGTTTTGTACAGCCCTTAAGTTGACAGCAATAGGACGAGTTTCCTTTCCCATCACTAGGTAGCAACTAACAATGGAAGGGGCCGACGGAGTACGAGTAAGAAAGTAACTTTATCCTTTTTTTCAGTCCGTCACAGTTCAGTGAATATTCATGAATTTATCACAGTTGTATAAGTTGCGCTTGTCCAGCCAAGTGACATGCACATGGCTGCCCCACTCGCAAGACTGACAGCAATGTAGGACACTGCGGCCTCCTAGGACTATCCAGGAGAGATAGGAGCCAAGCAGTCAAAGACCTGTTCATGAGCCAGCATATCCGTGAGAAAGAAAACATACTGGTGAGGGAGAGGTCGCGAGGACAACCCAGTGATGAGATGATCCTGAATTATGTATTATTCATTCACTGCTCAACTTTGTATTAGCTGCCAGGCAGGTGACAGATCACATTATTCTATAATGCTGGATCTTGACACAGGGAGCAACGCAAGTAAAGGGAATTGCACTCAAGGTATATACTGGCATCCTGCAAACTGTGTAAAGATTTTGAAAACTGGGAGACTTGGGGTGGGGGGGGGGCTTACTGAGTCTAAAACACCATGAATAAACTGGGGATATCTAAGTAGTAAGGTTCTCTTTGCAAACTTCATTTATTGGGGGTTCTTAACATTTGCTCTAAGCTCTGGTTGCTGAAATGAGAAGTGTTGTGAGATTTTCAGATTGGGGAGGTGCCGCCACTGGGCAAATGAGAGTTGTGAAAACTGGGTTCAAAAATTGGTACACTACTCTTCGTGCCCTAGGACTGTGTAAACTGGGTTCACTGGCATTGTGCATACATTTAACAGAACAAACGCCCCATCACTCATACTGTGGTATCCTCTTTCAACAGTTGAAGGGGGCCAGATCTAGTACCACTTTTCACCTACCTGCCCAATCCAACCCATCTAGTTAACCCTTCTTTAACTAGTCACAAAGCCACGCCTGCAGCTCTTTCTCTAACAGTACACAGCAAAGCAGATTAAAAAATCAAAAGCAATGCATACCATCGCAGGGCATGAACCCCACCAAGAATTAATCAGGCAATGAAGCCCATATGCTTCAGAATTCCTTAATTTGTAGGCAGGGCTCCAGATATATGGAATCCAGGCTTGAGTATCTCCCCCAAAAGCTATTGGGTGTTCGCAACAATAACTTGTTGCTTTGCACAGTGCGCAAGAGGGAGTTAATTCTCTAAAAATAATGCATTATTAATTACAAAGATCTTGAAGTACGTTGCCATCTTGTACTGCAAATTCATTTAGGGGCTACTTCTGAACAAATGCATGTTACTTTTTTAAACATCTTCCCTGGTACACGGGTCTAGCCCCGTGCCGTTAACTGGGTAATGTAATCAGCTGCAGGTGGCGTACCACTATCGTTAAATCAGTAATGGGGTAGGAAAAGTTTGTTAGTATTCTGAACTTCCATTACCTCCAAGGTTGGTGCCCCTAAGCACACTGCACTTGCACCCACTGGCACTTTTCTTTAGGTGGTTGCTTCATGTAGTCTTTGGCCATTCCCTCCGTTCTCGGTCCGACTGCATGGTAATGCTTAGTGTCAGCAGCAGCACGAGGACCACTGGGCACCTATGATCTTACAGCACCGAGTACAGATTCGTCAGGAGGAGGAATGAAACGTCACACGCTGGCAGAGAGAGCAAAAGGGTCTTTAGAGGAATCGCCGACATGTGAGCTCTCTCGGTCCAATGTGGCCTTAAACTCAGAAGCAAAGGCCACCCCTACAATATGGGGTCAAACACAAGACACTTTCTGGGTGACGAGGAACCTTCATTCAAGACCGCGCACTGGTAAAGTGACACACCAGGAGGAAGCAGTCTCAGGGTAAACGGGGTCAATGCAGATTTGAGATTTTAAGTACAAGGCTTGGAGGCGAGGGAAGGACAAGAACTGCAGAGGAGCTCGGGCTCAGCCCAGACCTCAGGATCTAAGTAAAGGCCTGATAGGCAAGGTAAACCAGACTATGTAAAGTACAACGGCATAAGCAGGAAACACGACCAGGAGCAGAGTTGGGCCTGAGGGGGCGATTGCGCGCTGCGTTACTAGGATGACATTCGGGTGCCTCACGCAAAACCGGATCTGAACAAAGCAAAGGCCAACTGCAACTCTGAGGAAACTCCAGTCAAGCACGGCCGTGGTTGGGTATGTTGGCATGTGTATCGTGATCCTGCCCTTAATCCCTCATTTCCCTGCTCGCGGGTCAATGGCAATTGCTGTGCTCTTTCACCCACGCTCCCCCCCCCCAGATTTAATAATTTATACCAGCCTCGCCCTAGCAACACCTCTTCCATACTCTCCGTTCACTCACTCCGAACTCGGGCGAGTGAGGCCTTTCAGAGACTTTTAGACCCAATATAGGCTACGGTGGGGCCTTGGTTGAGACAGCCAGGGCGGACTCACCTTGAAGGCTGAAAACGTGGCTCTAGCTGACATACCAAACAAGGCCATAAACTATGAGAGTTCTTGCATCGATGCACCCTAACAAGTGTGAAGCCCAAGAAGTATCTATGGTCCGAAGCTGAAAAGGTGGCTTGTCCTTTTACCCCTGAACTGAGACGAAGCCTCAAAGAAGGGTCTGTGGCAGATACTACTGACTAACCTTGAAGCTTACGAGGCGGCTGGTCCTTGTACCCATGAACCAAGATGAAGCCTCAAGGAAGGGTCTCTGGCAGATACTACTGACTAGGGTCAAAGCTGAAGAGGCGGCTGGTCCTTGTACCCCTGAACCAAGACTAAGCCTCAAAGAAGTGTCTGTGACAGATGCACCAGACTAGCTCCGAAGCTGAAGAGGCGGCTAGTCCTTGTACCCCTGAACTGAGACGAACCCTCAAAGAAGGGTCTGTGGCAGATACTACCGACTAAGCTTGAAGCTTACGAGGCGGCTGGTCCTTGTACCCATGAACCAAGATGAAGCCTCAAGGAAGGGTCTCTGGCAGATACTACTGACTAGGGTCGAAGCTGAAGAGGCGGCTGGTCCTTGTACCCCTGAACCAAGACGAAGCCTCAAAGAAGGGTCTGTGGCAGATACTACCGATTAAGCTTGAAGCTTACAAGGCAGCTGGTCCTTGTACCCATGAACCAAGAAGCCTCAAAGAAGTGTCTGTGGCAGATGCACCAGACTAGCCCCGAAGCTGAAGAGGCGGCTGGTCCTTGTACCCCTGAACTGAGACGAAGCCTCAAAGAAGGGTCTCTGGCAGATACTACCGACTAAGCTTGAAGCTAACGAGGCAGCTGGTCCTTGTACTCCTGAATGAGATGAAGCCTCGAAGGGTCCGTTCCAGATACTACTGACTAGGCTTGAAGTGTATGAGGCGGCTGGTCTTTGTACCCATGAACCAAGACGAAGCCTCAAAGAAGGGTCTCTGGCAGATACTACCGACTAGGCTTGAAGCGTATGAGGCGGCTGGTCCTTGTACCCATGAGCTGAGCCAAAGCCTTAAAGAAGGGTCTGTGGCACATACTACTTATTAGGGTCGAAGCTGAAGAGGCGGCTGGCCCTTGTACCCCTGAACCGAGATGGAGCCTCAAAGAAGGATCTGTGGCAGATACTACAGGCTAGGCCCAAAGCCTGGGGAGGTACCACAAGTGATCCACCTGCTAGGCTTGAAGTGTAACAACACTTCTATGCTGCAACACCTAACTGGGCCCGATGTGTAAGTGTCTGGAGCTCGCAGGCACAAAGCCAAAAGGGGTGTCTGACACCATACACTTGACTACGTCTGTAACCCATACAGGTGTCTGAACACATAACGCAAGTAGGCCCGAAAAGAAAAGAGGCGTCTAGGGAGTATGTGCCCACATGGGCCTGGAGCCTAATGAGGAGCTAGGCAGTGCCAGAATAGGACATGTACTTTCAGATCCGAGTACCTGCACTTTTTAAATGTGAAAGGGACAGTCCCAGCACGTTTGGGTAGTAAACAGGTATTCTGGCAGTGAGTACCTATGCTTCTGTACTTCCATTTCAAGTATTGTATGTAGAGCACGATTATGCATCACAGGCGAAAAGCCGACAGAGTTGTCAGGTTGGAGGTGGCTCAAAAACCAGAATGGCAGTTCGGGCTGGACTGTTCCCATGAGGCACAGGGTCAAGACTGATTTGCATATGGCCATGTCTAAACTGGGGTGGTGTAGTGGGCAAAAGAACGATGGATTTAACCCAGATCTCTTGACTGGGGGAGAATGTCTGCATTGTCAGCATTCCGTCCATCAATTGTTTGTTGTAACAAAAACCAGAATAGGCATGACCTCTGAGCAGGGGCCAGGGAAAACCCGTCTGACTGGGTATTACGCCCGAGGTTGCTTGAGCTTGAACACTACACTAGGTAGTGTCAAGGAACAAACAAGCATTGGCAAAGCCAATAGGCCGTGCCTATGCAAGCTATATTAACTTTGCCAGTGTTTTTGGGGAATGTCTGAAAGCAGTGTGGCTGCTATGCACCATGGTTTAAAGTATTTAAAAAATGCTATGACATAGCCAGCATTGACCCAGTCATAGCACATTTTTATAATTTACTTTCAAACATACGGCACACAAGCCGCACTGCTTTATAACATATCTTAAAACACTGAAAAAGTCAAATATTAGAGCCATTTGACATTGCCGGATTCTGCTGCCTTTTCTAACATTTCTTCCCCGCCTGGACTTAAAAATGCAGCCCAGGATAGTTTAAAAAAAAAAAATAATATGGACGTGTGATCGCAATAGTTGCAGTTCTCTATTTACTATTTCAAAAGCAAAACTCGTTGTGTGTGCAATGTATTCTCTTTACAGCTAAGCAAAAAGGTTTAACTTTTTAACCCCATATGTACAGATGGAGCCACACCAGAAATGGACAAAGCTATCAGCGGAAACCTGATATGTACAATAAGCAACGTGGATACAACTCACCAGAGACCCTCTTCCTCAAAAACCAACCCGAACTGCGTGCAGGACTGGGAGAAAGAACCACCTTTTTAGATTAGCAGTTTTTAATGGCCAGGCAATTCTACTCCCTGGAGCTTTAACCCTTGCTGTTTAAAAGGTTACAAAAGGCCACCTAGGCAACATCATAACAGGGACGGGAAGGATGCACGCTGTGCCCTCAAATGACTGGGCAGCCTGCTTGGGTACCCGACTACAAGAAACACCTTATTATGGATAGTAGCAATTTTATAGTGCAGCTTGTGATAAGGAACTCCATGCCATTCCAAAGTTCTGGTCGAAGACAACGTCTGGTCCATTTAAAATACTGCGTGGTACAGTATCAGTGGACCAATATTTACCAACAGGATCGACACTGGTGAGGAAGTGTCAGAGAATGAGGTCAGAAGGATTAGCGGATTGCTCGCATACAGGAGAGTTTTGAGCTTGATACTGCCCGACTTAACAATAGGCACTCATAAAAGCCAACTGCAAGGCATATATGCAAGATGGCAGAGACGGACCGTTCACTGCTGACATCTGCAGTGATCAGATAGCCAACATCATGATATCACTTAATGAAGTCCTATTAAATTCGGCAACAGAAACATCAGCGATTTACAAAGTGCCATTAGAGGCGCTATAAAAATATACATATCAGCTGTGTTCGATGCATCTGAAATTTCAGCAAGAGAAAGGCCAAGAAAACATTACTTACTCGTAAAAGGTGTCCCAGGAAGGCATCTTTTCCAGACACCGGTGGCAGTTTAGCAAACATGCATCCATTAGGAGAATCTCGAATACTTCTACAAAGAGGGAGAAGTGTGGCGCAGCAGCCAGAGCAGCCGGAGCGCAGGGATCGCTGTTCGATCTCTGGCGGCAGCTCAGCATCAGGCGACTCTGGGCAATAGCTCACTTCATCTCCCCGAGGGCTCACAGCACCATGAAATGTTAAGGGGCGATATGTTCGCGCTTTACAAATATGGATATTATTATATTATTCCCGCATTCAACTCAGTGCGAAAGAAAACAACGCGCTATGATGGGGCCAGCGCGGACTGCATCATAATGTTTGGACTGGACTGGAGGGGCGCACAAATGGCCGCGCGGGAGCTAACCAGATCAGCCAGGCTGCGCCTCATCCAAACTAGCTCCATTTTGTTGACCTCTCCCCGTATTCGCCTGCGTAGGGCCGGCCTGCACCCCACCCCCATCTGCCCCGATGCAGCATGGAACCTGCAGATTTTTACCACATGGTCGGGGCCTGTAATGTCGTATCTACTTACTGGACAGGGGTGATTGGATAACTATCCAGGGATCTGGGACGGGAGAGTCCCATGTCACCCACACTGATCTTACGTTTGGGGTATATGAGGGGACAGGGGGTACTAGGACTGAAAGGTCCTTTTTGGGAACAGCCCTATTGGTGGCTATGCGAGACATCGCCTCACAATGGTTGGCTTGTAAACCCCCCCCCGCTCTGGCCAAATGGACGAAGGGGGTGGACTGGTGCGCACAGCAGGAACAGGTGGTCTACGGAGCCCTTGGGTGTCCTCGGAAACACACCAAGGTTGGACGGAAATGGTTTGGGCAGTTGGTCTAACATGATGTACCGTCTTCAAAGCTGATTTGCAACACTCATGCAATGTTTACTGTGTATCCATTGAGCAGCCCCGTTTGGAAACTGGACTGTGCATATTTCATGTAGCACTAGGGTGTGTGCGTTTTACTTAAATGATTGACCACTGCGTTGGCGTTTTAAACTGGAAAACTAACTAACAATATTTTACAAAAAAATTTTAAAAAAGAAGGGGAAGGGGAAGGGGGTGGATGTATGTGCAAGAGCGGCCAACTGGGAAGGGTGGGAGCAACACAGAGGTGGTAAGTGGGATGAGAAAGAAGCAACATGGGCAAAACCATTAACAATTTAAAAAGATCCTCAAATGCAGCGAGAAACAACGGGGTGCGGGAAGTAATACAGAAGTGGCGGGTGGGAGGGGAAAGAAGCAGCATGGGCATAACATGAAAACTAAAAAAAGTACCTTAAATTGAAGTGCAAGCAGTGGAGAGACCCTAATTGTGCAGAATCAAGGTGTGCTTGGTCCATGTGTCAGAGAAGAAACAGGAAGTGACGCTTGGCTTGCGCTGTCCAATTAGGAGGCAGTGAAGAAGTGAGACAGAAGTCAATGAATGATAAGCAGATGGGCTCCAGGTCCTTTTTGTAAGCAACAGTGTCACGCAAGCGAGACGCATGCGCTGGCGCATGCTTTTGCAGGCTTGACTCTAGAAAGGCAAACAACAAACTGAAGGGCTACGGTATGTTTAGTCTTGTTCACGTGTTCTTAAGAACTGATAACTGTGGCTGCCATTACCGGAGTCTTTGACACAAGTGCACTGGTACCTGGAGCATCATCTTGCAGATCATATTACAGCCTAATCTCTTATTTACACCAAGAAACGGAGAGCAGGAGAAGGGAGCGTTTCCTTCCACGTACCAAATGCCGCTGTAGCGCAGACTCCAAATGGCAGGACATGCAGCACAGTCAGTGTGGTAGAAGTGATCCCAGTCTAAAGAAGCACTGGTCCACTGGTGCCAGGGTGAACATGGAGCACCAACCAGGGTGTCCCCAATGCCAAAAGAATGTTCGAGACACTGCTGACCGAGGACAAAACTATTGCATATTGGGACTACCTAATCTATGTCCGTGTCCCCTGATGGATTTTATTCCCATTGCAATGTTTCCAAGAGGTAGCGGATCACCTAACAAGTCCGTAACCAACATAGGTGCCCAGAGACTGGCTTAGCACAAGTCCAGGGAGATAGAACCAAGCAGCAGTCAGTGATATGCCTTTAGGTGATTTACCAGATGGACAATTATTGTATACTGAAGGGTAAGAGACCATATTGAAAGAAAGTGTGTCCAGAAGGCAACTGATACTCACTAAAGGCACGAGTGTTGAAAGAATAATTCAGTCAGTCAGTCATAAGCTTTTATTCGATATGCAAGATATCTTGTAAGCACATAAAAAATACAATAGACACATAAAAATCACAGTTACAAGAAGCCAGTATGAAAAACATAAGAATATAAAGAAGGGCATAAATTTCCCATAATAAATTATCTAAAAAAGAATTAAACAGCTACTGACAATCTCTTGCAGCGAATGAGCCAGGACCACTTTAAAAATTTCGCAATTCCACACACAAAAAGGGGGGGAAGTGTCCGTCGTTAAAATGCGCAGGGCCTCAAGGTGACTACGTGTGCCCATATTGCGACAGAGGGGTTTCAACCAGACACCCCTGGGCCTTGCATAATCCGGGCAAGCAAATAAAACGTGTACAATAGTCTCAACCTTGCTAGGGCAACATGCACAATTGGGAGAAATGCGGGGCACAGGTGACCAACTCGATACCAATGCACCTAGGGGGAGGCATCCAACTCTGAATTTGAAATAAAGGGCTCGGTCATAAGGGAGAGTTATCAAGTCCAGGTAGGGTTCAAAAGCCACAGTGTCTTTAATTTGCAAAAAGGCGACAGTCGACTTGCAGTGGTTGGAGGTTGTATTTAGCCGCTCCGCACACCAGTTCCAATAATGCGCCTTGACAACTTCTTTTGTAGGGGCTGAACGTGATGACCAGCAGCCTCCTAGACCGACATTCTCCAAGAGCTTTTTGGTATCTCTAAGCCACTTTATTTTGGCCCAGCCCCCCAGACTCATAATTTCTCCCAAGGCATCAGCATAAGATTTCAATTCTTCACCCCTCCAGATTCTTGTCCATAACAAAAGCGGGCGAAGCTGGGCCTGGTCTTTAATAGTTTTGCAGCCCATGTCCAACCGGACAGGTACGGATGGAGTACTCAGGGGAACGGAGATAAGAGATTTCAATAACTTACTCTCCGCTGTCTCTAGATCTTTCAAACAGCAATGGCCCCACAGTTCTGCCCCATACAAGGCTGATGACACTACTTTAGCCTTGTAAATGTCAACTACTGGGGTGAGTGATCTTCTTGGAGAGGCCCTGAACTCCCTCATAAGGGCACCTCCCACTCTCATATGGCTGAGGACCATTTTATCAATATGACTAACCCAGGACATCCTATCCGTAATCCGGATACCCAGGTAGTCAAATTCGGCTACTTTCTCTAGGGGTGTCGAATTTAGAGTCGGGGGGCGGCCCAGTTTCTTAGGAGGATTTAGGACTAGATATTTTGTTTTATCCACGTTTGTTAATCCTCTTGCATCACAGAACTCCTGAAATCGTGTTAGTAATTTCTGGAGACCTTGAGGGGTCTTCGAAATCAGGAGCGTGTCGTCCGCAAATAGCAGGGTGGGGATCCGGACTCCACCGAGACAGGGGGCGTCGGCTGGTTCTTGCTGGAGATGTTTTACCACCCCATTCACATAAAGTGAAAATAGGGTTGGAGCCAAAACGCAGCCCTGCCTTACGCCCCTAGAGACTGGAATCTTCTCAGTAAGTTCACCGTTTTTACCCCAGCGGACCTGGGCAAAGGTATGGGCGTGAAGGTTGATAAGAAGTGACAAGATGTAAGGGGGTAAGCCCAGCTCGAGAAGTACCCTCCAAAGATCCTCTCGGGGGACTAGGTCAAAGGCAGTCTTCAGGTCTATAAAGGCCAAATAAAGGCTGCCCTTGCCCAGTTCCACCACCTTCCACCCCAGTAATATCAGCCTAAACACCTGCTCAATTGTCCCCATTCCGACCCGAAAACCTGCCTGAAAGTCTGAAAGAATTTTATTCTCCTCCACCCAATGGAGGATCCTTCCGAGGATAGCTTTACCTGCTATCTTTTGGGTGGAGTCGATCAGACTTATGGGTCGGTAATTACCTGGAGCTTCCCTGCACCCTTTTTTATAAACTGGGACCACCACCGCCCCTTTCCAGGATTCAGGTACTGCCCCTCCCATCATGATGTCGTTAAGTAGCGCTGCTATGACCCGTGCCCATTCAGCTGGGTATGCCCTCATAAGGTCTCCCGGGAGGCCAATCGGGACCCGCAGCCTTGCGTGGGGCTACCCACCCTATAACCCCCTCAAGTTCTAGCGGAGTAAAGAGGTCGTAGGCATGAGGTTCAATTATATGCGTAAGAGCCATCCCCGCATTACAATCCCCTTCTGGAGGGAGGTATAAAGACCCAAAGTGCTTTACCCAGCTTTGTGGCGGGATGTTACAGGGTCTCATAAGTGCATCGGGGTTTTTCCGTGCACTTATAAGTTTCCAAAATGCCCTTGGGTCTCTACTTTTGCTGGCCTGGAGCAGGTCATCCCAATATTTATCTTCCCACTCCCTCCTGGCTAGTTTAAGAGAGTTATTGTAGGCCCTCCTTGCTTCCTGTATCTCAAGACGGGACTTAGCTTTAATCGCCTCAACTAACTTAGCCTTAAGAACCCTACATGGTTGGGAATACCAACCCTCAGGGGGTTTTTTAGAGAGTTTATTACCCAATTTATTATGATGAAGGGTAAAGACATTAGTCAAGGCATCAGTCAGGGAGACAAAGAGCCCACTCACTCTACCCACACCTTCCGACGATGTTCCAAGGTTTAGTACTGTATGGTTTAGGAGAGATTTTATTTCTTCTACCTTCCCCTCTGATAAAACCAGTTTGGCCCATTTAATTCGCCTGCCACAAGGGGAGACTTCCGATACCTCAGGTGGTGCTGCTACTTGATTTATAGGGACCTTACTTGAGTGACGCCACCACTGAGCCATACTTAAGGAAAGCGGGTTATGGTCGCTTTCAACCGAGGGGACCACCTGCATGTCCCTTACATAGGGCCAAAGACACACGTCTACTAAGAGATAATCTAACCTAGAGGTATGTCCGGCCTATTATACGTGTGAGCACCCAGCCTATCCGAGGGTGTCCTCCCATTAACAGCCCTTAGATTGAATTCAAGGCTCAGGGAGTATAACTGAAGCGCCACTTCTGACCACCTCTTGATCGGTGGGATTTCCAGAGCCGGAATCCCCCACCTAGTGTCCTCCTCTTCTTGGTCGAGGGAGACGTCCGAACCCAAAGGCTCGAACGTACAGTTCATGTCACCTGCAACCAGTGTACAAGACTTATGTGGGGTGTTGTTTAACAAAGTCTCGAGTAATGATATTATAGGAGACTTTCTCCCGCCCACGGTTCCCCGGGCATAAACATTATAAACGTTTAAAACAACTCTCCCCCTTCGGTCTATTAAAGTTATGTTTTGAATGTCAGGAGAACCTGTGGGGAAATCCATAATTCTGCAATCGAGAGATGCCGCAACCCGGATAAGGAGGCCACCGGCTGGGCGCCCCCTCCCTGAAGTTGAGACATGCGCAGAGGAGAAATAGGAGGAAAAACCCACCCTGTGGACCGGCACACAACTCCATGTCTCTTGGAAGAGGCACAGAGAGTGCTCGTCAACCTGCGTAGTAAAGTCAGCCAGGGGCAGCTTTCCTGCAATCCCCGCGACATTCCAGCTGAAAACCTTAAAGACAAGGTCCGTCACAGCCGGAGTGCTGCAGGGCACCGGAATGTCCCCGCCTGTAGAGCTCCTCGGGAAAACGTGAGGACAGCAAGGGTCTTGCAAGGTGGGTGTAAGGTCACCTATCCCACTTGCAGGCTTACTTTTGCTAAGTGATAATATTTCCACTGAATCTACTCTCTGCCCAACTTCCAGTCAAATGGGTCCCGCTGAACACAAATGTTTCTCCCTGGAGACCCCTGAAAACCCATTCCTATTCTGATCAAGAACAGGGGGACTTAAGCCTCGACCGGTAGAGTCAATGATTTGCCTGGGGTAAAAGAAGGAAAGGTCTACCACTTTAACCCCCGGGACCCCCATATTAGGAACAGGGGTACAAATTGATGGTACCACTCTTGGATCTTGGAAATTTACAATTATACAGTCCCCCTCCTGTGTTTTTTCTCCGTGTCCAACCCAGTCCACTCAACGAACACTCAGTATAATGCCATCCACACCTAGCGGGATTGGCTTATTTGCCTTTAGCCAGTGGATACACTTATTCTTAAGTGATTGATGATTTTCCCACTGGCCGTCTTTTAAAGGAGGCACATTAACCATGACTGCCGCAAAGGGTTGACAGTCTGGTGGAAGATTTACTGGGGGAATTTGACTCACTTGTTTGCTTGGGGCAGGTGTAAGGGTCGATCTGGTGATAGGATGGGGGACGGACCTAAGGGATTTCTCTAAGGCTAACCTGCTAGAGTTGGTGCAAGCCCCTTGTTTTTTAGGAATTTCCATTATACGACTCACTACCTGTGGTTGCTTCTGTCGGGGAGACTTAGGTTTATTTTTATCGGGCACTATCTGGGATTGAGGACCCTTTTGCAAAAGTCCTGCTTTGGGACTTGGAATGGATGTGGAAGCTGTAGTAGATGGGCTATTAGAAGCTCCCTTCTCACAACATAGTGGATGCTTAGAGGCTCCCTGAGATGAAGGCACGTTTCCGGTTGCGACCAAGTTCTTAGCTTCGGTCACTCTACTTGTTTGTTTAACTGCTACTTTAAGTGCGTGAAAGCCGTCAAGGGTTGATTGCTCGAGTTTGTCGATCCTATCCCCAAGGCCTTTGACTTGAGTTAGCAACGGATTCAAGAGTCTATAAACCTTCTCAAGAATATTTCCTACCGTTGCTAAGTCCGTAAACTTTAAAAGTTTCGCGCTATTTGGGCCAGAGTGTGGCTCCTCAGGAGAGTTTACAACATCCCCGGGTATGGCCAGTTTATTCGCTACAGCTTTGGCCCTTGAAGTTCTCATACCCACTCCAAAAGGCTTTCTTGAATTTTGATAAAGCGCGGCCTGTCTAACTGGGCAGCCCCTTTTACGTTTACGAACCTTTTTGCTTAAGGGCCTATTCTCCTGTCTAATGATGGTTGTTTGGGAATTATTGGGGGACCTATCTATCTCCCCTACTGGTAATCCCAAGAGCGAGGTGGACGAAAATAGAGGATCCACAACAGTAGTGGGTTCACTTGGGACATTGATGGATGATGATGCAATCTGTTTACCAAGACCATCTGGCTCCATGGTGACTATTGGAAAAAGAGCAGCCAAACTTTCTAGCCTTCCTATATTTTGTTCAATGTCGACCAACTGGGGTGGGTTTAAGGAAGTACCAAAAACACTAGGCGCAATATCGTCCTGGGACTGGGTACTTGCAGTTATAAGTGATGATTGAGCATCGCCCCCCAGGGATGAACGTCTCGAAGGGAGGTAGACCTCAGATAAACGCCGCTCAGACATTGCAATCTCCTTATCAATCACCGCCGCCACCCTGGTAATGAAGCGGTCCATAGATCCAATAATGGGGCTTGCTGTATTTGGCCCCCTTACGCCTTCATTCCTTAACAGTTTACCAGAACGGGTAGACATAGTTTAGTAGGTACGAAACCGGAATATGTACTCACAGGTCTAGCAGAAACAAGGGATGTGGCCCAGCCCAGCCTCCTCCTGCCTCTGACGGCCACAGACGGCCACAGACGGCCACAGACGGCCACAGACGGCCGGCGACGCCCGCGCGCGTCCCGCGACGCGGGGGAAGCGTCTGTTGATGTAGCGCCTCCGGGCGCGCTTCTCCGGCGGATGTGGGCGGGACGCCGAGTGGACGCTGGGGGCTGTAGTCCTCCTCGCAGGCGGCCTCGATTGAACTGGAGGCGGCGTAGCGGACTGTCAGCGACAGTGCAGAGAGGTGGAAGGTGCTCTGCCCCTGACCCCAAGAGCCAGGTAAGAGGTGCTGCGTTGGACTGTGAGGCTCTGAGGGCTGTGGATTTGAAAATCTCTCCCCAGTCGCAGTGTTTGGAACCCTTATAATTCCACAGAGTGTGCGTAGGAATCTCTGGTGTCTCTTGAGCTGGTTTTGGATTCTCAGTATGTAGAGGTTTAATACTCTTGCAGCCTGTCCACTAGAGGAGGTCCGGAAGTTTTCAAAGCGCAGCGGGTGCCAGTGTTTTCACGGCGCCTCCACCGGCGCTTCTGCAGGATAAAAGAACACCAAATGTCACCCTACAGTCCGCTAGGCCTCAGGGAGGTGACATGCTGTATTCCGCAGTCTCGCGGCCGAGGGAACTGGCTCAAGGGCAGGCCGCAGCTGCAGCATCCGGCAAAGCCTTGTAGGCAGGGGAGGACGACTGCACCGAGGTCCAGGCTTCGTCCGGGGCCCCCTCGCGTTACTCAAAGATTCCGGTCTGGCGCTCTGGGGCACTCCCGCCGAGCCCCTGCTTAGGCTTGATGGTTGTCTGTGCCCTACCGGCTTCAGTGGGGCCCGGAGTCAGCCTGCAGCCTATGCCCTTTCCGACCGCCGGTCCTCCGCCAACAGACCCCAGGCCTCGGATAATTAATTGGGTCCTGTCGCGTATCCCTCGCTGCACGCCGATGTTCTCCCAGCGTGTCCTCCGCCCTTCAATTTGAGCTGATCTCTTCTGTTCCTCTTTCATGCGGGGGCCCTCTGAGTTACCTGGGCTTCCCAGCCGTGTTCCTTCGCCCGCCAGCAGATGGAGGGAGTGGGCCTTCCTGGAACCATCAGCGCACCTGCGTGCGTGCACCTGGCCTCAATTCAGTAGCGGTATAGTACAGGGTCTTCCATGATAGGGAAATTGATAACCGCTTGGTATGATGCTGAGTGAAGATAAACACTTACAGCCGAGTGTGTGAGGGTCCTTATGATCGCGAGCTCAATGGCTTGAAAGAATAATTATTATCAAAGCATTATTCAGGGTGTTAAAGCTGTGCCCTTTATCAATTGCTTGGCCCACAATGATGCCACTCCACCCCCTGAAATGCCACTAAGAGAAAAAGCCCAATTAACATCTACAAACACCTGACGACATTTACATGGAGCCCCTTTGTGCTCCACTCAGAGATAACAGCATCAAAATCCCCCACTATGCCAAGAATGCACAACTCGACTTGAAAGTCTCCTTTGCCACACACATCCAACACCGCAAACACTGCTGCACCTCATCCTGATGTGATGGTCCAGCGCCTAACTGAAACTCAACCCATCGAAGACAGAATTCCTGCTATTTGACAAGGATAAGAAAGACACAGTAGACACCTGGGTCTATGACTTAAACCATGACAGCTTCACACCATTGGGCTCTCAGAAAAATCATCAAAACGTGGCTTTTCTAACCTCTTGTTGAAATCTTTCCTATGCATGCTTGTCAGTCTCAGCGCTGGGACGCCCCGTTGCTGGGTCGGCCATGCGCTTTATAACATAACATAGTCCAATTTTCACCAAGTCACTGGTAATAGCTAACAACTGTCACTTCCCAAAAGAAATAAAAAGCAAACAAAAGAAAAACGCAACAGAGTTTCTTCCTGAAAGTGACTTCAGAGTTGCTGCTCAAGGCCCTCGTACTCCTGCATCTAGATAGTGCTAACACCATGCTCCATGGCTTTCCAGACTCCACATTGCCCGCTGCTTAAGGGCAGCCTACTTGTCACTGCACAGCTTATCCACTGCATGAAGAAATACTATCACTTCACCCCTATCCTTATGGAATTCCCTTGGGTCGCCTTGCTTGTGCGCACCATCTTCAAACCCAGCTGCATCATTTACAAACCCATCACCAAAAGCACCCCCACTTATCTTGAGGAGAAGCTCGGTTTTTCGGACTGCTCTCGGCACACCCACAAACAGTATACAATAAGACTAGAAGCCAAGGCAAGGCAGCTGGCCTTTTTAACCCATGCACCTAGGATCTGAAACAAAATCTCCATATCCATCAGGACTGCTCAAATCTAGGAGAGTAAGAGCTCCCAGAATGGAGGTAATTCTATGATCCATTAACTCTACACGTCAGGTCCACCCAGTACAGTGCTCCCATGCCTTTTGACTAGGTTCACATTATACAAATATCAAATGCACATACTCATACCATGTAGGCAATAAGGCTTTATGACCCATCCACGTAGTCTCACCTAAAGCAAACACACGCCGACTGTCCTGATCTGTTGATGCCCCTGTTCCACTGAGCTTAGAGTGCAAGCAAGCAACAGTAGATAGTGCCATTATTTTAAGGATTCTGATTGGCTGAACTAACTTCTGCATTATATACAGAATGCTAATTATTTATAGGTTCAGGACAGAGGCGTTTGCAGTGCTAAGTTAAAGGTGTTGCACAGACACAACCTTTTTGGAAAAGGAGTCTCAAAGGAGCTTCATGCAAGACGGTCTCGAAAAGAAGCACATCGTCGGAAATTTTCCAACGGCAAGATGCTTCAATTCTTTGGTCTTTGTTAGAAAGGAGATTCCAGATTATTCAGCGCTGTGGTAAGAAACGTTCCATCAAATGTATGTTTCTTGAACTGCTGAGAGGACAAACTGGAGGCAGGGCAGGATCAAAGGTTTCTTCTGAGCAGGTGTCCAGTGTTCGGGCCTGCTTGGCAGGGGTTATCCGGATCCATGGTGTTTTGAATGAGATCATCAATTTTACGAGGCGCAAGATAAAGATGTCACAGCCTGTCGTATATGGTCTTTTAGTCCTAAATTAATGACTATTTTCAGTTGTAAACAATTTCTACTTTGCTGATGTGGGTCTTAGGAATGCGCAAGAAGAGATTACTGCAAGAGTCAAGGCAAGAAATCAACATAGCCTGGATAAGGGCATGACTGGAGCTTCTGCAAGTATGTGGTGAGGATTTTGGGCAATTTCTTTTGGGTGGAAACATGGCCTGTCTGGTAACAGAATTAATTTGGTCAGCAAAGGATAGATAGTTATCACAAACAAGCAATGCCAAAGCCAGCAGACGAAGCTGGCATTCTGAGCCCCAAGCAAAACATTCAAGAAAAGCCTGCTACACTGAAAGAAACAAAAAACGATTGCTTTCTGAAAACAATGCATTTATTATGTAAAATTGTCCCTCATGCAACTGCAATGCAAGCACTCCATCGGAAGTGAGATGAGGCACTAAACCGCATGCAACGAAAATGCAACGAAGAGTATTACTCCTTGTACATTCAAAAGAATTGGTAATGAAGGTCTTGCTGACAGCTACATTGTCAAGCTAGACCGAATTACATCAAGATTCTTGAAGGCAGTTTGTCATCGTACTGGAAGTTCATTAGGAAGAAGTGGAGTTTAATAGAATGTTCAATTTGAGTTAACCCAATGTAGCGTTAAGTGTCATCTGCATACCACTGAAATGAGCCCTGTAAGAACTCACCATTCCAAAGTGCAGGAGATGGACGGATAATCATAAAGTTTGACCTCTTCGGCAGGATTTAGGAGAAATTAGCATTTCAAGGCTAGATCCGTCATAGCTAAAAGTGGGCTGAAGGTCCGATCAAAAGGATTCTATGGGTGATCATGTGAAAAGCAGCTGACAAGTACGGGATCTACAACTGCTCACATTAGGCTGGCAAAGAGCCTGTGCTGAAAGGATTTATTTGCAGATGGACGACAGATTCAGTGCCACTGAATAGACTTAAAATGAATCGCAATCTCATGGAGGGAATAACGGAACAATACTTTGCAACAAGGCACTGCAGTGGTTGACCATGAAGGGTTTATTGCTTAACTTGTGCCAGTGGTTTCCAGTACTCGACACCGACCCTTATGACAGTCTGCCACATGGTGGTGCTGTCTGTCTAATTTTGGAATGAGCACAAGACCCAAGACATTCTTATAGCTTTCAGTCACCTGGAATAGACTGAACAGTCACACTTGTAGAATTGTTATGGTGAGTAGTTGTATTGGTTCTGTTATTGGCAGCGCTGGCAGAGGCAATGGGTGGTGACTCCTGACAAGGGGCCCGGAAATTCATTTTTTTTTTTTACAAATTAAGTACTGGTTCGAATGAATGAGTAGCAGTGTGTTTTATGATCAGAATTGCTTGCTTGACCGAGGCATAGAGGATGTTTTGCAAGTGGGGCAAACATAAATGATAATGACCTTAATAGAGATCAAGGAGGTAGCAGTGATCGAGTCAGGGGAGAAAAAAGATACAACTCGACTGTATTGGTTTCATAGACAGACATTCTGCTAAAGAAAGCAGTAAGAGAGACAAGCTGGTCTTTTGATAGATTTTAAGTAAGTTAAAGAGATAGTAGTTTTTTTGTGTCAAGGTCACGAAGGGAGGAGGAATGGACCTAGTGGCTTGTTCACTTTCTTTTTTAATTAATTTTTTATTTAACATGTTTACAAAACAAACAAAAAATAACAATGACCATAAGCACGTATCTCACAATATTCTCAAGTCTCCCAGCAGGGGGCAATGTATACCATTAAAAGTAACAAATCAAATAATAAAAATAAAAAAAATACACAAAATTAAGAATAGAAAAACAGACCACGAACATCTGTTTACAATACTTAATCATGAAGTAAATGGTCGTATCAGAGCATAGTCACATCACCTAGTACGAATGTGTCTCCCCATCAGTGCCCTCGGCATCCCTATCAAAGCACCTCACTCACCATCAGTCATCCTGGTCATTAGGAAGGCCCGCAGTGGTTCCCAAATATCTCGTGGTCTGGACATTACTGGCAGTTCCTCCGCATATACTTCCATATTCTCTCTAGAATAAACTAGGTCTTTTAACCATTGTTCTGTTTTTGGCCTACGCCGTCCCCCCCAGACCACCGCCACTCTGCGTGCCGCCAAAATTAGTACCAAATCGTACAAATCTCCCAGTGACACTCCTGAGGTGTGACACACAGCAGAGTAAACAAAGAAGCGGGGTGCATTGTATGTCCGCCGCCGTCATGCGCACTAAGGTCTGCACAACTTCCTCCCAGAACTCATTTACCTTTCGGCATCCCCAAGCTAAATGCATGAAATCTGCTCCCCCCTGACCACATCGTGTACAGCAATCAGTTTCACGTATCCCGAAGCTGTGCAAGCGCTTTAGTGGCTTCTTTACTTAACTTCTATCGCGAAGGATTCCGTATTAGACCCTGGCACTTGATAAAAAAAAGAAAGTGGAATCCTGGGCTAAATCTCCCTGTAACCTAGCTTTAAAGAAATCGCCCACACACTGTGCTGTTCTGGGTTTATAATCTCTTATTTCTGAAGTTCTCCCTAAAGTACGCCGCAGTTCCATGAAGTTATATTTGCATGCTTTTAAATACATTCAATATAAACAACCATTGGCCAGGCCAGTAGGTCGCGCCTTTGGGGCCTATTGGCTTTGCTAGTGGTTTTAGCAATGCTGTACAGCATCCCCGATTAGGTCTCGCCTGGCGTAGGCTGCGCACATGCGCAGTCTCGCTGGCGAGATTTAATGACTTTGGTTATTTTCTGTAAGGGGCATTAAGCCCCGCTCCTCTTTTCCATTGGCCGGCGTCACCGTTTATGCTAAACGGTGGCCAGCCATTTGGAAAAGAGGTGTTTGTGACGTTTTTGTTTGGCTTTGAGCCATCCCATTTGGACGGGCTCGTCTGCGTTCCTTGCGTTGCAAAAGGTTTATCATCTTTATGGGGCCAAACACATGGCCTCATAAAGATAAGAAGCCTTTTGGCAGACTAGGCCGTCCAAGTGGGACGACAGAAAAAGCGAAACGAAAACGTCATGGTGAGCGCTTGGTTGAGCTTCTTTCGCCTCTCCCCAAAAGTGCTGAAGTCAGCCCGGGCTGCCTCCTCTGTGTGGCTCCCTGCTATATCCAGGAGTGAGTTCGGCGTCACGGACGTGTGTGTCAGCCAATGTGCAAACAGCAGTTGGGACACCTGAGGGCGGGAGGGAGGCCCAGGGTGGGCAGCCCCCTCGCCGAATGCGATCTGTCTGTGTGTGACTGCGTGTGTCCATGCGTAATGAGAGGAGAGCCCCTCTCCTCTCTCCCATTCATTCATCCCACCCCTGCCTCCAGGGGAGTTCCGCCTCGGCTCGCACCTGTGACGGGGGGTGCGCGGCGACCCAAAATAGAAATTAGAAATCAATCGCAGCCCGTGCACCCAAAAGTCATCGGGGGCACCTCCCGTGTCACTTCCTGATCAGCAATTTTCCTGTTTTTTAACCCCGATGTTTTGCTTTCTTTTTTTTTTTTGAGTTATGTAACTTTTTGCGAAGCGGCAACGAGAAAAAGGAGAAAACGTTTTCGGACGTAATCAAAGCATGGGCGTTCTTGCTTCTCGGAGACTGTTTTTTAAAAAAAAAATGTGTCTTGGGATCGAGAGAGGGTGAGAAAGCTGTCCGATCCGGCCGTCAACACGCACTTGGAGGGCATCATCTCCGACTTTGAAGGTTTGTGAACATTTCCTTTATCGATCCGCTTTCTACCGTTGAGGAAGTGGGGGGAAAGTGGCGAGTGGGTGTGGGAGAGACTTGGGGCGGCTCTCAGCGCTGCAGCCCTGTGGAGGAGAGTTCAACATCTGGCACTGCCATGTGCTTTATCCAGGAGACAGGGCAGGGCGATAAAGGGGCACACCAGGAGTGCTTACTGGGGAGATGGGAACGTGAAAGAGGGAACGTGTGGACAGGGGACGTGGTATGGGTCAGAGAGATGCGGGGGCAGTTGATGGGGGCAGTGCATTCGGGAGACAACATTGGAAAAAAAATGGCAGAGAACAGGGTAAATGTGATGAGGGAACGGTAAAGAGATGCCAGGGATAATGTGGGAGCTTTGCGTGGGGGAGAAGGCAAGGAAGGCATTGGGGAGAACACGAAAGAGAAGGGGTGGGAGAAGCGCAAGATAGGAGAAGATGGGGTGTTGTGACGTAGTCTCACCCGTGTAAACGCAGGGTCACCTCTCCTGTGCCGCTGTTAAAGTGCTGGCCGCGATGGCGGACGCCCTGACTGAAGCAGGCTGCAAGTGAGCCTGGCAGGAGAGAGAGCGACCCTGAGAGGAGGGAGACGAGAGAAAGAAAGCAAGCGTGCGGCACAGGCGTGGAGAGTGGCATAAAGGTCCCAGTCACGCCTGGTCTGCCCCTCCACGCTGCGGTAACTCTTGACACCCTGCCTGGTCTCCAGCTCATTGTTTTCAAGGCCTGCACTGGAAAAGGGGCAATGACAGAGCAGTATATAGATAGCCGCAGGCTGTGTGAGAAACACGTTTCCGTGTCTTCCTCTTCTGTTAGGAGGGAGGGAAAAGTGCCTCTTCCCATTCGCCACCTTCTACTCGCTGGCCCAGCCGGTCCATCTCTTGCCAGCCTCGTCTTTCTGCCCCTCGCCGTCCAGTACATTGTTATAAGTTGGTGTTAACTTTAGAAGTGAGAGAGCCGAGTGAAGGGTAACCGGGACCAGGCTTGTGTGTGGTGCACGAGTTTCTGTCTAAGGCAGTTTTTCTGACCTTGCGTTTAGGGTTACCAGACCAGGACTATAAGCGGACTAGACCCGGTGACCTGGTGCATAGAGCTACCAGGCCAGCATATACGATATGGCGACCAGGCCCTTCTCATAAGGAGACCAGGCCATGTAATATAGAGAAACCAGTTTCTTTACCATAGGTGGTCTGGGCACTGAATGCATAGCTCTCACATCCCCTGTCATGAGGGTGATTTTCAGACAGAACAGACTTTTTACTCACACCACTGAGCATGCTGGTACTTTAAATCTTACCTTTGTAAGTATGAGCCTGCTAGTCCCAGCATGCTTAGTTTTGTTGTTTGGATTTGGTATACAAGGACTTGCTCAGTGTCACTCATGACATCGCCTTTGGGACCTTATAAATGTTTAGTTATCCAGCACAATATCCTTGGTGCAACAACATTAACTGTTGCATGGCTAAACACTTATAAGGTCCCAAAGGCGAGACCTATTGGCTATGCCAATGCTTGTTTAAGGTCCCACCTGCTTGGATCCTCCCCTACGCGATCACTTAAGCAGGCCAGTCCACATTAGCCCTCCATGCAAGGCAGAGACCGCAGACCTTATGGTATTAATACTCTAAACCAGGTCTAGCCCATCACACTAAGTAACCAAGAAAAAAAATAATGTGCTGTGCAGGCTTAATTTCCTTCCTGTGCCCTCTAGCCCCATAAAACCTCATATCCCTTCCACCTTATCTGTCTTGGCCACAACCTGCTCTATTTTTATGGTGATGCGGATGGCGGTGGGAGTGTATCTGGAGGGGAAGCTGGGGCCCTCAAACCCTCGACAGCTCTGCCATAAAGGCGGGTGAGGGAGGGTCACATTTGTGTTTCATACCACTTCCTCTTTCCACAACATGTCACTTATTCTACTAACGAAGCGGAAACACAGATTAAGGCATGAGGTAAGCCGTAGCTGCAACATGGATGAATGAAAGCACCTGACTCCCTCTCCTTGACCCCACCGCTGTCGTGGCACACCAGGTTAGGAAACTGCATCTGCCGGACACAGTGTGGGGTCACCCCTATAGACACCATGATATACAAGTGAGGTTGCTGGGAAGCAGTTGACTTGGCATTCACAACTGGGTAGGTTGGAATATAGAAAGCCACCCCCCTCTCCCAAAATAGGGCACTTGTACCCACACCGGTGTGTGCTGCACCATGCATATATCCAGTACCATAATGAAATGGAAATCTAAACTGCGAAACCACAATAGAGGAAACCAAATCATGGAAAAACATTTTTAAGTTAAGACAATTTAAGGAAATACAAATGAATCGAAAATTAAAAGGAAACCTTTTATAGGAAAGATAATTGTAAAATACATAAATCTGAAATTCAGTCACCTGAAATAAAACACTGAAACAAATACCTCCAACAAAACTGTTTCTAAATGTAAGACCTATAACCACTGAGTTACATCTTAAATGCAAATGCCTATTTCGAACCGAAAGATAGTATCACATGGTTCCTAAGAAATGGTGAATGCTTTTCATTTTGAAGATTTCATTAAACAGTTCAGGTGAAATGGTTTCTCAGTAATGGAATTCCATGAAATCATTTTTTCTATGCAATCTCGCACACCTGTACCCAACACTGGGTATGTGTGAACCACAGAAAGCATGAATGCCTCCACGGAGTTCCCATGCCAGCTGCCTGCGCGGCCCTGCCATGGTAACGCAGATGCAGCAAGGCCGAGTATGCTTGGCTTCGTGAGCTGCCCTTACACCCTTCACTGGCTGCCTGGAAGAGGACATGCTCTAGACGGCATTCGACCCTTGCTACCGTCATCAGCTCCCTGCTATGCACCCGTGAGGTTAAGGGCTCGGGCGACTCCCCGGTAAAGATGCAGGAGACCCTGTCTATCCCCCATCCCAGCCGGTGAGGCACTGGAGGGACACCAGGCGTCTGTGCTCCGCTCCACCGGTCCCATGCTGCTATCGGGGGAAGTGTTCCCCGTGACTTACGCCTGGTACCCAAGACTTCAGCAGCTGCTTTTATTTACTCGTTCGACCCTCCGAGACTCCACCAGTCCTCATACAAGACACAGGGGTTATTGGTACATTATGGGGCCGTGTATCTATGTCACGTTTGCACGTTAACCGCTCTGGAAAGGGTTCTGTGAAGATTCAGTGTGCGCAAATCTTTCTTCCACGATCATCTTGCAATCGGTCATGGTCAGCCATGATGTAAGATAACTACAGCAGATGCGGCCCGCCGCCTGTCACGGTATTCTTCGGTATTGCAGCATTTGTATAGGGCCCGTTACTCCCTGTTGGGGCATCCAAAGCACATTAGGAATAACAGTTAAAAGACGCCTCGTTTTGCGTGGAAGTGGGCACGGGTATCAATGGACCTGCCCTCAGTCTGAATATTGAACTGCTTTACTCAAAGAGTAGAAGGTGCTCGCGCTGTCCCTCCATTAGGCATCAGGTGCTACGTGGCAGGACACCTGCTTCGGGGGTGGGGGGGGGCACCTCCCGCCGGTGATGCAAGGGTATGCAACCTGGCTGCCGCCATGATGTAAGCCACACACCTGCTCGGGGACCCAAGGGGCGGCCCTGTAGTGGTTACTTTGGTTTTCTCCCTCGTGGGGCCGGGGGTGTGAAAGGAGTAAAAGGAATAATATCCAGGTGATGTCGCCGGACGGTCCTGTACGTGGTTTCGAGGGAGGGGCGATTCAAGGTTATGTTTATGCATGTTCGATGTGCAATGTCCACTGCTGGACATACTATCAGTGGCCAATTTCTTTTAGAGTATTACTGACTACTAATCCTACGGAATCGTCTTTCAGTGCCTAAGAAATTACCACCACACGGAAGGTTGCTTGTTTTATGGACCTTGGAAGGATGACACCAACCCAGCAACCATTCAAACCTGAAACCCCTCAGGGAGAGTGGAGTAGTCACCTGTGCCAGAGAGTAATTCAAGCATTCCCCCATCGCCTTGTGATCTCTGCAGCAAGGGTTTATCCTTCTGAGCTACTGCCATCTGCCCAATTACCCCATCTGCACATAACCACCAATGAATCTCAGACTGTGCCAACACACTGCCCCCCCCACACCCCCCCCCAGGAAACCCTCCAACAAACAGCCCGCAGAGAAAGTTGGCTGGTTCTCCCCTTATCCTTTAGGAGTTCAGGCCCACCTGCAGTCAACTCGAGAGAAGACGGAGGAGCAGCAAGACCCCAGGAGACTACGCAGCCTTCAAAACAGCCATCACCACCACCTCATCAGAGCCAGAAAGAAAACTGCCATACAGTATCGTATCCAAGCCAACGCATGCAACAGAAAAGATCTCTTCACTATGATCAAAGAATTCACCAAACCCAGCACAGATGCCCCCTTTCAAGCCCTCTGCGATAACCTTGCCACCTTCTTCAACCGCATGATCACAGATATCTACAGTAGCTTCGCAACGCAGGAGCCACCCCACCCGTAACCACCGCACACAAAATGCTCCAGATCCCAGCCGACCCTGCTCAACTGACGACCCTCACCACCGACAACACCTTACGGATCATGAAGACTATCCACTCTGAAGCCCCCTCAGATCCCCGCCCCCACTACATCTTCAACCAAGCCAGCACCACCATCGCCCCAAACTCTGCCGCACCATCATCTGCTCTGTCGAATCCATCACCTTCCCTGATGACTGAAAACACGCATAGAGTAACCCCCTGCTGAAAAAACCCTCTGCCGACCCGACGAATCTCAAGAATTACAGACCCATCTCTCCGCTCCCCTTCTCAGCCAAACTCATCAAGAAGGCCATCAACGCCCAACTCACCAAATTCATCAACACAAACCACATCTTGGACACCTCCAAATCAGGCTTCAAAAGCAACCAGAGCACAGAGTCTGGGTTCCCAGTACAGAAGAGGTCCAGGGATCCTGTTCCTAGATAATGTTGCCCAATTTGTTTTAGGTAGATGGAGGAGGTTCACTCGAGGCACTGGACCTTACCAGCCTTATATTGTAAGAGTACGAAAGGAATTGAGTATGTACTCCTCCTTAGTATTGAATTCCCTATGTTCAAGAAAGGTTGCAAAGTCCCAGTTAGTTTGTAGTGTTTTGCAAGTCTTTATTATTTAAAAAAAAAAAGCTTTTTGGCTTCATCCTTATTCTTCACAGTATTACAGAATACATATTTGGTGTTGCAGCAGCAGACATGTGTTTCGCCCTATTGTGGTCTATATGACCAGGGCTCTCTCAAGGCTTTTAGTAGCTTAGCAAGAAAACAGAATAATTTAACAGTCAATTAGCATCAGGCAAATCTGTAGCAGCTGGTATTGTAGCTGGATTAGTGGACGGCTAGTCTTGGGTACAATCCCTTGTCCGAAGCGGCACAGCAACGTTTCAACATAGAGTCTGCACTCCTCGTCGCAACAGCCTACATCCGGAATCTCCTCGATCAAGGAGAAACTGCAGCCCTATCTTCCTGGACCTCTCAGCTGCTTTCTACACCATCTCCTACCACACCCTCTCTACAAAACTCCACGACGCCAGCATCTGCGGCAAAGCCTTAGAGTGGATCCTCTCCTTCCTCACCAGCTGAACTCAAGAGTCAGGCTCACACCGTTCTCCTCAGGCCCTACAGAGATCAGCTGTGGAGTCCCCTCAGGGCTCCTCCCTGAGCCCCACCCTCTTGACCATCTGCATGGGCCCGCTGGCAGCCATAGTCAGAAACCACAGACTAAACAGACTCCTACGCCAACGACACCCAGCTGATTCTCTCCCTCACCGACGAACCTACAGCCACAAAGAACAACTTCCATAATGGGATGAAGGCAGTCACCATCTGGATGAAGGGCAGCTGCCTCAAACTTAAATCTGACAAAACCGATGTCCTTCACCTGGGAACTAACCCAGCCGCCTGGGACAATTCCTGCTGTCCTGCAGCACTCAGTGTCCCACTCCCACGGATCACACACTTAACCTTGTTATCATCCTGGACACCTCGCTCTCAATGAACTGCCAAATCAATGTTCTCGCATCCTCCCGCTTCCACATGCTCCACCTGCTTCGAAAGATCTTTAAGTGGTACCCAACAAGTCCAGAAGAAGGTCTCCCAGGTGCTTGTGAGCAGCAAACTGTACTACAGCAATGCACTCTATGCCGGCATCACCCAGAAACTTCAAAAGAAACTGCAAAGAATTCAGAACGCCGCCGGGAGACTTATCCTGGACATCTCCCGCCGCATCCACATCGCCAGTCACCTGAGACACCTCCACTGGCTCCCTATTAACAAAAGAATCGCCTTCAAGCTCGTCACCCATGCCTACAAGGCCCTCCACAACATCAGACCTACATACCTCAACCACAGTCTTCCCTTCCACACTCCCACCAGACACCTCCACTAGAACACAGCCGGATGGAGATTCTTCTCCTACCTAGCCGCAAAGACCTGGAACTCTCTTCCTCTGCATCTCAGGCAATCGCCCACACTGCCTCAATTCAGGAACGACCTCAAAATCTGGCTCTTCAACTGAGCTGGCTGTTCGACTGAACTGCCATGCTCTACCTGTTCTATGAGGAAGCAAAGCAGGCACTGCTGCTCACCGATTGGCACATGTCCTTTGATGGGGGAAGCTTGCACTGCTGCTGCCCTAGATGTACTTTTCCTCTGAAATAAGACATTTTGAAACTTTTCTGTCCTAAGAAAACTCGTTTCACGAAGGTGGAGTGTTTCCACTGCTGTTGCTCCATCTTATGAAAACAAAGGATATATTTATTGCACGTATATAACATGCCCTATGAACCAGGGACTCTTGTCAAAAAATTTGATGAGATACCAAGATCTATGATCCAGAGGAAGGCAGTTGATGCTAAAACACTGACAGAAAAGAGGAGCAGGGTCAATTGCTCACATCTCCCTTTTTAAAATTTTAAGGTATGGGGGCATCAATAAAAACTATTCTTCGCTCACCCACTCAGTTTTAATACAGATCTGACAGTTTAGCAAAAGTAAAACAAATGTCGACACCAAGCTCACTCAACTTAGGGAACTCATAACTAGGAGACTGTACAACCAGTGGGCAGTAGGACTCCCGGATGCTTCCCAGTGCTAGATGTGGAACCCACTGATGAAGCATACTATACTAGGTAGGTCCGGTTTTATCATCCTATAGGAGCGTATTAATGTATAGTAGGAAGGTTGTGCTATTGCTGTCCATGTTGTGCCTTTGTTGTGAAGCTCAGTATCAAACTTTCCACTACAAAAAATAAAACGATTCACTTTGCCAATGTTTACTTTTAATGTGTGATGTGAATGAAAGAATGAACCCTCACAAAATATGGGAGCAGATCTTACTTTTCGTTTTACATGTTTAAGTCAATTGACTAAAAGACGTTGACCACCACCACTTTCTTGTTCCAACAGTGATGCTTGCCAGAAAACAAGGGCAGGCTTCCCCTACCAGTGACCACAAATATAGAAAAGAGATGAGGGTTGGACCGGCCTATATGGCAATCAGTGCTAGAAGGGCTTATCTGACAGGTCAGATGGTCTGTCTGATGGCCTGGTGAGCCAGGTTTGACTAATTATGTTATTTATGTTAACCACAAAATGTGCCTGCAGCAAGCCCAAATGCATTCACTCTCCCATACCTTCCAAAACACATACCCCATTGCAAATGTGGGCACTTTTTTAGCTATCTGATTCACTAATGGGGGGACACTTATTTTAGTGCCAGGGCCTATTTACTGTCCTAGTTCAACCCTGAAAGGAAATCAGCAACTATCAGAGCAAAATCTCCACCGCTATGCTATACATGCATAATTCAATTATTTTTTTCTTGCTTTCCAATCAAATACGTGCTATTACAACCTATCCATCAGAACTTATTTCAACCGTCATAAAGGGATAAAAACGCTCAATCAACCATAGCACAAGTAGTGCAACAAGCAATATTGAATAGAAAATGGAGGGGAGGCTGGAATAAATGCGAGTGGACAGACAGCAAAGAGTTTGGAGGTGAAAAGTAGATCAATCAGGTGATATTCACTGCAGCGCCATCATCCCTGGTTCATAATAGCTCGGGGCCCACGCTGCCATTTAAAGGGCCTGCACGGGTGGCGCTTTAATAATTTCTTAGCAGCAACGACTGGACCCTGGACGGCAGCCAAGATGTGTAATCCAAGCTGCAGACAGCTGTAGCCACAGCCCTGCCTGGAAACGAAGCATGGCGGCCGGGGGCATCTTGGCGCAATTGCACAAGGCACGTGAAAGCGACCGGCACCAAGAGATGGAGAGATTCAAACCAGCTCCAACAATGGCGCCAGGCAACAAAGAACACCAAGCTAGCCGTTAGTCAGGACCAAGAGATGGGGTGAGTCAAGCAAACTAGGAGTTAGGAATCAACAGGAAACGAAAGGCAAGGCAATTAGAGCCCGGAACAAGAAAGGGATGAGTCAAGTGGGCAATAGGAAATAAGGGATGATGCGAGCCACAGCAACTGCAGGAAACTAGTAAATAAACAAGTGAACAAGGGATCGAAACAGTCACCTGTCAAATCAGGACAAGAGGCTATGAAGGCAAGCGAACTGGCAGATGCAACAGATGGAAGGCTGGAGAAAGTCATGCCCACTGAGAACGGGAACAAAAGTCCATCAAAACTATCTAGTTCCTGTCAACGGAGTGACTAGGAATCAGTAAAAGTAAGAAAACAAGCATTTGCAATGCAATAGTTCTCGCATTTACATGATTTTGAGCTATTGGCATTGTAAATGACTGTGGCTTTTATTTATGTCTTCTGAAAACCTGCAGGCGTACAAGTACAAAGTGCACATGATAAAAAGCATTGTTATTTGTAATGCCAATAGGTCAATGTTTGCAAAATGCGAGACCTATTGCATTGCAAATGCTGGTTTGAATGTGGATATGGGCAAGGCTAATAGTAGAACTGGTAACGCCAGTGCATGAGACATTAACGGAAGCAGCGCTGCGCATAATGAAGTCTTGAGGCGCTGTGAAGTGGTACTGTGCGGCACTCCGCCCATAGCAGTCCGAAGCCGCAGAAGGAGCTGCGTGCTGTAGTGGTGGGCCTCAGTTACGGGCCCCGATTACAGGCCCGTGTTTGGCAAAGTGAAAGTCACCCTGCGAGTTGCTTGAACGAATGTTCAGGCGGGCGCCATGCTGAAACCTAAAGCTCGCCATTGTTGTGTGCACCTGTGTTGCTAATTTAAATAGGGTGCCGAGCTAAAGCACAGAGGCCAGAGGCGAGAGGGGCCTGCGGGAGGAAGGTGCCATTGTTGTGTGCGTGTTGTTAATGTAAATAAAAAAACAATGTTTAGGAATAGAAATTGGAGGGTCTGTGTTCATAAGATGGATTCTGTAACTCCTTTCCAAAGACGGGCAGGGGGAGGGATTTCAGAAGAAAACGTGTTGCATTAAGTTACCATCAGTAGTATGTGTCCAGGCACAATCAAATAAGAGAAAGTGATATTCTACGTTGCACATAAAGACCTCGCCTCTGCTGACGTCAAAACAGGTAAGACGACAGTAACATGAAACATACGTATAATACAAAGCGCTGAAAGACTTTGGCTGCGCTTAATGAGAACATGGATTTGACCCACGCGTGCCATTTGTTGCCTACAAATTTAAATGCCGCCCAAGGATTTCCAGGCCCACATCTCCTGTTGTGGGTTGAATGGGAGAAATCATTCAAGAAAATAGCGCTTACAGACTAAATAAAACATACTGAGTAACAACACAAGTGAAAGGTCCAGTCCTCATGGGAGGTTGCAAATGTAGACAAGGCGTTACTAAGGAGGGACTACTAAGCCTATCCATGAATCAAAAGCAACCACTGAACTCACCTTCCAGGCAACTGTCCTACTGGACTAGCTTTAAGGCCACTATCCCACTGGACCCTTCTTCCAGGCTACTGCCCTGTTGTACTCTTCCTCCAGGCCACATCCTTTCCGTCCAGGCCACAGCACCATTGAACTTGCTTCAAGGTTAGTGTTCTACTGGACTGTCTTTCCAGGTCACTGCCCCGCTGGACTCTACCAGGCCACATCCTTTTTTCTAGGCCACTGTCCCATTGAACTTGCTTCACAGCCACCGTCCCACCGGACTCTGTCCAGAAATCACAGCTCACCAGCAGGTAATGCTGTGCTTGTTCCCCGGGCTCCGATATTGGCTGCCCCCTTTGGTTCGTGTCTGGGGCCTGAGTGGGCAGTGATGGCTCAGAGTATCACCTGTTATGTGTCTTGGTAGAGGAACAGAGACGTGAGCCTTTCCACCGGAACTGGCCTTACTGTAAAGCGGGAGGTTCTAAGCACTAACCTTACACAAGTGTACCCCGTGCCCTCATCCGTGACCTTGTCTCCCAGGAGTCAGGCCCGTGTTCGGCACCCATTGCGCTCCCGCGAGGTTTCAGGGCTCTACAACTGTATAGCACGTAGATAAATTCACATAGCAAATGAATATATCTGAAACCAACACAACAAGCTGCAGAAAAGGACGCGGCATCTCAGTCTGATTAGTCAAACTGTGGCTCACACCTACTCCGCCCTCGTCACCTCAGCCATTGTAGAGTCGGTTCACCAGCCGTTTGAGTGAGCGGACTTCGAGGCGCTCTGTTTAATTCACATGGAAACCTAGAAAAAGCCTGCATTGCTGCTTTAAAGGCGTACTTAAACATTACCAACCAGATAGAAGTCTGGAATGAAGCACTGTGTGTCATTTAGATTTATCAGGAGTAATAAAACAACCCTTTGAGGCAGGGCACTTCGATAGCAAGCAGTCCTTTTGTAGAAAAGACACATAGTGATGACGGTCTCCAACAATCAATGCACACGCCTCATAAGTAGTAATAGTGCCTTTTCCTGGGTCTCCGAAGAACTTTATCTGGAGCCGACGGGAAAAGTAAGGGAAAGTGAAAGCGCGCCATGCGCTCGTTGTCCTGAAAACGCTGGGAGCCATACACGTGCACATCGCCTGTCTGGGCGCGTGCACATCTCCGGTCTCCCTTCTGACGAAAAACCGACAATAGATCTAGCCAAGGCGAGCAACGCATGTGCTGCGTCGCTAGGCGAGACCTAAACAGGAAGAACATTAGTCACAAACCACCAGAACATAAACCAATGAGAGACAAGCCAAATCTATGACCTGGAATAACATGGAATGTCAAGTAAAATGGGACACCTGAAATGACCAAGACCAAGCCAGTAAGAAACAAGAGGCGACAAAAGGTAATCAAGGACCCTCAGCGTTACATTCTTTACAACCCACCAGGAGCCAATGATAAGAGCAAACCAATGAAGACACCAGATCACAGAAACAAGAGGTCCACCAGGAAAGAAGAGATTGAGGGATAGAAGCCACCTAGAAATAACACAGAGCCCACTGGGTGAGCACCGGAGGCCACATGAGAGAAGAGCCAAGTCACAGGAGAAAAAAGGTAAGTGCAAAGCCAATTCACACAAATGAGAGATCAGAAACTGACAACAAAAGCACAGGTCGCATGAAATGGTGAGCAAAAACAACTGGGAGACATGGGGAGCGTCAAGCCAACTGAGAAAAAAGAATAGGGAAGCTGACTTTGAAACGGGCATTTGCAAAGCCAATAGGTCTCCCCTGAGAGCTCTTGGCAATGTTTTGTAGGCATGCCATTGTGGTTAAAATGATTTTTTTTTAAAAGCGCTATGATGCAGCCAAGGCTAATGTGCGTATTTTTTTAAAATAAGAAAGCACATTAGTGCTGGATGCATCATAGTCTTTTTTTTTTTTTATTGGTCTCGCCTAGGCAGTGCTTGTGTGGTCTATTGGAGACATGCTGTATTCAGGATATGGGCATAAAGATCCGCTAACTTTCCGCACATCTTTTTAATTGGCCCCTGTCCCTTGTAAATGGTGGCTTTTCATTGGTCAAGAGGCTTAGTAGTCCCTCCTTAGTACCGCCTTGTGTCTTCTTGTAACCACCCATGAGGACACCCACTTACATGTGTTGTTACTCCCTAGGTTTTAATTACAACCTCAGAGGATTATTTTCTTAAAGGGCTTCAGGCAGGACACACGCTTGGTGGTCCTAAGCAAGGCTGGAAGTGGTTACTTAACTCACTAGCACATCTGACAATTATATGAGACCTTCTTTAAATTTCCCTTCATCCGCTCTACAAAGAGTACAATCTAATCCGGAATAATAGAATAATTCTTTTGTCACATTTCAAAGCTACTAAATGTATATATGGACATGGCTATTAGAACGTACTTGGTGAGACCTATTGACTTTGCCAATGCCTGTTAGGTCTCTGCACAACACCCCTGTGATTCTGAGCAAATCAGTTAATCTCCCCAAGAATGAGTGGGAATGTGAGTGCGATGAAGGAATGTGTGTGGGGGCAGGGTAGGTTGTTCACTGTTGCTCTCCAGCAATGAATAGGCCTCAAAGAACTCTTGGTAGAACTGTGCGGATGACGTCATAGTTAAAAGCAAGAGCTCCCATAGAATTCTGGTCCGTGCATACAAAGCACATTCCACAGCGAGCTCTGAATGCACGTCCTGCGTCACTTCCATTCAAACTCCTCCATCAGCTGCGAAGGAAGGTCTCAAAACAGACAACGAACGTTCTGTTCAGCAAAAGAATACTGCCAGAACCGGAGTGCTATCAGATTTCAAAAGTCAAAAGTAACTGTCTCTGGTCTTGAAGCTTAAGATGTTTGGCATGTTTGTGATTTAGACAGCAAAACTACCCATCAGGTTAGACTGCCAGCTAGACCTACTGTTACAACCATTGCAGAGCGATATACATAAGGAGCTCACAAACTAGGGCTTCACGGAGCACAGATATTCCAACGGACACGCAGTTAGCACCTGTTGAAATGTTGATACCACATGTAATGCACTGCAAATTGTATCCGATTGTTGAACATCATGTATGCTAACGTAAAAATCCACTAAAAAGTAAAATAAATGGAGCATAGATATTCCTCGGCTGAACATGATTTACAGGGTGATGTTACAGACAGGATGTCCAGATCTATAAGGTCAAGCCGTCAGGTTCCCCAGAGCTTTCAGGCCCTGGAAGCGTGTAGGCTCAGTTGTACATGCACAGAGCTCTCGCCGGGATACGCCAATCCTACAAGCCAGGTCCCAGAGTAGAACCAGAGCTCAAGTCACACAGATTTTACCGCATGTCACTAGTGCGCACTGGAGAGATTAAAATCTGTCAGAAGTGTCTTTGTAAATGATCACAACTCATACTGCAAATGGGGTGGGTGAGGTGTGTACCAGCTGGCGCCGCCCAGAGTACACTGCCCCCTCCTTGATTAAATAGCATTTGTTTAAATATTCATTCGGTCAGTGTGTGTACCAAGTATTGGGGAGCTCAAAGGTCGCTATGCCGCAGCCTCTGGGCGTCCAGGGCTTTCTTTCAATATTTGCTTTTTCTGTAGAGTTAGTGGCTGAGAGTAGGTGTCTGGTTGGCTGGTTTAAGTGTATGCGGTTGTTCAGGTATGATGGTCCAATGTTGTGCAGTGCTTTGTATGCGTGAGTGAGGAGTTTCAATTGGATTCATTTGTATGATGGGAGCCAGTGGAGCACTCTGAGTTGTGGCGAGATGTGGGTGCTACGTGAGAGGTTGAGGATGAGTCTGCAGTATTGTGGATGTTCTGGAGTCTACTTATTTTTAACTTGCGCCTCCACCATGTCATTTTGTCAATGATGTCATTTCAGTTGTCGTCAGGAGCGTTATCAATGATGTCATAAAAAACGTCATGAGTGATGTAATATGTCAGGTAATTAGCAGTGCATGGCAAGGACGTGGGTTACAGTTACTTAAGGCATGATTTGTAGTTACTTCAGACTAGTTTAACCGGTGCATTTCAGTGGGATTGTTAGTTTAAACCAAATGCTTCAACTGACATTTTCACCAAAGTACAACATCCCTTTAATCTTTGTTTCTTTCAGTGAATTGCAAAGTTTTTTTTTCAAAATATAAGTCACTGTCAATATATAAAAGGAAGAGCAATTGGTTTTGTCAAGAAGTCACTGCAATGTCTGTCAAACATTCAAATAGAACATTTAGTCAAAATAACATTAAACAAGTAGAAGACCAACCACAAGTGGTCCATCCATTTCCAAGCTGGAGCTGTATTACATAAAGTGCCCCGGAGGCGCAACAGGCATTCGCGCCCGCTTTCTTGCCCTGGGGCACTTTGGTATTTCAGAAGGGGCCGCGGATGCTTGTGCGGCCCCTTCTGTAATACCAAGAGCGCTGGCGCACCTAAAGCGCCAGCGCTCACTTCAAGGGGGCGCTCCCACATTTGCATGGGGGCATGCCCCATGTAAATGGAGCCCCTTTGCCTCTGCACCCCCGCCGTATTACCGACACGGGTGCAGAAGCAAACAAGCCCCCAGGAGGCGCACTGACAGTACACCACCTAAATGGTGGCACACTGTCATTGCGTCTCCTGAGAGCAGCCCTCTGCAGGGAGGAAGGAGGTCCCTATGGACCCCCAAGACATCCCCTTGCAGGCAAGTGCAGTCACTGACTACAGCCACCTGCAAGGGGATCTCCAATCTTCTTTAAAAGTGAAGGCGGGTTGCCGCCTGCACAGTGAAACACAGAGCGGCTGTCAAGCAGCTGCGCCGTATTTTACATGAATGCACTGCCCCCCAGGGCGGCACAAGTTTGTGGCTGCTCTTGGGGCAGCGCATTCCCCATAATGTGGCGAATTTTACTTCATTATTCCGGGAGCACCTTTTTAAAGGTGCGCCTGGCACAATGAAGGAAAATGCGCCGCATGTGTAACATGGACCCTGAAGAGCAAAAGCTCCAGGTCTGGGAATATTGAAAATATCATCAAATTTATTTGAGGTTATGTTCTATAGACCCCAGGAACATAGAGCTAGTTTTTCAAAAGTATTTCTGAGGCACTGCTGTATTCCCTGCAGTTCTCCACAACAATTAAAAAATATACTTTTGGTGCCCCGGCCAGATTGGGCCCTGTGGCAAACACCCCGAAAGGCAGCCAACCCAACACTTCACACAGCCTTCAGTAGTGGGCGACGGGGGTGACCACAGAGCCTGGCCCTGGGGAACCCAGGGCTTTTAATTTTTTCTTTGAGTGTAAGGGGGTCTGCGTGGTCCCCTCCCCAAAACTATTATGGCCCTGGGATCCCATCCCCTAAGACCATATATATATTTTAAAGGGGAGTGGGCCCTCCCTCTCTGAGCCTTTCATAGGCCCTAGGGACCCCACTGCCCAGGGCCTTTTTTTATTATTAAGGGGGAGGGAGTGTGGTCCCCTTCCCTGAGCCTTTTTAGGCCCAGGTGACCCCAGGGCAACTAATTAAAATTAAGGGGCAGGGTGCACACTGCCCCCTAACCGGGCCGATAGCCCCAGGAACCAAATTCCCTGGTACATTTCTTAGGGGGAAAGTAGCATGCACCCCCACTCCATGTGCCACTATTAGCCCTGGGGATCCCGCCCACTCAGGGCCCAGCACCACGTTCAAGGAAGGGGGGGGGGCACAGTGACCCCTCCCCGGGCTGATTTGGCCCAGGGGACCCAATTCCCTAGGGCATTGTGTTTTGTAAGAGGAAAGGGGCATACAGCCTCACCTCCCAGAACTCTTGCCCATGGAATTTCATCCTCCAGAGCCCATCACCAAATTCAAGGGGGGCACGAGACCCCCCTCCCAGGTTGATTTTAGCCCCAAGGACCCCATCCCCAGGGCCTAGACAACATAGGGTGGGTGTCCCACTGCCCATCTAGGAAACCCACCATACTATTGTTGGAGGGCATGGGAGGAGCCTCACGGCACCCATGGTCCCAGCATCCAGCGGGAGCCCGCATTGCTCCCGCCCGCTGGGAGCAGCTAATAATCCTGCTCCTCGCGGGAGCAATATTTAGATCTGTTTCCCTGCCCGCAGTGATGCAGGCAGGGAAATCAATTTAAAGTCCACTCACAGCAGGTGATAGCATTTTCCAAGCTTTCGTCCGCTGACAGCGGACTTGGCGTCTGCTCCAGTTTGCCACAATATTTTAAATTTGCTCCAGCCAAGCGAGATCAAAAATAGGTTTCCCTGCCCATGAGGTCTCGGAAACTTATGTCCCGGGGGTTGGCACCCCTGGACATAGCCTATGAGCCGGCCGAGGGGGAAAGGGGTCACCAGGGCTCAGGGTGGGCAGGCCGTGCAGCCCCCCCTCCCCTTTGTACTTGTGGTCAGGTCCTGGGGGATGGGGTCCTCGGGCCGAAATCGGCCAGAGGAAGGAGGCTGAGCGCCCCCTTTAACAAGCATTTGCAATGCTATAGGTCTCGCATTTGAGAGAGTTAGAGCTATTGGCGTTGTGAATGAAAATGTTTTTTACCTACATGTTTTGTTTTGGAGCGAAGTGTATGTATGTGGTGGGGGGGGGGGGGAGTTCTGGGAGTTGTATTAGAATTGTTAGTTGTGGGATTGTGAGTTGTGTAGTGTATGTGTGGAGAGGAATTATGTGGTATGGTTAACATAGTGGTGAGAGCTGCAGAGAATAGAAAGAAAGGAAGAATGAGAGGGATAGGTAGTTTGTGTGGGAAGAGGTTATTGAACTTGAGATAGAGGAGCAGAAATACTGTATGAAAAAGATAGAAAAAAGGGGAGAGCAGGCCATAGACACAAAGAGGGAGGCTTTGTGTATGCAGAAGACACCCTAAGAAGAGCAGGTGAGCGTGGCTTTAAGGGACAGAAACTTTGAAAAGTTACGAGATAGAAACTGTGCTTGAAGTCCTGAAGTTAAACACATGAGAGAGGTGGAAATAGTGCATGAGACAGCGACAGAGATGGGTGAGAAAGGGTATGAGAGAGAGAGAGAGAGAGAGACGGACAAGTGGAAGGGAGAACTGGGGGGAGAAGAGGGGTGGACTAGTGCACAGCGTTAGGAGGTAGAGGAAAGTAGCATGTGTGAGTAGGCAGTGTAAGAGGAGACCGGTAGCGTAAGGGAGGGATGAGAAAGGGCAGTGGTATTGCAAGATGAAAGGGGGTAGTGGGAGCATGAGAGGGGAAGTGACTATGTGAGGGAGAGATGACAGTGTCCACATGGGACAAACAGACGCGGAGCACTAATAAAAACTGCCAAGTGAGTATGAAGAAGTCTCCTTACTCTAACTGTTGTCATAGTGTTATAGATTTGTGTGCGTTCTGTGTGGACTAAAATATAATTTCAACAATGCGTGTGCCACTCTTAGAATGCAGTGGAGGAGATATACAGGCTGAATCGGGAGTGGATTACTGGTTGTGCCACTAGTACACAAAAATGCCCGTTTTAGATACAATCAAAAGACGAATCAACGTTTACACAAAAGCAGGTTGGCAAAACATTAGACCATTTCATTAAAAAACACCCACACGTGTCTGGTTTTAACTCTCTTTAAAACCCTTAGCAGACAGTTAACAAGTTACTCTACGTTTCAGGTTCTCTAACAAGCCCCAACAACTGCACAGGTTCAAAGTAGAGATTGCTGACCAGTCAAACAAGACGTGCCTAATAGGTTAAACCTGCATGCCTCGGGATATGTTCTATATAATGACCAGTGTGTTAAGGAATCATCCAATTTCCTTCAATGTAACAGCATCGCACTTCTCATCGTTACGCCAACACTTATGAGCACGTTTGGTAAACCACTAATTGTACAAACACACGTGTGCGTGCGCCTGAAATTCAAAAGCATGTAGAGTTCACATTAAAAGGCTTGCTGAATTCACAGGCATGCCTCCACAAACATAGGTGTTAGGTTTTTAAAATCAGCACCTCCTATTTACCATGAATTCTATGAATACCGTTTGACATTGCCCGCTACAAGCAGCACGACCTCTTAAGAGCTCAGGCAGCATGTGCAACTTTATAAACAAGGGATGCCAGTGCTGGTGATATATGGCGCCCACTAGAGTTCAGCAGAAAAAGCGATGGCTTTCCCAGGTGAAATGGATCTCTTTCCAGATGAGCTTGGCACTAGTCAGCTCTCACTGCCTGCTCCCACCGCAGCCAGACACGGAGACCCACTGTGTCCCGTGCTCTGACTCTTATTCATGCCTGGCTGTTATTGAACCCTTTCACCCAACACACATCCCAATCACAGCCCTAGAAATATGAGTGGAGTGGAAAGCTACCTACGAAAAGAAAACCTCATGAAACCACAATGAACCAACGTTTTTAAGCAGCTTTCCATCATATCACAGGCGCGTTCATTCAGCAAATCACGTGGCTTAACCCAGGGCGTAATGAAGATAGTGATAGGTGTTGTAGGGAGCCACCCGGTCACGTCAAGGGTTGAGGTAGCCCGACCTCGAGGTGAGAATGGATACATTAGTCCTAGTGTGGTCGTATTAGCAACCAGACCACGTAACGGCCTTAACGAGGGGGCACAGACGAACTTCTACGGATGTGTTAGAAAGGGGGCACGCATTTACACCTGTAGACAATAAGTGGGCGCAGGCAGGCTCTTAGCCAATCAGAGCCTGCGCTGCCGAGATCACCCTTGACGGCAAAATCTTCGCTGCCGAGTCTGATACTGAAACAAACGTATATTGCTGTTTGCTATGTGTATATGCGGCGGCCATCTTAGAATGTAATATTTATATTTAATTCTAAAAGAGAAGTCACATCAGAAAAGGCCATGTTCCATTTTGAATATCAATAATAACTTATTTATTCCTCCAATTGTGACAATAGTGGTTCTAACATATTAACAAATTCATAAAAATATTATGTTTTGAATAGAATGGTAGCTCTAAGGAGTACAATATAATGTGTGTTCTTTATAACAAACAATCATATGGCACATGGGTTTTATTTGAATCGCACTTGTGTATTAATCGGCAGGGCTACCTCTACTTATTAAAAAAACACGCCCGCTAGTGGTGCGTGCGCCACAGCGAGCCATACGTTTTCAATTGTCGCACCAGTGTCTGGGCATGGTAATTGAAACCACATTGGCTTTGGTGCGCGTAACAGACACCAATAGGCCATGGGCAGAGCAATGCGCCCGCCTTTGGCCTATTGCGTTCTCTGTTTAAAAAAAACACGCACTCAAAGCCCAATAGCGGAAACCAAAAGGAAAAGCACACGCACAGGCGTGTGCGATTCCAGGGTCTGTTTCAAACCCCAGACAAAAGGGCTCTCGCCTGCGCGAGCAGTGCTGCGCACTTCAACGCAGGGCGCGAGCCCTAAAAATACGGTCAGGCCCCCGGGGATGGAGGTCCCTGGGAAGGAAAGAAATCAGTCCGGGAGGGGGGGCTGGGCCCCCCTCCCCCTTAACAATGCATCTGGGAGATGGGATCCCCGTGGCCCACGTGCCTTCCCCCACCTCCCTTTACAATGCAGTCAAGCCTTGGGGGATGGGTTCTCTGCGACAGAAAATGGCCAGGGAAGAGGGGCAACATGCCGCCTCCCCCAGAAAATAGCTCTAGGACCCCAGGGAAGGGGGCCCCGGGGCCAAAATCAGCCTGAAGCGGGGTGCCACACACACCCACTCCCTCAAAACAAATATTTGATACCTTTGCGACCGTGCCCACCCGGGGGGGGGGGGGGCCATAAAAAAACAAGAAAGACCAGAGTCCTAAGATAGCTGCCACCTCTTCCTTGTTGAGGTGGTGGCAAGCAATCAGATAACCGTTTGAGATTTGTTAGGATCCGCTGAGCCTCTGCATCCCTCGATATAAAAACGTTTTTAACACTAATTGATAAAAAATGATTGAATGGATTTACAACAAAACAGAACATGCACTGTTTCTAGACCTAGATCTAGCTTTGTGCCAAATTTAGCATAAATGTGCTTAACGGGCTAACAGTCTGTAGTGGTTTCTTAAGTTCCTATAGGAAAATTAATGGAGAAAACAGGTTTTGGGACCCCCCTTTTTAGGTCTCGCGCCTAGCGATGCACTGCGCAGCAGTGTTCGCGCAGCGAGAGTTCTTTTGGCCGGGTTTTGCAAATGGACCTGGAAAATGCACACGCTCGTGCATGTGATTTTACTGGGAATGGACAGTCCATGCACTGGGAATGGACAGTCCATGCACTGGGAATGGACAGTCCATGCACAGGGAATGGACAGTCCATGCACAGGGAATGGACAGTCTGCACAGTAATGGACAGTCCATATTTCTCTAGGACATAATGGACAGTCTGCACAGGGAATGGACAGTCCATGCACTGTGAATGGACAGTCCATGCTTCTCGGGGATATAATGGACAGGCTGCACAGGGAATAGACAGGTTGCACAGGGAATAGACAGGCTGCACAGGGAATAGACAGGCTGCACAGGGAATACACAGGCTGCACAGGGAAAACACAGGCTGCACAGGGAAAACACAGGCTGCACAGGGAATACACAGGCTGCACAGGGAATACACAGGCTGCACAGGGAATACACAGGCTGCACAGGGAATACACAGGCTGCACAGGGAACGGACAGTCCATGCTTCTCTAGGACATAATGGACAGTCTGTACTGGGAATGGACAGTCTGCACAGGGAATGAACAGTTCATGCTTCTCTAGGACATAATGGACGGGCTGCACAGGGAATGGACAGTCCATGCTTCTCTAGGACATAATGGACAATCCATGCACTGGGAATGGACAGGCCATGCACTGGGAATGGACAGGCCATGCACTGGGAATGGACAGGCCATGCACTGGGAAGGGACACGCCATGCTTCTCTAGGACATAATGAACAGTCTGCACAGGGAATGGACAGGCTGCACTGGCAAAGGACAGTTTGCACAGGAATGGACAGTCCATGCTGGAATGGACAGTCCATGCACTGTGAATGGACAGCCCATGCTTCTCTAGGATATCATGGACTGTCTGTACTGGGAATGGACAGCCTGCACAGGGAATGGACAGTCCATGCTTCATTAGGACATCATTGACAGTCTGTACTGGGAATGGGAATGGACAGTCTGCACAGGAATGGACAGTCCATGCTTCTCTAGGACATAACGGACAGTCTGTACTGGGAATGGACAGTCTGCACAGGGAATGGACAGTCCATGCACTGTGAATGGACAGTCCATGCACTGTGAATGGACAGTCCATGCTTCTCGGGATATAATGGACAGGCTGCACAGGGAATAGACAGGCTGCACAGGGAATAGACAGGTTGCACACGGAATTGACAGGCTGCACAGGGAATAGACAGGCTGCACAGGGAATAGACAGGCTGCACAGGGAATAGACAGGCTGCACAGGGAATAGACAGGCTGCACAGGGAATAGACAGGCTGCACAGGGAATAGACAGGCTGCACAGGGAATACACAGGCTGCACAGGGAATAGACAGGCTGCACAGGGAATACACAGGCTGCACAGGGAATACACAGGCTGCACAGGGAATACACAGGCTGCACAGGGAATACACAGGCTGCACAGGGAATACACAGGCTGCACAGGGAATGGACAGTCCATGCTTCTCTAGGACATAATGGACAGTCTGTACTGGGAATGGACAGTCTGCACAGGGAATGAACAGTTCATGCTTCTCTAGGACATAATGGACAATCCATGCACTGGGAATGGACAGGCCATGCACTGGGAATGGACAGGCCATGCACTGGGAATGGACAGGCCATGCACTGGGAAGGGACAGGCCATGCTTCTCTAGGACATAATGAACAGTCTGCACAGGAATGGACAGTCCATGCTGGAATGGACAGTCCATGCACTGTGAATGGACAGCCCATGCTTCTCTAGGATATCATGGACTGTCTGTACTGGGAATGGACAGCCTGCACAGGGAATGGACAGTCCATGCTTCATTAGGACATCATTGACAGTCTGTACTGGGAATGGGAATGGACAGTCTGCACAGGAATGGACAGTCCATGCTTCTCTAGGACATAACGGACAGTCTGTACTGGGAATGGACAGTCTGCACTGGGAATGGACAGTACATGCTTGTCTAGGACATAATGGACAGTCTGCACAGGGAATGGACTGGCCATGCACTGGGAATGGACAGGCCATGCACTGGGAATGGACAGGCCATGCACTGGGAATGGACAGGCCATGCACTGGGAATGGACAGGTCATGCACTGGGAATGGACAGGCCATGCTTCTCTAGGACATAATGAACAGTCTGCACAGGGAATGGACAGGCTGCACTGGGAATGGACAGTGCATGCTTCTCTAGGACATAATGGACAGTCTGTACTGGGAATGGACAGTCTGGACAGGGAATGGACAGTCTGCAAAGGGAATGGACAGACATGCACTGGGAATGGACAGGCCATGCTTCTCTAGGACATAATGGACAGTCTGCACAGGGAATGGACAGTCCATGCACTGGGAATGGACTGGCCATGCACTGGGAATGGACAGGCCATGCACTGGGAATGGACAGGCCATGCACTGGGAATGGACAGGTCATGCACTGGGAATGGACAGGCATGCTTCTCTAGGACATAATGAACAGTCTGCACAGGGAATGGACAGGCTGCACTGGGAATGGACAGTGCATGCTTCTCTAGGACATAATGGACAGTCTGTACTGGGAATGGACAGTCTGGACAGGGAATGGACAGTCTGCAAAGGGAATGGACAGACATGCACTGGGAATGGACAGGCCATGCTTCTCTAGGACATAATGAACAGTCTTCACAGGGAATGGACAGGCTGCACTGGGAAAGGACAGTCTGCACTGGGAATGGACAGTACATGCTTCTCTAGGACATAACGGACAGTCTGTACTGGGAATGGACAGTCTGGACAGGGAATGGACAGTCTGCAAAGGGAATGGACAGACATGCACTGGGAATGGACAGTACATGCTTCTCTAGGACATAATGGACAGTCTGTACTGGAAATGGACAGTCTGGACAGGGAATGGACAGCCTGCAAAGGGAATGGACAGCCTGCAAAGGGAATGGACAGTCCATGCTTCTCTAGGACATAATGGACAGTCTGCACAGGGAATGGACAGTCCATGCACAGGGAATGGACAGTCCATGCACAGGGAATGGACAGTCCATGCACAGGGAATGGACAGTCCATGCACTGGGAATGGACAGTCCATGCACTGGGAATGGACAGTCCATGCACTGGGAATGGACAGTCCATGCACTGGGAATGGACAGTCCATGCTTCTCTAGGACATAATGGACAGTCTGCACAGGGAATGGACAGTCCATGCTTCTCTAGAACATAATGGACAGTCTGCACAGGGAATGGACAGTCCATGCTTCATTAGGACATCATTGACAGTCTGTACTGGGAATGGGAATGGACAGTCTGCACAGGAATGGACAGTCCATGCTTCTCTAGGACATAATGGACAGTCTGTACTGGGAATGGACAGTCTGCACTGGGAATGGACAGTACATGCTTGTCTAGGACATAATGGACAGTCTGCACAGGGAATGGACAGTCCATGCACTGGGAATGGATAGGCCATGCACTGGGAATGGACAGGCCATGCACTGGGAATGGACAGGCCATGCACTGGGAATGGACAGGCCATGCTTCTTTAGGACATAATGAACAGTCTGCACAGGGAATGGACAGGCTGCACTGGGAAAGGACAGTCTGCACTGGGAATGGACAGTGCATGCTTCTCTAGGACATAATGGACAGTCTGTACTGGGAATGGACAGTCTGGACAGGGAATAGACAGTCTGCAAAGGGAATGGACAGACATGCACTGGGAATGGACAGGCCATGCTTCTCTAGGACATAATGAACAGTCTGCACAGGGAATGGACAGGCTGCACTGGGAAAGGACAGTCTGCACTGGGAATGGACAGTACATGCTTCTCTAGGACATAATGGACAGTCTGGACAGGGAATGGACAGTCTGGACAGGGAATGGACAGTCTGGACAGGGAATGGACAGTCTGGACAGGGAATGGACAGTCTGGACAGGGAATGGACAGTCTGGACAGGGAATGGACAGACATGCACTGGGAATGGACAGGCCATGCTTCTCTAGGACATTGTGGTAAATAATTTAATTACCGGGACTTAATTTGATACAGAAACATAATAAAAATAGCTCAATAAATAAGAGGCAGAATCCGTGGTATTAGAGGTTCGGAATGGGCTTTATTCCAATGGACGATTCGAATCGGTTGCTCCAAGTTCCATCACCACGAAGGTTCAGGAAGTGAAGTGCATACATTATTGATAATTAATCACTTTTATACAATAGGCATTACAGTGAAGCAAATGCAAGAGGCGTAACAATTGATAGTGTGGATAAAACATACATACGTAGCAAAAGTAGGTGTAACTGGGTGGGACTAAAGAACGTCATCAGGTGTGATGTCATAATAGGGTGGTTCCATGAAGGAATTTCGCAATGTCAGCAGAAATACTTGGCAGAAATGCGCGCACAGCAGCATGACGTGTGATGGACGTGCAACTAGGGGGTGAAGGGGACTTGACATTTAGCTCTACATGTGGCGACAGAAGTCTGGAGGGTCAAGTCAACCTAATCCCAAATCATATCTAACATCCTATGTTTAAAGAACTATGTTATCCAAAAGAGAGGTCTCTTAGAGTAGAATCTTATTCTATACTGACTATACTGACTGTTAGTGCGTGTACAAGCGTCTAAGTGTCTACACTAGATGCGAGGGCAGAAGTCTTCCATAATAATAAGGCTATGAATTACTTGCATAAAGACAGAGAAGCCGGGCCTTTGCTCGGTAGCTGGAAGAATGTTTACTTAAACTACTAGACAGGAATGCATTGGGCAGAGAGCGGAGCAGATAATTTCGAAGGTGAAATACAGTTTTTGGCAGGCAACAGGCTGATGTCAGGCTTCGTGAGCCGCGCAGGGAATGAGACAAAGTTCATGGTCACAGATGCAGGCTCAGACTGGAGCTTCAGAGGCAGAAAGCAAGAAAAGCTTGATGACAGAATCAGGGCCTACTTGCCTGGACTGTAAAATGGCATAAGTGAACCATATAAAGCCGGTGGCCTTTCGTACTTAGGAATGGAATATCCGGCCCATTCATGGCTGATCTGAAAGAGGATATGTTGACGGTGGACGCACATGTGTTTGCGTCTTCATAACTGGAACTGGAGGGAACATACATGTACTTGTGATTCATACATGAAACCGTTGGGGTCCAAGATAGGGGACATAACTGATCAGAAAAATCCATATTTCCACATTCCCTCCTTGTCCCCTACTTGCCCATCAAGAGATATCAATCTTCATCAATCCATTGATCTGTTCATATAGCATCATTTGTTCTTCTTTTTTCTTCTGGGACGAATGAAATCTTGGTGATGGAATACACGATGTGGCACACAGACCACAAATCGCTGGTCCACATTGTAGGCATAGACAACAACTGAATAATATGAGAAAGCCAATACCTAGGAAGGATAGGACCTTCCATCCAAAGGTAGATAATACACTCCAAAACCAACCGGACCAAGTCCAGGTGCCTGGATTCTGGTGTATCTGGCTTACAATCTTATGAAGGCGAGTTATGGCTTTATATACAGATGGCGAATTTTCTGGTATGAAAATGCAACAACTTGATCCGATGACCCTACAAGCTCCGCCCCTATCGGCCAGGATGACGTCAAGGACAAGACGATTTTGAAGCACAACAATCCGCATAGCAGACTGTTCTTCTGTTAAATTGCCTAAGGCGGAAATAGTTTTGTTCACTACTGCTTCAAGGGTTCTAGTTAATCTACGTATCAGTTTACTATTAGTAACGGTACCTATATAGGGAAAGAGACCTTTATTGAAATCTGTGTATTTTTCCCATGCTGTTTCATTGTAATCGACAATTGGGAGATCTCTCCTTTCTCTATTGTGTACTAAATGAGTATTTCTGTGATAATCGGGAGGAGCTAGGAAAACAGGTGGCAAAAGGAATCCAATGTAGCAGGTACCATCCCAATCTAGAGGCAAACGTGCATATGCCGTCTGACCACATATAAAATAGGAATGGCGGGAAGCTCTAAATGTCGACTTGCCTTGATCACTGAATTCTATTACAGTGGTGCATCTACTATGGCCCATATGTATGGAACCATTCTTTCTTACACATAATTCACCTTTTACTGGAAATACTGACATGGCGGGCAAAATTGGAGTAGCTTCGGATTCGACATTTAGGATCATAAGATTAAGCGTAAAATTACCTAATCCATATACTTCATTTTCTAGATCAGTTCCTGTTCTCTTGGGAAGTCCCTCCTTGTTAGGGTAGCAGACTTTAAGTAAAACTAAGTTTAAATTTCCCCATACCCAGTTGTCTTGATAAACTGCAGAATTTGAATCTAGGGAATTAATTAAACTAAACCATGCTCCACAGGAGCCGTTGTGTGTGAATGGGTATGGAAAAAGAGGTAGAATTCCTTTATAATTCTGATAGGGAGGGAGTCGGCCACATATCCAACAATTTGTAGCATTGCTAACCTGATGGGAATGATGTAACATACTAATAAACGTATTATTGCGCAGCGCAAATCTATAAGACAACTCATGCGGAGGTAATTCACTAAAAGAATGTTCAGCAGTAACATTATAAACATGTCTAGAAATAGGATAATATATGTGCAACAATATACTTGCAGTAATTATTAAAAGACTTAAGAAAAACAAAATTAATAACGTCACTGTGCAATGACTACGCAGTGATTTACAGTATGCATGTCGTTTCAACATTTTTCGGGTGTTTTCTCTATTCAGATCTAAGGGATACATGTCAGAGACAAATTCAACCGCTTCACCTTGGAGAGGACTTAAACAATCAAATTTCCCGACTGGTTAGATCTGAGTTTTAGTTTATATTGTTCGTGACTACTTGATTCAACAAAAGGAAGTTTTGAGTCAATGGGTGAAGACACACAAGGTGTGGTATTTACATCCGATGGTAGTCCATGAAATTTCTTGATATGACTTGAATGTATCCAGCCTTTTCTGCCTTCGATCTTCACGGCTGTCCTTGTGGTGAGCAAGACCAGTTGCGGTGACTTCCACCTAGGATCCAGCTGAGTCTTTCGGTCAAAGTTCCTCACGAGGACCAGGTCCCCCGGAATTATATCATGGGGTTTCACCTCAGTGTTGTCGGGAAAGGCTGCAGCTACCTGTGAACGACAAGATTGTAGTGCAGACATCAAGGAAGCCAAATAATCTGTCAGCATATTACAGTCTATATCAGTTATTTTTCGTGGTATAGGCGTCCCCCACATATTTGGTGGTCTGCCAAAGATCACCTCATACGGGGATAGCCCTGTTCGAGAGTGTGCTACCATTCTCATGTAAAAGAGTGCAACTGGTAACGCTACTACCCAGTCGACACCTTTCTCTCTGCATATTTTGGACAATCTGATTTTCAGGATCTGATTAGGTCTTTCTACGAGACCTGCTGCCTCGGGGTGTCGGACACAGTGGAATTTCCACTGATAGCCTAACAAAAGTGAAACGTGTTTCATTAGTTCGGATGAGAACGGCTGGCCGTTATCGGAGTAGACAACACGTGGTAAACCGTATCGTGGGAAGAATTCTCGAACTAACTGTTTGGCAGTAGTCGGGGCAGTGTAATCTGAAACCGGGTATGCCTCTGTCCAACGGGAAAGAGCACAGACAACTACGAGAACATATTTGAATCCTCGACATCGTTCCATCTGGAGCACTTCAAAAGGGTGATCAGGAGGCTGAAATCCACCCTGTTCTACGGGAACGCTTTTTCCTGGGTTGAACTGACAACAGATCATACAGGTACGAACTTTTTGCTTGGCTGCTGCTCGTAAATGTTTATTGAACCAAATGTGTTGGATGCTGTCTAGCATAGCTTTTTCTCCTAGATGCGCTGGACTATGTATAGTGTTAATAATGACTTGGACCATTGAATCAGGAAGGAACCACACAGATTTTTCCTTTGTCATCCATCCTTGATCCGTTTGGATCCCTCCTAATTCAGTCCATTTCTTTATTTCGTCTGGAGTAGCATGTGTGTGTATGTCAATTACGTCAAGAGCGGGATCCTTAACCATCATGCAATGTGTTGGCGTCGGGACTTTTGTCTTTGTCATGTCGGATGTTTGAGTTTGAGCAGTCTGTTTAGCTGTTCTGTCAGCTAGATCATTGCCTTGAGAAATGATATCAATAACTTTCGTATGAGCTTTACATTTCATAATTGATATTGCAGTGGGTAGATGTATTGCGTCTAATAAGGCATGAATGAGGGGTCCGTGCTGAATGTGGGCACCGTGAGAAGTTAAATAACCTCTCTCTCGCCACAGCACGCCGAAGTCATGTACAACTCCGAATGCATAACGTGAATCAGTGTATATGTTGACTTTTTTATTTGTGCCTTGAATACAGGCTTGTGTCAGAGCGATGAGCTCTGCGGCTTGAGCTGACAAGGTATTTATGCAATTTGTTTCGATGACTTCAGTGTCTGTTGTGACTGCGTAAGCGGCCACTAACTCTCCTGTACTTGTTCTCATACATGAACCATCTACATACAACGTTAGGTCTGGGTCTGACAATGGGACATCTGTCAAGTCTTGTCTGGGTTTCGTCGTGATTGTAATAACATCAATACAATCATGAGCTAGTGGGTCTGTTCCGATTACGGGTAAAAGTGTGGCAGGATTCAATGTGTTACAACGTCTGATTTCTATATGTGGCTGAAACAATGTTAATTCATACCCTGTAAGTCGCGCTATAGTCAAGTGCTGTGTTTGCGTTCTATTCACAAGAACTTCTACTGCATGTGGTACTTGAACTGTCAATGGATGTCCTAACACTATGGCATCGCTTTGTCTTATTGCTAAAGCTGTTGCTGCCACCGATTTCAGGCATGCAGGCAAAGCCTGAGCTACGGGATCTAATGTACTAGAAAAATAAGCACATGGTTTGTGTGATCCTGCTTGTTCCTGTGTGAGTACTGACAAGGCAGTACCTTCGCGTTCTGTAACAAAGAGTGTAAACTGTTTATTGTAACATGGTGTTGCTAAAACCGGTGCTTGGCATAAGGCTTTCTTTAGGTTTTCAAAAGCTTGTGTATGTTCCTGAGTCCAAGGGAGAACAGTCGATGTGGCTGCCTCCTGTGTTGTCAATTGAATGAGTGGTTTTGCTAGAAATGCATACTGAGGGATCCACTGCCTACAATATGAAGTGAGGCCTATAAAAGCCCGCACCTCCTTTTGTGTCTTGGGTATTGGCATGTTAGCTATTAACTGAATGCGGTCGGGTGTAAGCTGCCTTCCCTCCTTGGACAGCGAGTGTCCAAGATAAACAACTCGCTGGACACAGAATTGCAGCTTAGAAGGGGACACCTTGTGCCCTTTTTCGGCTAGAAATTGTAAAACTGTCAGTGATGCTTTCTCACATTCAGGTTCGCTTCTAGCGGTGATCAGTAGATCATCGACATATTGAAGCAGGGCAGTGTTTACTGGCATGTGGATACTGTCGAGTTCTCGTTTCAGTGCTTGGCTATAGATGCTGGGGCTTTCTGTAAATCCTTGAGGTGCGCGTGAGAATTTAAAGCTACGTCCATTTAAACTAAATCCGAACAAGTATTGGCTTTCCGGATCTATAGGGACGCTGAAAAAGGCATTCTTGAGATCAATTACAGTAAAGAATGTTGCTTCAGAATCAATAGCTGTCAGTAATGACGAGATATCTGGGACCACAGGGAATTGTGGCACAATGCATTTGTTCAATTCGCGCAGATCAATAACCAATCGATATACCGGCGGGGCCTTCGGATCTGTTCGTTTAAGAATCGGAATTATCGGTGAATTACATACATTGGAGTCTGTTTCCACAACCACTCCTTGGGCAATGAGCTCGTCAATGATTTGTAGTAAAGCCACTACAGCATCTGGTGGTAACTTGTATTGTCGCATTCGTGGTAGTACCACTCCTGCCTTTAGTGTAACTCGATATGGTGTAATATTCATGCAACCCACATCAGTAGGGCCTTGTGCCCATAAATGTGTAGGTAAAGTCTGCAGTCTAGGATCCATGTCTCGAGACACATAGTGACCTTTGAAATCACGTAAAAACAATCTTACTCCTTCCGGAGAACAACATATTATAGCTCCTAGAGCTTTCAGTGTTTTTATACCTAACAAGTTTTCTGGACATGATTTAGTAAGCAATAAATCTGTAGTTCTGGTCAAGGGTCCTATCGTAAGTGGAAGAGGCTGTGATACTTCATTAACAATAGGTTTTCCTGAAAAACCAAGGGAAATATTCTGTGAGCCTGAGAGGGGTGCCCCTGGAACTTCACTGTGTTTTATTGTTGTTCGACTTGCCCCTGTATCAAGTAAAAATTTTCTATCTTGGCCTAATAATTCACTATGTACATAAGGTCCTTCTTGGTCTACTGGGACCTCGATAAGGGGTAAGTCAACTTCCCTCTCTAGGCTGGTTCATGCGTATCGTTGATAATCAGGATAGTCGTACTGTGCGGTCTGGTACAGCTGTCGTGTCGTGGTTTGTGTGGCAGCAACAGGCAGCGCTGGTGCAGCTGGCACAAACTGTATAGACTGTTGTGGAGCTGGCATGGACTGTGCATGCTGCGGGGCTCCTTGTTCATTCTGATCCTGTCTGGGTGGCCGTGGTCTTTCTTTTGTAATACCTGTGGCGATATTACGCTTCAGGACTGGGCAATCGTGTATGTAATGTCCTGGCTGTTTACAATAGTTGCATGTCCCTTTTACAGGTCCTGCTGAATCACCGGAATGTGTCGTACCCTTTTTATGTCCTTCAGCTGGAACTGTCTGAGAGACTAGCATTTTCATTTTCGTGTCTTTCATGCGTTTCTGTTCATGTTCTTGTTCCTCTCTAATTCTATTGTAATGGTACTGTAACATTTGTAACATTTGTGATGGGGTATTACCTTGCCAGGTACTCTCGAATTTTAATACTCTATTCTTCACTTGGGGCAAGGAATTTTCAACTAATTTTGTCACAAACAGATGTGGGTATGATTCGCTACTTGCTTTTATGCCACTATTTATACCAAAACATTTTTCAAATCGTGCATAGAAATCACTAGTGTCTTCATCTTGCTTTTGTTTACAGGCTGAGATTGCACCCCAGTCTTCCTTTTTCGTAGTTAATAAACGTGGCAGTACCTGTACTAGTAAACCTGGTAGTGCTTTAGTTTTGTCCCCAAGCCCCGAACCTGGACCTCGGGCCTTTTCTTCATTTTCTAATGCTGTCCAGTCTATCTTTTGGTCTCCCACCTCCCACTCTTTTTCCTTGAGTTTTTCATAAATGCCAGCAGGCATCAATACCTTTAATATTGTCATAATGTCGGGATAGGTATACTCTCCCATGAGTAACATGTCTTTAATTTCTCGGTGGAAACCCGCTGGGTCTTTGTCATGACTGGGTACCACTTTCTTCATTTCTAACAATTCTATTTTCGATATGGGCGTATATACAAATACACGTTTAAACTGATTGTCCTCGCCCTTTATTGGGTGTACTTCTCGTAAGGGATTCTGTCTGTCCATGTAATACATCGGTCTTTCCTTGATGGGCAGTGAGACATGTTCTGGGCATACAAAAAGAATGTACTGCTTTCTTGATTCTAGTATTTCTTTAATTAGCTTAGTACCTGAACCTCTCCATCTATTCGTGAGTAATTCAATCAATATATCAGGTAAGGGACCAGGATCTGAATGTTGGCTTTTATATAGTATAAGAAGTTGTTGAATCATATAAATCCCAGCTAAACGCTGTTCATCTGGGGTGAGGTTCAAAAATGTGTGTGCTACTGTATCATCACCATATTTTCCGGGACTGTCAACCCAATGAACGGCTGACCTGGCTAATTCTTGTTCATCCATAGAATCGAGTAAATGATAACCCCTTCGTTCTCGCAGTAATTTGTCAGCGGCTTGGAACGAATGCTCGGGGAACCTTATATTTATTATAGGTGTTTGGAAATTCCTGTTATTATCTGGACATATCGGACGTATCGGGTCAGTAAAACATCTAGTACTATTACAAGATCTTCCTCTACCTACATAGGCTATGGTGTCTGACTGTCCTGTGGGCAGTCCTGATCCTTCCTCCTCCTCATTTTGTTCAAACTGGTCTACCGCTAATCTCTCTTCGTGTAGGCGTTCTATTTCTTTACGGATCTTTCGGCACATGGCTATTATACAGTTTTGCTTATCATGTCTCCCTTCTGATATATTCTGGCTCCATCTGGTAAGAGTTTGCATTGCTTCCGGGTCTACCCCCGGTCGGTCTTGATTTCTGATCACACAATTTATAAGGAAACGTAACAGTTCCCCTTGTATCTCCACTTTCTGGTATTCCATAGCTCTGTAAATACATTCAGAATCTCGCCCTGTTTGGACAAAATGGTATATATTATCTAGATGCATAGTCATTCCTGGTAACTTCCCTAAATACACCGCGGCTCGTCTGATACGTAATGATGCCATGATCATTTCGTCCTCTTTGCCGGGCACAGGGTCATATCTACAATCTATAAGAAGTTCCTTAAGCGTACGGGCATTTATGAGTTTGGGGGTACGTGGATGTGCTGATTCTTGAAAGGTAAGTTTATTTACTCTGGGTGGCGTAGAAAAAATATTGGTAGCACCTCCGGTAGCCCCGTCTGGGGTATCGGGCGTGAAAGGATTCGTTGAACGCGATACAGCAACTATAGGTGTGGACACAGCTATAGAAGTAGCTGTAGGAACAGATGTGGAAACAGATGTGCTTGCCGGAACTTGTGTCAGGATTTGTTGTTGTAGAGATACAGATACAGGATCTTGGCGTTGAACCTCCCCGGCCGAAGGTCTATGTGGGGCGGGGTTAGCATACTCGGGAGCTGCGTCATCTAAATATGAGGAAAGAAAAACATCTTCTGCGGTTCTAGGATGCCCCTTAGGATGTACTTTTATTGGAAATAATGGGGGTGGCAAGTCTTTTGGTATCCCCGGAGTAGCCTTAGGTAATCCCTCGGCCAGAAGGTGATACATACCCTTCATAAGGGCATTTCTTTGTCTGTCTACTTGTTCTGATTTCACTCGTGTACCTTCTTCAATTAATAGATTTTCTCGGACTCTATTTGAATTCTCCTTACTCTTCTCTTCCTGTCTACGTGCTTTTTCTGTACGTCTATACGATTCTTTACGCCATAATTCAATGGCGTCTTTCTGTGATTGTCTAGCTTTCTTTTTCCATAATTCTTCCTCTACTTTCACGATGCAATCTGCATCCCAGGTCCCAGCTGCGGGCCACCTCTGACTTTCTGGTAATTCCTTAGTGTAGTCTACCCATAGATCAAGAAATAATATGGCGTCTAGGCCATGTTTATGATACATGAAGTACCCTGGAGTGTCCCTAGGAGGAATGGGAACAGCTTCTTCGAGTACCCCTTTTCTAGTTGTGATCTGTCTTAATTTCGAAAAGAGCGGCATATTGAGAACTGATCTGGTACTTGATTTTGAACAAACGTAATACAATAAAGCACGATAATGAACAGTCATTCACACCACAATATGCAGAACGTATTAAAAACATTTAACATTTAACATTTAACTGAGCAACGATGATGATGACGATCTAAGGAAACTTAATCACTAAACATAATACTCGGCATTATCTGGATTATTCTGAATTTATATACTTGATATACTAGATATACTGCTAAACAGTACAGATACACTGCTAAAACAGTGCAGACCGGATTTGTGTACCCAAACCCGTCTGGACCGGCACAACTTATGTGCACGCCAGAACGCCTCCCCAGTAATGGTACTCACCGGGTAGCTCGGAACGGAAGGCCTCGGAACGGAACTGAACTGGACCGGACTGGACTCGACAACTTCGGACACTTCTGAGCTTCGGAAACCTGGTGGGCCTCTGTATACCTCGGATCTTGCTCTCTCAGCTAGGCTCTGGTCGGGATACTTCGCACTTCTCACCGCCTCGTCTGGGTGTTGATCGCAGCCTCAGTCGCCCCCGCTTGACCGGAGGGAGATACAGGAAATCCTGCTGGTACGCGTTGTTGTCCGTCCAGCTGTGGCAGGAGACCGGGCCTGCAACGCACCGCCGGCGCGTGAGATGAGAAAGTGTCCCTATTCGGGCGCCATTCATGTGGTAAATAATTTAATTACCGGGACTTAATTTGATACAGAAACATAATAAAAATAGCTCAATAAATAAGAGGCAGAATCCGTGGTATTAGAGGTTCGGAATGGGCTTTATTCCAATGGACGATTCGAATCGGTGCTCCAAGTTCCATCACCACGAAGGTTCAGGAAGTGAAGTACATACATTATTGATAATTAATCACTTTTATACAATAGGCATTACAGTGAAGCAAATGCAAGAGGCGTAACAATTGATAGTGTGGATAAAACATACATACGTAGCAAAAGTAGGTGTAACTGGGTGTGACTAAAGAACGTCATCAGGTGTGATGTCATAATAGGGTGGTTCCATGAAGGAATTTCGCAATGTCAGCAGAAATACTTGGCAGAAATGCGCGCACAGCAGCATGACGTGTGATTGACGTGCAACTAGGGGGTGAAGGGGACTTGACATTTAGCTCTACATGTGGCGACAGAAGTCTGGAGGGTCAAGTCAACCTAATCCCAAATCATATCTAACATCCTATGTTTAAAGAACTATGTTATCCAAAAGAGAGGTCTCTTAGAGTAGAATCTTATTCTATACTGACTATACTGACTGTTAGTGCGTGTACAAGCGTCTAAGTGTCTACACTAGATGCGAGGGCAGAAGTCTTCCATAATAATAAGGCTATGAATTACTTGCATAAAGACAGAGAAGCCGGGCCTTTGCTCGGTAGCTGGAAGAATGTTTACTTAAACTACTAGACAGGAATGCATTGGGCAGGGAGCGGAGCAGATAATTTCGAAGGTGAAATACAGTTTTTGGCAGGCAACAGGCTGATGTCAGGCTTCGTGAGCCGCGCAGGGAATGAGACAAAGTTCATGGTCACAGATGCAGGCTCAGACTGGAGCTTCAGAGGCAGAAAGCAAGAAAAGCTTGATGACAGAATCAGGGCCTACTTGCCTGGACTGTAAAATGGCATAAGTGAACCATATAAAGCCGGTGGCCTTTCGTACTTAGGAATGGAATATCCGGCCCATTCATGGCTGATCTGAAAGAGGATATGTTGACGGTGGACGCACATGTGTTTGCGTCTTCATAACTGGAACTGGAGGGAACATACATGTACTTGTGATTCATACATGAAACCGTTGGGGTCCAAGATAGGGGACATAACTGATCAGAAAAATCCATATTTCCACAACATAATGAACAGTCTGCACAGGGAATGGACAGGCTGCACTGGGAAAGGACAGTCTGCACTGGGAATGGACAGTACATGCTTCTCTAGGACATAATGGACAGTCTGTACTGGAAATGGACAGTCTGGACAGGGAATGGACAGTCTGGACAGGGAATGGACAGTCTGCAAAGGGAATGGACAGCCTGCAAAGGGAATGGACAGTCCATGCTTCTCTAGGACATAATGGACAGTCTGCACAGGGAATAAACACTCCATGCACTGGGAATGGACAGTCCATGCACTGGGAATGGACAGTCCATGCACTGGGAATGGACAGTCCATGCACTGGGAATGGACAGTCCATGCACTGGGAATGGACAGTCCATGCACTGGGAATGGACAGCCCATGCACTGGGAATGGACAGCCCATGCTTCTCTAGGACATAATGGACAGTCTGCACAGGGAATGGACAGGCTGCACTGTGAATGGACAGTTTCCACAGGAATGGACAGTCTGCACAGGAATGGACAGTCCATGCACTGGAAATGAACAGTCTGCACAGGAATGGACAGCCCATGCTTCTCTATGATATAATGGACAGTCTGTACTGGGTATGGACAGTCTGCACAGGAATGGACAGTCCATGCTTCTCTAGAACATAATGGACAGTCTGCACAGGGAATGGACAGGCTGCACAGGCTGCACTGGGTATGGACAGGCTGCCCAGGTAATGGACAGTCTGCCCAGGGATTGGACAGTCTGCCCAGGGATTGGACAGTCTGCCCAGGGATTGGACAGTCTGCCCAGGGATTGGACAGTCTGCCCAGGGAATGGACAGTCCATGCTTCTCTAGGACATAATGGACAGTCTGCACAGGGAATGGACAGGCTGCACTGGGAATGGACATTGTACACAGAGAATGGACAGTCTGCACAGCCAATGGACAGTCCAGGATTCTCCAGGACATGCTGCAGGTTTGGCTGCAAATGCACGTGACCCAATAGTCAAACAGAAATGCCAGCGTCAGTTCGTGAGAAGGAAAGAGAGAGCAGTAGGAATAAGTGTAACAAGCATTTGCAATGCAATAGGTCTCGCATTTGCGAGAGTTTGAGCTACTGTCATTGTAAATGACAATACCTTTTATTTATGGGTTTTGAAAACCTGGTAGTGGTGCGTAAATAAGCACTTTGTACTTGTAGTCCTTGCTTACAACAAGCAAGTCTGACAGTAAACGAGGTGCAGTTACTGCCAGCCTTGGTTCTCGTAAGCAACGACTACAAGTAGAAAAGTGAGTGTTTACGACCGCTTGTTTTTATAGATGAAGAATTGTGCTCATTTTATCGACCTCGGAAGGATGGACATCTTAGTGCTGCTAGGTAATTTTAGCGCTCTGTCAAATAAACAGCAGCCCAGTGCTGCTGTTCAAAGTGGGGCCGCATATTAAGGTCAGTAGGGCTAAAAGTGACCCCCGGGCCATACTTTGAGAATCCAAGTTATATAACACGCATTCTCAAACAAGCATTTGCAATGCAATAGGTCTCGCATTATTAAAGTTTGAGCTATTGGTATTGCATTATTTAGCAATGCCAATAGCTCAAACTTAAATAATGCGAGCCCTATTGCATTGTAAATGCTGGTTTCCTCTGTCCCTGCTTGATGGATCACCCCGAAATTTTCCATGCGTAATCTAGGCAAAGAAGAGCACTATTTTTGAAAGTTTTTTGGGGATTCATCAAATGGTGTCAAAGTTATTAGCAACACAAAACATACATTCCCTATGAAAAGTCTAACTACCCAGTGGCAAATGGGTAAATACAAATATATAAATAGATAGATCCGGTTCACCTACCTATCTGCCCCTAAAGACATTTACCACCCAAAGCCAACCTCAAAAGGCTGGCCTGTCATGTCCAAGACATCCCTGGACACGTCCTGTGAAGCACCAGCCATGGAGAGCAGAGCCGAGCACGATTGGCCTTTTCCCCTCAGTTTTGCAGTTTTTGTCACTTCCTTAACCAATTCTCAAGCGCTCCCCTGCTTTATCTGCCCTTCTCCCACACTCCTATCAAAATCAGCATCTCTGGCTCACTCAGTTTCCTGCTACCAGTTTCTGGTGCCATTACCATATCTGTATTCCTAACCTAACTAGTTGCTGTGAATCCCCCTTGCTGTTTGTTACATGAGCTGAGTTTTTGTAGTACACATTCCAGAAAATTCCAGATTGGATTTGGTATCCCCATTACTTCTCCTATCCCCTACTTTACAGATCTATCTCAAGCCCAGATCCATAACCTACCTACCTGCTTTAAATGTAAAACCACCTCCTCAATTTTAAATGCCACCTGCTAGGATACAACTAAGTCTACGCCACCCTCCACATTTTACCCTCTAGCAGCACAATGTACATACAATATGTAATATATATTAAAGTCATGGTCATATTGTCATGCCACATTGTGATATATCTTTCAACCTGAGGGCTTTGAGTTGCCTCCCCCTTCCAATGTGGAATCTATTATAGCACCTTGGCAGAAAGGCCTAACTCCAAATAAAATACAAATGTGTTTAATAACTAGACATAAAAGTTTGTAATGCTTGGTATACGCATAGCCCAAAATTAGCCCATGTTATTTAGGGGCTATGGAAGCCAAAGAAACGTATCTTTCACACTTTCAAGACATCCCTCAACCAATACCACAAGCTCCTGAAGAGACTAAAATGAGACGTCTTGCTGACTGCATTGAAGCAAGTTCCTACCACAGCAGGGAACTCTTTATCAGAGAGTTCTCCAACATCTCAACCAGCGAAAATATCACCCATTCCCACGTACTCTGTGACACTCTTGCAGACTAATTCCACTATAAGATCGCCACCATCTACAGAAACTTCGAACCCCAACGAACCACCACCAACATCCTCTGCCTTCTCGCTACCACAAAAGAACAAGCATTGGCAGAGCCAATAGGTCTCGCTTTTGGGACCTTATAAGTGTTTAGCCATGCAACAGTTGCATAACTAAGTACTTATAAGGTCCCAAAAGCGAGACATGTTGGCTATGCAAAGCGGCCGCGAAAGTGAAAGTAATTGCGGTAAAGCGCGGCGCGCGCGCCCACGCACATGCTCTGTAGCCCTAGGCTGGCCTGGAAGCACTTTTTGGAGCCCTCTCAATAAGTCTCACCAGACCAGCGCATACGTTGGGTCAGGCGGGACCTAAAAACAGGACCACCTGCTCACCAACTGGGACCATCTCACCACACAAGACACCAGATCAATAATGAACCCTGTCCACCCCGGAGCACTCACAGACCTGTCCCCACTACATCTTCAACGTCAGGAACAAGACGATGAGCAACAAGCTCACCCACATTTTTAACACATACATCACCAAAGCCGCCTTCCCTGATGAATGTAAACAAGCAGAAGTTAAGCGCCCCTACACAAGAAACCATCCGCTGATCCCAATAAACTCAAGAAAGCTGCCCCATCTCTCTTCTGCCCTTTCCCGCCAAAGACCTTGAGAAGGCCATCAACTGCCAACTCACAGAACACCTGGAGAGCAGTCTTCTGGACACTTCTCCATCCGGATTTCGCACCAACCACAGCACGAAAACTACCCCGATTGCAGCCACAAACGACATCAGATCCCTCCTTAAACAGGGAAAATCGGCGGCATTGATCTTCCTCGACCTTTCAGCAGCGTTTCACACAGTATCGCAACACCATGATCAAAAGGTTTCAACACACTGGAATCCAAGGAGATGCCCTCAAATGAATCGCCTCCTATCTCCCTTCACCTCAGAATTCAATAACACCATTTGTGGCATCCCTCAAGGTTGGTCCCTCAACCCATGCCAACTTCCACAGTTTCATGACAAGCATTGCCAACTGGATGAAGGACAACTGCCTGAAACTCAACACAGACTAGACAAAAGTGCTGATCTTCAGAAACAACACCTCCCTGTGGAACGATGCCTGGTAGCCTCCTGAACTAGGACCTTCACTCAAACCGACTGACCACGCCTGCAACAAGGGCATGATCCAGGACAGTAATCTCACCATAAAAAGACAGATCAACAGTCTCATCTGCCTGCTTCCTCACCTTCCCGAAGATCTTCGCTCCCCATTCACACCAAACAGTTACCAAAGCCCTTGTCACCAGCTGACTGGACTATGACAAAGCACTACGTAGGAATCACCTTGCACCGCTTCAAGAGAATGCAAACCATATAGAATTATGCGGCGAGAATCATCCTTGACTTTCTAAAGCGGGCCCACTCCCCCCCCCCCCTCACCACCCACCCCCCCAGCTCAAGAAGCTCCACTGGCTCCCCATTCAGAAGCGATGTCAATTCAAAATGTTGATCCACACCTTCAAAGCCTTACATAACCAAGGACCAGCATACTTTAAACCACCACTTGAACTTCCACCTTCACTCCAGACACCTGCTTCCCGCCTCCTTCTACCTCGCTCACACATCCAGTGCAGCAACAGTGGAGGACGCTCCTTCTCCAACCTTGCTGCGAAGTCCTGAATGACCTCCCACTTCACCTCCGGACCTCATCCTCTCTACTGGAATTCAGGACAAGACTCAAGACCTGGTCTCCCTTGCAACAGTGCTCTCAGTGGCTGGAAACCCGCACAGTGATTAGCTGTGATCTACAAATCCTGATTTGATTGACTGACCCGGGCACAGGACAGCAGTCGTTCTTTCCTGCAGCAAAGGTGCAAAAATGCCATGCAAGTCAAGACAGGAGCCTGGACACCCAGCCTGTGCCTCTATTCCAGCTGTATAACAGTTCGGTTGGATAGAGATCAAAGTGCACATGACGGTTTGGACCGCATTAAACAACTGGACAAACCCTCATGCGCACTTCTTAGTGTGCACTACTCCTCCTGACCTCCTCATGGCCCCGCCTAGACTTGACTGCCTGCAGCAGAAAGAAAAATAAACTGATGATAAAATGGTTTTATCATCATTTATTTTTCCAGTTTCTGCCTGCTGCCTGGCACTCAAATGAGGGGCAACGCTGCTTTGCCATATCTCCCTAATGTGAGCAGCAAAACACGGGAGGTAGGCAAAATACGTAAAATAGATTTTTTACCCAAGCAGACAGTCTCTGCCATTTTTTAGGCAAAACTAAAAATTAAAACACAAAGCAGCAGTGTTTGAACTCAAGCTACTGGAAATCACCCTGACATTCCATTTTCTAATTTAATTTTTTCACGCGCAAACCGTTCAAGTAATTTTTGGGAGCGTCAGATGCATCTACTATAGATACGCATAATTTTGCACACCTCTACCTCAGCCAAGTGGCAAGCACTAACATATCAGCATTTTCACTCCTCCCATTTCTCCTCATGCATATTCGGCAAGGGTGTTGTTTACCCCCCTAGACAGACTAACCCAATACTCAATTGCCAGTGATCTGTTAGAGTGTTATTAATTTTCAGCTTCTGTCCACAACTGTGAGGGACAGTGGTTCAGCCAACTTCAGTCATTGGCTCTATTGCGCTGTGAGTGACAGCATTTTGCACTTCTGCCTGAAAATTAGTGTGCTTCAGCGCAAGGTACGGTGTTCAATTCTTCAATTTTTCATTTCTCATTTTATAGGCATCTTTTCATTTCTTTCACTTGATTTTTAGGTCCCCCCTGAGCCAGCGCATGCGCTGCACTGGCGAGACATTTAGTAGCTGCTTTTAAAAGTGCTACCTTGCCGGCCACCAGCTTGCTATTACGCGCACAAGAGCGCGCGCGACGTGCACAGCTGGCATTTGGCTTCTTTGATCGCGCGCGTGAATGCCCTCCCCTACCCCCTCCCTTCTCCGACTCCCTTCTCGTTAGCTTCATGCATCGGTGCACAGCTGGCATTTGGCTTCTTTAATCGCGCGCATGAATGCCCTCCCCTACCCCCTCCCACTCCCTCATCAGCTTCAGCGCGCGCTTGTTTTCTCCTCCCATTCTTCTACTACCTTCATCAACGTTACTGATATATTTCCTGACCACCATTTCCCCTTTCTGCTTTTCCTGTTGCCCTCACCCAGCTGTGCGGTCCCCTCGCCGCATATTATTCCCCCCCCTTTCAATTGTCCTTGCTTTCTCCACTGATTATACACAGTAACGTTTTTTTTTTTGCCCCGTACCCTCACCTCTTCCTCCATCCTGTACCCTGCAAGTGATTTCAGACCTCGCAAAAGTAGACCGCCCCAGACACTTCTGGAAAATTCCCGCACCGCACGTCGCTCTTAAAATGAGGTAAAAGGCAGAAGCTTAGACATCCCCGCACCGCACGTCGCTCTTAAAATGACGTAAAAGGCAGAAGCTTAGACATCCCCTATTGACAACGAAAACACATATACATCATCTTTTAACCACGCCCATACCGGCACATACCGGCTGGTCGTCGTCACTTCCAGTGATCTCGTTCAACAAATGTTTAAACACGAACAAAAAGATGGTGTGCGGCCACCAGAATAAAGTAGCGACTAAGGCTTGCGTGCAGAGTGAAAAGTTTTGCGACTACCCTGATGGCCTTATTAAGGTCATGAGAGTGCCTAATATTTGGTATTACGAAGTGAACAGCAATTTAAAACAAATTACTACTGAAAGGATACATTTCCCTGTCCAAAAAATATTCTTTAATCAGAAAATTACAAGAGCATCTCTGCACGGTCTTAAACTTGCGTTTATGGTGATATCTGCTAGGGCAGGATTGACACCTATGTGGCCAGGCATGTGGCACGGTAAAGCGTTTATAACCCTTGAGAAATCTCTGAAGCGCTTTCCAGGCATGTAGCACGCATGGGTAGTATTTATTTATGCGTTTTTAAATAGCGCGTACTCAGGGCTTCAAGTGGGATGAAAAAACTGGAGGGTCTCTGAAAGGGGCGTAGCCAATGTAATTAAGGGCGTGGCTTAAAACCACTTTAACTATAAAACCTGTGCTTAGCATAGTGTGCCGCCCGACTTGTATTTTGTTGTTTCTGTCATTGCATCTAGATATATCATACAACAAGTAAGATCATACCTTCAAGTCAGGACTATTGGGTTTGTCAATGGTTGTTAGTTGCATTAGATAAATAAGCAGCAACTATGGCTTGCATATAATATTGAAAAAGCTTTCACTTAGAGCCCTGGTGACGCCAGGACAGTGTTGTCGCTCCAGAGTTTCAAAAGGAGAAGGGAAATCCAGAGAGAAAATAACTCTTTAAAGGATTTCCCTTCACCTACAACGCTCACCTGGCATGATGTCATGCCGTAACTTATCCACTAGTGAGAAGTGAGCAGTATGAGCACACCGCATAGCCAATAGATCTCGCCCTTGGGACCTTATAAGTGTTTAACCATGCATAAGTTAATGTTGTTACACCAAGGATATTGTGCTGCATAACTAAATACGGTCCCAAAAGCGAGACCTATTGGCTATGCCAATGCTCGTTTTTTATTTGTAGAGCATTCTGCAGCTCCCACAACAGTGCTACCAGGCCACTTCCTGCCTCTGCGGCTGCGCTAAGCATCCCGTGTGGCCACTACTTCTAAACCAAGTGGCCATCCTTTAATGCATTTTACTATTGTTTTACCCTTACAAGACAGGTACAATGTTAAGAAGTGTAATGTCAGGCATTTTATATCTGTACAAAAATGATCCACTAGAAACGAGACATCTCCAAAATGGCTACCAAGCTGGAGGTTTACAGAGTGGTCATCTTGGATTGGTATGGTGCATAGTGTAGAATTGTTCTACTGCTCCATGGTGGCCCGCCTATAACCTTGGCAGCCATGTTGGATCTTTAAAACAACAATATACAATACTGTTGCAAGACAACATCCCTCTGCTATATTTATTTATTTTCATTGCCAGGATATGCCAGTCATGTTTAGGCAGCATGAATTTGGTATGTTTTTATCATGGATGGATAAGTGGGTGCATGCAAGAAAGAGTCCGTGGGTGGGCAGAATTGCTGCATGAGTGCAAGAATGATGGACAGATTGCATGTATGATTACTTAGCTAGAGTCTAAAGTCTCCAGTCTCTCAAGAGACACTTTTAATTATACGTCAGACTAACTGGCATTGACAGTGATTATTCTCCTTTTCCTTTATCCCGCTAGGAACTCAATGTACTAGAAGTGGCCAAATGCAATATTTAGCACTGTAACTGATGTAATGCATTGTACAGGGCAATATAGTACTTCCCAGCTTTTCATTAGGTGCTCAGGCACCCATTAGGAGTGTATGGTTGAAAGGCTGTTGTAAGGTTTGTTTTTTATAGTAAGGGTTGGATGTAGTTCAATGAAGTGCTTCAAGCAGGTGTAGCAGAGAGTATGAAAAGAGAGCATGAAAAGAGAGCAGTGCTTGGTAGACACTGACAGTCAATAGGTCCCTCACCAATATACAACCAAACATCAGTGAAAAGCAAACTTTTTATAGTCTCAAAGAGCCCACATTGCTAATATAGTCCCTGGCACTGAAGGGGACTACTTTATGCAAAAGGGATCCTTGTGAAAGAATAGAATGCTCTCACCTACACCGTAGGCAGCCAATGGCTGAAGCGGGACGACACACTTCTACATTCAGTGGACAGAAGAAAAAACTTGAATCACACAACAAACCAATGGAGGCTGAAAGCCCTAAAAGATCTTGGTTAATGCCGGACCTAAACCCAGCATTGGCAAAGGTCTTGGTTTGTTGACCGACTTGCTTTGGAAATGCTTTAGGTTAATGCCATAGAGCAACTGCAAAAAAGAGGAAAAAGTAAAGGCGCAATGGCATGGTTACATTATTCTGAATGTATGTGCATGTGTGATGCCATATGCACACGCATGCGTTACTATGGATGCACACAGCTATAGGATGATGCAGGTGCCATTTTACTGACCACTTGCAATAGTAAACAATAAACGTAAATTTTATTTTTGCAAAATCACTTTTTGCAAAGCAGATTGACACAACGGCAAATGGCAGCTGTTGGGAACTCCCCAAAATATAAATTACAAAAAATTGTTTAACAGATGTGTAAGCACATTTTGGACTATGGAGGAGTCCATAAAGCCATATAATAAGAAGCAAGAAAATGAGAGCCTGGGGTAAAACATCAGATATATTAGACAGAACAGACCTAATAAACGATCAACCTAAAGGATAGATATCTGAGCTGTATAAATTTCACCTGGATCACGCTAGGCAAAGTATACCTGTTAATTGGTGCTATTCTCTCTTTATAAAGTATGCTGCCTTGAGCATGGCTTTCTAATACAAACTGGGTGCACAGTTCTGCCATAATGGAGACAGATGCTTCCAAGTAGGAAGTATTTGGTAAGGGGCTTTAGGAAGGTAGAGCTTTAGTTATAGTTCTGATTAGATTGGGTGTTCCAGCAAACAACAGAAAGGTGCAGGATGACAATAGCAACACATTGCGTACGATTACAGGTTAATGCAACAAGCATTTCCAATGAAATAGGTCTCACATTTGCAAGTGTTAGAGCTACTGAAAAACGACAGTGTTTTACCCATGTGTTTTGGTTTGGAGTGGACAATACATGTGTGAAAGTTAGAGCTCTTAGTGTTGAAAATGACAATGTTTTTACTTGTTTTTCCTGTATGCAGTGGAGTGATGTTTGCATAGTGCTATTGCCATTTGGATGACCTCACAGCGCTGGAGAACCAGAAAATGGAAAATAGGTTATGAGAGAGGGGAGACTAGTGTAATAAACTGGCTGAAAAAGTAAAAAGTAACAACATCCTGGAAATTGCGAACACTCATAGGGAATGCAAGATTAAATAAAGCATGTGAAATGTAAGCAGGAACAACAGTTACCTTAACACTTTTATACTTATTATTCAGAAATCTTTGAGTGTTTTCCCCTGAAAAGTTAAGAGCATGACTACAGGGCCAAAAGGGACCCATTTCAATGTCGATTGCTTATATCCTTACAAAACGTAAGCAGTATGGTTTAAAGAGACCACATCCCGGTACATAGTTTATAATCTAAAATATGGAAAACTGCTGCTTAGGATCACATTAAACGTTTTCCACTTTACACATCAACCAGGTATTGCAGTACCTCCAGGAATGGTGCACTTCCCCACCCAGAGAAAACAATGCTGTTCAAAGAAAAAGGAGAAAACAAAAGTAGCGCTTCACTGGCAAACTCTGTAAAGTGGCGGTAATGTGTGTGGTTATCATTTTATTTTTCCTTTTGTTCAGTGGGCCGACGCTCCTCCGCCTTATCAGAGGAGCCGCCACTGCAGAATCCAAATTATAAAACCCCCTTCAAGGAACTAGCCAGGAAGTCATTAGGGCACATCTTTGAAGTTAAATTTAAAAAAAAGAACTGTCACTCTGCAGACGCAGCATTTCACCTTGCTACAGGATGTACACCAACTGCTTCAGAAGACCTCTTAAATTCAGATACCATTCTATCCACCTATATATCTCGCACAATGGAAGCATCATAAAACTTAGCATTCTCCAGTGCACAATTCATTACAATTCACAATAGCCACTCTTATTAGGTCTCGCCTGGCATTAGCAGCACACATGCGCTACTCTCACCTTGCGAAGGCCTCTTGGAATCGATACAGTTTCCAAAGTGTGCTTGCAGCTCCGCCCGTTATTCTGGTTGGCTCGCGTCATAACGTATGCTAAACTGAGTGTGCTGATTGTAAGTGAGGCTTTTTGGCCCCTCCTGGTTACCACCCTGTCCACTTTTAGCCCCGCCCACAGGGACTGGATGGTTTACTGGCGTAGTTACATGGTCTTCTTTAAAAGCCTGGAAGCACTCTGTTTTTCATGGTCATCATGGGCAGCTTCAATTGCACAAGCGTGGTGCGCTTCGGCCGCGCTTGTAGCATTGTGACTTGTTTAAAGAGCTTGTTTAAATACGCTCCGTCCTTGCTTCACGGCTGGCTGCAGCGCTTTCCATTACAGTGGAACCGGTTTGTTGTGTTGTTTATTTACACAGTAGGCATTATGTAGACTGAGCACTACTTTCGTTATTCTGTTTCTCTTACTGCAGGCACGACTGCTTTGGTGCCTTCTTTTACCCCCCCCCTCCCTACCTTCCCCCCCTCCCGTTGTCCGAGCGTCGTTACAGCCTCTTCCTCCCACTTGTACCTCAGTGTGGGCAACCCTCCTACCCGCACTTCCATGTTGTTTGGCTGGGATGTGCGCTCTTGCGTGAGGCGAGTGACTTTCATAACACCCCCCAGACTGACTTTGCAAGTGTCAGGGGCCGTTGTGCAGGCGCTGGGGCTGCTGCTGTACCATGCCCCGTCGTTGCTGCTATGAAGGTGCTGCCAGCGCTCCCTTCAGAACCCAGCCATCACGGGCCCCTCCATGCCCCCTCGCTGACTTACTGCTGAGGATCACACCTTCGGAGCAGCGCCGGCATCTCCCCCAGCCCTGCCTGCATGGACCCCTCGAGATCCCCTGACTGCTGAGGATCACATCTCCAGAGCAGCGCCGGCATCTCTCCCAGCCATCATGGGCCCCCCTCCATGCCCGCTCGCTTACTCACTGCTGAGGATCACACCTCCGGAGCAGCGCCGGCAGCTCTCCCAGCCCTGCCAGCATGTCCGCGCCCAGCAGATCAAGGGCCGCAGTGGTCTGTGGTGCCGAATACAACGGGAAAGAAACTAATGGACACAGGGGTTACATTTCTCCTCAGGCTCCAGGTCCTGTGAACGTAGTGTGACGTCACTGCTCTGTGAAGTATGTCTTGTTACACTTCGCCCCCCAAAAATGTTTTAAACTTTTTTAAAGTGTTGTATGCTGGCAATGTTGAGGGCATGTGTAATTTTAATGTGAAACGAAGCAATATTCATTTTTATGCTTGGGAATAGCTGATTTCATAAGCATAAACATTCAACTAAACGTGCACAGTAACACTATATGGAGGTAATAACCTCCTTTACATTTCTTTTGAGAACTTAGACAACTATTTAGAGAATTGGAAAAAGGGAAAAATGCAATAGGTCTCGCCTTTCATTAAGTTAAAGCCATTTGCTTTGCTATACAATACCATTAGCAAAGCAAATGGCTTTAACTTAATCAAAGGCGAGACCAATTGCATTTTCAATGCTTGTTTAAATTCTGTAGCTTGCCAACTTCTACCCTGACCGCACTTTTAAATACGTCCACTACTTATTAATGGGAATCAGACCAGCTTTGCTTCACTCTCCCACCATCTGTTAGTTTGTTGAGCCCACCTACCAATCTGGAATGTATTGCCATCACAACCTCTGTTCATGTATAGATCGTATTTCCTTTTGTTGAACCTTCACTCCTTTTACCTTCTCTTTGTTCTCATGTAGGAGTGCGAGATCAATTAATCTTACAAACACCATGGACATAATTGATTGGTTACTACCCTCCCTCCCTCATAATTCAAAAGGAATTTTACCAGTCAGGGGATTGGTAGCAATTGTATAAACTAGAAAATGTAACCTGGAGCACATGTGCTAGTACAATTTAGATTTAACAGCAAATGTATTGCTTCTTTAACCACTCTTAATTTGCTCACCTGGCTTCAGCTTTCATACTGATAGAACCCCTCAGTGGTTACAAAAGGAGTACATTTTAATATTACAGTTTCACCTTAATGGTGACACTATTTAATCGCTATTGGTTAGTGGATGGCTGTACACCCATAATGCACTTGTTAAAACTCAAATCAACAGTTTGAAGACCTAAATGGAAATTACAGAAGGGCTAATCACTCTGAAAATGTGATTAACTCGAAAATAACCTTCTGCCAAAGATCCTTTCACACTTGTTTTGAATTGACACCTATCTTAGTGACCAACTCCTAAATCAGTACTTGGGAGTGATAGCACTCTGTTTTACTACGATAGTGTTTAAAGCGTTCATACTACTAAATTGTTCATTAAAAACATTTCAGAGCTCATTTTTGGAACTTTGCAAGTCACCAACCTCCTGGCTTTAAGAACTGACAGTATCACTACCACCACTACTTAAGCTGAATACCTGGAAAGATTCCTAATAGAGAGCAACATGCTACTGGTCTTTTCCTGATGTAGCCATCACAAATAGCGTCTTGCCTTTCAACAATATAAACTTCCCCTCGTTCTCCTTCCTTGAAATGGCAAGTGTGCCAAAAAAAACAATTAAATTCGGTATGGGACCTATATAACTACCTGGAGATTAATCTACTGGATACAGTTTTTTCTCATCTAGATTTTTCCATTATTTCTTCCTCATTGTTGGTATACCACACAGCCTACCAGAAAATGCTTCAGTACCACTTATCCACATGCTACAACATGGTGGTGGTTTCACAGCTTTATTTCCACCACCCACAGACAAAACCACATTGCAACTCGAATAATCTGATTCATCATTGTCAGTTCAACAGAGATACCATTTACACTTGTCAGGTAACATCTTTTTTGCATACAGTGCCAAATTATCCATTACGTCCACATTTGTTACATGACTTACCCATGGCAGGGCATACCTAGAATTCACTAAATGCAACTGGCTATCACGGTAATAAAATGTTTCCTGTTCTTGATTGCAGATCTTTTATTTTCTTGATACTGTTCCCTAATAGTTTTTTTCATTTGAATGGCACTCGCTTTATTATAACTTTTGACATTCATGTCTTCAGCATACATCTCCAACTTCTCTTTACCTCTAAATATGTCACAAGTGGCAGAGACTTTTTTTTTTTGATAATCACATTTTTATTGGCATTTCGAAAGTAAGACATAAGCATCGGTACATAATCGCCATAAGCAGCAACCACAGCATCGCAACTCCAGACGAGGGAGCAAAACAAATTACAGAACCATAATTATTGATAATGTTACAGTACGTTTGCCCGTATCTTCGGAGGACAGCAGACACATCAAGGGGGTATTAAATTCAGCCACTTGCCCCACACCTTCTGAAACTTGTTTGGGCAACCCCTCGCCGCAAACAAGGGCTCCTCTTGAGCAGCACACCAGTCCACTCCACGTCGCCACTTTCACAGAGAGGGAGGGTTGGAGCTTGCCCATACAGTCGCTATGTGGCGCTTGGCTACAGCAAGGGCCGTACCCAGGAAGAGCTTGTCGGCTCGAGGGCCATCCAAGCCATCGAGGACTCCAAGTAGCAGGCGCAAGGTATGATGGGGGATCTGCCAGCCTAAAGTGTGTGTAAGCTCGGACTCTATCTTGGACCAGAAGGAGGTGAGGACCGGGCAGGTCCACACCAAGTGAAATAAGTCGGCTGGGGCCAGACCACATCGGGCACATGCAGGGGAAGGGCGCAAACCAGCTCTGTATCGCTGTGTCGGGGTGAGTTAAGCTGTGTGGAGGTAGTAGAGTTGAATGAGGCAGAGACTGGAGGAGGTTGTCAGGGTTCTCGAGGCCATCAGCCCTTCCCCAGATTCCCCATCAGTACCTGCACCTCTGCGGGGCTAAACTCGGGCAGTGAAGTTTTGGTGGAAAGGTGTGCTGCAAGCGCGTGAGGGAGTTGCAAATAGCGGTAAAACTGGGAGGAGTGAAGGGAGTAGCGAGCCTGTAGCTCGGCAAAGGATTGGATATGATTGCCTGCCCAAATGTCCCCCAGGAGCGAAATCCCAATGTGGTCCCAGGACTGGAAGCCCGTGAGGGAGGATGTCTCGGAGAGCCACAAGCCCTGCCATAAAGGGGTTTGTCGGGTGAGTTTCTTGTCCCAGTGTGTGTGTGTCGGAGGGCAGTGTGCCATGCCACCAGGACAGATCTGGTTATCGAGGGGAGTGCTTGCGGAATGGGGGCGCCGTACAGGTAGGCATGTAACTGCGGGAAGTCCATGTGTCCTAGCTCCGTCTGGTAGGCCGGGTCGGACCAGCCACCCGTGTACCAATCGTGGACCACAAGGAGTCTGGTGGCAAGATAGTAGAGATGCAAGTTGGTCACACCCATGCCGCCGTCATAGGTTGGGATCCGACAATGCGCCAGGGCGATGCGGGGCCTCCCCTGTCCCCATAAGAATCGGGTAAGTGCCCGGTCAAGGTCTCAGAACCAACTCCCCGGAAGGTGGAAGGTAGTATTTTGCAAAATGTACAGGAAACGGGGGAGGATCATCATTTTGACCAGGGCGCTACGACCAAGGGGATTTAGCGGTAAGGCTTGCCAACGTTTCAGATCCTTTTTGGCAATCAGGGGGGTGAGATTCCGGGCCCACTCCAAGTTGGGGAGGAGGGCGATCCAAATTCCTAGGTGTTTAAAAGAATGTCTTTTGATAGGGATGGTGGATTGCCAGTCAAAGCAGGCTCTCGATATGTGGAGGGGACAAGAGTGGATTTAGCTGGGTTGAGGCGCAGGCCAGAAACGTCCTCGAAGTCTTGAAGTATTTGCAAACAGCGAGGGCCGGAGCACTCTGGGTCGGCGAAGAAGAGGACGTCATCCGCGTAAAGGGCTATTTTATCCTCGTGATGGGGGTCCCAGGACTAGCCCCAGACCTCCACGTCAGAGCGGATGAGGCAAGCAAGGGGCTCCATAGCCAGCGCGAACAACAAGGGTGAAAGTGGACACCCCTGCCCCGTGCCTCTTCTAATTGGGAACACGTCAGAGAGGGCCCCGTTGACAAGGACTCTAGCCTGCGGGTTCGAATAAAGGACATGAACAGCTCGTAGAAAATGGGGACCGAAGCCCATCAGTTGAAGAACCTCCATTAAATAGGACCAGTCGACCTTGTCGAAGGCCTTTTCGAAGTCGAGGAGTAATAAGGCCAGATATGGGAAGAGCTGTTGGCGGTGAGCCAGGGCCACATGTAAACGTCGTATACAGTGCCGAGTACCGCGTGACGGCATGAAGCCACATTGGTCCAGGTGGACCAATTTGTGGAGAAAGGGGCGCAGGCGTTGTGCCAAAACCGTGGCGAAAATTTTAACCTCGGTATTTATAAGAGATATGGGGCGGTAATCCCCACAGGAAGGAGAGGGTGGCTGGGTCTTTGGGATGACTACCACAGTGGCTAAGTCCGTTTCGGGGGGGAAAGACACCCTTCTCGACCACGCAACGGAAGAGCTCCAGTAAGTGGGGAACGAGGGAGTCCCTGAAGGCAGCATAGTATTCTAAGGGAAAGCCATCGCGCCCGGCGTCCGTCCCGTATTCAGTCGGGATATCGCGCAATGGACCTCCTCCTGGGTGAAAGGAAGATCAGGGTCCGAGCATTCCGCCTGGGTAAGGCTGGGAAGGCGGACATCGGAGCATTCCAACAGTGTCGTGAGAGAGGCCCCGGGGTGCTGGGCCGCGTACAGATCGGAGTAGTAAAGGGCGAACGTCTGTGCGATAGCTCGCACTACACATTGTGGGGTGCCAGCTGAGTCCTGGATCTCATGGATTATTCTGTGGGCTCTGGGGTAAGAGACCAGATTGTGAAGGAGCTTCCCGTTTTTATTTCCCCATCCATAGACACGGGCCACTGAAGAGCGCCACAGCGATTTGGCGGATTCTAGGGAGATGTGTCGGATTTCGTCCCGGAGAGCCATAAGCTGCCTCGAGGAACGGGCATTCGGTGTGGTCGCTGAGTCCCTCTCCAATCTCATAGCCTGCGCCTCGAAGAGAGTTAGGCGGGTGGTCTGATCTGCCCGTTCCGCGTGTACTAGTCCTCTTGCCACCCTGCGGAGGGTTGCTTTGCCAGCCTCCCACACCACGTCCGGGGAGGAGACCGATCCGCAATTGGTTTGGAAGTAATGGTGGAGCTCCAGCCCAGGCGCCTCTTTAAGGCGCTCGTCTTGGAGAAACCATGCGTTCAGTCGCCATACGGGCCAGATGCCCCCCTGGGGCACTCCAATGCATAGGGATAGAGGTGAGTGGTCAGAGAGTCCACAAGGGGGATAATCAAGATAAGGGAAATGAGGAGACAGTAAAGCGCAGGGAGAAGAAATAAGTCTATGCGGGAGGGAGTATGATGGGCCGCGGAGGTGTGGGTAAATTGACGGTCATGGGGGTGCCAGGTCCGCCAAGTGTCACACAGACCGAGGGCTTCTGTCCAGTCTGATAGTTTGGAGGCTTGAGATAAACGCGCTGAGGAGGGGGGCCCAGTCGAGTCAAGCTGCGGTCACAAGACTGCGTTGAAGTCGCCCCCGATGACGGTCCGCCACTGGGGTAGAGCGGAGATGAGCCCCGTGAGGCAGCGTAGGGTAATAGAGAGGGTAGCAGAGGGAACGTAGACAAACAAAGCTAATGACTTGTCCTTCTAGGGTTACGGAGGCAACCACGAATCGTCCCTGGGGATCAGTAGTGATCTGTGTAGGGGTAAAGGGAAGACCCTTGTGTACAAGTATGGCTACACCCCGAGCACCGCGGCTGAAGCCAGAGTGCCACACCCTGTCAAAGCCTTATCAGGTCAGGAAAGGGCATTGATTACCTAGGAGGTGGGTCTCTTGAAGCAAGAGGACGTCAGCCGCATGGCGCTGGGCGCATTTGAGGACCGCGGTGCGTTTTACATGGTCCAGCATACCATTTACGTTCCAAGACAGGACATAGAACGACCCACCGGTGTTAGCCATGGAGCCTACATGTGCGGCAAGAGGGATGGGGTCAGGGAAGGAATAACCCCCTAATGTGCACCAGTTCCGCTTGGCCCAAACGTCAGATCTGCATGTATGCCTGAACTGCCTACCATAACTAGCACTGCTCCCCACCACCAGAATCCTTCTTGCAAGGTAACTCCTTGATCATTATGCTAAACCGACATAGATAGTAATAAGACACAACCAACCAGGAGACCGTCTGTCTGCACCAATGAAAACTAAAACTGACTCACTGTGGGAGATTACACCAATCTAGATCCTTAAATTCTTCCATAAGCTGCTCCCTCTCACAATACCAGATTTCACTTGGGTTCCCCAATGTGTTTTTATTAGTATGGGCATAAAAATGCAGAGCAGGCTGGTAAAATACCTGCCGTTTGGTTTCCCTACACACAGTGAGTAGTTGAACAACTTCTTTATTTCTAAAAATTAAGTTGTAGTACATGCAAAGCGACGAGGGGGAAATTACTTTTGAAGGCCAAAGAGTCAGGTTAACTCATTAGTCTTTATGTGCCTATCAAGGAGCAGTTTTAAAAAATCTGAAAATTCTCAAGGAAGCTTCAAGGAGCTGTGCCCATTACAGGTGGAAAGAATGGAGCATGGAGTAGAGAGAATGTGAGGCAGGGTTGGCTTTAACAGCACAGCACCACCAAGGTTTGACTAAATGGTTGGGGGACAAATCAAAAGTGAGGGCCCTGAATGGAGCATCAATTTGTGAGCATATCCTGGGTTTTGGTGAACCTTATTTAGCTTACGTTGGTCCAGCTTAACATGGTAAATTGCTTCCACATGAACCAAACTATTCAAGAGATGAGAAGTCCCAATATATCACACCACTAATCCAAGTAGCTGAAACCCACTGGTGTCTAGTGGGTTTCAGAGAGCCAAACTTGAGCATTTGACCAGCAAACTTGCAGTGAAAGCCAGAATCCAACTAAAAGTTGTCTGCAGGCGAGACATAACAAGCATTGGCAAAAGTCAATAGGTCTGATATGTGGGACCTACTGGTTGCGCCAATACCTTTTACTTTTAGCCTTTCCGTACAGCACCCTGATGCTGTGCAGTGTGGCTACATAAAGGAAAAAAGGCTACTGTATCATTTTGTGGGTGTGCCTCTACAAAATGACAAAGCCATTTCTTTTCTTTTCATGTTGTGATCCAACTTGGATAGGCACATAAAGTTTGTATTTTTAAGGTGGGTGGGGGAAGCAACACAGGCAGAAGGGCACGGAAGCAACGCAGAGCAAAGTAGGTGGGATAGCAACAGACTGGGGGACAGAAGCAACAAAGAGGGAGCCGGTGGGCGCTGAAGCAAAATGGGATGCTGAAAGAAACAGACGGTTTCTGGTGGGTGGCAAGCACCATAGCGGGCAAGGAGTGGAGCAAATGAGTGAAAGGGAGAGCAACATGGAGGGTGAGGGAGAAAAGCAATTGGGCAAGAGAGAGAAGTGGAACTGACAGGGGGAAGAAGCACATAGAAGAAAAAACATGGGCGGAGTGAGCACAAGCAGGCGAGATACCACAGAGGGCGGTTGGGGGGGGGGGGGGGGAGAGAGAACCACGCACGCAAGCGAGCAGCGTGGAGAGAGGAAGAAAATCACATCAGGGAGACAGCTGGAAAACCTGTATTATGCTTAAACAAAAAAAAATGCACTTGAAAAATTGAGAAATGTAAGGACAGTATTGCGTCCATGCTCCAGGGGAGGGACTAAGACAAGAAGAGGAAGGGAATCTCACACAATCTAATAAATAAGAAGCGAGCAAATCAAGAGTGACAATGAAGACAAACAATGGTAAGCAATGGCTGGGTTCCAAAGTCACTGTCCCATTTCAAAATTATCAATGGAGACAAACTCTGGGCTAAATTGGATCTTTATTTAGACCACTTCATGCGGCCAGAAATCAAAAGCCACAGTAGAGCGCTACAGAAAACTTACCAGTAAGCATGGTGAAACTCGCAGTTTTCCTGCCTGCTCCTCCTATACCTGTGTTCAGCTTTTATCAAGTTGATGCTATGCCCCCTCTGACCGAAAGGGTAGCTTGTGTGTCCCTCTTTTCTTTCTTCTGACTCGGTCCATCGTAACTATACTTTGGAAGAAAAAGTGTTGAATTGACTCAAGAGGACATTTAGTCCCTCTTCTCATAGAAAGTCAACGTGGTAGTACTTAACCTCTATGCTCTGACCACGCTGGCCGTTGAGATCATACTAAATTACATTAGCTAAATTGTTAGGGCTTCTAACTTTGTCCTTGAATTCACTAGTCACCCAACGAATGTACAAAAATAAAGCTTAGAATGATTAAGTCGCTCATTTTCTGTAAAGTACACGATGGATCTTGAATCTTCTGGATGTGATGTCCCTGGAGCCGGACACAATACATTTAGTTGCTTTCTCCGGCTGGCGATATTCTAGGCGTTGGCTGAAAAACACGTAAAAAGTACTGCAGCGGCCACATTCAAATCTAGAATACTAGGCTTGATCTAGGGCTGCATGCAGCGCAATACTGCAAAGGTGATCTCCAAAACTGGAAAAGAAGCCCACGAGGCCTCCTGAGCTGGACCCAGCATCCACAAGCAGCAATACAATTGGACAAAGATGCAGGTTATACACCCCGTAACTAGAAACCGATCCAAATGTGGCTTCTGGAATTGTAGCCAACGCACAAGATGAGAGTTCCAGAGTTAAAAGACCTTCAAAGGTTGTAGGCAGAGCACAACACATGAAATGGCTTTCACGGATTACGTTGTTGTATAGAGCCCGACTCCGAAATAAGCCCCAAAATGATTTTAAGATGAAGGACTCCTGCAAAAGCACAGAAATGCTGTTCACTAAAATCCCAGGCGTACAGGTTACACTGCCTTAGGAGACCACACGAATGTTGGTGACCTCGCTTAGTAGTCGCGGCAAACGCACCGTCTCAAGTGTCATACACAATTAAAAAAAAAATCTAACATTAGTTATGGCTTGACGATATGTCCATAAAAATACTGTTCTGTATTCTTGTCTACGCTACTGCCCGCTCTAAGTGACTGACCGCTGGGCACCTACCGTCATTATACATAGGTTCGCACCGCCTCAAAATTCATAAAGTATTTCTAACATTACTTCTGGCTATTAGATATTTTCATAGAAAACTGGGTGTTATGTGATCCCTTTTACGATGACAAGTAGCGCTCACACCGCCAGGAGAGCGGCCTCTGGGCACGTCCCATAATTATACGTAGGCGCGCTGGATTTCCACCTAGTAACTGAGTTGACGCGTGCGCACTAGAGCCGGGGCGGAGCCGACCGGTCCCCAGACAAGAGGGAAGCATGAATGGGGCGGGGAGAGACCGGGGGCGCGCACGCTGTACGCAACGAGTGCCCGAGGTCTTCGCAGGGCGCATGCGTAGGTGCCGCAGAGCTCCCATCCCCCACCTTGTCCCCGGCTGGCCTCCTCTGAGCGAGCTGCAGAAGCGGTGCCAGGCTTCCTGCAGTGGCAGGAGCCTGCCAGACAGCCGGTCTATGGAGCCCCAGAGCAGGCGGAAGGAAGGTTTAACCGAAAAAAGCACCTTTCCCGTCTCACGCATAGAACTATCCCCACGAACCGAAATACATACACGTTTATATAAAGCACCGCGGTTGCAAAGGTGCATGGCGGGGCGAACCGGAATACACATGAGCCAGGTGTCTCAGGCGCTCGTAGGAGTCCGTGTATCTAAGCCCAGGATATACATTTGAGCCCACAGTTCTCCAGTAGGTGTCTCGAGTCGCAGATTTCGGACAGGGCACATTAACTCACCGAGCGTTAGTGTCGGAGCCCTCTCTCGTTTGGTTGGCTGCGCCCACCCCCTCGCTGTGTGCATAACAACGCCGTATAAATCATAAACTAAGGAAACAGTACATATAAACAAGCAATGACAAAGCCAATAAGTTTGGCCTAGACAAGCGTTTCTTTCTTGCAAACGTGCAAGAAAAAAAATACGGCAAAACTTAACAATATAAAAAAAAATAGTTGCCCACTGGCCCAGACAAATGAACCCTGGAACTAAAGTGCACTTCTTTTCAATCGGTGATCATGTGAATACCGTCACTCAAGGGTGAAACAGCCAAGGGATGAAATGGGTTGTCCCACTGCCACACGCTGTATACGATGGTGGGCGGAAACAAAAGGTGAATGACAGTATACAGACCAATGGATGTAGAGGAGTGATCGAACGCCACCGTATATATAATTCTGTGAATGTATTTGTAACAATTTATTTGGAAAACAACTGAGAAATTAACCAGTGGAGCAGGGACGCTATTAAGCCCTCCTTCAATCTCCGCCAAATTGTTAAACATTGGGTGCAGAGGCAAGGGAAAGCAACCTCTCTCCAGCAGATCCCAGTCAAAAACAGCAGAGCAAAGTTAGTGAAAATTGTTTGCAAGAAGAACCTCCCCCCAGCACAGCTGAAAAGGACAGGAAATGCTGGAGCCTAGGTTGCCCCCTCCAATATGCCAAGGACAAATGGGGGAGGAGGGGGCGAGGTCATCGAATTTGCAACAAGGTGACAAAAAAACTTTTGAAAGCCGGGCAGGGCGAAAACAAGGGTAACGTTTGAGGCCAATTTAACACCACAGATACACAAGGCGTAAGAGGTTGGGGGTGGGCAAGGGTTAAAGCAGGTGATAAGGTAGACGCACTTCCGTGCCCTCTATCACTACAGCACAGAACTACTACTGAAAACACGCGTGAGGCTGAGGGCAGAGCAGCAGCAGTTACAACCAGCTGTAATGGAGGCAGTAAGAAGGTAAGGCCGGAGACATCCATCAACCCCGGGTGCACACACAGCAAGTAATGCCGAGAGAGAACTGGGTAAGGTGGAGACCAAGAGGGTCCCGTGATTCTCTGCGCGCACACACAGGTGGGGCATAACATTGAGAAACACACTTGCTGCCCTGCCCGAGTCAAACAACTCAACCGTGACAACAAAGTGTGGACTAGGGCTACGACCTAGGAACTGAAACAGCGAATATGGAGTCACGAGGGATCCCATAGAAACCTCGGCGAGATTAGAGCAGACGTCCAGAAAGACAATTATGTGAATAAATGTCACCGACCCTAAACACAAAATAACATACTGATACAACAAGTGTATGGCTGGAGACCCGGTGTACAACCCCAACACTTGCAAAACACAGGAGGGGATGGAGACTGCGTAAACCTCCAACCCCTGCACGCAACTCGAATAACGTTGTGAAATCAGGGTAAAGGTGGAGTTCGAAAGTCCAACCCCTCACAACATTTGCAATGTTATTGACAACGCAAGAGTGATTCTGGAGACACTGGGACGGCGGTGGAGAGTAAAGGGACTGTGGCGTTTGTCTGGCCAGGACCTGTCGGCGGGGGGGGGGGGGGGGGGGCTCTGCACCCCCCCCCCCCCGTCTCTATGAACAGCTAAGACACACACCCCGTGGAACTCCTCCAAACTTATAAAAGCATCCAATGGAAACCCCTTGAAGACATTACTTTTAGAGGGGGGCATCTCCGGAGGGGAGTTAGTGCAGCGTCTTCTGTGGAGGGGAACTGCACTAAAATTATCCACACCCCCTCCCGTAGAGGAGCACAAAAGAAGGAAAATGCTCCCTGAGCCATGACCACAGCTGACCCCTTCCCAGCCACAATACTCCATTGTTGCCCCATCGCTCAGCAGCCTGCAAAGTTGAACAATCACCAACACCCTCTGCAAGCACATCCACCCCTTCTTCGCAACTCCGCCCACAGTTACATCTCAACCACAATTTGTTCCCCCAAAACAGCGAACTTCCCACTGAACAATTAAACAACTTACAGTATGCATAAAAACCTTTAAGTCGACTAGTATGTCAAATGCACCGAAACCTATCCACCCCAACACACACTTCTGAGGCGAAACATCTTGATTAATGACCAAAACAACCCCTCACAAATCAGAAAATGACCCCCACCCTGGAGCAAGCCATGCAGAAACGCACTAAAGAAATAGAAAGCAGACACCCCAACACCAGGCATCAAACAGTTAATAAAAACTTAATATTATTCACTGATTTCCCCCCAAGTTCCCCCACGGGACGGGCTCTTTAAAACCTTAAATCACAAGAAACATGGCCAGTGTCCCAGCTAAAAAGCAGAGGCACGGGAGAAAAGCAAAAACAGGCCACATTCTCCTTTTCAGCCCTTGTACACACACAAACGCACACACACTTCCCAAGAAAATTCCTTTTAAACGAGACACCAGCTGACTTCGCCGTCTTGATCACGCTCGTATGCACTGGGCAGAAAAGAAACCCAACACGTATCAACGAACATGCAATAAAAAGACCCGCTAAACATGCACACTTTGCAAGCAATGATAAATAAAGGAGCAGAGGACAGAACAGATTATAACCGTACAACAACTTAAACAAACGCCAGGAACGGGCTGTTTCGTGAGCAGCACCCACTTCAAGCTAACAAAAAAAAACACACCCAGGGAAAAACACTCAGAGAATTAAATAAACAAACATAACATTTTACCTGCGATGGCTGCGATTGTGCTTGCTATTTTTCCCACTGTTGTTTTTTTTTTTTTGCTACGTTTCAGGCTCTTTTTTGGGGTGATCTTTTTGTTTGCTTCTCCCGTTTTTTTTTTTTTTTTTTCCTGTCTGCTTGTTTGTGTGTCTTCGCTTTGTCTGGTTATATCCTGTTCTGTTGTCCTTCTGGCACTGCAGGGGAATAATGGCAGCTCTCACTCCTTTCTCCAAACTAGGAGGGTTCAAGAAAAGAATGCACAAAAATTGAAATAAAAAAGGCAGCAGCGGGTTTGGGCAGCAGCAGCGGGGCTGTGTTAGTTATCTAATTCCAGGCACAGCAGCCCCACTCTGTCTCTCCCCGTCTCTCTCTCGCACCCTCTTTTTTCTGGCTTTTTTTTTTAGTCTGTAGTCAAACAAAGAAGGGAAGGTTTAGCTGCTGCCCAGCCCCCTCTTCTCTAGCTCAGAGAGACCCTCCTCCTCCGCTCCCCACCCCCTCTCTGACCAGGCCCCGTCCCTCCTCCTCGTCTCTTTTTCGCTCCCTCACCAACTCCCTCCTCCTCACACATTTTTGCACCTCCTCCTCCCCATCTCTCCCTCCCTCCCAGTCACATAGAATTTATCCTTGGGACTGGCAGGAGCGACGAGGTCTCTGGGTCCTAGCGCGCTCTCGATTTTCTCCTCCAAGATGTCTCCTTTTCAGTTTCTACGTTGCGTCTCTCGCACGCAGCTATGTCCATTTTTCAATGCATCTTACGCCACTTGATTGTCTTACTCATTTTGTTTTTCCCAGAAGTTGCATCGCCTGTCTCTTTTCGGTCTGTGCCCTTTTCTGTTTCTTCATTTCGCCCTCAGCTGTCTTGTTTTTTTACTCTATTGTTCCGTGTCTTTTTCTTCCCAGCTTCACCCTTTGATTACTTTTTACATTCCTTTCATTTTCTCGTCCTGCCCTTTTTTTCCTATAGATTCTTTATTTTTGTCAAACTTTTTAATCCTCCAGAGGGTCTAAATTCCACATTTTCCTAGCACCTGCCTCTTGTGGTCTTGTTTCTCACGCTACACAGGACAATTTCCGTACCCTGGGATATCATTGGCACTAATTTCCCTACCTCGGTCATGAAGCCGCGTCCTGTGGCATGGTCGGATCATTTTCCTATCTTTTTTTCCTGGCCTTTACAAGACTTTTGGAAACCGGCTAATAGTAAACGCCCGCCCCTCTCAAAGAAGGTGGTTTCTACTCAGCTCAGCCTCGCACTTGATGCCTCTCGGTCCACCTTTGGCACAGATATGGATGTCAATGTCACTCAATTCGATGAGTGGATCTCAGGTGCTGTGGTGTCGGCAGCTGGGCCGGTTAAGCTGAGAAGAGAGGCTCCTTCTAAGCCATGGTTTACTCCCTTGTTGAGGAGTCTTAAGCACACCTGCAAAGTGGCAGAGAGGTCTTGGCGTATCGGTGGATACCTATACCTAGATAAAGTGCTTCTCAGATCTAAAAAACTCTGTTACAGAGCGATTAGGGAGGCCAAGGGCTTGTACTATGCCGCACGTATTGAACGGGCAAATAACTCTAAAGCGATCTTTTCTATAGTGCAGAGTTTCCTAGCTCCTAGTGCCCAGGTAGCTGTGGCCCCTGTCTCGGATACCTGGTGTAACACTCTGGCATCTTTTTTCAAGGACAAAATTATTAGCATTCAGGAGACATTTCGATCTTCAAGGAAGTCGGCTAGTCCTGAGCTAGTCCCCATCCTGCTTAGGGCTCTTCCGATCAGTAGCTTTTCAGAGTTCTGTCCGATTGATTTGTCCAGCTCCCTCAAAATTCTTAAAGCCCTTAAGTCGGGCTCGCCGAATGATCCGTGCGCGGCCAGATTACTCTCGGATGTGGCAGATACTGCCAACACTGAGGTTAATTTCTTGGTCAACCAATCACTTAGGGAAGCACATGTACCCAGGGCATGGAAACATGCCTTAATTCTGCCACTTCTTAGAAAGCCATCCCTTGATCCGCTGCTCCCAGAAAACTATCGACCTATCTCGCTTTTGCCCAGTTTGGCTAAAGTTTGTGAGAAGGCGGTCACGTTCCAACTGACCAATTTTGTCGAGGGGGCTGGTGTTCTTCATCCGGCGCAGTCTGGCTTCCGTGCCTCCTACAGTACCGAATCCGCTCTGTTGGAGGTTTCAGAATCCATTCGAGAGTGTTTGGACGCCGGCGGGAGAGCAGCATTAATACTGCTTGATCTCTCGGCGGCGTTCGACGCGGTGCCTCATGCCATGCTCCTCGATCGCCTCTCTGACATCGGAATATCTGGGAATGCTCTGCTCTGGATCAGCTCTTTTTTGGAGGGCAGGATGCAGCAGGTTTGGATTCCCCCTTGTGCCCCTGTCCCTTTGAGGGTTACCACAGGGGTGCCGCAGGGGTCATCACTTAGCCCTCTGCTTTTCAACATCTATATGACTCCGCTCGTCTTTCTGGCGGAGTCTCTGGGGGCTAAAGTGATGGCCTACGTGGATGATACCCAATTGTTGTTCACTTGGAATAAGGCGGACGACTCGGTGGTTAGACCTCATCAATGCCTATCTTCTGTCTTCCAGTGGCTGGCCAATGCACAGTTGAAATGTAACGAGGCAAAGTCTGAAGTCCTGCTTTTCGGCTCTTTTTCCTCTGAATTTAGAGCAAGACTCTGGCCTTCCGGCTTTCCTTGTCCTCCGGCGATCAATGGAGCGGTTAAAAATCTTGGCGTCTGGTTCGACGAAAACCTGAACTTTGCCTCGCATATAAAAAAACTTGCTGGCACTTGCTTTGGGCTCTTGAGGAGTCTTAAGAAGTTTCTACCCTTGCTCCCAGTTAGGGACAGAGAGACGGTGGTGCGTGCTTTGCTTCTCTCCCGCCTCGATTATGCCAATGCCCTCTTGGTAGGTTGCCCGGGCTACCTTGTAACGAAACTGCAGGTGGTCCAAAATTTGGCAGCCAGACTCCTGGGCGGTCTGTCCCCTGGCAAAGTGCTCGGGCTCAATTTCGGACACTTCATTGGCTCCCCGTGGAATCTCGCCTCAAATTCAAAATGCTTTCCATTGTTCAACAGGCCCTCTATGGTTTGGGCCCCAAGTATCTGCAGGACAGATTCTCCTTTTATATCCCTAGGAGACAGCTGAGGTCATCCTCTTTGTTGCTTATGGAGACCTCTAAATTTAAGCGGGTTCGTATGGGGGGCAATTCGTTTGCCCGCAGAGCCTGCCTCGCTTGGCACTCTCTTCCCTTGTCTTTGAGGGCTATTTGTGATCCGCACTTGTTTCGAAAATCCCTGAAGACATTGCTATTTTGATGGATATCTGTAGTTTGGCCGCCTTGTTTGTTGTTAGCGCCGGGACACTTCCGAGTAGCTGTGCGCTCAATAAATTAAAATAACATAACATAACATATTACACAGGAGGTTCTCCCTATGTCTGCATGTAACACGAGAGGCTCTTCCGTTCACCTCTCTCAGGCTGTTCTCTATATGTCCGAATGTAACACGAGGGGCTCTCGGCGCTGAGGCTGTTACACAGGAGGTTCTCCCTGTGTCTGCATGTAACACAAGAGGCTCTACCGTTCTCCCCTGCGCTGAGGCTGTTACACAGGAGGTTCTCCCTATGTCTGCATGTAACACGAGAGGCTCTTCCGTTCTCCTCTCCGCTGAGGCTGTTACACAGGAGGTTCTCCCCATGTCTGAATGTAACACGAGAGGCTCTTCGGTTCTCTACGCTCAGGCTGTTCTCTATATGTCCGAATGTAACACGAGGGGCTCTCGACGCTGAGGCTGTTACACAGGAGGTTCTACCGATGTCTGCATGTAATACGAGAGGCTCTTCCGTTCTCTCCGCTGAGGCTGTTACACAGGAGGTTCTCCCAATTTCAGCATGTAACACGAGAGTCTCTTCCGTTCTCCTATCTCTGGCTATCTATGTCTGAATGTAACACAAGGGGCTCTCGGCGCTGAGACTGTTACACAGGAGGTTCTCTATATGTCTGCATGTAACACGAGAGGCTCTTCCGTTCTCCTCTCCGCTGAGGCTGTTACACAGGAGGTTCTCCCCATGTCTGAATGTAACACGAGAGGCTCTTCGGTTCTCTACGCTCAGGCTGTTACACAGGAGGTTCTCCGTATGTCTGCATGTAACACGAGAGGCTCTTCTGTTCTCTAAGCTCAAGGCTGTTACAAAGGAGGTTCCAGCTATGTCTGCATGTAACACAAGAGGCTCTTCCGTTCTCTCCGCTGAGGCTGTTACACAGGAGGTTCTCCCTATGTCTGCATGTAACACAAGAGGCTCTTCCGTTCTCCTCTCCGCTGAGGCTGTTACACAGGAGGTTCTACCGATGTCTGCATGTAATACGAGAGGCTCTTCCGTTCTCTCCGCTGAGGCTGTTACACAGGAGGTTCTCCCAATTTCAGCATGTAACACGAGAGTCTCTTCCGTTCTCCTATCTCTGGCTATCTATGTCTGAATGTAACACGAGGGGCTCTCGGCGCTGAGGCTGTTACACAGGAGGTTCTACCGATGTCTGCATGTAACACAAGAGGCTCTTCCGTTCTCCTCTCCGCTGAGGCTGTTACACAGGAGGTTCTACCGATGTCTGCATGTAATACGAGAGGCTCTTCCGTTCTCTCCGCTGAGGCTGTTACACAGGAGGTTCTCCCAATTTCAGCATGTAACACGAGAGTCTCTTCCGTTCTCCTATCTCTGGCTATCTATGTCTGAATGTAACACAAGGGGCTCTCGGCGCTGAGGCTGTTACACAGGAGGTTCTCCATATGTCTGCATGTAACACGAGAGACTCTTCCGTTCTCCTCTCCGCTGAGGCTGTTACACAGGATGTTCTCCGTATGTCTGCATGTAACACGAGAGGCTCTTCTGTTCTCTAAGCTCAAGGCTGTTACAAAGAAGGTTCCAGCTATGTCTGCATGTAACACAAGAGGCTCTTCCGTTCTCTCCGCTGAGGCTGTTACACAGGAGGTTCTCCCTATGTCTGCATGTAACACAAGAGGCTCTTCCGTTCTCCTCTCCGCTGAGGCTGTTACACAGGAGGTTCTACCGATGTCTGCATGTAATACGAGAGGCTCTTCCGTTCTCTCCGCTGAGGCTGTTACACAGGAGGTTCTCCCAATTTCAGCATGTAACACGAGAGTCACTTCCGTTCTCCTATCTCTGGCTATCTATGTCTGAATGTAACACGAGGGGCTCTCGACGCTGAGGCTGTTACACAGGAGGTTCTACCGATGTCTGCATGTAATACGAGAGGCTCTTCCCTTCTCTCCGCTGAGGCTGTTACACAGGAGGTTCTCCCAATTTCAGCATGTAACACAAGAGTCTCTTCCGTTCTCCTATCTCTGGCTATCTATGTCTGAATGTAACACGAGGGGCTCTCGGCGCTGAGGCTGTTACACAGGAGGTTCTCCATATGTCTGCATGTAACACGAGAGACTCTTCCGTTCTCCTCTCCGCTGAGGCTGTTACACAGGAGGTTCTCCGTATGTCTGCATGTAACACGAGAGGCTCTTCTGTTCTCTAAGCTCAAGGCTGTTACAAAGGAGGTTCCAGCTATGTCTGCATGTAACACAAGAGGCTCTTCCGTTCTCTCCGCTGAGGCTGTTACACAGGAGGTTCTCCCTATGTCTGCATGTAATACGAGAGACTCTTCCGTTCTCCTCTCCGCTCAGGCTGTTACACAGGAGGTTCTCCCTATGTCTGCATATAACACAAGAGGCTCTCTGTTCTCTAAGCTCAAGGCTGTTACAAAGGAGGTTCCAGCTATGTCTGCATGTAACACAAGAGGCTCTTTCGTTCTCTACGCTCAAGGGTGTTACAAAGGGGGTTCCAGCTATGTCTGCATGTAACACAAGAGGCTCTTCCGTTCTCCTCTCCGCTGAGGAAGTTACACAGGAGGTTCTCCCAATTTCAGCATGTAACACAAGAGTCTCTTCCGTTCTCCTCTCTCTGGCTATCTATGTCTGAATGTAACACGAGGGGCTCTCGGCGCTGAGACTGTTACACAGGATGTTCTCCACATTTCTGAATGTGACACGAGAGGCTTTTCTGTTCTCAGGCTGTTACACAGGAGATTCTTCTCCCTCAGGCTGTTCTCTATCTCTGAATGTTTAGTGCTTCGGAAATCTCAGGATTGGCGACTGCCTCTTCCACACGCCATTGGCTTGCTTGAGGCCTTGGGGCTCTATGGCCAAAGCCAGACATGGTGCAGTTGCAACCACCAAAGCACAGATGTGCTTGTTCTTTAGGGGGGTGCTAGCGGACAGTATTTCCAGCAGCTTGCCTGGACTGCTTGGTACCAGCTGGTAGAATGTAGGCACTTGAGGCTTACGGTATGTTATATTGATTTATATAGTGCATTAATCACCTGAGAGGGTATCTAGGTGCTTGGGCAGGTGTGTAGGTTTGTGGCCCCCAAGGTGCTCAAATGAAGAGCCGAATCTTCAGCTTTTTGCATAACTCAAAATGAGGAGGAGGCTCTGATGTGTTGAAGGAGGTCATTACATGTCTTGGGTGCGATTTAGGAGAATGAGCCACCTCCAGTCTTGCTTTTGCAGATCCTGAGAATTTGCGCACGTCAGAGTAAAGCAGAGCACAAGTGTCTGGTGGGTTTTTGAAAGCGTATGCAGCTGTTCAGGCATTCTGGTCCTGTGTTGTGTAGGGCTTTGTAGGTGTGTGTAAGAAGTTTGAATTGGCTGGATTTATGAAAGGGGAGCCAGTGAAGCTTCCTGTGGTGCGGTGTGCTGTGGGTGCAGCATGAGAGGTCGATTCTAAGCCTTGCATCAGTGTTCTGGAGTCTGTGTAGGATTTGTTTGGAGATGCAGACGTTAAAAGTGTTGCCGTAGTCCAACCTGATGGTGTTAGTGCTTTCGTTACAGTCAGTCTGGTGTTCTGAGGCCGTTTCCTAGTCTGAGTCTGGATTTCTGAGTAGTCTCTCTTTAGGGAGGGGACCAGAGAACAATCGTCCACCCCAGAAGGACCAGCAGTTGTGATTGGAATAGAGACAACAGGCAATACCTGGATTGAAACAGCGTTTGTGGTAAGTTGCTGATGCCAAAGGCTGATTTTCAGGTCCTGAAAACTGCACGGGTGATTGCAGACGGAACTGGTGTCTCCTGGTGTTTTCCCACGTCTTAAGCTTTCTGTGTTTCAGAGCGAATTTAAATTGTCTGAGCACAAAGGGAGACCCGCCTCCTGTATTTCTTCCCACAGTGAAGCTCACCTCTGGCCGCCTGGGTAAATTCTCATTCTCAACAACCACCAGTTAAGTGGAAAAAGCAGGTTCAACTGTGGAGGGATGCGGAGGAGTTTGGAGACTAGAACTGTGACAGAGACCGCCTCCAACGTGCAAATCATAGGTGCTAATCTCTGGAGTCTGTGGAGCAATAAGAGACTATGGTTATGGGCACAAGCCCAAAAAGAGGGGTGGATTCATCATCACGCACAATGATGGCCTGTAGTTGCACCAGAGGGTCAAACTTGTCTATGGCCTTCATGCCCAGATGTAGAGCTGGCCTCTAAAATGCCGCATAGTCTCTGAAGCAGAAGGTTTATATTCTGGTCCTTCACGCTGTGACACTACAATCAGACTGGAGTGAGTTGGCAGGTGCCAAGGGTTGATGATCTTACAGATTGCGTTTTCACCTTCTCCGAAATTACTCGCACTACTGTAGTTCCACAGATGGCAGTCATGTTTCACGACACTTGTACCCATATGCTTCTGATTGATGATTCTACCTGCAGATTCTTCAACTTCTAAATATCCCAAGCACAGACTGGTTACTCTAACGTTCTCAATAGCTCTTTCAACGCTGGCACAGGGCATTGGCTCAATGCTGGTGCTGGAAACTATGGCCTTGACACATCACCGCAGCCATAATGAGTGTGCTCCAGCTTTCGACACGGATTCAGAGCTCATGCTGAAAGAACATTCTTCTCAGATATATCTTTATTTCAATAGTTTCTTAGGTACAGTGACAGAACGTTACTCCCAAGAGATCAGTTTTAATCCCTGCAGATTGTGAGGGACAAATGCCAATAACTGATCCCCCCCATGACGTGTGTTTATGGTGTCTGGGTAGTGAGCACAACACCAAGTCGTGCGAGTCATGCCTAAGCATGCACTCCAAGGCCATCAAAGAGCGAGAGGCTAGGCTCTTTATGGCCAGAGCATATGACGACCGTCGAGCCAGTCAAAAATCGAGATCTCAGTCAGCATCACGGTCATTGAGGGGGGAAAGCGGCGAAAACATAAAAATAAAATACATGCCTAATGTTCAAAGCAGCAATCTTCTAGGACAAGTCTACTAGGCAATCCTCAACCCAACAGGCTGGTCATGGGAGCCTGAATTAGTCATTATCCTGTCTGAGGAACCAGCGCCAGAGTCTCCAACAGACTCAGCACCAGCTACCATGCCTTCAATGCTACAAACATCTGAGGCCCGAGGCCTACCTGGAACTCCGACTCTGGAAGCGGACCCCAGGTTATACCTTAATGCAATGTTTGATGTTTTCTGGAGGGCCATGGTCCCTCCGGCGGGCCTTTGGCCCCCTTAGGACCTCAAGGGCTCCCTTACGGTCCCCGGCCGGTGGAGCTTCCCTCAGGGCCATTTGTCCCTTCTGACTGCTACGGACAATGCCATCAGGGAGGGCTATGGCTTCCCCCCCCCCCATGATGCCTGCGCCGATTTCTGCACATGGTCCTTCAGTGTCGACACTTCAGACAACGATCCTGCCTACATTTCAGGGAAGCACAGAGGCTGGTCGCAGAGCAGCGCTTTATAGAAATGATCCAGAATATTTTTGGCAGCCACTTAGTCCCTTTAGACGACCTGCAGCTGGACTCTAATGGCAGTGGTGTTGTGTGCAATACATCTCTTAAGATCCAGACTTTAAAGAAATAAGGGATGCCAATGACAACAACACTTCTCCAGTGTTGGAGACTGTTGACCCCTCTGGTCTTCCTCCACCAGAATTCATTTCCTACAACTCCGTCATAACAAAGTCTGCAGAAGTTTTGGAACTGCCTCTACCTTCAGTAGAGATGAAAGCTTACACACTCCCTGAAGTCTTCCAATCAGCTATTCAAACTTCTGACCACTTTCTACACTTCAGTTATGCCTTACTGGACCAAGTATTGGATGCCTGGGAGAAGCCACCTCCTTCCCTTGCAGTGAACAAACTCGTGGTTAGGTGCTATAGACCTGCTCCTGGTGATCCATTCTATCAAGGCCATCCCACCAGGAACTCCGTTAGTCCAGGCCTCACGACATTTCCAGACTATCTCCTGGGGAATTTCAGTCTAACTCGCAAACAGGAAATCAAAAGCCTTTGGGGGAAAAAATATTTTCTGCTAGCAGTCTGGCCTTAATCTTTAAGCGATTACGATTACGCTTTTGGGTCGATTAACAGATAAAATATGGGACATGGTCTAGTTAATAATCTGTAATTTGCCTAATCATCTGTAGAAACATTTTTCAGATCCAGTGAAACTGCAATATAACAAACATTCATCAGAATTATACAGTTTACATGGATGTCAACAAACCACTTCACTAACCTATATCGCTAGCTTAATAAAATATGTGCGCCATGAGGAAAATATTTAAGTCTTTCAAAGTGATGAGGATCCTTCCCAGTTGCTCAGGTAGATAAACAATAGTTGCAAAGTAAATACAGGTTTATAATTTTAAGGATAGCTCTTAAAAAGTACTTTAAAGGTAGTTTCTTTCCACAAACTTGACTTGTTTCTTAAGAATACTCGTCTATTCAGTTGTGTAATTAAATGCATATTTTGTATAGTCACCCCCAAGTTTTTGAACTGATGCAGTTGGTTTTCCAACAGAGTGTACTGAGGCCAGCTAACCAGACCTCAGTGTCGGTGCCCAGACTCTAAGACGTGCATATTGCATTGACTTATGCCCAATTGGCATAAGGTATTAGTCCCTAGTATATGGTACCAGGTGCTGCAAGTCAGAGGGCCACTCTAAGGACTGCAGCAGTGGTTGTTCCAGCCTGGGTGTGACACAGGTAAAATGAGTCTTCTAGTTTGCAATGGTGGACTGGAAGAGCAGTTTTACACTGCTAGCCCAATGTTGTCATTTAAAGCAATTGCAAAGTGAACCCCCCCTGCAATATGTGTAGGTCACAACTATGGCAGGCCTACCGAGCCCTATGGCAGGGTGCAGCATATTTTGCCAGCAGAACATGTATTTTACATGTTCTGACAGTAAAAACGCAAAACTGTCATTTTCACTGTGGGAAAGACTTGGTTGCCCAATTGGCGAGTACAGAGTTACATGCCGATCCCTCAGCTGTGCTAGCTCAGGAACGGTGCGACCTAAATTGGTACACCAAGTTATCAAACAATTTGTTACAATAAGTCAGACATGATTCTGAAGTCAGGATTAATGTAATCTGTTGCAGTGTGCAACTTTAATAAAGTTGCCACTTTGTTGCCTTTAGTCTTTTGTGCCCTTAGGTTGCACATGGGGATTTGTCTCCAAGTCAGATTTCTGCCCTCCCGGGGAGAAGTGCAAACAACTCCCAGGAAAGGTTACAATAGAAGCCTGCACAGGAGAAAGGTGTTACCTCCTTTCTGCAGGAAGCCACATAAGAGTGAGCCCAAAACGCAAGTTTCAAAGGAGAAGCTGCATTCAAAGGGCAAATCGGAAATACTTGAAAGGGGCTGCTCTAATGTCTAGGTAGACAGGCTGACATTAGGGACAGGGAAGGGAAAGCCTGTTGCCAAACTTATTTTCCAGGGGCGTGTAGCCCCCTTCATAGCCACAGCTCTGAGTTGGGGTAGGGAGCTCTGGACGTGAGAAGCGTTAAGCCAGGTTTGAAGTGGGTAGAATGATGCATCTTTAAGTAGCCAAATGCCACACTTCGTAGGAAGTGGTCATCGGAGGAAGGGTACCTGCTAGCCCATTAGCCATCAACCGCATCCTACCCCGAGGGCATTTTCTGAGCATAAAATGGCACCTCTGGACACACAACTCAGATCTCGGCTGTACTTGAAGGACAGAAAAAAGACTACCCTGCTGCACTAAGTTCCTGGCGAAGAGAGGCTGATGCGAACTGCACCTGCTGCACCTGGTGGCTAGCAAAGGAGAAAGGAATGTGCCTACTGTGTCCGGCTCGTTTAGAAGTCGTCTCTGGAGCCCAGCCGAAGCAGGAGACTCCAAGGGTCAGTTGGCTGACCTACTGTTTGCAGCACAGGGCCAGAACAGCTCAAGAAGTCTGCTAGGGCAACTTGGTAGTCCAAATCTTCAAGCCACTGTTTCTCATCACCATGCACACCAGACCAGTGCCCAATCGTCAAAGTTGCACCAGAGCCTGCTGGAAACGGGAGAACAGTTGGATTGCAGCTTAGTTGCCCAGAAGGTAAGTTACTGCTCCAAGAAATATTCCCCTGTGGCCGCAATACTGAGTGACTAGTAGCCCAGTGGCGGCTGGACTTTTGCCAGGACGGAGAGAACTTCAAGGGATGTCGACCCCCATGGCTAGGGCTGCCTCACCTCCGCTGTGGACCATGGGGTAGCCACAAGAAGACCTCGGTCGACCACATGGCAGCCACAGCATCATTGAGCATCTTCAGCATCCGGTATCACTTGCATCAGGAGAACTTCCATAGTAACTTGTAGCAAAGGGATAAAAGTGCCTGGAACATACTGAAGACTGCTTCTTACTCCCAGCTATTTCTGAGGTCCTTGCTGGTTAGCTGGACTGTCTCACACAAGAGAGCTAGCAGTCTTCCCACTGTACTCCACAATGAAACTCAAAACCACAAAAAATACAGCAGGCTGTATATCCCTGTACTCATTCTGGAATAACAAGACTATATCTAATAGAACAAGAAGCAAAAATAAGATTTGGATGGAAAGGCCTCACCCACACTTAGTGACATGCTTCATCATCGGTCAGTCCACTATGGCGACCTCTGCTCCCGCCCTAAATGAGACCGACATTAGGGATACATCAGCGCGCAGATATCGCACACCAAGCGAACGCTGCTGCCCAGCTCTGAAGTTGCACACATAACATTTGGCTGGGAACACAGACGAGAAGGCATAACCGCCTCGCCACACTTGGCCCTTCTCCCCCCAGCACAGCAGAACACCAAGGAACTACGTGTGGGCGCCGCAACATTGGATCTACGTCCTGACTGGGGGCCCCTCCCCCCCCCCCTCCCGTCCACTGCTTCCTACACACAGTGCACAGGCCTGCTGTGCCCCACTGGACAGTTGCCACCCCCCCCGCTACAGCACACGATGATCTCCCCCCCCTCCCCTCTCCTTGACCCCACTTGAAGTTACAACCCTAACCCCTACTCTCCCTATCGCCGCACAAGCGTAGGGAACAGTTTGTTTACTGGCCATGTTCCCTGACCAGATTCCTATCTTGTCGCGGAAAACAGAGGATGGGCGCGTCGTCCGGTATCCCCGGAGCGCTACCCTAGCAAGCACACACCGCTCTCTGGCAGCAGAGATGCGATGACATACGCACCCCACCAAGGATGGGTACGTGCAGAGCTCTCAGTGAGATCCTGACAAGGGCACTTTGAGTAGAATACTGGACATAACCCCGATAACCGGCGGCCTCAGGGGCGCAGCGCTAGGGGGACAGATGCGCACCATACACCCCGCACATGGACCCTAACTACGACACTGTAGGCTAGACTCGCCGAACTTAAGCGTCAACTTTCATGCCTCAGTGAGCTATACCGCAACACTACTGCTATGCTCCGGCCAGCGTTGCAAACACGACGCTGACACTGTACAGCCCGGGAACCCCCAAGTTTAAGATTAACCACGACAATTAGGGCAATTCTCAATCAGGGCCTGGGGGACGACCGCAACAGCCGCAATGCAGGCTGGAGCACTGCGTCACCACTGTTACCGATACTAAGAATAAGGAAAAAGCAAAAAACAGAAAACCATAGACCTGTAATTTATCAAGATACTTGCCTAAAGACTGTACCAATACCACCATGTACAACGCCGCCGGACCCCCGGGTTACCGGCTGAATGGCTGTGTCATAATGTCTGGAAGCATATGCCTAATGTCTCCTTGATTGGCCAACATGGGTGGCGAATGTATACTGTAAGATGAAACAGCTGTGCAAAATAAAGGTCTTTAAAAAAAAAAAAAAATCGGTCAGTCCATCTCACCATGTTACGAGGATACCAACATGGTGGTCTGAAACATGTTGAGACGAAGATCAGAATAAATGTTTTCTGGTCACATAAGGGGCTCAGAGTTTTATGTAAAATGAACTCTGCATAAACCCATGGATTCCATTTATTTTGGATACACAGGGCTGGATTAAAAACAAACAAGGGGATGTTACAGGCAACCTGTCTTAAACATCCTCTCTACTTTTCAATCGCCAATTTGTTTCAGCCTTCATAAGATCCCTCAGAAAGAGGGTCTAGGGCCTTCATCAGGGCAGTCAAAGATACCCCCTACTGTCAGTACTAATTTGTACATGCAGGTAAGATTAAGTCTTATCTGCCCGTCCTGCGTTTTTTTACTTGTAGGAAAACATATCAAATTAAACTTTAAAACCCTAAACGTCTGTCCTTTTAATTGGTAACCACTGTTTTGCATTTTACTTTCTTGTTCCTTGCACAAATTGGTCTGTTGACACGTGAAAAACACACTGGCGAGCATGCACAGCTAGTGCCCCTACTTTCCCTAATACTGTCGGGTTCTAACGCTAGCAGTCACAACAGGGAGGAACCACTCCTGTAGTCACACACTTGTGTGAAACAAAGCGGGGTAGAATGTAAGACATGGGAGCATAACATATTTCTAAGTAGGACAGCCCATATTACTTACTTGGATGTTTTTGCATCAAGTCAATTATTGTGGAAGACTTCTCAGATTTCCGCTGCTTACTGACTCCTACAATAAAGCACAACTTTATGTCACAATTCCTGACTCTGCAACAGTACATCTGCTCCTTAATCCAAATAAATACATATGCGGTGTCACAATCGGAATACTGCATACTATTTTTAGCGATGGTTCTTGTATATTCTTTATGAGTATCCCTAGGTTAACCTTACTATATTACAAATTCATACCTATTGAGCGCAAATTCTGCCCCCACTGTCGTGATCAATATAGAAATAACCATTTCCATAACATTAGTAGAACTGGCCATATTGCTAGAAAAGTGTAATTACTCCAAAATCAGCTTGGTTAAAGGCCTTCATCCAGGCTCAGGTTCCATTTGTTCACCTAGTCGCCACCGGTGCACTTCCTCTCCTGATTCTGTGCCCGGCGGCTGCTGCACTTAGATCGAGCCAGGGCAACATGGCGTTTTGAGACGTGACGAGTCATATGTCCACGTCAATGGGGAACTTGGGAAAAGTAGTCCTATTTAGTCCTCTTCCAGGTCGCTTGCCAAGATCGAGCCAGTTCTTACCAACCCCCGTACTACAACATCCCATCTTTTGGTCTTTTATTTGTTTATTTGATCAGTTAACTTCAAACCCTTACAGGTCACAGTGTCATATGCCCATTTAATGTATGCACTCAAGTGGCTTCAATTATTCATCCCAAACTTGAAATAACTTTTGGAATTTTTGTAGCTTGTTACCAGTTCTTTTTCTTGATGTATTTGTATGCAAAAAAAGGTGAATATTCTTCAGACTGTGCCTTTGGGATTGCAAAAAACAAGAAACAATATAGTCAAATATAGTGTTCAACACCCAATCATTTTATATCATGGGTACTCACAAACATTTTCACGGGGGCCGCAAAACTTGGTCTATGGTGTGACTGAGGGCTGCACTGATGCCAGAGGGGGTGTGAAGTAGGTGTAGGGGAAGCAATGCATGTATATCTAGTGGCTGTCTTTACAAATGAAGTTGTTCCTAAAGTTAAGGGCCTAGTTACTTCCTTTCCCTAACTGCAATTAACTTTCCGCTGTATATTTAAAATAAAAAATTAATGTTAGTGCTGAGTCGAGTAAACGGCAGCCCAGGGGGCCGCATGTAAAGGTCAGGAGGGCCGCATGCGGCCCCCGGGCCGTACTTTGAGTATCCCCGTTTTAAATGAACAGGTATTTCGAGTAGGACCACCAAAATCATTGTTGAAAAGAAAGATCAAATTACAGATGGTGGCACTAGTACGGTCTAATACACCATTCCATATCCTAAACGTAGCTGATTCGGTTTGGGGAGGGTAGGTAGTAGTGTAGGGAATGGTGATTCCCCTCATAATGTTCCCAAAGTCTATTAATGGCACCTGTTCCCAGTGGGAGAACCAAACGATGCTTATCCAACTTGTGACCAGGGCATTTCATCATTCAGACCTTCGGTGGTGGGCACCGGTAGGCAAGCATGTGGACGGCGGATACTGCCAGATTGCTGAGAATTCTTCAGCTACGAAGCCAGAGGCAGGGGCCAGTCTTCTTGTGAAGGAGGATATTTAACATACCAATTTCAATAAATCAAACAATTTTACCACCGGAGTTATCTGTAACCACAGTGCAGGACGTGGCTGCCAAACCCACAGAAGACACAAGCATCTTTGCAGTCTGGCTGGGAACGGAGCCTCTCTGCCCGTCTCCACACATCAGATAGATAGGATTTAGACTAAAGGCAATTTGGTCAAACCCTTGAGTTCAACCAGAAGCCTCCTCAAGTGCCAGCAGGAAAGACAATGCACCAACATCTTCAGGCTGGAACTGCCCACTATAGAAAAAGGGGCCTTCAAACCAGGTCCCAAATCCCAGAGAAACAAGAAGTTCTACTCCAGATGTTTCGTTGTCAGGAAGAAATCCAGCAACTAACATCCAATTTTAGATCTGCCCTAACTGAACGGGTTTTAGAAAAACCTTATACCTTGGTATCCTCAAAAGGTTCCTTAGCTCCTTGTGAAATTGGGAGTTTGGCATCCCTGGATACTGCACAATGCATACTTCCACATGCTCATCTACCACTCCAAGCATCACAAATACCTATGATTCAAAGTGGTGATTGGGATTATTACTTCCAAATGCTACAATTTGGCATCAAGAGGACCTTTACAAGACCTGTGGCATCCTTCCTAAGAAGACCTGATATTTTAGTCTTACCTTTAACTCCCCTCACCCAGACGAGTGGCTGTCTGCAAAGATATGCCCTTTAACAGCCATAGCATCTACAAAAGCATATGTAAGCAGGGCACCAGTCGGGGGGTATACGGCGTCCACCCACTATTTTCACAGGGTGGACGCCGTCCACCCTGCCTTGAAGTAGGGCCCCACAGTAATGTGATGAACGTGACCCAGTGTAATTTTCAGACACCTGGACAGGTTCAGCAGCGCCTGTACATTGTCTGCTTTCCATTCCCAGCAGCAACGTGCAGGCAGTGATGGGGCTTTTTATTCACTTCCAGCTGGGCCAAAACAAAGGTAGAAGTTAAGAAGCCATCCATCAGATGTCCTTTGGATCGAGTATCCTGACTGGAGGCGTCCTGGGACCTCACACTTAAATGCAAATACAATGGAAACAAAAGCACACACCTTGTCTCTTCACAGGTTCTTAAGAGAGGCAGGCTTAAGTGCATACACTGTAAGAATGCCAGATGTGTTGGTTTGTCCCAGTATTTACACAAATAACTATTTTAATTCTTTTGTAACATGATGTGTTGTGCAGGAGACACCTTAACCTTCTATACTACTTTGATTCGAATATGGAACTACCAAAAACACAGATCTCTCTAACAAATGCGTTAACCTCCAGAGTTCTCACCATTATTATTATTCTCCGAGATTTACAGGGCCCCTCTGCAGCAGATGCCTTAACCCCATGAAATATTTTAAAATCCAGACTTTGCAACCAATAAAGCAGAAAAGATCTACTCCCATGCTTCTCCTGGTTGCCAATTTCTTTGTGGCTGGGTTTAAAAAAACAATGTATTAGTTGAGTCCCAGCGTTTGTGTTGGGATTGCACCACTTTTTTGGCACAACCCCAATGCTCAATCTCATTTGTTAAATTTCCTAAAGCACTAACTCATGATATAACTGATAAACGTGTGAGGTCTTAATATCTGATGTCACTTCTTGTGATGTCACTTCCAGTGATGCCACATGTAATGTCACGCATTGTGACGTCATGCGCTGTGATGACACACGTCATGATGGCAAACAAGTTACTTACCTTCGGTAACGCTTTTTAAGGTGGATACAATATCTGCCTGTGGATACCTCACCTTATGAATATCCCCTGCGCCAGCATTCCACGGAAATTTTTCCTAGCTCACCGCGCCGACGAGGTCGTCTCAGCGTCATGGCTCTGCACGCGGCTCCGCATGACGTCACTGGAGCCATAAGACGACCACGTCGGCGTGATGACATCAGTGCCACCCATTTTTTCCGTGCCACCGAGGCAAAATGGGCGGACCGGCCATAGAGACAATGCATATATAGTACACAGAATTCACACCAATACAGTCAGTGTAAAATAAAATAAAAAAGCTCACATTTCAAAAAAGTCAACAAAGGACAAACGGAGGTAATAAAGTCTTGAGTACACAAAAACATCAAATAACCAATAACTCATCTTTTAAGGTATAAAAGGGTGGACAATTGGGAGGTGGGTGGTTCAGTGAGGAATCCACAGGCAGATATTGTATCCACCAGAAAAAGCGTTACCGAAAGTAAGTAACTTGTTCTTCTGATGGATACATCTGCCTGTGGATTCCTCATCTTATGAATAGAATCCCACAGCAGTCCAACCCCCGAAGGAGGGTGTCCACCCTTCTATACCAAAAAATCTTGCAAAACAGAGCGCGCAAAATGGCCGTCCCTCCTCACCTCGGAATCCAAACAGTAATGCTTCGCGAAAGTGTGGATGGAGGCCCAAGTTGCGACTTTACAGATGTCCAATACAGAAACACCCTTGGACAAGGCAGAAATAGACGACTTAGCCCTGGTGGAATGAGCTCTAATGCTTACTGGAGGCGCCTTACCAGCCAGGGAGTAGCATATCTTGATGCACAAGATGATCCACCTGAATAAAGTGCACTTGTGCACTGCCTTGCCCTTCATACGACCAGCATATCCAACAAAGAGCTGATCATCTTGACGGAAGTCCTTTGTTCTATCCCAATAGAAGCTAATCGCCCTCTTTGGATCCAAACGATGAAGCCTCTCCTCCTCCTCCTTGGAAGGGTGAGGGGGAGGATAGAAAGTAGGGAGGGTAATGGACTGTCCTAGATGGAAGGGAGTTTCCACCTTAGGCAGAAAAGCAGCCCTGGTCCTGAGTGCCATCCTTTCAGCATGTATGGTCAGAAAAGGAGGCTTTGAAATCAAAGCCTGGAGCTCACTCACCCTCCTAGCCGAAGTGATAGCCACCAGAAAGACTGTTTTAAATGTCAGTAGTCTCAAAGGACAACTACGCATAGGTTCAAACGTAGAACCCATTAAAAAAGTCAACACCAGATTTAAATCCCACTGGGGCATAATAAAAGGAGCGGGCGGAAACATGCTCGTAAAAGCCCCTTAATGAACCTTAAGACTATTGGAGACTTAAAAAGAGAAGGCTGATCGGGCAAACAAAGAAATTCCGACAAATATCCTTTAACAGTGGCTACAGCACAATCCTGCTGAGCCAAATGAAGTGAAAAACAAAGAACATCAGAAAGATGCGCTTTCAGAGGATCAATAGATTTCTCTCCACACCATCTAACAAATTTCAAGCGCCTGTAGGAGTAGATAGACTTGGTGGAGTGTCGCCTGGCCGATAAAATAACATCAACCACGTCAGCCGGGAGAGAAAAAGAATTCAGGTTGCCCCGTTCAATCTCCAGGCATGAAGGTGCAGGCTCAGGAGGTAGGGGCATAGAACCTGCCCCTCCATCTGAGAGAGGAGGTCTGTCCTGAAAGGGAGACTGAGCGGAGGGTGCAACGAGAGGTGAAGAAGATCCGTGTACCACACCCTTCTTGGCCAGTCCGGGGCGTTCAATATAACTTGAGCCCGGTCTTGGTGAATCTTCCTCGGAACCCGAGGAATCAAGGGTATGGGAGGAAACGCGTAAAGGAGTTGTGAGCTCCAACTCAACTGAAACGCGTCCACCAACACTCCCTGCATCGGAAACTGGAGACTGCCACTCTCGAGAATGCGCACTGCCTGTCGTTCTGCAAACAGATCCACCCGAGGAGTTCCCCACGTCGGGAAGATGCGTCGAACTACCTCCGGATAAAGTCTCCACTCGTGGTCGACGGAGAACAGCCGACAGACTGTCCGCACGCACATTCAGCACCCCGGCCAGATGATTTGCCATCAAGCAAATCCGATGGTCCTGAGCCCAGGACCAGAGCCGCAACGCCTCTCTGCAGACACGGTACGACCCTACTTCTCCCTGCTTGTTGACATACCAGATCGCGGCAGTGTTGTCCGTCATGACTTGAACCGCCTGACCGCGGTTGGACGGGAGAAAGGCCTTGAGCGCCAAACGTATCGCCCGCAATTCCAGAAGATGGATATGAGACAACCTTTCCTCTGGAGACAAAAGACCCTTGATCTCCAGATCCCCCAGATGAGCACCCCACCCTAGGTTAGAGGCATCCGTTATCACTGTGGCCACTGATGGAGGAAGATGAAAGGGCTTTCCTTGAGACAGATTGCCCTCCACGCTCTACCAAGACAGATCCGCTGCAGTTTCTCTGGAGATCCTGACTGACTCCCTGAGATCTCCGTTGTGTTGATACCACTGTCTGCGGAGGCACCACTGGAGTGCCCTCATGTGCCAGCGTGCATGGTTGACCAGCAGAACGCAGGAAGCGAACAGACCGAGCAGGCGAAAGACCTTCAGAACCAGAACAACCGCTCCATTGGAAAACAAGGGAATCATTTCCTGAATGTCGAGAATCCTTTGCGAAGGAGGGAATGCTCGACGCACAGTGGTATCCAGTACTGCCCCTATGAACAGGTTGTACTGAGAGGGCACCAGGTGAGACTTGGGTACATTTATCGAAAAACCCAATTTGTACAACAGCTGGGTTGCAACCTGCAGATGATGAAGCACCATCTTTGGCGACTCCACCTTCAGAAGCCAAGCGTCCAGGTAGGGGAAAACTGGAATCCCCGACCCCCTGAGATGGGCAGCCACCACTGCCATCACCTTGGTGAAGACTCGAGGTGCTGTAGTAAGACCAAACGGAAGGACCACAAACTGGTAGTTATGCGAGCCAACCGTAAAACGGAGATACTTCCTGTGCGACTTCAGGATTGGGATGTGGAAATATGCATCCTGCAAATCGATGGACACCACCCAGTTCTCTTGTTGCAGCGCCTGAAGAACCTGCACTAGGGTGAGCATCTTGAATCTCTCCTGCTTGAGAAACAGATTCAAGACTGAGGTCCAGGATAGGACGTAACCTGCTATCCTTCTTGGGGATCAGGAAATACCGGGAGTAGCATCCCTGACCCCTTTCGTGCTTCGGAACCACCTCTATCGCCCCCTTCAGAAACTTGCCTACTGCCTAACTTGGTTAGTCCCCCCACTTCTTTTTTTTAGGACTTGTGCCCTGTATGTAAGGTTAGGTTTCTCTCTCTGAATACAGGGTGCTCTTCGATCATTCTGGGAAAAGGCATTCAGTTCCTCTGAGCCAGTGTGGATACATTCAAAGTAAACGCTTTTCCATCAAAGTAACACAATCTTCTGCTTAAGAGGCTTTTCCTATCTTGGGTGGCAAACCAGGATACTCTTTCCTAAGTGCTTCACAGCAGTCTCAGCCCGTATTTTAGGCGGTTACGCAATAGGTTCTTTTTCTCTGTCTCAGGCAGCTACATAGGAGCTTGTTCCTCTCTCAGATAGTTGCCCTGGGGAACTGGACGTCCGTGTACGAGACTTTTTCAAAGGAAGGCTGTTACATAGAACTGGTTTAATGTTACAAAGGGGTCTCGTCATCGCTCAGGTGGCTGCGCAGTCTCAAAGATGGCGGTTCCAATCTCGGGGGGTTACACAGGGAGCTCTCCCACTCCTAGTTATCCAAGAGGCTCACAGTCACACAGGTGGCTGTTCCTATCTCGGGTGGTTACACAGGATGCTCTGCCACTCCTAGTTATCCAAGAGGCTCACAGTCACACAGGTGGCGGTTACCATCTCGGGTGGTTACAGAGGATGTTCTGCCAGTCACAGAGGTGGCTGTTGCTATCTAGGTAGTTACACAGGATGCTCTGCTACTCTTAGTTATCCAAGAGGATCACAGTCTCTCAGATGGCTGTTCCTATCTCGGGTGGTTACACAGGATGCTCTGCCAGTCACACAGATGGCTGTTCCTATCTCGGGTAGTTACACAGGATGTTCTGCCAGTCACACAGGTGGCTGTTCCTATCTCGGGTGATTACACAGGATGCTCTGCCACTCTTAGTTATCCAAGAGCCTCACAGTCTCTCAGATGGTTGTTCCGATCTCAGGTGGTAACACAGGATGCTCTGCCACTCTTTGTTATCCAAGAGGCTCACAGTCACACAGGTGGTGGTTACCATATGGGTGGTTACACAGGATGCTCTGCCAGTCACAGAGGTGGCTGTTGCTATCTCAGTAGTTACACAGGATGGTCTCCCACTCCTAGTTATCCAGGCGGCTCACAGTCACACAGGTGGCTGTTCCTATCTTGGGTGGTTACAGAGGATGTTCTGCCAGTCACAGAGGTGGCTGTTGCTATCTAGGTAGTTACACAGGATGCTCTGCTACTCTTAGTTATCCAAGAGGATCACAGTCTCTCAGATGGCTGTTCCTATCTTGGGCGGTTACACAGGATGCTTTTCTTGAGGCAGGTTGTTATAAGGAGTCTCTTCCACCTAAAGGCTCCTCTTGCAAGAAAGGTTTTAACAGATTATTTAAGTGATATACACAAGTGCCAACTTCTGTGAAGCACTTGGGCTCGAGCCCTAGAAATCTTCCCTTCCTCTCAGGGGCCATGAAAGTACACCAAACCCTGGACTCTGCATGGAAACCTAGGCTCCAACAAGGAGACTTCCTCTCCATCTTCTCACTTCAGTTCAGATGCATTCAGTTACTGCTGATTCTGCTACCCAGTGTGGCCACAGGAGGAGAGAGGGCTGCAGATGGTGATCTGAAGAACAGGCCACTTCTCATGGAGGCTTACATTGTGGCAGGCAAGTGCGTTTAAACATTATACATCGTTTTAGAGGCCTATGAACAGTGGCTCATAAGCACAGAAGTCTTACATCTGGTCCTGAAAAGTACTCACCGCCATCCTACCACTTCATTGAGGCAGCTTTGAATGCTGCCAATAACAAAGGTGCAAAGCGCAAACAGAAACTTCATTTCTTACACTTTTTTCATAGTTTCCAAGTGGCTCATTGCCTGGTTCTACGACTTCAATCAGGCTTTTCCAGGCACCACATTGGAGCATTCTGCAGCTTGTAATTTTTTTATAAACATTGTATTTAGGGTCTGAAAACCCAACCCTACGGCTAAAATGCCAGGAATGCCTACAGGAGTCATGATTGACATACAATGGATGACTTGGAAGGTATGTTTTTCCATTTTACAAAATGGTCCATTTCCAATACAATTACTGCATTATTAGCCTTTAAATCTAAAGATACACTCTGTTGTTCATCTATCATATTTAATTCACACAGTGCCATTTATTTTGGCTTTTGAAAAGTGTATACAGAAAATGTCTACCAACCTTCACTAGCAGGTCAGAACGGTATAGCAGTGATAGCAGCAGTGTAAAGTTCTTCCAGCATGACTCAAGCAGATTGGAGAAAAAAACAGGAGTATGAGTGACAGTGTGTGAGAGGTTATGTGTGTATGAAAGGATGCGAATGTGTGAGAGAAAGTAAGTGTGTGAGAGGGTGAGTGTGATAACACATGATGCGAGAGTGAACACATTAGAGAAGTTGTGAGCGATCGAGTATGGGAGAAAGTATGAGAGAAAGTAGGAGTGTGTGAGTGTATGCAAGAGCGAGTGAGAGAAAGTGAGTGTTTCAGAGAGAGTGAGGTTTTGTGTGTTTGCGTGTGTTATCTTTGTGAATGTGCACTATTGACATATATGTCAACACCACCAAACCTCATACTCTCGGAAACATTCACTCTTTCACTTACTCTTCCATACACTCACACATGCTGACTAGTGGCATTACGAAACATGAGGGGGGCCCCCTGCAAAGTACAAGAAGCCCTTCCCCCACTCAGTCATGAGCTCTCAGGCCAGGCTCGATGCCCGTGCACAGTGCTAGAGGGGGCCCCCTTGGAGCTCGGGTGGGACCCCTTTAGCCCCGCAGGGGCTGCGGTGACTAATGTTACGCCACTGGAGCTGACCCGTTGTCCATGCTGTGGGGCCATCGAAGCAAACTTTTAATTGCCCTTGTACAGACCAATGGATAAAGATGGCTGACTGAAAGCCCCCGCGCACGTGTATATGCAGGAGTTTATTTTATTTTGAATGTTTTGAAAAACATACGGCTGTTAAAACAACTAAAGCGGTCTTTAATTGACACCTAAAATGGGGTCAGTTCCTTAGGAATGTTAAGCTTCCTTGGCACGCCAGGAAAGTACTGTTATACGACATGAATACCATTTCAAAGCCTATGACTTTCTACCATATTTATGTGAAAATGAGATTAAAAATGGATTACTTGGGAGAGAATTGTCTGAAATTTCCAAAAGGAAATCTTGTCCCCTGGCTGTAACTCAGGGCAACTGTTATGTCCCACCACTTTCAAAGATCACATGGGGAAATGGTGGGAAGCACATGGGACAGTGTATGAGCAGAGGGGATAGTGTGTGCGTAGATGGGGCAGGAACCCAGATTGGGCAATTAAATTCACAGCACTGTCCAATCGTAAAATGTATTAAAATGTTTGGATTTTACGAGTGTATAAGCCCATCACACTTCCGTTCTATCTGTAATTCTTCACAATTTTAATACAAAATTGGATCATGCGACCTGGGCCTCACCAATAATGTGGTGTACCTGGCTTCTACGGTGATAAAGTCCCTGTCCCGGTGATAAAAAAAAAATAGCTATACAGCAGAGAATATTTTCATGAATGGACTAATTTTCACCTCAGAAGAAAAACTCTACTGGTCCCATTTATATAACCTTCCTCTCTTTCCCATGCCTGTTCTGAACTGGTTACCACTCCCAAACAACATTTCAACATTTTCTCAGAGCAGCAAAGTGCACCTTGTACGCCAGCAAACACCCTGCACCCAGATCATCTCAAATCTTGCTCCTCTTCCCCGAAGCCTCTCCACCATTGGATCACCTTCACCAAAAGAAGTAATCAACTTCATCTCCAATCCGTTTACCTGTCAGGCCTCCTACACTGCATAACATGTCTAGACTGTCCCTGCTGCTGCGTGGTGTACACGTGTCCCGGTTACCACCAACTTCAACACAAACAGGCAAGTTGCACAGTACAAAACCAGGCTTCCTTCCCAAACTTTATCTGCCTGCAGCTACTTTGGATCCTGCCAAACCTATACCTCATCTAAGGCGTGTCATACAACCGGCAAGCCAGTCTCACCCATTGTGGAAAAATTAAACAAGGAGAAAACTCTTCACTCAAACTGGAGTTTACACGGATTTCGATGAGGAGATGAGCTCATGATCGCATCAGTGCTCGATCTATGTATATATGTAATAAAGTAATTAATTCACTGACCATCACAACCTCTATTGAAGGGAAAATTGGCGTTGCTTTTTCATCTGTTAACTTTGTGTCCTCTTTGAGAGTTAGATTCCTAGATATGATGATGCCTTAGTGTCTAACGAGAGATGGGGAAATTCCACTATCTTCATTGGATATTAACCCCAGTGCCACACAGTGACAACTGGCCTCGCTCTGAAATGTCACTTCCTAAGAAGTGAATGTTTCGCTTACTTCGCTGCTGCAGGAACTACTATCAGAGGCAACTGGTGGTGCTGCAAGTCAGACTTCTCTCCCACCTTCCACAAGATTGCATCTTATGGATAAACCACAAATACCAATTTTCCTATGAAGATTCTCAACTTGTTGTCTTTGAGTGACTGATCGCCACATCTCTCTTGAGCGCTCATTTCCAGGTCTTAGAGTGAATCTTTCACTTTGCATCCTTTGGCAAATCCTCATTCTTGGGTATTTGTGTGAGTAACGTCTGAAGGTCATGGTTTTCTTTGGATTAGTTTGTCCAGTCAATGTTCTTCTACTAATTTTGGTCATAGATATTATATTAATGCCCCTTTGTTCGATGTGACTGACTCAACTCCATATCGTTATAAAACAAAAAGCTTGAATATGATAGGTGAGGGACATTTTGAACCAAGTCTACATCCACTTGATGAGCCTTATCTCCACGTTGCATGAATCTCACACTTCTATGCCCTTCTGGGCCAATCTCACTGCAATGACCATCTGTGGAGAGTTCTCTTCTGTGCAAGGCTAACAGCCTGGTCCTAGTGTAGAACATTATCTCGTTTGGGTAAGTCACTCAACATCCCCCAGAAATAGTCATTTTCTCGCCCTTTTCAGTAAGTCTCCTCTTGGAAACCTTTATATTATAGTCTCCTTGTTTTAAATCTCCTCTCCATATGTGTACATTTTGGAGATGATTGGACTCTTACTCATCCATGCCTATTTACAGTCCTCCTCTTCCTGTCTCAGACCTTCTAAATTGTTAAAAATGCTCACCGTGTAAGGAAGGGGCGGAGCTTTGTGCCAAGCACAGCCCAAGCACTTTAAATTTACTGCCGGTGCCCCAAAAAACAAACAAAGCAGAGTCTGCTGCCAGTGTCCGAGAGAGGTTCCACATCCCATAATAAGCACTGGCCGCACATAACCTCTAAACAATTAGCTGGCAACCTACTCTCTGAAGGGGCTTCCAGTTAATATGTGCACACCATGTGATATACGCTTCTCACTGAGTGACTGTGAAGGCAAGAGTATGGTCATATGAAGTACATCATGGTGCTGACCGGTTTTAAAAGATGAGTGAAATAGGAGTGTTCACACTCAATGTAGACCAAAAGTGTTGTGTATAAGGTCACAAACATAACAAATGCAAACCAACAAGGGCAAGCAAGCACATCATAGCAATGGCGTTAAGAGGAGAAAGCATGGTTGTCGCTCAAATTAGCTACTGCACTAGTGGTACGCTGACTTTATTAGTGATCAATGTGAAAGATGCTTCACTTTAAACAGTTCATACACCGTAATTAATTGATTATATTGATACTCATTTAACATAATAGTTAATTTCAATTACAAATTAATTACCAGCAGTTCTACCAATAATGCAGAGTGTGAATGGGATGCAACATTGTATGAATGTGGGAGGACAATGCAATTAACTCAAGATAAAACTATGGAATGACACTTTTCCATTGTGAAGGCCACCACCACATGGTGATGTGACCACAAGATCAATGACCTGCCATCATATGTCATCCTCACCGAAATACACCCTGAAAGGTGGGTGACTAGAAGGGCAGGCATGACTTTGCAAGTGATTCTGCTACGACGTATGCACATCCGGGTCTTTGTTTTTTGTGTCGTTTGATCTGTGTAAATCAATTCAGAAGGACATTAGATGGCATAAATCAAGTTCTTAGAGTTACAATTCGAGAGTTCTCAGTGTGTGACTGCTGGTAGCGTGTTTGAACTCTTTGCTGGTTTTAGTGACATTGACCGTCATGCATTCCCCACAGTGAGAAGGATCCACAACGCTGTAAGTTTGTCGATTTACTTCTCTTAACACCAGCATGGACCAGTTGGCCACTCAAGGTCTATCCTTTTTCAGGATGAGAACACTGGGGATCATTAGTAAAACCTATAGATTGACTCAATGACCAATGTTTCTTGATTATTTCCACCAGAGTGTTACTGTGTCTCTTCGAACTGGATAGCAGCACAACTTCTCTCACTAACAGCACAGCGTGCACACTCTTTATATTTCCCTGCACAGCTCAGCTGTCTCATGCATAAGTTACAACGGTGCACCCCAGCATGCACATCCAGCCGACCCAACCTGATCAACATCCTACTTACGGGGAAAACATGGTCGGTCTCAAAGGGTACATCCACCACTGAGTATGGGACCAACATCCTTTTCAGGTCAGTCAATGTTAGAATTAGACACCGCTTAAAGACGGCTAAGAAAGTACATCTTACACGTCACAGGCACAGGATCCCATACATCTGCTTCTCAAGGCGCACCTACAGAGGACATGGATCCACAAACCATAAGCACTAAGAAGGTCTGTGGGACAATGTAAACAGAAAGAAACCTCCTGGACACACCAGCTAGATGCAATATACCACTGAACTAACCCTAAAGAAATCAAGAGCATGACCATGTGCCGTCCGATGGAGATGGAATACTTGGTGAAGCATCTTTGTTAGCATTTACTTTGTGAAATGCAACACACGATCTATATTGGTATAATATTCAAGAGGCGCACATGGCATCGCTTGCATTGAATATTGCAATGCACATTTTGGGTAACTATGAGACAATTTCTGAAATAATTGGTTTAAAAAAAAAAAAATTACAAAAACTTTATTTAACGTTTTTATCACATTACAGCCATTACACAGCACAGCATAGATAATGAAAGATGTAAAAAAAAAGAAACACCAAGAGAGGAGGGACAAAGCACAACACAGGCAGATAATAGAGTACCGCATGAGGGCTACACTCCTTACAAGTTCTGCAGAGGACAACATCTCAACCAGCACCATGGATGCCCTTAGTCCTAGCAACATGAGATTGTTTGTGTAAAACCAAAGTCCAGCAACATGTGGGCAGCACATCTGACCATCGTACCCCTGGAGGGCAGCGCTGACCAACCTCTTGTTGTGTAGTTGTACCTGAAGCGACCAGTAGAGAGGGGAAGGAGCCCCCAACAAGGGACAAGCCTGCCCTTGGGGGGGGCAGACCCCCAAACCCCTGCCGTATGGAGCAATGTGTGTATCGACAAAATCCCTAAAGCATGCAAGTCTCCCCGTTATTCCCCAGTGGCCAGCTCCATGGGGGAGGGGTTCGACCCTCCCACGGTGTGCGTTAGGAGGTAGTTCTGGAGGGGACTCCAAATATCCTTCGGCCTGGAGGTCAGCGGGAGGATCTCGACATATGTGGCCAGCTGTCCCTGGCAATAGGTCAGGTCGTCAATCCAATCTTTGTATTTGGGAGCCCTCCCCCTACCCCACCTGCAAGCCACCATGCGCCTGGCCAAGAGCAAGACCGTGCCAATGAATTTACGATGCACCTGAAGGAATTGTGCAGTATAACCTAATAGCGCCAGTATGGGGTCTCTCTCCACCGGTACATTTACCATCTTCCCAAGAGCCTGGAAGACCTGTACCCAAAAATCCTGTATTCTCGGGCATTCCCACGCCAAGTGTAAAAAACCTGCTCCCGGACAGTGACATCTCTCGCACCTATCATTATCCGTCAGCGCGAATCGAAACTTTTTAACAGGCGCGTAATAGAGGCGCTGCAAGAACTTAAATGTATGACACGCAATCTGCCACTAGCAGAGACCCGTGAAGTTTAAAGGCAGCAATATTCCCATTGCTCATCAGTCACTTCTCTACCCAGCTCCGCACTCCATTGAGTGCGGGCTGTGCAGTGGGGTCCCGAATACTGCGTGCGTATGGTATGGTAAAGTCGGGACACTAGATGTCTGCCATCAGCAGACCCCAGCATCTGGTGCAACGGCGCAAAGATCGTAGGCTCTTGCGGAAACTCTGGAAGGACAGCACGAATTCCCTGCCGTAACCGGATATATAGGAATGTATCAAGAGGCGAGGGAGAGGTCCCCCCGAATATTTGAACGAGCGAGCGAAAGCGACCATCGCAAAACAGATCGCCCCATGTGGCAATCTGTTCCCGTGCACACAGTTGATGAAAGACCCGTTCCTGTAACAACGGCATACCGGGATGATAGGAGAACGGGAGCTTCGGGGAGTACAGGAGTGGGGAGCCACAGAGCCCAACTATACTATGCCACGCGTCCACAGTGAATGTAACAGTGGTGGGAGGGGTGTCCCGAGTACGCCTTGGGGCCTGTATCATCCCGTCCAATGGGACAGGGTCTGCCAACCAGAGCTCCACAGCCACCTGCGGCATGTACGGAGGGGGGCGAATCCAGTAGTAGGCCTAATGGGCTTGCGCACTAAGGTAATACATTTCAAAGTCTGGAAGATCGAATACTTCCCGGGCATAGGGCTGCGTGAGTATGGACCATTTGAGCCGGGGTTGTTTTCCACCCCAAAGCAGCCTAATGAGTTCCGACCGGAGAGTCTTAAAAAAATATCGCCCAGGGTGGTAAGGTATATTCAAAAATAGATACAGACATTGTGGGAGCACCACCATCTTTATTAAGGACGCACGCCCGGCAAACGACAGGCAGAGAGATCCATCGGGTGACAGCGCCAGAGAGACGTTGTATAGAGGTGCCATAATTAAGCCGAATCACTGCCTTCCGATCCCTGGAGAGCTGTATCCCTAGGTATCGGAGATCAGTGTCACACCAATCAAGTGGGTAATCTAAATCAAATTTGGTGACTGCTGCCGTCAACTGGAAGACCTGCGACTTCCCCCAATTAATATGCACCCCAGATAATCTACCAAATATTATGAATTCGCGGAGCAGTGGATTGATATTCTGTTGAGGGTCCCTCACATACAATGTAATGTCATCTGCGTATAGGGATAGTTGTATTTGTCATTTCTGAAATAATTTTAAATAATATAAAAAACATAGTGGCTCACTGAACGATCAGACTCTCAAAGGTGTTTCTAGCACGAAGGGAAGAGACGCATTAGGTACCGGATCATCCAAATCTCTGCTAAAACCAAGACGAAGGAACAGAGCAAGCTCTTGCGAGAATGAGAGCAGGGCTAACCATAAAACAAACAGCAGAAAGGTAAAGCCATTCTGAGGGCTACAATTCCCGATATCCACAGGGTCAAGGGCACAGGGTGTGACCGCTAAATATCGAATCAACAATATCGATTTGACAGAATATCGAGGAAAGAATATTGAAAGTATAATATCAACAGGTAAGTAAGTTTCTATTTTGTATATCAAACTCCACGTATGTGTACCTATGCAGCACATATACCTTTGAGGAACATAGATGTCGGGTTAGGAATAGTAAATCTGTACTTCTCTATATGCACTTGCCTTTCAACATTTTGTCCCTCGATAGTCAATCGTCAATATTAGTATGCTACAATATTGTTGGTGTCGATATTTAATATGAGGCCATAGAAAGGCAATAAAATGATGTCAAAAGCATATGATATAATGGGGGTTGATGACTGGCCCCCGCATGCCAACCTTTATCACAGATGCAGTTAGGTAATAAAATCATAACTGGTGCATACTCACAGCACTCTTGGACTCACTCTAGAGTTAGTGGCCTAGGAAACAAGCCCCAGCTTTTTGTACAATCATTCAGGTAGAGACAGAGGCAACTCCATACAATATCCCCTTAGATATAAACCCCTAACTTCATTCACGGTACCTATCTATGTAGCAGACTAAACAAGATATAAAAAGAAAAACGAACTGAATGTCGATACCAGGGAGTGATCGTTTCATATCACTCTTCGATGAACACACAGCTAAAACCATGGAATACAAACTATTCTTAAAGAAGCAGGATATATATATCTTCAAACCAGGAGTAATAAACGGAATCACACTATAAGGGTTTATTCCAAGTACATCAGTCTACACATGTCCTCTACAACGAAGGGCAGACAACACTCACTGTGTAAAAATGATATACTTTTACTTGACTGCAGAAAATAATTAGCAGCTGTAGAAAACAAAACTGACAGCAGAAGAAACAACCATTATAAAAGAAAGACCAACAGAACAGAAAAAGAAAATAATTGTTAGATCACCAATATCCACTTTGGAAGCTGCCTTGAAGGGTAGCATACCCAATCCCAGATCACTGTGTGTGTGATGGCTGCCATTAGCCACCACTCAATCAGTAGGAGACAAATGTAACCTAAACTCCTACGGCATGGACCCAGAAACTCTTGCAAAACCATCTGGTCATTCTGAAAACCTCCACATATAACAGCCATAAAACTATGTTTTCCATACGGATAACATTGCGCTGACTTTATATCACTGAAGAACTACCGTAACACCTTTGTTGACTCCATGGCGTAAATTGCAGAATTACAAGCATCATTACTGGCCATGAAAAAACGCAGACCCAGACAAACGAATTACTGGAATAGTGACTAGGAGTTCAAAGATCCTGTACCTGGTAACTAAGATCACACACTCTGGTGGTGCAAGCATGAAATGTGTCCTCACCAGACTGGAAACCAGGAAGCACACCTCCCATTCCAGGTCTGCTAGTCTCAATCCCTTCTCTGCTTCTGAAATGAGCTGAACATTTCTCTTCAAGCTAAATTTCTTCCCACTCTAAATACCCAGGTGCCGAACTATCAATTTCCGAAACGGCCCACCCTCTCTCACCTGCTATGTTATTCCCCTCTCTGCCTGACCCTCCATTTAAGACTCAGTTCAACACACTCCTCCCCCTTACACCTCTGATGTTTTAGCTGCTCCTTCCGTCTCCCCCTTCTTCAGCATAATCCCCTGTAACACATCCGTTGTTTGGAGGACCATGTACCTTTGCCTATACGGTACTAGTCCCATTCAAGCACACTTCTGTCACATCGAAGACCTGATGGAGTTCCAATGATTTCAATGAATCACTGTGTATTAATCAAGTTCGAATGAGCAGTACTCTTTGTTTTAGGTCTCACTTACGAGAAAAATGATATACAAGGGTCTTGCAGCCCACCCACTGCTTAACATTTGTAGTCTTCCTAGTCACCCTTATTTGCTGCCTTCTAATTGTCACACGTGTGCTGCCTTCGCTTCTTTCGGCTGGAGCATGGACCAAGTACTGATTGCTTAAGTTTGCTGTACTTCTAGTGTTCGCACTGTGATTGTCGTGCTACTTTTGTTTTTTCTTCTTCCTTGTTGTCCTTGTTGAACTTCTTGCCATTTGCAACTATGTTTACTATGCTACAGTTGCTTCAAAGAAGCCCTTTTTTCCTTTGAATTGGATGTTTATTTTGACAACAGATGTTATTTGCTTCCAAATGTATTGCTAAGACGGGCGCAATTCCTTTTTTTATGTGATAGGAATTTTTGCCAAATGTCATTTTTTGCCCTTTTTTATGCAAGGGGTGATGAACTGATTTGCACAGATTTGCAGGGGTGTTGGCCGAGACATAACAAGCATAAGCAAGGCTAGTAGATATCGCTTTTGAGACCGTTGGCTCTGCCATTTGCTTTTGTTCATGCACTTTGATGCAACCGTAGCTAATGCATTTACAAAAAACAAAGTGCATTAGGCCAGGATACGTCATAACACTATTTAAAAATTAGTTTTAGCTACACTTCAAAGCATCTGTGCTGCTGGACAGCACAGCCATAAAAGACTGATAAAGCGAATAGCTCCCATAGGCGAGACTAGGCATGACCTACTGGCTATGCCAATGCTTGTTTATGAAAATAGGCATCTATATGGAATTAACATTCACACAAAACATACAAGAGAATGTGGCCCAGGGAAAGGGAGATGGATCTGGGCTAATCCTTTCACATTAGGCAAGCCATCAAACATGATGCACACTTTGCAGTCCACGTGATTTGAACACGAACATTGATAAATGACATCATTGGATGCTAAAGATAGCTTTAAGTCAAAGGATCTCCAGTAGTAATCAAACACTGAATGCATATTTTCCTTACAAATTCCTATATCTGTCTAGCCGCTTCAATGCTTTTGTGCAATTCTGTCAATATTCTTCCACGTGTTTAGAAAACATAAAACATCAGCAACATATATTAACAAAATAACAATGTGACAATACCAAGAACACTGTGACACTATCAATAACATAGTGGCAATACCAATAACACTGTGGCAATACCAACAACACAATACCAACAACACTGTGGCAATACCAACACCACTGTGGCAATACCAATAACATTGTGACGATACAAATAATATTGTGGCAATATCAATAACATTGTGGCAATACCAGTGATATTGCACCAATACCGTTAATTTGTGACAATACCAATAACACTGTGACAATACAAATACCATGGCGACAAAATTATGAACTGTTGAAAAGATACTGAAGTTTCACACGGACCAAATGACATTAATCCACAGTCCGAACGCCCCAAACAGGTGTCTTTCTACTACTTTACTACCTTGGCTATAACCAGATTATGGACCCTCTTACTCCCCAAGGATACAATTTCGAAAAACGTGTAGCCTTCTGAACATAATCTATTACTTGCTGTTGCTTTTTGTGGGTCCTGTGGCAACTAGTGGCTACTGGTCAGTATTTTTTGTAAGTGCTGTTTTTTTCCACTGGTGTCCTATCGCCACATTACTAATGCACTCCAACCGAACAATCAAGTTACCACTTTTGTTCATTTGACCCTCTTGGGTAAGCGAGGACATGCAACCAAACAGGTAATCAGATAATTCAGATAAAAACACCTTCTGGCTCTGTATATGAATTTAAACTAAATGCGTCCTTGCACCAAGCCTAGGTTTCTATGGACATTGAACCTGTGGCCAATGTTATCCGATGTTGCTTTGCTAAGATTAACTCGGGATCTGGGAGAGTGCTCAGGATGTAGTGAGAACTAATCCACAAAGGCGCCTGAATGTCATCAAGGGCTACAGACTCAGGGATAGGTTTGTCCTGGACCAATCAAGGGCACCATGCTGGTACCAAAGTTAGAGTAACAGATATTTCCCCCCTAAAATAGGTTAGGGCTAGAAACAAAGATGGAGGTATGTATGTAGGTGCTATTTCTATAGCGCAAATCTAGCCAAAAGGCAGCGTAGCACTGTGCAGAAACAAAGACCTGCATAGAGTCAACAAGTAATAGGAGCGGAAGCTGGACTGTGGATGGTGAATGCATTGTGTTGTAGTGTTCTTTAAAGAGCGGAGTCTTCAACTCTTTCCTAAACTGGAGTGGCATTGAGGTGGGTCCTGATCGATACAGGGATGTTATTCCAGATCCAGGGTGCATAGATGGAAAAGGCCTGCAGTCTCGTTTTTCCTTTTTAGGTCTCGCCTGACCCAGCGCATGCGCTGGTCTGGCGAGACTTATTGAGATGGCTCCAAAAAGTGCTACCAGGCCAGTCTAGAGCTACAGTGCATGTGCGCGGGCGCGCGCCACTTTTACCGCGATTACTTTCACTTTAGCGACCGCACGGCCGCTTTGATGTTTGATCGCGATCACTTTCACTTTTGTGGCGCACGGCCGCTTGGCATAGCCAATAGGTCTCGCTTTTGGGACCTTATAAGTGTTTAGTTATGTAACTGTTGCATGGCTAAACACTTATAAGGTCGCAAAGGCGAGACCTATTGGCTATGCCAATGCTGGTTTATTTTTACACCCAGTCGGCAGTTTGATGGTGTTCTGGCAGTGGGTGTGCCAAGAACCACTAGTGACGGGGAGCTTTTCTGCAAGATAAGCGAAGAGGATGGACAGGAAGGCTTTGTAAATTAACTGGTTCTGAAGATGGTGTGGGCCGGCAAGAGGGGCTAATGGAGGTCCATCAGGATGGCGGGGCAGGGTAATCCTACACCTTCAAGCCCTGGATGAAACGTGCTGCGGTGTCCCCACGAGTATGTATCCCAGCATTCCTCAATCAATCCAACTAGGTCGCACTCAACAAAACACTGATGTTTTTATTACAGTGTTCCTATTGGTGATATCCTGGTGGCCCAGTGTGGTCAGGAACACTGTAGAATTGTCCACATTCACTGGAGACCAATGTCCAGGTCAGTACCTCGATCACAGTCATGTTTTTAGTTGGACCAAAATGGACTAGTAAGCCTTTACTCACTAGGTTGAGCCTAATGTGCTATTTTGGGGTTTATCTTCAAAACCTCTGGACGCAGTCCAATTTCTCCAGTGTGCTGGCACCCGCTGGGCAGGAGGTTTCCACAGGAGTTACAATATCTACCAAGACCAGCTGGTTATAATCTTAAACATTATTTTCTGAACTTGACTAAAACACATGATCTCTTCAGAAGAGTCAGGGATCCGTAGATAATTCCAGCAGATACGGCATCAGGGTGGCCTTCAGCTAACTAAGCCAGACTGTGCCAGGAGTGTGAAGTCTCACTGGCTCCAGCTCTTACAGGGACCAGTGAGAGGGTGGAAAAAGGCACCCTAAGAACCGATTTGAGGATGGTGCAAGTTCACCCTTGTTATGATCACAGGCAACAGATCAGTTCCTCAACTGGGATGATGATGCTCTTCTGCAGGTCTGAATTTCCTCCTGGTCAAGTGGATTGTTGTGTCGTCTTGGCGTCTGAGGAACTTATGTTCATTACTGTGCCCTCAAGCACACCTTTAAGTCACCTGTGCCTTGTGCAGTTATTTCTGTGGATCAGACCAGTTCCTCTTTGTAGATAGTTTGATAACTCACCAAGAATTTAGGCTCTCCTCTCCATTTGTCACAGCAGCAAGGCGACTCCAAAGACTTCCCAAATGTAGGCTCAGTCTGGAGGGAGAATGGTAACCACACAGAGGTTCTACTCCTAGTTCAATGTTGTCTCTCCTATGTGTGTATCCAGGCATCATTAGCCATCCTCTCTTACTGAGGAGGCCTGGCTGAGAGGTCTAAGCCACTGCTTGCTGAAAGGTCCAATATACCCTCTGGTAGAAAAGACGTGAACCTGATTCTAAAATATTCAAAAGTTTGAGTTTCTCCCGTGCTGAAGGAGCTTTCGTTCCTTGTTTCTGGCCACATTTTGCTGGCTTGCCCAAACTTCCCGGACAAGTTCTAACTGTTCTAGATGTCACAGTATTGGATAAGACTCAGCGCTGCATTTGTAGCTATGGTCACAGATGGCTAGAACGTAGGATATGGTGGATGGGCGAGTTTCACAGAAGTCAAAAAGAATGAGCTGGAAAACCTCCAAACCCAATAGGTATGCATGTTTCGGAGATGGGAGAAAAAAAGGGATGGTATGCTTAAGATACATATAGCCACCTTTATGTCCAAGATTGACATAACCAGCTCACAAATAGGAGACCACAAATGTGTGCAGCAAGAACAAACAGACCTCACCAGCCTATCCATGAACCACAAGGCCCAACTGAACCCTCTATAAACACAACACACATCCTTCATAGATGTTCCACACATGTGAACTGAAGAGAACTCGTTTATTGGAACTGGAAACAACCTTTACTGCACAAAGCCAGGAGTCATCTTTAAGAAGAGGAACACTTAAATAGGCCTGTGTCCATGGGCTGGAATTCTACTGCCACCACAACTTATCGCGCAGCCCATCTTGAAAGGACTGTAGCCGTCCTCACTCAGAAAGGGGCTGTTACCCTAATGTCAGAGGACAAAGACCCAACACATCATAGAACACCTCCAATTGCATTGCACGATTGTCAAGCGCACTAGAACAAACACAGATCTAGAAAAATGGTTCAGGTGGGGCCTCACAGCTGTGGGAAGCCATGATCCAAAGAATGTTCTTACCAACAATCAAGATGGACTATAAACATTTCACTCTAAGATAATCCAATACATAGAACGCAGCAGACCACCTTACCTGTGTCACTCATCTTGTGTTCTGCAGCAAAGTGGCGGAACTTGCCCAATGGAGCAGACATGATGTACTCCCATTCTTGCTTTCCTTCTCCTCCTCATCAAACCAGGATGCTTTAGTTCCTGTGTTCAAAACAGAATAAAACAAGAAAACATTAACATTTTCTACAAAGGAGGTCATGTGAGTGTGTGAACGAGCGAACATGAATCACTTGATTGCTTGGTTAGCAATAACACTTCTAAACTTGTAGTAGGTAAACAGCAGCTGGGATGGCTTGAGCGCAGTGCCTCAACACCCAAACTACCCCCGGAAAAAACCCACTACTCACTCCACATACACATGGTTTAGGGTGGTAGGTTGCCATACCAATCTCCCTCCCGTTATCGACGCCTCCATTGGGTTAACCCACACTCACCATGGTTGACAACAGAATCCTAGAATCCCCTTGTGGAGAACCTCTACTGGATGAATTCCAACTGCAAGCGCTAAGAGTTCAAGTAATGGCTAATGCTGCTCTATACATCGCATCACTGAGTGGATAACTAAAACTGGTACTCGGTCATAGATCTACCTCCTCTGCCGCAAACAGACCCTCCATTAAATTCGGCCCATACATCTATCTGACTACTAAGATGGCCAAATTGCAGCTCTGTCGTCAACAAATATACATCTAGACATCTTGCGTTCAGTGAACTGCGTGGTAGCCTGTTTCAAGTTCCAGTTGTCGGGCCTGCTGGTTTGCAGGCTATGTTGTTGTTTAAGAACAATTGGTACTCTCTAATCCAATCTGTATTTACAATGTATGCGGTGGGCTCAGCCCATCATGTGCCATGGAAACACAATAAAATTTGTTATGAAATAAAGAAGAAAAAACCTGGTACTCGGGCTCATGTCACGTGAGCCTCTAAATCGATGAGTAAAATCTACTCCTGTAGTTTTGTCCCCTCTAAAGTACTTGATATATATAACCTGGGCACATATATAGTCAGGTATCTTCTGAGCCCCTCAAATCACCAAGACAAATAAGTTGTACTTTGGCCAGAAAGCCTACCTTAGCAAGATACATGTGAGAAAGTGCCATCGTTCTTGCATGGTATGCCCCCACTTTTTGCTGAATTGCTGAATGTACTTTGAGTGTGCACTGGGCTCCTGCAAATCAGGTACCCAGGGCCTATGTTTCTTCCCTAAAACTGTGCTGAAACCTAAACCCAAATTGGCAAACTCCGGCCACATGTCAGCCCCTGGTAAATGGTACCCAGGGCCTTGTGACTAGGGAAGACCCCTAAGGGCTGCAGCACTTATTGTGCCACCCTTAGAGGCCCTGTACCCTGACACACACACACACACACACACACACACACTGCCCTTGCAGGCTGAGTGTCTGGGTACAGAACAAAACAGAGTCGACATGGCACACATCCCTGTGCGCCGTGCCCACAACACACACTGCCCTGGCATACATCAGCCACCCCTCTAGCTGGGTGCCCTATGCTAGTGGTGTGGGTACAGGTGCATGAGCCCTGTGCCCCTACAGTACCCAGGTCCATTCCTGAGCACTGCAAGTGCAGTACTGCCATTTAGGAGTATATGGTGCTGGGAGATCGTCAACACGAATTTCACAGCACCATGATGGCTCCACTGAAGACTGAGAAGTTTGGTATCAAACTTCTAAGCACATTAGACCCGCATTGATGGCAGTGTGGGATTTAATGTACAATGCACGACAGAGGGCATCTTAGAGATGCCCCCTGAACCTAACCTACAATCCACATCTTGTCTGAGGGGCTGCCTAGGCTGCCACACAGCAGACATGTTGCTGGACCCCTGGGTAGAGAGCCATTGCTTTCCTGGGCCTGCAACAATGCACATCCTGGGCGAGGTGCTAGGTCTCCTCCCCAAGGATGGGCAGGGGAAGCTTCAAAGGCATGCCGCCTTTGTGAGCTTCTCCAGGCCACTTGCTGTACTATGCAACTGGCCCCTACTGATTCTAACCCCCACTTTGGCAGGAAGACTGGCCGGAAACCCCAAGGAAGGATAGGGGGTTTGCCAGCCTCTGCCAATCCAACCCCTCAGGTGGGAGAAGCGAGGTGAAGCACATCTCCGGGCTCTCGCTATCTTGAAGATGGGAAGCCCTGCCCTATCAGGACTAGGCCACTGCCCCCTCCCACAGGAGAGTGGCAGGATAGGGGGTGTACCCACCCCAGGGCAGGGACTCAGTGGTCCCTGCCCTTTAGCTACCTGTAACGCCCCTAAATTTAGTATTTAGGGGCACCCTGAACCTTACTTCCTTAGATCCAGATTCCGAAACAGCAAAGAAGATCAAAAGACAAGAAGACCTGCCGTGCAGCTGCTCACAAGAGGAAAACACCAACTGCTTTGGCCCCAGCCCTACCGGCCTGTCGACCCTCAAACCTGCTCCTGCTAAAGCCCAGCATCTCCAGTGGCCAGCAACCTCACAAACCCCAGAGGACCTCGCTACCTTGTAACTCTAAGCAACTGGGATTCTCACGAGCAGTGGTACTGCTCAAAGCAAGTAACTGACCCCTGGCATCAGCCAGGAACCGCAAACCCTGCTCACACTCTGCACCCGCCAAGCCTGGCCTGTGCTGGAGTGGACAAAGACCCCGAGGATGTCCCCCTGGCGACTGTGACCCCGAATCCAGCACCCAAGGACCCACCTCGACGCTCCTGACGACACCTGCAGCCTCAGAACCAGGGAGCCCTCCAACCCCGACCAGCAGAGGGCAAGATTTCCCGACACCAAAAGGCACCCCTGCACCCGGCGCCCTGCGGCCCCCTGTGCCCAACTCCTGGGTGCCTACCTATCCTCCAACTACCCAACTTACCTCTCGAAGTGGTGGTCACACCTGAAGAATCTTCGTCCTCGAGCTTGCAGCCTTTGTTAGTTTTTTAACTTCTCCATTGCAATCCATTGAGCGCCAGACGGCTCAAAAGCACCCAGCAGCCCGAGTGCCCCTGGCAGTGCAAACTCTACTCTACTTCCCCATTTGCCCTGAGCAAGTGACCAGGAGCCCAGCTCCCACAGCCGCGTGGCCTGCTAGCCAGCAGCCACCAACCAAGGCCCCCCTGCCTCCCATAGGATAACATTGCCTAGTTTTTGCTGAAAAAGTTTCTAAGTGTCAATTTTGCAAACGTACAAATATTCCTTAATGATCAACTGTTTCCAGGATCCAACACTGAGTTAGAAAAAGTAATAACCCCACTTGCCTGCTAAGTGAAATTCCTCCCATAGTATAACATTGGTGATTCTATGAGAAAAAGTTTCTAAGTGCCAACTTTTAAAATACCAAAATATTGCTTAAAAATCACTACTGTAACCAAAACACTTTTACTCAACTATTTACAGGAAATGTCCCATGACTGAATCCAGGATCCAGTCCTGTGGTTAGAAAATAAATCCTCAAAGTAACTAATTGCATTTAACTAGAAATTCCCATTGAGCTCAATGTATTATTGCGTTTGAAATTGTGTTGCCTATTGCAACAACTGTGTATTTATATAAAGCCTCTCATTCAGAGAAAGTATATTTTGAAATCTATTGTTGGTTCTAAAATAAAACAACCATATATATTTTTATACAAAACCATTGGCCTAGAGTTCAGTTCTTGAGTGTGTGAGACCATTTGCTGACTGAGTGTGTACCACAAATGCTTTACACTGTCCTCTGATACTGCCTTACTGCTGGACCAAGCTACCACTTTAGAGAGTAAGGGTATATCTAACTTTAGCCTCTGCCAAACCTCTGGGGACTGTGGACTCTGCACACTGTACCTATTTGAGAACAGTATACAGAGCCACTTTCTTACAATACATACCTGGGATCATATTGTCCAGTGACATTTAAGTTTCAGATAAGCTATTAGAAGTAATAACTGTGCCTGCAGTAGCCTGCATTACCTAACACTCAGATCCTGCAATAAATTACCTGTGTGTATGCAGTCCTGTATTACCTGCATTGGTAGGAGGCTGCAAAACGTAACTTGCGCTTACATTATCTGGGTTTCTAAGTTCCTTTGATAAATAACTTCTCCAGCACTGGATACAATACATTTCCCAGCTTCAATGATTCCCCGTTAGAATGGAAACACCAGTGGTCAATCTTCATATAAATTCATGTAGACATTCTCAAAAGCCATGGACTATCTATAGCCTATCTACCTCATTTTAAGACATGCTATTTGCCCAATAAGGTCGAGAGACTAGGCCGCCAACTCCTCACAAACGTGCAAAGAGTCCGATCTTTTATGGCATGTCACTCTAACAGGTAAACCTCGCAGCTCTGCTCTTTCCTGTAGAAAGCGGATATTTTTTTCCACCCAGTCTTCGCCATTGGATCCCTCTGTAGGTGTAGGAAGTAAACAGTTTCTGCACTTTTTTTGTACTTGGGTGCCTGACCGACCTTCCGAAACAAAGCCTCTCTTCAGGCCTATCGACCTTTGTGGGGTGAGGGCAATTTACACAGCTTACCCTCATACAAAATTATTTTACTTCATAAGTCTTGACACGTTCCTAAGGATTACCTTTAGCACTAAAACCTTAAATGCTAGACAGGGAGCAGTTTAAACTTACGATCGATGCTTTCAAGGGGAGAGTCGCTAACCTACAAGATCTTTCCACATGCGGTCTGTGGACATCTGAGGAGAAAGGACTGCACATCAGCATGCTGGAGCGCAGAGGTCTCCAGCTTATTCAGAAGGCCTTTGTTCAACAGTCTACTCCTGTAGAAGAAGGCCTACGTTCTCTGGGTCTTTCACAATGGTTGATGCTTTTCAATGCTAGAACAAGGGACGTTAGAAAGTCAGAACAACTTTTTGATTCCCATGGTAATTCCAACAAAGGTTACCCTTTCTCGAAGGACAGTGCCTGCTACATCAGACCTTGCATCTTCTGCCAATGCTTGACAGCCTCTCTGACTCAGAATAGGTGCTGCTTCAACAACAGGCGTAGCTGCATTTTTTCCCTGGAGCACTCCAGAAGGACATTTGAAAGGCAATAACAAAGGCTTCCATCCACACGTTAAAAGATTACTGACTCAAAATCCAGACTACATCTGAGAAGGCAGTGGCAAGGAGGAATGCTGCACAACCTCTGCCATAAGTTGGCCTTCATGTCTACCTGTTTATGCTTATACTATTAGCCTTAGAACCCGCCGTAGCCGGCTCTACTGGCCATTAAAGGCCCGCTCCAGTGTTAAAGGCCTGAGCCGAAGGCCTTTAACAAGGAAGAGGGCCTTTAATGGCTGGTAGAGTCTGCTACGGAGGGCTCTAAGGCCATTCGAACCTTCCGCCTCTAGGGAGCAGAATGTTCTAATTTGTAAAACAAAGGCCTCACGGAACCCAAGGGGGGTTAAAATCCTCTCTGCTCCATAAGGCCGTCGAACAAACATTGGAAGGTTTTCTTTTTAAAAAAAAAAAAAAACAAATTAGAGTAAAACGTAGTAAATTATTTTAGACCAAAACACCAAAAATCCAATCAGTGGAACCCGAGATATGCAGTTTTAAAGATTTAAGTTATTTAATTCAAAATAGTGCTAACAACAAAACTCAATGATTCATGCTATCGGGGCAGGAACTAGGCCTTGATGTGTGGACTCCAGTAACTCAGCATGTGTGCTAAGGTTCCTGTGAGACATTAATCGTCAATGTAATGAAGGAAAACTTTATTCGTTAAGGCTATGAGACAGTCTTGTGCTTATGATTTGTAAAAGCTTATTGGCAATTCTGGGTTAGGAATTAACATCTTTGAGATTGACAAGGCTATGTCCTTTAATAAACCGAAGAGGGAACATAAAGATGGAGTCAAGGAATCAACTGTACTTCTGGATAGACTATTTGGAGAAGAGGCAATCAGGAGATCATTTTATCAAATGCCACAATGATGCTGATGTTATCCTTATGTGTGTAGGATTACCGATAAAAGAATAAGGAACACAATTCTTCCCTGCTTCCGCATAGACTTTGATCCCGATTGGACAATCCAGGAGTGGAGTTCTGGAAAATAATTGTTACCGTTTGTGTGAATTAAAAAATAAGATTAACTACTACGAGAATACTTCCTGTTTAATGTACAGTTACACGCGATAATCTATTCAAAGCCAATTACTTCATGAGTGCTCAAGCTCAGCAGTTAGGCACCTAACCCGTCATCCACTTCGACCAAAGAGAACAAAATGGAAGATGGCAGTAGGGCTCCCTCTTCATGTGGCTTTTTTAACACCATTGGACAAGGTCAGTAACTCTGCATTTTGTGATGTGCTGTAACCTCTTTATCCTGGGAGGTGTATGGAAAGTCCACCTCATTTTTATTGAAGGCCAGATCACCCCGTGGGCAGATCTAGTCTGCTTTCTAGCTCCGTCTTTGCAGTCCTCTTTCAGTCTCAAGTCTGTTGCCGCTTAGTGTTATTGGGCATCAGTTTCCAGTGCACAGGTTCTTCATTTTAATTGGATACTCTGCTAGAGTGCACTGCAGTTCTTCTGTGCACCACTTTGCTGTGTGGCTCTGTTTTCCAGTACACTGTATATCTCTAGACAGCATTTTCTGGCAGCAGGTTGCAATGAACCCCTGGTCGCATTCCTGACATGCCACTCTGGCCTTTACGCCCGCAGGAGCATCAGATATTCCAGGTTTGTCTCATCAGAGCTCGGTCTGCAAAGCGCGGCTATTTAAAGAGCATCTATCCCCAGGCTGAAGTCCGGACTCCACACAAACATTGGAATGTTGATGCTCTGGGCTTCAACCGGCCATTAGTAGCCCGGAGCATTCCATTGTATTCAATGGAGTGCTCAACATTCCCAATGTTCGAGTACCTGTGATACTGCTATGTGAGTCATTGGAATTGCATTTGTATAGCGCTTACAACCTCCGACGAGGTGTCGAAGCTCTTTTACGGCAAGTAGCATGCTACTCCGGAACCCAAAAAGGATTAGTGGTGAATTAGTGTAGGGAAAAATGAAATTAATTTGAGCAGTAAATTTATGAAAGATCCAGTGTTGGGCACTAAATCGTTACTTTCCTTTAAGGTCTCCAGCACTGGTATTATTCATGGATTCACATGCAACCCCCTGTCCCATTACCGAGGCTGCGAATCACTACTCTTGAGGATCCTTGGCAATCAACCAATTGGAGCCTCTCTGAGGAGTTGAAGCGGTGAGCGAGTCGCTCATCTTCACTGGTCAGAGTCCGATGAGAAAATGTGCCTGATAGACTACAGATAGTGTCCATGGCTGTTCCTGTTGATTGAGTTTACGTGTAAACTGCTCTGTTAAAAAGGGACTCTCAAGGGATCCAGCCTGAAGACTTGGAATAATTCAAACATGTGAATCTATGAAAAATACAAATGTTGAAGAACTGTAGTTAGTTACCGGTAAGTAACTTTCTTGCGGTTACTCAACTCAGCATAACTTTTGCTCCTGGTGTAAGGTCTTACTTACCACAGCCACATACACTTTAATTCATTAAAAAAATGTTAGCTACAGTATATTTATTGCCTGCCTTCCGAAAAGTCAGTGTAATAAAGAAAAAGTTTGTACTAGTGTTGACCTGATCTAAATTACATCGACTAATAATGGGTACTCACTCCTACAGACGTGTGTTGCTGGAACAGTCTTTTTCCAGTGTTTCAGTTTGCTCAGATTGTTTCTCCTTTCAGTTACCTAGCAAACGTCTACCTCTCCCATTTCCCTAGGGTACACCCCAGTACTTCGCCTGGTTCCAAACACCTGTTTTCACCCTTTTACTTTTCTCAGAATTCGACATGTGGTCACACAAAAGCCCTTATTTATTTATTTATTTATTTAGAGAATTTGTAAAGCGCGAACTGACACCTTGCAGGCTTCCTGGCGCTGGAAAATACTCTGTTGACGGTAGACCGGGAGAACAGTCGGGCTGACAGTTTATTTGGGGAAGAGCCAAGTCTTAATGCGTCTCCTAAAAGGGAGAAGCTGTGGAGTCTGACGTATGTCAGTGGGTAGGGTGTTCCAAAGCTTGGCCGCGGCTACGCTGAACGATCGGCCCCCTGTTCTAGTTCTGTTAAATCTGGGTACCTTTACCAGACAAGCAGAAGAAGAACGTAGGTTTCTCGCAGGTGTGTACCATTGGAACAGGGCTTGCAGAGGTTTGGGTCCAAGTCCGTGCAGAGCCTTAAAGACAATGCAGAGGGACTTGAATGCCACTCTTTGTTTCAGGGGCAGCCAGTGGAGCTCAGCCAGAGCAGCTGTGGCTGAGGCCCTTCTCGTCCAGCCAAGAGCCAGCTTGGCGGCGGCAGATTGAATTCGCTGAAGTCGGTCCAGCATCGTGACTGGAGACTCCAGGAGCAGGGCGTTGCAATAATCAAGGCGACTGAGTATCGTACACCTGACTATCGACGCCCTGGCTTGTGCCGGGAGAAGAGGCAAGATTTTCCGCAGTGATCGGAGCAGGGCAGTGCAGATCCCCACAGTTTTTGTCACCTGGGTTTCCATACTTAGGTTGTTGTTCAACATGGCTCCCAGGTTGCGCACGGAAGGCACTGGTAGAGGTTTGACACTGAACTCCGGGGGCCAGAATTCATGTGGGAACTGACGGGGTATCTTAGTGCCGGAGCAGAACAGGACCTCCGTTTTCGCGGCGTTGAACTGGAGGGAGTTACTATGTAGCCATCCGGCCGTCTCTCTTAAGCAGTCGTGGAAGGTTGAGAACGGGATGGCATCTTCACCTTCCCACGAGAGGATGAGCTGTGTGTCATCCGCGTAATTAATTGTTTTGACCCCAAATGATTGGATCAATTTGATTAGCGGTATAAGATACACATTGAAGAGGATAGGGCTGATGGAGGAGCCCTGGGGGACTCCCTGGGGAACTGCTGCAAAGGCGGACCGAAAAGGGGGGAGAGAGACAGCCTGTCTTCTGTCCCGAAGATAGGAGTGAAGCCAAAGCAATGCAGTGCCTTCCACTCCCACTTCCATAAGTCTCTGCAGCAGCCTAGCATGGTTGACCGTGTCGAATGCGGCAGACAGGTCCAGCAGTATCAGAGCCACTGGCTGGTTCCTGTCTGCACGCATTCGAAGGTCTTCCATGGCAGTCAAAACTGCTGTTTCTGTGCCGTGGGCGGGACGGAAACCAAACTGGTAGTCGTCAAGGAGGTTATTTTGTTCCAGGTGGGTGGACAGACATGAACTGACCCAACGCTCGGCGACCTTCGCTGGAAAAGGCAGCAGGGAAATGGGTCGGTAATTGGAAAGACAGTCTGGGCTCAGGGAGGGTTTCTTTAAAAGGGGAGTGACTAGTGCCTTTTTCCAAGGGGTGGGAACAAAGCCACTCTGCAGGGACTGATTGCAGATTAGGCGCAAGGTGTCGAAAAGTTCCATACCAAAGTTTTTCCATATTTTTGGAGGTAGGGGGTCAAGTGGGGAGCCCGAAGTAATACCAAGCACAAGTCTTTCAAACTCGACAGCCGGGATCGGAGGGAATGCCTCCATTCTAGCCAGAGGGCCAGAGCCGGGGAGCGACAGGTTCCGAGGGCTGGTGTCTGGTCTCGGCAATTCATCGGTTTCAGATGAGGGGGGTGATTCCAGGTTATGGATGATGGTGTTTATTTTATTGATAAAGAACACTGCAAGATTATCGCAGAGGGCTTGGGTGGGAGGTTGTGTGGAAGTAACACAATCCGGGTTGGTCAGATTTTTGAGTATTTGAAAAATACTCTTTGAGCTGTTTGTGGCATTGGAAATAATAGAGCAGTAATGTTTCGTCTTGTTTAGGGCAATGGCAGTTTTATACTTCCGGAGGTGTGTTTTCCAGATGGTTTTATGAGTGTCAGAGTAATCCTGCCTCCATTTTCTCTCAGCATGCCTACAAGCTAGTTTGAGAACTCTTAAGGAGTCATCAAACCAGGGGGCCGGGGCTCGTCTCTGGGGTTTACCCTTTTTCAGAGGGACGAGGTGTTCCGCAGTGCTGGAAATCCTTGAACTAAGGGATAGATAGTTAGCCTCCACCGATTGTGTAGTAGAGAAACTATCCTCTACCTCAAACACTGGGCCATTCAGTCTGAGTTTGTCTAGGACCTTCCAGTCTCTGTATGGAGGTATATGACCGTGGAAAGCCGGTTTGCCATACCTGCTGCCTACTATGTGAAATTTGATCAGGGCATGATCAGTCCAGCACATTGGTAGAATGTCGCTCAGAGTAGCCAGCTGTGGGGAGGAAAAAATTAAGTCTAGCTGGTGCCCTGCTATGTGAGTGGGTTTGTCCACTAGCTGGGAGAGTTTCATTCCTTCGCAAGACACTAGGAGATTGTTGAGGGCGGAATCTAGGCTGCCGTTGGGCCAAAGGTTAAAGTCGCCCAGGACAATCAAGTTATTGTGGGAGGTAGCCATATTGGTGAGGGTGGTGAGAAGCGACTGCTGCTGAGTAGCATTAAACGTTCCCGGCGGGCGGTAACAAATCACCGCTGTGAAGGTAGTACCGAGAAGACAGTCCATTGAAAGGCCGAGTATTTCGGTCCCGACCACTGGGTCCATGGCAATAGTTTTGACTGACCAAGATGCTCTGTAGATTGCACCAACACCACCGCCCCGCCCCTTAGGTCGAGGGAGATGCAGGATCTTGAAGTCTTGTGGACAGGCCCAGTCCAGATCTATGTTGCAGTCGGAGTGGGTCCATGTTTCCGTGAGGAATAGAACATCAAGATGATGATTATCTATGAGCAGGGCGATTTCGTGGGAGTGTTTGGGCAGGGACCTTACGTTCAGCAGGCCAGCTGTGATTAAGCCTTTGCGCGCAAAGTCGTGCAGAGGATAGGCGGTGTCTTGGAAGGTCAAATGCCCCTCATGGGCGAAGTCTCTACGGAGGAGTAGAGCCTCGCGCGTCAAGTGAGGTGCGTTGCTGGTGGACGGGGATATCAGGGCCGCAAGTGGCTCACCAGGCGCTGCCGAGACGCGGACGAGCGCAGACGAGCTTGCCTTAAGCGCGCCTTCGGCGCGCAAACGGCGCTCCCGCTGCGCTCGACCGCTGCGCTTGTGTGGCCGACACATTTATGGCGATGTTGTGGGCGTGGCCTCGCAGGGGGCGTGGCTCGCCTTCGAACCGCGATGGCGGGTAATTTGTGATTCCTGTCTCAGCGCTGAATTGCCGCTGTCTCAGGAGTGCCTAGAGGGTCTGCTGGCGCGTGAGGGCAGCGCTTTAGTGCAGGTGAGTTTTAAAAAGTTACACACACAAAATACGAGTGAAATTTTTTAAAATAGCGAAAGAGTACCGTCCTCCGGCTTTCCGCCTCAGAGGAGTTTCCAAATGGAGTTTAGTCGCGCTGCGGGCAGCGTTTATATGAGCTCCTTGGTGGGCGTGGCCTCGCAGGGGGCGCGGCTCGCCTTCGAACCGCGATGGCGGGTAATTTGTGATTCCTGTCTCAGCGCTGATTGCCGCTGTCTCAGGAGTGCCTAGAGGGTCTGCTGGCGCGTGAGGGCAGCGCTTTAGTGCAGGTGAGTTTTAAAAAGTTACACACACAAAATACGAGTGAAATTTTTTAAAATAGCGAAAGAGTACCGTCCTCCGGCTTTCCGCCTCAGAGGAGTTTCCAAATGAAGTTTAGTCGCGCTGCGGGCAGCGTTTATATGAGCTCCTTGGTGGGCGTGGCCTCGCAGGGGGCGCGGCTCGCCTTCGAACCGCGATGGCGGGTAATTTGTAATTCCTGTCTCAGCGCTGATTGCCGCTGTCTCAGGAGTGCCTAGAGGGTCTGCTGGCGCGTGAGGGCAGCGCTTTAGTGCAGGTGAGTTTTAAAAAGTTACACACACAAAATACGAGTGAAATTTTTTAAAATAGCGAAAGAGTACCGTCCTCCGGCTTTCCGCCTCAGAGGAGTTTCCAAATGAAGTTTAGTCGCGCTGCGGGCAGCGTTTATATGAGCTCCTTGGTGGGCGTGGCCTCGCAGGGGGCGCGGCTCGCCTTCGAACCGCGATGGCGGGTAATTTGTGATTCCTGTCTCAGCGCTGATTGCCGCTGTCTCAGGAGTGCCTAGAGGGTCTGCTGGCGCGTGAGGGCAGCGCTTTAGTGCAGGTGAGTTTTAAAAAGTTACACACACAAAATACGAGTGAAATTTTTTAAAATAGCGAAAGAGTACCGTCCTCCGGCTTTCCGCCTCAGAGGAGTTTCCAAATGAAGTTTAGTCGCGCTGCGGGCAGCGTTTATATGAGCTCCTTGGTGGGCGTGGCCTCGCAGGGGGCGCGGCTCGCCTTCGAACCGCGATGGCGGGTAATTTGTGATTCCTGTCTCAGCGCTGATTGCCGCTGTCTCAGGAGTGCCTAGAGGGTCTGCTGGCGCGTGAGGGCAGCGCTTTAGTGCAGGTGAGTTTTAAAAAGTTACACACACAAAATACGAGTGAAATTTTTTAAAATAGCGAAAGAGTACCGTCCTCCGGCTTTCCGCCTCAGAGGAGTTTCCAAATGAAGTTTAGTCGCGCTGCGGGCAGCGTTTATATGAGCTCCTTGGTGGGCGTGGCCTCGCAGGGGGCGCGGCTCGCCTTCGAACCGCGATGGCGGGTAATTTGTGATTCCTGTCTCAGCGCTGATTGCCGCTGTCTCAGGAGTGCCTAGAGGGTCTGCTGGCGCGTGAGGGCAGCGCTTTAGTGCAGGTGAGTTTTAAAAAGTTACACACACAAAATACGAGTGAAATTTTTTAAAATAGCGAAAGAGTACCGTCCTCCGGCTTTCCGCCTCAGAGGAGTTTCCAAATGAAGTTTAGTCGCGCTGCGAGCAGCGTTTATATGAGCTCCTTGGTGGGCGTGGCCTCGCAGGGGGCGCGGCTCGCCTGCGAACCGCGATGGCGGGTAATTTGTGATTCCTGTCTCAGCGCTGATTGCCGCTGTCTCAGGAGTGCCTAGAGGGTCTGCTGGCGCGTGAGGGCAGCGCTTTAGTGCAGGTGAGTTTTAAAAAGTTACACACACAAAATACGAGTGAAATTTTTTAAAATAGCGAAAGAGTACCGTCCTCCGGCTTTCCGCCTCAGAGGAGTTTCCAAATGGGACGTTTCAGTTTAACGGTTCAAACTAAAAGTTACGTCTTAGCAACATTCAAGAGATGTTCCTCATGAAATCAAACAATCAAATGAGTCTTTTTTTCCCCAAATAAATTACTGCCTTGGTAGATGGAATCGCAAGGGTGAATGTCACCGCAGAGTGCAGAATGCATCAATACATCCTCTCCTTTCGTTTCACCTTCTGGCCCTTTGTTAATGCCCCGGGGGGTTTATTTTACTGCTCAGCAAACCACCATACTCTGGTGGACAAAGGGAACCCCAAAGTGTACCGGGGAGAGGACGTTGCCTTATGGCCAGAGCTGCCAGCTTTGGAGCTGCGGAACCGGGTTCGAGCCGCCGTGTTGGCTCAACAGCCTGTGATTCTGGGCAAATCACTGAATTTCCCAGTGCCTACCAAAAAACAAGCATTGGCATAGCCAATAGGTCTCGCTTTTGGGACCATATAAGTGTTTAGCCATGCAGCACTTTATCCTGGGTGCTGTGCTGCCAGGGATTGAAGAGCTATACAATTACTACACAGTGGCTCATGCAGTCCGAAATAAAAAAGACATAGAAACGGGTCTATTTTTTCCCCTATATTGTAGTCTTTAAGTTTACTGGCAAAAACGCTAATAGATTTCTCAATAATGACAGACTCTAAAATCCTTTCAGGTAATCTCTAGCAGCAATGCAGCCGTTTAAAATGTTCCCCTCGTCTTTAATTTCATCAAATACTCTCCTACTGTGTAATACGGTACTCAAAGTCCACCCTCAGTTGTATATCCTTGCGGGCTGATGAAATGAGTACCACTCAGTTGTGTAATAAATACACCCGATATTTACAGCGTCATTATAAAAGAGGAATAGTCAATTGTGGGGAGGGGTGCGGAAGCAAGAACTTACAGTAGAGCATTTCAAGCAAAAGATGAGCCCTGCTCAGCCCCCTACCTGCGGGCTGACATTGTTCCACTTACTCCACCACCACCAGGGAGCACTCGTGATAAAGAGCAGTCCTAACAATTTTTTAAAAGTGCAGTCCGCCTTACTGAGTTATTACAACACACAACCGCTTGTTAAATTCCAACCTAACACGTCGTTACACTGAGGGACAAAATAACGGACAAACAGACCCCGGCTGCTTCCACCTGTCAAAGAGAGGGTGACTGCAGAGAACCGGGGTAAGATATGTGGGACGGAGGAGAGAGAATGCCCCCGCCTCCCCCTTACCTCAGGGTACCAACCCTACAATCTCCCATATTCAACTCTAACTATAATTGGAGGACCAAACTCAAACGGGCTTTTTTTCAGGTGTCCCGGAACAATGCGAGGACCGAAGGTTCGCCGAGAGCATGTTGCTTTTAACTACTAAGCGCCAAACATTTCACCCTGTAGGCAACGAGTACACCTGCACATATAGAAATCTGGAAATGCACCTTGTCTGGGCAGCAGGAAACAGAAAACCCACAGTGCGCGAAAGGAGTCTTGCAAACATCCCCGCAGCAGTGTTAGGTGCCCATTACCTGCTATCCATGCTCGCAGCAACGGGGAACAGCATCGCGGCACAACAGTAAGCAAACAAGCCCGCGAGTGGTGCGCACACCACAGTGAGACATCTGGTTTCAATTATCGCGCTCGTGTCTGGGCACGATAATTGAAACATGGCGGCCGTGCGGGTAACCACAACCAATAGGCCATGGGCGGAGAGCAATGCGCCCGCCTTTGGCCAATTGCGTGCTGTCTTTGTTAAAAAGACGCATGCAAAGGCCAATAGCGTGGGACAAAACAAAAAGCACACGCACGAGCGTGTATAATTGTTAGGTCAGTTTTTGAAAGCCCTTACATAAAGTCTTCACCAGAACAGCGCATGCGCGCTGTTACAGGCTCGACCTAATGAATGTGTCCTTGTGCAACGTAACTGGTGCTCATGTAAAACCTTCGGGTCGAGTTTGCACTATATAAATATGCAACAACAAATAAAAACTGAGGGCATCACCACTGTCCCCGCACCAGGAAGCGGGTAGCGGTGTGACTGACAGCGGAGTGGGTGGCACCGTATGTTTTTTAGTACAGGGATCCACGGCTTTACCCTTCCCAATGCGAGAAGACCTTCTGCATCAATAAGTTTGAAATTACAGTTTTGAACAAAATTTGTAATTTAATTGCCCTTACCATCTAAGGGCTTGCTGGGACCTACTGCACTTGTGGGGCAGCCTGCACTACATCCTGTACAAAAGGGGGTGGTGATGGACGGAGCATCAGAACCAATCAAACACTCACACCCAGTCAACAGATCTGGGTTTGATCCATCACCATTCTTTAGCCCACTCTGCCACCCCAGTTCAGACACGGCCATATGAAAATCAGTCTGACCCTGTGCCTAATGGGAACAGTCCAGCCCGAACTGCCAAGCCATGCCTTCCCTGGACCAGAAACAAGCTTCCTAGGACCGGTTTCTGGCATTTCAGCCGTCTTCAGCCAGGCTTGCTTGAATCCAGTGGCAAAGTGAGCAAGGGACTCACGTCTGAGCATACCCTGCCAACTTATGGCGAACAAAGCAGTACAAAAGGGGGTGGTGATGGACGGAGCATCAGAACCAATCAAACACTTACACCCAGTCAACAGATCTGGGTTTGATCCATCACCATTCTTTAGCCCACTCTGCCACCCCAGTTCAGACACGGCCATATGAAAATCAGTCTGACCCTGTGCCTAATGGGAACAGTCCAGCCCGAACTGCCAAGCCATGCCTTCCCTGGACCAGAAACAAGCTTCCTAGGACCGGTTTCTGGCATTTCAGCCGTCTTCAGCCAGGCTTGCTTGAATCCAGTGGCAAAGTGAGCAAGGGACTCACGTCTGAGCATACCCTGCCAACTTATGGCGAACAAAGCAGTACAAAAGGGGGTGGTGATGGACGGAGCATCAGAACCAATCAAACACTCACACCCAGTCAACAGATCTGGGTTTGATCCATCACCATTCTTTAGCCCACTCTGCCACCCCAGTTCAGACACGGCCATATGAAAATCAGTCTGACCCTGTGCCTAATGGGAACAGTCCAGCCCGAACTGCCAAGCCATGCCTTCCCTGGACCAGAAACAAGCTTCCTAGGACCGGTTTCTGGCATTTCAGCCGTCTTCAGCCAGGCTTGCTTGAATCCAGTGGCAAAGTGAGCAAGGGACTCACGTCTGAGCATACCCTGCCAACTTATGGCGAACAAAGCAGTACAAAAGGGGGTGGTGATGGACGGAGCATCAGAACCAATCAAACACTCACACCCAGTCAACAGATCTGGGTTTGATCCATCACCATTCTTTAGCCCACTCTGCCACCCCAGTTCAGACACGGCCATATGAAAATCAGTCTGACCCTGTGCCTAATGGGAACAGTCCAGCCCGAACTGCCAAGCCATGCCTTCCCTGGACCAGAAACAAGCTTCCTAGGACCGGTTTCTGGCATTTCAGCCGTCTTCAGCCAGGCTTGCTTGAATCCAGTGGCAAAGTGAGCAAGGGACTCACGTCTGAGCATACCCTGCCAACTTATGGCGAACAAAGCAGTACAAAAGGGGGTGGTGATGGACGGAGCATCAGAACCAAACAAACACTCACACCCAGTCAACAGATCTGGGTTTGATCCATCACCATTCTTTAGCCCACTCTGCCACCCCAGTTCAGACACGGCCATATGAAAATCAGTCTGACCCTGTGCCTAATGGGAACAGTCCAGCCCGAACTGCCAAGCCATGCCTTCCCTGGACCAGAAACAAGCTTCCTAGGACCGGTTTCTGGCATTTCAGCCGAAACATGGCGGCCGTGCGGGTAACCACAACCAATAGGCCATGGGCGGAGAGCAATGCGCCCGCCTTTGGCCAATTGCGTGCTGTCTTTGTTAAAAAGACGCATGCAAAGGCCAATAGCGTGGGACAAAACAAAAAGCACACGCACGAGCGTGTATAATTGTTAGGTCAGTTTTTGAAAGCCCTTACATAAAGTCTTCACCAGAACAACGCATGCGCGCTGTTACAGGCTCGACCTAATGAATGTGTCCTTGTGCAACGTAACTGGTGCTCATGTAAAACCTTCGGGTCGAGTTTGCACTATATAAATATGCAACAACAAATAAAAACTGAGGGCATCACCACTGTCCCCGCACCAGGAAGCGGGTAGCGGTGTGACTGACAGCGGAGTGGGTGGCACCGTATGTTTTTTAGTACAGGGATCCACGGCTTTACCCTTCCCAATGCGAGAAGACCTTCTGCATCAATAAGTTTGAAATTACAGTTTTGAACAAAATTTGTAATTTAATTGCCCTTACCATCTAAGGGCTTGCTGGGACCTACTGCACTTGTGGGGCAGCCTGCACTACATCCTGGCACGCCAAACGCTGTAATGCCCCCTTTCATAGTCCGTGAGGGGCTTCCGAATTTTTCTTTGATGTCAGGTCCTCGGGTGTCCCACTATTGGCTTAGACAGGCTATCACGATTCCAGAAGTATTGGAACCATCCATCCACACTGAAGCTGACGTGACTAAAAAGCAGAGCAGACCCCAATCTTAAAGTAGCAACTCTTTGAGCTGCTGGTAGACCCCAGTGAGTCCAGCAGATACAATACTTCTTGGATGTCCCTGTCACTGGAATTTGTTGACCATGCCCAGTTCACAGTAAGATACAGTTCCCTAAAGTGGTACTCCCAGAAGGATACCCGTGTGTTCAACGCTATCTCCCAGCCTAAGTGATTTACCTGAACTTGGACTTCAGAGCCAGAAGGAGCGGTTTCTGGACCCCAAGAATTCGCTCTCATCCACTGAGCTCCGGATCCATGCTAGCTGTTAACTGAAGTCTGGCCTGTGGATTCCAGCCCTGATTCCCATGTCAAGCTGAAATCCCCCTTCTGCGTGTGGGATACCCTCTGTCACGTTGGGCGGAAGGGGTCAGGGAGACACTTGGGGGTGAATAAGACGTGACTGATGTATACACGGACAGGTTTGTGCCAACAATGAGACTCCATTGAAGCGCACAAGGACAATACAGGGAATGAATGAGCCACCACTGAAGGGCATGAGGCCAACAGCGGGGAAGGAGTGAGACTCCACTGGAAGAGTGCGAGGTCCGCGATGGGGAAAGAGTGAGTCGCCACAGTAGTGTACAGGGCCGTAAGTGGGAGCAGACAGACACCTCACTGAATTTTTGTATGATGAGAGTGAAGAGTAGGGGGCCAGTAAATGAGCATGACTGAGTCTCCACTGAAGTGCTTGAGACCAGTAATTGTGAATGAGTGAGTCTCCATTAAAGAGAATGAGGCAGTGATAGGAGATGAGTGAGGCCAGTGCAGTGAGCATGAGAGTCTCCGTCTCCGCTGAAGTGCTTGGGGCCTGTAATTGTGAATGAGTGAGTCTCCATTAAAGGGAATGAGGCAGTGATAGGAGATGAGTGAGGCCAGTGCAGTGAGCATGAGAGTCTCCGTCTCCGCTGAAGTGCTTGGGGCCTGTAATTGTGAATGAGTGAGTCTCCATTAAAGGGAATGAGGCAGTGATAGGAGATGAGTGAGGCCAGTGCAGTGAGCATGAGAGTCTCCGTCTCCGCTGAAGTGCTTGGGGCCTGTAATTGTGAATGAGTGAGTCTCCATTAAAGGGAATGAGGCAGTGATAGGAGATGAGTGAGGCCAGTGCAGTGAGCATGAGAGTCTCCGTCTCCGCTGAAGTGCTTGGGGCCTGTAATTGTGAATGAGTGAGTCTTCATTAAAGTGCACGAGGCAGTGATAGGAGATGAGTGAGATCATTGTAATGCATGAGGCTAGTGATGTGGGCATGGGCGAATCCACACTGAAGTGCTAGGGGGCTGTAATTGTGATAAATACGCGAGAGTCCGTGTAAAGAACGCGGCCAGTGAAGGGGGCACGGGGCGCCTTAAGGTATTCGGCCAGTGTTTGTTCTCGTACACCAGTCATGTGTGTTTTTGTTCGCCCCTCCCTCCCCCCCAAACACACGGTACAGCCGGCACAGCAGGCCTCAGTGTAAATAGAATATTTATGAGCTGCCTGTGAAAGGCACACAGAGCTGCGTGGTTCCTTAGCAACCAGCTCCTGCACGTGCAGAAGTACCAGTGTGCACAGTGAACCTTCACCCAGCCCTCGCCACACCCCAGGGCACGGGGGCGAGGAGTCCTCCGCAAGTTTAGGGTTTTTACTCCAGAGGGTGAAGCCAGGAGTTTGGCCTCCGCGCGAGGGACGCTGGGATGGCGGCCACTGGTTGGCGCTGAACCAGTGTCACTGTGACCTCCCTCAGCTGGGGCGCTCTGCTTTCCCCATTGCACTGGCAACATGCGCTGCCACGGGACTGCCTTTTCCAGCGGTTTTCCCCGTGAACTCAACAAAAAAAAAAAAAGGATGTCATTTCCTAGGGAGATTGCTACACCTGTCTCCATAGACGTTGGAAAGTTGGCGCGGACCCCTTCTAAACTTCCAAGCCAACCTCTTTCTCGGGCGCCAGACAATGAGCACTTCTATCTTTTCTGCAATTGTTTTTTAACCCAACGACAACTCTTTCTAAGATGTGGACGTGTGACTGCCACGCGCAGCAGCGTGCATACCAATCCTAGAGGATGCATAATGACGGCTCCACACAGATCTCTCCAGCAAGGGCATTAGCCACCCCAGGTCTATTAAAAGTTTAACCTGAGAGGTCTTAACTTCCCCTAAAGCGAGGCGATCTGTGGCAACTGCGAACAGCACAGTCATTTATAAATGTTGGTTTAGTGTAATCAAAGCGCAAGGGCCTGGTACTCGCATAACAGTGTATGTACATTTTATGTAAAAGTGCCTCTAATTGCTTTAAAACGTTTAGGAATATTCTAGACAGAAATCACATTCTTTTAATACATTTCTATTTGGTATTTGCTGCTTTCAGTTCATATTTCATACGGGAAAAATATAGGATTTTAACGATTTTTCTGAATTTTTTTATTTAACTTTTTTGTTTTTGGCATGCAAATGCCGCCCAGGAAGGTAAAGCACCAGTCAGGTGGTAGCCCTTTTTGAAGATGACAGCATCCTGGTAGAATTAACACATGCTTTGTTGTAGGAAACTACCTCAACACAGTCCTCCCTCACCAACCAGCCCACCAACTGACCAGCGTGGAACTTCCATGCGAGGCACAGAACTTTACGCCAACTTTTCTTCCTCTCATCATGTCAAAAGGGAACTTTCCCAGTAACTCGATTTTTAGGTCGAGCCTGGTGGCAGCGTGCATGCGCTGCTCGATCTGCGAGGCATGCTATATTACGGTATGTTGTTGAAGCATCCCCCACTCTACGCCCATATTGGTCATTGGCTTTGTGTCATTGTCCTTCTTAAATTGTGGCTTCCGATACGTAAATGGGCTTGTTAGTCCCGCCTTGTCTCCATTTGTTACGACCCATAACAACTGGACCCTTTTATTGGCTGGTTACACGGCCTACTTAATCTAGGGGGTGAGCACTATTTTTGTTATTGGCACTGATGGAGACAATGGCGGCTGCTTTTTGGGTAATTTGCATAGTCTCGGAGCCCGTTTTAGGGGCACCGCAATCATTTTCAATTTTTATAAATTTTTCATGTTGAGCGCTGCGTTCACTTCTGCGACACTGCGCTCTGTTTATTTATTTTTTTACTTTCATAGTGAGCGCGGTGTCCGCTTCAGCGACACCGCGCTCCGTTTGTGTATTTTATTTTATTTTACTTTAAAACTGAGCATGGCGCCGCTTCAAGGATACCGCTCTTGGTTTCTTTCTTTATTTTTTTTACTTTTATACAGTGCGGCGCCCACTTCAAGGACACCACGCTCAGTGTTAAAGTAAAAAAAAAAAAAAGAAACCAAGCACGGTGTCCTTGAAGCAGTACCGCACTCAGTTTTAAAGTTAAACAAACATTTGCAATGCAATAGATCTCGCATTCATGAGAGTTTAGGCTATTGGCATTGTCATTTACAATGCCAATAGCTTAAACTCGCGTAAATGCAAGACCTACTGCATTGCAAATGCTGGTTTAGCTGTGCGATAAACCCAAATTAAATTTGTCTCTGCTGAATAGCACCTTTCATCATACAATTAGCATTCTCCACAATGCCATTGGTTTGTGAGTTGTACAAACGAGTGCGAACATGTTTCATGCCACACAATCCCATAAAATTCCTCATCTCTTCATTCACCAATTGAGTATCGTTATCTGTAATCAACCTAGAAGGATATCCCTCTTCCCTGAAATTCTCCTCCATAGCCTTTATGGTGGCTTTTGTGGTAAATTCTCTGAAAAGTATACCATCAGCCACTTGGAATGAACACCAACAATGTCTAAAGCAAACTTAAGCTCACCCCCCTCCACCCCAAACGTTCACAATGTCCTAAAAAAATCCATCCACACATTGTGCCACACCATTCTAGGACCAGTTATCAGTCCTCCACTCGCTTGTCTACCAACCTTAACCTTTTTTCACCTTCTTTGCTATCCCCACACTGCTCAACTCATACATCCACACCTGGCCATCAAATATCCTCAATCAACCGTGTTTTAGTCGAAGTCTGTCCAAAATTACCCTAATGCAGCAAACTGAAAATGTTCATTCTGAGAGTATGGTGGAACACATTTATCCCCTCTCATTATGACTTTATCTCCCATAACAGACAATTCATCTTCCACTTTCACACACGGCTGAATATGTACACTCACAGTACTCTCGCTTCTGCTTCCTTTCATAATCATAAGAACCACTTCCTTCAGACTGGAATCCTCATTCAGTCCCAGACACAACCCTGAGTGCAATCAGTCATATCTCCGACACTTGCCACAGCACCTTCTTTTAAAAAAACGTACACATTCATTGTATCCACACTTTGTCAATTTAAAGGCAAACTTGACAATAAACCTGAATAGTACGCTAGCCTTGAATATGTTCAATGCAGTATTGGTACTCTTGAAGGCGAGATGCCAACCGTGCCAATCTTGCTGACCTTTTCCCTTCACACCCTGGTAGAAGTATTTTTATCAAGAGATTGTGGTCTGTGCGAAGCGTAATCTGAATACTGCAAATATAGGGTCCTGAAATATTGGACCCCCACGCAGCAGCAGCCAAGGCCTCTCTCTCAATCACAGAGTAATTCCGGTCAGTGACAGTACATTGTGGTGCACGTATTTCACCAGTATTGTCGAGTAGCCCCAGAAAAGTCTTAGGAGTTGGAATGTCAGATGATTACCATTGGTCGATTTATTTTCATAAAAAGCCCTGTACAATTATTGAGAAAACATCAAAAGCCGGCATTTTTAAGCCTAAAAAATGTAAACTTTAAACAGCAAACACAAGAAGAAATCACTTAAAGTATATCGTATCGACTGCTGAACGGCCAGGCAGTGAGCTGGCAGATGCCACGGAAGCGGTGGTGTGCTCGCACCCCTGATCAGTGCCAGCACCAGTAGTTGTGGCCTCCTTAGGGGGTCTTGCTATTTTTCGCCAGTGGATAGCCATTGGCAGATCAGCTATAACGGGAGGTGAGCATCTCCTAGAGCCTCAGAAGGGAAGGCGGCGTCTGCACGGCTTGCAGCTGCATGCTCCGGGCCCTGGATACTTAGGTGCTCAGGAGCAGCTTAGGTTTGGCTTTAGACCCGAAGCGGAGCTGGCTGAGTCGATTCTGGAACCTGAAGCTGGTGCCTGGGCTTGGATCAGGTTCTGTAGGTCCTGACACTAGCTTACGGATTGCATGGCCGCACCCAGCCATGAGCTTGTGTCACCTGTCTCGGCACCTGGAACCTTTGATCATCGACAAGAGTGGGGTGGGGTGGGCCAGAGTGGATTGGACTAAGGTGTACAAACAGTGCCCCTAGAAAACCGCAGGCCAACGCCTGAACCGGAGCCAGCAGTGGGTTCAGCCACAAGGCACGATCTGAGACCACCTATGGCCATCTCTCAGGCAGGCAGGGTTTGATCCATTATCACTTGCTACAGCCTGTTTTCTACTACTATTTAGTAGAATGTTTCTGGATTGGAGAGTAAGAAAGTGAAAGAGGAGGAGAGGCCACATCGTGTGAAGTGTTGGTCCAGCTGTGTTAGCCACGTTGAGGAGAGGGTGAGAGGCTGCTCGAGCAACTGCATTGGTCTAACTACCTTACTACATACTACTGCTTGGCTGGTGGATACAACTGGTGATCAGAACTCCTGGTGCGCTGCTCAGACGTGTTTTGAGTGGCACACGTGGCATACTTTGTATCTGATTACGGAGCTTAGGCTCACAAGCAAAGAAATAGGCTTGTTTAGTTGATGGCAGTTGCTGGCTTCTTTTTTAATTCTTACAGAGAAATATTAGCCAGTTATAGCAGAGGGAGCCAGATGCTACTCGACTGACCCAAACTGCCTGCAGAAGATAGAAGATCAGTGGGAGTTGTATATTATCCCCTCTGCTATGTCCCAGAGTGTCACAATGTTTTGTGCACTATGCTATTAATTATTTATCGTTTTGGCACAGCCATTTGTTTATTACACCCACTTGTTTATTCTATCAATGCCAACTGGACCGGGAAAGGGGAAAATAGTGCCCAAAAAACACCTACATAAAATTCCTCAATTAGAAGAATCCTACTTGAATATAGACTACTCAGCCTATGCCCTCCGGTATTTGTGATAACATTCCTTTGAGACCGACGATATTATAATAAGACACAAAAAGATGACCACACATAACGAATAGATAGAACCGATGTCCAAGAGTCCACTAAGGATACTACAATCAAGGGTTGCGAGTTATAAAGATCTAAAAAAGATATACCAAAATCGAAATCTGATAAGTCAAGGGCAAAATCTGAAAAAGAGAATAGGTGCGAAGTTGACAATTAAAGACTATATGAAATTGATAGGCAAAATTGTTCCTGGCATGCCTACGACCATTGGTGCTATTGAAAAAAAACCACGAGGAGACCTAATTGATTCAACAACCTGCTTAGAATCCTCTAAAGGGAACTAAGCGTATCAAGAGACTCAAGAGGTACACATTAACAGTTCAACACAGGGAGCCTCACAGCCCTCCCCGACGGTTCTAATACCTGCATTTTCTAAGATAAATTGTTTAAATGTAGAGCGTATGACTCTTAGTCCTCACCAACCTTAAGTTAGAGAAATTAGACAGATCTCAAGTTGTAGAAATACCCATGAAATGATGATTATAGCACAAATTCATTGTGCACCAAATACACAAGCTGAATATTTAATTGAACAGGGAGGGGAAGAACAGGTCATTAATAAGAGCATTTTAAAAGATAATCATCGGGTAGCTTCTGAAGAGCTGGTACCTGAAACAATTGATATAAATAAAATGTACCATAATGTACCACTGATTTTGCAAGCCGGAGTATAAAACCTGAAAGCCAGGATAAAGACTTAATATTACTGAATAATAAAGACTTTCAAGAAAAAGACAATGATGGATTATTGGAGAATGCTTTAACCGGAAGGCTTGACTAGTTGTTTCGGTGCCAGGCCCAAGGGAAGGGTGCCAGAAACGTTGTCTCTGTGATGACTGAAGCCAGAGGTAGTGCCGAAGCCTTATGTTTGGTGGAAGATAGCTTATGGGGTATAGGGATTTTGGTACTCAACACCCTGTCCCGCTGGAATGTCTTCTGACTCCAACTCGATCTCGAGGTCAGAATCGTATTCTCCAACTGAGAAGGCCTGCTCTTCTTCTGCGGCTGCCGCTTCTTCTTGTTCGGACTCTTCTATGAAGAGCTCCGGAGTCTGTTAGGTGCTTTGGCGCTGCATTTCTCGTTGTCGAGTCAGACGATCTCGTAGAGTCTTTTTCAACCTGAACGAGCGACAGGCCTCGCAGTCTTCTTCTTTGTGCTCTGGTCATAAGCACAAGTTGCAGACTTGGTGTAGATGGTGCAAGGATACTTCGAGCGGCAACGAGGACAGAATTGAAACGGAGTCCATTCCATCGGAAGAGGGGTGGATCGACGCGGCTAGGCCCGAAGGCCGCCCACAATGTTTTCGACCGAAGATCATACTTTTGATTCAAATGGATACACGGAGAAAGGGAAACGTGTACGATAATACCGCACAGGGTAGAGTGGATTGCGCACAGAGGAGAACCCGGAGTATGGTTTCGAACCGGAGCGCAGCAATACACGTCCAAACCCGTTGGCTGAAAGAAAAAAATCCAACAATGCAGTCGATGCCCATGTGCACAGTTACCGAAAGGAGGAGTCACCTTACCACAGGACTAGGAAAGACTTATTCGAAGAAAAACAACTTACATTAGTCCAGACCCAATGCTAGATGGCAGGAGTATGCAAAGCATGTGTATCTACAGCACACTTGCCTCGAACACATATTTTCTAATATTTTCTTTGCTTCCTTGTGCCCATGAATTGTTGACCATCATGATCCACAACAATAGGTAAATACTTGATAATATGTTGACCCTCTTTGCCAAGAGTGCTTAACAGAATGGCTTTCTTTCTGGATGGATGAAAATCTTGTCCATCAAGTGCTTCCAAATAGTTCTCAAACATATTTATCCAGTCTTACCAATCAATGGATGGACACCATGTTTAAGTTCAGGAATAATATCTCCACCATTATTTTTAAGAATTTGCTAACTCCTTGATGATTTATTATCTCAATTCATAGCAGGAATAGTCCTTTTACTATTTTTGTGGCACAAATATCTCTAGAAACATTGTCCTACTCTTTCAGAGTTTCCACACAACAATAGTAGGAGAAGTGAAATGGAAGTAAGAAAATATGCAGGTGCGTGAGAAAATATTGCAGCTCCAGCATATCAGGTCCTCCACACGGAGCTTGCGTATACAGAGCTCGCTGCCAATGTGGCATCAATTATGTAGGGCTCGCAGCAAACATGATTACGGGGCTCGCGGCCAAGTCAAGCTCAAGCACAACAGTTTTAAACAGATCTTGCGGAGTGCGTGCCATAGGGTATCTAAAATAAAATGGTTTTATACAACATACTCTAAATTCACGGCCGAAGAGACAGTCTTTCACAAAACAGCTGTGCATATAAAAGCAGATACCTCTCAGATCCTCCTCAGGTCCTCATAAGTCTGCACCTTACTTCAAACGCGTGGACATCTCGATGTAACCCCAGGCCGTGTCACAAGCTGTGTTGGTGGTCAACGCCAATTTTGTTAAGATGACCAACACACTGGTAGAATGAACACATATCCTTTATTATAGGAAACTGCCTCATTGTGGTCCTCCCTCACCAGCCAGCAGACCAAGTGACCAGTGTGGAACCTCCACACAAAGCAAAGAACTGTACAACCAGTATGACGTCAATAACATTCTCAAGCTGGAGTGCTTTGTGAATGAAGAGTACCTGTGGGAATCGGTGTTTGAGCATTAATTTCAGCCGATTTTTCACTCGTTCCATCCAATTTTCGTTGGTGTAACATTACAGGAGAAAAACTTGGAGGCTGAGCAGGTCTCTGCAGAGTTCATATCCCAATTGGGAAGCCCTAAGCATTTGATGAAAAGAAGCCTAAAATGTCTAACCACAAACTGTCAGGTCTCGGAGGTTACAGGGGCTGAAGAGATGTAAGGGTGACGCCTCCTGGTAACGAGGCCTTTGGATGGACAGGTTCCTAGGGTTCAAAGGTGGCAGAACTAGAAGTTGTAGAGGACAGAGAAGTGGTGACCAGCTGCTGCAAAGAATGGCAAACTAGTGGTTCATCAATGGAGGAAACCACTCCTGGAGTACTTCCGAGTCCTTTTAGGTAGTAAGTCTGAGTGAGGTACGTGCTGGCACAGCAGTGCATTGGCAGTCATTCCCTGCGATCAGTATGCTCACTTGCACCTCGTCCCCTCATAGTGTTTTCTGTTTAATTTTGGCTCCTCATTCTTTTTGAGATTTTTTTATGGCAAGTTCTGTGTCAGCAGCCCACCTTCTGTATTTCAATCCTGCTTCCTGAAAGCCTTCCAGTAGCTCGAGACCTAGACCAAGTTTGTTCTTGGTTTGCTGTAGGTGCGTTACCAGCTTTCTACTTTGGTCAGCTTCCTGGCGCTATTCTCCCCACGGGGTCAACTTCCTGGCGCTCTTCTCCCCACGGGGTCAACTTCCTGGCGCTCTTCTCCCCACTGGGTCAACTTCCTGACGCTCTTCTTCCCACTGGGTCAACATCCGGACGCTCTTCTTCTCCCCACTGGGTCGGCTTACTGATGCTCTTCTTCTCCCCACTGGGTCGGCTTCCTGACGCTCTTCTTCTCCCCACTGGGTCGGCTTCCTGACGCTCTTCTCCCCACTGGGTCAGCTTCCTGGTGCTCTTCTCCCCACTGGGGCAGCTTACTGACGCTCTTCTCCCCACTAAGGCAGCTTACTGACGCTCTTCTGCCCACTGGGTCGGCATCCGGACGCTCTTCTTCCCACTGGGTCAGCATCCGCACGCTCTTCTCCCCACTGGGTCAGCATCCGGACGCTCTTCTCCCCACTGGGTCAGCATCCGGACGCTCTTCTCCCCACTGGGTCAGCATCCGGACGCTCTTCTCCCCACTGGGTCAGCATCCGGACGCTCTTCTTCCCACTGGGTCAGCATCCGGACGCTCTTCTCCCCACTGGGTCAGCCTCCGGATGCTCTTCTTCCCACTGGGCCAGCATCCAGACTCGTTTCTCCCCACTGGGTCGGCTTACTGATGCTCTTCTCCCCACTGGGTCGGCTTCCTGACGCTCTTCTTCTCCCCACTGGGTCGGCTTACTGACGCTCTCCTCCCCACTGGGGCAGCTTACTGACGCTCTTCTCCCCACTGGGGCAGCTTACTGACGCTCTTCTCCCCACTGGGGCAGCTTACTGACGCTCTTCTCTCCACTGGGGCAGCTTACTGACGCTCTTCTCCCCACTGGGTCGGCTTGCCCAGAGCTACCAAGCATCACATGATGAAAAAAAAGGAGGCGAAATGACAGCTAACTAAAGTTAGGAAGGCCGAAGGCCAAAGAACAGCTTATCAAACCGGAACAGTCAATGACTAAATAATACAATATGAGATCACCAAATGTGAATAAATCAGACAGTAAGAAAGGGAAGGAACAGCTACAAAATGCGAGACTCTCAAAGAAAAGCTAACCAAATGGAGCTACTAAAGCACTAGAACAACAGCAACAATGCTACCAAACAGAAACAGACAACGAAATTCGAGAAACTGCTAACCAAATAGGAATTTTGTTACCGCAATGTAAAACAAGACAAAGCCACCAAACACCAGATAACCAATGAACAAGAAAGCCAAACCATAAGATACTGATACAGTGAGTAAAGATACAGTTGAGATAAAGAGACTACCAAAGACGAGGCTTCTTAAGACTAACAAAAATTTGAACAACAAAGACTGAATAACCAAAAGACAAGCCAGTCATTAAGTGGATAAGAAAAAGTGAACCAACAAATGTCACCTGCAAAGACAAGACTAGCGAACAACAGATAAGGAAATATAACACTGCCTAACACCAGAGAGCCAACATTGAGACCATAGAAGAAAAGAGAAATAAAAGGCCAACATTTACCAGACAATCTGAGACCAGAATGCCACAGGCAGAATAATACACTTAATAAACTACTCACCTACCTCACTCCCTTTTTAAAATGTTTATATTTATGGTTCATTCCAACAAGGCAGCTTTCGAACATACAGACAACACAAGTCTCTCAATGGACCATCAGACATATACAATCGGGAAGGTAGTGACATAATATCAACATCACAACAGAACAGAAATGGAAGTTCAGATGTTCCAAGCATTAAAGGCAGGCCAGTCCGCAGAGAGAGGCCGGTAAGGTCCAATCTCTGTCCTTTGTTATATGCAATTTCTCTCCCTCGGCCCCTCCTCACTGTCTCCCGCTTGTGTTACAGACATGATTTTTACTCCATCACTTCCTCTCTCCTGATCTTTCTCCGCCCATGCAGAAGGCACCCTCTTTATCACTGAAACCTTAGAGATAAACATAATTCAATTTAGTCCCTGCTAAGGCTCCTGGAAGAAAATATTTACCTTATGCGCTCTAGAGCTTTACTGGAAGAGCTCGAGACAGGGTCTGAAGCCAGTGAGGGATCACTTACCTGCAGGACAAGTGACGAGCAAGCGCGAGTGCGACAACAAACAAACACTGGCTAACCTGATAGGTCTGGCATTCACCCCCAAACTTTTGGCTTTGCCAACTTTTTTTTTTAATCACGGTTTTTGCAAACCTTAATTGTATCAGGAAGCTGCCAGGCACACAATTAAAAAAAAAGAAATCTTCTAAAAGCCACAATATTATTTGGTCCCAAAGGACAGGCATTGCCATGGGAATCCCTAGCGCATGAGGGAACTACTTTGTGTTTGCATATGCTTCTTGTGAAAGGACAGAATCTGTCATTCATTGATATTAGCCAAAAATTAAAGTGGGATGACCCACTGCCCCATGCCACAGTGGGCAGAAGAAAAATATGAACAACACTAACAGACCAATGGATGAGGAGGGCGGGCTGAAACCGCCCATAAAGCATTTTAGTCAAATTTAAAGGTCTTGGCTAAATGTCATACCCAAAATTGCCTAGTTCAGAAAATGCCACCACGCACACTAAGTTTTTCTGTTTCCACGTTTACTTAGGAGCCTGGCTTTGCCCTATCCCTTGCTTCATGCCAACTCTTACTATGGTTTGGGACTGCTCCTTACCCACTTCAAAGATGGCTTTCCTATACACGTCTATGCTTTCTGAATATCACCCATAAATCGATGGCCCTGTCGGAACCAGAGGTCACTTTAACAGGTTCTTGTCTATTGACTCTTCTTTCCCAACATTGCTACAACGTCATGGCTAACTAAACGGCATTTTTAAGCACGCAATTGTTTTTTTCAAGATAAATTAATCTTTGTCGTGATAAACGGATATCATAAAGCACACAATGTTCTGCAGCACTCAAAGATACAGAGACGAAAATACGGTTAATCGCTGATACATAGCACAATCATAGAAACTTGGAACACTAGAAAAACACAGCACCATCCCTTTCCAAAAGACTACTACACTTATTCATTTATTTTTGCAGTATAGCGCGAACTCGACCCGAAGGTATTGGAGCGCTTTATATGAGCACCAGCTACATTACACAAGGTTACATTCTTTTTGGGGGGGGGCACGGGGAGATGAAGTGATTTGCCCAGAATCACAGGATGTTGAGCCAACGCGAGACTCGAACCTGGTTCGCCAGCTCCAAAGTCAGCAGCTCTCGCTGTAACGTCGTAGCCTCTCCTTGATTTTTATCAATATCATTAAAAAAACAGATCATTTTACGCATAATAAAAAACGCAATAATGCAACTGCAATGTTTAAATGTTGAATTTCACACAGTAATAGCATTCTCTAAATGTGTGCTTTATTGTTCTACATTACAACAATGGGCACAACTAGTTCCCCCTAGATTTTTGATAATGGGGAAAATCTAACAATACGCGAAAGAGAGAGAGAAAAGAAACACGTACACATATTTAAGCTTCATTCGCCCTTCGATGCGCCGCCCGGTCTTAAATCCCAGGGGCCACTTGGAAATATCTTGCAATGTCTGTTGGGTCATAGTCACCTTTATTGTAACCTTAAACAGGCGGGATAGTTAAAAATATACAGCATACAAAAAAATTAAAGCATCCCATGAAAAGGACAGAGAGCTTTCTATCACACACAAGCTACCCATCAGTATAGGCAGGTGCAGTGGGTCCAGCCCTGAGTGGAGATGGTGGGTGTAATGGATTGGGGGTTGCAATTCTAAGGTTTCCTGCTGTAGCGTATCTCATTCTTCTTATTTTTGTCTTTATTCTCACAGGTGACACTGCACATTTGCTTTCCTATATGTAACTTATTGTTGTATGCAAGGGACTAGTGAATGATGCGATTGTAAGCAACTGGCTGGTAGTTTGTAATGTTTGTTATTCTATGCAAAATGCCAATAAAGAAATCTAAAAAAAAAAAAATTTAAAAAAAAAGAGGAACCACCCTCTTCCGAGACCCAGAAAAACAAACAAAAAAAAAGGACAGAGCTATATTCAGCACAAAAAGAAATGAAATCAGGCCATTGTGAAGACAGACAAGAATATAAAGTACCAAGTGCAGAGCAGCATTTTTGATCAGTGCCACATATATCGGGGCAATCTTTTGTATCGATCAGGAAAGCTACGTGCAAAGCGCAATAACGGAGTAAACCAAGAATATCTAAAATGCCGTCCAGATCATTTAAGGAGTTTGTCCAATAATTTCCCCATGGTTGCAAGTGCTTTACTAAAAGGTGTGCATTTTTAAATAAGATATCACTCTCACACTTTTTGAAGGAAGCTTGATCAAATACATTAACACCAACACTTCAAGTTTCTCAATCTAATGCCTTTACCATTTGGCCAACACGCTGACCAATACATCACCCTCTCTCAAATGCCTATTAAACGCTCTCCTTTGTGGTAGAATAACTAAAATATGTGTTAGCCCCCCTGGCGGGCCAACATCTGCAGCATCTGCTCAAGGCAGGGTGCATCACAATGGTGCTACGGGTGCTCCACCTAACCATAGCATCCTTCAGCCCGAGTATGGACTCACAAAGACATAATCAGCTGCTACTGGCATTCTTCTGGTAACTAGCCTCTTTTTGCCCGGACTTTCTTCATCCAAGGAGAGTTAATGCTAGGCCTTTAGCAGGGACATGCTTACTTCTGCATTTGGAAGGCTGTCTCTGCTCTGGGCTGTTTAATACTTTATGTCCCTCAAGTAAAATAGTAAAGAACTGACTTTTATTTTACATTTCACAAGTCTACAAAGTGACACTGGCACATGATACCATCAGCCATCCTACGGTTATGAACTCACATCACGTTGCTTGTGCTTTTAACCCCAAGTATCTCAATGGCTATTGTATAAAATGCCAGCATTGATACAAGATGCTACACGTCACATGGAGCCACTTGTCCCTATGTTTTAAAATGTTATAGACTTACAAAACCTGCCTGTACCACAAGAAAAAACAAAAGTAAACTTGTGAGAAATTACCCTCTTTCTGCATGGTTGTCCCCACTTTGTTCTGAACTGCTGATGTGCTTTGACTGAGTGTGCCAATGGGCTCCTGCCAATCAGGTGGCCAGGGCCTATGTTCTTTCCCTAAACCTGCATTAAAAACCAAATCCAATTGGCATCTTTGGCCACAGGTCAGCCCCTGGTAAATGGTACCACAGGTACCCAGGACACGGTGACCAGGGAAGACTTCTAAGGGTTGCAACACTTATTGTGCCGCCCTTAGAGGCCCTGCATCATTACACTCACACACTGCCTTTGTAGGCTGAGTGTTTTGGTGCAGAACAAAGTGAAGAGTCGACATGGCACACATCTTTGTGTGCTATGCCTACAACCCACTGCCCTGGCACAGAACAGTCAACCCTCTAGCTGGGTGCACTATGCCAGTGGGAAGGGTACAGGTGCATGAGCCCTGTACCCCTACAGTGTCTAAGTCCATTCTTAGACATTGTAAGTGCAGTGCTGCCATTAAGAGTATATGGTGCTGGGAGTCTCATTACGAACTCCACAGCACCATAATGGCTTTACTAAAAACTGAGAAGTTTGGTATCAAACTTCTCAGCACATTAAACCCACACTGATGCCAGTGTGGGATTTAATGATAAATACACACAGAGGGCATCTTCGAGATGACCCCTGAGAAACGACCTACCACTAGTGTCCAGGGTGAGTGGCTGCTTCCAGCTGCCACCACCAGACATGTTTCTGGACCCCTGGGTCGAGAGCCTGCTGATCTCGGGGGCTTGAAACAATGCACATCCTGGGACAAGATGTCAAGTCTCCTCCCCCAGGATGGGCAGGGTCCACGAAGGGGAAGCTTCAAAGGCTTGCCGCCTTTTTGAGCTTCCCCAGGCCACTTGTTGCTTTCAACAACTGGTCCCCACTGGTTCTGACCCCCACTTTGGGTGGGAAAACCGGCGGGAAAACAAGTGAGGAAAAGATGTGCCCACCTCTGCCAACTCCGCCTCTCGGGTGGGGAGGCAAGGTAAAGCACAACTCTGAGTCCCCACCATCTTGCAGATGGGCGGGGGGCAGCCAACCAGGTAAAAACGTATGCCCCCCTCCCACTGGAGGGTGGCATTATAGGGGGTTACCCACCCCAGGTAAGGGACCCCCTGGTCCCAACCTTTTTACCTACCTGTAACGCCCCTAAATCTAGGACTTAGGGGCACCCCTGAGCCTTACTTCCTCAGACAAGAAACCAGAAGAAGAAAAGAAGAAGCAGGACCGAACAGCCGTGCTGAAGCTAACAAGAGGAGGGCGCCCACCGACTTAGCCCCAGCCCTACCGGCCTGTCCCCACATCGAACCTGCTCCAGCAAAATCCCAGTGCATCATGCAGCCAGCAACCTCGAGAAACCCGGAAGACCGGCCTGCCTTCCATCCCAAAGACTGTCTCTCGTGAACACTGGATTTGTTCATCAACAGACTCCAGCTCCGCAAGGATCCGCAGGTCTGCACCCGACCCCCATAGCCCGAGTGGCCCAACACCAGACCTGAGGTCCGGTGATCCCTGACCTGTCTCAAGCAGACACCTGCAGCCTCAAACCGGAAGGTCACTCCAACCGCGACCAGGAGCTGGTAAGACGATCCGACCCTAAAAGGAACCGCTGCACCCGGTGCCCCACGGCTTTGGGTGGCCCAACCGACAGTGTCTAACCAACACCCAACATCCCAACTTTCCTCTCCTATTGGTGGTCGCACCCAGAAGACCTTCATACCGGAGCCTGCAGTGTGTTTGCAAACCTACAGGGCGCCCGACGCCAAAACAGCACTCCGCACATGGATGCCCTAATGCAGCTGAGGGTGCACCTTTTGTGCTGGCTTGAAATCCCATTTGCCCTGAGCTTAGGTCCAGTAGCTTTGCTCCCACAACCCAGTGGCTTGCTCATCAGCAGCCACCAACCGGAGGCCCCTATCCCCATTGGATAACATAGGGCCTCAGCACTCTGCACCCGGCTGCCCTAGTGCCGCAAGAGTGCATCCTAGACCCTGGGGGACCCCTGAGTCTAACCCCAGAATACCAACTCCCACAACAAAGTACTTACCTGTTAACCGATAACACTATTTTCCTCCTTAGGATAACATTGACTGTTTTTCTAACAAAAGTTTCTAAGTGTGGAGTTGGAAAACCTAAGAAATCCTTTTAAAATTGTACTAAATAACAAAAACGCTTTTCCTCACTTGTTTACAGGAAATGTCCCAGTGCAGTATTCAGGTAAACTCTACAAGATAAGTAATCTGCAAAGTAATCTACTGGTCATTTTACTAAAAAGCCTATACAAAGTATATGTACTGTATTTCCACAGCATTGCATTTTCAGTAACAGTACTGTAATCAAAACAAAGTGCATATACAATTGCAATCCAAACTGTGTAACAACTGCATTACTACTGTAAAGTATTTATTGCGTACCTGTGCCAGGCTTGCTTGGTCTGGTGGCACCGTTGGAAGACATAGCGACAGATCAACTTGATCAAATATTGGCTGCCATTGGAGACACATGGAGCACCCATAGAAAATTGACAATCTGGCTATAGGCGTTAATTCACTAATTGATGACCAGCATAAACTGAACACCAGAATCACACGGAATGAGAACACGCTCTGGGACCTGCTCATACAAATTATTATTAAGAAGAAAGATCTGACAGGCCTCACTCAGTGGGTCACCCTGCTGGAACATTGAGCGGAGAACGCTGAAGGCTGAAACAGAAGGATTCACCTCCGCATTGTGGGTCTCCTGCAGGTACAAATGTTACGCTCTAGATCGGATATCGACTGTGGGCTGATGTTGCCCCACTGGGCCCATCCCCGATGTTCGTGGTGGAAAGAGCACATAAGATCCCTGCCAAAAAGCCCTTACAGGAACTCCACCACAGCCAAGATCTCAAACTTACGGGATCAAGATACAATACTCCTTAGGGCGCGAGCTGGGACGTCCTTGATGCTTAGGAATTCCAAGACCCTGTTCTTCTCAGACTACAGACGGGCAGTGCAACAACGCAGGGCCAACCTTTGTGTGTGTTAAAACGAAACTCAGGGAATTCGGCCTAGCCTATGTCCTGCTATTCCCCTCAAATTTGAAAATCGTGGCTGATCAACATTCTCATTTCACTGACCCAGACGCCTGGGCTATGACTGACCAATATCAAACTGTGCCGGGCTCTGGGCATATCAGGAACCCACGGCAACCATCTCCCCACGGCAAAACCCCTGACGCCACGCAATCCCATAGGAGGGTGGCGAGGGTCGCACCTTCACATTACAAGATCCAAGATGAGCATAGGGCAGCCCTTACAAAGGCAGCAGCTCTACAAGACGTAACCTCAACTCCTGCAGCTGATGACGTGACAAGTCCAAAGATTCAGACTCCAGCGACCACTCCTGTTTTGATCCCTTGACAACTCCCTAAACGGCAGATGAGCGGATATTAAATTGGGCAGCTTCTCCCGCTTCTGATACTGGGATCCACCCGCCCGCCACCAACACTATTAAATTTCTGTTCTGCTTCATGGTGAGTCCTGAAAGCCAGCTGCCATGACCAGAACAGTCACCTTTCCTCCCTGTGGCAGGCATATACAAGAAGAGAAGAGCCCGGGGAGCGTGGGGGCTCCCACAGTCGTAAGTCCATGGTGGCAAATTACTGCTATTCTTAAGGTTACTCCTACATTTCTACCCCTTGGGGACTTGGTAGCTCAGTGATAGGCTGTACACTGGAGGACTTTGATAGGACGACATAGTCCAGTATGCACGGACCACCCCCAAGCTGCAGCTCACCTTTTGTGCTTACAAAGTTTACAGTTCTAGTATAGTTATGGCTTTGTACTGGTCTTGGTCGGTTTGCCATTTGGCAACTGATCGGGAATTAACTGTGGGACTATGGGCAAGTGTATCAAATCTGGAGTGTCCACTTATCAGTCCTGAGGAGGGTTTGCTCAGGTATCAGCTGGGACCACAAACCCTTTGATTTTTAGTCTATCATACCATTAGTACATACTATAAGACATGACAATCAAGGCTACATACATGTTTACAACCTGGAATGTGAGAGGTTTGGGCACAGTTCGCAAGCATTATAGAATTCTGGCATGGGGCACAAGTAGTATTTCGACAGGACACACAACTTACGGCAACAGAGGGGGCCAAATTATGACACAAATGGAGGGGGTCAACAGTTTAACACCACTCACTCCACCTATGCTTGGGGCGCAGCGATTTGGCTGAGACCAGGTTTACCCTTCACTAAGGAAGAGTAACACAGAGCCCCACTGACATGATGTCCTCCTTAAGAGGAGATTAGATGACCACCCAATAGTATTAGGGAGTGTATATACCCCAAACATTTACCAACCTGCCTTTCTGGAAGCTTGATCACAGAAACTGGCCAAATGGGGTGATACACCTTGGGTACTGAGGACGACTTCAACAGTGTTCGTGATATAGACACGGACTGCTCTCATCCACCTCTGCCCAGTTCGCCAGTAGTACGCAACGCTCAAATCCTGAGTGCTTGGCTGAGAGAATGGTCCCTCAGACTCCTAGAGATGCAAAAGCGAAAAAATGAAAGAATATTGTTTTTAGTCTCTACCACACGAGTTACACGTTTGCTTGGACCTGGTTGTTTAATCTGGCTTGCTCCAAGCACCCGTCTACCACACTACCTTCAAAGGAAAGAAAATGTTGGTTTGTAGCCCTTTAGAGGTTGTCTTGCATTGGGAATGCCTACTCCAATCCCCCCATGAAAACTTCAGTCGTTGTGGTTAGACGATCCGGTCATCGAGGTGGAATTGAGGGGCACCATTATCTACTACTTCCAGGAAAATAACAACACATTGTCCTCGCCCTTTTTAGAGTGGGAGGCTGAAGCATGTTGAAGGCTTGCTAATGGCTCTGGAACGAGCTGTGATAGTGGATCCTGAGCAGGCTGAGGCTCTCAGAGAGGCCAAACAGACTTACAATGAGCTGATGGAGCACTTGCGCTGTCTAGATCAAACAGCTTACAGGACCAGGAGGCTTTCAGCATGACTTCTAAAACTCCTCACCCCACAAATGCTGCTCATACGGTCGATCCCAGACCGGGATGGACAGACTGTTCGCACGCAAAGTGAAATTAACCAATCCTTTCAAGACCACTATGCCACAATTTATTCCAGCCCACCGATAGACCGAGATACATTGGCTGATGCTTTCCTACGGGACATGGTTTATGTGCATATGTCACAAATGTCAGCTGAGGCCTTAGCTGCCCATATTTAAGAGCGAGAAAGAAACAAAAAGGTAACTAATAAAATATCAGGCCGCTAAAGATTGCAGCAACCTCCTGGCATCCACGAATAAGGCAGTGGTTACACTGTTACTTAAACCCATTCACAATACACTTTTATTGTCCTCTTACAGGCCCATCTCCATACTAAAATAAGAATATAAGATTTTAAGTAAAATCCTGGCTAAACAGCCATTTCTTTTACTTGGGCTTATTCCTGTGGACCAGAATGGGTTTGTCCCTCGCCGTAATACCTCCCGCAATATACACGGATTCTATCAGGTTTTAGAGGCAGCACCAGCACAGTAGACCCAATCTGCCTGGTTGGCCTTGCATTTATTGCAGGCCTTTGATACCCTCGACTGGGCATACCTGATGAAGGTCCTGAGTTGCTATGGTATCCCGGACTCCCTGATTCAATGGGTTCGACTTCTCTCCTCCGACAGTTCCAGACAGACCGGCAGTCACAGACCCTTCTAAAATAGCACAGAGCACCAGGCAGGGCTGCCCGCTTTTCCAGTTATTGTTTGTGCTAGCAATAGAGCCTTTAGCCATTAAGTTTCTAGCGCAGAGGAGGGCTCGGGGGATCCTATTAGGGAGAGATATGCATATAGTCTCTCTTTATGCAGACAACATGTTGCTCTATATTCGTAACATAACCGAACTGACCCCTTTCTCACACATTATACAAGCCTTTGGCGGCATCTGAGGTCTATTGGTTAATCATGTAAAATCTTACGTTTTTCCCTTTAGGCAGGCCTAACCCCACTCGCCGGTCCTATTAAGGTCCAGGAAAATCCAATGGACATCCCACACTTTGATATCTAGGTATCCACGTGTATCATTACCATTCAAACTTGTTAGACAGCGATCTGGCAAAACAATAAGTGCCTTACATTCATTCACAAGTGGCTTTTAGGTCTACCTAGCCCTTCGCGATACCGGGCCGTATAGCAATAGCAAAAATGGTGATGCTTCCTCTCCTGTTATATTATTTTGTGAACCTGCAGTTGATTATTCCTACATCATATTTTCGGATTCTCAATATCCTCCAGGTTGAGCTAATATGGGAACAGGAATGGCACAAGAGTCAGCCTGGTGAGGTTCAGACTCCCCACCACTAGACGAGGTATGGGAGCCCCAGATGTTAAGGGACATTACTACGCGGCGCAGCTCCAATGGCTAGTGGGACACTACCTGGGTAAACTCCATTGAGTACGGCCCAGATCTGACCGGGGGAATGACAAGGAGTGCTGTTCCAGACTGCTAAGCCCACTGCCAGCTATCCCCTCATTAAAACAGCAATGATAGTTCTGAAGCAATGTATTTGGTATACCCACTTAACAGCATGATACGCACCTACTAACTTGGTTGTTGGGCTTCCCTCCTCCAGGAAACCCGCTCACACGCCAGTAGTTAAGACGAGGGGAGATGGCAGGATTCTATCTCCTGGGAGACCTCTACAAAGCAAGGGTTATTTTACCTTTCCAAGTGCTAGTCGATAACACGGAGCTCAAGAGGGCCTGTTTCTACTTTATGGCAAGCTTATCTACACTGGCCTATGGGAGTGGACAGAGTGAACCCTCCCACACAGGCAGTGATTCTAACCCTACATACCATAGGACACGGGCTTAGACCAATCACCTGGTTTTATAATGCAGTATTAGATCACAGCGTGTTAGCCCTACACAGCGGCGGCTCCTCGGCTATAGCGGAGGAACACTGCCCCCCCCAAAAAAACGTCATGAAAGGAAAAATAAAACGGCACTCATTTTATTTTTCCTTTCCTGTCCAGTGTTTGGGGGCGGGGCCAGGTAGTGTTAGGCACTGATGGGAGTGGTAGTGCGCTCCCATAACGGTCTGATGGTTTGGCAGGCGAGCCGAGGCCAGCCAAACCATCATGCGCAGTGAAAGCGCTCTCCAATGCAGCTGGGTTGGACAGAGCAGGCACAGGCTCAGTCTGTCCTGCAGCGCAAATTGAGGGCACTAAGGCCAATCCTGAAGCTGCTCTCTGCATGACAGTAGCTTCAGGATTGGCCGCAGGGCATTCTGGGAGCCTGTGCCTTCCAGGAGAGGTGAAGAAGCATGTGACTTACAGCTGCAGGCTACATTTTTTTTTTTAATTTGTTATTTTTTTATTGCCTCCGCTCTTACTAGTGCTCCCACACTCTCCTGCCACGCCCCCCAACCCCGCCCCCACAGAATACTGGCCGCTCCTGTTCCTACAGCCACTTAGGGAATGGTGGGAGGAGAATTCACGGTGGCCATACAATTAAGAACCACAAAGGGCACTGGTGTATTCACAGAAGGTCTCCTGTGAATCTCTCACCTAAGAGAATCATGGTTATTACTACATTCTATACTGTGCGCTTTTATTAGCCAAGCGCACTATACCACTGTGATCGAAATCCACACACCCCAACATTTCTTGAATAGAAGCAGGCAACATTTTGGAAGGGGGCTCTTCACAGGGAAGAAAAATAAGGTGCTGCGCAAATGGCAAATCACAACCTACTGGGACGCCCTAGTCCAAGAGGTCAAGGACTATGGGAAAGATGATGAACAACCGCCCTGGGACAGCCCCCTCCCTCTCACTGGTTGACCTGGAAACCTCAGACTGCCCTCAGTCTTGCCTCCAGAGTTATCGCAACAGTCTTACTGGCCCGCTTCATGCTCCATAATGTGCTCTGAACCGGTCCAGTCCATAATGCTCTTCTAACATCCCGTAGGTATGTCTGATGTTCCCAGAGACTAGTCTTATATAGACTCCGCTCCTGTCGGAATTATTCCAGGGACATAGGCAGAGCTTAGTCTTCCGCACTGATTTGCAACCCACCTTCGTCCCTATAATGCAGGTCAAGGGACACTCCAGGAGATGGGGTGGTGAGGAATAGGGTTTTTCACATTGAGGTTAGTCAATGTTCTTCCACTGTATGTCATTAATGAATGAGAACTTCGGCCGAATTCTCATCGCACATCTTAGCCATGGCCTATGGTTGGTCCCCAATACCCGCAAACATGTCAACATTATTCTTGTATGCTTCGTATATGATCCTAATCCAAAATTGATTGCTCCCTTTATCATCTGCCCGATAACTAATTGACGTGCACATTTTCTGAACGGTATGTGTACCCTTAATATAACGCCAATAAAAATGTGTTCTTAAAAAATGAGCAAAAATGAGCACATATTTCCGTAACACAAAGAAGGACAGGTGGCAGGAACAACAACACACAATTCTCTCACACATACATAACAGTTAAAACACTCTAAAGAGGGGCGGGAGTAAGAGGAGTTAAATTACTGTTGCAAAATCTCCATAAGTAGACAAATATACAAAAGTACAAAACTTCCGGAAGAGAGCAAACCCTCTTATGGAACTATCATACATTCATGTACTCATGTGCATACTGATGAGGTATACCACACCTAGTGTGGTAAACGTCATCAGGGTATTTCTGTTTACTGTTTGTACAGTTTTCTAATTATGGGTTTCTTAGTTTAGGTAAGGCTATGTTCCTTGGGTCCACATTTAAATTGTTCCTTTAATTGCCAGACCTATATTGAAATTGCGTGTGAGTGAATATTGCGCATAAGCGATCAGGCACCTTTTTAGGATGACAGGTCTTGAGATCTCACGTCAAGTGTTGTGAAAAACTCCCTGGTTCGCAGGGTAAGTTATGCAAGTGCATTCCATATGTCCTTAGTTGGGACAACAGAAGTGGAAACACCTTAGTCATAGAACAGGGTACACCTCTGTTAGAAAGAGTGCAGATTCCCTCTTTCAGAGGATAGGCGCAGCTACAGCAGAGCAAGCTTTCCTCATCACAAGACACAAACAAATTAGTGCAAGCTTTGCTTACTCACAGGACAGGTACGTCATGGCAAGAGCGTAGCAAGCTTCCCTCTCTCAAAAGAATGAAGCGAGTGCAACCTTACAATCCATGGAGATCATATTAGGCAGGGAAGACTAGTAGAAGCTTTTCATCACCAAAAGAACACGTACAGTTGAGGCATGAGTGAAATGTAGGTCACAAACAGATCTACAGAGCATGTGCTTCACTCACGGAGAGGAATGTATAGTTGATCATGCGAATTCTGACACCATTATCGCTTAGGTAATATTCCACGTCAGAATCTTGACAATCCTGCTGCTGTCCCTCGATCTGCTGTTGGGATGGTAATGTCCCCTACATGGTGAGTGGGTGTGTGTACCCCTATGAAGGGGAAGACACCCCTACCTGTAAATGTTGTATCCTTACTTTGTATTTGGGCCTGGTGTTACGGTAATGGAGCATGTGCAGAGAGCCTTATGCCACCCCCTGGTAATGGGATGTCTAGAGCCTCTTCTGTGACCTGGAAGAGTGAACCACAGAAGTCACAAAACGGTGTTGGAAGCATCTTGAGTTTTTGTAAATCTTTAGTATGGCCAGATTTTTTTTTCTGTGAGTCAAGAGAGAGTAAAGTCTACTGACCGCCAGGAGTTTAAGTGAGCCAAGTCCCTCTAGGTCTTAGACCAGGAACTAATTAAAAGCCAACATTGAAATTGATCCCTTTCTGGCCCTTTAATCATGTCCTTATCTTTGTAGACAATCCAAACCAGCAGTTAAGTGTCTGTTTATATTTCATACGATTTACTTATCCTTACATTGCCTAAGAGTGTATTTTATTTCTTGGATGTGATGTTTCTGTAGTTTTTTGTGCTGCATATTACTCTTTTATAGTGAATACTTTGAACTGAGTCGCATCCATTTGTTTATAATGGACTACGATTGAGGGTTCTGGAGTTGAGGCTGAATAAGTGCCAACTTCTCATAGTGGCTGCGTTTTAGCACCCCTGTTTATCATCTATATAAATGGTATAGCAAAAGCCCTAAAACAAGTGACCAAAGATGTGCCAACTATCCAGGGGCATCCCTTGCCAGTCTTACTATACGCAGACGATGCGGTCCTTATGGGCCGCACCCCAAATGCCCTCCGCTTGCTTGTGGAAACTTTTATCCACCACATGGAGGGCTTAGATCTGCGCGTTAATTTTAAAAAACCTTTTATCATGTCATGTGGGCCAGGGAAACGGAAGCTCAATACCATACATATAGGGTCAGATAAACTAGACTCTGTAAATTCTTTTCCATATTTAGGGTTGGTTTTAGCTGCAAACGGCTCATGGAGTGGGCATCTTGCCCATGCCATGGGCAAGTTCTCGAAAGCCACCAATTCAATATTGAGCCTTTCACGCCCAAAGAAATTAGGCGCCACTAGAGCCATTTTAAAATGTTTTAGATTACAGTGCATTCCAGTTGCTACTTATGGGGCTGAGGTTTGGGGTTCAGGAAAAAGTCCCGGTATCCAGCGCGAAGAGAGTAGTTTTTGCAGGAAACCACTGGGCGCCCCAATCTCATCCTCTGAATTTATTTGCCATAAAGAGCTAAACCTCCCCTATGTCTGTGATTTTATTAGATCTAGACCAGCTCTATTCTGGTTGAGGAATAATTCAGCCACATTAACACAAGACATAATTAAAGATTGCCTCAAATGTGATCACGGCTTATTAATTCCTTGGCTCGCTGGAGTCCAAAAAACATTGTGTGCCATGAACAGAGGTGATCTCTTCTCCGACCCACCCAGAATTGAACCTAAAGACAAGGCAGAGGTTAAACAAGCACTCTATGCACTTTTTGATACAGAGAGAATGGAAAGGGAAATTTCCAAACCTACCATTGCTAGATATATGGAGAATGATTTGTGTAAGCAATCATTTCCACTTTACCTTACTCTCCCCATGTCTAATTGGGAAAGGTCCTTGTTATTCCGTTTAAGGGCAGGTTCTGTGAAATTTTTATTGGGTTTTCCGCTGGGCTACCATCACTCAACAGAATATAATCCATGCCCGTGTGATGGTATTAGTACACAGAATGACTTGCACTTCCTATTCTTCTGTAAATTTTATTTTAAATATATTAACTGGTTTTTAACACCCTATTTCAGGAAACAAAGACCCCTTTCATTGGGGGAGTCTTGTTTAATGTTATTCTCCCTCGATACAGATGAACTAATTTTTCGCACTAGCACTTTCTTGAGACTTACAACACGTGTACGTAAAATGATGGAAAATCCCTGAACGACAGCTGTGTTGGTTTTTAATAATTATGAAATTGTATTCTGAAATATTGTGTTAATGAATTGTTCTTATGTGTGTACTTTTATGGATTTTATGAAATTCGAATAAAGGCCTTTTGATTGATTGTGTGTGTGTGTGTGTAGGGGGTGGTGAAGAGAAGGATATGTGAGGAAGTACATACACTGGAGAGAGAAAAGGCGGTGCTGAAGTGGAAAGAGATGAAGTGTGAGATATGGAAATAGAGGCTTTCAGAAGAAGTGAACACAAAAAGGACTTGCATGTCTAACACAGACTGCAGAGGGATGTGGTGTGAAGTGCAGAACATGAATAACTGAGCCACTCTAAAGACCACAGCCCCTTCCACAGACCTCAGTAATGTTTAATTGACAGTCTCATAATTTCAGAACTGAAACACTTTCAATATTATTTACAACAAAAGAATTGTTGTTGCTCATTTATCTTATACAACTAACAACCATTGGCAAAGCCTGGCTTGTTTTAGGGGTATGTCAGTTGTTGTGTCATATCTCTGAATGCAATACCAGAAAACAGAGAAGCATCATAATACTAATATTCAAAAAGGGGGAGGAGGGGTGATATTTAGAGGTTATGCACCCAAACCTCTCCAAGGTCCATGTGCAAAAAACGACAGAGGGGGTAGTTCCTCCAACAGAAAAGGGGAGGGCCCCAATAGGTGGATCAAGCGGTACGACCATTTGGATCTCTGGGGATCCAAGTGATCAGATCAAAGTGCCTTCATACATCTGGTAGGATGTCATGCTTCATCGTAGGGCGCTCCGCGTCGGGCCGCCACTGCAATGCTCGACGGACCCCTCATAGGGTTCTCTTTAGCGGACATCTTCTGATCATTACGCCATATGATGAATGCAAGTGGAGGGGTGTGATATAGGGTGGTGAGAAAGTGGTTAAAAGAGTCTAAGAAAAAAGGAAGAATTTTAATAAAGTGATGGTCCCCTGATGCATTAAAAACAAAAGGGCTATCTAGGGTAATTATGGACCCTAATATCTATGGTGCATGTAGATTGAGGTTGAAAAGTTTCATCCCCAGGAAGCCAGGAGGGTCAATGGCATTTCCTCAGGACCAAGCCGACACCTACCCTATAGAATAGAAGAGAGGATCCTGAACAATTAGGTGTAGGGTTTCCTCTTAAAAAGATGGATACTACACCTGTTGCATGTAGAAACGGGGTTTCCACCCAAGAATGACAAGCGAAACACCCCTTAGGAGAGGCAGAGGACCGTGCCTAGCTGCAAACAGATAAAAACGTGGACCTTGCGGTATAGTCACCCGAGACCTGTAGGGCTATACTTAGCAAGTAGTGACTGCAAAGAAACCGGGGACTTGAATCTGATGGCAGTAGACAGCTATGTTGAAGAAAGAGGCACCAGTGCTGAGGGAGATACAAGAGGCACCAATGCGTAGGACAGTTGCCATATTTGGCTCAACTGGTGCCGTCTAATGTGGGTCCAACCATTTATTTATCACAAATTAAACACAGCTATAATCCCTGTGAATGCACACAGCTATCCTCAGGACGTTTGTAAGCAGTCGCTGACTCAGGATCAGGCTGAATGTCTGTGCTGTGCAACTTCGATCGAGACAGGGTTCCGCTACCCATAGTACTTCAGATCCCATGTCAAGATGGCTACCAGACAGAGCTAGCAGATATTTTCTATAGTTACAAAAGCAACAGGATATACCTCAGGGAATGGAAGCACCAAATGTGATAAACTAGAATAACAAAGAGTCTTGCCCTAGGATACATTTAGAAATCCATCTTTGGAATCACGTCAAACCCTCTCAAACCATGTTACATCAACACCCTGAAGGCACATGGGCTTGCATTGCATCTACAAAGTGCACTGGAAGTCTGAATGCATTCATAGGTTTAACCGACCAGTAGAAGGGTCAACAATAATTCTGAATTTGAAGTGGCTTTCAAGTACAACAACATGCTTTCATCGCAATTCCCCATTCAGACAACTAACGAAGAAAAATGCAATGTTGGCCTCATTTGATTCATTGTGATAAGAAGCATTTTTTTTACATTCAAAACTAGACCCCCAAATGCCCATGGACCGATCAATGATCACAAATTTTGAATGCATGCCAAAGTGTCTCGGGCAGGGGTTTACTACGTGTCAAGCACAGTTCTGATAAAACATTTGCATTCCTGGCGTTTTGATCAGAGACCATTCCCAATTTTCAGCCAAACCCCCAGGAACCACCACACATCCAAGACAGATTTTCTTTAGATCATGTATAATCTCTTTGCGTCATGGAGCACAGATCTGTGGTATGTGATCTGCCCATAAAAATGCAAACCAACCAGTTAATAACGCAATGTGTCCATTCTAATTATCAGGTCTCACCTACATCCAGCTTTTAGCTGTCGGTTTGTGAAAGACCTCTCGTGGACCATACCAAAAACTCAGTCAGCTTAGAAACTGGAATGTCATGGGGAGCAAACAAACTATGAATTTAGGCCCAGATGTCTGTACTGGGGTGAATGTATGACATTGTTCAGCATTCTGTCCATCAATTGTTATTTTTGCATTTGTCACCCCGAGTGGGATGGGTATGCCCAGACGTGGGTCCCGTGCTCTCCATGCCACTGGAGTCAAGCTTTCCTGGCTGATGAGGGGTGAAATCCCGAAACCAGTCCTAGGATGCTTGTATCCAGTCCAGGGAGGGCCTGGCTTGGCAGTTTGGGCTGGACTGTTCCCATTGGGCACAAGGTCAAGACTGCTCTGCATATGGCTGGGTCTAAACTGGAATGGATGGGGAGCAAAAAAACAATGGATTTAGGCGCAGATCTCTGTACTGAGGTTAAAGTATGAAATTGTTCACCAGTCTGTCCATCAATTGTTCTTTTGGCGTAGAGACCTCACAGCTTACCGCTGCTTGGTTTTCTTGTCACTCGTTTGCTTGCTTCTTATTTGATTACTTTCCTTCCTTATCTTGTGTTTGTCCCTTCCTCTTGTATGTTACCATCCTTTTGACAGAAAGACTTGTATCTTTCTATCACATTATGGCAAATACGTTATCCTTTATTTACTCCATAAGAATGTGTTTTCTTACTCTCTCATGTGCGGTTTCTCCCCCTCTGATACCCGTCCCATGCTCTGTGTTGCTTCCTCCTCTAGCCACTTACTCTCTCCCTCGTTTGCCACTTTTCCTGTTCAGTGGCCACCCCCAACCCCACACGACCTGTTTTTCTGCCTCCTCCCCCACACCTCGTCCACTGAAAACCCCCCTAGCCTTTTTTTCTTTCCCTTTCCTATCCACTCCTCATTGCTTCACCTATCCTTTCCACCCAAACACTTAATTTACCACTCCAATTGACGTCCATCATCTTGAATTGGTAGATTAAAAAAAAAAAAAAAGTATAACGCCCACGCTATGTCGTAGGTGTGGTGACACGTGCAGAGCACAAGTCGAGGGTACACGTGGGTGAATGGCGTCTACCCACTCTTTTCAAAGGGTGGACGCCGTCTACCCTGCCAAGAGGTTGGGACTCAAATAAATATACAGAACTTGTCTCTGTGTTCTTTCAGACACCGGCACAAATTCAAAAGGGCCTGCATGCTGTCTGCGTGCGTTCATAGAAACAACGTACAGGCGGGAAAGAGGCTTATCCGATTCCAGGTGGGCCCATACCAAAGGCCTAAGTTAAGGCGTCATCAGATCTCCTTTTATTGGAATGTCCTGCCTGGGACCTATCGGAAGCCTAAAACTTAAATGCAATGGAGGGGAAACAAAGGCACACAGTTGCCCCAGAATATTAGACAGGCCAATTCTCTGACCTGCTTTAGGAAGAGTCTGAAAACCTGGTTGTTCCCATGGGTTGAACATTAGACCTTCCCACTGATAATCTGGTCTGCTCCTGTGGTGGCTGTCTTCAAGTCTAAGCGCCAGGATACCTGTAGGGTGACAGTTTGCGCTATATAAGCTTTCAATACAATACGATACAGCTTATCACTTTGCAGGTACTTGAGAGAAGCGTGCTTTTTACTTTGTTCTGTCCCTGTGTATAAGAGATATCCATGCAAGGTATGAATGTCTGAAGCCCTTTCAGCCCAATGGGCGTTGAGCGCTTGGCGCATTACATCATGTGCTTTGTGAAAGGCATATTAACCTTCTATGCTACTTGGATTCAAAGCTGGGACTAGACCAAAAACAGATCTCTCCAGCAAATAAGTTTTCCTCCAGAGTTACCTTACCATCATTATTATTATTCCTTGAGATTTACCGGGCACACAAAGAGCTCTGCAGCAGGTGCCTTAACCCTTAAGATATTTTAAAATGCAGACTTTGCAACCAATTAAGCAGGACAGATTTACTTCCATGTTCCTCTTTGTAGCGAGTTTCATTGTGGCAGGGTTTAAAACATTAAATGTACAAATTGAGGCTCAGATTTTGAGTTGGGGGTTGTGTCACTTTTTTTCCTCGCAAAACCAAAATGCAAAAATGTCATTTGTTAAATATTGTAATGCCCTTAAATGTACTCATGATAGACCTGCTAAACATATGTAAAGTTCCTAAGATCGAATGTCAGTTCCTGTAAGGTCATGGGTTGGAATGCCACATGCGATGTCACGCACCATGATGTCACTTGAATACTGCAAACCTGGTTAGTCCCCCACTTCTTTTATTAGGACTTGTGCCCTGTACCACGTCATCACGCATGTACGCACCTAAACTTCCAGCAGCGTCATGATGCTTACGCTCTCATGTGCACATTCGCATCACTTTGATGATAATGCTAAACAGCATCGATAATAAAACATCTGGCAATGCTTGCTGGGTAATGCAGGGCTCTTATGTTCGCCCTCCAAGGCCTGCCAGTCCAGGACATTATGCCCTCTGTGACAGGCTGTTCCTCGCCCTACAGCCTTCGCTCAAAGGCTGTTTGCCGCCACCAATCCGAGCGGTGCAGAGCAAGGATGAGACACTGAAAGGCGCTGCCCTCCCCGCCTCGCGTCTGAAGGCCGCGCGCCGGCTGCAGCATTCAGAGCGGAGGCGAGAGGCCCCTTCCACCCAGTTCTGCTGTTGCGCGCAAAAGGACGGCGCCAATTAACTAACTCAAGGGCACCTAGCGAAGGAAAGCTTCAACAAACTGCCCTATAATTATTACGTTCCTCTGCAGCCATGCGTGTGGATGTCGGCACGAGCCGTTTTCTGTCAGCTCCAAGCATCCCAAACAGTTGTCGTCGAGTGCGGCGTCCCCGCCGTTGCCAAGGAGGGCCTGGCTGGCACCACAGGGAGGCGTCGGTGCTTTGGCACTGAGCAGGAGCCTGGGGTGGGTGGGTGCGGCCGCTGAACAGGTGCTCCGGGTCCAGAACAGGTTCTGCGTCCTCGTCACGCGCTGCACGCAAGCTCCGCCCACCGGAAGATGGGGGTGGCAGGAAGATGTTCAAGTGCACTGTGTGTGGGGGGGGGGGGGGGGGCAAGGATGGCTCAAGGCACAATCAACCAACCTAAGACATCTGTGTGACCAAGATCCAGCGGCGTAGCCAATCAGAGAAGGAACATGGCCCAACTAGACCTGCCTTCCCGCCATTTTTACCCAGAAGGCCAACAGCAGTGGAAGTGCACGTGCCAGAGTCAAATGCGATCGAGTATCCAAAGCTGGTTTATTTAAGGTGTGCAGAAATTCGGGAACTGCACTGCAAGGCCAGGCAGAAAGCCTGGCCGTGTTTCGTTATGGATAGTCTGACTAATCTGTAAACATCAGACCGATTGAGCAATCTCTGCTCACCTGCACCTGGGCAAAAGAAATGAAACTGAGAAGCAGGCGCCTTCAAGCGAAAGTCAGACAAAGGAACAGTCACAAAAAAAAAAGAGAAGAACACAGAATAATCTTAGAGGCGGGCAGTGCAGCGACTTACAATTCAGAGCTGAGCCAGATCCAAGCACGAGCAGAGTCCTTATAAGATTCAGCATCTACATCAGGCAACAAATGCCATGAACAAATAGGATACACATTCTTTTATTAAAAAATAAATAATAAAAATTATATATATATATATATATATATATATATATATATATATATATATATATATATATATATGTTTGAACATTCGAGTGTTTCAAGTAAAAACATACGATGAGCGGCAATTAATATTTTGTTAAACATGAAATACTCCCCCATGTCTCAACAAGGTTGCCACAAGTTTCCCAAGATGTGTCAGTTTGTCGTGTTGTCTGTATATATAGCTTTAATTGCCAATGAATGTGAAGCTAGGTCATTTTCCATTACCCGTATACAAGTGAGATTTTGTATAACTCAAATTATAAACTGAATGACTTCAATGGGTTATGAAATTGGTTGAGCAAGGAAAATGATACACAATGAAGTAACACGATTTGCATTACATCGCACAGATTGGTCAAGAGGGAAAGCCGGGATTTGAGCCCATGTTTCCTGGTTGCACATAGTCAAATTCGGCCACTCTGGGGGTACATCCTTCTCTCGTCTGCTTAACATCAAAGTTCAATGCTTTGTGTTAAAATATTTCATAAATTAGTAAAGGGGGTTCAACCCCCATACTTCTCATCTTAAATCAAGCTGATGTATACATATGAGCGCAGTCATAAAATTTGAAAGTGGGCTTTTTTATTTGCAATGTTTCAACAGAAACTGATTATATATATCTACTTAGATAGTTATAGTTAGGACCGTGTTTCCATAGGAAATCCGCAACATTCTATTTGGAATAACTTTAGCGCCGATTGACGAATCCTTGCGAAATTTTCAAAATAGGTGGGGCGCTCCGCTCCGCTCCTTCCCTGAAAGTCTCGGGGGGATTCGTCAAGCGGGAGCTTAGAAAAAGGGGGGGTCCCAAAACGCGTTTTCCCCATGCATTTTTCCATAGGACCTTTAGTCCAAGCTACAGCCCGAACGGCTAAACCGAATTACTTGAAATTTAGCAGAGAGGTAGTCCGCAGTTCAGGGATGTGCCTTTTGCAGGTCTGGTGTAAATCTGTTCATTAGTTCCTGAGAAAATTGCAGTTAAAAAGCATATATGTATCTATAGGCGCGCACCGTGCGCGTACGGTAAGCATACCGTACGCGCACGGTGACGTGCGCGAGCGCAATTCTGATTGGTTGTTAGATGTCAGTAAACATTCGAATCGGTCGAAATCAGGAAGTGTCAGCCGCCATTTTGTCTCTCGCAGTCTGAGGCAATAAAAAACAAAGGGGGAAAACGTGAGAAGGGGCAGGATGGACAGGTCCTGACCCCCTAGCCTTTGTCAGGGGGTCACTGAAGGACCCCCAAGGGTAAAAAAATTAATATTTTTTTTGCAAAAAATCGCGGGGTGCGCGCACCGTACGCGCACGGCACGAACAACGCATCGTGGGCGCTTGGTGCGCGAAGCGCACCAAGCGCCCACAGCGCGCGCACGGTACGCGAAGCATTTAAAAAACCGTACAAATTCACTGAAAAAACCATAGGTTTCACACACGTTATAGTTAGGAATTAGCATTTAAAAAACCTTGCAAATTCACTTAAAAAACCATAGGTTTCACACGTTATAGTTAGCTGGACATTTCACTCATGAAAAACCATTGAAATTCCCCCGTTATAGTTAGTGCAGGCAACTATAACTCACGCGACCGCAATCCTCTGCTGATGATGTCAGATATTACATCACTGATGACATATGCGTCTTTCTGAAAAAAAAATATTTGTAATATATGTATAGCTAAAAATTAATGGAAGAAGACATGGGTAAATAAGTGTCTAAATACAGTGATGTAATATCTGACATCATCAGCAGAGGATTGCGGTCGAGTGAGTTATAGTTGCCTGCACTAACTATAACGGGGGAATTTCAATGGTTTTTCATGAGTGAAATGTCCAGCTAACTAGAACATGTGTGAAACCTATGTTTTTTTAAGTGAATTTGCAAGGTTTTTTAAATGCTAATTCCTAACTATAACGTGTGTGAAACCTATGGTTTTTTCAGTGATATATATATATATATATATATATATATAAATAAAATTAAGGTAAAGTAAGGTTTGAGATGATATATTTGTGTTAAATGTTACTGTTTTCGATGTGAACAGAACTATTTTAGGAGAGGCACAAAACCTCAATTAAATAATTAATGTTCATGAAGAGGCATGTAAAGTATAAACGCAGCATGGCTTCAAACAGACAAGTTCAGTCATTGTGTTTTATGTCCAGTTTCTGTGGAAACCTTCCCAATTGAAAAGCCCACTTGAGTTTTAGGACTAGGTTCAGCTCTCCAACGTTTAGACGTTTGTCTTACAAATACAGTTTTAAGGAGCAGTAAGGGCAGTATCTGGCATGCTCGGTTCGGCTCCATTTGCCCACGACAGTCCCCACGGGACAAGAGCAGAGCCAAACATTTGGATCGAGTCTGAGCTTTGAGATGACTGCTTTAAGAAAATGATTTAACAGGAGACTAGTTCGAACTGTAAACGTGTTGCAAGAGATATTTTCGCCGCAAACCAGTCCGTCCACTTGCCATTATCTTGAGTGACTTTTGAATGCAAGGTATGCCCTTACATTTCATTTTCACTTTACCTACCCATAGAGCATACTGCAGAATGTACACACATTTGCATATTTAAAGCTTTTGCATGCCCCTGTGTTAGGAAATGTTTGCAATTTTGCATACCCCCATAACACCCCAAGCACCGCGAGTGAATGAAAGATTTGTAAAGTGCAACCAGATACCATAAAGATACAAAATAAACTAGTAATAGGGTAAGAATATGTGCTGGGTCATACACAAAAAAACAAATTCGCAAATTAGGCTGCTCAAAGGATTAAAGGAAACGGCCACTCAACGCCTCCAAATTCGAGGACAGCATTATCCAAATGTCTTAATGCAAATAAAGTTATTTATCCTGAGCAATAGTCCAGTTCCTTATCAAGTCCCCAAATGTTCTTTCTTAGATATCTTCTTAGTTTTCAATCTCGCTTTATTGCAAAATTTTCAATCTTTGTTATATTCCAAACTCATCTTTAATAGTCAGTCCGAGAAACAAAGATGCAGCCAACACATGTTTCGTCTCGTGGGGGAATAGCCCACCGACTTCCTCAGGGTTACAAATAAGGAGCATTCTGAAGCTTGGAAATTCAGACTAGGTGTGGACAGTTTGGCAGACTGAAAAAGTGACATTAGAAGCACTGTTACACAGTACAAGAAATAGAGAGAAAAAAATTGGGCAAAGCTCACAGGGACAGGATAGGACTGAGCCAGCATATGGCGATCAAAACAGGATTTCTGCAGTCATCCTATCTTAGTCTTGTAGTCTTTCGTAGGCTCAAGTGAACATGATGCCGTAATGGTCAAACGGGAATACTACTATCCTTCTGCCCTACCCAACTCCCACATTTTCCTTAAGAGTGGTTTCTCATATACGCAGGGTGTTTTGTATTACTAAGGCGGCGCCTGTAATAAAATATTCTTTCTTACACTTCTTTGCCCATGCCTTTTTTAGAGTACCCTCTCAACTTTTTTATCCCGCTTACAGTGCTAGATAGCACCCCATATGCATGTTGGACCAATTGCCAAAGTGTTTCTGATCTTGAAGAATATTTGCATGTACTTCCATTTCTACCCATGTCATAGGTGCGAAAACACCTGTCTCAGCATGGTGACTCACGATTTTTTAAACCAAATACAGCTTTATTTTTGCTGTTTCCTCCCTAAAATTGCCTCCAAAATCAATGCAAGTAAAATAAACTCCTGATTTATTTATTTTTTAAAACGTCCCTCTTTCTGGTTTCCAAATGTTGGCATTATGCCGTATATGGTGTTTTACTTCCCTGTGCTCAATGATAGAGCAGGCCAGTGTGTGTACTGAAAGAAATGTGTACTGGAAGTACCTATGATTCAAGTACAGATGTCAATACTTAATAATTAGTGTGTTTAATAGACAGGACAACTGTACTTTCCTAACAACTTGCATTGGTGTAAAATGCATTTGGAAAAAACAAAACTATTAAAGAGTCCAACAAAATAAATCAGGCATCTTCTGCTTACTTTGGAAGGGTTGGAACGTGAGCATCCAGTGAAATATGGAGGTCATCTCCCTCGACATGTCATCAATTAGGCGCTACGTTTACAACTTTAGGCATGTCACTTACAAATCATCGAACATCATGCATTTAAGACTAATTAGCTTAACTGAAGCCAACAGACCCTTCAGCATTAAATACATTAAACTGCTTGATGTGTGGCTCTTCTGGCTAGGTTTGACGGCTCCCCAAGGAGGCCCGGCGCACAGTTTGGGATTCACTGCTCATGTGAAGGCTAAGTATGCAGGTATCTCTAGGAGGGGGGTTCTCATTAGGGGGTTGGATCCTGCTGCTCCACACTAAACCCATGTTAGATATCCCTGACATGACAACTTTGATTCTGACTGATCTCCTGCAGGTGTTTCACACTTTTAATCGTTTTCATCGTTTATGGGTGTCTTATGGACTTTGATATTTTTGCAAAAATCTAGTATGGTGGCTTCTGGCTGCCTTAAAGTATTAGCCAACTATGTGAATGATGAACAGTTGGTCATTTAGGTCCAGTAGCAGAATGTTCCCCAAAAAACTGGAGCCTACCTTTTCATACTAGGGAGATAAAGGGCTTTTTTATAGGTGTTGAGAATGGACTGTTCTCTGTAGAAGAAACTCAATAACGTTGGTAGCTCTGTTTTGTACAAGAACATTGTAACTCCTGCCTACATCATATATGGTGTAAGGCACCCTTGAAGCATCTATTAGGTTGGGTAAGGTAGGTGACCTCCTATCAGCATTCATTCTCTTGTTTGTTTCCTACCCTCTGGCGTGGCAATTAGCACCTCTGGAGGAAAGTGTTTTTATCTTCCAATAATGCTGCTTAAACCAAGGTTCCTGATGGTCCACCCTTACCCTATAACTAGGGGTTCACAACACCACTTAGAGTGCCACATGGCTGTATGAGTTGGCAATCTTGTACCAGGCTAGTATGGCACCTTTCCCTGGACTAGTACAAGGGAGGTCTCGTGTAGGTTTACTTAAGCAAAAAGCTTCATTTGGACTCCTTTCCAGGAAGGCCATTTTTGGGGAAACAATTCACAGTTCCTTCCAATCTTCAGGCACAATCCTTTGCTTCCTGCCTCCCAGCCAGCCCCAATCTTTTAATTCTTAACTGCTTTTAGTCAGGCTTGAACTCCATCTGTCATCCTGTGGACTGCATCAGCACTCACTCAACCGAGGCTGTCCTAGAACACTGAGCACACGTGCGCATATAACAACCATCCAGTGAATTGTACAACAAAGCACACCATATACCGGTAAATGGTGAGAATAATTCTCAGACAAGAGAAATGACCAGATGCATGGACAATTCCTTCTGCCAAATATCTTCCTTACAAAAACGCCTACAGCTAGAGCCTCCTCAGTGCTACATAATGTATACATAAAAAAAGTACTAGATAATGTAATACACCCAATTATGTCAAACAGTTTCTATCAAAATAATTCTGCCAAAAGACATTGACTTGTTCACCATTTAAATGCAACCACAGAGGGGGTATCAGCAACATCCAGCAGATACACCGGAGCAACTGAGTCGCAGCAGTGGCTTCAAGGACTCCCATCTGACTGAATTCAACTAATAACGCACACAAACTGAACTATTGACAGGGCTGCTGGAAGTAGGCTACTCCATGGCTGTAGCGTTTCCAACTCAAGTCTGGATTAGCTAAATCCTTTGCTGCCTATTTTCAAATTTTAACCAAGTATGTTTTTCAGTACAAACGGAAAAAGTCACTAAAATCGTTGCCCCCAGAGCACCACGCCTCTCTCAAACACTTTGCAAAGTTAATCACCTTTGACCTATCAATTATTGAATTCAAGCATTAAAGAGGAGAGAAGGCTGCCCAGATGGGGTATGTATCCCAAACTGCTGAACTGCAACAGGCGTATTTGTTTGCAGCAGACTTAAAAAACAGGGGGAGGTAGACGGTATTAGGCTAGGTCCACCCTCCTTTCAATCATATACACAAAAAAACACGGGAATACCGGATAAAGAACCTAGCTAGGGTGATGTTTGACCCCAATTCAAGTTGAGTTGGATGGTCTGGTTTCAGACAAGAAAGAGCAATTGCTTTCTTGAGTCCCCTCACTCACCAGGGTTTCCCACTGGTGACATGCTTCATCATTGGGGTCCTCTCAATCCGCTGCGCATTGAGGCGTGCTTCGACTTGCGAGGTTACGTAGGAGCACTAATAAGAGACTGTGTGGTGCAGTGTTAGTGGAGTGGATGGAAAATGTATTAAAAATACCTGGCTAGTGGGCAAAATATTTTATTCTAGCTCCTAGTCGGTATATTAAAAGCAGGGGTACTAGAGAACAATGTAACCATAATGAGTTAAACGTCTCTAGTGTTGGTCAACATGTTTCGAGCCTCCCCACGGCTCACAGGGGTACGAGTAGGTGAATCACTGCCGAGGTGTGCTCAACTCAAAGTTTGACTATGAGCCCCTCTAGACCATGGGGCGATTCTGACCCTCATTTAAAATACTACGATCCATTGAGTTAAAATCGTATGTATTATAGTGCACACACAGTAGGTGTGGCACATCACTTATCACTAATTATTTATTTACCTCATTTAGGAGTGGAACGCTCAAGGCTGGCCCCTATGTGGTCCTGAGGATGAGCCGTGGGGAGGCACGAAACATGTTAACCAACACTAGAGACTTTTAACTCATTATGGTTACATCGTTCTTTAGTACCCCTGCTTTTAATATACCGACTAGGAGCTAGAATAAAATATTTCGCCCACTAGCCAGGTATGTGTAATACATTTTCCATCCACTCCACTAACACTGCACCACACAGTCTCTTATTAGTGCTCCTACGTAACCTCGCAAATCGAAGCAAGCCTCAATCCGCAGCAGATTAAGAGGACCCCAATGATGAAGCATGTCACCTGTGGGAAACCCTGGTGAGTGAGGGGACTCAAGAAAGCAATTGCTCTTTCTTGTCTGAAACCAGACCTTCCAACTCAACTTGAATTGGGGTCAAACCTCACCCTAGCTAGGTTTTTAATCCGGTGTTCCGGTGTTTATTGTGTATTTGTGGAAGCAGGACAAAAAAATCACATGCATATTTAAATTGAATTCGAACAGGGTGGAAAGAAGGGCGCCTTTCTCATTATTAGCATCTTTTGTTTCACTCTTCCTGGAAATCCATGTTTACATCAGAGTGTTATGTATGAATGCAGCAGCTATCTCTGACTTTATAGGCATCCCAACCCTTGTGCACCTCCTTGTAAGGTCCGAGGTCTTGAATCTTGGTCACATGCACAATAAAGATGTCATACAAAGCTCTGCAGGGATATTTCTTGTGGGAAAGGAGTGTTTCCATACACTGTAGTCAGAACACAGAGCAAATCAGAAACTTGTGATAAGTTTGAAAACATAGATCGTCAATTAGAGGTTTGTGGGTGCCCCATGTGCAAACCTCGTACTTTCCTGCCCTATGCCATATGGTTTCGTTTCCACCGGTGGAGCCTCAACGGGCTCTGCCAGAAAAAAAAATTGACCCAGTGGTCAGTCATCCAAAGGACGGCCTGTTTAGGGACGGCAACCTCAACCTATTTAAGGCAGACCGGCCATGTCTAGAACCACCGTAAAATGCATCAAATGTATAAAATCTCAGGCAGGAAAAACAAACAATGAACCTGATATGCGGGGAGAAAATATCCTGAGTCAGGTCATTTGGGTTTTTTGTTTTACTGATACAAACTCATTCCCAAATTGGGCAGAACGGGGACAAAAAACATGGCACCCATTCAGCAAACTGCTCTGTTTACAATAATGAAACCAATCCAACCGATGAACTCTGGTTCCAGGCAGGCAGGGGTCTCAAAATCTAACAGGCAGTCCTCCAATGAGGTGGCATTGGTCAGGGGCCGCACCGTCCTAGTTCTTAATAAGGCCACTTAATGTTAATGTGTGTGCTTCTAGAGCGCTCAAATTCCAGAAAAGGTGTCTTGGCACTAACTGAGTTACTAGTCACTGCAAACCTAGCCAGATTTGAATAAAAGAAAACAACCATGTCTTCAAGGGCTTTCTAAACGCCAAAAGATTAGGTATAGTTTTAAGACAAGGAGGTAGGCCATTCCAGGCCTTTCAGGCTCCAACTCCGAATCCTCTTACGACCCAATTCATACCCTCCTTAAATCTGGGGATAACCACCAGATTGGCCGAGGCCAAGTGTAGGGACCTACCTGACAAGTACTAGGAAAAACTATTCCTCAAGAAAGAGAGGGCCCTGCTGATGGAGTACCTTATACACTAGGCAGAATGCTTTGAAAATAATTCTCTTACAAACTGAAAACCACTGTGATTTATAAAGTTCCTGGAAAATTGACTGGTACTTCGGAATCTTGAGGAGCACACGGGCTGTCGCATCCTGCAGGGTCTGCAGTTTATTCAGAACATGCTGATGTGCATGCATCTACAGACGGCTGCAGTAATCAACACCGGATAGTACCAGTGCTGTAATCACAGTCTTCTGCAAATAGACCGGGATGAAAGGCAAAACTGTCTTAACCATTTTTAGAGTGACGAAAGCAGCAGAAGTAACCGCGTTAAACTGATTCATATGAAGTTCACCATTTAGAATACCCAAGTTCTTAACAGACTTAACTAGAGAAGGATTTAGCCCCAGTTCAGAAGGCCACCACGAAGGAACACCAAAACGATAGCTGAGCCCCAAACAACAGAACCTTGGTCTTACTGGCGTTAAGTTTGAGACAATTTGCGGCCATCCAGTGACCAACTTCTCATGCAATGGCAGAAATTGCCAGCCACTGCTTGGTCAGCCAATGTAAATGACACCACAATTTGTGTATTATCGGCGTAAGATGTTAATGTGAAGCCAAAGGAACGGATTAGGTTGGCTAAGGGCGTAACATAGATGTTAAAAAGAGTTGGACTCAGTGGGGATCCCGGAGGGACCCCGCAAGGGAGAGAGAAAGCAGAGGAAGAGAATTCACCCACTATTACCAATTGCTCGCATGCCGTAAGGAAGGAGTTGCGCAACTTTCATACTGACCCAGTCACCCCGATCCTACCCAGCCGATCCATCAGCAGGCCATGACTCACTTTGTCAAAGGCTGCTGACAGATCAAGCAGAATAAGGGCAGCTATACCTCACTGATCGAGGGACATCCAGATCTCCACAGTTGCTGTAAATAAGGGCCATCTCCGTACTATGTCCTGCCCGAACGCCAAATTGGGTAGCGACATAATCCACTAGCTGATCCTTCAGGGCTCTTTCAATGATTTTAGCAGGTAGAAGAAGGCAGGAGATGGGCCGCTAACCACCTGTGTCTAAAGGATCAAGTGTTGGTTTCTTTAGCAGTGGTCAGACTGACACGGTCTCCCAGACTGATGGAAAAGTTCCTGAGTGACACGGCAGATTGAAAATCTCAGCCAGTGTTGGTCCTAGGACCTCGACCTCAGCAGCCAGAGACGCTACTCTTGGAGAACACAGGTCTGTTGGTGAGTCCGATTTAGAAGATCTAATCCTCTTCTTGACTTTTTCAGCCAAAGGAGGAAGGAAATGAGATAGTAAAGGAGCCGAATCAACCTGCAAAGAGGAACTTACAACTACAGGAGAATAAGAATTACATTTGGAGAAGTTGTTATAAACCTCCTAGACTTTACTTCAGAAAGCAATTGCTAAGGAGTCGCAGAAGAACGGACTATATTCGGTCGTCATGGAAGATGTCAGTAGTACGTTTCTTTATGGTCAAAAGAGTTCTTTTGAGGATTTCCCAGATGCTTCAATTTTATTAGTGAAATATGAAGACTTTGCCTTCCGAATCGTTGTCTTATATATGGCCAGGCAGCTCTTATATCTGACCTTCTCATCCTCACTCTAGCTAACTCTCCACTTTAATTCTTGTCTTTTGCAAGACTGTTTGAGGGCCTTTAGATAATCTGAAAACCAAGGAGCCGGTGGATGTGCTTGCTTTATTCTATACCTATTTAAGGGGGCCAGGATCGCAGTGGCAGACATGAGCCAACTCGTGTCCGTCCTACCACCATCTCGGCATCACTCGAGAGAGTCGGCAGTGTATCCCTTAAAAGATGAGAAAGGGCACGCTATTAGAGTTTGTGCCATGCTTGAGATGATGACCACACTGGACCAATTGAAAAGCCTCTAGACAAGTACATAATTGTTTATGTCCAATGCAAAAAAGAATGGCCTCTTGTGCCAGGCCTAAACCTTCCTTTTAAATATTAGTATGTCACCCCTAAGTAGGCCTTATTGCATGTAAGGCAGGGTGCATGGTGTTTAAAAGTGGAACATGTAAAAGTTTAATGTTAAACATGTCCTTACAGTGAAAAAAGCCCTAAAAGCTCATTTCACTGAAGCAGAGTTGGCTGTTCCATATCAAAGCATTGGGATATAATATTAAGAACTATGGCTGGCTAGGAAACAACTAGCAAATTTAATTTCTTTGACTTTTGGAAAAATTTATTTCACGCCTAATCTGCTGGTGTAGTTAGACTTGTAATACATATTTTGAAAAGATGCCTTTTAGAAAGTTACCTTTGCCCTCCCTGAAAGCTAAATACGCATTTTGCTCTGCCACTTTTACCAGCCAGTAATTAGCATTTGAATAGGTGTGAATGAGGCATGAGCTTGCGCGCAGAGCAAACAATAGGCTCACCTGAACAGACAGAGATGACATTAAAGTGTCAAGTCCTGCTTGAGTGTTACATCCTGCTTGACAGGTCTGCTAGGGTTTTTCAAATGATACTTGGGGTGCACTTCAAAGAGGTCTTCCATGTCACAGGCAAATGTTAGCTGATGCTTGGGCAGAGCCCTTCTTTTGTCCCCTTCAGCCAGTCAGACTCCAATCACAGTTGGCCTCTTTTCACACTAAGCGCCACAGCCTGTTTGACAGGTCTCCTGGGTTTGCATATATCACTTAAAACTCAGCTTTGTTCTGCCAAAATTCTGTGTCTGAGGTTGTTGTGGGTACAAGGACTGTGCCCAGCTAGATTTTGGTATTAGATGTGGAAGACACTAGGATATCTTGAAAATTCCCAAGGTGGGTAGGGTTAAACTCAGTAATTTTTATTGAATTGGTTAGGGTTATCCCCAGGGTCATTCCTACCCACAAGCTAGTGCCAGGCATAAATGTGGCATCTCTAGGTACTCACTTCCGAAGTCACCTAGAACTGTGGAAGATCATAAAAGGACTGAACTTGCTGTCCGAGATCTAACATGAACCTAGAAGACTGGACTTGCTCTCTCTTGAACTCATGACAAAACGTGGACTTCAAGTGTCGTAAGGCTGACTTCCTATTATAGCTACAAGAACACAACAAGCTACAAGAGGCCTTTTCCTACAACTATCCAGTAGCAACTGGGTCTGGACTGGACCCTCCTGCTGCCTCTGCCTGCCACTCCATGAATCTCCAAGATCATCACCTGAGGTCCTGGGGGGCTTTGGAAGTGTGGATTGGGATTTAAAGGACTAAAATCAAAATGTAAAATCTTTGTTCAGGAATAACCTGGTTAGTGGATCTGACCTGTGCTCCATCACGGTAAGTGTCAAATTGAGCCTCGGTCCTGTTCTACCAAGATCATTGACTATCATGGCACTTTGTGCCCTGGCGCTACTCAAAACTTTCAAAATTCATATCTCCGGTTCCTCTTACTGGATTTTTGTCATTTTGTTTAATGATTTGAAATCATTTTTTAATTCAGTTTGGGATTTTTGTTGTTTAGTATTTCGTCTTTATTACTGCTTTGTACTTCATATATACTTTACACATTACCTCTAAGTTAAGTCTGTCTGCTCTGTGCCATATCTACAAGTGGGTTGAGTTCAGGTTAAATTTAGTGACTTTGAGGGTTTACCTGGACAAGGATCATGGTTATTATCATAGCTGGGTCCCTACCCCCCTAAACTAATAAATCAATTTGCTACTTTTTATTTCTTAAGAAAACTAACATGCAATATAATTTGCCTTTCCTCCCCACCAGCTAGGTACTTCTTGAGCACATACACTGAAGAGGATACTGGTCGAAAAAACTGCACAATGTGCAAATGCTGGTAGTTGTAACTTGGAAGGCTCCTTAGCCAGGCAGGTCTTATCGTAACTTCCTAACTAATGGAATGGAAAAGGCCCAGGTCTCTTTAGCAAATCCACAACTACATTTCTTACAATAAGAATTTTATAATATCCTTGTGTTAGAAATGTCTAATTGGAGTATGAGATATCTTGAAATTGTGTATTTATATAACGTTTTGCCGTCTTGCTCTTCAAATCTGTTCTTTATAAAAAAAAAAGTATTATCTGTGCAACTGAATCTCAAGATGTAAACTATGTGTTTTCTGTATGTACTGTCTAGAATCACTCCAACTGAAAGCATTCTGATGTCACCTGATTTGTTTCATCCTATACAAAACTTCAACTAAAACAAGCATTGGCATAGCCAATAGGTCTCGCCTTTGAGACCTTATAAGGCAACAGTTGCATAACTAAAAACTTATAAGGTCACAAAAGCGCGACCTATTGGCTATGCCAATGCTTGTTTGCAGTGACAGCAGTCCAGAAAAAAGTGCCAGGGCACAAAACAGAGCACGATAGAGATCCGTTTCGAGACAGCAGGCACATCGATGTACTCTGCTCACACTACTCACAAGTGGAGAAGTTACGGCATGACCTCATGCCAGGTGAGGGTTGTAGGGGGAAGGGAAATCCATAAAAAGAGGCTTTTTCTTTCTGGATTTCCCTTCTCTTTTCGAAACTAAGGAGCAGCAACATTGTCGTGGTGTCACAGGGGTTTAAGTGTAAGCTTTTTCAATTTTCTATACAAGCCATAGTTGCTGCTTATTTACTTATGCAACTAACAAACATTGACAAAGCCAATATTCCTGACTTGTAGGTATGATGTTACTTGTTGTATCATATCTGGATGCAATGACAGAAACAGCAAAATACAAGTCGGGGGGGGGGGGTGGGGGGGGAGGCACACTATGCTAAATACAGATTTTTAACAAACTGTTTTTAAGCCAAGCCCTTAATTACATTGGCCACGCACCCTTGAGAGACCCCCCAGTTATTTCATCCCACTTAAAGCCCTGCATATAAGAGACGCTGCGGGTGCCTAAGCAGCCTGTGACATAAAAGTTTGAGTGTAAAAAAACCAGCTCCATCTTCCCACCAGCGCTCTTTCAGCCTCCTCCAGCTAACACATGGCTGCCTGGGCTCCTCCCCTTGCTTTTGGTAAAGAGAAGCCCAATCAGCTAAAGAAAAGTAGAATAACGTAAATGATTTTCTTTTGGCTGAGTGGGCTTCTGTTCACCAAAAGCAAGGAGAGGAGCCCAAACAGCCCTCTGTGAAAGGGCAGTTGAAAGAGAAAAGGTTGAGGGAGCACTATGGGAGGATCAATCAATCAGCATTTGTAAAGCGCAATACTGTCACCCCTAGGGGTATCTTGGCACTGGATGGAGACTTTTTTTTTTCACCCGAACATTCAGTTGAGAAGCTGCTCGTCCTCCCACAGCACTCCCTATTTTGAGTGGGGGCGTGTCAGAAGGGTGCTAATTTGCACTCACTCCCCTGAGACTCAGGCCTATAACTATGGGGAGGGTGAATAACACCAGTTATGACTCTCAGGTGCGGGCAATAACAAACATTTGAGATATTGAGTATGTTTTCTGTGGTCGATGTAGCCTCCTGTAAGCTAACCGAAGCAATGGATGCAATGGAAAACCTATGAAATAAATTAGGAAAAACTTTGTTGTACTAACAACGACAGGGCTTTAAGTGGGCTGGTTCCCTCCGACGCTCAGATACAGTAGTAAATAAAAAGGGACATTGAAACGAGTCCCCATTGGACCCTATATTCATATCTTTAACTTTACTGCCAAAAACAGTGGTTGATCTCTACACAATAAATATAAAAAAACTTTAAAATAATCCATGTCACTGATTTAGTACCTGTTTATATTTCGCGTTTTACCTAATCTTGCACTCCCTAAGAGTGATAGTTATTTCAAGAATGTTGTGTTTCTATATTTTTTTTTATACATCGTATTACTCTTGTATAATGCATAGTTTAAACTGAGTCGCCCCAGTCTGGCCACGATTGGGAAGTCTGGAGTTGAGGATGATGGCAGTGCAAGCTTCTCTCAGTGCCTGTCAGAAGGTGTTCAGAGTACATGATCCTCCAATCCTTGGCCTCTCTGTAGAGTAATGGTCATGGTGCCTGTTGTAATTATGCTTCAATGCAAATATGTGTGAAGCGTACACAGCTGTTAAAATATTGACAAAGTAAAATAAAATGCAGTGTTCACAGTTGAGTGGGAGCATTGAGTGTGTTTGGGAGTGTTGAAGTGAAGGAGATGTGAGGAAGAACATGCAAGAGAGAGTGAAGAGTTTGTTGAAGAGGAAAGAAATTAGGTGTAAGATATGCAGATGGTTGGGATGTCTTGCAGAGAGTGAGCAAAACAGGATTGAATTAGACAGCCTGAAGACCGCTACCCCTTCAACAGGCATCAGAATGTCACAGTTTCAGATTTGCAACATTTCCAATATTATTTGCAACACAATCATTGCTACTCATTTATCTTAAACAGGAAACAACCATTGACAAAGCCAGTAGTCCTGGAAGGTTTTAGGTGTACATAGGTGGTTGTGTTATATATCTGGATGCAATAAGAGAAGACTAGGGGAGGAACCAAAATACCAAAACTTTGCGAATCACAGAAATGTAGTTCACAGTGTTTAAGACACGCCCTAATTACATAGGCCACACCCCTTTTGAGACCCACATCTGCCACACACTTTTTCAATCCCTCTTAAAGCCCTGGCCGAGGAGCATAAAGGGCAGCTGGAGCCATGACTGGACTAAAATAGATGAATTGCTTTTGAAATGTTCATTTTTTTTCTTTGTCGTTGTTCACGTAAAGGAAAATGAGGTTGTGTATGGGAAGCATGTCTTAGCCCATCTCGGCATTCTACAAACGCTCTTGCTTTTCTGTTTTTTAAAGAAAAGTATCAAACGTATAATGCCGAATGATGCGCTCAAGTGGCATGAATACTTCAGCGCCGCGCAGGTCAGCGTCAGGGGTCAAGTTGTGAAGAGAAAGCCATCACACACACTACATCAACACCGCGGAATGGGAGGCCCGCGCATTCCCCCAGCAGCGGATTTGCAGTGGGCATGGAGGCTAATTGGCGGACGCGCATGCCCCAGGAGCAATGATTTTAAGGTCATAGCAGGCTCAGTGAATAGTGCTGACTTAGGCCGCGTCTCCCTGATAGCTGATCTTACCGATGAGCGCTTCGGAGGCATTCACGCCTGAACTCTCCTGCATGGGCCTTGAATGGCATGTCAGCGGTGTATGCCCCAAGTGTTTTTCTCCTTTTGACAAGTAAGTTTAATTGGCAGGATGGACGGTGACTTCCAAGCACACACGTGTTTACATAAATTTAAAAAAAACTTCACTGGGTGGGTTTCCCGCTCATAAGTGTCAACTCTTTCTTCCTGGAGGAGTTGCAAAGGGTACCCTCTTCAATACTACAGTATGATCGATTTCCAAGAACAGGGTAGTGCTATGAAACTTTGTATTACAAAACACAAAATCAATAATAAACCAGTTTATAAGTTTACGAAAGTATTGAGCAAATTGTTACCCGTTTGCATCCAGACAGGAGGTTCCAAGTGATTTGGGCTGAATATAACAAGAAAAACAACAAGCATTGGCCGCGCGCGGGGCCGCGAGACGCGATATGTGGTGGGGGAGGTGAAGAAGCGGGAGTTGTGTGCGTGCGCGGCCAATGCTACGAAAGTCATCGCGATCACGATCGCTGTGAAAGCGAAAGTGATTACGATGACGCGCGAATGGCGTTCCTGAGTGCTGCTGGCTGGCCTAGCGCATGGCGGCCGCGTGCGTGCATGCTTACGTGCACGCAAGCGCTAGGCCAGCCAGCAGCACTTAAAGCCACATACAAAATGTCTCTCCGAGCCAGTGCATGCGCTGGGCTCAGCGAGACCTAAAAATTAATATAGTGACCTGGATCAAGTCGGGTTTAACCAAGGGACTGGAGGGACGATCGATGTTAGACTTTCAGGATAACTACTGACTGTGTCAAATATCCCCAGCTAGACTCATTGTATGTAATTGAATCAATCAATCAAAAAATCTTTATTTCAGCTTAACCCATAAAAGAACAATAAAAAGAATAAAACAATACAAGTACAGTATAACACTGCATAACTTCATTTCGAGGATAATCAGATAACAAGCATTTACAATGCAATGGTCTCGGCATTGTTTAAGTTAGAGCTATTGGCATTGCTCATGACATTTTTGTTTATGTTTTTGTTTTTAAAACATTTAAAGAAACGGCATTGTTATTTACAATGTCAATAGCTTAATCACTCTCAAATGCGAGACCTATTGCATTTGCACCCACACACAGAGCCACACACACAAAGCCACCCACACACACACAGCCACCCACACAGAGCAACCCACACACAAATAGAGCCACCCACAGAGCCATCTACACACACCCACAGTTACCCACACCCAGACAAAGCCACCACGCTTAGAGCCACCTACAAAAAGAGACACACACACACACACACACACACACACACACACATGCACACACACACACACACATGCACACACACACACACACATGCACACACACACACACACACAGAGCCACCCATGTTAAGCAAATATACATTTTGGAATTCTGAACATATGTTATATGTTTGCATGAAGTTTATTATCACGATTTATGTGTCAAACATTTTCTTGATTCAACTCCACGCCAGACCCTTGGCTGAGCTCTGGTGCGACTCTCCCTGTTAACTGGTTGCCTCGTCCGCCTCTACTACACGCACACACACACACACCCCAGGGCAGATTATTGTGGTACACATGTCTAGTAACTGTGTGCTGCTACACACATGACAATACACTTACTCCCTGTCCTGGAGTTGACAATGCGTAGGTTACGCTACGCATACACACACGGTGGGCGCGCGCGCGCACCCCATGCTGCCACGTGAGTTCAGTTTCATGGCTAGTCTCCCGCCTCCCGATTCCTGCAAGCAAAAACCCGATTCCTCGGGGTTTCAGCAGACAGGGCTTGGTATTGTGTAACTGCTAATTTTTCCAGCAATAGTCAGAATTTCGATGCAGGAGGTCTAGAAGAGGTGAAAAACCAACAAAGCCTCATTAACAAGCGAATGGTCTGTGAAGTACTGGGTGGGGGGTGGGGGGGTGGCGGCTGTGTGTGTGCCCGAAGCGGTTTCAGCCCGGGCTGACGGGGAAGGGGGGGGGTGTATGCACTGACCGCAACCTGCCAGGCCAGTTCAAACTCTTGCATCCCCCTCCTTCTCTGCCTGCCATTGCGCTCCATGCTTCAAAAAGGTGATTAAAAAAACACGTGAATTTGCGGTCAAATGTCCAATCCTGCAGCAGCACACTTCCAAAGTCCATACATGACAGAAACCTGATTGAAGGCCCCCTTCTCCCGATTTTTTTTTTATTTGTTTTTTTTTTTTAAATCTCCCACTTTTCTTTTCTGAAATGTTGGCATGTATGCTACAGCCCCCCGGCAACTCCAGCAAAGGATGGAAACAAAGTAAAGACGCCAGAAGAGTGCGAGTCCAGGGAGGCAGTGGGCAAGGGCAGTCCTGCTGTGCGCCAGCAGTAAGCGTGCCCGAGGAAAGCCGCGGACACCTCCTGACCTTCTAGCACTGCTTGCCCCTTCAGGGAGCTCGAGGGATGCTCTGCGTGGGGATGGAACGGACCCCACGCTGATTTAATGGCTCGAGCAGGGGAACATTGGGCAGGCTACGGCGGCCCCTTGCCTCTCGGTCTTTGGTTCCCTTCGTCTTAGCTGTCCCCCTGCTCACCTCGCAGTCTCCCGTGCTCCATGGCGGCTCCGCTCACACAGGCAGCCGGAGGGCTGGCGGCGCCCCCTCAGCAGCGCACTGGCATGCTGCTGCCGTCCGTCTCCTTCTGGAGCACAGTCCCGCCGCCGTTCCCTGTCCCCAGCCCGCAGCCAACGCACGTTATTCAAGAAAGTAATTATATGGAGTTTGTACGGAGGTTAAGTTTTAAGTAAAGATTTACAACAATGAACACAAAAAACAAAGTGCGCGCATACATTTACGTCCCTGAAATTATTCTGTGTCGTGTACAAAATCTCTTTGAACTGTTTTTCCCACTCTTAGTAAAGCATATTGGAGACATTAAAATCAGCTTACGACACGGCTGGTTTCTTTATGTAGAAAAGGCCCACTTAGCACACAGCATTTACATACTCACCGTTAACATTTAAGAAAAGTACGCATGATGTGGGGCGCACTAATTCATATAATCCGATCCACACGAGATCGCAGTCCTTCGGTATGACAACTGACTGGCCCTCTCTAAATCGAAAAGCAACGTGCTTTTTGCTGTTAAGTTTGGAAACCTTTCCAAATAAATGCAGTAAAGTGATTTTGTGTAAAGTAGGTCAAACAAATTCCACCATCTGTTCACCATTCTAACAATTAGCATAACAAATACTTCTCGGCATCCTTTGTGGCGTTAAAATAAAACATAAAATATTTTTCAATAGTCGGACATATGCAAGTTTGTAATAAACTTGGTGCTATTTGTTCCTATAGAGGACTGTGAAATATGGATCGGAGTACGGTTTAGAAGGGTGTAGGGAGAGAGCGCGCGAACAATAATTAACACGTAAACAATTTTTTTTTTTATGGAGCTCGTTCTGCCCGTTGCCTATAGCGATGTAACGGCAAATCACAGCCACCCGCCGGAGTGACGACCACACCCTTGGTAGTAGGTACCTTCCCATCTCCATTATACGTTGTCGCCTCCTTCGAAAACTACTGCCCCATACACCCACCAAAGAGACCAAGCAAACCCGCCATTCGCCGTCATTTTAGGCAATCAACATCTATCCAACCACCCATCTATACTCAACTTTTCGACACTCGAAGCCCCGCTTCCACGAAAAAGCAGAGTTTGGAATCGGGGCCAAGATCAGTTTACACCAAGCGTCAGTTATGAATCAACGGCATATGTACCCCCGCAACCTCTCCACGTCTACCACCGCCCATATCAGGCGATGTATGCTTTGTTTAAAAAATAACAAAACTGTACATAAATGTAAGCACAAACCAGTATCCCCTACAACGGCCTGCTTTCCGCTCTCCTCTACCCCCTGCGGCTCCACTGGCGATTAGAGGTCTCGAATGCACAGTAAAGTGTGCGCATGTGCCGCGTTCTGAGCAAAGCACGCGATGACACAAAAGTCCAATTAGGTGGAAGTTGTGCGCGCATTCAGCCCCCTCCCCTCTTCAATCGACCGAACCCGCCAGGCCAGCAAGGAAAGGTAGAGTCCGGTTTCTATTTCAAGAAAGTCTGTTGAGGTTTAGCACCCCTTCATGTCCTTTGCAGTGCTCGGTTACCTGTTCAGTTATTTTACGGACTCTTACAATGCGAGCGTTTGAGGTACTAAAGTCCAACAATCTCATGAGAAGTATGCCATGTATAACTTTTGTCAATTTCATGACCAAAACATTTATCAAGAAATGTCCTGCTTCACTAATGCATTAAGCACCCTAACCACCTCCCTTTAAACCGCCCTCTACTTGTTAACAAAAAGTCTCACTAAAACCATGAATTCCTAACATTCACACTACTCCCCCAAGCATGCAGGCCTGTTGTCCCAGCGCCGCCGCCATTCTCCGAGGTCAAGCAGAAATGCCTTGGAGAAACGCAGCGGCGTTTTCGGATTCGGGGGTGTGTTTTTCTTTTTCTCTCCTCTTGCCATTGGCTGGAGGAGAGAAAAACACGCCCAGCGAAAAGTAGCGAAAAAACACGCCCCCGAATCCGAAAAGGACGGGGCTTGTTTTGCGAGACGAGCCTCTTCTCCAATGGCTGGCCAGCATTTAAGAGGCCAGCCAATGGAGAAGAGGAGAGAAGAGGGGTGGGTTCAAGCCCCTCTTCTCCAAGTCATTAAATCTCGCGAGCGAGACTGCGCAAGCGCAGCCTTCGCTAGCAGAGACCTAAAAAGGAGAAAAGCAAATACATCTAAAACTACTCTTCTATACAATGTGCAGGCTTGAGAGTGACTTTATGATATCCCCGCCCTCCGTTAAAAATTTAAATTCAGGTACTGGCCTGTTGTACTTGATTCTGAAATACAATAAAAGAAATTTAAACATAAAAATGTAAATTCACATGAGGAGCTATACTGGAAACATGGCATAGATCCAGACGTACTGGGCCTATGTTGGCTACACATGCTCTAGGTGGGACCGGAGGAACACCGCGATACAAAGCCACTGAACATTCACACCGTGCCTCCTTCCTGCACGACATCTGTTTGAGAGAGTTTGTAGGTCTATACATATGCATAGCAAACACTTTATTTGAGGCTAGTTGAGGATTCTGGAGCTCTCCAGACCAGAGGGAAAGGTTGGAGACTGTCCATTTTGGATTGAAGCTCAACCTTGAATAATTTGACATCAGGACTCCTGTTTAATAGAAGGTGCATTCTTGGGTCCAATTATTCAGTGTTCTTATAAAAGGAATTACTTCCACAAGTAAGGACAGGCTGGGCTTACCTAAGATAATGTTTTTGTAACATACTTTATTGCATTTATTATTTCATTACAGCTAAATGAGAAACATGGTCTTCGTTAGTCGAAATGCATTAGGCCTGAAGTCTTGCTACTTAGCGGAGATGGTTGCTCAGTAATATCTTTCATCACGGTCTGACTGTATGGTAATTGCACCTTCGCCCGTTGACTGGGCGAGGAATCTGGATGTAATGTTTGAAAGCAGTCTTTCTTTCGAGACTCGGATCAGGCAAGCGATGAAGTCAGCTCTGGAGCATCCCTGTTCTCTCTCTACAGCTATCCCTGGTGCATTTTGAAGAAAGGAATCCTTTGGTGCGAGTTGTTCTGATGACTTGCGCAGTACTATATGGCTGTGTAACTTAAACTGCTGGCCAATCGTCAAGCAGTCCAAAAAAAGAGCTAAAAAACATGCAACCATCTTTCAGATAGCCTCCTACAACAGGGCTAGCTTACAAGTTCTGCTTCCAGGCACCTTGCGGCCCTGTATTTTATATATCAAGGTCTCTGCACCTAAGCATCTGACAGATGTAATTACTTATCAGATACATTAGAGAAGGATGCACACTAGTACTGACCAAACTCTTGGTGGCAAGATGCTCACACAAAAACCTTGGTGGTGCAATCCCTCAAAGTTTCAAGGTTGAAGATGAGGAACTCCTCAATTCCAACCAGCTGCAATATCTATATTCTCCCACTTTTTAAAATTAAACTGAATCTCCCCTCTAAACGAAAGAATGACAGCTGACTTTCCCTTTGTTGGCTTTTTAGATGTTCTCTTTAAGAAATGAGCATGGGCTTCAACTGTATGTTTCAATCGAGGGAAGTTGTCAGATAATGTTTTATTTATCTTTTTTTTTTGTTCATTGTTTTGTATTGATTGAACAATTTTCTGTTGTTTGTACATGTGCCTCGATGTTTAATAAAATTTGCATTTCTGTGCTTAACAAATACTAAACAACGTAAGCAGCTGCACTTCGTAGATGAGGATATCTCAGACCCCTTTGAAGGTAGAAGGCAATGGACATTCAGCTGCAAATGGTTTCAGACAGGCAGAATTCAGTTTAAGTGCTTTGTTGAACAGAGCGGTTTGCGAATGCTTAGTGAAGGGCCCAGTGGCAATCCTTTGGGACCCACTTTCTAGGGATTGGCCAAGTCTTAGGTTTGGGATGGTTCAAAGGGCCTGGATCATATAGATGGTGCCCTCTCGTACTAAAAAATTGGTAAGTTTTCAGAAATCTGCAATATTTTAGAAAGTAGCTTCGATGAGTGAGATGCGCAGGCAAACCACTCTAAAAACTAGATTCTTGAATGATTAGAGATCTCACACTTAATTTTCAGCATCTGGCTTGGTGGATGGGGAGTTGTTTCAGGGTTGTGGACCTAAAGTGCCTGCCTAGATGGTACAGCTAGAAAATATCAGAGAGGTACCACGGATTACAGCCATGATATGTGTAAGAGAGTGAATTATTATTCGGGGTCGATGGTAGTCTACCGAAAGGAATAAAGTCACTAATCAGTTATGTTCAGACAGATTTCAAGAATTTAAACCGGAGCTCAACCGCTGGTAGGTTTGGCATAGAGCTGGCAGGCTTAAATTGGAGAAAATGTGTAAACCATTTAGAAGTTCTAATACAGTTAAAAAGTCAAAAAATATACATTGGAGTGAAGTTTTTATTATGGTAAACAAAAATAGAGAAACCTTAATAAAATTACACCAAAACGACAAAATAGCCAATAAGAAGAACTGAAGATGTGAATTGTTAAAGATTTAAGCGAGAAAACACCAAGAAAGAGTTAAGAGCCAATGGAAAGATCTTTTCGCCTATGACTGGGCACAATTTCAGGCCCCCTGTGGTGGAGTGCAGGTTGGATACACCAAACCAGTTCGTCCTAATCAAAAACTTTACATTCAGACATTTTTCTGAAATGGCATTCTACATCCTCCAGAGGGGCAAGATCTCAGACTATATCCAACGAAGTCCTCTCAAAGTTGAATAGCCACAGGATAAAATCCAGATGAAGCCGTTGGTTTTGCGGGAAAAGCTCTGAGCAAGTAAAGTTGAAATTTCGCACCCAGAAAAGCTGTCTTCTCAGCCAGATGCTTTTCCACGGCTTCACTTAGTCAGGATGGGTTTGTTGTCACTCTTTTTTGGAGCTTAGAATCCTCCAGTGGGGCAAGGCTGCAGGCTATATCTGGGAAGGTGGCACCGAAGCCAAATAGGTTTACCAGAGGGTCCGCTGAACAGGTTTTTTAAGCACCAAAAAGCTCAGAGCAGCACCAACTTCAAATTTTCACCCTATGATGTCACACCATGGTTGCACAACGACTTGGGTGGTTGGTCCTGGTCCTCCAGAGGTCTCGCAGGGATGTGGAATTCGTATAGCCCGATGCCCGGGACATATTGTTTGGGGTCAAGGGCAATAGGTTTTCCTGTGTATTTTGTCCTTGGGACAAGTAGGCCCAAACCCTTTGGCTGTCAGTTTGCAGTAAAACATTATGGATCAGGGAAGGGCACTGTCTGCAGTTAAGGTAATATTTTTGTCCATATATTAATGCTGTTCAAACTTGTATTTATGGTTCATCAATTGAAACCCTTTATTAGGATGAGCGCTCTAAGTAAATGTTGTAAGCTCTGACTGCACTACTGACAGTGGTTCCAGTATAAACATTTGTACACATGTTTTCAAAGTTCAGCAATACGAGGCTATGCATAATGCTCCCAGCATGCTCTCTGATTTGATGCAAATATTTACAGAAGCTTGAAATCAAGATTGATGATTCTTTGCTTTCAAAATAAAATGTTCATTACAAAAATGAAAGCAGGAAAAAAACATTTCGATAAACTACTGTAAAATTTCTGTGCAGCATCATTTAGTAACATGTGTTGATGCATGCTAGTATTTCCCAAAAATATTCATAATGAAAAATCAGATTGATCAGTTTCAATAAGATTATGGGAAACAAACATAAACAAGCATTGACAAAGCCAGGAGGTCTGAAATTGGTAATCAGCTTGTTAGTTTTGTCAATGTGTGACTTGTTTTGGCATGGTTTTTGTAAAACCTTATTGGTGTGGGAGCTGCCGAGCTCTCACCATTATAACACACATTGGCAAAAGCAAAAATAGTTTTTGGTCTCAAAAAGCACACATTGCCACAGTAGTTACTAGCACTAAACAAAACTACTTTGTGTGCCAATATGCTCCTTGTGAAAGCAGAATGCTGTCACTCACAGTGAAGCCAGCCAATACAGAGAGAGAGAAACAGAATTTTAATAAACGCAAAAAGGCCATGGTCAACAGCAGACCAAATTAGGGGCCCAATTAATAAAGAAAGTCTCACAAGTGCACCCATGGTATGTCTTTGCATCAAGTGCAGCTATTAGGCTTTCATGAATTCCCAAGAATTTACAGAAGTGGGACAAGAAATAGTACTCCTAGAAAATATTTGTGAACTGCATTTTAGCATGAGCAAATATGCATGTGTAGATTTGCTCATGCGAAAGTCTGAGTGTTTGCAAGTTCACTTTCCCTCCAACCACTTGTTCCCCAACTATGGAAGAAGGTTTACATCTGCCAGAGAAGAGTTGTTGAAAACCCTTAAACATGTAAGTTAGTAGGTTTGCTGAAAAGGGCATTCTAACCCTGGAGCTATTGCTTACCACTACCTTCAACCCCAGTATGTAGATCTTCGGAAATGTGGCAACATAAAGGGATTGCAAGTATTCAAACACTTCTATGGTATGAGCCCTGGCATAATCAGAGAGGCTACATCAGAGCTCTTCTATAATGAGATTGCTGCTATAATTTGTCGCCGCTCTACATGGCACCAAAAGGACAAGTGGATTTTGGTACAGGACAAGTAGATTTATACTGCAACCTACCCCATGGACAAGTAGGATATTCTATTAATTTCCACACCCCTGGGTCTGTATGATCAAAATGCTTACAGTCCAAATATTTTAGATATTTTAGAATAAGTCCTTTTAGACACCACTAAGGCTTCCAGGACCTCCGGGACCTCCGGGACAGCGCTTGGGGTCCAGGACCCATGCCAGCAGTTCCCACTAGCAGGGTCCAGATCTCTTCCAGTTGCAACAGGTCACTCCAGGAAAAAGGTCTCCTGCAGATTTGATTTACAAGTAGTCACATAGGAGGTCAGCCAGCTAACCCTTGGAGTCCACTTCTGTGTCCTGGGTACAGGCAGGAGACGGTCCAGTCCTTCAGGTTTCCTCACAGGGCTCAAAAAGCAGGTGCAGTTCTTCTGTAGGTCCAGAAAGCGGAAGGAGGAGCCAGTGGTGATCTCCATTTTGCACAGTTTAGTAGCTAGTCGGTGGGGGGACTCCTGCATACATCCTAACCAATGGGGAAAAAGTTCCCAGGACAATCCTACCCACTTTTACAGCACATTCTGAATGCCTTACTACCCAGAAAGCACTATTCTTGGGGGAATCCAAGATGGCACAGGCCTTCTGCCCTTGGAGGGAGCTTGTGTGCCAGAAACGGGTGTGTTTAGAAAATGAGCAGTCCCCTCCTCCTAAGCTACATCAAACTGGCCTGGAACTAGCTCCCACTCCCACTGCCTACTATGTAGCCTGGGATCAAAGAGTTTCCTCCTCTGAGCTCTCTCCTTACAGTAAACTATGAACAGGCAGACCTCACTTCTGCTTCTTTCAAATTAATGAAGTTCCTGGAACCCCTCCAGCTGCCCTTATGGAGTGGATAGGGATCATGTGCCCCACAACCAGCCCATTCTGTCGCCAGGCCTAATTACTGTCCTTCTCTGCTAACAGTTATCACACCTCATTAAAGTTGAGCATTGACATGGCAGCTGCTGGCAGACAAAAGCCAACTTTCTAAAAGCCACTTTTCCCTCAATATTTAGTGAAAATCTAACTTAAGCACTGTACAAGATTTTTAATATTAAAAATAGAGGTTGAACAACTTCTCTAGCTTGTCCCAAACCTGAACAAGCAGAGCTAAAATATTTTTATCTGTACTCGTTTTCCTCATAGGACAGCTAGAACCTTCCAGGATGTAAATAGTTTGAGTGGTTGTCACTCAAGGGACATGGCAACATTAAATCATGACATGTGGCACTTTAAATACAATGCACAAGGTTACTATGACAGATCAGACTGGTTTAGACAGGTTTAGACTGTGGCAGTCAGGCTACAATGCTAGGCTTGAAGTCATGTTTGACATGTACCTTTACAAGGCATGGATGTATTTCTGAACTATATATCACCATATTATAGCCTTCTTACGTAGTCAAATGTGTCAATTAGGAGTTAGACAATTTTACCAGATTTTAGGAGCCAGAGCACCTGCACGGGTCCCCATTTAGCTGGGTCCCAGTTCACAGTTTAAAAAACTAGCAGCATCAGTCCAGAAAAGATGGGGGTGATGACACGAAAAGGGACCTTTACTCACTGCATGTCTTGTGGACTAGGTAGAGGGTCTTGAATTGGCTGCTTTCTTTGTCTGGCTGCTAGAATAGGACCCCGAAGGCAGCTATGATGTGGTCGTCATCTTTGGCCATAAATGAACCAGGAAACAGAATTCTGAACTCACAGCTTGGCAGGATCCTTTTTCAGGAACGCAGTTTATAAACCAATTCAGTGGTCTAGACAATAGGTAACCATGACCAGATCTAGGGCAATTTTGTAGAGAAGCAGCAAAAGGGGGTGGGAGGTAAGTACTCCATGAGTTCGCGTCAGCTGTACAAGAAGCACTTGTTGGCGTGAAGTAGGGGATCACAATTTAACAGCGAGTCCAAATTACATGCTTTCTGCATTGACTTCAGAGGGGTTCTCTTTTAGTTGGCACTAGGAGTTGAGTGATGAGGCTAAGCAGATACAGTCAGGGGTTGGCGGCAGATGCTTCTATCTGGACACCCTTGTACCAGAAAGTATTATAAGGAGGGGCAGATTTGGACCGCAGAGAGATGGCCTGAATAAAAATGGTCGGTCCTCCAGAAAAGGATTCCACTGGGAATGGACATTCGTCTGTGAAGGGCAGCGCTCTCACAAGCGAGAGACTTCAGGCTCATCTTCGATTGGAGAGCTTTTGTTCCTACCTCAAGTGAACACACTAGTTAAATGAAGGGGTCAATATGCCACAATTTCTCCTCCAAAAATACTCATTGTTCTTCAATTTGCTTGCTAAGTGTAGCTCACTAGAGCGTTGATGTTGTTATCTAGACACGGCTACTCCACATAGTCATTGGCAGGCTCTGAACGGTTGCACACCCAGGCAGTCAGGATGTGCTCGGACCTTCGATGAGGCCGCTTCATCTATCTAGCATCAAAAGAGCTCCATGGGCTCCCAGTGGGGCGCTTACATCAGCCTAAAAAGTCTTCTGGGGGAAAGTTCTTGACTAGTCACACTCTCTAGCCACTACCACTCAGGAATATTTGCCTCACCCAAGGAAGCTTGTTAAACATAACATGTATTTGTAAAATGCCCGTTCCCCAAGGGTAGCTTGGCACTGAATAACAGATGTTTATTGTTACCCAACAGTACTTATTTTATCAACCTCAGAAGGATGAGAGGCTGAGTGGACCCGCCAGGATTTGAACCTGTGACCATGAGGTTGAACGCAGGACCCTATACTGGACACATTAGTCCACTAAGCCACCAGGCCCGGCTATTCCCGTCCTCCAGAGGGCACATCCGTGGGAGACCACAGCGCTAGGATGTGGAACGTCCACGACCCAGAGCTGAGACCCAAAACAAACCTGTGTATTTCAGAAACAAATACAAAGGGAGTCTTTCAGGCTTGCCTACACCACGGACCTCTGTGCAGGAAAGAGGTCGCAAAAGAACAACCGGAAAAATATCACCACACCCATCACACTCTGAAGCAGCACCCGAAGGACCAGGTCTTCCAAGTGTTCTAGTGCTGTTCAGGAACGCACAGCACTCTATAAAACAAACAAAGGGCTGGCTACCTGCAGAGCAAGAACCCTCTGTGGGCAAAAGGCCGCACTTTTCTGGGATCGCTCTGCAAAGGAGGGACTTCTGCAGGAGACCCAGGGCCGCCTAGGGCCGCCCAGCCCTTCTCCCAGGCCTGCTGCGGTCTCTTCACTCTTGACAGCCAGCTGGGAGGAGGCTGCACACACCATGCCGGGAGCTCGACTCTTTCCAGGCTGCTTCGGGTCTTTTTGTCTTCTCGTTTCCTGCACGTTCTTGGCAGCGCCCCAGAGCAGCGGCCTGCTTGGCAGAGACAGAAAGGCGCTGGGGCGGGGGGGGGGGGGGGGGGGCTTCCCCAACCGACGACCGGCCATGGACCCTACAGGCCCTTAAAGGCACTCTAAGGGGGAAGCAATCCCCGTGAAAGGGAACACCCCCTGCTGGAGAAGGCAGAACACGAGTAAGGGACAGACACAACCATGCGCTCCAGGAACAAAGGGTCACTCACTGAACTGTTTGTGGGTCGCAAACGGCCCTACTCGAAGTTCGTGACCTAAAAATGACCTTTAAGAATATACTAAGCCCACTTGAGTAGTCTAACGTTTTACCGATTCTTAAAATAGTTACAGAAATAGATACGGCTCATTATTTGGAAGGAGTGTGTTGTAGCTGTCCCGTCCAAATAGCAATTCCTAGCCATATGTATCAATGGTTTACGATCAAAACAGAGGCTGTAAACCTTTGCAAAGTTAGCTATCCCAAAGTTTGGGTGGTGACCCATAACTTAATGTTAAAAAAAAAAAAAAAAAGGTTGCTTGGGAGTGGCCAGTGGTCATCGAGGTCACTGCAAACTCAAACAAAAGAAGTATTATTATTATAATATTTTTTTTTAAGGCAGCCCAGTTTCCTTTAAGGAAAACAGACTGCATTTAAAAAAAAAAAACACTATTGAAATGCGATCACAAACATGATGGTTTGCTGACTCCAGCAGGCCACCATCCCAGAGATGGCATCCTATCGTAGTGGGTCTCAATTTGTGGTCTCTCTCATTAATATTCATTAGTCAGTTCAGATTCTGACCCACTATGATTTTTAAGGGCCGACCTTTTAGTACATAGGTCTGTTCTTAAAAATCTTCACTAGTCACAGAAATACTGGTCACCAACAATATAAGAACAGACATTTGTATATCTAGCCCATAATCTAGAATGGGAAAGAGCTAAAGGTGGGAAATTGAGGAGCTCGGAAGGCAGCGCTTGGATCCGGAGAACCTTCTAACAAAAAATGTGGCAAAAATATATTTGCTGTCCAACCAACTTGAGCCTGGTCAGAAACCTCTACTGCCTGGCATCTGCAACCAGGACAGGAAAGCAATGATGTATGTATATAATGAAGCGCTCCCTGTCGAATCTTACCAACCTGCTTTTCACCCCGTCTCCTACGCTGTTCCGCCTAGGGCCACAATTTGTACCAAAATGGAACCCACACAGTTTAAAGGTGGGGGAAAAAATGATGCAAGTTTACACAATATTCATTACACAACACCTTTTTAATGATGCCTATAATTTGCGTTTACCTAACAGAACCCTGTAGACAAACCTCCGCCACACTTGTGCGCAGCATGACACCCAAAGATACTTGGCTAAGCTGTCTACTCAACAGTACCGCAACAATATACAGCTTGGAACTACCACTCCCTGATACGCACACCGCCGCATTATAATTATACGCTTGCTTAGCAACACTTGCCTAGGAAGGACTCTTCCTAGGCCAGCTATCAACAACCGACCACTTAGCGCAACAAAACGATCCAAGTCCTTCTGCACGCGGATTCATGCACCTAACACATCTCAAACTACCTTTTTCTGGATCACACGCATTCTATTTTCACGGAACAAACATGAACAATTAACAAGCTAGACATTTAATGAAGCATGTCTTTTAACCACACAAATTGCCACAAACAACCAAAGGATGTGATCCCCAGATTATTATAAAAAAGACCCACAGATCAAGAAAGCGCTTTGGTTGACACTGAATAGACCACCCCTACTGCTTCATTTTCTTTTGGGGACTTAGGTGGTTGTTGTCTGGGCACCACCCCTTGGCAGACAAGAATGGAGCCCTCAGTCTAAGGCATCTTTAGATCTGTGAGATACCAGATCTGGGGTCCCCATCGCTCTGTATTACAACGCCGATTATCACACTACAATGGTGCAATCTGGTGGCTCCTGAAGTAGACATTGCCTACTTAATACTGAACAGGGGACGCTGTACAACCGATGTCAGAGTACTGAGGGGCCAGGCCTGGCGGTGGATGGGGGCAGCACAATCAACATTGTGTCCAGTTCTGAAGGGTGCATCTACTGAACTGTGTTTAGGTGAGGAGGCCAAATCTAGAAGATTGTTTCCACCTCTTGCAGTTACAGAAAATATGGACTACTGTGTCTAGTTTGGGAGGGGATACATGGAATATTGTGTCAAATTCTGGAGCTTTGACTTAGATTACAATTGTTGGCTCCGGGACTATACACAACAGTTTTGTGTCGAGTTCTTAGACTCATGGAGAGCCATTTCCAGCTCTGGGGGCAATATTTGCAGTTTTATGTCCAGTTCTAAGCACAGCAACTGGAAGAGTTCATCAACTGACGAGGCCGCACATCTAGTGTTGTAGGATACTCGAGGCCACGTTTGCTGAAGGATAAAGCCACACTGGAGATTTCCCAGAGTAGGATGACTCAAAAGGTACACTGTTTAAACCACAAATCCTGCATCACATTTGTACCTCGTCGACAGCTACAGCACAGAGCACAAGGGTCAAAGGCATGATGTCTCAACAGCCGGAGCATGTTTCATGCACCCTGGCATGTAGTGTGGACAGCTCTCGACAAGGAGATCTTCAGGTTTATATGAACACAGATGCCTGGATCCTTGTGAGAATTCCAGTTCAACAGTATGATATCTACTAGGCCCGGTTGTGGCACGTATTTTTGAGCGTTGGACTGAATGAGACAGCAGAACAAACAGATGCTTTTCGCTGGTTGAAAGCCACACAAACCAAAGACACCAACTCAAACCCATAACCAGTACCATAAAGCAACTGGAATTAAATGGATTTCTCTTCATAGCACAGCCTTTTGTGAAAGAAACGCAAACATGTTAACTGGACAAACTCTTAACATGGCCTGTGTGTCCATCCTGCGAAGAAGCAGCCCAAGATTGGAAGAGATGAGCTACAAAGATGGGCAGGTCTGACACTTGGTCTTTGAACTGCTCCAGAGGGTTCCCTCCTATGTGCAGTTCCTCCCCAGTTATCCCCACTGGCACACAGAATACTTCCACTCCCAATATTCCCATGCCGCCTAGGCCCAGCACAGACCAGCATAAACAGAGTACTCTCTAAAATGACGTTGGTTCTCTTTTGCAACCTGTGCTCCCCTGCCGTCCTTTGGATAGAACCATATAGAAAGGAAGAACAAACCAGATATTCCCCACGCTTTTTTATTCACATTTCTACAGCGCTAGCTACAACTGTTATGGCATTGTCACGCATTCAATATCTGAATGCCTTTTTTGAAGGACTTGGAAAGGTAATCAACTGATTGTGTTTGCGAGTGTTTGGTTAGAACAGAGTTTGTTCAAGATTTAGTTTAGAACTGGTTTGAGTAGATGAACAAGCTACTTATCTTTTGTAACGCTCTTTCTGGTGGATACTCTGACCACAGACGCTTCGTCTTGGAATATTCCCCAGGTACCACACTGGAAATGGAGATTTTGCAAGCTTTTTCAATGGCAACGCTTCCATGTCCTGCTAGGTGTTGTGTGTTTCTGTGTTGGTTCCATACCACACTAGGCATGATGAAGTGGAGCTGCATATAGACACCAACCCTGCACGTTGACGTCAGTTTATTTTATACCCTTCCGCACTCTCAGACGCATACGGGAACAGTTTCTGGTAATAGTGTGCAGAGTTCTGACTTTGGACCGGTTTAAATTTTAGACATAGTCCACTCCACAGAACGGGAAGGAGGGAGAACAGTAAGGAATCTACAGTTCGAGTATTCACCAGAAAGAGTTATTAAAGATAAGTAACTTATTTTTCTGACTGATAATTCCAACCCAGATTCCTCACCTTAGAACCGATGCCAGAGCAGTACCTCTTAGGTACAAGGTCCGCGGAGTGGGTTCAGATCAAAATGTCTTGCAGGATAGACCAGGCTAAATTTCCTTCCTTGCCAAACCTGGCTGTCCAGGCATTAGTGCTGCATGAACGTACGCACTGATGCCAAACATCGAAGCTTGGCAGATGTCAAAGGCAGGCACTCTGCATGCCAATCCAGTGGTAGCAGCTTTAGCCCTAGTGGAATGGGCCCTCAGACATTCTGGAGTCTACTTTTTGGTCACAGTGAAGAATTTATTAATGTAGCGACCTACCCACCTTGACAAAGACTTCTGCACCACCTTACCTTTCTTTGCTACAGAGAACCCCACAAAAAATTGGTCGAGCAATTGATGGTCCTTGGTTATATCACTGTAAATGTGAAAAGCCTTTTTGGGACCCAACTGATGGAGCCTATAGTCTTTCAAGGGGTGCGCAGGTAGCAAAGAATGCTGTGATGGCTCCATAACATGGAGGGGAGTAATGACTTTCAATAGGAAGGCCGCCCAAGTTCTCAGCCCCAACCTGTCAAGGTAAAAGAGGCTGTGCGGTGGTTGCACTGAAGGTGCCTGAAGTTTACTCAGGCTACAAACTGACGTAATCCAATGAGGAAGACAGTCTTCAACATCTAGAGAAGCAATGAGTAACTCTACAACAGCTCGAAGGATGCACACATAAGAAATGTCGAGATCGAATTAAGGTCCCACTATGGCATCACATACAGCTGGGGAGGAAATGTGTGTCAAACCTTTTACAAACATCACAACAGGTGATTTGAATAAGGATGGTTGGTTCGTTAAACGTGAAAAGGCCGAAAGAGCCAACAAATAACCATCTATAGTGCCCACTGCAAGGCTTTCCTGAGCTGAAGACAAACAAAACAAGAATAGCTTTGCCTAGTAGGGGTTAGGGTTACAAACACCACACCAGGTTACAAATTTGTCGGAGCAACTGGCATATATGGATTTTGTGGATGGGCGCCTGGCCACAAGGCAGGCATCCACAACTTCAGGGGGCGAATTCGAATGCAGTCAATTGCTGCTGCTCACTCTCCACCATGGAGGTGTAGTCTGCGTAGATTGTGGTGGAGGAACCTCCACTGTTGGGGAGACAGGAGGTCCTCGCAAAGTGTCATTTTGATCAGAGAATCGATGCTCATGCCCAAAAGTTCTGGAAACCACACTCTCTTGGCCAAATTCAAACCTACTATGATGACTTACACCTGGTTGTTCTTGATCTTCTGCAGAACTCCGGGCAGGAGAGGGAGAGACAAAGGCGTACAGGAGTCCCGTGTTCCATTCCAGCTGGAATTCATTTCTTATTGAACATTCTTGCAAAAACAAACATGCAAAATTGTTGACACTGCACATACTCAATGGTGGCGAAAAGGTTTAGCCTAGGTTCTTCCGACTGTTGGAAAGCAAAGGACTCATGCTTGTTGCAGTACCACTCGGTGGTGGCATTATCCATGAGAACCTGCACCTGCCGTTCCCTAGATGGACAGAAGAAAGGCCTTCAGAGACAGACGGATGTCCAGCAGCTCCAGAAGATTGATGTGGAGCTGGCCCTCAGCTGGAGATCAGACTCCTCTGATCTCTCCATTTCCCAGATGGCCTTTCCAGCCCAACAGTGTTGTATCTATCACCAATATCAGCTCTGGGTGGGGAAGAGAGAGGGACCTGCTGCAGGACCAGTTCCAATCGAGCAACCACCACTGCAAATCTTGAGCCAACTCGTCCGAGACCTGGATGGTGTACAAACTGTTGCCTTGAAGCTGGGCCCATTGAAACTTCACGTTCAATTCAGAACATGCATGTGCTACCTGGCATAGTTGATGAGGAGGATGCATGTGGCCAGGTGGGCAAGAAGCCTCAAAGCTGTTCCCACTGTAATTCAGGACAGAGCTTGAAGCATTTTGATTATAGCCCGAATGGCATGGACTCTGCTGCAGTGAAAAAGCCCTCAACTCTGCAGTGTCCTGGAATGCCCCAATGAATGGAAGCCTCTGTGAAGTAATCAGGTGGGACTCAATCTCATTTATAGTCAATCCACTGATAACAGTTCCACCATCGCCCAAAAAAGGTGGTGAGCCCACCTTCAGCAGGCATTCTTCCAGGCACGGGAATAAAGGTACATCAGACCTTCGAAGATGGGCAGCGACCATCACCATCACGTTTGTGAACACCTGTGTCACACAGATAATGCATGGAGGGGAGCACAGCAAACTGAAAATGCTCCAGGTCCATCTTGAACTAGAGATCATGCCTGTGGGAATGCAGGATGGGTAGATAAAAATATGCAAGCTAGCCTGGCTGATGAGGGGTGTTACTCCGAAACCGGTCCCAGGATGCTTGTTTTCAGTCCAGTAAAGACCTGGCTTGGCAGTTGGGGTTGGACTGTTCCTATGAGGCACAGGGTCAAGACTGATGTGCATATAGCTGGGCCTGAACTGGGGTGGCAAAGTGAGCTAAAGAACGATGATGGATTCAACCCAGATCTGTGACTGGGGGTGAGTGACTGAAAAGTTTCAGCGCTCCATCCATCATCTCCTTGTGTTTGCTTCATATGAAAATATGCACCCTGAAAGTCCAAGGACAACCACAATTGCCTTGGTCCATGACAGACAGGATCTGGGCCCACATAAGCATTTCAATAAGAAAATTTGCAGAAAGGCATTCAAGAGTTGAGGGTCCAGGATAGGCTGAAGGCCAGAGTCCTTTTTTGTTACGAGGAAATAGGCTCAGTAGAAGTCTGGTGACCGAGTTGGATGTTCTCCATCTGTCTACTCAGTGCGTCCAAATAAATATGTATTCTGCTATTACTGAGAAAAGCTTGTTTTTCTTTCACAGTATTTGCTGCTGTATACTTGGAGGAACAGGCACTGGCATTTTGAGGGCTGGAGAGCAGATGATTCTCCTCTGTACGACCAAGGGCAACAAGCGTGAAAAGGTAAGGAACCATTTTAAAAATCCCTTTTCTTGGGGGGCCTTGGATGCGTCTCCAGACTCGCTCTCTGTGCTCACACCCTAGGGCCACAGGTTGCCAGAGTACACATGGGAAATAGGGTAAGACCATGTAAGGGTAGGATTTTTACAAATACAAAGGTGAGCTCAAAGTGCTAGGTTCAATGTGTCCTTAGGTACAGTGTGTCTGGTCTGACTTAGGATACAGAGTGTAAGAGTATAGATGATACAAGGTGGGAGCATAAGATACAAGGCTTTGGGTCTGAATTCGGAGTTCTGAAAGTGTATGCATCAGGCATAACCGTTAACCAGGTTGGAGCATCGACTTTAGCTGCCTCGAGGTTGTCACACAGTTGGGTTCCATGAACCCAAGGGGGCTTGGTGGAATTGCGATGCAAGGGAGATTATTTGCATCTACCCCTGTGTTCTGGTACTGTTATTTCCTTTCTTCTTTCTTTTCCCACAATGAACCAGGTTTGTGTCTAGAGTGATAACAAGTGTCCTGCTGTCAATCAGAAACATCACAGGGAACAAAATGAAAAAAAAACAAAAGTGCTACACAATCTCATCACTTTTTGTGAAAGTGTCTGGTGTGAAATGAGGTATGAGGGGATGGGGTGCAGGATTTAAGAAGATACCGCACTGCGCTGGGAAAAACATTGACCCTCACGCCTCAGCTAGGCCTACGTAATATATGGGAAGCCACAGACCTCACCGAGATCGAGCAGCAGATGGTAACGCTGGGCTTCACTTTGATCAAGCGAGAGATAGCACGCCACTGGGGGGCTGCTGAGGCACCATCCAAAAGAGTGTGGGTACAGGAGCTCGACAGATGCATGATAGCTGAAAAAGAAGTGTTCATCATTAGAGGGTGCCCCAGAAAGTGGGAAAAGAAATGGAAGGGGTGGAATAGCTATAGAGGGTCCCTATGCACATCCCCGTTGGTGGACCTGACGTTAAGACGGAAGGAACTTAGAGAAGTGTTAGCATAGTAAATGTATTCTTGCATATGTTATTCATTTTGGTGTGCTATGGTGCTGCAGACATAAATGTGAATACATCTGTGTACTTGACAAAATTTAATATAATATTATTCCCAAAAAAAAAAAAGAAGATACCGCACCACCAAAAACAGTTCCGTATATGTATGTGCAATGGTCTGGCACTGGTACATAAAACCACAAACCTCTAGATGAGTACCTGGTAGAGAGAATGTTTGATTTGGATAAAATAGTTCACTTAATGGGAGTTTTGGAAGCAAGGAAAAGTGGAGTGCCAGAAGATCAATAGAATATATATCTTGATTTGTACGAAGAGACGTGAAACAGCCTCCACGAGTCTCGAGTGCAAACTCTTAAAATCTCCCAGGAAAAATTAAAGGAACAAGTGAAGGTATTAAAAAGAAAATGCAACAAAGAGTTGACTGATGACAAGGCGAAATGACAAAGACTTGATGGTTAAACCTACTGCCTCGATGTATCCACACCTTAAAGAAGCCCCTATTCATGATGACAAGTTTACTAAAGACATTTTAGAGTGACATCATTCAAGCATGGATTCTTGCAATTACAAAGAGTTCCGCTTTCCCAGTTTCTTTGCAGGGTTACCACCTCCTTCACTCATTCTTTGCACCTCTACACACACTCAGATAACCACAGCACCACAATTTCCAGTATACCCCATTCGTCCTAAGTGACCCAAGAGGAGGATGTTCTCCAGGCTCCCCTAAGGCAATTACTAGGTGTCAAGGGTGCCTAAGTCATGGGGCTATGTCCCTTGAACACTAGGGAACCTCACGACTTTAGTTAAGGTGCTTCCCAATATTAGGAAGAATCCTAAAGATTCCAAGAGAAGTAGTGGCCATCTTTACCGGTCACAGCCCTATGGGTAGACGTAAATCAAATATTAAGAGTTGTCTTGCCCCAGAGGTGCGCCATAGACTCCGGACTGTAGCTGCTTGGCTCGATAAGGCACCAGACACCACTGAAAGGCTACAAGATGCGAACACCAAAATAATGGATGCAATAACTAAGGTGTGTCCTTGCAAGTCAGACTGGGGAGGGATAAATAATGACAAATTAAATAAAAATGAATCACCAACAGATTACTTAGGTCGCCTTAGGGAGGTATTTGAGCAGCACTGAGGGACAGCAGACCAATCTAAGAATGCCAAGCAAGCAGTAGCAGCTGTTTTCACCCAAGGGTATCCATCTAATTTGCAAAACGGTGTAGCATGTTTGGGTTGGCAGACTAAAGTGCTGCAAGAATACAGCATAACCAGCTACTAGAGAACAACAGTCGTTGCATGAGCAAGAGCCATCCACATAAAGCAGCAGGTCGGGATTGTGCTATGTGAGGTCTTTAAGATCACTACGAGGAATCCCCAGGTATGATAGAACGGCGATTCAATCCTGCAGCTCACATTCCAGGGAGCTAGGTAAGAGATGTAGGGTGCAGAGCCCGACACCCCATTTAAAGTAATATGACCTGCAGATAATTATAAGATCTCATATCTGGGGAGTCGGGCTTTAGATAAATGTGGTCTTTTGGAGGTCAGTAAAAGACACTACAACATGCAGGAGAGCTACAGTGAGGGTGGACCCCATAGTTACAGTCTCAGAGCAGCCTTGACCACCACAAGAAAGCAAGGTGGTACTCCAGTGGCTACAGGGTTGAGAACCTTGCTGTACTAAGGGGTTGAGAGCCTTGCTGAACTTGGTGGTGCTTGTCACCCTGCATTCGAGTAAGCACCACTGAGGCTAAACCACCTTTTAAAGACAGTAGAGGGGAAATGGGCTCATGTTAATAGGGAAACCCAAAGCAGGAGCTCAAGAGAGAGCATGCTTTAATGCAATGAAAGCCGGTTTTGCCTCTTCTGTGTAAAGGTTCAAGTGTCTGAAGGGAAGAGAGACTCTGATGAGGCATTATGAGGGAGCCATATCCCAGGACCCATTGGTGACATGAATCTGCCATCCCAAGGAATATTCTCATTTGGGAGACTGTTGTGGGGTGGGAAACTTTCACCATGGAATCAGTCCTAGAGACAGACCCATGCTGATGTCCCGCTGATATATAGTTTCCAAATTAATGCTCCTTTGCAAGCAAATTTGCAACTCCTCTCAAGATGTGCCCTGTCACAGCCAACGCTGAAAGCAGAACCAGTGAATCCTCCCGGCAAGCCTCTAGGTTTTGGGACACCAAGAAGTCAAGTCGTCCACATACTGTATCAACACAGATCCTCTGGTGAATTTGACCTCGAAGTCTTTTTTCAAAATCTGGGAAAACATGGATGGTGACTTGTAAACCCCTGGGGGAACTTTGTCAAGATGAACTAGACATTACAGAAGGTGAAAGCAAATAGGAACTGGCTTTTAGCTGTATGTGGAGCGAGAAGAATGCACATCCTCGTTCTATCATTATGGAAAGGGTCACGGTCACTAGGATGCATGAAATGATGGTGGCTGAGAGGGCAGGGAAGTAGGGGAGGACAACAGCATTTACCTCCCAAAACTCCTGTACAAATCCAAACAGGCAAGCTTTTTCTGAGGTAGAATTGTTGTATTAATGGCTTCAGGTAGGCACTAAAATACTAGCTGAATGCCTTCTTCAGCTTTAGGACGGAGAAAATATTGTGGTATATTGGGTAGGGATTTTGCAGGGTTTACCCAGATCTGCACTAGCTCGGCAGACTGAATCCGACCTACATCGTTAACATGTTTGGACAAAAGGGACGAGGGGACCTGTGACAGGAGAGCTGCATAGAGCCAGAAAGCAACAATGGGGATCAGGCAGTCAAGGCGGGACATCAGTGCCATACCAGAACATTCATTCTTGGTAGGCACATTGAATAAAACACCATATGGGGAACCATAGTTGTTCCACTCTAATCTACTAGGCAAATCGCTTCCATGTAGGTGAACAGGAGAATGTGGTCTGAGGAGAAAATCAGGCTGATCGGAGATAGGGTCAAGGGTAATGTTCATAGATTAGGAGACTAGGTGAAAGACCACATGATCGGCTATCCCCATTTCATTAATCGAGTTATCAGCGAGATACAAAGTAGGGCAATTAGAAGCCTTCAAGGCAGAACAGGTAGCACCTGCATCTACTAGGCTGCTAGTCACTTTCCCATTTATTGCACAGGATGCATAGATCTGTCCTAATTAACTGGGACCAGTGGTGTTAGGATGGAGTACATGACCCCAGGCTAGCCCAGTACTGGGTGGGTTTCAGAGATGGAGGAGAAAGCTGCTTGCCTGCAGAGACAGTAACAAAAATACTGCTAAAATAATGTATCCCGCTGTTTGGCATTGTGCTAGCCATAAACAGTGATAACGGAGCTCCATTCACGACCAAAATAATGCAGGACATATGCATGGCCCTCCAAATACAAATACTGTACGTCTCACTCTCAATCAGAATGGAAGGTCAATGGAAATAATGGGTCGCTTAAAAACAAACGAGCAAAAAAATAGGAGGAAACCGACCTCAAACTGTTGATGCATTGCCTTGGGGGCACGCAAGAAATACAAATTAAAAAACATGCCTTAACCCACACACGGTTCTAATGGATAGATCGATGAGACTTCAGTTACACCACTGGTACCCCAATCTGCATTACATATACACCTGGCTGATGACATTGTCTTTTATTACTGCCCGGCTTTCATTTGTTGAACAAATCCCTTCCATTCACAGGTATCATGGGCCTTGTCCAAGGAACTCAGTCACCCCTGCCATCAACTCCAGACAGGGGACTGTCTGGGCGCGCGTGGGAGCACATTAGAGAAAGACAGCTTTGCCCTCCTTGGTGGAAGGGGCCCTTCCTGGTACTACTCACCACCAATACGAAGGTCAAGGGCCAAGGCCTTCCATCATGGTCACATGCATCCAGCTGTTGAAAGATGTGCTCCGGCTGAAAGGAAGAGCATGTTTCAGGGTGCAAGCGTTGAAAACCTCTCCCTTGAAAATGAATAGGGTTTGCCACAACATGGTGGAAAGGATTTGTCACTACATGCTGAAAAGGATACGGCAATACTAAATGAAACTGCTTTGCCGCCCCACCCATACCATCTCCGGCAGAGGAAAACAAGTGAGTGCGGTAGGGCCCGCATGGGGCTGGGTAGTGTGGTTATTCTTTGCCACAACACGAATGCCCTTTCTAATTCCACGGTGCTACCATGACCTGCTCCCTCCCGGCCTGGCCTGCAACCAGAGAGAACTTCATGTGCAACAGTTATGGACAGTTGGACATGAAACTGAAATAATACCCAACGTTCATATTCAGACTACGGATGCTGGGATTTAGCATTAACTATCTTCAAACCTGCTCAGAATCCCAATCCACCTTTAGCATGGAATGTTTCTGTAGTTATAGTAGAGTCCTGCACTGTAAATAGCTGGCTGAAGAAAAGTGGGGCACTGTATACATAAGAAAGTAATAGTGCTGCTGTTCATCGTCCTATCACAGTCTCTTACAAGATAATATCACCGTCTCTACAAGTTATGATGATGTGAATAGGTTGAGATTGAAAGTAGAAGTAAAAGATGTGCTAAATGCTGCAGTATTGGTACAATGCGCTCAAACCCTAAACACTTCTCTCAGGGATAGCAAGTAGTGGAGAACAGAAGCTGCGCTGGTCACATGCTACTGGAGTAATAACTCTCTGACCCTGGAGCAGCAAGGGCAAGCCCATACTGTTCCAAATGTTGGAGAACCACCCTCCCTTGGCATCCTACCCATCTCCAAGCCCCGCACAATGTTTTTCTAGGCCACAGAAACAACCATGCACCTGGGGGCTACAGTCATAAGCAAAGGTAAATTGTGCATTGTGCCCATCATTCTGATTCATTAGCATGGGTATAAAAGAGATTGGAAGGGGCTCTAGAGGCAGGGAACATTACTAGTCACTGAGTGCACGCAAGTATACTGGGAGACTTGGGAAAAGCTTTTGGCAGTACAAATTCACTGCGTTGGATGAGGAAGTGGATAGGTGCCTGGAGAATGAGGATAGGTTGGCCAAGGGAGGGGAAGGGAGTTAGTAAGGTATAGCAAGTTGAATCAAAGGTTGCTACATTTGCTCAAAGACTCTGGTTAACTGCTCTTAAAGGTTGCCTTATGAATAGCAGATGCATCATAGGAAGCATTAAAAGAACATCTAATACAACTACACACTTAGTAAGCTGCACGTTGGCATTTAATACGGCCTTCATTCTCTCTGAATTTGCCAGCAGCCATGTGCAATATGACCTGATCAAAAGCATGCATTCTGCTGTAAAGAAAAGGTTACCTGGGCTTCAGGTAACCTTTTATCTTGTCATCTCCAGTGACTTTCCTGGAATTTAGAAAAAGATATGAAAGTAGTGATGAGCATCATAAGAAGACAATGGAGTTGATGGACTACGACGACAGTGAGGCAGCTTTAGCTGGTATCCTCATTGCACTCTGAAAATGGTATCCACGTGATCACATCTACGGTGCGGTAACACTGTCATCCATCTACTCCTTCCTTGACAGAACAGAAGTAAGGAATATGTGGATATGAAGTTAATCCTCGAATAAGCTTCCTGGATCTAGAAAGCAACGGCAGCTATCCTACGGACACAGGGAAATGGCACATTTGTGAGAATGCACCTGGCAGGGAAATGTGTTCTCAGCAAGGGCGTGTTAAGTCCCGGAGGATTTCTAACTCAACCCCCCCCCCCCGTCAAATAAGTATTGGAACCCTTTTTAGGTCGCGCCTGGGCAGTGCATGCGCTGCTCTGCGAGCCATGCTGTATTAAGTTAGGGATGTGAAGCCCCGTCCACTCTCCGCCCATATTTTTCATTGGCTTCTATCCTTGGCCTTCATAAATGCTGGCTTCTGATTCCTTAATCGCCTTGTTAGTCCCTCCTTGGTACCATCTTGTCTTCATTTGAAACCTCCCATGGCGACTGGCCCTTTTCCTTCTGTTGTGATACGGTATGTTTGAATTCGTCTGTAAGCACTATTTTCTTCAATGGGTTTTGGCCTACTGCAGGCACGGTGTGCTTTCCTTACATTCAGCACGCCATGCACGCTTTCACTTTCAAAGCTGCTGTTCCAGGTAAGAGGGGAAAATGAAAGTAGTGCTTTAATTGGCCCACTCTGTAAAGTGGCGCTAATGTGTTTGCGTGTGACTGAAACCAATCCGGCCAATTTGCGACCACTATGTGTTGCTATATTTAGTTATTTTCCCATATTTAGAACTGTTTTTATTCCCCCCTGTCGTCCGGAGACTGCAGTTTGGAACAAAAATGGCAGAAAAAGACGACATTTTAACAAAAGTGGGGTAAGAGAAGGTAAGAACCGCTTGCGGTGAATCACGGTTTTCCTTCAGCAAGCTTGAACGAGGGAGGACATGGGGCCCCAAGGACCACCTCACTTCTCCCCCCCCAAAGCCCCCTTTCACCCGAGCTGGCAGGACAGGACACGGTGACAAGCGCCGTGCGGACACAACTTCCTCCCCCAGCTCTCCGCCCACCTGCCAACAAGCATTTGTAATGCAAATGGTCTCGCATTTGCCAGAGTTTAAGCTACTGGCATTGTAAATGACAATGCCTTTTATTTAGGTTTTAAAAACCAACACGTAAATAAAAGGCCTTGTCGTTTACAATGTCAATAGCTCAAACTGGCTAATGTGAGACCTATTGCATTGCAAATGCTTGTTTGTCGTTAGTCCCCTGGTAAATGCCACGGCTGCCTGGCAAATAATCCTAGTAGAACCCCTGCAATGATAGTTAAGTAATGAACACAGAGATTGAAGTTAGGGAAGAGGTGTAGAAAAGAGGAGGACCTAACTAGGTTCCTACATAAAGGCCATGACCCTTGTCCATCAGGCCATGAATCACTCATTGAAAATAGCTAAGGGACACTTCTCACAACAGTATGAAGCAGGGGATACAGTTATTTGGTTATTACCACAATGAGAAGGAACAGTTGTGCGATTCCCCTGGATTGGGGCATGTTTGTATTAAAACATAGTTTCTTCATAATGTTCTGCACAGTCAGTCCCTGTGCTTTGGGTAGTAATAGGATACATGTGCTGTATGGCAGAGAAAGTGTTAAGAGGAGTCAGGGGTTTAAATACGAAATAGAGGACAGGAAGTGAAAGGAAGGAGAGAGGTATAATGAAGAGCAAGAGCCGCTAATGTCCATCGAAGATGCTTTTCATTGTGCTGGAGGAAGCCCCAAAAAGGGGATTGTGGACGATAACAAAACACCGTGCCTGTGATGAAATAAAGCTCATGTGCAGCTTAAACTCATGTCCTGTGACCTTCTGATCAGTCCTCCTCTCAACACCATGAATATATTTTCATCCTTCATTAACCATGGAAAAATGCAGGCTAGACAATCCTGTTTTGAGACTTCCACTGTCCCCATACACCGCTTGCTGTCAATCACTGTACAAGGCTAAAAGTTTAGCATGTTATTATTCTGGTGTTGTGTTCTGGGAGGGGCACACTGTCCCTGCGTGCAGGAAGCCTTGCAGGAATGTGTTACCTGTTAAGCCTAAAACACTATGTTTGTGTAGACCTCATCTTACAGGGAACCACATGAGCTCTGTGGAGATTTGTATGAGCAGAGGCTTTGTTTTCAATCTGAGGAGGAGTCTTGTGACCCAAGTTGGATGTTCTCCACCAGTCACACTATCTTGGTGCTAAATGTTGTTCTTGGTAATATTTGCAAAAAGTGTTTTTCTTCCACAATGCACTTGGCAAAAATTGTTGGAAATGAATAAGTCTTCACTAGACTGGTCGAAGCCTGCTCAATCACGATATTTGGAATGGGGTGCTTGCACAGAAAATCCATCTGACCAGACACTGGTCTAGGATACATGCCTGCCTGTTCATAGGCAGGCAAGAACAGTGTTTCGACTGAGTAGTCATCTGAGATCCGGCCCAGGGTGCAACATTCAGTGGGAACGTTTGTTTTGTCCTCAGTGGAGGGTAGCTGTAATTGTGATGCCTCAGCTTCCCTCCAAACCACCACTGCAAATGATGCACTCTCTTCCATTGGTCCAAGAAGGGAGTCAAACTCGGTCTCATAAGAGCTATCGAACCCGCTGGCACTGTGCAAATCAGGGTATAAGGCATCATCAGTAGAATGAGGAAGCCACCTACATCAACATCAAGAACATCCTGGGGTGCATCCTGCTCTGACGTAGGATCAGAGTCAGAAAAGATAATGGAGTCTCTGCTGGTAGTCATGGCAGAGGTGCACGTGGCAGCAGGGGGTGACAGGTATCTGGGAGGGCAAGGAAAGGGGTTCCTAAGTTGTTAAAACAGCGGCTGCAGCGTGTTGCGAATGATTGGAAGCGCTTTAGACTGACTCACTGGAGCCAAGGCAGAGGGACTGCTGTTTGCAGGACCTTTATGCAAAGATCTTCAAAATGAAAAACGTCATAAGCTCTAAAGTTCCCTTAGACCTGCACAAACGTTGTAAAAAAAAAAATGGGCAACTCTGCACACTATCAGTATTGGGTAATGAGCACATCTCAAAGAAAAGATGGGCTGTTTGTGCCTGGCAATGTTATCTGAGCCTAAGAAGATGCTACAATATTTTTTGTCCAAATGTCCATGTGCTGCTCTTATAAAGAAGTGCTTATAGTGTTTTGAAAATATAGTTATAACTTCACAGTGATCAATGAGAATAAATAGTTTCTGTTATACGGTATTTGGGTTCCAAACCCTCATCAAGTCTTAAAATAAGCCCTCAGAGCTCAATTCCTCCTCACTAGCCCTTGGGAGCCAAGGTCCAAACAAGAATACGTGGCACCCAAGACCAGTGCAAGAGTACTGACGTGCCGGGTACCAGCGGTTATTCACAGATCACTGTCCAGTAACCATAGTGCCCTTGGAATAGGTGGCAAGACCTGATAATAGGTTATGAATGTTCTCACACGAAAAGACATTATTGGCAGCATATTCTCTCTCCATACCCCCCAACCCACCAAATAGCAAAATATGTGTCAGGGTCTTCATAGGTCCCATTCCCAGTGTTTCTGAACCAGACAGCCAACAATTACAAATGTTTGCCGTTAACAGAGAACTACCTCAGACAGGCTGATATAGCACGCAACTGTCGAAATCAAACTAGCCTTTTACTGTGATCTATTACTACCTTGGAACAAGCCAGGTCACATCGACCAGGACTAACCAATAGGCCTACCCACCACTAAGGGTGTACAAAATCACATCATTTTATCAGCCGGATGTGAGAAGTTGGTCTGGTATATGCTGTCCACTAGTTATAGTGGGCACTTTGCATCAGTCCAAACGACCCTTATTGATGATTAGGTTAAAGACAACCTTTATTGAAAGCTATCCTAGTGGTAGCTATGGAGAGCAGCTTTCAGGCTAAGTCTTGAAGAAATGTAAAGCAGCTTGGTATACCAGATTATAACCTCCTGAATGACCAAATGAAAGGAGAACCACACAAGGTATATATAAAATATATGTATTTATTACAAAAGACACTCTCTACTAACCTCTTTATTAGATTAGGGAACAAGATACACAATATTAAAGCACTAGAACGACAGTAAATGGCACAATGCACAGTGAGCTCCAGAGGGAGACCAAAAGATATACTAAGAAAGTGGTATAACAACCACGACTTGACTAGACACAGTGCCTAGAGCACGTAGAATCGCTGGGACCCCAAGAAACCACCCAAGGTAGAGACACAGGGGAACCCACGGAGGACGTGTGCAGTGTGAGAACACAGCCGCGAGCTACGTACAACTCTATGGGAAATTGGCGGTTGGAATTTTAACTTTTAAGGACACTTAGGAGAGGACTTCAAGCAAACCCTTTAGAACATAGACGGTTCTAAGGCCAGCACCCCTGAGAGTACCGAGGTACCCATGTTACCTATCTCAGGAGAGCCGGGTGCATAGGGGTCAAGTGGTGTCAGAAACGCTTGTTGATTTAAATGGCGTGATGCAAAGAAGTGCTGCTGCCGGGAAGATGAGAATTGTCCGGTGTGATCCAAGCCTGGATCGGAGCTGAGAAGAACCTGAAAGCAGAGGGGACAGAGTCTGGGTCACTTCACAGTGACCAGGGGCACGATAGACGAATGCCCACCGATGTCGGGTGTTTCAGACGAGAAGAGGTGAAGCTTGACTCTGCAGCCACGGGGACCAGGAGATGTTGATGATGACCAAAGTCCGCAGGTGAGCTGTCCCACGAAGGATGTAGAGTGCTGGGGGAGGGGGGGGGGGGGGGGGGGGGGGGTCAGTGTCCGGATTGAACTCCAACAAGCCTTGACAACTGCAACCCAAGCGGTCAGAGAAAAGAAGCTTCGGTGAGGACCAGCAAGGTCCTGGGGACTCCCCAAGCGATGGAGAGTCAGGGCACATCTGGAGCAACCATAAAAGCCCGCTTAAAGTCAAAGTTCCCTTCTCAGGGACCCACAGGTCGGCGGACCAGTGATCGCGAAGGGACCTCGAGCTCAATCCCAAAACACCAGCCCACGGAACACTCGTGGAGTGTAGGCCGGAAATCTTCAGTGTAAATACTGCTCGGGGTCAGGACTACAAGTAGCCAAAAGCACAGCCTCAGGGATCACCAAAAAGCATATGCTGCTGCAAATGTACATGGTGCCCAGGGGTTTGGGTTGCACAGTCCCCACGAGGGATGCGGATCTCAGAATTGCTGAGCACAGTTCAACCTCAGAGACCACGGGAACCCACCTCCTGTGTTGCAAAAAACTTCGGAGTCCTTCAGGAGCTGCGTAGATGCAAATCGGTCAGATGCGTTTCAGGTGCCTGCCTTGCAGGGGAGTATCTCCTATACTCCAAGGGAGATTTTTCAGTCATCCAGCGTAGTGTAGATAGTTGAAGTAATTGGTTTCTGTAGCAGAGTTTCGTCCAAGTAAATCCAAAGTCCTGCAGCCAGGAGTTCCTACTTTATACCCAAGGAAGGGGTGGGACAAACTCTGGGGACCCACCTATGGGAGGGTCAGGACAGAGGGGTGGCTACACCCATGTCCTTTGTCCAGTTTCGCACCAGAGCAGGAGCAAATGGCTCCTGCAACCAGTTTGAGCTGGACTATGCACAAGGACACCAAATGTGCCCCCAGTGCAGACATCAAAGCACTCTCAGAGTGCACTCACCCAGCCCCAATACACTAAAGTCTGTCTGGGAGGTGGTCACACCTCCCTGTGACAGGAAACCTATTGTCCAGCCTCCCCTGCCAGAGTTTCGTCCAGCAGCAGGAGGGCAGACTCGTGTCTGTGGCTGGCAGCATCCATTTTGTGATGCCAGGGTCGAGAAAGCTGGTACCGGGTGTACCGGTGTTGTCATATTTCTCCCTCTAGTAGGGTGGAATCATACCTCCCACACCAGTTACTGGTGTGGAGGTATGATTCCAAGGTGTTTGACACCAAACACGACATGTTTCCATGCAGCCGTTTTAAAGTTAGCATTTACAGCGAGGTTATAATGCACTTTAAGAGTATATGGTTGGCTGCAACACAAACAACCCCGGAATAGAGGTTCCGAAGGCTGCAGAGGGGCTCTGCTCATGCAGGTGCACTCTCACATAAAACCCAGCACCCTGCCTTCAGGAGTGATAAGGCCTGCCATAGGGGTGACTGATTGCGTACCGCAGAATCCAATCATGAACAACCAATTTGGTGAGAAAGCAGATAGTTTGACTGGGATCCTGCTAATCAGGACCCCAGTCTAAGTTGAAAGCCAGCAAAACACCAGGCAAAAAGTGGGGGTAACCATGCAGTCAGATTCCACTCTCCTACACCGGAGACTAGTTCACAAAAAAGAAAAATGTCTACATTTTCTGCTCGAACTAGTCACCTGCTAGGAACTCACAAGACTTTTTACCCAAGGTGCGAACTCACTTAAAAGAATTTTTTTTACAGAAAACCACACCATGCTAAAATTTCGAGATATTCCATAAATGTTGTGTGATCTGAAATCCAGGAATTTCTTACATTGTGCTGGAATAATTACAATTTTTCCTAGGCCTACCCAAAATAACAAATAAATAAAATCAACCTCTGCAGCCAGAAACAATGATTTAGATAGACTTGTTGGACAGGTTCCGGTTATTACAGCCCTAAATTATTACCATCCTGCTTACTTACCCAAAAAAACAAGCATTGGCATAGCCAATAGGTCTCGCTTTTGGTACCTTATGAGTATTTAGTTATGCAGCACTTTATCCTTGGTGCAACAACATCAACTGATGCATGGCTAAACACTTATAAGGTCCCAAAGGAGAGACCTATTGGCATAGCCAATACTTGTTTTAATTGACTGGTCTAAGATGGTGAGCGCAGCATAGATCAGGCAATAAAAAAGAAACATAATTTAAGTGTGCCAAAGCAATTTTGTTTGAAGTGGAGGGCCCAGCAGCAAATGACAGATACCAGAACCTCAAAATATAACACATTTACTCTCACGGAGTGCGTAACAAAAAAGAAAAAAATACAGTTCCCTAAAAGAGAACAGAGGAAACACATACAGGTCAGTTAAAAGGATGGTAAGGACTCTATATATACTCCATGTGATGGACAAACAAGATGGGACCAGAAAGCCATCCAGTAAGAGGCAAGCAAACGAGAGTTACAGTAAAACCTAACAATGGTAAGCCATAGGTGGGTTCTCAGCTCACTGCAAGTTGTTGGTAAACCCACAATAGGTAGGCGACAATAAAAAATAAAAAAATACCACCCAGCCAAGCTCAGTCCAATTCAGGCGTCTACAATTATCTGCATTCATGCAGACATGGCTCTCCCACCCCCCTATGACGTCACAGAAGCTACTTTTGGGGATATAAAGCTAAAGTCGCTCTTAAACATCACTTAAATTGGGGAGCCTGCAGATTTTCTTTCGTGCTTCTCTTCACTTCCACTGCGGGGGTGCCTTTCTGCCACATCTCGAACACCGGCCCTTGTTTTCTGTCCAGCGAGGAACACAAAGCAATGTTTTTGGCCTTGCGTCCCCTGGACCGGCACTCTGTGCTCTGCTCTGGCCTTGCCACTGGTAACAGTGCATGGTCACGAGGGGCTCTGTCCCTGGCCTCTTTGTTACAGTGTCAGTTCTTCTCCATTCCCCTCTGTCAGCTGCCATTGCAAGTCGAGGCCCGCATTGTTTCTTGAAGAATCACCCCACATTGTGCTCGAGTGGCCACGAGCCCCGAGAACCGCGAGGACATAGAACAAGGGCAACTCTACTGTAGAGAGAGCAGGAGCCTGCGCGTGGGGCCACTGGAGACCGTGGAGGGCAGGAGTGTCCAAAGCAGCTCCAGGAGGGGCAGGTCCAGGCCAGCCATTCAGAATTACCACGGACTGTTAATGAGTGACCTTGAGAATCACAGGGGCACACCTGTCATGCACCGGGCATCAGAGGCCACTGCCCCACTTAAGGCTCCAGGGGGCATGGGCTCCCTCTGCTTTTCTTGCATCAGGCCCCATGGCAGCCGTGCTCTCTGGTGATTCAGTGCTTGGAAATTCATGTTATTTAAATGCTATCCGAGACTGGCTAATGATGTCACTGGTGACGCGCACCCATCTAACAGCTTTGAATAGAGCCTTGCTCTGCACTTCCATTGGTTGGTCTCAGTGCCCATCAAATGAATCCATCAACAGGAAACTCCAAAGCGGACGGCCAGCGACAGGGAAGAATATTTATTGGGAGTGTCCATAAAAGCATGAACCCATCTTCCGCAAGGTGTCCCTGAATATCCAAAGCAAGCAATGCAAGGAGCAGCCAGGGTTCCTCAGCCAACCTCTGTGGTCAGGCGGCGGCTGGCGCCCTTCCATGCGGTGAGACTAGGGTAAATGTTCTAGATCGAGACAGTAACTTTGTGGAGCTCAGTGCAAGGTCTGAGGGCGTGAAAGTGGACTCTGAGGGTAGACCAAGAGCATTGTTTCGATTGGAAAAAAGCACCATTGATTCTTGTTCCTATATGGGGAGACAGCGTTCTCAACTCGCTTCATCTCTGCCGACGCCTGATATCTTGCGGGCATTTTGCTTTCAAATTGATCTGCTTACTCTTGTCCAGTGGGAGTCCAGGGCGGAGTTTAGGATTCTTCTCCAGTGCTTCCCAGTGAATCTCGGTGACTGGAGTTCTCCAAGGCGGTCCCAGGAGCCCACGGCTGTTGCTTTCATTTGTGATAAATACTTCTGCCCTTCGAGTCATTCGTAGGTCCACTGGGATACAGGAGGCAAACCTACAGATGTTCCCAGTCCTCCCTCCCTGCGCACCACCGTCTCCTGTCTCTTCGGCATGTCACCTCGATGTCAACCGCCAGGTCACCATCCGTGGTCCATATCACATCCTCAGGGCTATGCCTCGCACAGCTCAAGTTCTAGGAGCCAAGAGGCAGGCAGAGAAGCCTTATGGGGAATGGTATGTCCATCACTTCGTTATATCTCTTGAGGTGGGTGTGGCTCTCCCTGAGATGAGTATGCCTCTTTTAGATGCCCTGGGCTCGGCATGCAGGGCCTGGCTCTCTGTGATACCCTGAGCTGGGAATGGCCAGGCTCTGTGCAGTGGCCTAAGCTAGGTACGTGAAACACACAAAAGGTAATGGGAGGAATGCTTTTAACTTGTCTAACCACTGGCAATCGCTTGAGTAGCATCCCAACCCATTGTTTTTTTATGCTCACCATACCACCTCAGTTTGGAACTGGCCATATGCAAATCTGTCTTGAACCCTGCTCCTCATTGGAACATTCCAGTCCGAACTGCTAGGCCGGGTCCTTCCTGGACCTGAAACAAGCATCCTGGGACAAGTTTCACCTTAGTTATGGGCTCATCAGCGGGGTAGTTTGGTTCCAGTGATCCAGTGAGCACAGGGCCCACGTCTAGGCACACCCATGCCACTTAGGGAGGTACATAAAACACACAAAAGGTGATTGGAGGAATGCTTGCAATTTGTCTGACCACTAGCAAATGCTCGGGTAGCATCCCAACCCACTGTCCTCTTGCTCATCATGCCACCTTCATGTATCGCCCTAAATGGCACGGGTATACACAGGTGTGGGTCCCATGCTCACTGTAACCAAGCTGTACCCACCCTTCGCAGGTATATACGGTGGGACCCACAATAGGGTGATGATCTACGTTACACACACACACATTGCAGTAGGTGTCTACAGCACAGTTACATGCATGCATCGGTCAAAATTAGCTCATAAAAACTCAGTACAATACAACTTATCCAACAGGACCCCCAGTTGCTGTGAAACTCGTGCCTAAACTGAAAATACTCATCACCCCTCCCCAACCCCCCCCCCCCCGCCCCCCCAAAAATAAATCATGGGGTTTCATCCACTGGTGGCATGGGGTGCAGGACTACTACGTGGGTCTCCTCCCTGCCAAGTGCTTTCTCTTTACTTCAGCTCCTTAAAACTTTTAAAATCTCCATTTTTTACAATGCATTTTATGTATTAGGAGTAAAACAAAAGTATTCGACTTTTTTTCTGAACGTTGTTTTCTTTGGATCGACAGCGCTTTTGAAAATGTGAAAGCCACGCAAGATGCACACACAGGCACAAAACAACAGAGCAAACACACACCAGTCCACCTATGGCAGGGGGCACAGTCAAGGCACACAGTGTAAGGATGCGCATCAACAACAACTGGCAAGACACACCAACACAGTGCAAAAGCATCACCCAGTAGAGACAAGTATTGGCAAATTCAGTAGTTATGTCATTTGCTCAAGCCCGTTTGGCTTTGCCAATGCTTATTTTGTTTGTGAATGGTTTTTATATTAAGGGACACACTGTACAAAAATAAGCATTGTGTAAAAGTTAAAAAATTATGTTTTTTATTTAAAGGCTCATATTGCACCTGGAGACCCTGGCAGTGGAGGGGACTACTTTATGGTGCGGATGGGCACATTATGCAAAAGTGGAACACCGTCCCTCACAGTGAGGTAGGCCAATGCCTGAAGCAGGTCGACTGTGCTCCATGCTGTATGCTGTGGTGGGCGGCACTAAAATGTGAACGATACAACACTTGACCAATGGACGAAGACCATGTAAGTAAGTATGGTAAAGATTTTCTTTTAATTAAAAAACAAAAAAATCTTGGTTAACGCCAGACCTAAACAAAAAACACATACACAGATAAGACTGACAAGGCATACATGCACAATATTAAACACTGGCAGAACACACAAGGACACTGGTACACACAGCAACAGAGAACACAAAGTGGCAGAAGGCTTGCACAGCGGCTGAGGCAAAGACAGCCAAACAGAGGACACAGGACACACACACAATATACAATAATGCTATGCTGCCATGGTTGCCAAGGCTGGTTCTATCATCTCATAGTTTGGCACAGTCACAACAATATAGTATAAACACACGAGGGAAATCGGATGTCTGCTCGGTAGTGAGGGCACTGGTAGGCCTTCTTGCACATCTCTGATCTTTAATGTGCCCAACAGTGGCACATGCTGCCAGGGGTTCTGCAGCTTTTCCCCACTTGCATTCTGGGAAGCCAGTGTCTTCCTTTGCAAGTGCTCTGCCTCCTTGTTTCCAGGTCTGCCTGTCCCAAGCCAATGGACTCTCACCCTGCGCCAATGGACTCTCACCCTGCGCCAATGGACTCTCACCCTGCGCCAATGGACTCTCACCCTGCGCCAATGGACTCTCACCCTGCGCTTGGGAAGGTTTGCTGTTTTTCGCACCACACAGCCATTCTGCAAACTGGTGACTGGTCTGTAACATTTCTGCTTGTGCGGTCAGTTGCTGAATTTCGATTTATGGAAACCCCGAAAAGGTCCCAGGATGCTTGTTTCCGGTTCAGGTAAGACCTGGGCTGGACTGTTCTTATGAGGTACAGGGTCAAGAGTGATTTGCATATGGGTGGGTCTGAACTGGGGTGGCGAAGTGAGCTAAAGAACGATGATAGATTCAACCCAGATCTGTGACTGGGAGTGAGTGTCTGAAAAGTTTCAGCGCTCCTTCCATCATCTCCTTGTGTTTGCTGAATTTCCAAGTAGGTATATAAATTTTGATTGATTTATTTCAAACACACTATTTTCTGAGCTTCTACCCCCTTATGGGTGCTTTGACTTTAAAGTGATACGGCTTGCTGCTATTTAGGCTGAAATGAGGAGCCTCGAAAATACTACAGAACACGGTAGGCTGCCGGGTATGTTATCTTATGAGCCCTGCCGTGCATGCTTCGCAGCCAGGGCCACCGGAATTATGCGGCAGTGCGGAATCAAGTTATTTGACGAGGCAGACTCATTTATGCGGAAAAGAAAGGTAAAATTTGCGCTCCCTCTTTGTCATGAAAAATTGCTCTGCGTCACAGTACAGTACAGTACATTTCATATTACTTAAATCTCAGTCTCACTAAAGGGTAACAGCCTGAGACCTGGAAAAATGCAGGCTATCGATGGGACTTTTCTGCGGACCGAGCACCTTGTTGAAATAACTGCCGCTTGGAGATCAGTGTCGGGTGTAAACACAAGCTTGTCTTAAGAATATTACCTACATTTTTAGGTCGAGCCTCCCAGACCATGCTGCATGGTTTCAAAAGACTTATTGTCAGCTGCCCAAGACCTTACAGTGGGCTTAAAGCCCGCCCTTTGCTCATCATTGGTTGGCTTCATTGTCACTCTCTTTTACTGGTTTCCTTTTCAATGGCTTGCCTTGTCCATCTTCTGTTTGTACCTCCCCTAGAGCATAGCCTATTTACTTGTGCTCTTCTGCGGCTCACTTTTAGGGAACTTTTATTTTTGCTTAACCACTCCCTGAGAGCGTGTTTCCCAGCTCTCTACCGAATGTATTTCTCCTGACCCTGTACCCCGTACTGCTCTCTTTGGACTGTGTGATTCTCGGCCTCATGCATTAAGCATTACTATAACCGTGTGTCTCTCCCTTTGCTCCGGTGTTGTGCTCATCCTCGTGTGAATCTCCCCAGCCCTTCTTGTTGCTCCCTCAAATCCTTCTTTCTCCTCCCTCCCCGCACTCCCTGTGTGCATGCGTGTCCCCACGGTCATATTTCATTCCTTTTTTTAATTTTACTGTTTTCTGAGGGGGGTTGGATGTCCTGTAAGCAAACTGCTGCTAACCCTTCTGCTATATAAAACAAGCATTGGCATAGCCAATAGGTCTCGCCTTTGGGACCTTATAAGTGTTTAGCCATGCAACAGTTGCATAACTAAATACTTATAAGGTCCCAAAAGCGAGACCTATTGGCTATGCAAAGCGGCCGTGCGGCAGCGAAAGTTAGTGATCGCGATCGGGATCACGATCAAACATCAAAGCGACCGTGCGGCCGGCCGCGAAAGTGAAAGTAATTGCGGTAAAACGCGGCGTGCGCGCCCGCGTACATGCACTGTAGCTCTAGGCTGGCCTGGTAGCACTTTTTGGAGCCCTCTCAATAAGTCTCGGCAGACCAGCGCATGCGCTGGGTCAGGCGAGACCTGAAAACAATGCACACATGTGCTACTTTATTTTCCTACCTTTTATTATTTACCTAGCCATCTTGGGTTAGTAATGGAAAAAAATAAAAATGGCGCCTGTGACATACATCATGACGCAGCACATCATGTCACCGTTTATTTCCTTTTGTTCATGCTGTGCAGCATCAACAAAAGTAATTGCAGAGCCATCAGAGCTATTGCTTTGCCAATGCTTCTTTCAACTGAGCTGATCTCCATACCTTACACAAGACGTTGGTTTATTTATATGTTAGTTTTGTTTAGCACGAACCAGGCCCAGGTGTGTGACAGCGCTGTGTAGTGGAACATACAAAGTAGAACACATATGTAAAGGAAAGAGCAGAAAGGGAGTGACCAAAAGGGGTACATAAACACGATTGTGATAGGGGAGATTGAGAGGCTCTGGCAATGATACACTTGGAGCAGTATATCGTGTGTAACACGAAAGGAAAGGAGGTGGGACAGGATAAAGACTAAATGATAATGACATTCTTGAAGTTGATGGATAAAGGAGTATTCGCACAACTTTGTTGGTTTTTTGGCACTGTTAGAATAGCTCTGCCACCCTTTTGATGGTCTGTGGATAACTTTCTAAATGTTACACTAAGTTGCTTTATTAGGTTCCTGGGGGTGTACTGTCAGGAGTGTTCCTCAGTTAGGGCACTGTGTCAGACTAGGAAGAGCAAGTGTTTGAAAGGTCAGTATAGTATGAGACTAAGAACAATGCTTGCTCTTCTCATACCCTCCACCTTGTTGTCCTGACAGTTGCACTGCCCTCTAATGTTTTCACCCTTCTCTAATTTCTTACAGAGTACCATTCTTGGTTTCCTCGGTTGACTCTTACGGGAACTTCCCAATGGCTTGCTTTTTTTTTTTACAAATTTGCTTATTTTTAGGTCCAGCATACCAGAAAACGTATTTGTCTGATTGCATAAGCGCAGCTCTCTGGCTGGTTGGTAATTACCTATTGAAGGCTTCCCAATAACATACGTGGGATTGGAACCCACTCTTTGCTTTCTATTGGTTGGCTTTCCTGTTACTTTCATTTGCCTGCTTCTCATTCGTCTCTCAGCTTGGTCAGTCTTCTGTTTCCTCTTCTGTGCTTCCACTGCTTGCTTTTCAAGCACTATCTTTTTCTTTTGGGTTAAGCTCACAATGCATACGTTTTCCAGCTCTCTCCCTTGTGTTTTTCTCTCCCATTGCACTTTGTGGTTCTACCTGCCCCCTCCATGTTGCACTCACCCTCGCGTACTTCCTTTGCTGCTTTCTTGTCCGTCTGCTTCTCAACACCAATTCCACTTTGCTCTCCTCCGTTGCTTCGCCTCACCCCACCCTCCTGTCTTCCACAAGTGCCCTCTTTCTTTCTCCTGCTGCTTCTCCTCCGATCCACACCTTTTGTGTTGCTTTCCTCACCCCCACCATTTTTCTCTCACCCATCGCTTCTCCTCCCCACCCTTTGTGTTCCTTCCCCCCCACCTATGCCCTACTCCTCTCGCCGGTTGGTTCTCTCCACCCCACCTTTGCTGAGCTTCCCCCACCCAAGACCTCCGTGTTGCTCCTCACACCAGTTAATTTTTTTGCCCCTTTTACTCACATAAAAAAAGCTTGCGCCATTTTGTAGCATGGTAGATGCATGCTCCTACAAAGAGATTCAACCGCCGCAATAAAAAACCTCTTTTCTTTTCTTGGCTATGCTGCACAGCTTCTGGATAGTTGTACAGCATAACTAAAAAACATTGGCAAATCCAACAGATACTCAAAGCTAGACCTATTGGTTTTGCCAATGCTTGTTCCTATTTTCATCTCGATTGTTTTTGTCTCCATCTTTTTTTCTGCCTCTGTTCGCGGACAGTGATTTACATTTTACCAGGTTCTGAACGGGTTAGTTGACTTGATTGATTTTTATAAGTAGCCTATTTTTGCTTCTTTATAAAATGCTCTAATTTCCTCAGGCCACCTCCATGCTATAAAAAACTGCATAAACAAATAAATGCATAACATTTTTTAAATAATTACAGCAGAGGGAACGGGGTATATTGTGGGCTTACCAAGAACTTACAGTGGACTTACAACCCACCCATCGCTTGCAATTTGTTGGCTTTGTCACTCTTATTGGCCTGCTTATTTAATGGCTTTCCATGTCCCACTTTACGGTCGTCACTCCCCTTGAGTACAACCTCTTAACCATCCTTTCGATTGGTATTCTTCCACTGCTCATTTTAAGGGAGCTATTTTTCTCTTTTTTTGTCAAGTATTCTATGAGAGGGCACATGTTTTTCAGCGCTCTCTACCTGGTGTGCTTCTCGTTGGCCAAATATCTTTGCGTTGCTCTCTCTCTCACACATGTGCTGCTCAGTCTCTCCTTCCACCCATGTGTTGCTCTCGTCCCCATGTGCTGCTCAGATGCTCTCTACCTCATGTGCTGCTCAGTCTCTCCTTCCACCCATGTGTTGCTCTCTTCATATGCTGCTCACTCTCTCCTTCCACCCATGTGTTGCTCTCTTCCTCATGTGCTGCTCAGTCTCTCCTTCCACCCATGTGTTGCTCTCTTCCCCATGTGCTGCTCAGTTGCTCTCTTCCTCATGTGCTGCGCAGTCTCTCCTTCCACCCATGTGTTGCTCTCTTCATATGCTGCTCACTCTCTCCTTCCACCCATGTGTTGCTCTCTTCATGTGCTGCTCAGTCTCTCCTTACACCCGTGTGTTGCCCTCTTCCTCATGTGCTACTCAATCTCTCCTTCCACCCACGTGTTTCTCTCTTCCTCATGTGCTGCTGAGTTTCTCCTTCCACCCGTGTGTTGCTCTTCCTCATGTGCTGCTGAGTCTCTCCTTCCACCCGTGTTGCTCTCTTTCTCATGTGCTGCTCAGTCTCTCCTTCCACCCATGTGTTGCTCTCTTCCCCATGTTCTGCTCAGTTGCTCTCTTCCTCATGTGCTGCTCAGTCTCTCCTTCCACCCATGTTGCTCTCTTCCTCATATGCTGCTCAGTCTCTCCTTCCACCTGTGTGTTGCTCTCTTCCTCATGTGCTGCTTTTTCCCTCATACCCCAATCTGGCTTTATTTCTTTGTTTTTAGCCCCTTCCCACCTGCTCTCGCTTGCTTTCCCGCACCTGCTCCTTCATACACGGGTTTGTTCGTTTTTGTTTATTTACATTTTTTTATGTTTTTTGAAGGGTGTAGCAGGAAATTGCTGCCGGCCCGTCAACTTTACAAGAATGCACTTTTGCATACTTCCATCGGATTTTTTTAACTTATTGATTCTTTAATAGATCGGTAATTTTTTTTAAAAAACAGCATCACTCATTCTTTTGTCGGCGCATGCATATGTGGTGATACATGCAAACACACGTCATCACATTTACGCATTCCAACGAAATGACGCGTCATTGCATCTTTTTTTTCCTTGTGCTTGATGTTGAAAAGCATATGCAAAAAAATGTTGACCTCATTCTAAACAACATCCTCAAAAGGTATTGGTAAAGGAGCAGGGGATGCTCCTCCTCTAGAGTGGAGGAGTGTCGGCCCACCACATGCGATTTTATTTTCCACCCCACCAGCTTGCTCTGTGTACAGCGTGAGGGTGGGGGGTAGGGCTGAATCATGCACATCCAGGATTAACACACTGGTCTACAGTACACATGACAGATTGGCCGGTCATCTTGCAACTGCCAGCCCACATGCGCACTGTAGTCCCAGCAATCCAAAGGCCGTGTAGCAGCCTGGTCGATTGTTGACGTAGGTCCCGAGCCTCAAAATGAGCGCTGGGTGAGCCTGCTCCGACCACTCCTGCAGCTGCTTTCACAGCACGAAAGCAGCTTCAGGATTGGTTGGAGTTGCTCTCCACTAGCAGGAAGGAAGTCCTTCCATTTCCTGCTCATGGACAGTGGAGCACCGGCGGGGCTCTCGAATGAATGGTGAGTTGTGCGCCTTCGCGCCCTACCATGTTTTTTAAGCTAGCCGCCACTGTAAAGCAGTTATAACCTATTGGCCTGGCTAATACTTGGTCTGCCTTATTTTCTTTAGCTCTCCCTTCTCTGCCATTCCCTATTCTCCATCTTGATGCTTCTAGATATCTCACCCTCCCCTTCTGCCCTCGCCCTATTTGGTCATTCCACTCTTCCCCATCGCCTCTCTGCTTCTCTTTTTCTTCCCTATTCCTTGCGCTCACCTCTCTCTCATCACTCCCTGGTCTTTCTTCTCTTTCTCTCTACTCCTGCGGTCTCCAACACCCTGGCCCTACCTCCATCGTCACTCCCTTGTCTTTCTCTCTAATCCTGCGGTCTCCAACAGCCTGGCCCTACCTCTCAGGTAACACTCCCTCCCAGGCAGCGCTCCCTCCCTTCCGTCGCTCCTGCGGCTGGTGCCTGCGTTGTCGGCAGTCCCAGCTCCCCCTCAGGGCCCCGTCTTAAGCAGCAGGCCCTGCCTCTCAGAGTTGAAACCAGGACAGGCGGCGGGATGAGGGAAGCCATTATATAACCCTGCAGCAGCAGAGCCGGTCACGCAGGCTACAGCCAGCATCTGGTTTCTAGGAAAAAAACATAAGTCAGGGCTGAGGAGGAGCGCCATGTGATGGGGAGGGGAGGAGGCTGGGGAAGCACAGGGGCTGGAGGGAGTGAGGGGCGCAGGGCACGAGGCTCAGGGTGAGGGCCAGGAGGAGACACAGAGGGGAGGGCTGGGAGTAGGAAGACGTAAAGCGTGAGGAGAGTGTTAAGGGACTAAAGGAGACGAGGTAGAAAGGCGAAAAGAGAATGAGGTACATGGACTGGGGAAGGTGCAAGGAGAAAGTACAAAGTGAGGGGAAGAAATAGTGGGGCAAGGTGGCAAATTAAGAGGTAGCACGGGGGGTACTGATGAGGCTGAGAAACACGGGAAGAGGTACAGTGAAGGGAATGTTGAGGGGTGAAGGAGCTGTGGAAAGGTAGATGGGAGGCTGAGGAGAGGAGGCACGTGGATGGGGAAAGGCACAGGGTGGAGTACAGGGGTACACCTTGTTGGGCGGGAGGTGAGCGGGCACATGGATAAAATGTCGAGGAGGCAGTTGGGGCTGGAAGGAAGAGGAGGCACGAAGGGAGGGTACAGAGGACTAGCTGTGGGGGAGGGAGATGAACGGCCGCATGCTGGGGCAGGCAGTTACTGGGTACACTACTGCCCGAGGACCACAAGACTAGTTCTGGACTGAAATGGCCAAGCACCTGTATTCAGGTACTTGACTTTCAGAGCATCGTCTTCGAGCAGTCGCAGCTGGCTTCAAGAGGTGGGGAGGGGGGGGGCGTGGATTCAGTACATCTCTCAATAACATCAATGTTCAATCAACAGCCTTGCTTTAGGGAAATACATGTACCTCAACAGGTAAGTAAATAATTCAGTTAAACAGAAGATCTACACAAACAGATAATGCTAACATCTTTGTGGCCAAGAAAGAACCCCACATGTGGTTACAGTGTTTTAGGGAGTTTGGGGGCTGGATTTCTGTTCCCATTGGCCATATGGACAATCTTATACTATGGGGTTTGGGTCAACAATGGACCTCTGGCGGCGCTCTGGTCCAGAGGTTATAGCGAGATCTATTTTCTTGCAAAAGGGTCTAAAAGGTGTACAAGGGACATAGATGCAGGAACTCTGGATTCAACTCCAGTTCTAGGCCAACCTTGACTGCCGCCCTGGTACCAGAATTGGTTTTACCCCTAAAAGAGGTCAGAGACAGGACTAAAGGACTCGCACAGAAAAAATATAAAGCACCCAACTGTAAACAGTGTTTACTTCGCATGCCAAACAATGCATGCCATAACAACGCGGTCATTACAACGACCGCGTTATTTCGCATACCGGTAACAATGCAAGTCAAAACAACGACTTGCGTTAGGGGGCAGACAGTGTTGGATTTAAAATCCAACACCTTCCTTAGTGTCCGCACAGACTGGAGTTGGAATAGTAAATTATAGTTTTCCAACATCCAGTGCCCCCTAAAAGCAAGTCGTTGTTCCGACTTGCATTGTAACGGTATGCCAAATAACAACCCGATCGTTGAAACAACAGTGTTATGGCATGCGTTGTAAACGCATGCCAAACAAGCACTGGCATAGCCAATAGGTCTCGCTTTTGGGACCTTCTAAGTATTTAGTTATGCAGCACAATATCCTTGGTGGTTGTGTGTGCGTGTGGTTGTGCGGTTGTGCATGTGTGTGGTTGTGTGTGTGTGTGGTTGTGTGTGTGTGTGGTTGTGTGTGTGTGTGGTTGTGTGTGTGTGTGGTTGTGTGTGTGTGGTTGTGTGTGTGTGGTTGTGTGTGGTTGTGTGTGTGGTTGTGGGTGTGTGGTTGTGTGTGTGTGTGTGTGTGTGTGTGGTTGTGTGTGTGTGGTTGTGGTGGTGTGTGGTTGGGTGTGGTTGGGGGTGTTTTGGGTGTGGTTGTGTGTGTGGTTGTGTGTGTGTGTTGTTGTGTGTGTGTGGTTGTGTGTGTGGTTGTGTGTGTGTGTTGTTGTGTGTGTGTGGTTGTGTGTGTGTGGTTGTGTGTGTGGTTGTGTGTGTGTGGTTGTGTGTGTGTGGTTGTGTGTGTGTGGTTGTGTGTGTGGTTGTGTGTGTGTGGTTGTGTGTGTGTGGTTGTGTGTGTGTGGTTGTGTGTGTGGTTGTGTGTGTGTGTGGTTGTGTGTGTGTGTGGTTGTGTGTGTGTGGTTGTGTGTGTGTGGTTGTGTGTGTGTGGTTGTGTGTGTGTGGTTGTGTGTGTGGGGTTGTGTGTGTGGGGTTGTGTGTGGGGTTGTGTGTGGGGTTGTGTGTGGGGTTGTATGTGTGGTTGTATGTGTGGTTGTGTGTGTGTGGGGTTGTGTGTGTGTCCGCTAAGCCCCTGGTTCTCCCAGTGCTGCTGGTGACTTGGCGTCTTGTTGGAGATGGGCTCTTCTCCATGCGGGTCTTCCGTTAGCTGGACATTGTGCAGGTCATCCAGGAGGTCAGGTCATTCCTCCGGGCAGGTGCTTGGCAGGCAGACCAGTCCAATGTGCCTCACAAGGTCACAGCACAAAGAGGCTTTCCAGACCTAGACCCAGTCTAAGGTACATTGGCACATACAGAGGCTATACTCCTGCTCCAGAGCCTTCTCCCTTCTCACTAGATTGCACTATGATAGTGACAGCACTGTGCTCTGCGAGGGACAAAGTCCAAGAATGGGGGGGGGGGGGGAGGGGGGGAGCGGAGTTGGCATTATGTACAATGAGCGAGTGGTCACTGGGTGCTGAAAAGAGGGGGAACTGTGTGCGGTGCATGGGCATCACACTGTACTAGTTAGAGGTGGCACAGTAAACAGAATGCAGAGGCACTGTATACAGTAAGGGTGGGACAGTGTGCAATGACCAGAGGCAGCAGAGGGCCTTGTGAATATCTTGCCTTCAGTAAGGCTCTTTCTGATGAATAGTCTACTTGCAGATTCCTCACCTCGTGAATCTTCCCAGGCAACAGACTGGATTTGAAACTCTTACAATAGTCATCAACCTCTGTTGCGACTCCTTTCTGCCTCTGGACAGGAGCAGCGCATTGCACAACTAAATATGTAGACCTGCTGCACCTAAGAATGTGGAGGGTAGCTAACAGAATTTATCCCTCACTGCAATGGCCCCTTCAAGCAGATGGGTCTGAGGAGCAGCTTTTATGCCAGAGGTCCTGCAGAACGGAGCAGATCTCCTCTCTGCTGACCTGAGATTTCAGCAGTAGTGCCTAGCAGAAGTATGAACTGATGCCCTCATGGCTTCCTGGCTGATGTCCAAAACCAGATGGTCCAACCTAAGGAAGTAGAAGCCTTTGCTATGGTGGAAAGAACACAAAAACCGTTCAGAGGATCCTTTCAGCCAGGGCATAAACATTTGATGCAAAGTACAATTCATCAGCGTAGGAATGCTATCTTTTTTTGCGTTGTCACCCAGTACTTTTTACCTTTTGCTGGAACCTATACTTTGTCTGGCTTTATAACTCTGCACTTTACCCCTGCTAACTTGTAGTGAAATGGCTGTGTGCCCTCTTTAAACGTGGTCGAATTGGCATACTCCCATCTGGCACATTTGACTTGCCTTTAAGTCCCTAGTCCATGTTACAAAATGTACCCAAGAGCCTGGATGGTAAATGCCACTAGTGGACTGCAGCACCTGTAGTGCTGTTAACTATAGAGGCAGTGCAAGCATGACTTTGGGCCTACCACTGTAGCCTTGCTGTAACAGTGCTAAACATGCACTGCAACATGTAAAAAAAACACTTTGACAGGTAAAAACCTCCCTTTTGAATATTAGTAAGCCACCCAAGGTCACCCATTTAGCCCACAAAGTAGAAAGCACGGTATTAAAAAGAGGCATATGTAGAAAAAAATTATTAATTTGTTTCTACGGTGACAAGAAACTAAAAGCTATTTTCACTGTGGCAGGCCTAGCTGTCCGATGTAGGAAACCTGAGTACAGATGTTGGAAATGGCCTTTTTGCAGGGTTATCCCCAAACTTTTTGCTTCTTCCTCCTATTTTTTCCTGACCTGTTTGTGTTGGTTTTAGGACTCTGGGCACTTTACAACGGATAATCAGTGCTAAAGTGCATATGCTCTCTGTGTAAATTGTGTTATGGATTAGTGTTTCCATGATTGGATATTTGATTTACTTGTTAGTCCCTAGTAAAGTGCACTGGGTGTGCCAGGGCCTGTAAATCAAATGCTACTAGTGGGCCTGCAGCACTGATTGTGCCACCCACGTGAGTAGCCCTGAAAAGGTAACTGAGACCTGCCATTGCAGAGTCTGCGTGCAGTTTGCAACTGCCATGTCGACTTGGCCAGTGCACACACTTGCCAGTCCCTAACCTTCCTTTTTCGTACATGTCAGGAACCCCTAAGGTAGGCCCAAGGTACCCCTCTGAGCAGGGTGCAGTGTATGGGAAAGGTAAGACATGCCCTGGTGTGTGTGGCATGTCCTGATAGTGAATTACGGACAATTTTGTTTTTCAGTATTGCAAGGCTACCTGTTTCCCATAGGACAAAATAGCGAGTTTGTTTAGAACATCTTATAAACATAACTGGCCTTGGCAATTAGGTAGGGTAATAAAGTTTAGTATGCCTTAACTCAGAATTTAAAGATGCATCTTTTAGTGAAGTTGATTTTTACATTCTGTGTTTGAAAACACCACTTTTAGAAAGTAGGTATTTTCTTGCTCATTCATCCTGTGCGCCTCTGCTGGAATGTGGATTGCCTGTCTGGGTTTTGGATGACAGAAGGCTGGGGAGCAGGAGTGGCTACCGATAGTCTAGGTGGGTCCACGATGCCACCGAGCCGCTGCTCGCAACGCGACCTGTGAGAACCGCATTACGCACTGGCTCGCTTCACGACGACGCCAACCGATTAAACACTAACACTGTAGCTAGAAAAATAAACAACTATTTTTAATAGTTATTAAAAACATTTCAACGGTTTAGTTACATTTTTAATAAATATTAACGAAAGGTAACTTTTAGAATGTTACCTCTTTTCTGCATACAGTTATTGGAGGTTAATTTGCTGTGGCTCTTTAGTTGCTCCCACCCGGTGATTAGCCTTGAATAGGTGTGAAATGCCTCCCAGAAGCAAACAATAGGCTGACCTGAATGGGCAGAGAAGACTCCTCAGAGTTCAGTGGAATATGCAAGGGTGAGCGCTCCAGGTCTCCCTTTGACAACATCTTGTTAAATCCTGTTTGACAGATCTGTAGAGCAACACGTAACTTTTGGCACACTTGAAAGGGAGGCAATAGGATGCCAAGACAATTCTTGTATATTAACTGTCTAGTTGCTGGAGGACCCTGATTTTGCCATACCAGACCTCAGTCTCTGGGTTTCTTGTGGGCACAGTGCCTGCCTCAAACTGGATTTCAGTGTTAGATGTGTGAGAACAGTAGGATTACTATAGTAGCCTCTTCTCCACTTTAAATGGATGTGGCGGAGAAAAGAATTGAGGACAGATGAAGGACTGCTCTATGTGGTAAGTCAACAATACGTTCAGGGGAAAGGATGCATCCGTCATAAGCAACAGTTTGCCAGTGAAAAAGGTAGCATACAGTGGCTAAACTGCCCAGGCCTGCAGCTCTCCAACGCAATGCACAGAGGGGCTAGCAATGAGAAACACTACCTTCAGGGTCTAGAATTTCAGAGTACAACTGTGAAGAGGCTGGAATGGAGCACACATCAAGGACATCCAACCATTGCACAATGAAGGGGTCTAGGTGAAACACAGCCATAGCCTTTTTAGAAAGCACAAGTGATTTGACTAATGAAGTCTGACCAGGCAACCGAAGTATGCCAGATGAGTAACCCGTAGCAATATACTCTGCATAGCCTTAGAGCAAAGATAAGATGAATACATATATACCAGGCAATATATCCTGTAAAGGGTCAGCCTGCTTCTTTTCACACCATGCAACAAACTACACTAGCGACCTGAATAAATACATTTGGTGGAAGGGCATCAAGCAGCCAAAATGACATCAACGTTTCAGATGGTAGATCAAAGCCCCTCAGGTATCTCTGAGCAATCTCTATGCATGTTGGTGTAGATTGTAGAGGATCGGTAGCAGCATCCTGCCTTGCTGCTGGGGCAAAAGTCATTCTAAAGAGGAAGCTGAAGTGGAGGCCTGATGCTCAGGGTCAGCTGTTCAGAGTACCAGACCCTCTGGGCCCACTCCGGTGCCACCAGAGTCAGCTGTGCTTGGTCCCACCAGACTTTCTTCAGGACATCTGGGAGCAGAGGCGTTAATGCATATAGGAGATTGGTGTCCCAGAACACTTCTAAAAACCCTGGTTGATGAAGCCCCTGAGTGCACAAGGCTGCACTGTGGATATTTCTAGCATTACTGAACAGGTCTACTGTGTTTAAGACTCTCAGGACAAAGATACCCGATCCCAACTGCAGATGTCACTTGCGATCAACAAGATGATGGGTGCTAAGTAAGTCTGTTGTGATGATGAGGGATCCAGCTAGGTGACTGACCGCCAGGGAAATCTCTTGAACTACAAGTCGTCATCAAAGATTCAGAGCCTGCAGACAGAGGGCACAATACCCTACTCTGCCCTCCTTTTAGCAATACAACATTTTCTGTCATGTCCGTCAGCACCAGGATCAGCATGCCCCTAATGGAAGGCAGAGAAGACTATAGGGCGAGTTGGATGGGCTTGCAGTTCCTGAACATTTATATGATGGCACTGTTCCATCTCTGGCCAGAGACCTCTGATCTAAGATGTCTGAACTCCACCTCGTCTTGGGAACCTCCACAGCCCAGAGCGGACACATCCAACACCACATTGAGCTCTGAAGGAGGCCAGGAAAGCAGCTGGACACTCTTTGGAGATGCAGTTTCTGGGAATACCCAGAGCTGGCCCCACTGCAGTGGCAGACTCCAATGAACAGACACATGTGCACCAGCAGCATCCCAATAGGCAACGCAGCCTCAGGACCATCAAGGCAGGAACAGAGGTGTCATAGTTTAGATGTCTGGAACTCTTTGAGGGGAAAAGATGTTCTTCGGGAAAACTGTATCAAGAACGGGCCATTTGAAGGGAACCCTGAGGACTAGCTGGATATGTGATATGGGGTAGGCAATGGAGATCCCCGGGCTGCACAACAATGACACTGTGTTCTGTAGGTGACCTTTAGCATCCAGTCATGGTGGTACAAGAAAACATAAATCCCCAAACTGTGAAGATCTACCCCAAAGATAACCTTTCTAGAGACTAAAGAGAGCAAAATAAATCCAAAGGCCAAGTATGATATAGTCTGAGCCCCCTGCAAAGCAGAGGTACTTCCCGTGGGACTCCAGGACTGACATGATAGTATGCATCCTGTTGGTCAAAGGCACTATGCAGTCCTCGGGATCCAGGGCTTGGAGGACATGATCTTGTAAATGAAGGAGTTCATGAGTCTGAAGTCTACAATCCGTTTTAGTCCCCCATCTGTCATGGGAACCAGAAAATACCTGGGAGTTTCACACACTCATTTCTTCACCTCTGGTAATAGTTCCATTGCACATTTGGAGCTAAATTATCACTTACTTTGGAAGAAATATGACGTGGTCTGCAAACATCAGAGTAAATGTGGGGAGTAGCATGCATAAAGGGAAGGGCATAACCTACTTGAATAGTTTGAAAGACCCATTGGTCCAATGTGGTGGAACGCTAGAAAGGAAAACCATGGTGGATTCTGGCGCCACTGGTCTCAACATGTGACTGGAGGGCAAACTAAAGGGGTTTTGTCAGTCGCACTTGGAAAAGAGAAGGACAAGGAGTGTTGCTGCTGTAGGTGGTCTCGTCCTCTAGAACCTCCTCTACACCGATGGGGGTTCCTGGACAGTGTAGGAGGGTTGTTGCTGGAGAAACAGGAGACCCCCTGATTGTACTTTTAACTTCCTATGTTGTAGATGGAATATGTAAGCAGGGGAACGTAACCCCAGTGAGCGGAGCGTAAAGTTGCTGTTCTATAATTTCTTTAATTTGCATCAGTCGTCTGCCAAAGCCTAGATCCATCACTGGATTGTTCCTATTGAAACAGGACCGAGGCTGATGTGGATATGACCAGTTTCAGTCTGAAGTGGCATGGTGGCCAAAAGAACGATGGACTATAATGTAGCACCGGTATGTCAGAAGTGGGTCCTGTGCTCACTGGGCTATAGAAATCAAGCTGCACCCCTCTGACTAAGCCCAAATATGCGAAAACCAGTCTGGGTTTGCTTGAGTGCCCATTCAGAGGGATCCTGGCCTGGCAGTTCAGGCTGGGCTCTTCCTATTGGAGCAGGACGAAGGATGATTTGCCTATGGCTGGCTCCTTCCTGCATGAGGTAGAACAATAGACTAGAAGGCATCCCTGAGTAACTACTAATTGCTCAGATTAACTCAAGCATTCTACCCGTTGTGCGTGTCCTCTGGCCACGGATGGTGGTGGTGGTGGCAGCATGTGTGCATGAGTGTGTTCAAAAGGCAAATTGCATTCAGAGAAGATAATCCCAAAATTACAGTTGCCCACAGTGTTCATTTTGAATGTCAGTTTAGAGGAGAGGTAGGAAAAAAAAAAAGACTTACCTTACTTGTGGAGGACTGTACTACAAGGCTTTCCAGTGTTCAGTGTAGTGTGGACAATTTTGGATCCACTGGCTTGACAAAGGCAGAGCTGGAGGTGGTTTTGACCAAGCAGCCATGAAAGAGTCAGTCAGGGTATCATTGCAAGTCAAGTCAAGGAGGGGTCTGAAGTAGACAGTACGTGCTGCTAAATTTCAGTGCAAAAACTTTTGAGAGGACCAGTAATTCTAGGACTTCATCCTTACTCCGAACCAGTACTGCACAGGAGGCACTTTCCTCAATAGGGTGCCCTAAAAGTGAATCCAGGGAACTTTGGAGAGGTATCCATGCCACTGGTGTTTTGCAAAGTGACATAAAACCCAGCATCCATATAATGAGGTTAAAGAAAATGATCTGCATAATGTTGGACATGTTGGAGCCCTCGAATGGCGCCCGAATCCAGCCCAAAACAATTGACTTTATCCTCCAGATGTACCATTGTTGAAACAAAAGGGACTGGAGGGAAGCCTTCATCATCCACAGCACTTGCTTTGGTAAACATGTACCTCCACACTGGACTGACTTTAGCTCAAGACGGTTCCACATCCGATGATGGAGCCAAGACCAGGACTAGTTCTGGCACTGACGGAGACCGGCAAGCAGAAGGGTGTTGGCGCAATGGGGGGGGGGGGGGGGGGGGGTGGACTTCATCCAGAGTCAGTCGGCCTCTCCGGACAAGTTTAACTGGAGGCCTAAGGCCGTGGAGTTGGAAGGCACAATAGAGATAGCCAAACTGAAATTAAAAATCTGCAGCATGATCTCATTAAAGACCACAATCTGCTCCAGAATCAAAGAGGGCTTAGGGAACTCCAACAGTATTGACTGAAAGTGTGGCATAAGGCCCAAGCCGGAAACTGAATTGGGTGCGATGACCGTTAACTACATGACCTTTGAGTGGAAGCACCTGGACGTCGAGAGGCTTCAGTTGTGCTTATTGGTCAACTTGTCTTTTGCTTTGCCTTAGACCTACCCGACTAGGGTGACCGCAACCAAAACCGGCCTCACTTTTCATGCTCAGAGTGGGCAGAGTGACAACGGGGGTTGATGGCACCATATGTAGGCAAGCAGGGGCTACAGCAAGAGTCTTTGGATGCTCTGTGGCGCATGGGGAGTTTCAAGAGGTGAAGAATCCGCGGTTAGCGGTATCTGTCACAAAGTATTGTCTGCAGTGAGTAGACGGGGCACAGAGTGTGGTGAAGGCGGGCATTACAATGTGTGAGCTGACAACAGGAAGAACTGAGGGCAGTGATTGGAGGGCACTGTAGCGAAGGGGCTCTTTGGGGGTGACGGCACTGTATGCCAGGAGAGGACAGAACCCCTAAGTACGGTGAACCGAGGTAGCGCTGTTTACAGCCCCTGCTGATGGCAGTGTGCCCTCCAGCCCCACCAGACCTTTGTCCGGGGCTCTCCGGGACACACTCACTATGCCAGGAGAACAAACGGGCATTGCTGCTGCCAGCTGTCAGCTCTGGGCTGCTCCCAGACCTGCTTCCGCCCCTTTGGGCCTTTGCCAGGCTGCTGTCTGAAAGCAGAGCCCGAGCAGAGGACAGGAGAGGTCTGGGGTGCAGGCACAGGGCAGAAATACCCAGAGCCCCCTCTTCTGTGTGATGCTAAGGTTTTCATAGGTAAGTGACCATTCAGAGCAAAGCAGCAGGACATAAAATGAGCCGGCCAGCCCAAACACCAAACTCCTCCGCACCCCACAGCCCTTGCTTCCAACAAAATGCAGTCTAAACAGATATATACACACACACAAAACGTATTTTTCTGAGCGTGGTCAGTTTTGGTACACAACCTGCGCACAATGCCCCTTCCCAGCCCGCGCCCTTGACCCCCGGTGGCTCCTCTCCCACCCCCTTCCTGCTGCACTCTGCGGTAGCCGGTGTCTGGGGAGGCAGCTCGCAGACAGCGGCTGGCACCGGCTCCATTTCCTGCATCCCCCCCTCAATCAATTCATCTTCGGTTTCAGCTTTTCATCTGCTGCTTCCTCTGCCTCTATTCCTCTGTGACCCCCTCCTGCCTCCCTCTCCCATCACTCCGCCATCCGGCATCCCAAAGGGCAGGTTCCGGACACTTCCCGGCCAGCACCAGGGCTCTGGTGGTGATGTGAGCCCAGAACTCAAACACTTATTCCCTCCATCGGGCGCCTGTCTAAGGGACACGTTTTGTTTCATGTCTGCAACGCATCTACGAGTTAAGGAATTTAATGTGCGACGATGAATGAGTCTTTGTACTTTTAAGATATAAAACATTCGCTCGTGCACTGCAATACAATCGCTCCATAGGAGGTGAACTGATAGCCAAAAGAATGAGGTCTGGAAAAAGTACTCCTCTGGGCGGAGCGAAAGCCCACTCACTCACTCCATGTAAGTTTTAAAGAAAACTGTTAACAAGTCACCATAAGGCTGCACTGTCAAGTCAGACCTAGAAATGGGACACAAAATATAGACAAGAGTCCTCAAGAGGCAACAGAACAGGTCTCGATGGACGAGGGAGTGGAACAGAGGGCAACTTGGAGAAAGGTGGGCGACTGTCAAAAGCCATCGACAGGTGGAGAAAGAAGAAAGGGCAAAAAGGAAGATCCAGGGCACTGCTTAAGGCCAACCCAACAGATGAATACAGAAGACACAAGATGTTGCCTTAAGTCAAGAATGGGTGGAGAAGAAAGGGCAAAACATTAGATAGGAGTTACTATTGCAGGCCAACCGAACAGCTGTTGATGGGGAGACCAAGTTAAGCGACGGTACTGGAAGTCAAGTACTCTTAGGTGAACACCTGTAAAAAAGACAGCTATTGGATACAACTGAAGGCCAAACCAACAAACATTGATGGACAGTGAAAAAGGAAGGGGAACAAATGTGGGATACAATCCAAGTTCAAGGCCATCGGAGAAGAGAGGGCAAAAAGAGTGACCTAGTATGAAAGAGCATCAATAGCTGTCAATGGAGAGGGCAACAAAGATGTGGGATCCTGTTAAAGGTCAAGGTGGGTCGGAAGGGAGGGAAGTGAATTAGGAGCTATGGATACTATCAAAAGTAAGCAACAAAACAGCTGTTAATGGATATTGTCAAATAGATGACAACAAAATGAGATCCAGTTAAAGGCAAGGAGGGTCCGCAAAGAGAGGGGAAATATGGGTTAGTATTAAAAGCCAACACAACATCTGCCGATGGACCACACCAGAAAAGAGTGGAAGCATGGAGGACAGTACAGGACACAATCAAAGGCAAACCCAACAGCTGCCGATGGACCACACCGGGAAAAGAGGGTGTTAAAAGACTATCAAAAGCCAACCTAACAGCTGCCAATCAATCAATGCATTTGTAGTGTGCACTACTCACCCGTGAGGGTCTCAAGGCGCTATGAGGGGGGGTGGGGGCTGGAATGCTGCTACTGCTCGAACAGCCAGGTCTTGAGAAGTCTTCTGAAGGTCAGCAGGTCCTGGGTCTGTCGCAGGTGGATGGGGAGGGTGTTCCATGTCTTGGCGGCGAGGTGTGAGAATGATCTGCCGTCGGTGGTGGTTCGGTGGATGCGTGGAACGGGGGCGAGGTCAGCGGAGCGTAGCTGGCGGTTTGGGGTGAAGATGATGAGTCGTTTGTTGAGATATGCTGATCCGGCGTAGTGGAGTGCTTTGTGAGCGTGGGTGAGGGTGAGGAGCTTGAAGGTGATCCTCTTGATGACGGGGAGCCAGTGCAGGTCTCTCAGGTGGGCAGTGATGTGGCTGTGGTGGGGAATGTCTAGGATGAGGCGTGCAGGGGCGTTCTGTATGCGTTGAAGCCTTTTCTGGAGTTTGGCCGTGGTTCCCACGTAGAGGGTGTTGCCGTAATCCAGTCTGCTGCTGACGAGTGCCTGGGTGACCGTCCTTCTGATTCCGGTGGGGATCCATTTGTAGATCTTGCGAAGCATGCAGGGGATGTTGAAGCAGGAGGAGGAGACAGCGTTGACTTGCTGGGTCATTGATAGTGATGAGTCCAGGATGAACCCCAGGTTGCGTGCGTGGTCGGTGGGTGTCGGTGCAGTTCACAGCGCGGCCGGCCACCAGGAGTCGTCCCAGGCAGAGGGGGTGGAGCCAAGGATGAGGACCTCCGTCTTGTCTGAGTTCAGTTTCAGGCGACTTCTTCATCCATTCGGCAACGGCCTTCATTTCTTTGTGGAGGTTGGTTTTGGCGGTGGCGGGGTCCTTGGTGAGGGAGAGGATCAGCTGGGTGTCGTCGGCATATGAGACTATGTTGAGGTCGTGCGATCGGACGATGTTGGCGAGCGGTGCCATGTAGACGTTGAAAAGGGTCGGGCTGAGGGATGATCCTTGGTGGCTTTGGATCGGAATGGAGGGAGGCGGACTCTCTGGGTTCTGCCGGTGAGGAAGGAGATGATCCAGTCCAGGGCTTTGTCGCGGATCCCCGCGTCGTGGAGGCGGATGCGAAGGGTGTGGTGGCAGACTGTGTCGTAGGCGGCTGAGAGGTCCAGGAGGATGAGGGCCACGGTTTCGCCGTTTTCCAGCAGGGTACGGATGTCGTCCGTGGCGGCGATGAGGGCGGTTTCGGTGCTGCTGTGGTTGCTGCGGAATCCGGATTGGGACGAGTCCAGGGTGTTGTTCTCCTTGAGGAAGTGGGTCAGTTGCCTGTGGACAATCTTCTCGATTACTTTTGCCGGGAACAGGAGCAGGGAGATGGGCCAGAAGTTGTTGAGGTCCTTTGGGTCGGACGGGTTTCTTGAGTAGGGCTTTGATCTCGGCGTGTTTCCAGCTCTCCGGGAAGGTGGCGGTCTCGAAGGAGCTGTTGAGGATCTTCCGGAGTTGGGGTGCGATGATGGATCTTGCTTTGTTGAAGATGTGGTGGGGGCAGGGATCGGCTGGTGAGCCGGAGCGGATGGTGCTCATGATTTGGATGGTGTCGTAGTCGTTGACTTGGTTCCAGGAGAGCAGGAGGCCGGTGTGGCTGGGGGGCGGTGGGTTTGGGGTGTTGGCGGCTGTAGGGGGGGGTCTGGATGTTGAAGCTGACGTGGACGTGTAGGTGTTCGGTGGCTAGTGAAGCTGCAGCTATGGCAGGAGAAGGGTCCGTGGGTGTGCCTCGGGTGGGCCTGGAAGCAGGTGCATGATTGGCCGGTGTTGAGTTCGTGGAGGATGTTGGCGTCGGAGCGCTCGCGGGGGCCAGCGGCGCGCTAGCGACGCGCCCGCCATTAAGAAGGAGAGGTGAGAGCGAGGAGCAGCTGGGAGGCGGGAGCAAATGGGCGAGCGAGGGGGCAGGGCCGCAGCGGCGGGTATGTGAAGTGGCAGGAAAGCCAAAAGTAAAGTAAAGTAAAGAGAAGAAGAGCAGAAATAGAAAGAGATAGGCTGAAGATTAGGCAAAAAATGGCAATCAGGAAAAGACAGAGAGAGCAATCCTGACGGCTTGAACTCGCAGCAAGGCGGGAACATGGGCACAGTAAGGTAAAGCTGTGCGGAGTGGAGATCAACCTGCCTGGAATCAGGGTCAAGAGTTGCTCTCTTCACCGCGCAGCGGCCGCCATTAAGATGGACCACGCCAGAGAAAAGAGGGGGAAAAGAGGGCGGTATAAGACTACCAAAAGCCAACCCAACAGTGGAAGAGAAGAAACAGCAATGAACTAATGTGATATGGTTAAAAGCAGACTCAGTGACTGCTGATATACAGTGTGGGAGAAAGGAACAAAGATGGCTTTACAGAAGTGTGACGCTGACATTCAACTCAATCATTTTAAACAGAGTGCTGATAGAGAGAGACAGTAGAGGATGACAGAGAGGGAAATGATGTTAAATAAGACCAGCTTCTCGACTGTCAACATTGCCAGATAATATAGAGAACTAAGGGCAAAAAAGAGCTGCACTACTTTTCAAACCCACCTTAACTAATACAAGACTGTGCCAGAGAGTAGAGAGTAGGTGACAAAGAGATAAGATAATATTAGCGGCCAAGGCAAAGGTTGTAACGGACAGGACCAATGAAGACAGAGGACTATGAAACAAGGAGGAAGATATGTCAAACTACGGGAAACTAAACCTGCAGCTACTAATGGACAAGTACACAAGAGAGACAGCAACATAGATCTGGACTGTGCCGAAAATGCGAGAGAAGATGAGCAGCAACAACAAAAGAGAGCCCCAATATTGTACGAGGCCAACACAACTACCGCTGTAGGATATTGCTGTAAATTAGGTCATGGAGGAGAACCCTGGCCAAAATGTTGTATTGTACAAGCTTCCGTCAATAGGCATCAAGGGGTCCTCCTTGAGAAGACAGGCAATGTAAGGAAGCCTGGGTCACTATTGAACAACTCTCAATGTACAGTTCTGAAAAGGTTTCAAGTTGGGGCAACAAAGATAAAAGTGACAGAATTGAAGACCCGACACCGGGTCTTCCCAAATGAAACCAGCGTGCATTTGTGATCTGGTATGGGTGCACTTTCGTCGGAGGTGCTCAGCAGAGACAAAGACCATGCAATGGACTACAAAAGCATACGCTGTCGCACAGCAGGTGCAGTTTTGGCTAGGAAGACAGTACAGTAGTTACAGATATATTGTGGTTTCAAAGTGACATCCATTTTTATCTGCCAGCAGACCGGTTCGATACTGAAGAGAGGGCCAACGGACACCTGGCAGACAGGTCCAATGCAAGGCTGCACCCGCTTGCAGCGAATCCTGTGCCGGTACCAGGAACCTCCATCCGCCCTCTAAAAAGGCACCCCAAGGCAGCAAATAGTGCATCGTTTCCTAGACCGAGCACAGTTACTGCGCCTCCCGATCGCTTGTGTGGCAGGTTAGTGGCATTCTCTAGTTTGCTAGGAGTCACGCTTCTATGGAAATGAGGGTAATGCCTAAGTTGGCATTACCCAGCCACGAAAGGTGAGATCACAATTAGAAAAAGTGCCAGAGAAGTGTCTTTTTATAATACAGGAGTTGTCCTGGAGGTATTAAGTGGGCACACCCCGGGGTACAACCTTTGGTTCACCTCAGCTCTGGATGGGCAATGCTAAAGAATATCAAAGTGCATTCAACTAGTTACTTCATCAATATCCATCACAGACCATGCTGGAGACGATAAATAATGGAGGCAACTTCAAGAGAGGAAAGCCCTGTCCAAAGTAAACTCAACAGCCATCAACGTATTGGCTAAAACAATGTTAAATAGGTTTTCGAAGAGAGGGGACTGATACTTCTGAATATGTGATTCTGTCAAAGTCCAACTCAATGACCTCCAACTGATATCACAAGAGAAGAGAGAGAAAAATGGTATCACCTTAATAGATGCGAGATTGCTGAAGGGCATCTTAAAAAGGCAGCGCAAGAGACACAAATTAGATATTCTCAAGGTGAGGGCAGAAGGACGTGCCTAACCAAGCTGGGGGTACTGCATATCAATCCCAAAAGGGGAGGCCAAGAAGGAACAGTGCATCACTAGAGTGCTCATCCCTTGGCGATACAGTAATATTGAACCCTACTTGGTCTGGCTCAGAAGGCACAGCCACTGTGTATCGAAAGCCTCCACGGATGCTGTGTTTTAAGTCCTTTTCAGATCACAAATATGTGTCTTCGTCACATATTGCTTATCAGCCCTTTTCTGTGCATCCCACCTTGAAATAGAGTTAGGTATGGTCTCAGCAACTGATACCAAAACATTCCCCTGCCCCTGAAAAGAATGCCAAATTGTTTCACCATGGCAAACAGTCATTCAACGAGGGAAGCAAACAACTGGAGAATATGTAAGATGCCAGACAGGCAGAGCAGAGAACCGCTCACAGGCCAGGAAGAGACTGGTCCACACCCAAACCCCTGAAAAGGATGCCCAATGATTCACCATGGCAAACAATCATTCTACAAGGAGGACCTGAACTACTGGAGAATATGAAAGACGGCACACAAGGCTGGGTAGAAAAACACTCATAGGCCTGGAAGAGAGACTAACCCTACCACCCTGCCCATAAAAAGGACACCCAACTGTTTCACCATGGCAAACAATCACTCTGCAAGGGAAACAAACTACTGGAGAATATGTAAGATGGCACACAAGGCAGGGCAGAGAACCACCCATAGGCCAGGAAGAGATTGGTCCTGATTTTGTTGCGCAAAACCCTGCAACCTTAGAGCAGGTGTATACGCACCATTGTTTTTTAATCAGGATAGTGACCACGTTCATTAAAGTAGTTTTGGGTGGATCACTAACTCCTGTTTTAGTTTAACACATTTTTCACTTAGACATCTACACTCACTAGGGCCCTTACACGCACTGCACCCAACGGCTAAGAAAAAAGATCTCCGCCAAGAAGGCCCCATCACGGGTGCCGATCGAGTATTGCAGCGCCGACCCAATATGGAGCAGACCTAGTGATGAAGCAAGACACCTAGCTGGCTCGGTGTGTGAGGGTCTTTTTCGGAAAGGAGAGAAATGTTTCTCCGGTCTAGAGTAATCACTGTGGTGCTCTCTGTGCACACATTGACCTGCAACACACAGTAGAAACAGGACAGAGAACCACTCAAAGGCCTGGAAGAGATTGGTCCTGGGGCTCCTGAAAAGGATGCCCAACTGTTTCACCATGGCAAACCATCACTCTACAAGGGAAACAAACTACTGGAGAATATGTAAGATGGCACACAAGACAGGACAGAGAACCACTCATAGGCCTGGAAGAGAGACTTCTCCTATCCATGCCCCTGATAACAATGCCCAACTGTTTCACCATGGCAAACCATCACTCTACAAGGGAAACAAACTACTGGAGAATATGTAAGATGGCACACAAGGCAGGGCAGAGAACCCCTCAAAGGCCAGAAAGAGAGGCTGGTCCTACCCCCTGGGCTGACCAATGAATAAAGGAGGCGGTGATGAATGGACAAGTTTCAAAACCGAGGAAAAAGTAGAAGATGTACGCGCATAGGAGGCAATGTTAAGATATATAAAAGAGGCGCATCCGCCCGGGGCTTCCCCGTCCCAGAATACAGCCGCCGGGAATACCCCATATATAACAGGGTAACCACAAGCAAAACTAGGATGCACAAGGACTAGGACACAAGATATGCTACACACAGAAACTCAGAACAAGAGTAGTGTAGACACAGACACTGAGAGGGATGGGTGGGGGGCGGGGACATGGGGGGAGTTACAAAGTTGTTGCAGTTAAAGAGGCATTCTTCAAGAAGGTATATTGTATAAATCGGGGAAACGGGCTTAAATGATAATTTGGTATTGGATAATCCTACAATGGAGATTGAAACTGTATGTTTTTCGTTTATTTTCCTTCTATGCAAATGTTTCAATATTTGTCTAAAAGGTATTCCCTCTGCTTATGTTAAAAATACCAATAAAGATATTAAGAAAAAAAAAAGGTTTCCAAACCGAGGCTTGGAGAAGTTCTGGAAATGAAAAAGAAATACTCTAGGATCCCATAAATTGGAAGTCAATGGTTGGCAGCAGAAAGGAGCAGAGTCTCAAGGGGCAGACTGACCGTCAAATTATACATTCATTTTTTCAAAACACTGTGCCAAGAAATCGGCAACAATGATAAAACTAATATTATTGTATCTATTTAAATAGTGAAGACTGCCCCTGACAAGGCGTAGAAGTGCTTTACGGTGGGTACCACACTACTCCGGAACACAAGATTAGTGGTAAATCCAGGGTGACTGGTTACAGGGACTGCTTTTACACTCAAGGAAACCATATGAAGTATTTATTCCAGATTAAATTAATAGGAGTTGGGTGTGATCATTAGTAAATGTGTTTTGTTTGTACTAAATTGTTCACAAGCGGGATCCAGTTTAAAATAACTTATGCAGTTAAGGTACAAACTGCCATGATCTCCGACCGTCCAGCATGTTCCAGCGTACAACAGTACTGAGACTAATAAGGTGGCTTAATGCACTTACTGGCGAGATCTGTACGGAATCTAGTCACACGTTTGACGCATCATAAAACAGCAAAGAGCCTTAATGCGCCAGCAGCAGTAGGTGTGTAACATTTGTACTTTATGTAGATAGCTCACTAGTTTACTGCGCTAGCTGCAGAGGTGCTTGTGTCAGCTGCTGGTCCAAAGTTACAATAATCCACTTTTGATGGGTCACTGAAGGTCTGCATTCAAACTGCAAAGCAAACGTTTACAGTAGGTTTTTATTCTCGGTCTTTCATTATTGCAAGGTTGCTTAAAGGGTTCCTTTAGGTAGTTTTAAGCATGCATTAGTAAGTGCCATATAGTCCAATTATGCAACACAAAAATATGATGGATGGAAGTTGAACATTGTCAAACATTCACCCCCAGTCACAGATCTGGGTTTGATCCATCGTTATTTTGCTCGCCACGACATTCCAGTTTTCAAGCTAGCTAGCCTGGCTGATGAGGGGCGTTACCCCGAAATCGGTCCATGGATGCTCGTTTCCGGTCCAGGGAAGACCTGGCTTGGCAGTTCGGCCTGGACTGTTCCCATGAGGTACAGGGTCAAGACTGATTTGCATATGGCCAGGTCTAAACTGGGGTGGCATGGTAAACAAAAGAATGATGGATTTAACTTCGATCTCTTGACTGGGGGTGAATGTTTTGATTTGTTCTGCATTCCGTCCATCAACTATGTATCTTTTTCTTTCTCGCCCTAAGTGCACTGGGTATGCCTAGAAGTGGGCCCGGGGCTCACTCTGCCACTGGAATCAAACTAGCCTGGCTGATGAGGGCTGTTAGCCCGAAACCGGTCCTAGGATGCTTGTTTCCGGTCCAGGGAGGACCTGGGTTGGCAGTTCAGGCTGGACTGTTCCCATGAGGCACAGGGTCAAGACTGATTTGCATATGGCCAGGTCAAAAGTGGAGTGACATGGTGAGCAAAAGAAGGATGGATTTAACCCAGATCTCTGGACTAGGGGTGAATGTTTTGATTTGTTCTGCATTCCGTCCGTCCATCAACTTTGTGTATTTTGCCGTTAAGTAGGAGGCACTGATGAGACAAAATGAAGGGCTCCCTCCAAACCAGTGTTGGGGAAAAAGAGGGTACCCAGACATATCTCAAATCCGCAGCCATTATTGCGCCAACCCCAGGATCCGGGTAGGACGCAGTACAATGCAGCGACTGAGCAGGGGTGCGACCTGCAAACACCGGGGCACATGCGGAAGCAGCCGCACTTTGGCATTACTTTGCAACGCCAGCCTGGTTCACGCGACACAAAGCTCCAAAAATAAAATAAAATAAAATACACTTCCGCCTTCCCAATGCTTCAGTTTTACCACGGGGGGAGGGGGTGTCCTCCTCCAACGGCCGGCCCGGCCTGCACCTCACCTTCCTGTGTCAGCGCTCGGCCTCACCACAAACTACCCGACACCTGTGAATTGAGGGGCTGAGGCGGCAGCAGGCCCCCCCAGACACGGGCTTGGAAACGGAAGAGCGAGGCGCACGAACATGCAAGGTACAGGCGATGTAAACACTTCAAACAGGCGACAGCACGCAGTTGTGCAAACTGGCACAGGAGATGGCGCGATAGGACACGACTACACAGGAGACAAACACTGCGTGTCCTCGCACACACGCAACAAAATATCTCCCAACAAAGCAAACTGCGTGCATGCACGTACACACACACGACACAGGCCTCCACCGGGAAAGCACCGATGACATTACTGAACATACAGTCCTACAAACAGACTAGCCAGGGTGAGCCGAGGGCACCGTCACGCCCACCTGCAAACACAACAAGCAAACAGCCCAGAGCACTGTATAGGCGGAAGTAAACAAGCCAGTCTGTGACAGTACACACACACAGGGCAGGCTTCAGGCCTGCAGCCACAATGGCATTGAAGAGGCTGACTCACAACGTGGGGACAGGGAGACAGCTGGCACACAGGTGGGCACATAAAAGACAGACCCACCCAGAGAAGGCACGAGTACACAGAGAAACAAAAACTGCACACGCCCGAACTCAGACAATACAGAGGTACGAACACTACAAGGGAGCCGCACACAACGGCACGACCACAGACAGAACAAACAAGAGACGGGAGCACGCAGACCACCAGCGAGCACACAGGAGCACATGCTCACACACACACAGACAGGTTCACAGAGTACGGGCACAAAACACAACACCAGCAACGGCTTACAAACTAACGATACTCAAGGGACAGACTCACCCAGACGGACAGCGACGGACACAAAGAACACACTGACACGCACATTGGCACAGGAGAAGCAAGCCATCAGATCAGACAAAACTACAGCAGAGCCCAGACAAGACAGCGTGGACACAAGCAGCCTCCAGACCACGCTGACACACACGGCACAGACAGCCTCCAGCACACGCTGACACACGCGGATAAACAAATGACTGACTCACAGGCGATGAAAACAGACACCAAGCAAACCTGGATACAGCAGCCAGGCGCACATAAAGGGATTGCACACAAGACACCCAGCACATGCTGACACGTGATACAAAGGAGACTGCCTCCGAGGAGTGAGTGCAGACTGAGAGACACCCAGCACAGGCTGGCACACACGTGAGTACACAAGAGACAGGCCTGCAGACAGGGAGGAAGAGGTCTGGGCATGCTGACACACACACACACAGTCTTGCGCAACCAGGCGTGGCCAATAAACAGATACACACAAGGCTGACAGACACGTGGGAGCACCCGGACTCTCAGTCACAGGAAAACAGTCTTGGTAAACAGTTACGAAATATCTCCATACAACAAATGTGTGCAATCAGTCGTTCCCGTGGTGACAGAAACTAAGAGAAAACACACCGCAAAACAGTATTCACCCCCTCCCTCCTCACGCATGGTATATCTGTATATATGCAATACCGCATCACCACATGAAAGAAAGTGCGGTACCCGAGATATCCATCAGTGCCAAGAGCCAGCACTAATGGAAGCACTGCGCTTTATTAGAATTAGGGATCCCGGTTTTATGTTTTTTATTCTACATTTCTGTCTGTATTGACTATTGATCCATATTTCTTTCTGCCATTTTATTGGTATTTATCTATATTTATGTTTTGAGCACAAATGGAGATGTAAAATAGTATATTGCCACGTTTATTTTAACTGATAAACATACACTAATACTCACGTTACAGCAAATAAAAAATACAGACAGGGGATAGATTGAATTGGGTCTCTATTTATCAGTAAAAAGCAGTAAAAATGGAAAACTGGAAGCCCTCATTATAAAGCAGTTGCAAATCCAATAGGTCTTGCCATGTCTTTTCAACACACTGGCTTTGGCCATGCTTTTAGCTGAAGCTGTGCTGCATAGGCCAAAAAACAAGAATCAATGCATGCGTCAACATGCATGCGGCAACATGCATGTGTGCGCATTCAGCGTGATGCAGAAGCCATTTTGCAAATTCTTTTTATTTCATGTTTCAAGATGGCGGACAGCACTTGTAGCTTTTTTTTATAGACACAAAGGGAGGTGTGGGGAAGCAACATGGGAACGGATGGGGGAGAAGGCACCGTAGGGGAACAACGGGGAAATGGGAGGTAGGGCAACTGAGAAGCCTGAGGCGTGAGCAGGGGGAATAAAAACACAAAAGCAAAAAAATCCGGGGTGCGGAAAGCAATGGTTGAGCTGGAAGTGGAGGGAACACGCAGTGACCTCATATTTGAGAAGAGCAACAGCACACAGGCTAGAAATCAAGGAACCACGTGCACGCTCATGAAGTGCTGAAAGAAAAAGAATTAAATTAGCTCCCTGAATGAGGATACAAGTAATCAAGAGGATGGTAAGGAAGCTCTGCTTCAGGGGAGGGACAAACCCGAGAAGAGGACGGACAGCCACTGAAGAAGAAGCAAACAAAAGAGTGACTAAAACTTGGGCCAGCTCATTGCTCAGCATTGGCTAGATTCTAATGTGGATAAACACCACAAATATCCACGGGTCTAATTAGCAACTGGACTAATCTGGTTTCTACAACTCAGTGAAAAAAAAATATTTTAAAAGGACGGTTTCCCATCACTCACCAGTGGTGACATGCTTCATCACCTGGGTCTCCTCCTAATGCCACACTAGTAGCACTAAGGGCTACAACCCTTACTTAAGGCAAGGGGAGCTCGCGGATGTTTTGACCTATTCCAATAAAACATGCTGTATTTGGATCTCTAGATGTGAGTACTCAATTTATGTGGGAATCGTAAATAAAGTGAAGTGGTGTGTCTAAAGTGTGAGTTAAAATTGACCAATGGGAGGCAAAATTATTTATTCACACCTCTCAGGGACCAAAGAGTAAAAACTATGCAAAGTGGCAGTCTTCAACAAATAACTGCCTAGATGTGAAGGGTCAATAAATGGAAAAAAGGCAGTTGCACCAGGCTAAGTGCAATGATAAAATAACACCAAACGTAGCAACTTCAGAGAAACAACAAAAATCAGCACAAAAATGTGACCTGAATCAAATATAATCTTTTTTGTAGGGGACCCCGTGTATTTTCCAAATATAGATGTGAAGGGTCAACATGTTTCAGCAATTGATGGATAACTTATCCTATGCCTTCGTCAGGACCTTAAGTATTTCTACTGCAAGTGAGTGTTATATATACACAATATATAACATATGTAAAGAGTTGGAACCGATACAACCTCTTTACCTGTGAACAAGGATAACAATTCCTCTGTAAATGACGATTTTCCGTCTTTTGAGAGGATAAGACCTCACCTCACCTGGCCACGGCTCAGGACAAAGGAGGCACCGCTCTCTCCGTCCGTACCTCTTGGCGGTTCCAAAAAGCCGTCTTTCCTCCATCTGCTGGAGGCACCAGAAGCACTGAGGCTTCCGGGTTCTCCCAACCAATCACGATGCTGCAGGAGCAGCATTGTGATTGGTTTGAGCGTCCTGTTTGGACGCTCAGGCAGTGCCTGGGGAGGCTGGGCATGTTCTCCAACGGGCTGTGCAACTCAGCCCAATGGAGAACATGCCTACAGGGCCGGCCAAACGGTCATGTGCACTCAGAGGAGTGCAAACCACTCGTTCCCTGCTCTGGCGTCACGGAGCCAGCCCAGCCCGACCCCCGTATAGAAAAAGAAAATGATGATAACTTAATTTTATTATCATTTTCTTTTTCGTACTGATGAAATAGCAGTGGGACCACACAACTCCTTAGCGAAGGAGCCGCCACTGACCTCAGACACAGCCTTACATGTAACAATACAGTCACTAAAGGTGCAACAACTTTATAGAAAGAAAACGGAGACCTTCCTCAAGCACCACCTTGCAGATGCTTCCTGCTGCTCCAACGCGATGCCACCCTGGACTAAACTCCCATCTAAGTATTCAAAGTCCCTTCTCAAAATTCTCCCCTGAAACCAATTGGATTCCTACTGGTTAGTACGAGTCACCCTCCGCACCCCAACAAGAGGTACAAGTCAGGTCTTTGGAAGGCCTGTGGCTTCCCTGCTTGCTCTGATATTCGTGTTATTGCCCACTGCCCCGCTTCACTTCACCCCAGAAGGTTACCTCCCCTCAATGTCCCATTGCATAACACTCCCACAAGCCGCTTGAGTCTTTTTATCCTAGGAGGATCGCAAGACTCCGTTTATAAGTCAGATCTTCCAATAATATTGAGCCTTCAAGATGGCCCTACTTCCACCTTGCTCACTAGCGTAAGGAAATTTGAGGAGACCCCCCTGCAAAATACACGGAGGGGACCGCCTCCATGCTCAGTCTGGAGCCGTCACGCCAGGGTACTGTGACAAGGGGGCCCCCTGGAGCTTGCGGGACCCGCATTGCGGGGGCCTTTGTTACACCACTGACCTTGCTGCTATCCCTTACCTGCTGATGTACTGTAAGTTCCACCCTGAAAGGAGTGAAAGGTCCTCACATTGCTTCTGCATCTGGGAAGCCATAGTCTGGACAAGCATGGAGTGCTCAGCGGACCACTTCCGAAAGTGCTTGTTGATCGCTTCATGCCAGGATGCAGCCCATGATCTGTGCACCCACATGATCACACTGCAGGACACCATCTCCACAGCCCCAGTGGGAACAAGGGACCTGCACCTCCTGGGAACAAGACTGACTGGGATCCCTCAGAATCGTGGCGCTACACAGTGTCGTCAAGCAAGCAGATGACGGAGTAGCACACCCAGAGCCACCTATGGGTGCCGTGGCAGCAACATTCCCTTCTGGACTCCTCATCACTGCACTGGGGGGCAAAGAAAGGCTATGCTCCCGACTGAGCCACCCTAGATACCCTAAAACCTGCTCCTCACAGAGAAGGGTCAGGGCAGGGAGGAAACAGAAAACCAAAGCAGACATTGAAGTGTCTTTAGTAAGAAATGAATATTGGCGGGTCACTGGAATGGTCTGGCAACGGAGAGCACATTTTGTATCAAATAAAAGGCATCTATATGATACAATCAAAAGAAACGTATGCCGCACATCAAGCAATTTAAGGCAAACTACCTGGATGACTCTAGCATTAGCTAAGTATTTTGGCATTTCCCAACATATATTTTAAAGAGGATCACATGGCTATATAAAGAACATAGCTCCTTCAGAAAGAAAGGAGCACATTCCGCAGATCCTAATCGAAATGTTCTTAACCCATGCAATTAGTTATTGTCTGGCATAGAAGCACAGGAATGGTGTTTTATCAACACCACCTTGTCTAACTCACAGAGTTAATGTAAAACAAATACAATATAGTACTCAACAGAAAACACAGCAGCATGAACACACTTCTTAATATAAGTATTGGCAAAAGTCTGTGCAGCATTGGCAAAAAAAAGACGCAATTCTATGGCTGATCGTGTCATTCTATAGATGTGGGGGAAAATCACTATGCATTCACATACCTACACTATGATGCAATATACATTACAGAAGAGTGATGGATGGAATGCTTGAATTAATCACAGCAGCTGGTAATTACTCTGGGATGCATTCGAGTCCATTGTTTTGTGCCCACCATGCCACCTTAGAGTGAACCAAGACATATGCAAACCAACTTTGGTCCAGCTCCAGTAAGAACAGGCAGTCCCGAAATGTCATGCCAGGTCCTTACTCAACCAGAGTACACAAGCTACCGGTTTCTGCCTATTGGGCCTCCTTAGTCAAGTGCAGGAAGCTCATTTAGTCTTGGTTTTAAATTGTATCTAAACGTTGTGGTACATGTGGTCCTGAATGCATACTAATTGGATAACTAGGACTTCAACTGACTCAATGCAAAAGAAAACAAGCACTGGCAAAGCCAAACTGTCGGTGTTGACCCCCAGTCTTTATGCTTTGTCAACCATTGTTTTGTTATGTTTTTCTACTGGGAAAGCTGCCCTAGGTTGCTTGTGTTCCGGTTCAGGGAGGACTTGGCTTGGCAGATCAGGCTGGACTGGTACCATGAGGAGCAGGGTCAAGGCTGATTTGCATATGGTCGAGTCCAAACTGATATTTCATGGTGAGCAAAAGAACAATGGTTTGGGATGTTACCCCAAGCAGCTGCAGTGGTTAGACAAATTTCAAGCATTCCTCCTATCACCTTTGTGTTTGCAAAGCTGCCCGTGGTCATTGACCTAAAAAGAAATAAAAATCAGCAAAAAGCTAAATATATTTTTGGCCCGTAAAAATCACATATTGCCATTGTAGTTCTTAGCACTTAGGTGAACTACATTGTGTTTAGATGTGCTCCTTGCGAAAGGATGGAATCTGGTCAGTGGGAGAACGCAAGTCTGAAAGCCCATTTAAATAATTATATTTTACATATCATTTTAGTAAAAACCTAAAGGTCTTTGCTATCACCCGACCTACAAATGGAAGCGATATACACAAACACACTCTGGAAACTTAAAAGCACTGTTTTCAGGGAAAATTTCATGACAATTCAACTACAAGACACCCTCGCAAACAACTAAAACAGGAAGTCTCACAACAGACACATTCACATATAAAACGTATGCTCACAATATGCTCTTGTGGTATTACAGTCATTCTCAGCAGGCATGTTGATACAGAAACAGTCAGCCGCCACAGGAACACACACAAACAGCCACTCACAAAAGGCACAAACAGAGTGGCAGTCACAAAGAAGAGGCATGTAGCAAGATAACTCACACAGAAACAGCCGCTATCACATACACACAAAGCATGCACACGCAGAGAGCATTACAAACAAACAGTAACTCCAGCCCAACAAAGTGTAAGCGTGTGAACACACAAAGACACGTCTGCCTGGCCTAAAGGACAGCAGGCAGGGCCAGAAAGGCTGGTCTGACAGATGGGCGTGTGGACAAGTTTTGTAGCTGCTTGTGGGCCTTTTCTTTGGTCCTGGTGGCCATATTTCACTGTTGAGTTCAGTGATACTGATGCATGCATTTGTACTTGCTGCAGGCAATGTTTGTAAGTTCCCATACCTTATCGAGCACCTATACCGTGTGCCTTTAAGATTTCAGAACTGCCTCGATTTGTAAAAGTGGGCCACTTTTTCTTTAGCTATCTTCATTCCCTGAGGTGTGGGGGCACTTTAATTTTTGCCGATTTTCTGTCGCAGCCCGACCATGCACAAACCCACACACACAGAAACATAAGTGTCTCCCACAGCCGCCTGAGTGGCCAGACAGGCACTTAACCTCCCATTTACAAGAAAGCCGACACCCTCTTCAAGGAGGTAACCAAGAGACACAACAGAACGAACGCACAGGCACCAGCACAAGAACAAACGCTCCCTTGTTTCAGTGGGACCTGGGGACCGCACTTCCCTTCTTCCTAGCACAGGTGAGAGTGGCTACAGTTAATAGACCGAAAACTGGAGCCTACTTTGATACGTACAAAGCCACTGGTTGGGTGTGCAAGGGTGTGCCGCGCTTAGGCATGCACCCATTCCAGCAAGGCGACCACATCTGATTTGCATATGACGGAGTCTATACTGGAATGGCGTGCAAAAAAACACTATGGTTCTAACCCAGTCTGTGACCGGGGTAAATGTTTGATTGGTTCAGCATTCCGTCCATCATCTGTTCTTTTTTCCACAACATACAGTAGCAAGAATACCTGTCTGTGGGATTTTTTAAAGCCTCTGCAATTGTTACCCAACCCAACTCATTTTTATCAACCTATAAAATATGGAAGGATAGATCGGCGGCATCAGAATTCCGACTACTGATTACACACCGCTCCGGATAGTGGTGTGTCAACCCTCTGACCTAGCTTAAAGGGACACGCCTCTGTCGGCAGGGGTGCCCAACTATCTAACCTGTTTTACTGGGACTGGAACCTGTGACCTGCAGATTCCACACACCTCTGCAACTGGCACTGAACCGACTAGCGTATTTCACTGGCTTGTCCACGCAAGAAGCTTGATTTAGAGTGACCAGATTTTGAGAATTAAAAAAACCGGGACAGACCAGACATAGAAGTACGACTTCGAAGACTGACAATGATGACGGTATAGAATATATATATATATATACACTCATCCTACAAAGCAGCATTGTTGGAATTTTTGTTTAAGAGGGCGCCGGAGGAGGTCATATGCAAATTTAGTCTTGTAAATTCACCCATTTACAAGGCCAGGTTTACATAGCATTGGGTATAGCAGCACCTTCACCCTGTGACCCTGCCCTCCCTCCCACTGTCTCCCCTCTGCTGGGAGCATGCACCTGACTTCCTGCTGTGCTTCTTGAAACAAAAAGGTAAATTACGTGAGTTATTTAAGAATATCAAGGCACCGAGCGCACTTTTAGTTGACCTTTGTTCACAAAAAAGGGGCATGTATTTAAAATGAGAAAGATTGTTGGAGACAGTCCTTTAAAACTCGGGACTGTCTGGGGAAACCGGGACGTCTGGGGAAACCGGACGTCTGGTTACCCTAGAATAAAGACAACCTCAAATGAGGAAGTATGCTTTGCGTCCAGTGAAGGTGCACATAATCGCACTAGGAGGTTCAGTTATCGACTTTACGAGATGACCATGTCACAGACAGTACTCCAGTCTCAGACTCCCATCTACATCCGAATGCATTCTGGAAGTTGTAGTCTTGACGTCCATCAATTGGCCTGCCTGGACTAGACTACCAGCCAGTTACACTGGTTCGTGAAACGCAGGACGAGGACTAGAACACTGTGGCCACGAGTCTTCTGATAACCCCCATTCTGTCAGACTAGTCGTCTGTCCCGCTTGCACACGGATAGGTTTCAGACTCAAGATGCATTGCTGCAGCGTGGGGTTTATTAACTTGTCAAGTCTGAAACTGATGCAAACGTCTGATAAAAGATTGAACTACAAGGGGGGACCCGAGCTGATGAAATGCGCTGAGCGGGAGAAAATGGGTCATAAAATAACACTGTGCGGAAGGCTGCAGGCAGGCCAGGTGCGATGCTGGGCCCCTGGGTGGGGGTGTTGGTATGGATTTACCGCTGCAGTTGCGACCTCTACCCTCTCGCTCAGCCCTGCAGAGTCCAGCTGTTTGTGCGGAGGTCATGGTGTCAGACACACTCGGAGATTGAACAAGCAGAAAACAGGCTCAGTCACTCACGCACACACAGTCAGTCCCTCTCTCCCTCATAGGAAGTCAGTGTCATCAGCAGGGTGGTTTATCAGGAGCTTTAAATAACCTTCAAATAAAAGGGGAAGGTCAGTAATGATTTGCAATTTGAAACAAGAACATGCTGGGCCAGGGGCACCATGGAGGGCAGGGGAGGCAACACGGAGGGCAGGTTAGGGAATCGACAGACAACGGAAAGTACTATGGCGGGAAAAAGCACTGACACGGCCAACGCTATCCCCACCATACCACTTTTTAGGCCTTGTCTAGCTGTATTCAGGATATTGGCATGAAGCTCCGCCCACTTCCCACCGATCTTTTTAATTGGCTTCTGTCACTGTTTTTGTAAATGGTGGCTTTTCATTGGCCAACAGGCTTAGTATTCCCTGCTTAGTACCGCCTTTACTCTTCTTGTAACCTCCCATGAGGACTCCCTGTTATAAGTGTTGTTACTCAGTACGTTTAAATTACAGCCTTGGAGCACTATTTTCATAAATAGCTTTGTAATGCCTGCAACACGCTCTCCAGCAATGCTCCCCCCCCCCCCCCCATTTATTTAGCCAGTGCGGCACGTCTTGGCTGGACACGCCTTTCTTTTGGTTAGTTGCAATCTGAGGCGGCTGCACACCTTATTTTCTTTTTATGTACTTTGGTTACAATGGCGGCACCCGCGCTTTAGCTTTAAACTGGTTTAAGCTAAAGCAAAGGTGCCAAGATTGCTTCAAAATAAAGAAATAGATAAAAACTATTTTTCTATTTCTTAACGTTTGAACCAAGCACGGCACCCACGCGTTAGTTTAAGATGTTTACATCTAAAGCGTGAGTGCTGCAAATGATTTACAATGCAATTGCTCTCGCATTACTTTGAGCTATTGACATGACATTATTATTAGCAGCGCCAATAGTTCACATTTTCAGCAATGCAAGACCTATTGCATTGCAAATTCTTGTTTGTTATGGCAGGTGGGGAGGGGCAAGCAACAATAGACAAGGGAGGGTAAGAGGTCTGACAGGGCTAGCAACATGGATGAGGGTGTGCAGGTGGAGCCTAGTAATACAGACAAATAAGGTAGGGTGGGTGGGGACAAGCAACACTGATGAGTGATGGGAGCAAGAAACACGGACGAGAATTGGATGACTGTGGGTGAAATTCAAGAAACAGACAAGGGAGGGTGGGATGGTAAGCAAAACAGATGAGGCAGGGTTGGATGGCAAGCAACACAGATGAGGCAGGGTTGGATGGCAAGCAACACAGACGAGGGTCCTAGCAACACAGACGAGGGAAGGTGGGTGGGTGCAAGCAACACAGATGAGACAGCAGGTGGGGGAAGCAACATGGATGGGTGGGGAGAAGCTACACAGATGAGAAGAGTGGGTGGGGCAAGCTACACAGACAAGAGCGTGAGGGCGGGAGTAAGCTACACCGACGAGGGAGGGGGCAACATACACAGATCTGGAATGGAGGCTGTGTGGGGCCAAGATACACAGATGAGGGAGGGAGGCTGTGTGGGGGGAAGCTACAGAGATGAGGGATAGTAGCTGGGGGGAAGCTACACAGATGAGGGAGGATGGCTGGGGGAAGTTACACAGACGAAGGATGGTGGGTGGATGGGGCCAAGCAACACGAACAAGGGAGGGAAGGGGCAAGCCACATGATGAGGGAGTGCGGGCGGGTCAAGCAACACAGACGAGAGGGCAGTGGGGGCAAGCAACAGTGATGAAGGAGGGCGGTTGGGGCAAGCAACAGAGATGAAGGAGGGTGGGCAGGGGCAAGCAACACTGACAAGATGAGCGGGAGAAAGCAACATGGCTGAGGGAGGACGGAAGGAACATAGAGGGAGAAGTAGTACACAAGGGAGCTAGCTGATAAAAAAACACTGTCTGGTACAGTGGTCATTTTTTAAACGCTAGTTTTTTCTTTGCATTTAACCAGAGGAATGCTACATGTAATGCGTAGTCTCCAAGGGAAGGACAAAGACACGAAGAGGAAAGAAGCCTTCGGCAGATCAATAAGAAACTAGCAAATGAGAGTGACAATGGAGCCAACCAATGAGCATCCTCTAAGCCCACTCACTGTTAGAAAACTAAAGGCCTTGAGGAGAGTGCATGTGCTGTCTAGGAAAGTTCTAAAAATAACACTAACACAAAGGTGGGATTGTGTGATATACATCATCACACAAAACACGCAATGGATAAGGCGCTTACCTTTCCATTCAATTTGCCTCAAACCATTTTCAAAACATTATTTAGGATCAGTTCTGTGTGCACTCAGAAATTACAGGCTTGTCGCATATTCCTAAAGGTTTTGTACATGCAAGTGAAAACAAACTAACAAGCTCTGAGAAGTTGGCACAGCGTAACGTGCACAAGTGTGCACAGCAGGCGAGCAACACCCATTGGACTTAAAGGGCTTCAGCGCCCCCCCCCCCCCGTCGTGTGTGGCAGCCCGGGATGAGACAGCTTCCCGGGCACACACACAGCCGCACCCGAGCACTTCACAGGTCTTTAAAAAACCATTTGCATGTTAATGAGGTCTTGCTGTTCCACCCCTTTTTAAGAACCCCTGCAGCTCCACTCTGCCTATTGCTTAAAGATTCAGCCCCCCCCCCCCCCCAAAATTTGGCTCCAGTTGCGCCTCTGGTGCACATATACATAAGAAAACACGTAAATACCAGATAGCATTCAGAAACATGCCCGTAATTAGCATTCAATCACTTTTTGTACACACATGTAAAAAAATCTTAAAAGGTAAAGTGCACAAGTTAAGTTAGCGCACACAAGGATTATGTGCACACACCAAACACAACAGGAAGCAACCAATACAATGAGAATAAGGACACACTCTACCCTAAAAAAAAACATCAACAAGGAGTGCAAACTTGCAGAAACATTGAGGCAGCCCGCACTGACAAACAGGTACAGATGTTCGGTGCATGTTGAATCGGTTTTCTTAAAGGAACAGTACGATAATCACTTATCTTTACATCCACTAATGTATTATGTCAAGCAGAAAGGGAAAGGTTATTATAAGTCAAGTTCATTTGTGAACTGAAACATTGCTGAAAAACAAATACAGTAACAACAACAAGGTGGTGGGTGAAATGCCTGAATTAATCTTAGCCACTGGCCACCGCTCGCAGCCGCATCCCAATCCATTGAAAAACAAAAATATAGCAAAGCCCTCTTTCCCTTAACACTTCTTTCGTGTTAGTGTTTACAGTTCAGATGCGTTGCTCTCAAACCACTTAGCTCATTGCTTCTTATGCACTCTTCGATATGATCAGGTGTTTGTTTTCCAGCATATTCGAACATGCCAAAATGTATTATAGGATTGCATATTCCAGGTCATTGTTAGCTCATCAAGAGCTGTCCTGGAGTGTATACTTGATATCCAATCTGTACTTACCGTCTTTGTCTCAAAAATTGGTTGGATTAAAAAAAAAAAACACATGTAAAACAACGATTACTAGAGGATAACACCAAACTTCACCAGACATATACCCTTATTCACGCCTAATTCTTTCTTTCTTCTGCCGAATGAAAACAGAGAAATTATACAGCGGTGTATATATACTGAAAGTATGAACTCATTTTCGAAAATGAAATTGGGAACCTATATACTTCTATTTAATAAATGCTACTCCTTCATAAAATACATTGCATACACCTACAATCGCCTGCATGCAGAGCAGTTACCGCAGATACAGGCAGGCGTACACACAAGTGCATTCCACACCTACTCTCTGCGTTGCCATGTTCTATGCAAGAAAATCTCACGCATGTTCACAGGTAAGGTGCAGACACATGCAGGCAGACTACGGGTACATACATGCATTCACAGCCAAGCAGACACTGCCGGTGGAAACTGCAATCTAGCACGTCCACAATGGCGATGGAGAATAGACCAATGGCAGGTTAGCGAGCAGAACAACCAATAGCAGGAGGTAGAGGTAGAAAGGGGCGGGGCTAGACATGCAGCGCCCCGGAGGCACCTGGCACCATAAACCGAGACTGAACCCCTCTCCCCCACACCAGCCTCCCTGCTTTTATCGCCGTGCCCACAGAGGTACTCAATATATATTTTTAGCAATTTTATAGAGCACAAACTTCACCGTACGGTATTGCAGCGCTTTACCTAAGCACCAGTTCGTTACATTCCATAAGGTCACATTTTTTTTCGTAGGTAAAAGATAAATTAAGTAATTTGCCCAGAATCACGGGATGGTGAGCCCACGCCGAGACTCGAACGTGGTCCCCAGCTCTGGCTTACGCGCCACGATGAGAGGGAATCACACAATGTCCCCACAGACAGACAAAGTTGCAAAGAGACACCGACCGTGCGGGCACGCAAATAGGCGCGCGCTCACGAAGAAGCAGGGTGCACACGCATCGTACACACAGAAGTGCGCATGCGCAGTGCTGCAGACACGAGCTGGGAAAGCAAATACTTGAAGCACGCTCTGCAACCCCTGGCCTTAAATCACCCCAAATATGATCTCAGCGATGGAGCGGTAAAGTCCCCGAGTCAAGCGTGGGCTGGGATGGCGAAGAGTGGCGGGAGGAGGGGAAAGGAAGACAACAGCAGGGAGAGAGAGCCACAGGAAGGCGGAAAGAGAACGAGGAACCGAATCAGCAGAGGAGGGACACTAAAGAGGGAATGAGGAGAATAGGAGCCGAGGACGGGATGAAAGAGAGAACGAACGACGACAGAGGGGAGGAACAAGAGCGCAGGGAAAGGCAGAAAGATGGAGGGGTGTAAGAGAGGGGGGGATGACTGGGGGAAGGAACAAGGGAGAGTATAAAGGGAGGGATGAGAGAAATGGAGGAGAAGGAAAGATATTGGAAGCTAAGACGAAGGTGTGTGGGAAGGAAGGCGGAGAATAAACGAGGGTCTGACAGGGGAAACGGCCACTACAACGCAGCCGTTTCCACGCATAACCATGCATGCATTACAACGCATGCGTGGTTACAACGAAAAGCCTTTAGCACACATGCCTTTACTACGAATTTCGTAGTAAAGGTATGCGTGGTAAAGTTAAAATAAAAGGGGGTTTGGGGGGGGGTCACCCCCGCCCCAAAAAAACGTGGGATTAAAAAACGAGGGCTTGGGGGCACCCCCAAAATTAAATATAAAAAAACGTACTCGTTTCCGTCAATTAAAGAGAGATATGGAGGCAATCCACGTCGTTAGAGGAAACGGAAGGACACTTCCGCTTCCTCTTAACGACGTGGAACGTCACCAAGGAGGATAGAGGAGAAGAGAGGTAAGGGGGAATGAGGAGGTGGTGTCCCACAAGGGAAAAATTTAAAGAGTATATAATAAGTGTGATATCCTTTAACAAGAAAATACCATTAACATACATAATTTAACAACGAAATTTGTTGTAAAAGTATGCGTGTTAAAGGCATTTTTGTGGTAAAGGATATTCGCGGTGATGGCATTCGCGTTGTAACGCATGCGTGGTAAAGGCATGCGTTACAACGGAATGCATTGTAAAGTCATATATTCGTTAACAGCACCACCCACCACCTGCTATACCGAGTCCTCTGCACAGAACTTCCTTTGCTGACTCCACTGCACACGGCCTCCTGTCCAGACGGGATTACCCTGCACCACCCGAGTCCACTGCATAGGGTCTCCTATACTGAAACCACTACATATGCCTTCTATTTTGATTCCACTGCAGAGGGCCACCGATCCCGACAACACAACCCAGAACCTTCTATCCCGATACCACTGTATAGGGCCTCCCGCCCTGACAGCACTACCCAGCAGCTACTGACCAGAGTGCACTGGACAGGGCCCTGATACCACTGCCCAGCACCACCCACCCCGATAGCGCTGCCCAGCACCACCCACCCTGATAGCGCTACCCAGCACCTTCTATCCTGGGCCCACTGCACAGCCCCTCCTATTCTGACCACCTCATGGCACCTTCTTTTTTTTTTTTATTTCAACAAGTTTTATTACACAATTTTTATAAAGAAAATACAGGAACACCTTAGTAGATCTCTAACGGGCTTACGTGACATCAAATTACTAATGTCATACCGTTCTGTGTGTACCCTTCTTATGTTAGTGTTCCAGAGTGAAAAGAGAAATAGAAAGGAGGAAGAGAGCTAAGAGGTGAAGGAAGAGAGAGGACAGGCACGCAAGAGTTTTAGTACATATACATTTCGTCTGACAATTGGATCTAAACCTTAGATCTCGGGTACATTCCTGTTGGGGCGTTACTACTTTTTGAGGAGCTAGGATGTGTCCTCCCGGACCACACGTTTTTCATGGGGGCTCAAAGGAGTCTAAAAACGTATCCAGGGACCCCCACATCCTTCTCGAGGATGGTTTCCAGGGCGAGTTCTGTAGGGATAAATTGTCTGCTCCTCTGAGATGCATGATCCAATTGAACCATCCTTTGTACGATGTCTTGGAAGTGTCTTTCCAGTTTGTCAGGACCATTTTCAGTGCTGCGGTCAGCAGTAAATCAGAAGGTTCCTGTCCTCGGCTGACTTCATGTCCTTGCCCATAAATCCCGTAGTGATAGTGGAAAATTCTTTAGTTAGAGTGCAGCCAAACATTTTGTTTAAACACTTAAAGATTTCACTCCAGAATGTTTCAAGAGCTGGGCAATACAGGATATGGTGTGCCAGATCCCCCCCTTCCTTTGTTACAGTTCCAGCATACATCCTCCTCCCTGAGTCCTAATGAGTGTAATCGTGCGGGTGTCCAGAACGCCTTGTGTAGCAACCAAAACTTGGTTTGTGAGTAAAGGTGAAATCTTATTTCACGATGCTGACGACCACAATGTGGCCCATTCTTGATCTTTGAAAATTAAGGACTTCGGCTGTTCTGTTACTATTAAGATATCGTCAGCATAGGCGGCAACTTTTAGGTCAGTGCCGTTGATATTTATGCCCTTTATGTTCTTATTTAGTTTGATGTCTTGGATGAGAGGTTCAAGTGCTATTATGAATAGTGAGGGGGACAGTGGACATCCTTGTCTGGTGCCCTGTTGTAGTATGAAGGGGTCAGAAAGTGACCCATTAACCACTATTCTGGCTGATGGCTCCCGGTACAGGGCCATCACCATCCGAATGTACCCCTCACCTAAGTTGAAAGCCTGCATACAGCGTTCTAGGAATTCCCAGGAGACTCTGTCGAAGGCCTTCTCCGCATCCAAAGTAATGGCCACAGCTGGTACCCGTGTGGTAGAAGCCTGCTCTATGATATGGCAGAGTAGTCGTGTGTTGTCATTGGCCATGCGAGTTCGTAGGAAGCCCACCTGTGCGTTACTTATTAGTTTTGGGAGTGCGGAGTTTAGCCTGACTGCAAGTATTTTTGCGTATATCTTACAGTCCACGTTATTAAGGGATATTGGTCTGTAATTTGTTGGTGATAAGTGATCTTTACCCTCTTTGGGGATGACTATAATGTTAGCCTCTGACATGGACTTTGGTACCTCCCCGTTAGCTGCAGCGTGATTAAAGACCGGTTTCATCGTTGGTTCCAGTTGGTTTAGGAAGGTCTTGTAGAAGGTGGCTGTGAACCCATCTGGTCCCGGGGCTTTATTGTTTTTCAGAGATTTAACTGCCATTTCGATTTCGTATGGGATTTATTTCTGCGCCTAGCCTGTGCATCTCCTCGGTGTTTAGTTGTGGTAGGCTGAGTCTATCTAGGTATCTAGAGCAGTTCTCTGTGTTGAGGGTCTGGTCTTTCTTGTATAGTTTCTGATAGAACTCTTGGAAGGTCTTAAGGCTTTGTGTGTGTTCTGTTATCTGAGTCAGTGATGGAAGAGACTGCAAATTGGCTACGTTTATGTTTTAAGTAAGAGGCCAAAAGCTTACCCGCCTTATTGGCCTCACACAGATTAAGGGCGTGGTATTAATTAATCCACAGCCCCGCTCTCTCACTTAGTATTTTGTTATACTCGTATTTCAGCTGTGTAAGTTTAGTTAAAAGTCTATTATCCTTAACAGCTTTAGCGTGGGATGTCTCAAGGTTTTTAATCTCCCGCTCTAGCTGCTCTATTCTTGAATTTGTCGATTTTAGCTTTGATCTCAATTATTGTGCCTCTAATTGTCGCCTTCAGGGCCTCCCATAGGGTTTCGGGGTTAGTCTCAGTGGAGTCGTTAAATTTGAGGTATTCCAAAATTGCCTCCTCTATCCTTTTTTTGTCTGCGGGATCATTCAGCACATCACTGTTAAAACTCCACCTCCGGGGTGCGGCCTCTTTGTGACAACCACTCAGCTTTAGACTGATACATGAGTGGTCTGAGACTAGTCTAGGGGCTATGTCTGAGTGTTCAATTAGGTGCGTATGGGACCCAGATATCAATATGTAGTCTATCCTGGTGTAAGAGTTATGCGGGTTAGAGTAGAAAGTGTAGTCTTTTGTATCAGGGTGTTGGAGGCGCCATGCATCTTTTAGGTTGTATTTGGAGCATGTTTCAGAGGGCTGTATGTGATTTCGAGGGTTGAAACAGACAGGTGTATTGTCTATCTGTTATAGGATCCATTGGTATGTTAAAGTCCCCTGCCATCACTGTGAGGTCAGTTTGGGGGAAGCTCTCTAGCGAACGAGCCACCTCCACCGAGAAATTTGGGTCGTCCGAGTTGGGCCCGTACACATTAGCAACGTGGATTGCTCTTACCCCCTTCTCAGGTGCGTCACCAGGAGCCTCCCCTCACTATCGTGTGATTGTGATTCTATTGTTAGGTTGGATCTCTTGGATACTAATGTCATCACCCCCACCCTTTTTTTTTTTTTTTTTACAGCAGGTGAGCATGCCGTCTGTGAGACCTAGTTGGCTCTAACCAGTTTGGCGTCCTCCCCGGATAATTTGGTCTCTTGTAATAAGACTATATCTCCTTTAGTATTGGCCGGGTAGTCTACGATCTTCATGCGCTTAATGGGATGGTTAAGGCCTTTCACATTGAGGGACACTATGTCCAGGTCTGTTGCGAGATTGGGTGTGTTAATGCCGGCCATCGTCTAGGGTGTAACGTGGTGGGTCTATTTTCTTTGACGCACACATTAGTTTGATGGAGCCTGTCGGCTCTACTTGTACCTACCGATGCACTACCCTTGCTGTCCAAAGCAGCCAAGCTCCCCACCATGATCTGTACGCAATGTACCCAACCTGTCAGGCTGTGCGTTTGTGTCAGTTCCGTTGCGGGTGTTCTCTAACATATCGTGCCTAGATATAGAGGATAAAAAGGTGAACAAAGACAGGAAAGCCAAGAAGATAGATATCAAAGAACTGAGAAACCATAGTTCCTCGACCTCCCTCTCCCCTACTACACTATCTCGTATGGCCGAATGTACGACGACAGGATCATCGCCCCCGTCTCTCGGAGAATATCTATCTTTGGCTTATAGATCTCTAGTACCAAGAAAGATTATCAGAGATCTCTAGACTTTGTTCCATGAGTACCTCGTAGCACCTTCTAACCACAGTGTCTTCTATCCTGATCCCGCTGCAGAGGGCCTCCAATCCGGAGAGCAATACCCAGCACCTTCTGTCCTAAGCACACTAGACAGGGCCTTTCATCCTGACTGCACTACCCAGCAGCTTCTGTCCTGAGCCCACTGGACAGGGCCTTCCATCCTGACTGCACTACCCAGCAGCTTCTGTCCTGAGCCCACTGGACAGGCCTCCAATCCCGACAAAACTACCCAGCACCATTTAACCGTCTCCAGTGTGCAGTGCCTCCTGTCTTGGCATTACTGTACTGCAGCTCCCATCCTGACTGCACTACCCAGCGCCTTCTACCCTGACTCTACTGGACAAGGACTCTCTCCCTGACAGCACGGCCTAGCACCTTCTAACCAGTCTCCACTGCCCAGGGCCTTCCATCCTGACAGCACTACCCAGCATCACTGGACAGGGCCTCCAATCCTGACAGCACTACCCAGCACCTTCTGTCCTGAGCCCACTGGACAGGGCCTTCCATCCTGACAGCACTACCCAGCATCACTTGACAGGGCCTCCAATCCTGACAGCACTACCCAGCATCACTGGACAGGGCCTCCAATCCTGACAGCACTAACCAGCACCTTCTGTCCTAAGCCCACTAGACAGGGCCTTCTATCCTGACAGCACGACTCAGCACCTTCTACCCTGACTCCACTGGACCAGGCCTTCTATACTGACAGCAGTGCCCAGCACTTTCCAACCCGTCTCCAGTGCGCCGGGCCGCCTGTTCTGGCATTACTGGACCGCAGCTCCCGTCCTGACACCACTGCAGTGTCACATACAAGGCCCCACTATCACCGCATCTCACTTGCTGGCAGCACCTCAGTGCCGCCTGACACCACTGCCTGGCAGCTACTATCTCAGCATTCCTGCTACAGCGCTTCCTAGCCTGCCTCCACTGCACGGCACCCATTCGGAGAACTGCTTTAACCATCCTGTACCCGACTGAAGGGTGCAGCATCCCCTCGTCTATCGCCATGGCTACAGCACTCTTTCCAGTCAGTGTTATCCTGCACCCCTCGGCCGACTCCACTGATACGGTAGTTTCTGCTGACAACACCGTACACAGCCCTCTCCCCGAGCTCCAATGTAAACAGCTTCTAACCACACTCTAGCGTGCAGCACCCCATGTCACAGCTGCATCACTACAGTACATCACATGTGCATCACTACAGTAGGTCACAATTGCATTACTACAGCGCGCCGCCCTCTTTTCTGATCCCACGTAGCTCTGAGGGGCTCCGGTTCTAGCCCGCACTGCGCCCCCTGGCGGAGGGGTAAGGGCTCTGCAGCTCGGACAGGCGCACACCTGAGACCCCACCTGGCTGCTGAAGCCGGGCACAGGCAGGTAGGCGCTGCCTCCCGCACTTGTTGGCAGTGTGAATGAAGGGTGAGCCGAGGACAGGCTCCCGCCTAGGTCACTGCATGTGAAAGTACACCACGAGACCGAAGGGAACAGAGTGAGCTGGGCCCAGGTGAGCGCACACATCGGCGCCGCACGCCCCATCTGGAAGCAGGGGGTAGAGGAGTGTAAAGAGGCAGGCAACCCGAGGCATGTGTCAAAGAGCAGAGGCAGACGGGCCTGATGGATGGGGAGGGAAAGAGGGGCCGGGGGCACCAAGGGTGTGTGTGACGAGAGACGTGCTGACAGGCCTGAAGAGTGCGACCCCACCCAAGCTTCTGTTATCTGTCCCAAGAGCTAAGAGCCGAGAATGAGGCCCCCTCCCCACCCCAAGGAACAAACACCTCACGCCGTGCAGCACACAATACTATCTGAGGAATGACTGCTGCCAGCCAGGTCACCAAACAGGTGTGTCTGTACGACTGCACACACCTGGGGCTGAGTCCGGCTCACGGGCTGCTTGGAATCCCAGGAGATGGGACACACGTACCAAACACGGGGTTGGTATGTGCCGGCTTGAAAATATCTAACACGTATAATGTGTGGACACACACACTCGTGTGTGTAAAAAGTGTATGTGTAGCTATACGAATGGGCTTATATGCAAATTAGAAGTGCAGGTACTCTGTAGCAGAGTACCTTCTTGTTTCCGATTAGTGCCGGTGCTCTCAAATTAAAAGTATTACGCTGCTCTTGAAAAGTGCCGGTACTCTCCCTCTCAAAATCCAAAAGTGCCGGTACTCCGTACCGGGCAGTATCAGCCCATTTAAAGCACTGCACATGTCACCTGTCACGCACAATTTGTTTAAATTCACATATACATTGTCCAATCGAGGGCTTTATATATTTATATATGTTTTCAATTGCAAGTGTATATTTTTGTGTGTCTGCATATACGCGTGTGTGTGTCTGTATCAGGATGTAGGTGTTTATGTCTAGGCCTGTGTGTCGGTGGCTGTGTGTGGGCGTCCATCTCAGGACGTATGCTTACCGCTGTGTACGATTGTATGTGCGCCACTATCAGATGAGACTGAGGCACCAAATTGCAAAATACGGGACTTAAAGATCCACAATGCACCGGGCCCTTGAAAGACATTAGGCCATGAAAGCTAATAAATGCACACGAGTTATCCAGGCTACATTAATGGACTGAGCTGGTATCAGGAGGCAGGGAGTAAGTGTGTGTGCTCCTCCCTCTTTCTCCAAGAGACGGTGGGAATGGTTGACGCTGCGCTTAAAAAATGCCACACAACAGGTGGGCACTCTAGTGATTGGAATGAAAGGAGAGTGATGGAAAAAAGAACGAAAAAGACGGGGAAGGGCGTCTGAGAGTGACGATACTCCACGGAGCCCGAGAAGAGGCCAGTGTCACACCTGGGACCCCGAGCCCTGATGTAACATCACATTTAGTGTTGCACACGAGGAGAGACGCACACACCTGCTTGCTCAAATCCCTCGGTGCCGATCAGACAACAGAAGTGTAGTCTCTTCTGCAACGCTTGCCAACGTGGCCTTAGCCGAGCTGTAGAAACAAAGAACCCCCAACCACATTCAACAAACAAATATAGCTACATTACTAAATAATAAACAGAGTTTCACTTTCAATCGGTTAGATAATATGGCTGCCTCCTGAAAACATGTTCACTTGAGAATAATCTCTCTGGTGGGGTCTGCGCCAATTGTGGGCTCCAGGCCCCTTCCTAGCAGCACCGAGCAATACCATTGATAAAGTAATCAATCAAGATTAATAAAACAAACCTCTAAAACCCAAATTAGTGCAGTGGCCTTAACACAGTTTATGCTAGGCTGTAAAAATAAAGGTGGCCAATAACTAAGGGTAGTTAGTGAAGCTATACAGCTAAACGCACATTCACACATTTATTATTGCAGGGCAAAGGCCACATTCGAGTTCTTTATCACAGTACACCAACATGGATCATAACATTTTTATGCTGCCTCACAGTCTGCACGTAACAATTATTGTATACAGGGAAACATCTCCCTTAATAGTCCAAAGGTCTCTTTAATGTGAATTTACCATGCTGCACAAAATGTAACCCCTTGCATAATGGTTTGGTTAAATATTGTTAAAACATGAATTAAAGCAGGTCATAAAATAAATATGCAGGTCTGCAGAATGTAATAAGCTATTGAAAGAAGCTCCCTCCAACCCACAGGGAAGTAATCCAGCTCACGTTTCAAACATGGCGTTTTCACAACTTGGCTTTGCCAGAACTCCGCCCTTTCCTTTCCAGTTCACAAGGCCAAGACTAGGCCAAATGCGCCACTTTTCCAGCACTGGATAAACAATGCGACTTGACCCTAACCTCCACCTAGCTCAGGAGCTCGGAGCATTGAGTAAAGCCAGTTTACAACCACAGCGAGATGAAATCCAACCACTGCCACCACTCTGCGGCTGGCACAGGACAGTAATCTGGCCTAAATGCTGTAGCTAACCTGAGGGTACATGATGACTTCGTGTCATTAACGACAAAAATACTTAAAGAAATCTATATATAAAATACATGCACTGGACGTATCTATTGATGAACAGTGGTTATTTATTCCACGCAAGAAATGGAGTTCTGTTGGTTTACTTATGTATCTACTGTTAAATACCAGGGCTATTCCCGGTCACAACAGAAGCATTACTATCATGTACAAGTATTCTTCTGACTGGCATTTACATTTGACGAGAGGACGCTCCAAAGCTCTGCGTTTTATAAAACCCAATCCTGAGGGTTTGCTCTACATTTGTCAATATAATAGATTATTAGTTGAATGAAATGGCATTTGTAGAGCGCATGGCTACCCGGGAGTGTCCCAGCGCTACAGACTGATCAGGACAGGAAGAGGACTAAGGAAATAGCAGAGTCTTTAGTGGTTTGCAAAAGGTTACGTGATTGGAGTTTGTGCGAAGTTGAAGTGGAAGGGAGTTCCAGAGCTTGGGGGCATTATAGGAAAAGAGCCGCCCGTTATGAAACACATGCTTGTATCTACAGGGCAACTTCATCATAATTACAAGTACAACATTAAATCGAAATGCACACTAGACACGTAATGTTTTATGACTTTCTCAGTACGTACAAATCGCCTTAAATTTTCAAGAGGACACTGAGGAGGAGGAGTGAGCCTGAAGGAAGAGAGGTCCAGTAGGGATCCTGCTGAGCGTGTATCGCTTAAGCAGAGTATGAGATTCTAGTTCACATTGGGACCGCGGCACCAATTCATCATCCACCCATGTCCCATTGTTCCCAACCTCTGTATATCAGGGGGCGGGGGGACGTGGTGAAGATTTAGGACCATCACCGGGACAAGAATATGTCCATCACCCTGTGCAGTGCTGTTACCCCGAGGGTCCCATCGCCTTACATGTTGTTGCACATATGCCAGGTGGTGGCCGCGGTAAAGATTATGGGTCGTCGCCCTGGTGCATGACTGTGACAAGACGACGACAGTCGGCCTCTGCAGTAGTGGAACTTGAAAGGACTGTCGCTCTGTGTGTGTTGTTCTTGAGCCCCATAAGCCTGGTGGGGGAGTTGTCGCCCTGGAGCAGTCTTTAAAGTACAGAAAATAAAAGTCAGCCATCTTGGAATGTTACTTTCTATAGCACTATGATGGCAACCACGTTGCGTCTAGATACAACTTGGTGGTCACCTTGGAAGTATGAAAGTATAGGTCACCATGTAATATGTTAAAAAATTGGAGAAGAGGGGTATAGGTTTAAATGGTGGCCAGCAATGGAGGGAGATGGATTAAGGTGGGAGCCTCTGATCACAGATGTGCACCCTCTGCACAGACCAGGCCTGGCATTAAGATGGCCACCAATCGGGACACAGGACTTCCCTAGGAGAGTTGGTGGTTCAGCTACTCAAGCATTATAGAGGGTGCAGGGGGTTTGGGAGCCTTATGCTTTGCCCTCACACAAGTGGTGCTGTAAGGACTTTTGAGGGCTGGAAGCACGCCGGAATCTCTACTTTCTAGGGATATTTAGTATTTGGTTCTAACAAAGATCCTCGAGGGGTCAGTCACAGCTACAGCGACACCAGTGGTGGTCACTGCGGGTATAGCACGGTCCAGGCCCTCCAGGGTGTATGCAGGGTGCACGGTTGAGCTTCACAGCGGGATGGGGCAAGAGCAAGAAAAGTATACCCTACCTGTAGTTAAACATTGACTACATGCATCTTGTATATCTTTCCCACTCATTATTCTTTTTGTTGTACCAGGAAGTAAAGTATGTAAACCCCTCTGCTACCCTGGAGGGTCTGGCTCGTACTGTATCAAACTGCGAATAATTAATAAAATAGACATTGCCTAACTTGATTTCAGTGGCACTACTCATGAGGGAGGAGCGACAGGCCCTTTAAACTCACCCCGTGCTCTCGCAGGAGTGCACGCCGGGCCGGGGAAGAGAGGGGGCGGCTCTGGATGGCGAGGGATCAGGAATGTGTTCTCTTCTCAGCATTTGGAGCCCAGCCAGGGGGATTTGGAGCTATTCTTAGCACAGAGGCGAGCGCATGCGCAGTAGCGCTGACGGCTGCCAGACGTCTACTCTGCACAGTGGTCCGCTTCCAATTAAGAGCAGCCTAGTGGGGGCTGGGCTGCTGGCGCCCTGGGATAGGTAGGCGAAAAATGCAGAGAAGCCGAGCTAGGGTGGCCAAATGCGACTACGTCGGCGGGACACAGGGCTTCCAGTCCACGGAATTTAGTTAACCAATCGACGCATTCAGGGAACTGTAGGCTTAATTTGTTTACGTTTACTCAAAAGCAGTAACTTACATGATAACCTTCTGTTCACTGTGGGTTGCGAAGAGCGAGTAAGTATTTATGCAAACATCCTTCTCGCATAGGTCACACGCTCAACTCCAGCGTGCACATCACTGCCCGAAAGGCAATGAAATGAACGCCAGTAATTTGGTTCGTACCGATCTTAAGAGCACAGACAAGTTTTAATTTGGGTTATGCGCTATATATGGCCAATGTCATCACTGTTAAAACTCGTACTGATCAATCAGCCCAAAAGAAAGAAACAAACAGGAACATATTAGCTCAACCACTGCGTACAGGACATAGTTACATTATGCGATTAGACAAGCAGCGCCACGTGCCAGTTCAGAACTCTTCTCACGCAGACAGCAGGCCTCGAGGTTTTGGAAATGCCTTTCACAGTGTAATGTCCTGGGAAGAACGGCGACAGACAAGCTTCTGATTCACGCAAATATGAAACCCACGTTGGCATTCAGAGGATCACAGCACATGGCCAGAGATGAGCGCTCAGTAGGCACTGCAGATAACATTATGGTTTTAAGAGACACACCCTCTACCCAAGGTGCACCGCTTCATTCTTCCGCAAAGACAGCTCCCAGAGAAGCCTAACCCATCTGAGAGTTCCACAGTTGGCAAGAGGCCCCAGCAGCACTTTCAAGTATCTGCTGTAAGGAAGAAGGACCCTTGGCTCACGTAACAGACCTGATTCACACGAGTTGGCAGGCAAGTGGGTGAATAGGACCCGGACCCCCCCAGAGCAACCCCGTTCCACCCAATGAGCACCCACAAACCATTCAATACTCCAAGGTGTGGGAAAATTAGGCCATGTTTAATACAACAAGATATTCATAAACATGACAATCTATAACACTGACAAACTTTTCAGGATACAAATTAATTTCTACCACATTTAATGTTTATAAGCGTTCTGAATTCATAACCCAATATTCTTGTCCCTAATACCCTCCAGCACTAAGGGGCCTCCTGGCTCGCATCCCCAACGATTGAGAACCACGCAAGGCGCAACCCACCTGCGTCCTTGAGTGGTGAGCCCCCCAGCCCTTGGTCCTTGTCCGTCTATTTCCGGGGGCCCACCCCTCGCCACCAGGCTGCCAAAGGAGGCTCGTGTGACCCGTCGCCCTTGCCTCTCCAGCAGCCGGTGTCCCCATTCTCCCTGCGGAGAGCTTATCGTCTCTCCCCTCAGTGCTGGCCTCGGGAGTATGGTAGCGGGCCTCCCGTTACCCTAAAATTCACAGCTCTGTGACCCCTTTTCCACCACTAGGGTGACCAGAGCCCACAGGTCCTTCACCCTCCCCACCAAAAAACAGGTTTTGCACAAATGACCAGATCCACCTGATCCACATGTCCGTGCCAATGTCTGATAAGTGAACGCCGTCGTGGTGAAACATCTGGTCCCCAGTTATTAGTCTGTGAGGAATATGGCACAAGCGGCCCGGACCTGAGCACAACTTGGCCAACTCCCCGTTGAGGCGTCTCACCGACCCATTCAAGGCCCGGGATCTGACCCCCTCCGCCCACGTCCGGCGAGGGATCATGCATGACCATGCAATCCGGGCCCGTGGGAATGTTCTCCCCAGCCAGGCAAATTCGGTCAGTAAGTCCTCTCTTACTGCCATGCGGCCCAATTTCACCATGTCATTTCCTCCCAGGTGCAAGATGATTAGTTCCGGGGACGGATGTCCCTCGCGTTCCCGTGTCTCCTCAACCAGTTGACGCAACTGCCGGATTCGCAGACCGCCGACGCCTCGCCATAAGAATGATGTCCTTTTCAAACCCACTGGTTTGGCCACTCGCTTCTGTCGCAGCCGTACCGTGGCGCGCCGCACGAACGAGTGTCCCAACACCCAGATTACTTTCGTTGACATACTAATAGCGAGGGAGAAGAAAAACAATGTCAGCGTGGTCAACTCTATATACTGCACTTCATCTCAAAGTAACTCAGGCCGCACATAGCGCTTAAAAACAGGATGATGACCAGCGCCCCACTTTCTTAACCATCTCAGCTGGTAAACCAGCTCCTGCAGCGAGCGTTGCGCCCCTATCCTAAAGGAGTGAGATGAATATCCCTTAGGATCCAACCCTAGGCAGGCAAAAGCCCGTTGAAACACGGCCCTGAACTGGAATTGAGATAGGCAATCCCCCTGCTCATGTATGAACAGAGCCTGCCCCCCCCCCCCCAACCAACTGGGCTGTATTAGCCGATATGCTTCCATATTGGCTATGGGGCACGCCACATCCCCTGGAGCTGGGGATAAGTGAATTAAGGACCCCTTCCCCAAAGGGTCTGTCTTGGATCTCCTTAGTACCACCTCCAAACCCCTTGGGTCCAATCTTGTGTCCTGCCACTGGAGGCCCCCTGTGTGATCTCTTTTTGAAGCCCCTACCAATTCGCCCAGCCGGAAAGCCCCATAAAAAGCTAGGGAGAAGGCTGCCCTGAATAGTATGCATTCATATTGGGACACGCATTTGGACTGTAATATCCCTAAGATGTCCCTTAGCGTCTTTACTTCCAAAGGCCTCCTCATGTCTTTCCTTGCCCCTTCCAGCCTAGCCCAGCCTGACAGAGCCTTCCTTACCACAAAAGTTGCCCCGGGGTCCTGTTGACCTGCCAATTTCGCAAAGAAGCTTATTGCCGTTACGCGCGCCCTGGGGTAAGACGCCGGTCTACCCTGATTTCTAAGTGCCATTAAATACTCGCAAAGCGTCTCAGTGGAAAAAAGGGGGGGACCGGCTCGTTGGCCCAGCGAACATCCTGTATGCTGCTGGTATGTCCGTCTTGTGCGTTCACTCAATGATGCTGCCACCAGCCCTGCTATGCCGGGACTCCAATCTTCCACAAAGATGCCGGGAACACCGTCATCCGCTCGTCTGCCTGACGGTGATACTTTCTGAACTCCTGCAACTTGAGGCGAGACAAAGCGTCAGCAGCCTGGTTATTTACACCGGGGATATGTGCTGCCTTGAACACCAAATTCAGTTTTAAACAAGCCAGGACCAAATGCTTCAACAATCGTAACACGTGTTTACAAGTAGCTCCTTGTCTATTGATGGCTTCCACTACTGCCATATTGTCAGACCAAAAGATTACCGTCTTGTCCCTAAAGAATGGTGCCCAGATTTCCACTGCCACTTTGATTGGGAAGAGCTCTAAGAAGGCTATGTTCCTAGACAGACCACTCTCATGCCGCTGGCCAATCGCCCCATCACCACTGAGGCCCCAATATTGCCCCAAAGCCAATGCTACCTGTTGAGTCAGTGAGCAGGCCCAATTCTGAATTGGAAATCGCCGGCTCGGGCCAAATTACCTTTCCATTGAAATCCCTCAAAAAACTACGCCAAATCCTTAAGTCTTCCTTCACATTTGCTTGTAGCCTCACGTGGTGATATTTCTGCGTGAGACCCGCCATGGCTCGAGCAATGGATCTCGAGAATGAACGGCCCATCGGGATGATCCTTAATGCGAAGTTCAACTGCCCCACTAGTACCTGAAGTTGATGCAGGGTGACCTTGGGACCTGCTAAGGCAGCGTCTATTGCCTGTGAGAAAGCCCTTACTTTGTCTAGCGGCAGCCTGCATTCCCCCGCCACTGTATCAATCTCAACGCCTAAAAAATACATGCTGGTATCAGGGCCCACCGTCTTACCAGGGGCCAGCGGCACTCCCAGTTCTTCAAACAAAGCTACCAGCTCGCTCAAAGCCTGCCCACACTTCTCTGAAGCAGGGGGGCCCATGATCATAAAATCATCCAAGTAATGCACTCTCTCTTTGTGCCCTGTTCTTAATACAAACAACCACTGTAACATCGTGCTGAACATCTCAAAATATTTGCATGACACTGCGCAGCCCATTGGCATGCACCTGTCATAATAGTACTGGAAATTCACTTGGAAACCTAGGAGATGATAGTCTTCTGGGTGCACTGGCAATAGCCGAAAGGCAGACTCCACGTCGGTTTTTGCTAGCAAAGCGTTTGGCCCTAAGTCGCGCAGACTCTGTAAGGCCGCATCGAATGAAGAGTACGTCACAGAGCACAGGGAAGGGTCTATGGCGTCATTCACTGATGCACCCTGTGGCGCTGACAAATTGTGAATCATTCTGAATTGACCCGGCTCTTTTTTGGGCACCACCCCCAGAGGTGAGCATACAAAACCTGGAAGTGGCGGCGTCCCAAAAGGACCTTCTACCTGCCCTAGGGCCTTTTCCTTGCGTACTTAAAGTGCCACTACCTCTGGATGCATATGCGCTGACAATAACTTTTTACAATAATCCACTGGTGGTACTCCCTGCTCCGGGATGCGGAAGCCGGCAGAGAACCCTTCGTACAAAATTCTGGCTGCCTTCCTGTCAGGGTACTGGTTTAGCCAGAAAATCAGTTTCCCTAAATTGACCGGAGTAGGTAAATCATTGTGTAGGGGGAGGCTTGGAATCCCTCCCTTTTTCTTTAGATTTCTTGATACATTTAAACTCTGGATGGGAAGGGTGGCCGCAGTAAGCACATGCATGCTTAAACTTGCATGTCCCAGGGGCCCAGGTGCACGTTTTACGGTTGAAGGCTGAACATGTCCCTTTTTTCTCACCCGTGCCTCCTTGGGAGGTCCGAAAGGGCTGCCTCATGGGAGTCTTATTGTTTACACTTTCCAACCAAACATTCACCTCCGTTTGGTCCCAACCCATGTCGGGGTCCTCTACCTTGGCCCAAATAAAATGTCTGTCATAATCTAACCAAGCCGCACCCCCATACATGGCCTGCGCCTTTAAAATCTTGTTAGCATAGCATATCAAGGGTATAGCTAACTCTTTTTTTTTTTTCCAGCATTACAATTGAGAAAACATTGAAACCAAATAGCCAGTTGGTAATCGATTCTTTCACCCTGAAGAAACCATCTTTCCTGTCTTTATCTCTATTGTCTTCTTACCTCCTCTTTGGCCCAATGAGGGGAAAAATGTCTACAAAGTCACCCTTCCAAATCTTCTCTTGTGTCCAGCGCCACGTGTGCTGCCAATTTACCTCGCTTTGATAAAACCGTTTCCATACCGCTCATCACTTTACATTCATCCCCGACCACCTTACTTGCGCATTCCACTGCCTTACCTGCAGTGGGCACTGCTGATGCTGGTTGTGCGGGGGCCGCTTGACCCACCGCCTGTGCAGTCGTGTTCGCGTCTGTTTCCTGCGCTATTCCCAAGAGGGACACCTGCTTGCTCAACTCTGCTAGGACCCCACCCGTCCCTGCCTGTGAAGCCAATGGGGCCACCGCTGCGTTGCTTGGCACTTGCGCCCCAAGCTGTGCTAAAAGCGTTGCGACCGTCGCTAAGATACTAGCGTTTGCCAACTGCCCCCTTCAGCTGGCGCGCTGGGGGTCTGCCCCTTCAATACCTCCTCATGCGGTGCTGGCGTCACCATTGGTATTGCTGTGGGGACTGGTGTATTCTCTGGGACTGTGGGTATTGGGGTAGTTGTGGCCGGCGTCAAGGCCTTAATAGCTCCTCTGATTTCGGCCAATATAATGCTCACGTCGTTACGCCCTTCCCTCCCCCCCACTGGGCTTGGGAGCGTTTCTTGTGGGACTGCCGGGGCCATGATGGGCTCGGGCACTGGGGTTAATGTAGGTATGGGGGCCAACGGTGCAGAAGGCATTGTGGGTGCCGGTCCTGGTGGTGGCTGTGGTACCACTGGTTGTGGCCCAGGAGTAACTGGAACTGGCCCTTCAATTTCCCTCACCACCCTCTTCTTGTTTCCCTTAGCTTTCTTCACTAGAGGGGGGAAGGCCGCTTTGGGTGGGACAATAGCCCTACGCGGGCGCTCCGTTGCTACTGGCTCTGGGACATCCTCACTGTCAGACTCAGGGGCCTCCCCCCCAGCATTCTCAGGCAGCTTACCTTCACCATCCTCGTCCCTGCTCAGCTTTGCCAGCACCAGCTTCAATAGTTGCGCAATTTCTGACTCTCCCTCCTTCCTCTTAGGATTCCTCTTGGGGGGCATGGCAAGTCCTGTGTGATCAGCCGCGTGTGTCCAACCCAACTGCTTTGACCTGCTGACCCTGTGTGTCCTCCCCCACGTCAGTCATAAATCCTTTTGAGTTCTGTCTACACCCCTTACCTTTCGCTCCCAACTTGCCCCATGCCAGATGTAGACCGCAACTTTGTCTGCTCTATCCCTACTTTTTTAAACAAGATCTACCTGACCGGAATCAATGGGGATTGAACCTGTGCACTTGAATATTAGTGACCGCCCTGCTATATTACAATTTACAATTCCCAAAAACTCCCTGTGATTTGCCCCTGTGCCCCGGAGCGACTCCGTGAATATGAGCATCAAACAAAGATCTGTGAGCAGAATCAACAGGAATTTAACCTGCAACCTTGAGAGTAAGAGTCTCAGACCTTAACCATTAGGCCACTGTGACTCCCTTCAATTTATGCTTAAATTCGTCAGTGTATACTGCCAGCAACCACGCACACTGGCAGTGGAGCGCTCGCTGCTACGTGCTTCTGCCCCAGAATCAATGGGAATTGAACCTGTAACCCTGAGAGTAAGAGTCTCAGACCTTTAACCATTAGGCCACAGTGACTCTGGCTCTGTTCCATGATGGCTAGCTGGTAACTCAAAGCACCGTGCCAAGCACACCGGTGAGCCAATGCCTTGTTAACCTCAAAAGAAAGAAATTAACATAACAAAGTGTATTTGGAAAGCACACGTTCACACGTAGACATCTTGGCGGTAAATAACAGATGTTTGCTACCCAACGGTACTTATTTTATCGACCTCAGAAGGATGAAGGCTGAGTGGACCCTCTGGGAGGCAAGCCTGTGACCCTGAGGTCAAACACTGGCCCCTACAGTGAACGCAGTAGTCCACTAATCCCCTAGACCCTACTGGAATAACCTGACTGCCTCGCCTGACCCATAAAGGCGAGATTGACCTAAATGAACCAACGTCCTAGCCCAGCTGCGCTCAACAAACCAAAGGACTATGGTGAATTGGCTCTCTGAAGGCAGTCTGACAAAGCTGGTTCAACAGGTGAAGGAGTTCACTCGCTTGAGAAACCTCAGGAGTTATGAACAAACCTGCCCCAGTATAAACAGGCACAGGCCCAAGCGATACCAGTCAATCCTAGCAGGTATTAGAGAGTAATGTCTGTAGGAACTGGCACAGGTCTAGGTGACCCCTGGCAGCCCCAGCAGATAGTGTGTGTGTGTGTGTTCTGTATGAATGGACCCAGACCCAGGTGAACCTGCAACCCAAATAGGTATTCGGTTTCTGCACGAAGGGTGCAACCAAAGAAGGGCACAAGCTCCCCCAGTTAGTATAAAGAGAGCGATGTCTGTAAAAATGAGCCCATGCCCAGGTCAGCTTGGGCATTCCAAGGAGCCCTTATGGGGTCTTTTTTGCACAGATGGGCACTGGCGAGCCCCAATAGCCTTAGGAGATAGTTATTACCAGACCCCTAGTCATATTAACTGGCACAGGCCCACTTAGCATCGGTGGCTAGAAACAAAGCTGTTTTTAGCTCTTGGCTGCAAAAAGCTTTTTCTGCCAGTAGCCAGACCTATTGCTTCCCATTCTTAAGAGTGGGCTCTGGGACAGCCCCTTCCTCGTTATTCAAAGTCTTTGTTGTCTGTCTCAGTTACATGATGCCTTTCCGCCTTAGTCTTGTGGCAGGCCCGCTCAGGAGCATTTCACGCTCAATGTTCTGGTTGTATCCTTCCATACTGTACCTCAGGGGACCTTTTTAAAATTTAGTATTCAGTGCTTTAAGGTAATGCGTGTTTTACATACTCTGTCCCCCAAGTACTGACGGCTGCCCCGTAGTGCCAAGTAATGCTTTGATACATACAGGTTACACAATGTCATTTATTTCATCACCAGCTACCTGTAATTTGTTGTTTGTGTGCAGCTCAGCCTACTAAATTAGAACATTTTGCCTGGGTGAATTTATACATGTATGCCAAATTGAACCATGTATTTTCAGAACAGATAAGCAGATATTTGCACGAAAATGGCTGAATTTTCAAAATATGTTTATAGCTGATATTGGAGTGCTAAATCATGTGGTTTGGAGGAGGCTTATTTCTAATATTACCTTAGTGTGGTATTGTACCTATGGCTGTTATGCATTACCTATGTAAAGGCATTCCAAATGAACAAACCTTTTTTACATTATTGCTGGCCAACCCTGCCTGATGCACTGAGGTAATTAATCAATGCTGGTAATCTTGCAAGGAAATCACTGCTGGTAATCTTGCCTACATTAGTATCTCAGTACACATAAGGCTGGAGACGCGGGGGCTACATCCTAGTCCTTTACAGTAAAACTCACTTTATTCCCCTACTGCCTGAGCACTGCCTTTTTCAGCATCTCAGCACGTTGATGTCTCAGAGCGCTACGAGGCGGCATCGTAGTGCTATATTATAGCTACATAAAACACATCTGCACACGAAGGCCTACGCCGAGGCCAGCATACGTGCAGAAGCCCCAGTCCTACTGTCGAGGCACATAAAATATTAAGTGCATGCTTTCCCAGACGGCCTCTCGCCGGGGTGCGTTCGGAGTTTGCGCGCCTGCACGCGCCTGTTTCCAGGGCTCCTCTAGCAAGACAACCGGAATCGAGTGCTCATTGGACAATCCCATCTTGACGTCACGCCGCGGCAAAGTCAATAGGGCCGGCGCTGACGGCCTGCGAGCGCGAGGCGCGTTGCATACATATCTGCTGCTGTCTCCGTGGCAACAAGGAACTCCACGCCGGGTAGTCGGGGCCTGCACACTCCTGCCCTCCCTCCTTCACTCCTCTATGGGTGGATTAGAGGCAAGTCTAAGGCTTTAATGTGTTTATCGGCTATAGCAGGAGGGGTGGAGGCCGGAGGGGGCGCAGCGGGAACATTGGCGATTAAGCCCAAGAGACTAGGAAGGGCAACTTACATTTCATAATTTTCTAGGTGGTCAAAATAAATTCTACCAGCAAAAGGGTGAGTGCCTACTGCAGAGAACAAGGACATAGAGGGTCCATAATGATATCTTTGCAGTGACCCCATCTCTACTGCGGGATGTATGGAGAGCAACGATAATATTTTACAGAGGCCCCAATGACACCGGCTCCAGTATGGGAGACCTGGTCAGCGTTTGACAATAAAGGTGCCGACTACGAGCGCCGCTAAAATAAACGGCATGAAATGGGAGCACAATGCATGTTTTCCCAGACGTGTCACGTGACACAAATGACGAAACCGGTCCCTCAGCTTAAGAAAAAGATGAACAAGAGGCGCATGGAGGTACCTGCAGGTTCAGAGTGGTGCAAGATGGGGGGAGGTTCAGGCGTTCCCCCCACCCACCGCAGCAGGGACTTTCCTTGATGGGCAAAGTTCTTGGAGAGACCAGAGACTGTATCAGAACCCTGCGATACCAAAGGGGATGATGGATGGTGCGTTTGAGCAAATCAAACAACCACCCCCAGTCAACTGATCTGGGTTTAATCCATCATCATTCTTTAGCTCACTCCACCACCCCAGTTCAGACATGCAAATCAGTCTGACCCTGTGCCTCATGGAAACACTCCAGCCCGAACTGGCAAGCCAGGTCTTCCCTGGACCGGAAACAAGCATCCTGAGACCGGTTTCGGGTTCATAACACTCACCAGCCAGGCTATCTTGAATCCAGTGTCAAAGTGAGCAAGGGACCCACGTCTGGGCATACCCTGCCAACTTAGGGCAAACAAAGCGATACCAAAGGGGATGATGGACGGAGCGTTTGAGCAAATCAAACACCCACCCCCAGTCAACTGATCTGGGTTTAATCCATCATCATTCGTTAGCTCACTCCACCACCCCAGTTCGATGGATTTAGGTCCAGATCTCTGTACTGGGGTGAATGTATGACATTGTTCTGCATTCTGTCCATCAATAGTTCTTTTTGCATTTGTCACCCCGAGTGGGACGGGTATGCTCAGACGCGAGTCCCGTGCTCTCCATGCCACTGGAATCAAGCTATCCTGGCTGAAGAGGGGTGAAACCCCGAAAGGGGTCCTAGGATGCTTGTTTCCAGTCCAGGGAGGACCTGGCTTAGCAGTTCGGGCTGGACTGTTCCCATTGGGCGCAGGGTCAAGACTCATTTGCATATGGCTGGGTCCAAACTGTAATGGCATGGTGAGCAAAAAAACGATGGATTTAGGCCCAGATCTCTGTACTGGGGTGAATGTATGACAATGTTCTGCATTCTGTCCATCAATATTTCTTTTTGCATGTATCAGAACCCTGAGCTGAAGTTTTAGACGCATGCGCACACTTTCCTTGTTACGTGTCGGTCTCACAAATCCTGCACGATTCCGATTTTCTGCTGGGGGTGGGGAAGAGGTTTGGTTTGTCTGGATTTCTTCTAGAGGTCCTATGATAGAGCAATTCATACGAAAAGTGATTCGAGTAGTAGTACTACCTCTTGTTCCTCCTCACCACTGCCACATATTCTCTTCCCCGGACACGTTCCGGATCATGTCACGTTGTTTTTATTTAACACAATCAGATTCTTTCCTTGTACTGTGGACATTCAAGTTCCTTTTTGACGAGATATACAGCTGTACTCTAGTCTGAGGACATGATTGATAAAAATGACTGAAACTTAAATGGACAGATATTTCTACTTGGAGTGTACTTGGACTCAACGATTAGAAATGTCTGTGCATTTAAAGCACTGCCTTCAAGGTGCCCAGAAGACTGGAATGGTGGGATTATAGGAAGGGCAAGAGAGGAAGGGCATGGTGTAGGAAAGTTCCCCTGTTTGCATGTTTACCCCCCTGCCCCCCCCATTTTTTGCAGGATATCCCATGCACTTTGACTGAGTGTGCACTGGGTCCGTGTCAATCAGGTTCCCAGAGCTTGTGTTCTTTCCCAAATTTGTACCTATGTTCCCACAACTGGCACACCTCTGGTCCACATGCAAGTCCCCTGTGAAAGGTACCAGTGATACCGATGGCCTTGTGACCAGAGAGGGCCTTAAGCGTTGCAGCACGTATTGTGCCACCCTCAAAGACACCTCACCTAACACTGACACACTGCCATTGCAGACTGTGTTTTGGTGCAGACAAACCTGAAGTCAACATGGGGAGAGAAGTTGGCCTAACGGCTAGGGCGCTCGACCTCGGAAACTGGGTTCAAGTCTCGGTAATGACGCTGAACATCCTGTGATTCTGGGCAAATCACTTAATCTGCCCGTGCCGAACAAAAAAAAAAAAAAAAAAATTATGTGTAAAGCGCTCTGATACCCGATTGGATTCGGGTCCAGTTCACGCTATATAAAACTCGGCAAAAAAAAAAACATGGCACACATCCGTGTATCATGCCCACAAACACTGCATGTGGCACAATGAAGTCACCCCTCTTTCAGGCCTCACAGCTCTAAGGCAGGGTGCACTATACCACAGGTGAGGGCATAGCTGCATGAGCAATATGCCCTACAGTGTCTACGTCCATTCTTAGACATTGCAAGTACAGTGAAGCCATATTGAGTATATGGGATGGGAGTTTGTCACTACGAACTTCACTACTCCATGATGGCTTTACTGAATGCTAAGATGTTTGGTATCAAACTCTTAACACAATAAACCCACACTGACGCCAGTGGTGGATTTATTGTAAAATGCACTCAGAGGGCATCTTAGAGATGTCCCGTGAATAACGACCAACTCCCTCATGACTAGCTGACTGGTCTGCACCAGCCTGCCACACACAGACACGTTTCTGACTCCCTGAGGTTGGAGCCTTTGTGGGTCAGGAAGAAAGCCTGCTTGGAGTGGAGGTGCTCTCACCTACCCCCAAGCAGGAACAGCATTCAGAGCGATGATCCTCAAAGACTTCCTGCCCTTTGTTATGCTTACCAGAGCCTCTCCAGCTAGTGGAGATGCCTGCCCTCTTGACCAAGCCCCACTTTTGACGGCAAGGTCAACAGGAAAATTAGTAGTCATGAGAGATGTGTCCCCTCTCTGCCAGGACCACCCCTAAGCAGGCCTGGAACAAGGTGACCCCCTTCTGAGGCTATCCTCCATCTTAAATGCAAGTATTCTACTCAATCAGGTTAGGGGATGCCCGCTCGCCGAAGGGAGGGGACATACAAAGGGTGTAGTCACCCTAAAAGGCTAGTAGCCCATTGGCTACCATCTGCCAGTATCTGTAACACCCCTACATTTTGTATCTAGGGGCACCCCTAAACCTTGATCCTCAGATTCCTGCAACCTACAAAGAAGGACGTGCAGAAAAGCTTGCAGACGATGACTGACCTGTCCCCCAGCCCTACTGACGGTCTCCAGCTTGAAGAGCCTATGAAGAAGACAGCACCTGTCCTGTGGCCAGAGACTTCCAAGAACCCCAGGAAGACTGCTACTCTCCAACAAAGACCAGATCTCCAGAGGGCAGGTGCCCTGTCCAGAAAACGTCATCATCAAGGACACCTGGATCCAGGTGGATCCGCTGCCTCTGCCCACTCTGCATCCAACTCCCACGGCCCACGTCTGAGTGGCTCACCTGCCCAGTGACTTCTCCCTAGCTATTCGGATTTCGACTCCATTGGTGGCTGACCTCTTCAGGACCCCACACAGTCGCTTGCAGCCTCTACCCGAAGGGTCCCCCTGACCGAGACCGGCTCAGGTAAAGAAAAGGGCACCCCTGCATCCTCAGCCTCCAACTTTGGGGAGGCCAGCCAACAGTGCCCAGCCCTCCTTTGATATCTCAACGTACCTGTCCAGCTGGTGGTCACCTTCATACAGCCTCCTGGTCTGAGTCTGCAACCTCTTTGTGCAACAGATTACCCACTGGAAAGCATTGGGTGCCCAACACCGATTTGCAGCCTGCACCCTGCCGCCCCTGTGCCGCTGGTGGTGTAGCTTTGGTGCTGCCTTGTGGCCCTCCCTGTGCTTGCTTTAACGCTCGGGTCCTGTGCCCTGAAAGCGCGGGTACTTACCTGCAAACTGTACCTCCTGTGGGTGCCCCCAGTCTCCTTTGACTAACATTGGGCCCAGTGACCTCTGACCCTGGCCTCCCCAGTGCCTCTGGTCTAAACCCCCAAAGACTGGAAGAGAAAGTCGTGTACTTACCTGATAGTGCATATAACTGGTTTCCTTCAATAGGATTGCATTGTATTTCTCCAATTGCATTTACCTGTCTCTCTTACAACTGCTAAGTTTGCTACTCTTTTTGATTGACAACACAAAAGTATTTCTCATACTGTAAAGTATTTCTATTGCCTTTGAAAGACAATTCTTACGGCATGTTTTGAAATTATTACTGCTCTTGAAACTGTTACTTACCTGCAACTGAGTTCCTCTTGGTTCTAACATGAAATAGCGTAGTAATAACTTCTCCTACAAAACAATTGGTGTTTGATTCAGTCCAACAAATGCTTAACACAGCCCTCTGAAAAGCCTAAGTGCTCGGCCACAGTACCACAAATAGAGATTTTAGTATTATCTACTCAAGCCTCTGTCAGCCTCTGGGGATCCACTGGACTCTGTGCACACTATACCATATTTTGGTACAGTATATACAGAGCCAGTTTCTTACACATGAATACAAGATTATACCAAACTAAATAATATTCAAGGCCCACTGGTTTAGGAAGAAAACACTCACCCCCTCAAACCCTCCCAAAAAAATCCCACACTCCAGGAGTCGTGACAATGTGACGACACCCACATGGTGCTGCACGAGCAGGCAGTACGCAAGGAGAATGCGGATATATTTTTAGCACACTTTCCCCATCCCCACCACCCACTGAGGCCTGGGGTGCAGCCTCTGTTTAGGGAAAGAGGAACAAACTGAACCTGCCAACCAGGGATAGTGTTGATGTGAAGTGTGAGAGGGCTTGGCATGGTACACTAAGTTGTAAATCATACCTGCCTGTCCGAGGGTATATTCATCAATCACCTTGCACATCACCCTTGCGCTGCTCCTCTTCTCTGGCCCCTACACCATGTGACTGCTGCACCCCTCTGTCCTGCAGCTTCTTGCATCCTGCAACTAGTGGCATAGCACAAAACGATGGGAGCCCCTGCAGATGTGTTGAGGGGCCCCGGAGTCTCCTATATCCTATAGCTATTAATTAACTTTGGCCTGAGGGAGAGGCCCCTGAAGTGTTGTGTGGATCCTTAAGGGTCCCCCCCACACACAGCAGGGCCTTGTATTACGCCCCTGCCTGCACTTCTCTCTGTTCTTGCCCATGCACCTTTCACCCATGTGCTCACATGGACCCTACTACCTTATCTAGCCTACAGTATGGTGACACAGTCAGAAAACTGTGTTCCCTCGCGCCCCAGCCCTGGCTGTTTAGCCATCACTTTGGATTCTGGGACTTCAAGCTATGCTTTGCTTTCCCTTTGTTAAGGACTAGCAGCACATCCCCTCATGCAGAAAAAGCCTGGGTATCAGGGAGGACGACCCTTGTGACATGGCTGAGTCGCAGCTAGGCCGCGTCCTGCTTTCGTTGCATTTGTAACATGCAGTTCAACCTGTCCACAAGTGAGAAGGCCACACACTGCCTGAGAGCCTGCTCACTGACCTCTTGCATCATCCACTGCCCCACAGACGGTTGCTTTTTAAGTAATTCTCCGTTTCTTTATTGGTGTAGAGATGGTCTTTTTTGCAAATGCCTCTTTTTGTATGGCAGTGCCTGCAGGTCTCTGTCTGGAGCCATCATCACCTCCTTGTCCGTCTTCTTCTCACAGTCCTCACGTATGAGTTTGCAGAGTAGGACAGTAGGCCAGTAAATAGACCCTGGCCCAAAAAAAAAAACATGCGGTTGCTGGTGAGCATGTCATGCGTGCAATAGGAGGAAGTCATTTAAGAAAATAGTGCTCACAGACTGTAAATAAAACATATTGAGTAACACGTTACGGGTAGTCCTCATGGGAGGTTACAAAAGCAGAAAAGTAGGGACTACTAAGCCTATTCATGAATCAAAAGCCACCATTTACAAAGGACAGTAAGAGGAGCTTATTGAAAAGATGGACAGAAAATGGGAGGAGCTTCAAGTCCATACCTAAATAAAGCAACTCTTGAAACAAGCATTGGCATAGCCAATAGGTCTCGCCGTTGGTAGGGGTAAGTCGTTTTTGTGAATATGAGTGCTAAGTAATATTTTGCAAAGTGTCCTGTTAAAGAATTTTTTTAACCAATTGCAGCAGTTTACAGCTATAGTGTAGTTGAAGGCCTATTAAAGGGAGTTTGTGTTGGCTAATGCATTTACATCAGGGCATCAATGTAGGGAACATGGAGGGGGGCAAAGGAGAGTCACCAAACTTAGACCATAAATAGCTTTGCAGGGTTGAGGTTTACAACCTGGGTCTTCTGCACCCTAGGGAGGTCACTGTTCCCACTAAAGAGAAAGCCACACACCTTTTGTGCAATCGCATAGAAAACCACATGTATTGGACCAGAGTACAGCATGATCACCTTATTTTCCTAATATATATCAAAGTCAAGATGTCATGGTCAGTAAAACTGGAGATCATACAACATGGACTGGTGGTGCTGGTCCCCTTAGGGGCGGAGAGTGGAAATACAGGAAATGAAAGAGCCGGAGGAATGGATCGACAGACGGGGAAGGGCAAGGGAGAGAATTCACTAGGAACATCAAACGATGTAGGCATGGGAATTAGAGGATGTATGGGTGGAGCAAAGGCCAAGGCCGCGTGGGAGATCGAAAGTAACTGGGCAATATAAAGGAGGTACAGGAAATGGAGTAGTGGGTTTCCAAAAGGCTGTGAGGTAAAAAGGGTTAGTGGGTGGGACGGAAGGGGTGGTTGGGGCTGGGGGCTGCAGAGTGGGAACACTCTACGGCAGAGATGGAAGAAAGGAGCCCAGGCTGGAGTCAAGGATGGAGGGAAGAGTAGCAAGAGAAAGAGGACGAAACCATTTATTAGCAGTCCAAGTGGCCTGACAAGGGAGAGGGGACAGATCGATGTAAATATTCTGGCCACTAATGTACCCATTGATGAAGACTAACATTCCATGCATCCTATGGATTTTATGTGGCAATGCTAGTCGTGTCCACACAGTGGCTTGTGCAGCAAGACAGGAAGCAGGAATGGGGAGGAGGGCACGTTGCTCCTGAACACTGGGCTCTTTTAGGACATGTGAGGAGAGGAGAAGAACACAATGTTCTTGCTCGGAGATTAGCATCAGAGCAGAGACAGCATTGGTGAGGGGCGAATAGAGCAAAGAGGGGTGGTATACCTGTAGCAACGGAGGAGGGGTACGACTGGCCGCCCTGGGCCATTACATAGAGCAAAAGGCAGTGAACGGGGGGGGGGGGGGGGGAAGCGGTGGAGGAGGGGTTTAGAGAGAGATATGGGAGAGTGAAATGAGCACGAGAAGAGAGTGAGGGGCCGTGCACTGCAGGCAGAGGGGCTATGCGCTGCAGGCAGAGAGGGTCCGTGGAGTGCTCGCGAAAGTGAAACAAATATAGCTTGGAGTTGCAGTTCTGTTTTCCTTAGCTGAACCGAACTTTGAAATACGAGTTGCGCGTGGAAGCCCAGTCTGAAATGGAACACTTTAGATCAGCATGGGTGTGTTCCATCACGGTGAGGATCCGAGTTTGTTGGGGGTGAAGATTGACTGAGAGTGGGTTGGATGATTTGATCAGCATGTGTATACTGGGAGCCATGGGAAGCGAGATGCGGGAGCTGCTGGTTTGCGCACGCGGGGTTGTGAGCAGCAGCATTTGTTTCCAATTATCGTGCCCACGTCTGGGCACGATAATTGGAAACATATGCTGCTGCTGCTCGTAACCGCAAGCATTAGGCAGTGGGCATGAACATGGGTGGGACAAAAAGAGCCTTTGGCCAATTGCGTGCGGTCTTTGTTAAAAAGACGCACGCAAAGGCTAATAACCTAGGAGAAAACTAAAAGCACACGCGCGAGTGTGTGCGAGCGTGTGGGGAGATTTCTGAAAGTCCTTACTTAAAGTCGAGCAGAGCAGCGCATGCGCTCTGCGCTCGACCTAAAAACAGTGCAAGCGCTCCCTAGGCAAGCCCTAAAAAGTGCCTCGATTAGCAACTAGATTGCTAAAAGTGGCCCTTATTTCCAAATTTGGACCGTTTTGAACTTCTAAAGACGCTGTACAAGTGTTTTGCAAGGTATGAAAGACTTCATGGATGTGACCCTGCTACAGGCAAGATTTGTGGTAATATCAGGGAAATCAAGAGTAAAAACCGGCCCACAAACAGCCCAAAACTGTCCCTCATACTGACTTGTCACCAGCCCATCGGGATCCGTCTGACTGCCATATAGGCCAGTCCAATCCTGGATGTTTGCATCTCAATTTTAACATACAGCACCTTTTACTATTCTAATATGGAAACAAGCACACACTCAGCCAATGCCCCTCCGCTCGGACCTGCACAGACCCTGCTATTTAAGACGAGGGATCCACAAAACTCTGTCAGAACATCTTAAGCTCAATCTGCAAAGACCCATGCAATGCTAGCACTGTGAAAAGGCAGCTCTAGCAGCAGACCCCAATCCTGACCTTGAGTATCCTGTGCTATTCTGGTACTAAAACCAGAAGAAAGTTCTTCAAGCCTGCCTGCCATTCAGTCTCAACCAGCACAGTTTTCCTGTTTAAACTGTGAATGGCTGAATTTGCCAGTGAAGGAGCCAATGGTTTACTTATCAACAGGTAATACGGATTTAACTCTGAAATGCATGTATTTTAATGCAAGGTCCCAGCAGTTAATTTGTAAAAAACAAATAAGTGCTGGGGCTCTCGTCAAGAGGCAGTCTGCACCAGCCCATTTCTCCTGTTAGCGCCGCCTAAAACAGAACCATGATAATGGTGAGAGGATGTGGGGTGATGGCCACGGCTGCCGACTTCTGACCTGGGGCTCAAGGTTCGAGTCTCGGCGTCTGCTCAACATCCTGTGGTTCTGGAGAAATCACTTAACCTCCCTGTGCCTACCATAAATGAATTTGTCCTTACCTGGTCCTCATGAAAAGCACCAGTGTTGATAATTAAGTATGAGCACCGGAAACCACAGGCTCAAATTAAGCACTGCAAGGTTCCTACCTAAACACGATTGCAGGAGAGTAGGGTCTGCTATCCTATGGTCACCCCAAATTTTTGCTTCACTGGTTTTTGACATATTGAGGCTGTGGGCCTGCTAATCAGACCCCCAGCCTGCTGTTCTCTCTGCTAAATTGACACTATGCACTTTAGGTGCATGACCCATTGGAACTGGATCACCCTGTGAGCCCCTGTACTAGGGTACCCTAGGTACCCAGAGCATTGGTGTATCTAAGGCCTACCAGGGGCTGAAGCATGTATTCTGCCATCCCTGGCCTGGCCTAGCAATTTGACACAACTGGCTGATCACTCAGCTGGGGTAAGTTGGTGTATCCACCTCTTACTTAGGTGTAGTATGCCTATACCTAACCTTAAATGGGACACATGTTAACCTACAAGTCACTCCTATGGCAGGCCTTAACAATCCTGAAGGCAGAGTGCTTGGTTTCATGTGAGATGGTGCTCTGGCATGAGCTGAGCCTGTCTGCAGTAGTCGGAACAACTTCCTTCTACCGTTTCCCGATATCGCCATACCATATACTCTTAAGTGCATTATGAACCTCGCGGTTAAATGCTATCTTTGGTTTGGCGTTATCAAAACATGTCGAGTAAGGTGTCATACGAATTGGAATACTAACCCCTCGCCAATTCTGGCGACGGGGTTAGCATTCCACCCTCCTAGAGGGACACGACATGTACAGAGCCTGAAACCCGGGTAAAATCAGACATAGCCTCAGCTCCACAAAATGGACGCTGCCACCACAGACACAAGTCTGCCCTCCTGCTGCTGGGAGTCCTTCCAGCTTGGGAGACGTGGACAAAGGGTTTCCTGCCAGGGGAGGTGCGAGCACCACCCCAGACAGGATTTTGTGTATTGGTCAGGTAGGGCTTGAAAGGAAACAGACATGCCTGAGGCTCACAAGGAGCCTCGGTGCATACGCCAGTTCAATCCGGTCCTGGGGCACACCAGCCCCAGACCTGGGGCGAGCTGGACAAAGGATTGGGGGTGTAACCACCCCCCTTCCTGGTCCCACCCTTAGGGAGGGACCTAGCAGGTAGTCCGGCCCCTAGAATCCGCTTAAAAGGTAGGAGCTGTGTCCTAAGACTTTAGACATCCTGGAATCAACTTACAACTAAGAAGAAGACGGGTACTTCGACGTTCTGCTGCACAGAATACTGAAGGAAATCTCCCCTATGGTCAGGGAGTGACCATCTTGCTAACGCAAGCACCATCCAGCGAATCGACGTCTGCTTTGCCGCCGCCTCCTGCCGGAGCCCGAGCCCAGAGACCGACAAGGACTGGACCTCCAGACCTCTCACCGCCCGATCCACAGTTCCTGCAAAGAAGGAACCCGTGGAGGCACAGAGACCAGTGGAGCCAGCCATCTTGGAAGACACTCGACTAGCTGAAAGCGCGAAAACAGAGGCTCCCTCCGAGTTGTGCTTTGGGTCCTGAGAAGCCCAACATCCGAGCAGCATCTGCATCAAAGGTGAGCCCTCCAGCATCTCCACGATCTGCGTGGGGCCCCTCTGCACTTCGCGACTCGACGCGCCTAACCGGTTACTGGTCCGTTGACTAGTGGCCATCTTGGCGACCATCTTGAAAAACTATGACGCTGGTCTGGTTGCTCCAGACTGGCCCCTGCTTCCCTCCTTGCTGGTCAGAGCTAACAGCTTTCTTCACTTCCTGCGACTCCTGCTTTTGCCAAGGCTTGTTTGCTTCTTCTGAGTCGCCGACAGCGAGAGCCTGCGTGGGACAGCTCGTGAACCGACTCCTGGACGTCGACCTTCAGGGACCACGTGGCTGCAGAGACAAGCTACATCTCTTCACCTGTTTGCACCCGACATCGCCTGGTACCTACCTGGTGCCACGCCGGTCACTGGCTAGTGACTGAACACTGTCCCCTCTGCTTACAGGTCTTCTACACTTCCGATCCATCCTTGGATCCACCGCATCTCTTCTGGACCGACCGCCTGCAGCATCTTTGTCATCAGGCTCCATTAAACAGATAGACGAAACCCGACGCACTTTGAGCCCTATGCACCCGCTTCCTGTGGGTGAGGTAAAGCTGGCACTCCGGTGCACAAGTGTAGAGTAACATCTCTAATGTCTAGGTTTGAAGTCTTGAATTCGTAGTCCACCCAGAAGACCCTTCTAGCAGTAACTTTTGAACAATTACGCACCCATTGAAAACCTATGGGCGCCCGCGTGTAACTTTCCTCACTGCACACGCGACCCGTGGACCTCCTGGTCACTAACTAAAGTTAGCTCCTTGTAGGCCCAGCGATTCTAGAGGCCCTAGGCCTTCTCCCTTTGATGTTCGTGGTACTTATACCACTATTTTAGTATATGGTTTGAGCGGCCACCAGGGCCTATCCATATAAAGTGCAACTTTTGTATATTGTGATACTTTCTTGTTTAACGATTTGTGCTCATAAAGAGTCTAGGGGATACTTTGAGTAATAAATACATATATATTTTGAATATATATCTGTGTGGTGTCCTTTCATTGGTATAAAGGGGGGTTACATATGGTAAAACAGCTTGCTTTACATGCCTAAACGAGTTTAGCCTGAAAGACTGCTTAGCCTACGCTACCACTAGGGCAGCTGGTCCGAAAAGGTTGACTTACAACCACACCATAAGGGTTGCTTGGCATGGTACAAGGTGGTCATTTTAATTAGTGAACATCATATACCAGGCCAACTTCACACAACGGTTTAGAGATTTGGAACATTATTTCAGAGGTTAAGGCGGACCTGGCTTAAGGACTAGACTCTACCCAAAATATTGCTGGCCATACCATTAGGCTATAAGATATTGAAGTGTGATAGATTTGGCCGCACTGGAGAAGGCAAAGCGATTGTTTTTAAAGATATTTTATGAAGTAAACACAAGGAGTGACCCCACTTTCCAAGAGACAGGGTACCGCTGGTAAGTAAAAAAAAAAGGACTCTTTTGGATATGCACCGTAATTTACCTATAATCAAGTACACAATCAACCACAGTTGTCACCCAATATACACTGTTATATCTCACACACATATATACCCACCTGGATAGAAACACAAATGTGAACCCAGAAAGCAACCATATATTACGCAAAGATAAAGAGCTCAAATGTAGACAGTCAGGGTTTATTAAAAATAATTACAATTAATAATAACAACAAAGTCCACCAATAAACACATTAAAAGGCATCAAAAAACATTATAAGGAACATAAAAAACTATGAGAGACAAAGAAATATATGTGAAATGCTTAAATTCATCAGACAGGGGTTATTCCCAACCGGAATCAAATATATAAACACCATCAGTCTATTCACTCATTGGTTGTATTAGACATGAGGCTGTTCCTGGATATAACCCAATATAAAAGTACAGGCGTCGACGTATTTCGGTGGTAATAAATTATTGAGGTACCACCTTCATCAGGACATGTATAGAACTTGTCTCTCGCTCAACAGGCTGATTGATCAGCTTATACGAAAAACACCCCCAGACCTGGCCGTAACACCCCAATGACCCTGGAATCGTATAAATGCTAAAATTCTCTCCAAACATTGATGATTAGTCAGTCAGGTGTGACTTGCAAAGGTCTTCGCGTGGGGTCAGGTCCTCATGGGAGCACAGCCACCAACCAGCAAAGGTTCTGTCCCTGACAAAAGTCTGTCCAGCACTGTATTGAAGGTCCGCCATGAAGCCCAGACGACACACAAAGTGCTACCAGTAGTTATACAGCTTCGATGCACACGCCAGAAGTTTGAACCAGAGTTCCGCTTTCTTTAAAATGTTTTTTTCTCGTCATGTGGTGAAGAACATATTGTCCTCAGATTTCATGGGCACCAGAAGCAGGTACACCATGGTCGTGTGGAACATCTCTAGGGGGGAGGTGTACTGGCACCAGACTAAGCCAAGGAAAAGGACCCTTGTGTTAAGTGAGAGCTAGCAGCAGAGGGAGGCGGCAGGGGCGATTCATTCAGATTCTGAACAAAAAATAATAATAAAGGAATGGCAAACTTCCCCAACCCAGCTGAAGACAACACAAAAATGCTACAGGCCCAAGTTCCACACATGATAGGCAGGGGACACTAGCAATGGACTGGACGGCCCTTTGACAGAGAGAACCAGGAGGCATTTTTCTCACCATCCGTGCAGCTGAAAGGCCTGCAGCCTGGACCTATCATCATTGCCACCAATGCCAATCAACTCATAGGCTGGGATGATAGGGAGTAGCCACAATTACTATAACCAAGGTGGGAGGCCCTTCATATATTTAGGAACCAGAGTGTCATTCTGTGTGTGTAACTAACAGTGTTAAAACCAGGTTAATCTGTAGTGAGTTTGCAGATTGTAAAATGCACAGGGTGGAGCAGCAGGCTTACCAAGCTCCACAGAGGCCTCGACACTCCTCCACACAGCTCTTCTACAACACCTCAATCATATGCCGCAGAATCCCTTTTCAGAAATGAACAAACTCAACAACTTTACAAATGTACCTCTATCATGCAGTCTACACCTCGCCTTATTCCAAAACTTGGCTACACCCACAGGAGTTACAAAGCCAAATCTGTTGCAGCCAAGCTAACACGAATCTATCAGTGGACCTCAATCCTGACCTACATGTAGCCCCCCCCCCCCCCAAAGTACTGAACCACACCAGCCCTCACATCTGCCTCTGTCCATATTAAGGCAACCTTTCTCACATCATCTTCTGGTAGAAGTTCCTTCCTTGGACACTGACCATGGCATTACACAGGTACCATGGGCCCCAATTCAAGCAAGGAATACAGACACGCTTACCCCTGGCTGGATAGTAAACAACAGCTATATTCTGGGTGCAGTTGGTCCCTCACACAGTCACACCCAGTGTAACTGCACCATTGGTAGCCATTCCATTGTACACTAATAATTCAGGACCAGGTGCTGCAAGTATTGGGTGTTCAGGTTGTTCCCCTTGTAATTAAGGAAGTGACTGAAGTGTAACAATGCGACAGAAGAGTGCATCCCTCACTGCATGCAAGGGCCCTCTACTGGAATTGGCTGCAGCCAGCAAAATATCACCTCTCATCTCTTTCCACCTGGGGCTGAAATGCTACAGTAAAGACCTGGCCGCGTTCCAATCATCTCATGGTCAGCTGTTGCAAGCGAGAGCACAGGCCCCCAGGAAACACAGGATCTGGTGCTCTGTCGCAGCCACCCATGTGATAGCCACGCTTGCATCATATGATTCGAAGCCTCGTCGCCATTTAGCATTTTGTTGAATGGACTCTGCTGTGCTAAGGCAGACAGGAATTAGCCAGTGTGAACATCTTCCCAAGGGCCAATAAAACAAGAGACATTTCACGGCCTCAAAGAGAGGCCCTCTGAGGTGAAAGCCTTCTCTCCCCAGACTGTTCAGCTGTTTCCATTCCATTACCAGGGAAGAGCCTTCGGCCATGTTTTCTGAAGATGCCTAAAAGACTAGGTTCTCCAGAGTGGGGCGAGCCCTCATGAAGCCAGAATCCTTGGAGTCTGATGATCTTTCCTAGCCATCTGCTTTTTGGGCTTCTATGACAGCGAATCTTTTACCTGCCATGATTGGCCCAAAAAGGCCTTCATTTAAAGGAACAAGAACTGTATCTGCTGCCCTGGCTGCGCAGACTTATCGACAGCCAGTATGTATTTCCTTAGTAGAGGAAAGAGCAATTTCGGAAGAATCTGCAGCACTCCCAATCACCACTCCAAGGAAGGATCCCTCCGCAGAGTGAATAACGCAGGAGAGACACCTCATGGGGGTGTCCAGGTTACTGGTCTTCTCACGGTCAGCTAGCAGCCTGCTATCCAAATCGGTAGGCGGGGGCATCCTGCTTCCGAAGCATCACCATCTTTCCTCTGTAACAAACTTCCTCAAAAAGCTTTAAACAGTTCTCAACAGGAATCTTGTGATATGATTCCTCTTATTCGTATTCACCTTTCTCTTTGCTGCCTTGACTTCCATATCGTAAAGGATGGCATGGTGGTGTGCCAAGAGCGCATTCAGACCAGAGGGAAAAAATGTCAGAAGCAATGTAAGAGGACTCACCTCTGGCAATGCCAAAACCAAAATTGCTGCAATATCTTAGAAATCAGGGAAGCAGAATTTAGGCCTAAAAGGGCAATGGGATCCAAAGAGGATAAAGTGATGGGCAGCACCCTAACTTCGGACACGGCAAGCATGGCTTCCTGGGAGGCTGCCACTTGTTTCGAGTTGAATGACAGAGGAAGGGTACCAAACAAATCCTCTTCAGGGCATAAAGAGGCTAATTTGTACATCAAGACAGCTTCAGCAGAAACAGGGTAACTGCGCCCCTGTGAATCAAAGCTGCAACGCCTGGAAGTCTTTCATCTGGACCTCGTAAGAGACCCCATCTGTAGTAAAAGAATTAAAAGAATGGTGGATCCACTCAGAAATGTTGTCCAAGTTTCAAGATGGAGAATGGGATACGGGCACCTTACCTGGGCCTCCATCCAAGGCCAATAAACCTTTAGCCTCCCATAAAGATCTCCTTCATTTCCTTTTTAGATCTCGCCTGTGATAGCACTGATGCTGTAAGTGATATTGTATGCAACAAGGGGCTTGGAGCCCACCCATTGCTTACTATGTGTTGGCTTAATTGTCACGCTTATTTTCTGCCTCCCAATTGGGCAGCATGTGCCCGCTTCACTTCCTCTTCTTTCTTTGGGAGCAAAGACCAAGTAAAGATTGATTGTCTTTTATAAGACTTCTTGCTGCTGTTCGTGCTGGGATTGAGGTATACTCTCCTGTTGCTTGCCAGTTGTTGATCTCTCCTGTCATGTTTACTTTCCCCCCCTCCCGCCCCAGTTGTCTATGTTGCTTTTCCCCCTCTCACCCACCACTGTCCGTGTTGCTTTTACCCACTCCCATCCCATGCTATCCCTGTTGTTTTAACCCCTATGTTGTCGTGTTGCTTTTACCCTCCCCACTAACAGTTGTCCATGTTACTTTTACCCAATTCCACCCCCACTGTCTGTGTTGCTTTAATCCCTCTCTCAGTGTTGCCTTTACCCCCTATGAACCCCCCCTGTTATCCATGTTGCTTTTACCACCTCCCACCCACCCACCCACTGCCCGTGTTGCTTTTTCTCTCTCCCGGACCCTCCCCCCCCATTGTCCATGTGGCAAAGTTCCCCTCGCACCCCCGTTGTCCGTGTTGCAAACCCCCCCTCCCACCCAGTTGTTAATTTTGCGACGCCCTGACCCGCCATACGAAAAGAAGCGCTATGACACTGCCAGCTGTGGTCAATTCACACCACTATTAATCTAACTTCACTTTTAGCCATGCTGCCAGTTCCGGATTACCAAATAGGCAAAGTAGGGACCTGCCTATGGGCCCCACTACTTTTAGGGGCCCGCGACAATGAATCAAAATAATATTGATTTGATCTTGAAAGAAAATTACAATCAAGGTTTATTAAATATTGTTTCCAAAAGATAAAAAAAATGTTATCAACTGAAAGACACGAAAACTTTACATTAAAGACTCTATAGAGAAAATACTGTTTTAATAGAATGTACCCATTAACAACTTAAAGTGCATACACCAGAGACATCAGATTCACATAACAGATAGTCTCTTAAAAGTTCATCATCTGGTAGCTGTCAGTTTGTAAAACAAATACGGTGCACTGGGCATTAGGAGATAATTTGCGAGTGGGCCCCCGAAATTTCGACTGCTTAGGGGCCTTCACGGGGTTTAATCCAGCACTGCATGTTGCACTGCCACACTGCTTTACAACATAGCTAAAATATTAGCTTTTGCATAGGGAAGACCTATTGGTTTTGCCAGTGCTAGTTTCTTGTAGCAACGGCAGATATCAGGGTTGTGCTCAACCCCCACTCGTAGCATGCAGAGCTCCACAAGATCTACAGTCAAGCTTTGTCTGCATTTAGTGTGGGATTTAAGCCCTGTTTTAGGTGCAGCATTTCACCAAGGAAAACAGAAAAAATATTAAAATAGAGTTCTGCGGTGTCTCGAGAACTAACATCTGTGGCTTGTGGTGTAAAGAAACAAATGAAATAGGTACTGGCACTCCAGTTATTTGTGAGAGTATAAAAATTTATGCAGTTTTTGCGTGCTGCGGAAGGTATCGCCCTCTGGTCCACAGGGCATGTAGTGAATATTAACAAAAAGCGTTTCCCTCTCGGGAAGACGTCCCTTTAGCGCTAAAGGGACGTCTTCCCGAGAGGGAAACGCTTTTTGTCAGTAAGAAACAAATGTCATGGCCACAAGGCTGACCTTTAACCCCTTCGATGCTCAGGACGGAACCGCTCCGTCATGAGCACAGCTCCTGGGGGAAGCGCTGGCGCTCCTCCCTGGGGTAACGATCTTGCCCCCCCAGAGGGGGATGGCAGCGGAAGAGTTTCCGCTGCCACCCCCCTCCACGCTTTCCCATGACGTCAGCGCGCACAGCGCACGCCGACGTCATCAGGAACAAATGGTTTCCAGCGCGTCCAAGAGGAGGAGGTAGGTTTTGTTCTCTGGTGGGGCCAAATCTGGACGCCTTGAGGCATCGGGGGAAAGGAAACAGTGTTTCCTCTCCCCGGATGTCTCAATGCTGGGCATTCCTGGTGCACGATCGCGCACAGCGTCGCGATCGTGCACCAGGAATGCCCCACTAGACACCAGGGATTCGTTTTCGGATGCAAAGGAAGCGACCCCTTGGGCAAGGGTCGCTTCCTAAGGGGATATAATTTCAGACTTTTCTGCCCCCCCGGGGACAGAACAGACGATTTTTGGCCGTTTCTGGACCGGGGAGGGTGGCGAAAAGAGCCCACTAGATTCAGGGATTTTTTTGTTGATTTCTTTAAAATTGGAAGCGACCCCTTTGGCAAGGGTCGCTTCCAGGGTCCCAATTTACTTAAAAAGTAGATTCTGGGCAGATCGGTTTTTTATTTGGCCTTTCTGCCCCCAGGGGGGTGGGCGGGGGGGGGGACAGAAAAACCCACTAGACACCAGGGAATTTGTTTATTTTTAACTGGAAGCGAACCCTTGGGCAAGAGACACTTCCAGGGGCCAAATTTATTTAAAAATTATATTCTGCCCCCTTGGGGACAGATAGCCTGATTATTTTGGCGTTTCTGGCCCCAGGGGAGGCAGAAAAGCCCACTAGAGCCAGGGAATTTGTATTTTATTTAAAATTGGAAGCGACCCCATTGAAAGTATATTCTGCCCCCCCGGGGCCAGATCGTTTTTTTATTTGGCCTTTCTGCCCCCGGAGGGGGGGGGGGGGAAACCCCACTAGACACTAGGGAGTGTTTTAAATTTTAAAAGGAAGCGACCCCTTGGGCAAGGGTCGCTTCCTTATGGGCCTAAATAATTTGTAAGACTTTCCTGCCACCCCCCACCCCCCTTGGGACAGATGACCAATATGTTTGGGCCTTTCTTGCCCAGGGTGGGGGGTCAGAAAAGCCCAACTAGAGCCAGGAATTTAAAAATAAATTGGTCGCTTCCAGGGGACATACATTTTTTTATGTGTATTCTGCCTCCCCTGGGGGCAGATCTGCCCGTTTATTTGGCCTTTCTGCCCCCATTTGGGTAGTGACATAGCGTGTTATAATGTGAATGGTTTTATTTCTTGTGAATTGCAATTGTAATGCTTTATTTCTCCCTCTTTGTTCTAGTTCAAGGCTTTTGCTCTTTAGACTGTTGCAGGTTGCGGTTTCGTTACTGGTGGTTTTGCTGTTTGTGTAGTTGCTTGTGTTTTGTAAGAGACTTTTTTTTGTACAATGTAAATGAGTTTCATTTCTCTGCATGAATGTGTTTTATTGCAAATCTTGTAATAATACCAGTATGTGCGGCTTCTGTTTGAGTGTCAAAAACATTTTGCATTTGTGCTTGATGTGTATTTTGTTGTCGTGAGTAATTGGTTTTGTTTTTTTCTTTCTAGTGGGATATCGTTGATTCTTGCTTTTTACTAACTTATTTTGCACAGTGTTGGTTGTTGTTGACTTGTTTGTGCAGTCTCCTTTCTTAGTAAGGATAATGGCCAGCCGCAGGATTACTGCTCAGCAGGTTGTTAGTATGCTTTTTGAGTCCTCCTCTGACCATGGTTCAGAGACTGACTCTGCATCTGAGGCAGAGGAAGCAGGGGAAGATTCAGGCAGTGAGTTCTCTCCACATGGAATCATCGGGTGATAAAGCTACTCTCAGTGCGGATTAAGCTACTCTCGGTGTGGATGAAGCTACCGTCAGTGTGGATGAAGTGCCTGTGTTAGAGAAGGACATTGATGCGCGGCAAGAGGCACCTGGGCTGCAGCCTGGGGCTGCAAGGTTTCCTGTTTAAAGTGCTGACCTCTGTGTTGCCCCAGGCATGGTGCAGCCGGCATTGCCAGACTTTACTGGTGTTCCAGGGCGTAGATTGAATACTGAAAACTTTTTTCAGTTGTTTATGGACGGTGTATTTTTGGCAGAGATTGTTGAGCAGACTAATTTGTATGCTGAACAGTTTTTGAGGGATAACAGTGCCAGCCTTAAGCCCCACTCTAGAGCTACCCGGTGGACTCCCACAAATCTGGAAGAGATGAAGAAGTTCTTGGGTTTAACTTTTTTGATGGGCTTGCTAGGGAAGCCATCAATGTCTTCATATTGGTCTACTAGTACCTTGATGGTAACCGCTATATTTCCGGCACTCATGAGTCGTGATAGGTATTTGCTTCTGCTTCGGATGATGCATTTTGTCAATAATGGTTTAGCGTTGCCACGAGATCACCCTGATTGTGACCGTCTTTTTAAGATTCGGTCTGTCATTGATCGATTTTCTGAGATCTATGCTCCAAGGAAAGAAATAGCAATGGATGAGTCTTTGGTGTTGTTCAAGGGCCGCTTGGTTTTTAGGCAATACATTCCTAGTAAGAGGGCACGCTATGGAATTAAGCTGTATATGCTGTGTGACAGTCGGACTGGATATGTCTCTAATTTCAGGTTGTACACCGGTAAGGAATCCAGGATTAACCCCCCTGGTTGTCCTTCCACTTTTGGAGTGACTGAGAAAATTGTGTGGGAACTTGGTAGAGGACTTTTTAACAAAGGCCACCATTTAAATGTAGATAACTTCTACACTGGTTTGCGGTTGTTCAGGGAATTGACCAAAGTGGACACTGTTACTTGTGGCACAATCCGCTCTAACCGTAAAGGTTTCCCAAAGGAACTTGTTTGTCAAAAGCTTGTGCGGGGACAGTGCAGTGAGTTGCGAGGAGCTTCTAGCTGTGAAGATTTCAGACAGGAGAGATGTCTACATGCTGACTACCATCCATGATGAAAGCACTTCACCTGTGACTGTTTGGGGTCAGGTTGCTGAAGTGTGCAAACGTGTGTGCATTTCAGACTATAATAGGCACATGGGTGGTGTTGACAGAGTAGATCAGAGGTTGGAACCTTACACTGCTCTTCTTAAGGCTTACATTTGGTATAAGAAGTGGGCTATCCATCTTTTCCACTTGGCTACCTTTAATGTTTTTGTTGTATTCCAGGATTCTTGTCCTGAGTCAAAGATGACTTTTGCTAAATTTCAGGAATCTGTAATAGGCAGCCTTGTTTTAGTGGAACAGGCAAGTGTTCCTAGAGTTGGAGTGGTGGAGGATGTTGCTAGATTGAAAGATTGCCACTTTCCTGATCACATTCCTCCCACACCCTCAAAAGACTTTCCCAGTAGGAGATGTAGAGTCTGTTGGCGAAGAGGTACGCAGAAGGAGACTCGTATGTACTGCCCCGAGTGTCCTTCTAACCCTGGGCTGTGTGCGCCTGCTTGTTTTAGAATGTACCACACGCAAAATAATTTTTGGCAGCATCAATGAGTGGTAAAGTGAACTGCCTGGCCTCTATTGTGTAATATTTTTTGTTCAGTTTCAAGGTTGGCATTTGTGTAGTGTACTTAGTTTCAGATTTTGTGTTAGTAGATTTGCATCCATTTGCAATTTGTTTGTGTTTTATTTGTATAAAAAAATCCTAAATGTGATGGCGGTGTGCGTGGACTGGCGCTTGGCTGGCGGTGTGGGTGGACTGGCGCTTGGCTGGCGGTGTGCGTGGACTGGCGCTTGGCTGGTGGTGTGCGTGGAATGGCGCTGTGCGTGGAATGGTGCTTGCCTGGCGCTGTGCGTGGACTGGAATTTGGCTAGCGGTATGTGAGTAGTGGCTAGCTGCTGGTCACTACACACACTGCTAGCCAAACGCCAATCCACGCAATCCGTGAGCTGGTGTGGTTGCTGTGTCAGGAATGTGGGCGTGTGAAAGTGATGGGCCCTTGAATGGCGCGGTCTGCTAGTGTGAGTATTGTAAAGTGCCGGGCCCGCGGCTGGTGGTGTGAATGGTTTTGTATGTGTCACACGTATGAAAGGTGCATGAATAGCCTGTAAAGAGGTTGGTGCCTTGTCGTGGCTTTACAGCTCACGAGCTGTGAGTCAATGGTTCAGTTTCTCGCCCTTTCAATTATTAACAGTGCATTTCATTTTTGTGAAATCTCTGGTTAATACAACTGTATATACTGAACCATCACGCACCCTTGTGCCAAATCCAACCAATATGAATGTGTGTTTGAGGAATAGGTGGTTGTGCAGAAAAATGTGTCTTTTCTGTTTTTGTCAAGCAGGGTATACCTTATCCCTTTTTGTGAATGTTGTAATTTGTTGGTTTTGTGGTGGTGTGAATGGTCTTGTGTGTATCATGTATGAAAGGTGTGTGAATGGCCTGTAAAGCGGTTGGTGCCTTGACGTGGCTTTACAGCTCACGAGCTGCTAGTCACTGGTTCAGTTTTTTGTCCTTTCAATTATTGACAGAGCATTTCATTTTTGTAAAATCTCTTGTTAATAAAATTATATGTACTGAACCATCACTCGCCCTCGTGCCAAATCCAACCAGTATGTGTGTGTGCTTGTGGAATAGATGGCTGTGCAGTAATCTTTGTCTTTTTTAGCTGTCTGCCAAGGTGTACATTTCATCCAAGACTAACCTACCAACTGTAGATTTTGTCGTAAACTAAACACCAGTGGTACATGGTGATGTCTCTTGTGGATCCCAACAAGTTATCTTACCCACAATGTTCTGCAAACCTCAAAATGTCGGTCACATTTTCCTTGCAATATTGTGCCAAAATTCACGCTGCAGAAAGAAACAACAAATTTACTACCCGTTTGCCTTCCTCCAAGTATCCCAATAGAAATGATACCTCACTCACGTGGGTGGGTCAAGGACCCGTGACAGGCAAGGGCCCAAAACTTTGAGGCTACATCAACATTTGCCTATCACCAAACATCCTGATTTTGCAAGGGGGGGGGGGGGGTCACCTGGGTTTTTGGCCCCGTGCTCGGCGGCCATCTAGGGAAACCTACCAAACCCACACATTTCTGAAAACTAGACACCCGGGGATTCCAGGGGGGTATGGCTTGCGTGGATCCCCCAACGTTTCCTTACCCAGAATCCCCTGCAAACCTCAATTTTAGCTGGAAAAAAAAAACACTTTTTTCACACATTTGTGTGGGAAAGTTGTGGCATCACCGGGCTGACACAAATTTCCTACCACCCAGCGTTCCCCCGGGTCTTTGGGGAACGTATTGTGATAGGCAATTTTGATATCGCCTCAATACGTTTTGGGCCCTTGCCTGTCGCGGGTACTTGGGCCTCCCACACGAGTGAGGCACCATTATTATCGGGAGACCCGGGGGAATCCTGGGTGGTAGGAAATTTGTGTCAGCCCGGTGATGCCACAACTTTCCCACACAAAAATGTGTGAAAAAAATGATTTTTTCAGCTAAAATTGGGGGTTGCAGTGGATTCTGGTTAAGGAAACGTTGGGGGATCCACGCAAGTCATACCTCCCTGAAATCCCCCGGGTGTCTAGTTTTCAGAAATGTGTGGGTTTGATAGGTTTCCCTAGATGGCCGCCGAGCACGGGGCCAAAAACCCAGGTGACCCCCCCTTGCAAAACCAGGTTGTTTTGTGATGGGCAATTTTGATGTCGTCTCACTACGTTTTGGGCCCTTACCTGTCGCAGGTACTTGGGCCTCCCACACGAGTGAGGCACAATTTTTATCGGGAGACCCGGGGGAATGCTGGGTGGTAGGAAATTTGTGTCAGCCTGGTGATGTCACAACTTTACCACATAAAAATGTGCGAAAAAAGTGATATTTTCAGCTAAATTTGAGGTTTGCAGGGGATACCTGGTAAGGAAATGTTGGGAGATCCACGCAAGCCATACTTCCCTGGAATCCCCTGGGTGTCTAGGTTTCAGAAATGTGTGGGTTTGGTAGGTTTTCCTAGGTGCGGGCAGAGCTAGGCCCTAGATGGCCACCGAGCACGGGGCCAAAAACCAGGTGACCCCCCTTGCAAAACCAGGTTCTTTTGATGTTGCCTCAATACGTTTTGGGCCCCTGCCTGTCGCGGGTACTTGGGCCTCCCACACGAGTGAGGCACCATGAGTGGGTTTGGTAGGTTTCCCTAGGTGCCAACAGAGCTAGGGTTCAAAAACTACAGCTAGGCACTTTGCAAAAAAAAGGGTAATTTTTCATTGTGAAAATGTGGTGTGTTCACGTTGCGTTTTGAGCCGTTTCCTGTCGTGGGCACTATGCCTACCCACACAAGTGAGGTACCATTTTTATCGGAAGACTTAGGGTAATTCAGATTTGTAAAGCAACTGTTATTACCTATTTATTGACATTCAATGCATTTCTGCCTTCCAAATGAAAGACAATGTGTAAAAAATAAGTCATTTTGAAAAATGACCGATAATTCTCATGCTAGTACGAGTGTTCCCAATTTCAGAAATGTGCAAATATCTACTGTTTCTAAACTCTATATTTTGTTCCCATTTCAGAAATATATAGGTGTCTTTCATACCAATTTTTCCATGTATACATTTTCCCAGAGTAATTGCTATATACCCGCTACATAATAGAAAAACCATTGCAAGTCGCTGCTCGGTTTTTGGCTCTGGGTTCGTCGGGTTCTTGGGGAACCTACAAGTCCTATATATCCCCACAACCAGTAAGGTCCTGCGGATGTAACGGTATATTGCTTTTAAAGAGCTGTCATAATTAGAAGAAGTTACAGGTGAAAACGTTGACACAAAAGGCTGGTTTTTTTCCAACTAATTTTCCCTATATTTAACTGTTAGTTTCTATAAAGAAACCTTGAAGGATCTACACAAATGACCCCTTGCTTAATTCAGAATTGTGTCTACTTTTCAAAAATGTATAGCTTTCCATTATTGCTTTCATACCCATTTCTACTATTAACTGGAAGGAGGTTGAAAGCACAAAAAATAGCAAAAATAGGCTATGTCCCAGAAAAATGTCAAAACTGTGTAAAAATGTTTGATTTTCTGACAAAAGTCTGGTATCCCCTAAAAGCTGGGGAAATGGTGATTTCAGCCCCACAAACCCTTTTTTGATGTCATTTGCAGGGAAAAACCCAGACGCTTTCATTTGCAGCACTTTTTTCGCATTTTTCAAAAAACAAACAAAATATTGCTGTATTTTGGCTAATTTCTGGGACCCCTCCAGGGGAATCCACAAACCCTAGGTACCTTTAGAATCCCCATGATGTTGGAAGAAAAGGACGCATATTTGGAGTGGATACCTTATGTGGTCCAAAAAGGTACAGGGGCCTAAGCGCGAACTACCCCAAATAGCCAAAACAAGGCTTAGCACAGGGGTGGGAAAGGCCTAGCAGCGAAGGGGTTAATACAGCCAACACAACTCCTCAGGTGGCTGCGCCTTCACGAACAAAGGTGCTATGTATGGGGCCACATGACATCTGTGATATAGAAACGTGTATTTACATTGACATTTCAGCGTTTCTACTGACGAAAAAATAAGGAAGACATTCAGTGGCGGTTGCTAAGTAATGAGGGTGGGGGGGGAGCGTTGGAAAAAAAATCCCTTACCTGTTTATAACCGCCACCTCACCTGCGTCCCCTTGTCTTTCTCCTGACTCCTGGAAGCTCTCAGGCTCCCCATAGCCAAACACAACGCTGCTATCACAAGCATGACAGCAGCGTTGTGATTGGTCTGAGCGACATGTTTAGCCGCTCAGGCAGTGCCTGGGAGCCTTGGGACTGTTCTCCATCCGGCTGTGCAACACAGCCGGGTGCAGAAATGCTTAGTGCGCATGATGGTTTGGCCGGCCAAACTGCCATGCACACTTAGTAGTGCCCATACTACTTTCCTGTGAACCAGCCCAGCCCTGCCCCAACCTGCAGAAAAATAAGAACATGATAATAACAATGTGTTATTATAATTTAATTTTCCCTGATCCGCTGATCATAACCATATTTCTGTGAAGAGAGGGGAACATATTACGCCATATACTAGTTGCGTGATAATTTTGAAAAGTGCATAAAAATATGATAAGTCATCTTATATAAAGAATTATTCTGTTACATTTATGACTGGCAGCAAAATAAGGCAGCATGCACGGCCGTGTGGTAAAAATTCGTTCATAACTAATATGAAACGCAACGATTTAAGTGAAAATTATTTCTGATCACGTGTAAAATTTGTACGTCACATATCAGCCACATGTAAATAGTCTTTTGTAATTTAAAAAACAGCCTTATTAAAAAAGCAAAGCCAATCAGGTGCTAAACAGGAGAACACCGCCCCCCCCCCTCTTATCTGGCCGCAGCAAGATGAGGTGTGGACGGATGCAGAAGAATTTCGCCCTATGTCACCTTGAAACAAAATGACCCCTGTGCGACGGCTTCCAAATAAGACATTAGGTTGGAAGCAGCTTTTCCACCATCCGGCGCGAGGAGCCATTCTGGCGAGGGTGGCTCATTTTGGAACTGAGAACCGTGCATAATTCAATCAAGGTAAACACCAGATGTAGGTAACACAACAAAGACGTGGTACATGCCAGGCTTTTCAGACGGTAAACCGGTCTAGAAAAGCTATCAGTGTGTCTTTGAAAATACTGCTGCTGTTAAAGTTCAGGGTGAGGGAAACACCAAAGTCCAGCAATGGATTCCTAGAAGGTGGATTTAAAAGGAATCCTTGCCCTGCTCACGAAAACACACATTGGAAGCTCCACCTCTTTTCAAGTATTTGCTGTTCAGAAAGGTTCCTGGAAAGCTGAACTCGGTGTGGGTTCCCAGAAGTACATCTGATAACGTCATGTGCCGTGTCCTAAAACGCTATTCATTGTAAAGGAAAATACAATTATTACCCTAGGTCTATAGGTTTAACAATCGCCAACAACAGGCGTTCGAGTCTCGCGTTGTTTAATGACGTCTGCTTGGGTTTTGAGAGCTATCATTTCATTCCCCAGATGGCCCATTTAAGGCTCCTGTTCTCCCTGTGCAGAGTTAGTGATAGCAGAGAACTTGGCACAGGATGAACAAGCATTTGCAATGCAACAGGTTTTGCATTTGCGAGAATTGAAGCTATTGGCATTGTAAATGACAATGGCTTTTATTTATCGGATTTAAAAACACAAATAAAAGGCATTGTCATTTACAATGACAACAGCTCAAACTCTTGTAAATGCGAGACCTATTTCATTTCAAAGAAGCGGCCGCCATTGTCGCGCGTTGCTTGCAAAGTGAAAGTGCGCATGGAGCGCTGAATGTTGCAGTAAAGCATGTAGTACCCCCAGTAGGAGAAACTCATTAAAGAAAATGGGGATTACATACCGTCTAACAAAAGTAGTAAAAGGGCCAGTAAGGAGGGACTAAAAAGCCTATTAACTAATCAGAAGCCAGCATTTACAAAGGACAATGATGCAAGCCAATGAAAAATATGGGCGGAGCTTCATGTCCATACTCAAATACAGCATGACGCGCAGAACAGCGCATGCGCTGTCCAGGCTCGACCTAAAAAGGACTCCTCTGCAAAAAAATAAAATATTTTTAAAAAATTAAAAAAAATCCCATGGGGAAACAATTGACCTCACTAAAAAATCCCTTCCCCTACGCCCATGGGCAAGGTCTGGGTATGATCTGTTTCCCCTTTGCATCCTGGAAGCGGTGTTCCTCTAGCATTTGGCTGGAGTAAATCTCCAACCATTTCCAAGGTGAACAAGCATAGGCATGGCCAATAGGTCTCGCCTTTGGGACCTTGTAAGTGTTTAGCCATGAAACACTTGATGTTGTTGCACCAAGGATACTGTGCTGGATAACTAAACCACTTATAAGGTCCCAAAGGCGAGACCTATTGGCTATGCCAATGCTTGTTTAAAGATGTTGTACAGCAACGCGGGCTGTTGTGCAACATGGCTTAAAATAAATAAAAGCAAAGCGCTATTGCATCATTAATGCTGGACGCCATAGCATTTTGTTTTTATTTATTTTGAGCCATGTTGCAGCATGGGCTGCTCTGGAACATTTTTAAAAAAACTTTGAGAAAGTCACTGAATCTCATAGGCGAAATATTTTGGCTTTGTCAATGCTTGTTTTTAGTTTTACTATTTTGTAAAGTCAGTGCAAACAAAAATCCCTGACTATTCAAGAGCATTCAAAGGGCCCTTCTTGTAGCTGCCCCCGGAATAGATTTGAGAGGAAGCCCAATAATTAATCCGGATTGGCTCAATGAATTGCATTGCATGGATCAGACAGATGCACGTTGAATTAATCTGACATATGCTAAGGGACCAAAGAAGTTCATATGTGCATGTCGACCATGAGGAGAGTGCAGTGTAACAGGCCACCATTCTTGATGGTAAATCCCATATTAATACCTTTTGAATGACCCCTCTTTTCAGTTACATGATAGGGCCAGTGTTGGACTGCCACAGAAAATAGGCACAGGCATCCTAATGACTCTGAAGCAACTCCCATTTTCAATATAAATACAGATAAAGTCCCTAAGAATATCAGTAAAGCTCATTTTTGTACATTTGTCTTCCTATGCAGCATGCTGCTGCAAACAGGGGACCCAAGGCAAAATAGCACATAAAATGGGATTTGGTAAAACATTTTCAACTGAAGTAGCCAAAGAGAAATATATTCATAAATGAATTAAAGACAAAACCATCAGTATGAGCAGACACTGAAAAAAACAGTTGAGCTGTAAAAAATAAAACAGAAACTGGTGGCAATATATTCATAGAGATAAGAAAAAGAGCATGTCAGTTTTCTTCGGTTTCAGTTTGAAAAACACAAGATGCCAAGCAGGACACAATCAAAGACAATCAAGCTGACATGTTATTATGGAAAGAAGCAGATAATTAGGAAAAAAAACATTTGTGAAGCGCCTTCATAAATATGAGCCTTGCTCCTAAATAAAGAAATAAGAATGAAAGTAGAATATTTAGAGTGAAAACGTAAAATTTAGATGACCGCGCCAAAGTAACGCAAGGCAATTAATAAGACAAGAGGGCACATAAAATATAAGTAAATAAATGCAACATTTTTCTAGAGATAACGGAGGAAGAAATGGCAAGAACAATGGTCGACAATGTGAAAGGATTAGGGTAAATCAAGTAGAATCAAAATAGATGAGATTTTATAATGAGTAGCATCATGCAAAAATTACAAACAGACAAAATAGCATTTTTGGTGAAATCTCCAGATCCAGGAAAATATAATCCTGTTGCACTGCATGCAATATTTCTAATCATTGTATTTGAGCCACCATAATTACAAACAAGCATTGCAGCGGTACGCACGCGCGTGCCGGCAAACACGCGAGTGGTGCGAGCGCAGCACCGCCAAAAGTGAAAGCAATGCAATCACGCTCCAGTTGGCGCTGAAAGCTGGCAGCTGTGCACGTTCACACTCGCGTGAACGCAAGCGCTAGGCCAGCGCTGGTAGCACTTTGAAATCCCGTATACTAAATGTCTCGCCTGAGATAGCGCATGCGCTGGCTCAGGCGAGACCTAAAAATGGGTGAAGAAGAGTTTGGGAATGGCCACCAAACATTTTTAGGTCTTGCCTAGCGAACGCAGCGCATGCATTGCTTTGCCTTGGCGAGACTCTATTGTCGTCGCTTTTGTTAGCGAAGGGAGACAAACCATGTGCGCACCCGCCACTGGACAGGCGATGTGCACGCGCATGGCGTCTCCCACCGTGCGCTTGATTTATTACGGCTCGGGCGCACGCTGTTTGCCTCGCAGTTAACTTGTTTTTAACCCTGCTGCAGAAACGTATTTTAGATTTGGTCTATATCTTGAAAGGGAAAACAAGCAGCTTGACATACGGAGCATTCGTTCACCCCCCTGCTCTGGGGCTAGCACTTCCGTGTTCATTCTTTCTTTGCCTCGACATACATATTTTTTTCACGTAGACTGTGCTTTCTGTCGGTAATTAGTATGTGAACCTGCTTGTTTTTCTTTGGGCTCGAAGGAAAATACAGAGTCCTGTTACTTCTCTGCCACCTGTCCTCGAACTCCAAGAACGCCGAGCTTTATTTATAGGAAATTGTGATTTCTTGCGTCCTGGGACGCATTTTCAAAATAAAAAAAGTTGGGGAACGGAATCCTTGGAATTGAAGAAGTAGGGGCACGCCGTGCCCTGCCGATCCCGCCGACTTCGACCACTGGTGGGACTACACCCCAAGCACAGTGCTGTGGACACTGCACAGCTGTTATTAGCTCAGACATTGCAGTTTTTATTGTAAGTGGGGTGTGCAAATGGTTTGTTAACCCCGTGTAATGAGAGCTGTAACGAGAGCTTTGAATAGTGAGACTTTTCATCCCACGCCTACAATCAGAGAAAAAACTACAAGTCCCAGGATGCATTGCGTCCTTGGCTAAAGGCCAGGCGTGGATGAAGTTGACACACATCACATGGGCTCGTTTGGCCGCCATTGTAACTCAGATAACCGGAGATTTAGGTAATGAGTCCTTCTGCACAGTATTAGATTCCTCACAGCCCACACATGCCCCTCCACCAACACCATGACCCTTCTGTGCCTTTAAGGCCTCGAGAGCCGTGCTCATGTAACCACTAATCGTCCCCAGCTGGGCCCAGGCCTCTGACCCGCCTCAAGGCTCTTGAAAGCTCCTGGGGAAGAGCCTGCTCTCACTCCCCTGGCTCCAGAGGTTCCTGTGCTGCGGCTTTGGCTGAGCTCGGCCAGTGGCCTCTTGTTCTCGGGCACAGCTCCCCAATCTGTGATGGAGGCGCTCTGATGGGCAGCAGGTGTGCAGAGGCCGGGCAGGCGAGCTCCCTTCTTCCTGCAGTGGGATGGCAGCCGTGGGGACTGTCTTTGAGGAGGTGAGGTATGCGAGCACAGGCATCGAAGCGCTACACTCGGGGTGTCTATCCGGATAAGGGGGGTCCTTTGTGCGGTTACCCTAACATAGACCTTGCGCTCTGACGGTTGGGGTCCAACCTGCTCAGCCTGTCTGAGCCCTCTGCCCCACAAGGGGCGAGTTTGGGGTCCCTCGAAAACCAGAGGTTTGTTTTAGCTCCTAATTGTGTTGCCGTACAAAAGATCTATTTCAGACTTGTGACTGATTACCACCTATTGGCAAGATCTCATTCTTCTTACATACTTTAAAGAAAGGGGAATCTAGAAATGTAGCTTTCCTGCTTACTTTTCTTACCTCCAATTATTTTCTTCAACCGGAAAGTGCCACTGAATAAACGAAAATAACAACTTTTTACACAAGAAAAGTGACTGATGTAGTCCCTAGCTGCTCACTCCTCGCTGTGGAGTGAACAATTACATAGAGTTGTAATGTGTGACTTGTTTTTGGTCCAGAAATACTGTGTTAACGTCTACTGACATTTACAAACCACTCGACTTTTCATCCCGTTCCTTAAGGCCATGTTCTCTCTGTACCACCTCAAACCCATCCTCCCGCTTCGTCAAAGGTGCAGAAAACCCTGACCACAAAACTCAAGTACTAAAAGAACCCCCCCTCCCCCCGAAGCCAGTGCTGACTTAAAAAAAATTAAATTAAAAGGCCTCTTTTCCCTTTAAGTGTCGCTGCTTAACCTCACAAGCTACTTACATTACCCACGCCAATAAGGCTCAGTTCTTCCTATGTAGAGCAGGCTGCTGCAGGGGAGAAACAAGCGATTGCAATGCAATAGGTCTCGCATTACTGAAAGCTTGAGCTATTGGCGTTGCATTATAATGTGCAACGCCAATAGCTAAAACTTTTATTAATGCGAGACCTATTGCATTGCAAATGCTTGTTGTAGATGTTCCCAAATATCCCAGGCAAACCACACACTGGGACGCCTACTTCCCACTGTTTTAGTGATGTTTACTACAGTGGCCATAAACTTGGGTTTATTACCAGTTGCTTAATCTGTGCTGGTGGCAACAGGTGGTGGGTACCTGCACGTACTTTTGGAAACTGGGATTTAATTTTCATTTTACTTTCAGCCAGAGCAATAGAGGGGAAAAGGCAGAAATAGAAGATATAATAAGAAAGAGAAATATATGTGAGCAGTGACAATGAAAGCAAGCAGGGATGGACACAAACAGCAAAAAGAGGAGGAGGTAAAGAGATCTGGACCACGTCAGTGAGATTCGATGCTGTGCCCACTGGAACTTTGGTCCCAATGCAGAGCCTGCATATGCCACCTGGCATGCTTTACCAAAAAGATGCAGGAGGCCATGAGGCCCAACTACCTCAAAGTCAGTCTGACCGAAATCCAGGTTAGAGGCTGAACCATCGGAACCATAACCTGAATATCATGGACTCGCTGTGCGGGAGAATAGGCCCGAAACTGCACGGTGTCCAGAACAGATCCGATGAAGGGGAGCATCTGTGAAGGAGTCAGGTGTGACTTTGACACGTTTATAAAAGAACCCCAGCGAATGCAGGACGTCTCCGTAGTCTGAAGGTGGAAGTCAACAGCCTGGGGCGAGGATGCCGTCAATAGCCAGTCGTTGAGGTAGGGGAAGACTGACACCCCAAACCTGCGCAAATGAAGTGCGATCACCGCCATCACCTTGGTGAACACCCGAGGGGCACTGGTAAGGCCAAAGGGGAGCACAGTAAACAAAGTGCTTGTGGCCTACCTTGAACCGCAGGTAACGCCTGTGGCCCGGCAGGATGGGGATGTGAAAATACGCATGCTGCAGATCCAACGCTACCATTCAGTCTTCTTGGTCTAGGGCAGAGAAGACCTGAGCTAGAGTGAGCATCTTGAACCTCTTCTTGAGGAAGAGATTGACAGGCCGAAGATTTAAAATGGGCCGCAACCCTTTGTTCTTCTTTGGAATCAGAAAGTAATGGGAAGAACAGCCATTACCTACTTCTGAAACCGGGAACCTCTCTATAGCCCCCTTGGCCAGGAGAGCTGTAACTTCCTCTTGGAGTAACTTTAAATGATCCTACGCCAGCCTTTCTTGAATTGGAGGAATAGGAGGAGGAAAAGAAAGGAAAGGCAGAGAATAACCCTTCTGAATGATCTGCAAGACCCACTTGTTCGATGTTATGGACCTCCACTGGAGGAGATGATGATGGATTCTTTCTCCCACTGGAGTGGCCTGGTCTTGCAGAGTTGGACTAGGAGAACCTGGAGGCTGCGGCTGCCGAGGGCAGGGTGGCTGACAACTTCTAGCTTCCATTCCTAGGACGGAATGAGCCGCGTCTACGTCCCCACAAAACTTGAGAAGTCTGTGCAGGACGGTGGCTGGGATAGGGCTGGCACGGCTAAAACCTCCTTCCTTTGCCACAAAAGAGGTAGACTGGCCACAAGGTGTATTAGAGAGGCCCAAGGATCTGGCCGTAGCATGAGAGTCCTTGAACCGCTCTAGGGCCAAGTCTGCTTTCTCTCCAAACAGACAGGATCCATCAAAGGGCAGGTCCATCAAATTAGCCTGGACAACACCCAAAAAGCCATATGTTCTAAGCCAGGTGTGGTGCCGTAATGTCACAGTTGAAGAAACCGCTCTACCCCGCGAATCAGTTGTGTCAAGTCCACACCTGATGGTGAATTTTGCTGCATCTCTCCCGTCCTTGAACTGCCTGAGAGAGGCCTCCTCCTGGACCTGTGGTAGCACCTGCACAACCATCTACTAGAGGGAATGGGAGAAATGGCCCAATAAGCATGCGGTATTCACCGACTGCAATGCCAGGCTGGAGGAAGAAAACATATTTTTCCCAAGTAATTCTAACCCCTTGGATTCCCTGTCCGGCAGGGCGGATGGGAACGCGCCCTTGGAATTGAATTCTGCACCAATAAGCTTTCAGGGGTGGGGTGTTGGCTGAGGAACTTTGGGTCACCCGGAGACGGGCAATGACGGCATGATACTGTCCTGTTCACAGGAGCCCAGTGCGAGGCTTGGATCACCTGCCCAGTAGGACATCAGACAGTGCTTCATTAAAAGGCAGAAGGGGTTCAGAGGTGGAAGCCCCAGACTGAAGCACTTTGGTTAAATTAGTCCTGACCTGCACAGAGGGCAACTTCAGTCCAAGGACCTCTGCTGCCCTCCTTACCATCATTGCAAAAAGAATAATTGATGGACAGAATGCAGAACAATGTCAGATTCACACCAATACAGAGATCTGGGCCTAATTCCATCGTTTCGTGCTCACCATGCCATTTCAGTTTGGACTGCTCACCATGCCATTCCAGTTTGCCACTGGATTCCAGCTAGCCTGGCTGATGAGAGCGGTTAGCCCAAAACCGGTCCCAGGATGCTCGTTTTCCGGTCCAGGGAAGACATGGCAGTTCGGTCAGGACTGTTCCCATGAGGCACAGGGTCAAGCCTGATTTGCAAATAGCTGTGTCTTAACTGGGGTGGCGAAGTGAGCTAAAGAAAGATGATGGGATTCAACCCAGATCTGTGACTGGGGGTGAGTGTCTGAAAAGTTTCAGTGCTCCGTCCATCATCTCCTTGTGTTTGCTTTGTTCTCCTTACCCCTCCTCTATAGCCACTGTTGGTGGAGAAAGCATGCCAGTATCTGGGGTTGTGTCCAGTCTACTGGCTTCACCAAGTTCCTCATACCAGTCCATCTGCTCTGCAGACACATCCTTGTGTTCTAAAGGGTTCATAGACCCCCCCTCCCAGTCCTCTCCTGTGCCTGAAACGTCATGAAACCATGCCTAGAGTGTCGTGCTCTTTTAATCTTTTGTCGACGGACAACAGTCGATGTGAAGACGACGTCCACTTGCAATTCATCTCGTGCCTCTACCCAGAGTGTCCAGAGGACCTCGAGTGGGAGGAAGAGGACGTGGGGCTACAGGAGCGGTCCTGTGACCTCCTCTTCTACGATTGGGACCGGGACCTCCGCGTAGTTTCGTTGGCCGGTGTCAACTGCCAGGCAGCATGAAGCTTCAAAGCCAGCTCTTGCAAGGCTACGGAGCAATGGCCCGACAGTCCGAGCACAACTTCGAGGCACTCGAGACACCAAAGGCAGACTGTTAGACTTGGCATCTTTTGGTGTGTTTTCCCGGTCTTTTTGCTTTCTGAACTCCCGATTTTGACTCTGTTTTTGCTGGTTTAGTGTCTCTGCGTACTTTCTCACTGCTGCTCAGTGTTCAGTGCAAATGCTTCTGTTGTAAATTATGTTATGGATTGGTGTTTCCATGATTGGCATATTTGATTTACTGGTGAGGCCCTAGTAAAGTGCACAGAGTGCCAGGGCTGGTAAATCAAATGCTACTAGTGGGCTTGTAGCACTGGTTATGCCACCCACAGAAGTAGCCCTGAAAAGGTAACCCCGACCTGCCACCGTCTTTGCGCAGTTTATAACTGCCATGTCGAGCTGGCAAGTGCACCCACTTGGCAGGCCCAAACCTTCCCTTTTTCTACACGTCAGTCACCCCTAAGGTAGGCCCATGGTACCTCTGTGGGCAAGGTGCTGTGTATGTTGGAGGTAGGAAATGTACTAAAGTGTGTGACATGTCCTGGTGGTGAATTACAGTGCATTTCGTTTTTCACCATTGCAAGGCTGCCTGTTCCCGTAGGACAGAATAGGGGGTTTGTTTATACCATTTTATAAACATAAATAGTCTTGGTAAGAAGGTAGGAAAATAAAGTTAAGTATGTCTGGACTCAGAATGTTAAAATGCATCTTTTAATGAAGATGATTTTTACATTCTGTGTTTGAAAGTACCACTTTTAGAAAGTAGGTATTTCCTTGCTTAGCCATCCGGTGTGCCTCTACTGGGGTTGTGGATTGACTCTATGGCTTTGGGATGACAGGGGCAGCAGCTCCAGAGAGCCTGATGAATCAGGGCTGGGCTGAATAGACCTGGGCTGCATTTAGAGTAGTAGGAGATTTCCTTGCACCTAAATGGGCCTGGTCTGCCTTGCACAATGCTGTCTCCACCCCCTGCCAGGAAGCTGCACCAGTGAGGGCAGAACTGGTTTGGGCTGGGTGCGGACACACTCTGCCTCCAGAGAATAAAGGATTTGGTGGTATAAATATTGGGGCACAGACCCAAGAACTTTAGAACTCTTTTGGACCAAGAAGAAGAGCTGGAGAAGCTGTGAGGAGGAACTACCACTTTGCTGTGTGCTTTGCTGTGTTGGCCTGGTGTGGCTGCTTCGGTCTTGGGCAGTGAAAGGACTGGACTTGAACTTTCTGCAATCTTGTTGTGTGAGTTTATCCAAGGGCTTGAGGTAGAGCTTGCCCCCTGTTCAAGAAGTCTCAGGAACAGAAAAGACTTCAAGTTCTTCTGACTTCAGCACTGGGGACTGTGGCGACCTTTGACCCGGTCTTCAGGCAGGTCGCCCCCCCCAGCCGCCACACGGTCCTCCTGTGTCGCCGCCCCCGCCTGTGCTGTCGCCTTGCTCCTGCCGCTGATTGCTGTTATGTGAGTCCCCTCTGCCCCTGTTCTTGTCCCTCGTTCACTTGTTGCCTCTCTGCACTCTGTTTTGCTGATTTTGTACTCCCCTTTGCCTTCTGTGCCCCCTTGTTGCATTCTGTTTTGGTGTATTTTGTACTCCCCTTTGCCTTCTGTGCCCCCTTCCCCTGTATTGCCTCCATGTCCTTTCCCCGTGTCCCTCTGCTCCTCCTCTCCCGCCGCTGCGTCCCTGTGGCCCCGTCCCCCGCTGTTCCCATTCGCCGCCCCGCTCCCGCCTCCCAGCTGCTCCTCCCTCCCACATCCCTTCATATGGAGGCTGCGCGCAGTGGGCGCGCCAAAGGCAAGCCCGTCTGCGCCCGTCCATGCCTGGACCGCGCCCAGCGCCAGAACCCCTGGCCCCCGCCGGAGCCAGGGAACTCGACTGAGATACGACTCCTCCGCCCTCAACGCACTCAACACCGGACGACAACCCGCCTGCTACAGAGCGACCCCGAAGCGAAACAAGGGACCCTTCACCTGTCAAACCTGCAAATTCACCTGCCTCCGAACCTGCAGACCACCCACCGGACCTAACATCAACAACAACCACCTCAAGTGCATCCTCCTCAACACACGCTCCGTCCACAAGCACGCCGTCGAACTCTGGGACCTCCTCGACACAACATCACCAGACATAGCCTTCCTCACAGACATGGATGAACGCTTCCTCGGCCCCCGACATCGCCATAGCCATCCCGGACAGCTACCAGATCACCCGGAAGGACCGCATCAACCAAACCGGAGGAGGAATCGCCATCATCTACAGGGACATCATCAACATCACGACCAACGCCGAAGACACACTCTCCACCACCGAACACCTACACTTCCAGATTCACACCGACCCCAAGACCACCCTCAGAGGAACGCTCATCTACAGACCCCCGGGCCCGCGCACACAATTCAGCGAAACCATCGCCGACTTCATCAGCCCACACGCCCTGGCCTCACCAGAATAAATTTTCCTAGGGGACCTGAACTTCCACCTGGAGAAAAACACCACCACCACCACCACCCTGCTCGACAACCTCAGACTCAAACAACTGGTGAACACCCCCACCGACCTCGCTGGCCACACGCTCGACCCCATCTTCTCCGCCAGCAACCACGTCTCCTTCAGCCACTCCACCGGACTACACTGGACCGACCACAGATGCATCCACTTCACCTTCAAAAAGAATACATCACACCACCGCACGCAACAAATCCCCCGTAGATGCTGGAGCAAAATCACCACAGACCAGCTCCTCTCATCACTAAGCCAGAACCCACCAGCCGACACCGCTGACACCAACGACGTAGCCCACAACCTCGCACAGTGGATCACCAACTTCGCCAACGACCTCGCTCCACTCAAGAACCCCCCAGGCAAGACCGGCAACAGGAAAACCTCATGGTTCACAGACGCCCTCAAAGACTCAAAGAAATCCTGCCGAACCCTCGAAAAAACCTGGCGCCACGAACGGACAACAGAAAACCTGACAGCCCTCAAGAACGCCACTCGTGAACACCACCAGCTGATCCACACCACCAAAAGGGCATCGTTCAAAGAGCAGCTAGACCACAACACCCACAACAGCAAGGATCTCTTCAGCATCGTCAAAGAGCTCTCCAATCCCAGCGCCAGCAACAACGACATCACACCATCGCAAGACCTCTGCAACTCCCTCGCCACGTTCTTCCAACGCAAGATCGCAGATATACACGACAGCTTCGGACCACAGACTCCGCCTCCAGCCACCAAAGCAACGACCCCCACCACCATCCTCAGCGCCTGGACCCCCATCAGCACTGAAGACACCACCCACGTCATGAATACCATCCACTCTGGCTCCCCCTCTGACCCTTGACCCCATCATATCTTCAACAAAGCCGACATCATCATTGCACCCCACCTCCGGAATGTCAAACAACTCCCTCACGTCAGCCACCTTCCCTGAGAGCTGGAAGCACGCAGAAATCAACGCCCTTCTGAAGAAACCCACAGCGGACCCCAGACCTCAAGAAATTCCGCCCCATCTCTCTACTTCCCTTCCCGGCTAAAAACATCGAGAAGACCGTCAATAAACAGCGGACTGCATTTCCTCAAGGCAAACAACTCGCTCGACCCGTCCCAATCCGGATTTCGAGCCAACCACAGCACCGAGACCGCCCTCATCGCAGCCACCGACAACATCAGGACCCTGATGGACAACGGAGAAACAACCGCTCTCATCCTCCAAGACCTCTCGGCAGCCTTTGACACCGTATGCCACCGCACCCTAACAACCCGCCTCCTCAACACTGGGATCCAAGGAAAGGCCCTGGACTGGATCACCTCGTTCCTCTCCGACAGAACCGAGAGAGTCTGCCTCCCTCCCTTCCGCTCAGCGGCCACCGAGATAATCTGCGGAGTACCCCAAGGCTCCTCGCTCAGCCCTACCCTCTTCAATATCTACATGAGCCCCCTCGCCGCAAACGCACGCAAACACAACCAACATCATCTCATACGCCGACGACACCCAACTGATACTCTCCCTCACCCAAGACCCGGACACCGCAAAAAACAACCTCCAGGAAGGAATGAAAGACGTCGCAGAATGGATGAAGCTCAGTCGCCTGAAGCTCAACTCAGACAAAACGGAGGTCCTCATCCTCTGACAATCCCCATCCGCCTGGGATGACTACTGGTGGCCCACAGCACTGGGCTCTGCGCCGACACCCACGGACCACGCACGCAACCTGAGAATCATCCTGGACTCCTCCCTCACGATGACCAAGCAAGTCAACGCCGTCTCGTCATCTTGCTTCAACACCCTGCGCATGCTCCGAAAAATCTTCCGATGGATCTACGGAAACGCCCTATACGCAGGAACCACAGCCAATCTTTAGACACGACTTCAACGCATACAGAATGCCTCCGCACGACTCATCCTCGACATCCCTCGCCACAGCCACATATCCGCCCACCTGAGAAACCTGCACTGGCTCCCCGTCTGCAAGAGGATCACGTTCAGGCTCCTCACCCACGCACACAAAGCGCTACACGACAAGGGCCCCGAATACCTCAACAACCGCCTCTCGTTCTACATCCCCACCCACCAGCTCCGCTCCGCCAGCCTCGCCCCCGTCCCACGAATTCGCAGAACCACCACCGGAGGAAGATCGTTCTCCTACCTGGCAGCCAAAAACATGGAACTCCCTCCCTGCGCACCTACGACTGACCCAGGACCATCTCACCTTCAGAAAACACCTCAAGACCTGGCTATTCGAGCAGTGGTGACACCCCCCCTCCCTTCAGCGCCTTGAGACCCTCACAGGCGAGTAGCACGCTCTATAAATGTATTGATTGATTGATTGTGTTTTGTGCTGCACCAGTAGAAAAAGCAACCCGATGCCGTCTACGACGCCTCTGCAGACTCCGTGTCCTGAAGGCACCGCAGAGGGCACTGCCACACTGCAATCCTGGTCTCACCGACACCTGCTGACGCTGCCGAGCCGCTGCTTGCACCGCGACCTGTGGGCACCGCATTCCGCACCATCGCTTCACATCGCCACCTTGGTATCCCCGACGACGATTCACGCCGGCATCTACGCCACTGCTTGCACCGTGGTTCGAGGGCACCGCTCGTAAGTTAAACAACGCACCGTCCTCATCCCGCACCGCAGCCTTGGCCTACCGATGCCGGCGCGATCAACTCCAGTTCATCAGCTGACGACATTCCTTCAGCAACGACGACACCGCTACTTGCACCATGACCTGCCAGCACAGCGACGAGAATTGCTGCACTTCGCACCGCAGCACCCGACATTTGCCGATGCCAGTTCTCCTCACTTCAACCGCGAGGAGTTCGATCTGCATCGCATGTGACTTAAAGGGCCAGACGACTCCTGCACCGGCCTTCAGAACTGACGCCTGTGGACGCCGTGCTTTCGGAGCTTAACGAGAGGTCACAGACGCCATGCATTTCTAAAGGTACGGTTTTGCGGGTCTGCCCGACACCGTAGCTGGTCCGCGACGCCGCGGTCAGCCAGAACTGTTTGGAATTTGTTGTTCACAACGCCGTGATAGCCCCAGATGGAGTTTTCGACCTCAAGGAACTTTATTTCAAGTTTATTTTGATAACTAAAGATTTATAAGTACTCTATTGTGGACTTATCTTTTTTGGTCTTGTCTTGAGTATATAAAAATATTGGATAGTTTTCTAAACTGGTGTGGTGTCCTTTTCTTGTGCCTACACCTTGTTACTGTTGGTTATGTGAAAATGCTTTCCACACTGCCTCAAAGATAAGCCGGACTACTCGTGCCAAGCTACCAAGGGGGTGAGCAGGGGTTATTTTAGGAGTGTAACTCCCTTATCCCGACTAGAAGGAAGGGTCCCTACATGGAAAGAGGTGCAAACCCTTGCCAACTTGAGACCCCCATTTCTAACACAGACGAGGTGAGGATCTGTAACCAACATGGCGCTGTGGCAAGCGCCACACGGTTTAAATCCTGTCTTCCTCGAAGGCATCCCTCGCTACACAATGGAAACATTTTTGAAGTCGACAAAAGACCTATCAAAAAGCAACAATAGGGGTAGCTCTTCCCGGATTGGCGCTTAACTGGTGCGAAAAGAAAAGAACGGACGTTTGTGCACCTTGTTAGCGCCTATATAGGTGACCGCGATGTCATGACAGACACAAACGATGTCGCACGGATCCGAATGTAGCCACCCGGCGGCGCGCGCAAGGAGTACTGCTCATGCGAAAGTTTGCGGATCCAGCCTGAAGCCTTGAAATTCTAAGGCATGGGTACTCAAAAACTTTCTCTCGGGGGCCAAATTTACAGTGTGTTTGTGGCCGAGGGCCGCACGGTGGGGGCGGAGTCAGAAGGGGAGGGGCGGGGCTAAAGCACAAAAAAAATTGTGACCATGAGGTTGAACACAGGTCCCTGCAGCAG